>NC_135801.1:66388778-67638574 GCF_964213995.1 Mustelus asterias
AGCTCGGTATGGCTCCTGCTCTGCCCAAGACTGCAAGAAACTACAAAGGGTCATGAATGTAGCCCAATCCATCATGCAAACCAGCCTCCCATCCATTGACTCTGTCTACACTTCCTGCTGCCTCGGCAAAGCAGCCAGCATAATCAAGGACCCCACGCACCCCGAACATTCTCTCTTCCACCTTCTTCCATTGGGAAAAAATACAAAAGTCTAAGGTCACGTACCAACTGACCAGCTTTTTCCCTGCTGCCATCAGACATTTGAATGGACCTACCTCACATTAAGTTGATCTTTCTCTACACCCTAGCTATGACTGCAACATTACATTCTGCACTTTCTTGCTTCCTTCTCCATGAATGATATGCTTTGTCTGTATAGCGCGCAAGAAACAACACTTTTCACTGTATACTAATACATGTGACAATGATAATAAATCAAATCAAATCTAACAATCGGGTTAAAAGAGTCTAAGCTCTATTCTGGAATTACAAACCAGTATTTTCTCCTTTCAGGAGTTTTAAACTGACTGGTTCCTTCTCTAAGATTCCCAAACAGACCAGCCACACCCCCACCATCCCACCCTTTCATGCTTCCCCAGACAAAATTTTGAGCAGAAATTGCATGTAACTTTTGCCAGTGTTCTGCTGTAGCTTTGTCAGAAGACCACCAGAGGCCCCAAGGAAACGAGATCGTTCCATTACACCAGTTTTCCAATTTGACTTGCAAGGGAATATAATTTGTCCAAATGACGGCTAGGGTTGGGAACTTTCTCCACAGTAGTTCCTACTCCTAACACCAGGTGGGGACATGCCAAGAAAGGTGACACATAAAGCTGGCAAGGAAAGGACAGGGGCTCCCTAAGGATTATAGGCCTTGCCTGTGGACTGAACTCTTTCCGGAGAACAGTTATACAAAAATAAATCCGAGGTTGCTCCCCCTTGTTGGCTGATTGGAATAATGACAGGTCCGCATTGTTTGGGCAGCTTTTCCACTATCTAGGCATGTGGGTTAGGTAGGTTACAAGTAGCAATTGAGATGCTCTTTAATTGAGCCTCACACATTCTAAAGGAACTAGTATTGAAGGACACCATTGAGTGGTATGAGAGACTCCAGGTGAGTGAAGTACAGAGGGATCTAGGTGTTCTAATGCATGAATCACAAAAAGCTAGCAGGCAGGTTCCACAAGTAGTTAAGAAGGCAAACAACATTGTGGCCTTTATTGTAAAAGAATTGAAGTTTAAGAATAAAGAGCTTTTGTTGCAACTGTGCAAGTTGTTTGTAAGGCCTCACCTGGAATACCGCGTATAGTTTTGATCCTCTTATCTTAGAAAGGGTATAGTAACATTGGAGGCAGTCCAAAAGAAATGCACCAAGCTAGTTCCTGGGATGTTGCTCTATCAAGAGAGAATAAATAGTCTGGGTCTGTATTCTTTGGAGTTTACAAGAGTGAGGGGTGATCTTATTCAAACATCTAAGATCCTGAGGGGGGTTGGCAAGAAAGATGGTGAAATGTTTTCACTAGTTGGAGAAACTCAAACAAGGGGACATAGCTACAAGATAAAGGGCCTCTCATTTAAAACGGAGAAATTTCTCTCTTCTCACAGAAGGTGGTGAATCTCTGGAACTCTCTGCCCCAAAGGGTACTGGAGGCTGAATCATTAGCAGTATTTAAAGTGGAGGTGGATTAATATTTGACACGTCAAGGAATAGCGGGCTATGGGGAAATGGCACAGAAAGGAGCTGAGGCCAGCATTGATCAGCCATGGTCGTATTGAATGGCACCAGGCTTGAAGGGCCTGGTGGCCACCCCTGCTTCTATTTCTCGTGTTCTTGTGTGTCCAATTCTGGCAGACTGCTATTGCCATCTGTGGAATTTCACTCTTCATGTTTATATCCCAGAAGAGACTGCCTAAGGCTGCCTAGATTTTGAATATCAACTGCCGGTTAAACAGTCAAAAGCAATTTATTACTTCAATATATTTCATTCCTTTCTTCAGCATCTACCTGACAAAATTTAGAAAATTGTATTTGAATTTACATAAACCTGACACAGAAATGAAAACTACAGTCAGTTTAGGACTTGATTTAAATTAGGAACAATTTTCAATCAAAATTGGACAAAGAAAAAACAGAGGGTGATACAGTGATTAGCTGCCTAATACTGCCTCACTGTGAGCATTAGTCTGTGCTGTGTTAAACCTGTGAAAAGGGTTTTTGTCTATGGACGGTTTTGGCTTTGATTGGAACAGCTTATATATATTCATTAAGGGTTATGTTATAATGGTTGTTTTGTTTCTTGTTTGTAATTGATAAAAGTTCTCGCTAATTTTCTTACTGTACATATTAACTATATTCTAAATTAAAATTTGTTTGATATAGAAGGGTGGCACGGTAGCACGGTGGTTAGCACTGCTGCTTCACAGCTCCAGGGACCTGGGTTCGATTCCCGGCTTGGGTCACTGTCTGCGTGGAGTTTACACATTCTCCTCGTGTCTGCATGGGTTTCCTCCGGGTGATCCGGTTTCCTCCCAGATGTGTGGGTTAGGTTGATTGGCCATGCTAAAATAGCCCCTTAGTGTCCTGAGATGCGTAGATTAGAGGGATTAGCAGGATAAATATGTAGGGATATGGGGGTAGGGCCTGGGTGAGATTGTGGTTGGTGCAGACTTGATGAGCCAGATGGCAGGGATTCTATGAAAAGCTCTCTAGTGGATCTTTTGAATCACACCTGAAGTAAAAGATCTCATGCTTATCCTAGCCAAATTCAAAATGCAAAACTTATGATTCAGGCAGGCTTCATAAAACACTTTGAAGTTTCTAACTTGAACCATGACAAGGCCCATGAAATACCTTTGAAGTGCAGCCACTGTTAAAATATAGGAAAAAAACATTTAGTGAATTACATAAGATCACTTCTCAGCCATTTTTTCCCAACTACTATTTCAGTTTTGAGTGGCCTTTCTTGCAAGCTTGGCACAGTGGTTAGCACTGCTGCCTCACAGCACCAGAGACCCAGGTTCAATTCCAGCCTTGGGTCACTGCCTGTGTGGCATTTGCACATTCTCCCCATGTCTGTGTGGATTTCCTTCAGGTGCTCCTGTTTTCTCACACAGTCCAAAGATGTGCAGATTAGGTTGATTGGCCATTGCCCCTTAGTGTCAGGGAGATTAATAGGGTAAATTCTTGGGGTTACAGGGATGTGGCCTGGGTGGAATTGTTGTCGGTGCAGACTCGATGGGCCAAATGGTCTTCTTCTGCACTGTAGGAATTCAATGAGTCTACTGCTTCCTTTATAGCTACACAAGGGATTCACCTGATTGGAGGGAGAAAAAGAAAAAGGAAGGAAAAGTAAGAATATCAATTTTAAGTTTTACGATTTCAAAATCTGCAACAACATTCACTCCATTAGAAATAAGACTCCATGATGTTAATTGTTCATAATCTGGACAGGTGAGGTTGATTGACAGTGCTTAACATTATTGAAATGCTACTTGTGCTGGTAATTACTAGACTTAATTTTCTGTGGTAAATATCAGAGGCAATTATTTGCAAATGCAGCCCCAATCTCAGTCCTGCCATCAGGGTCTGGTGCAGCACTCCCTCAGCATACACCAACGCATCAGTTTTGATTTTGTGCTGTAGTCCTGGAGTGGGTCTTGAACCCGGAAAATTGTAACTCAAAGGTGTGAGTGTCACCAACTGAGTCCTGTTAAGCGCTCATACACCTTTACAATGATCCTACTCTCTATTGTCTGCTTATCTCCCATTGGGCTACTTTCCTGCAGTGTTTTAAATACTTTTGGAGTGGCAGGTAAGTCGACGGAAGAAGCTTGCATTCTATTCTTACATTCTGGGGTATCTTTCCTGCAAAACTGCTGCCTGCTTGAATTCATCCCCATTTGGGAAGAGTATTCAAATTAGGTATTAACTGAAAATGTGTCATGCAGAATTATTACTGAGTTGACTCACACGGAGCGTTCGAGTGATTGGGGTGAACAGAGGGAACTGTTGACCCCTCTGGAGAGGCCAGGTATGGGTGATGTGGGGCATCTTGTGGTGGGGGGGGGGGGGGGGGGGGGCGGGTTGGAGTTGTCAGGAGTGGGGGTGCTGTGAGCAGGGCCTGGTCTGTTGAGTGGATGGGGAAAATTAGGGCTTGGTAGGAGGGGACGGCGATCGGAAACTGATGGGTGGAAGCTGGAGGCCTCGGACGAAGGCTGTTGTAGCGAGATCCCTAATTGTGGAGTCTCCTCAGGCAGACACCTGATACCACCAAGTCCTCACCTTGGGGAACTCCTGGGTTCTTTGTGGCTCTGAAAACCTGACTGGCTGCAATTAAAGGTCAAAAGTTGAATGAGAATGAGGCTAGCAGCCTCATTATGGTATTGAAAGGTGCAATTTGCCTCCTTGGGTTGGGTAGGTCGCCTGTTTTACTTCCAGTTTCAATTAAAACTGGAAATGGTCGGATTGGAGATGAGTTTGGAGAGGGAAACAAAATTTTCTGGCATTAACCACCCCACCTGACCTCAACACACCCTTTTTTCCTGTTAAAATTCTCTCTTTAATCTGCTGGATTTTCTATCATTAGCTGTTTGGCAATCCTAGGTGCCAGGGACATTGGTGCATTCCTGCTGTCTGCTGTTGCTAAGGGAGTGAAAAATTAAAGGATGATTAATTGCACTAGACAAGGTAATATAATTTTGGCAGCTGTGGCTACATAATACTGTTGCAGGCACTTTAGCTATAATGCCCCCCTCCCCCCCGCCCAAACCCGGCCCCATCCCCTGAGGCAGGTGACCCTATAGTGACACAAATACTGCCAGGAGCTCAGCAACAAATTTGATCCCAGAAGACGACAAAGTGAGCACTTACCTAACAGCTCTGAGATCAGCAAATTTGAATAACGCAAGACATGGTCAGGATTGACAGCAACGAGCAGAAGCACCTATCGAAGGCTGAAACACCTAGGGAAGGTGGAGTGTTTTGTAATTCCTGCAAACAGTCTGCACTTAAATGTGAGTATACTGGTTCCTGAACTGGAGATAGTGAAGTAAGTTGGAAGAATACAAGAGCTATTTATGTTGGAGAGAGTTGGGGTGATTTTGACTTTGTGCGCCACAGACAATTAATAATAAATTGGCAGTACAGACCATTTTAAACCTCAAAATTTCCCACCACCGCCCCACCCTGTGAGTATTTGAAGGGAAACAAGACTGCAACATGTGCTGCTACAGGAATCTGGGTGGAAGTGGCAATAGCTGGTCGTGGAACTTTACTGGACACTCTTACAAAGGGCAACCACTGTCCATGTTCTGCCCTCAAAAGAGTCACCCAGCTGAAACTTTAACCGACATTCTTTCTGTACAAATGCTACTTTATCTGCTGAGCATTTCCAGCATTTTCCTGTTTTAAGTATTTGTTCCCAATGGGATTTTTTTGGGGGGGGCATTATTTCATTGGCATTTTCAGATGTGCCTCCCATGCAGTTCCACCCATAAACCCACAATGGGCACGATGTTCCGGTCCCACCAGCAGCAGACATCGTTGCGGCCTGGATGGGAAAATCTGGAGAGCAACTTTTAGCCGATGGTACCTGCTGTTGGCAGGATTGGAAAATCCTGGACAATGTCATTTCTAATTATACCTGGGATTTCCTCATTGAGCCACTTGTCAATTCTATAGACAGTTGTCTTCAATAAATATAAATGATGTCTAGAGTGGTGTACTGGAATTATTCTCACAAGGCATCTGGAGTAAGTTGGAATGATATAAAAGAGGCATACATTTTGCCAGCATCTACTCAAACTGTTTAAAATGCTTTATTTCAGATCCTGAAAAACAAGGAATCGCAGAATGGTTACAGCATGGAAAGAGGCCATTCGGTCCACCAAGCCCATGCCAGCTTGGTCCAACTCTCTCACCCTTTCCCTGTGGCCCTGAAAACCTTATTCCCTTCAACTGCTTATCCAATTCCCTTTTTGAAGGCCATGATTGAATCTGTTGTCATCACCTTTTCAGCCTTTGGATTCCAGACTGCAACTGCTGCCGACACATCCCTGCCAATGAGGCCACGTCTCAAGATCACTCATGATTCTACATCAAATCTCTGACGAAGCTCTAACGAAGGGTCATCCTGACTCAAAACGTTGGCTCTATTCTCCCTCCACAGATGCTATCAGACCTGCTGAGATTTTCCAGCATTTTCTATTTTTGTTTCAGATTCCAACATCTGCAGTATTTTGCCTTTGCATAGCAAATCTCCTCTTTGACTTCTCCTTTACAAATGGAACAAACTTGGCACATCAATCCAACCATGTGACTGGAGTCCCCCATCCTTGGAGCCATTCTTGTAAACCTTCTCTGATCCTCTGCAAAGCCTCTACATCCTTCCGAACGTGCAGTGCCCAGAATTGGAAACAATGCTCCAGTTATGCTGGAATCAGAAAACAGAATGTATTACAAAGTGGTTTTTTTGTTTTATATTTGGGTAGACTTGGGCTTTACTGTAAAACTACATTAAAGTCTGTAAGACCATAGAACATAGAACAGTACAGTACAGCAACAGGCCCTTTGGCCCATGATGTTGTGCTGAACATGACGCCAAATTAAACTAATCCCTTCTGCCTGCCCTTGGTCAATATCCCTCTATTCTTTGCATATTCATGTCCTTATCTAAAAGCCCCTTAAATACCCCTGTCATATCTCCCTGCACCACCACTCCTGGCAGAGCATTCCAGACACCTACCACTTCCTGTGTGTAAAAAACTTACCCCTCACATCTCCTTTGAACTTTCCCTTTTCTCACCTTAAGTGCAAGTCTCCTAGTTTGGGATATTTTGTCTCCTATCCGCAGTAATGGTCCTGAATAATAGTTATGGGATTCCCAATGGGCAATCCTTGGCCACCAAGTCCTGGTGTGGAAATTGAACTATGAGCTTCTAGTTCAGAGGCAACAATGTTACCCATTGCACCCCAAGACTACTTTACATTTGTGGCATATTAATATATAATTGCATATTGAAATCCTTACTCAAATATGTTAACACATTAAAAATTATAATTAAAAAAACTTAAAGTCGCTTATTTAAATAGTAAAGTGGGGAACTCATCCTGATGTGATAATTGTTTTTAAGTTGGTATCCATGAACATTTCAAGGCAAGACTGTGATGCATAGCATATGTTTTGAACATGCTTTGGAGTGCTTTCATCGTTGGATTGTAGGCTCTGTATTTTGGTGAGAAATGATTTTTCTAAGATGGTATAATATTTCACCAGTTTTCCTGGTTCACTTGCATGTTATGTTTACTCTCTTCGATTGGATAACAGATGGCATAAAGGCTGGCTTTAAACAGCTGAGGTGTATGTTTAAGCCAAGTTTTAAAAAAATAAAATTGTCCTGTCCTATATATTCATTTAATTATAGCTCCTCCAATTTGGCACTTTTCTTCACTCGAGCTGCCAACATCTTTGTGTAGTAACTTCCCTTTGGAAATTGATTCACATTCCATCTCCACACAGTGCAGGGGTCAGGGCATCAGTCAACTGTTGCTTTAGAAACTGTTGGTATGATTTTATTTTTTATCAACGAGAAGCAAAGGGAGGATTGCACAATGTCACAAAGATGTGTTCTATCACTAGGAAATGTAGCTTTGTCTGTCTGCAAAGTTATTTAAATGAAATTAGTTGACAAGGTTCATTATACATTGCAATTCTCCAACTGGTTCATCTTCCATAGTCACTCTAATAATAACCTAGATTTCTAAGTGGATTTGCTTTCTCGTTGTCTCAGAATTTTGACAGCTTGGCTCTCCAAATGAAGATTGAGGTGCTAACCATTACATAATATTGGGTTTCCTTCCTTTACTTCTTTTAATTCCACTACTGATCCATTAATGTTCTTCCCAGTCTGCTAATGGTGGGATAAATGTAAGTAGCCAGACTTTCTGGCTCTCTCTCTCCGTACAGAGCTGATAAATGCAAGAACACCTTCTGTCGGTTTTTTAATTTCCTCTGAAACCACAGGCTTCAAATGACCTTCTGGTCTATTCCATTCCATTTTGTTGTGCCTTGTTTAGCACCAAGATTTGTTTGGAGAAAATCTATCAGATTATTCCACCAATGCAAAGTACTCCACAGAAAAGTACACCATCTGGAGGATATTCCTGACTATAGTGCATTGCATGTTGTTGTACAAGTTATTGATTATTCTCATTGGTAGTGGCTATTAACGACACCAGACACTATTAAGTTTGGGCTTCAGATTCCCCGTGGAGCCAGCACACATTACTTTTCCACCTTCCCTCCACAGCCACTCCTCTCCTTATAACTGACAAAATATTAATATTAAACATGAATGTTTACATCTTTCTGATTTGAACCATTTTTGTGATTAGAATTCTCTCCTATTGCAGTGTTTTTTCACTTACCGTATGTAAGTGTGTAGAACTTGATCTTGTGAAACAGTTGACTCCTTATCTTTTAGCCTAACAGAACCTCATAGTATGGTGGCACGGTGGCACCGTGGTCAGCACTGCTGCCTCACAGCGCCAAAGACCCGGGTTCGATTCCTGGCTTGGGTCACTGTCTGTGCGGAGTCTGCACCTTCTCCCCGGGTCTGTGTGGGTTTCCTCCGGGTGCTCCAGTTTCCTCTCTCAGTCTGCAAGACATGCTGGTTAGGTGCACTGGCCATGCTAAATTCTCCCTCAGTGTGTCCAAACAGGTGCCGGAGTGTGGCGACTTGAAGACTTTCACAGTAACTTCATTGCAGTGTTAATTTAAGCCTACTTGTGACACTAATAAATAAACTTTAAATGTTTTTAATAAACTTAAAAAAACTTAAAACTTAATATTTCATATACCTCGTATAAAAGTTGACCTTAGTTTTTCAAGGCTCAAACTGCATTGTGATTACAATTAATTAACAGTAGTTCCTAGTCATTCATTTAAAGACATACATGGGAACCTTTAGATTTTCGCTTCACCAGCAGCAATTGGTGAGCCAATTGAAAAGACTAATATTTACCACACAATCTATCAAGATGTCCTCAAGAAAGAATAACAAGTTTTCAGCTCAATTTAAACTGGAGAGAAAAGGAGCAGAATGGGTTCATACGCATCGGCAGTTTTATTTCTTTGTTTATGGAATGTAGACATCATTGGCTAGGTCAATATTGCCCATCCCTCATTGCCCCGGAGAAAGTGGTGGTGTGCTGCCTCTTGAACTGCTGCAGTCCAGTCTGGAGTTGAGAGGGTTGGCTTATGAGGAGAGACTGAGTAGACTGGGACTATATTCATTAGAATTCAGAAGAATGAGGGGAGATCTTATGTAAGATTATGAAGGGAATAGATAAGATAGAAGCAGGGAAGTTGTTTCCACTGGCGGATGGAACTAGAACTAGGGGACATGGCCTCAAAATAAGGGGGAGCAGATTTAGGACTGAGTTGAGGAGGAACTTCTTCACCCAAAGGGTTGTGAATCTGTGGAATTCCCTGCCCAGTGAAACAGTTGAAGCTACCTCATTGAATGTTTTTAAGGCAAGGATAGGTAAAATTTTGAACAGTAAAGGAATTAAGGGTGAGCGGGCGGGTAAACGGAGCTGAGTCCACAAAAAGATCAGCCATGATCTTATTGATTGGTGGAGCAGGCTCGAAAGGCCAGATGGCCTACCCCTGCTCCTAGTTCTTATGTTCTTATGTGTTGTAGCAACACTCACAGTGTTGCCACAAGGTCGATATTGGGTGACCCAGTTTCATTCCTTATTTTTATACTTTGCAGTGGCTTGATACAACTGACTGGTTTAATCGACCATTCAAGAGAGCATTTATGAGTCAACCACATTGCTGTTGGCCTGGAGTCACATGATGGGCTGGATCTTCCGGCCATGTTCGTCCCAAAACCGGGAAAACTTTGCCCAAGGTCAAGGACCTTTGCATGGTCTGTCCCCTGCTCTCTACGATTCCCATGGCGGGCGGGATGGGAAAACTCCCCCCATAGGCCAGACCGGGTAAAGAGGGCAGATTTCCTTCCTAAAGGACATTAGTGAACGAGCTGGGTTTTTATGACAATTGACAATGGTTTTGTGATCACCGTTAGATTAGTTTTTAATTCCAGATTTATTAATTGAATTTAAATTCTACCAGAGCCTGTGCCTTCAGGCCATTAGCACGGGCCTCTGGATTACTAGCCCAGTGACATTATCACTATTCCACCACCTCCCCAAAATGGTCATAATATCACTTGCGGAGCAATCTGACCTCATGCCCTCGAAGAAGTGTAGACAGATGGTATTTCAGAATTCAAGGTCAGTTCCAGTGCACAAGATTCATGAAAAAAAGGACTGGTGAGAAAGTAAAAATCTCACAGCGTCTGCCTCCTGAACTCAATGATAAAGTCATGAAAATGTCATCAACATTGAGAGAGAAATGTGTATTCAGTGGCCTGGGTTGGAAATATGAATGAATAAGTGCGGCATGTTGGCACAGTCGTTAGCACTGCTACCTCACAGCACCAGGGTCCCAGGTTCAATTCTGGCCTCGGGTCACTGCCTGTGTGGAGTTTGCACATTCTCCCTGTGTCTGCGTGGGTTTCCTCTGGATGCTCCAGTTTCCTCCCACAGTCCAAAGATGTGTGGGTTAGGTTGATTGGCCATGCTAAATTGACCCTCATGTCAGGGGGATTAGCAGGGTAAATGTGTGGGGTTACAGGAATAGGGCCTGTGTGGGATTGTGGTTGATACAGACTCGAAGGGCCGAATGGCCTCCTTCTGTTCTGTAGGGATTCTATGAAACACTGGTGAATTTTGACATGCTGGCAAAACAGGCTGTTACCAAACTTGATGAGAAAAACTGTCTTTGTAAATGATTGGCCATGAAAAAACATGGTTCACAGCGGTTCCATTTTGTATGGTGGTGGATGCTATAAAATTAAAGCCAGTGGTGATGTTCAACCTCAAAGCTCTTTTGGAGGAGAGAGTTCAGAAAGGTGTTGTCGGCCATGCTCACAAGGAAGACTGGATGGAGGAAGGCAGTTGCAAGAAATGGATCAGAAAAGTGTGGAATCTGAGACCAGGAAGACTATGCGAAGAAAACAACTTGCTCATTAGGCGTGTTGAAATCTCATGTTGTCAGTATTCCATATCGTGAAGTGATGTGGCAATTATTTCTGGGAGCTTTATGAGTGTTGTTCAGCTGCTGGGTGTGTGTATAAATAAATAAACCTCTCAAGGACAGTAGCTGAAAGATGTGTAACAATTAGATGTTGGAAAGTGAAAAAAACATTCACTAAGGTAAGAAGAATGTGAGCACCCTCACGAGCAACATTGTACCACTGGGTCACAGATATATGTGCTGGAATTTTACCGCCTCACTGGCTGAGGTTCATAAGATCCCGCCCGAGGCCAATGCAGAGTGCTGCTCTGCGAGCCCCCGATTCCGGGACAGGTATGCCGGTAAAATTCCTGCCATGGAATGAATTTGATCCCAATATTGTCAGAAAGCATTTCTAAAATATGAAATATCGAATCGAATCAAATCGGTGGCACTGAGATTTTTTTAAAGTTAATTTATTAGTGTCACAAGTCGGCTTACATTAACACTGCAATGAAGTGAATATCCCCTAGTCGCCACACTCTGGAGCCTGTTCGGGTACACTAGGGAGAATTTAGCATGGCTAATGCATCTAACCAGCACGTCTTTCAGACTGTGGGAGGAAACCAGAGCACCCGGAGGAAACCCACGCAGATAAGGGGAGAACGTGCAAACTCCACGCAGACAGTGACCCAAGCTGAGAGTCGAACTCGGGTCCCTGGCACTGTGAGGCAGCAATGCTAACCACTGTGCCACCATGCCGCTCACTGTGAGGATGATTACTCATGGCCTAAGTTACATGTACTGGCAAAGATGGTGGTGATGATGAAGGTGGGGATGAGCTTATGGGGACAAATTGTTCAGTGATTCAGATAGTGATCAGAATAATTTTGAAGAAGTTTAATGTGGGGATTTGAAGTTACTTCATGATGATTGTGATGGATGAAATATTCATTGTTTGTAATGCTATAAAGTAAACAAATGTGAGAGAAATTAATATGAATTATTCAGTGTGGTTCATTTGGGATTTATTTCACTGCAATGGTCTTTTATTGGGCACAAATCAAGTACACATGATAATCTTTCAAAAAATCATTACCCACCTAAAATTCCACCCCATGACTTTTGGCCTAAAGATTGTTCTCTCAAATTCACCTTTTAAATAGGTATATGTCTCTTCAGAAGGGTAGAAACAAAGTGGGATCCTTTGACTTTTGGATGACTGATCATTCTAGCAAGAAAAACACTCCTGTCATTTTGAGTCTCCAGCCTCACTTAAATTGGGCTGACAATTTGCAGGGCAACAAATGGCCCCATGCAGACTAGCCCAAGGTGAACTCTGTGATAATGGTGGCTGATGATCCTATTAGAAAGGAGAAAAGAGGTGCACAAAGGATTGGGAGAGTTATATAGCACTTGAGTAAGAAATGGGAAAGTATTACAAAGACAGAAAATGCTGGAAAATCTCAGCAGGTCTGGCAGCATCTGTGGAAAGATAATAGAGCCAAAATTTTGAGTCTGGATAACACTTCCTCAGAGCTGAAGGGTCTGATGAAGGGTCATCCAGACTCAAAACGTTGGCTCTATTCTCTCTCCGGAGATGCTGTCAGATCTGCTGAGTTTCTCCAGCATTTTCTGGCTTTGTTTCAGATTCCAGCATCTGCAGTATTTTGCCTTTATCATAGTAAAGTATTAGTTAGGTTGAGTCGATATTAGGTTTACAGTGCATGTATGTAGACACACAGGCCATGGTATGTAAGGTCGGTGAGCTATAGGCACATGTATTCACATAAAAATATGATATTGTGGCAAGAAAGGGCAGGGGCTAGATGCTTAATATTCTTGGATACAAGGAGTTCAGGAAAGATAGGGAATGAAATAAAGGAGGAGGGATATCAGTATTGTTTAAGGAGAATTACAATGCTGGAGAGAGAGGATATTCTTCAGGGGTCAAGGGCAGAATCTATTTGGTTGCAGGAAAGAAACATTAGAAGTTCCATTGTACTATTGGATGTAGTCTATAGACCATCAACTGGTGGGAAAGATAGAGAGGAAAATATTGTAAGCAAGTTAAACAGAGGTGCAAAAGCATAGAATAGTTATAATGGAGGACTTCAATTATTCTAATGTAGACTGGAATAATAGTTTCAAGGACAGAGGGGCAGAGAGTTTCTCAAGGATGGACAGGAACATTTTCTTGATCCCTATGTTTCCAGTCCAATGAGGAAGGAAATGATGCTGGATCTGGTCCCAGGGAATGAGGTTGGTCAATCAACTATCAGAGGAGGAACATTTCGGTAACAGTGATCTTCGCATCATAATGTTTAGGTTGTCCATGGAAAAGGTCAAGGAGAAATTCAGAGTTAAAAATAATACATTGAAGGAGGGCCAGTTTCAGGAGGGTTAGCCTGGCTCTGTTCCAGGTAAGTTGCAATCAAAGATTGGCAGGAAAAATATTCACACGAAGGGGAAATGTAGGGAAACTAAAGCTAGAATTGCCTGAATGATGAGAGAGAGAGAGAGAGAGAGGAGGATGAAAATGATGTGTATGACAGATGTGATAAAACAACTGAGAACCAGGCTGAATATAGTAAGTTCAGGGGGAAAGTGATAAAGAAAAACAGCGAGGCAAAGCAAGAGTGTGTGAAGAGATTGGCTGCTAACATCAAAAGGGACTCAAAAGTCTTCTATTGGCGTTTAAATTAATGGATAGGAAGAGGAGGGCAGAGACTGACTAACGACCAAAAAGTGGATCTATGCACGGAGGTAGAGGACACGGTGGAGAGACTAAATGAGTATTTTGCATCTGTCATTTACAAGGAAGAAGATACTTCCAAAATCATAGAGAAAGAGGAGGTAGTTGAGATACTGGATGGACTAAAAATTGATAAGAGGTATTAATAAAGTTGGCTGTACTTAAAGTTAATAAGTCATCGGAACAAAAGACATGCATCCGAGGATGCTGCGGGAAGTAAGGGCCAAAATTGCAGAGGAAATGGCCACAATCTTTCAATCATTCTTTGACATAAGGTGGTGCCAGAGGCCTGGAGAATTGCAGATGTTGCGCCATTGTTCAAAAAATGGTGCAAGGATAAAACCAGGAGCTACAAAGCAGTCATTTTAACATTGGAGAAGAGAAAGCTTTTTTTAAATGAGACTATTGAACAGTTTTTTACTGTTAGTGCATTTCAAGTCCTTGCATACAATTAATCATTCAGTTTACGGGACAAGAACTCAAATTATTCAAACAACAAGGTTGATCCCTGCAGTTAGGTTAGTCACTGTCCCCCGGGGTGATCTCGCCATTGGGTATTCTCCCATGCCATTCTCAAGCAATCCGAGTCTCTTCAGGTTGGTGATGTGATCTCCAAGATTCTTGATCATCTTCACTTGCCCATCCAAGAAGTGAGTCTCCAGAAAGTCACACAAATGTAGGTCAGCGCTCCCAGTGGAGAGTTTGTGCAGATCCAGCAAAAACTGGTTCACATTCTTCTCCTTCTGCAGAGCTCGCTGCATTGCCTCCATTGGTTCACATGAGAAAGCTTTTGGAGACAACAATTCAGGACAAGCTAACAGTCAAATGAACAAATATGGATTAATTAAGGAAGATAGTTTGTTTAAAGACAAATCATGTTTAACTTAATTGAGTTTTTTTTGGTTTAGTAACAGAAATGGTTAATGAGTTAATATATTCATGTGTAGATGAACTTCCAAAAGGCATTTAATCAGGTGCCACGTACCACTGTAAAAAAGTAATTTATTCATGGCTTTCTCCTATGGGCCCGATTTTACCATCAAGTTGTGCATGTTTTCGGACGCAAAACCTTGGTAAAGTCACGCGTGAGGCGAGTAGCGCGATCTGCGGCTTCTTCCGCAGCTGTTCCTCCTTTACCAATGGCTGAAAATGGCCACGATGGGACCACCCCAGAAACAGGCGTGAATGCATTTGAATGCATTTAAATTGAATTAATGGGCTGGACACCCAACTTTATCGGCACTCCCCCCTTTACCACCGTGTTCGCCAATCGGGAATCGGCGCGAATCAGACATGCTGAATAAAAGTCCGATTTGGACGCTCCATCAGTGAGGGTTAGCGAGGAGGTAAGTGCCTAGCATCCGACAGCTCTCTGCCATGCACGGATGTCCTGTTGCTACGGCCATTTTCTGTGTCAGGTCGGTTACAGCTCTGCGGGGGTGTGTGTGTGTGGGGGGGGGGGGGGGTGGGGGGGGTGGGGGTAGGGGGTGGGGGGACTGTTGGTCTGCAGGGTCTCCGATGTCCGACTTGCAGCACGGACCTGGGTCTCAGCACTGACCTCGGGTCTTGAGGTGCTGCTGGGTCCCAGTGCACTGAGCACTCTGCCAGCTGAAGGATGTGCACAAAACCCTTGCAAATAGCACTGCTGCAGCCTCTCAACTTTGCAAGAAGCTGTGATTGTGGGCAACATGTGGCTGGGGGAATTGGGGGGGCTGTGATTGTGGGCAGCATGTGGCTGGGGGAATTGGGCGGAGGTGTGACAGTTGATGTGCAAGAGGCAAGCAGTGTTCCTTAACTTCTACATGTGTCCCTCTGAATCTCCCCTCCACACTCCCTTAGAGTGACGAGATGTCTTTTGCGATACAACCAATCGATCTTGCAGTTCTTTTGATTGTTGCTGGAGCTGAGGGGGAGGAGCTGGAGGAAGATTTGTGGGCACAGGAGGCCCGGACCTTACCACTTGCAGGAGTAGAGGGAGATGACCACCAGAGGCAGGAGGTGTCCGCCATTCACCCAGAGAGGGGGAGTAGGAGAAGAAGGGAGCGGAGACTCTGGCAGTTCCGTGCATGAGTGTCATTTACAGATGTCGGACACCGTGTGCCGCCGACGGCCCCGCCTCTGAAAGGAGACAGTGCAACACCTGTGCAACCGGTTGCAGGACCTGACACCTAGAGGAAGGGTGGGGGGCACCCACTCTCAGTAGCTGTCAAATAGACGGCCACTCTGAACCTTTTTGTGACTGGCTCCCTCCAGACTCCGAGCGGAGATGTATGTGGCATTTCCCAGTCAGCTGTGCACACCTGTGTCAAGCAGGTCACAGAAACCCTGTATGCCCGGGCAGGGCAGCGCATCAAATTTAACCTGGGCCAGGCCTATCAGGAAGCCCGGGCTGCAGGGTTCGCAGCCATTGCAGGGGTGCCTAATGTTCAGGGGGCAATCGACTGCACACACGTCGCCCTCAAGGCCCCCCTACAGAATCCGCAGAGATTCATCAACAGAAAGGGGTTCCACTCCCTGAATGTTTAACTCGTGTGTGACCATAATATGACATCATGCATGTCTGCGCCAGACACCCAGGGAGTGTGCACGACAGCTTCATTGTCAGGAGCTCGGCCATCCTGGAGGCATTTGAGGAAGAGCCCAGGCTGGGGTGCCTCGTGGGTGATATGGGATACCCGCTTTGGACATGGCTGATGACGCCTGTGCGGAGGCCTGTGACTGAGGCAGAGACCCGCAATAATGAGGCCCATGTGGCTACCCGCGCGATAGTGGAGAGGTGCATTGGGCTCCTCAAATTGAGATTCCGGTGCCTGGACCGATCTGGGGGGCCCTCCAATACAGCCCTGTAGTCTGTTCCTGCATAGTGGTCGTGTGCTGTGCCTTGCACAATCTGGCTCTACAGAGAGGTGATCCATTGGAGGAGGACGTGGAGGCTGACCAGCCGGGCGTCGCTGGGGAGGATGATCAGCCAGGGGAGGAGGAATGGGAGGAGGAAGAAGATGAGGAAGAGCATGCCGAACAACACCACCCAGGCACTCAAGGGCTGGCAGCCCAAATGAGGCATGTGAGGGCGGCAAGGGAGGCCCTGATCACCAGGGGGTTCACTCACTAGGGGTTTGTGACTGTGGGTTCCATCCCGCCCTCACTCCCAACAAAATTTCTTCCATATCCTGCAACTTTGTCACGCCAGAGTGGTGGGCCTCGGTGCTGTGTTAGCGAGTTTTTTGGAAGGCAGGAGGGTGATGACGACTCGCTAAGCACCATTATGATGATGCCCTGATGCAAACTAGTCTGACTCCTACCTGAGCTCCATCCGCAGGCTGGCACCTGGGCCCACGTCTGTGTAGTGGGTAAGGGATCCGAAACCCCCATACAGGGCCCTGGGTGGGTGGGGTGGGGGACGGGAGGGAATCACTCGTGGGTTCTGGGGAACCAATGCCTTCCTTTTCTCAGTGACAGAGCATTGAGGGGCCTCCCCAACTGACATCAACATGAAGCATCGCTCCGGCGATCATCAATGGAAGAGGATTCATAATCGAGACAAATTAGTCACAGGTGGGTGGTGAAAAAACATTTATTTACATTAAAGGTGCTTAAATCAGATGTTCTAACATAAAAATTTGTGAACAGAAAACATTAACGTGCTTAAATACCTTTTTTACTAGTGCAGCCTTTCACCCGTGTCATCTCAGTGCAACTACAACTTTCTAAGCTTACGAGACCTACCACTACATCTCAGTGACTCCCTAGAATGTACATCGGAGGTGGAGGGGGCCAGCTGCCTACCTTGCCCTGTTGCCTCTGATGCGTGTGGTAGGCATTCTCCGGAGGCCCTGGACCTTGAGGGCCCTGGCCTGCTTCAAGGTGTCTGGGATGTTTCCATCTTCATCCTGCTGCCCCTGAGATGCCCCGGTGTCAGGAAGGGAGGAGTCAGAAAGTCTCCCGGCTGGAAGGCCCCGGCATGGGCGGCCCCAGCATGGGCTCGAGCTCTTCCTCCTCCCTTGGGGTTCCTGTGGGCCCTTGGATCACTCCATGGGACGGCGGTCCTTCTGCAGTGAGCTTCAGAAGCTCCGGCATCACCTGCCCCTGCCAGTCCTGGAGGACCACCTGCATCCTACCCATGAGATCGACCCATCTGCAACTGCCACTTGAGTCGGGGGCCACTTGTCAATGGCCGCAACAAGAGCCCTCTGAGACTGGGCCACGCTCTGCAGCCCCTCAGCCATGACCTCTGAGACTGGGCCACATTCTCAAGGACTGCTGCCATAGCCCGCTGTGTCTCAGCGCTGTCCCGCTGGATCTCCTGCAAGCTCTCGAGCCTTTCAGCCACGGGCCGCAGAAGTTCGAGAAGCCTGATCAGTCCCTCAGCTGTGGCCCTCTGTGACTTGGCCATTGTTTGGAGCCTGCCACTCATGATGATGATCCCCTGCCCCAGGCTTTCCACTGCAGACGTCACCCTTGCAGTGTTGGCCTGGGAAGCACGCAAAACAGTCAATAGTTGGTCCACCTGAAAGCTTTGGGACTCCTCCCAACAGCCTCGCAGTCGGTCCAGTGTGGCCGTCAGCCCCTCCTGCATTCCCTGGCTCTGTTGCTGCATCTCCAGCAGCTGAGGGAGAAGTGATCTCAGAGGCCCAGCATGTAGCCTGGGGCCAACTGAGTCCTCGCCTCCAGCAGCCGCCGCGTGCCAGAGGCCTCAGACGTTCCCTCCTCCACCCGATATACATCAGCAGATGTGTTGTGCTCACCAGAGAGTGACCCAGAAGCCTCAACACTAACTGGACCCACCGACATGTCAGTATCTGGGATGGTGAGTTGTGAAGTGGAAGCTGAATCAAAAATGGTGCCATCCTGGGAGGTCCCTTCACCCATATCCTCCGAGGACTTGTCTGAGCTGTCCTGAACAAGATGGCCGGGAGGTGCAGCAGGGGCCTATAGTTCAGAAGGCCCCAGGACATCCAGATCTGTCCATGCAACACAGGACACAAGGTTAAGTGCAAGAGAGGGAGAGGAATCTGGGATGCCAAACACATGATTCACATGTCTTCATTGAACATAGAACAAAGCACCAACAAAATTACATCACAGGAACAGGTCCTTCAGCCCTCCAAGCCTGTAGCGACCAGGCTGCCCATCTGATTTGTAACCCCCTACCCTTCCGGGCATCATTTGCCTCTATTCCCATCCCGTTCACATAGCCCCTTAAAGGTCACGATCGTATCTACATCCCCCAGCAGCGAGCTCCAGGCACCACTACCCTCTCTGTGCAAATAAACATGACTCGTACATCTCCTTTAAACCTTCGCACCCGAAACTCGTGCCCCCAAGAAGTTGCCTCAAAGTGATTTAAGGAATGACAGGTGCTCACATCTTGACGGCAGCCTGACTACACTGTCACTGACAGCTCGCATCTCCCCTTCCCTTGAGAGCTTCAGAGCCCGCTCCTCAAAGAGGGTGAGGACCCAGAGGTCTCGCTCACCATCCCCTGTCTTCACCTTCTCACGGGTGTTGTGGTCGGTCTTCTCCTGTGGAGACAGGAGGAGCCATGAAAGAAATGGTGGCGTGACTCCTGCAGAGTATCAGGTGGTGGCCCTTAGAGGGCAAGCACAGTGGGGCTCACTGGGGGGAAAAGAAGGGGGTGCTTGGAGGTCAGGAGCTGGAAGCATGCAGGTGCTGGGGATGGGAGGATCTGAGGGAGATTTGGGGGAAGATGCATAATGGGGTTCAGCACTCAGCCTTGCTGAGGTCATTGACCTTTTTCCAGCACTGCTTCCCGGTTCGGGGGGCCACTGCCCTGGCACTGACTGAGGCAATAACTTCCTCCCTGGCCGCATTTCCATCAGCCCCCCTTGATCTGCGTCCTCTTGGGGGAAAAGGGTGCCCCACCTCGTCTCTGTTGCATCCAGTAGCTTCCCCAGGTCACCCTCAGAGAATCGGGGGGCTGGTCGTGCGCACGTTGTCCTGCACTGCCTGCCTGCCTGTCCATTCTGGAGTTTTTAATGGAGCTGCCCCTCGTTAGGGCAGATCTGCTGCAGGCAGTTTGGCAGAACATTCCAGCAAGTTCCATGCAGTTTGCTTGTTAGCATTGAGGGGAAGACAAGTGAGCACTTGCAGGTGTGCTGCTGGGGAGGGTAGCGTGGGGAGGAGGGGAGAGGGGAAGTGGGGGGGAGGGTGGTGGACCAGTGCCTCAATGATTGGGGACAGAAGAGAGAAAGGGAGGTGTCACACAGCCATCGGAATCCGGAGGAGATGGGGGCCTTGTGTGGGAGGGTCCGGGGTGGGGGTGAGGGGGATCACCCTGCCTGATATCTGTAGGGTGGAGGGGGCAGGGTGGATCTCTCTGCCTATGGTGAGTGAGGGGGAAGGGGGGAGGGGCCCACGATCGGTCTGGGCGGCGGGCGGGTGGGGGGATAAGGGGCTGAGCAATGTTGTGGGGTTGGGGCAATTTTTACAGGGGCCAGACGGAGACATTATCCGGGCTGGGTGTGATGTGGTAGGGGAGCAGCATTCTAACTTTTTTTTTGTGAGCTTGTGCAGTTGGAGGTGCCCATCGGAACTGCAGGGTTTTGGGCGTGTTAAGCTCCATCCACAGGCTTGTGCAGCGCTCTTCAGAATCGCTAATATTTTTTCAGGCAGAATGCGTGTGGGGGCGCCAGAGAACGGGTCTAAAAATCAGATCTGAAACACTCCCAGATTCAAGTCCGCCCCGCACTTAGAATCAAAATGGTAAAATAGGGCCCTATGTTGAAAAAAATCGTTTCATTGTAAACTAGTAAGTGACAATCATCCAGACCCTTTAAAATATCAACAACAAAAACCTCAAAGACTTGAAAAGTACTTAACATTGAATAAAGAAACATTGTGAAATTGACAGCAGAGATCAGAGAGCCTAAGCTTTCAATCAAGAAATGTTGGCCGCGGCTCTCCCATCCCGCTATGCTAATGTTTTAGCGCAACGGGCCAGGAGAATCTCACAGTGGGTGGTGCGTGGGATTCGCGCATGCGTTCCCGCCCCGATAGCGTCTCCCAGCGCTGGAGGGGTCTGCCCTGCACCAGAAATAGGCAGGGAGGCACGGATTCAATTTAAATATTACTTTAAATGCGATTCAAGTATGATTAGCTGGCCCAGGACTGAAGTCTCCCCCCTGCCAGAGTATTTCACTACAGCGAGTCTACAGCAGCTCCCCACTTTTGGGGAACTAGCGGCCTGACCGTGCTGGAGAGAAGCGGGGCAATCGGGGATCCCCAGAGGGTCTTGTGCTGGGGGGTGTCCCCGCAGCAGTGGCACCTTGGCAGTGCTAGCCTGTGCCCCTGGCGCTGCCCAAGGAGCAAAGTGCCAATGCCCAGGCATGGGGCAGTGCAAAGGGGGCTGAGCATATGGGGGTGAGGCCTAGGGAGCAGGACCTGATGGCATGGGGCCTACGGGGCAATCAGTGGCGGTAGGATCAGTGCTGCCACTCTGCAGATAGGATCGGTGGAGGAAGGATGGAGGCTAACGATCGGGGCGGGCTGGGGGGGGGCGGTCAGCCGGCAAGGAGGCGGGGTTAGCCTGCTGGGGGTGTCGGCACAGCTGTGGAGGGGACGGGTTTGTGGGGGGTTAACTTTTGGAGGAAGGGGTCTGGAGAGATCGGTGCGGTGGTGGGGGGAGGCGGTCAGGGCTGGGCCCAGGAGTGTCAGGCCAGCGAGCGGGCCTTGGAGGGGGGAGGGGGCAGAGAGCAGCTGTTGCGGGGGTCATGGGGCTGGCCAGCTCAATCGCTGGCCAGCATTCGGGAGGTCTTCAATGTGGCGTCACAGTTCATGTACCAATCTCGGCACTGACAGATCGGCGCATACGCAGTGGCCCCCTCAGCGCGCTGCTTTCCGCCTCTCCAGCGGGGATAGGCCACACCCCCTAATTTTTAATGATATTCTCACTGGTGGCCTCTGCAGTGCACAGAGTGTGGGTGATTCTCCTCTGAACTCCCACTGAAAAAAACAGCATGAATTACTCCAGTTTTCACACAAATTCGACACTTAGCATTTCTTTCAGAGAATTGTGGCCATTTTCTCTGGGGCACAACTGTTTCAACAAGCTTAATGGATATCTGGCCTCCCTCAGCAATAAAGATCCCACCTGCACTTCCTCTCAAAGTGGGTGAGCTGATCCGGGTATTTTTCGCACTCCTATTATTTGCCTCATGGATGAAACTCCAGGCCCATTCCTACCATCTCCATGAAGCTACAGAGAAAATCAGGAAAGTTGGGGGTCAAGTTAAACACAGACAAATGCACTGTGAAGATGACAGAATGCCAGTCCTTTGGAATGGTGCAAACAGCAGACAGAACCAAGCCGAGTCCTGAAAATATCACAGCATTCTCTGAGATCGAAGTTCCAAGAAACTAGGAAAGGCTGAGAAGTTTTGCTGGTTTGATCCAGCACATTAACTTTTCACACCTCACATGTCAGAGTGCACATGGAACCTACGAGAGCTGATGAGACAGGATATTGAGTACCACTGGTCAGAGCCAAATGGGAGGAGTTTCAGCAAACTCAAATCCTACAAGGAGAGAAGTCTGCATTCTAAAACCATGCACTGTAAAGAAGAGAAAACCACAGTGAGCTATAATGTTTCGTGAGAGTGACCTGACCTTCCTCCCTCAATCTGTCTGGTTCCAGCATCCAATGGCAGCACACTCAGTAGATGTCTCAACACCATCACTCACACCCTCCACTCGGACACTATAGACACATTTCCACATTGGTCCCTGTCAACTCCAGTAGGATGCAGCATGTGGACCCTCCAGGATCTAGTGGCATCAAATGCCCACATTCCCCCAGCCTGCAAGCCTCCCCCTCCCCCCAAAGAAACCAGGCGTCACATTAGAGGGCAGTCGAGTGGCTGCATGTGACCAGTGTTTGCATCCTCAAGCGGGACCTCGCCGATGCAGCCCATCATGACATTGAGTGGGATATGTGGTGATAGACATCACCATTACACCTTGCATAGGGGTTCACATCAGTGTTATTTGTGTGATGTTGCAGCCTTACTCGGAGCGTCAGTTCTATGTCTGGGACATCGGCTTGCAAAGGGTTAACAGTTGGTCTCCACTAAACGTTAGTGCTTTTTGGCTGAGCATCATTTAATGACATAATGACTAGTGAGGGGTGTCAGCCCTCACTAGTCAGCCGAGTGTCGGCCTCTTGTGGTAGACGAGGCACAGTTGAATCGTGAGGCCAGCAATTAGCATGTCCAGCTCATTCCCAGAATGCACCCTGTTTCTCCCAGGTCACAAGAGATGCAGAGCTGAGCAGCCTTCCAAGACCCATTGAGATCTATCGTTACACACAAGCACCCTTAACAATTGGTTTGGGGCTGCCAGGCAGCCTCTCCCCTTTGTCCTCACACCACTGCTGCTCACCAACACCTCTATTTTCTCAGAAGACTAAGGAAATTTGGTATGTCAGCTACGACTCTCACCAACTTTTACAGATGCACCATAGAAAGCATTCTTTCTGGTTGTATCATAGCTTGGTATGGCTCCTGCTCTGCTCAGGACCACAAGAAACTACAAAAGGTCGTGAATGTAGCCCAATCCATCACGCAAACCAGCCTCCCATCCATTGACACTGTCTACACTTCCTGCTGCTTCGGCAAAGCAGCCAGCATAATTCAGGACCTCACGCATCCCGGACATTCTCTCTTCCACCTTCTTCCGTCGGGAAAAAGATACAGAAGTCTGAGGTCACGTACCAACCGACTCAAGAACAGCTTCTTCCCTGCTGCTGTCAGACTTTTAACTGGACCTATCTCGCATTAAATTGATCTTTCTCTACACCCTAGCTATGACTGCAACACTGCATTCTGCACCCTCTCCTTTCTTTTTCTATGAACGGTATACTTTGAAAAGTATTTTTTCTTGCATGCTATATAGACAATGTATTTTGTATACATGTGACAATAATAAATTAAATCAAATCAAAAATCAAAGAGTGTGGGTTCCAATCACCCTGCAGTCATCCTCCCCCAAGTGTGAGGCCCTTCAGGCCGCATGAGAGGAGACCCAGACCATTCCTGAATCCCCACTCTGCCCTTATAGCTTTGCCTGTCCTGGGACACCACCTGGGTAACTCACAGTCACCCGCAGTGCTGACTTCTCATTTTCAAGCTCTCCCACCCTCTTGCCAACCCCCACTAAGGAAGGGCACTCCCTCAGCTGTGATATGGACATGAACTCAGGATGGAGGACACAGGAAGCACTGCCTACATATGGGCCTTCACAACCCCATTAAAGCAAAAGGGCACCCTGACTAGAAGGGAAGCTAAGGCCAGCGAGTGACCCCTCCCGACCTGTCTTACTGAAATGGTGATTCTGGGACCTCCCCATCCCCGACCCGAGTTGAACTTATCCGTGTCCCATGAGTCCTCTCTCGTACCCTCTGAGCTATACCTTTGAAATCCTCCTTGGAGGTGAAGGCACTAGGTTCACGCTTATCCGGACCTGTTGTAAATGGCGCTGGTGTGACATCACGCCGGCGCCCGCTGAATAGCCGGTGAGGGGGAAGTCCCAGAGAGAGTGCTCGCTAATGACATGCTAATGTATTAAAATGAACTTTGTGTGGTCCTGTGGCGTGTTTCACGCCACTTTGCCGGCGAAGGGCCGGGAAGATGGGAATTTGGAAACTTGTCAGCGCAAATTGCGTTTTCTGAATTTTGAGCGAGTGCTGCCATTTTCACAGATAGAGAGTGTGGGCTCAAAATCGCCCCCAATATACGAGAAATGCAACTGCAGTGGAACACCAATCAATGGAAAGAGAGGTTGGAAATGTTTAATACATAGCTCCGTTGGATTGTAAACATCTGGATTAGACTGAAATGTAAAATCATTTGAATTTTAAATTGCAACTAGATGCTTCTGCAAAAGGACTGGGGCAGCACTGGCACAAGGAGAAGCCATTAACATTTGAAGCCAAAGATCAAACATCAGCTAAAAGCAGATATGCCAACTCATCACTGAGAGCAAATCCACAAGATGGAGGCACAACATTTACCACCTCAGCAATATTATGAATAATGTTTTCTGAGAAAAGAAAACAAAGCTATAAAAGAGTCTTCAGTTCAAAATTACAATTGAAAAGTTGATTGTTCATTTTCTTTAGACATTATAAAATTAATGATTGAAAGGCTACACTGATATAAAGAGGCATTATAAGGTTTTTGAAGAAAGATTGTTATATTGTTGCAAAATGATTTAGGAACAATATTAGCATGCTTGATTATACATGAATAAAAACTACTGCACTACAGCCAGTTTACCAAAGCAACATTGTACTGTTCCATAGCGCACGGTGAAAAAATACATTTGATGTAAGCTCCAGTATTTGTGTCTAAAAGTGCGATTACTTTAAACTTAAAACATAAGACATACAGGCCTAGCTGAATTGGTCTTGCAAAGAGGCAGATTGGACATAACAGGCTGAATGGCCTCTTCTTGTATTGAAACTCAATGGTTCTATGATTTTATTACAATTGCAAGAAGTATAAATTTGCAATTTTGTGATGTATTCCCTTCTCCTCCATCTGCAAATCCCTACGCTAAGATGTATCTTGCCAATAAAAAAATCCTATCAATGCTAGCCTGTCCAGGAAAGCATAAATCTCAGCAGCATTTCTTATCCTATATTTATTTGGATCCATCGCTATAAATAATTTTATGTGAAAGAATTAATGACGTGAACACTTTAGTTCATTTTATTTCACATCTAAGGCACCAATAAAGCATCCATCCATTGAAGCATCTAATAATTTCCTTAACTTTACTTCATCAATTATGCAGAGTTCTTGTGTTTTTGTTCTTTTTGAAGCTTCAGTATGACTTAACTCTTAAATAATGCACACCTTTCACTTCATTAATGCTTCGTTGCAAAACCAGCTTTGAGCAATTTTGTTTATGGTCACTCAATTATCCAACTGTTAAACCAAGAGGAACACTTTATAAGAGCAGGGAACAAATTACATCTATATGTAACTTAACGTACTAGAGTGAGCTGTGAATTGATCTCAGATTTAAGCTGCTTTCATGAATTGAAGTGATTTTATTTTAGTCTAATTCAGTGAGAGCGATTGGAGCTATCCCTTTAAGAACTATTAGAGACTTTTCAACGGGTCTTTCCATTGTCTGATGTTCTCTTGCTATAGGATAGCAAGTGAGATAGACTGGCATAACATTAACATTGTTATGTATGTTTTTATCCTGTATGTTTTCTCACCATTTTTTTTACCTTTTTCGAGTGGTAGAATGATGATTAAACTATTAATGTCGTTGGCCGCCTGGGGAACTATGAGGTATCCACTGTCATAGTGATTTAGAGAGGATACACACACGAGGCATCACATTCAAGGTGATTAAAGGAAGGTTTCCACATGAGGCCTCCATTTTCATGGTGATTTAGAGAGTGTATACACATGAGGCATCCATTTTCATGGTGGTTTGGAGATGTTCCCAAAGCATCCATTCCCTAAGGAATTGATAAGATTGTTAATTTGTGATGGCTAATTCTTAGGTGTGTTAAGGGCATTGTCCATGATGATTACTCACAGAGCATTTGAACACATTTAATTCTGAGAATGGAGCTGTCTTAATACAACTCTTGAATGCTGCAAAACAGATGAATCATATGCTGTTATTTTGAAACAATAAAAACCAGGTGGATAACCTTAACTACCAGCCTGCACCTTTACATTTTCACCCAACGTGATTACATTCAAACAAACACAACATGTACTTAATGCTTCTCCTGCAGGGTTAGCTCCTGCAGTTATTTGGAATATCTTGTCAAATGGCTTGAGATGTTTCCGCTAGTCCAACATGGACGTGTCATTTACGATATCTATGGTCAGGTTCATGGGAGGATATTTGCTTCTGCTCTCCAAACGTAAATGGCATTTATATCTAAGCTGCTGCAAGCGAGTAAACAAGAAAAGTCTACACAATCACAATACATCTTAAAATAAATACAATACAGGACTAATCCTTTACTTACCAGATTAAATGCAAAACACTGCCATTTGCTTTTGCTTCCATTTCAAAAATAATTAATAAAAATGATCGAAACATCAATGTTTTTCCAATAAAATTTTTTTTAAAATGAAGCATATCCAATGAAAAATAATGCTATTAATATCCTGAAATGTCTGAAGGTGATTTTTACATTTTAGCAGCCTAAATGGTAATTCGAATGATTTTTTAGGGTGATTTTATAAGAATTCATTTGTTTTACATGCCTGAATTTGTTACAAGCTGGAGATTTCTGGAGATTTGATCTGCAATGCCTTTACATTTAAATTTGCATAGGAAATATACAGGAACATTTATAAAAAAAAAGATCTTTAGATCACACAAAGTACTTGTCTAAAAAATTACCAGGATCAAATACTAAAAGCCTGTTTGGGTGCTAGGAACAACATGTTCTCAAGCACCCTTAATAGCCATCAGAGATGTCTCGGGTTTCTGTACATTCTGTTGTGCATTTGTCTACTAATGTCGGAAGCAAATGCCCTGTGGCTGTTCCAGCATCTGCAGACTTTATTCCGATCTGCAGAGGCCAATGGCCATGCATCCTGTCAAGCGCTGTAACTGAAGAAGTGCCTAAACACAGTTGAGGGAGACATACAAGGCATCTCTTAATTAGCTGCTCATCAGTGGGTCCTGACACGGGCTGTAGGTGTAGCCTGGAGGCTTGAAGTCAACACTTTCCGCACAAGGTTTTAAAAATAAATTGAGAGATGGGTCACAGGGTTCTTGGATTCTGTCTGCAATGTCAGAAATTATTGCATATTTTCTTTTCATGTGCTGTTTAATAAATTCCAGTGAAGCCACTGTTGTACTGTATTGCATAGGAATTATGAACTCCCTGCCAATTTATTGCATAAGATTTTAATGAGTTGATTCAACAACTGTGTTCCTGGGGGAGTATAATTCTCAGTCTTGCAATTATGAGGCATAATTGTCAACTTTATTGAGCTATAAAACATTTTCTTTTGACTATGGGTTCACTTTTAACTTCAGTATAGAACATAAATTGTCTTTAAATTATCATGACTCAAGATCTAAACATTTTAAATGGAACTGTTTGAAGCAAGCTCAGTTAGTTATTTGATTTCTGTAACTCAAGTCTGTCAAATTGCAAGCTAAATTCAAATAACTCAAGTAAATATCCAAATTCAAAGAACAAGGGAGAATCTCCTGAGTTCTAAGGTTGTTTACTTGATAGTTTTATGTTTGGGGAGAAGATTCAAGTTTAAAATATTTCTTTAAAATAATAAATTTGTAAAAAGAATAATTTAATCATAATCGAACCAATCAGGTTACCTTACATTTGTGCTCCTTCCGAAAGATGTGCTGGTTAGGTGCAGTGGCCATGCTAAATTCTCCCTCAGTGTACTCGAACACGCACCGGAGTGTGGTGACTGGGGGATTTTCACAGTAACATCATTGCCGTGTTAATGTAAGCCTACTTATGACACTAATAAATAAAAGAAATATTATCCCGCATGGCTTAATGCTTGTTCATGTGTCATCATGGTGAGTCACTGGGCACAAGTGGCCGGCAACCAAGGCCGGGGAAACATTTGTGTCGGAGCCCCTGCAATTTCCTCCCACAGCAGCCTGGAACACAATTCATCCGGGCCAGGGGATTTGTGCATTTTGAAGCCCATCACAGCTTCCAATACATCCCCTCCCACCCCAGCTCCCTCCCCCCCGATTTCCTATGTCAAACTGAACAAGTTCCTCACAGTCCCTTTTCCTGAATTCCGCACCCACGTTCTCCTTTTCCAGAGTGAAGACCGAAGAGAAGTATTCACTTTACACCCTTCCAATATCCTGCAGCTTCACCAACAGATTGCCCTCTTGGTCCCTAATGGGCTCTACTCTTTCCATGGTTAACCTCTTCCCTTTAATGTATACGCATAGTATCTTAGGATTCTCTCTAATCCTCTTTGCAAGTCCTTTTTCACGCCCCCTTTTGCTCTTCTAGTTGTTTTCTTGAGTTCCCTCTTGAACTTCCAATATTCCTCTAGGGCTGCAGCTAAATTGCTCCCTTTGGGCTTGCTAAAAGCCTTTCTCTTCTTCCTTATCCAGTCCTAAACAAGATGAGGGAGTATTTAATGAATGGCATGACACTACGTAGCTCAAAGGAACAGAGGGATCTTGGGGCAATTATTCACAGATCCCTGAAGGTGGTAGAGCATGTGAATAGGATGGTTAAGATGGCAGATGGAACACTTGCTTTCATCTTTTGTGGCATAGAGTATGAAAACAAGAAAGTAATGTTGGAGCTGTACAGAATGTTGGTTAGGCCACAGCTGGAGTGCTGTATGCAGTTCTGGTCACCTCACTATAGGAAAGATGTGATAGCACTTGAGGGGGTTGAGAAGGGATTCACCAGGATGCTCCTGGGATGGAGCATTTGAGCTAAAAGAAGAGTCTGGATAGGATTGGATTTTTAAAAAATTCATTTATGGGACATGGGCATTGATGGCTGGCCAGCATTTTATTGCCCATCGCTAGTTGCCTGAGGGCAGCTGAGAGTCAACCACATTGCTGTGGCTCTGGAGACAGATGTAGGTCAGACCAGGTAAGGATGGCAGATTTGCTTCCCTAAAGGAAATTAGTGAATCAGACAGGTTTTACGACAATTGACAATGGTTCACGGTCGTCAGTAGATTCTTAATTCAGGATATTTTTTATTGAATTCAAATTCCACCATCTGCGGTGGTGAGATTTGAACCTGGATCCCCAGAACATTAGCTGAGTTTCTGGATTAATGGTATAGTGATAATACCACTAGGCCATTGTTGTTTCCTTGAGAGCAAAAGGCTAAAGGGGGGACATGCTTGAGGTGTATAAAATTACAAGGGGTATGGACATGGTTAGTAGGGAGCAGCTGTTCCCCTTGGTTGAGGGGTCAATCACGAGAGGGCATAGTTTTAGGATAAGGGGCAGCAGATTCAGAGGAAATTTGAGAAAAATCTTTTTCACCCAGACGGTGGTGGGAATCTGGAATGTACTGCCTGGGAAGGTAGTGGAGCCTTGAAGTCTTACAACCTTTAAAAAATATTTCAATGAGCATTTGAAATATCATAATATTCAAGGATATGCGACAAGCCCAGGGAAATAGGATTAGTGCATCTTTAGTGGGAGTTATTGTCAGTGCAGACTCGATGGGCTGAAGGGCTTTTTCTGCACTGTATGCCTCTATGACTCTGTGACACTAGGGCAGACAAAGGCATGCGGATGACAGGCACTAAGGGAATGCACAAAGGTGAATAGTTGACTTTTGTATGAAATATTGGATGATTTCATTTGAAGTGTTGCTTTGCAATGTTGGTTTTGGAGTGGCTTTTATTTCAGCATTGTGGCCAAGAGCTGGCCAGTGACAGAGCAAAGGCAAGGGGTGGGACTGTTGGGGAATTGGGGTGCTGTTCACTCATAGTCAGATGACCTGATCACTGACAGGCTGGCAAGAAAGGGGATGGGTTGGTTACCACCTCCCTTCATCCTCCACCCCTTGCTCCTCCCCCACTTCCTCCTCCCCTTCAGTTGCACTCTGTACACCTGGTGGCAGAGGGTGTGTTCTGATGATGTTTACGGTTGTGCAGCAGGCAGCAAACTCTGACCAACATGTTCTGGTGAGTGCCCCCCGCGGTTTGTCAAGATGGCACAAATGCCCAGTACAATGTATTAGTGCAGAGTGAACCGTCATGATTGCTGCCAGGACACTTGGCATTGATCTGCTGGTGCTCTGAATATGCTCACACACTAGCTGCACATTGAGGCAGTGGTCTCACTTCCAGTTGTGAGACATCTCATTTACACATGGCAGCCACAAAGAAATGTCTGTGTAGTTAATGGCACCTTGCGCCATGGTCAGCCTGTAACCATGGTGAAACCAAGTGCTTACTCTGCTTGCTTGTCTCTGGCAAGAGAGAATGAAATCTGTTCAGCTCTCTTATAAAGCAGGGCCTCGGTGACCTTCTTTACACAACAATCAATGGAAAACAGGGAAATTATGTCCTGCCCCAGCCTGGAAGTAGCCCGAGGCAGAGAGGTTCATAGCCATGTTTGCAATCATAGCCACTGGCAATGTTGTCCACGCCCTGCCCTGAGGCTGCAGTTTGGCTGCAATAGGTGTTAGGTTTCAATGAGAATGTTTGTGGTGAAGTGAAGGTGTGGACATATTGTTCTTTGCTAAGGTTAAGATAGGAACTGAAGTAGGCTTCTGTTGAGAGCCGTTCTACCCCTCTACCTCCTCCTTCCTCTTTGTGTTGCCACCGCTTACTCCCCCTGTCTTGCTGCAGGACAAGGGGGTTAGAAAGCACAACAAGCAGGAATCAATCAAAACTAACCTCAAAGTAATTGATCAACCCTTTAACTAATACTGGTGAGGCTGGGGTGGCAGTTGGGGTGTAGTGGTGGCGCGGAGAGATACTTGCTGCTGCTGAATGCATGTAAAGCTGTGTACCGTTAACAGAGGATGTTGAAATTTAAAGCATAGAAGGAGGTCTTTCAGTCCATCAGGTGCTTCATGAAAATGGTCTATCCAGCCTCATCCCATTTTCCAGCAGGTGGTCCATGGCATTGTAGCTTACAGCACTTCAAGTGCATACACAGTACTTTCCTGTCTCTACCACCATTTCAGGCAGTGAGTGAAGACATTTCTCCTCCCCTCCCTGCTAATCCTTCTACCAATTCCTTTAAATCTATACTCTCTGGTTATTGATCTCTCTGCTATCTAGGCCTATCATAATTTTATAAACCTCAATTAAATCATCTCTAAGCTTCCTCTGATCCAAAGAAAACAACCCCAGTCTATCCAATCTCTCTGCATAGTTTAAACTCTCCATTCCGAGAAATGTTCTTGTAAATCTTCCCTGTAACTCTCGAGTGTAATCACATCTTTTCTACGTAATGTAATGACTAGAACCTGAGGCATGGTTGTAAGTTTGCAGATGGCACCAAGATTGGTGGCATTGTGGACAGTGAAGAAGGTTATCTGGGATTGCAGCGGGATTTTGATCAATTGGGCCAGTGGGCTCATGAATGGCAGATGGAGTTTAATTTAGATAAATGTGAGGTGATGCATTTTGGTCGATTGAAAGCAGGGCAAGACTTACTCTGTTAATGGTAGGGCATTGGGGAGAGTTATAGAACAAAGAGATCTAGGGGTACAGGTTCATAGTGCCTTGAAAATGGAGTCACAGGTGGACAGAATTGTGAAGAAGGCATTTGGCATGCTTGGTTTCATTGGCCAGAACATTGAATACAGGAGTTGGGATGTCTTGTTGAAGTTGTACAAGACATTGGTAAGGCCACACTTGGAATACTGTGTACAGTTCTGGTCACCCTATTATAGAAAGGATATTATTAAACTAGAAAGAGTGCAGAAAGGACTTACTAGGGTGCTACTGGGACTAGATGGTTTGAGTTATAAGGAGAGGCTGAATAGACTGGGACTTTTTTCTCTGGAGTGTTGGAAGCTGAGGGGCGATCTTATAGAGGTCTATAAAATAATGAGGGGCATAGATCAGCTAGAAAGTCAATATCTTTTCCCAAAGGTAGGGGAGTCTAAAACTAGAGGGCATAGGTTTAAGGTGAGCGGGGAGAGATACAAAAGGGTCCAGAGGGGCAACTTTTTCACACAGAGGGTGGTGAATGTCTGGAATAAGCTGCCAGAGGTAGTAGTAGAGGCGGTTACAATTTTGTCTTATAAAAAGCGTTTAGATAGTTATATTGGTAAGATGGGTATAGAGGGATATGGGCCAAATGCGGGCAATTGGGACTCGCTTAGTAGTTAAAAAAAAGGAGCGGAATGGACAAGTTGGGCTGAAGGGGTTATTTCCATGCTGTAAACCGCAATGACTCGAACCATATACAATACTCTAGCAATGATCTAACTCGTTAATCAGATCTAGCGTAACCTCTCTGCTATTATATTCTTTACTTTGGTTAATAAATGTAGAATATTCTGCACACCTTCTTAATCATCTTATGTACTATGCTTTTTAAAAAATTGATTCATAGCGGATCAGGAAACCCACTGGAAGTCAGCATGGAACTGATTTGCATCCCGCTAATAGGAAAACACATTGGTGCAAAACACACTTGGAGTAACGTGGCATGCAGATGTCGGGACACCCCTGAATAATGCCTTGGCTCAACAATGAACAATGTCTCTGGAGTTCACAATGGAGGCCAGTGGCAACCCTGGATCCTGGAACACCACAGAGGTGGATCTTCTAGATTTGGCGTCCTGGAGGAGGTCCATCTTCCACCGTCAGAAAGTTCCTGCATATCCATCTGCTTTCACAGGATGTCCATCTTCATTTTCAGGAGATCCATCTTCTTTGCTCAATCATGGGTCAGTGATGTTGGGCATATTTTCCATATGCTGCGCGGATATTAAAGCAGACTACACATCATCAGGCCTGCCCCACCATGGAATATGGCACAAAACACCCGATTGCATAATTAATGAGGTCAGGGCTGGAAGATTTGGCGTGTTTTACCACCAGCCTCTGCTGCAGGAAATACTTAACTCTCCCTCCCCTGCCATGAGACTTAGTCCCAGGATGAGAGAATTCTGCCCTCTGACCTTTCTCTCCAGTTGCATCATCAATGAGCTTCCCTCCATCACAAGGTAAGAAGTGGAGCTGTTCACTACTGTTAGCGCAGTGCTCAGTTCCATTTGCAATTGTGAGTGAAGCAGGCCATAATCTTGGCTTGGGCTGATATGTGACAAGTAACATTTGCAGCGCACAAGTGCCAGTTAATAACCATTGCTATCATGAGAGGGTCTAACTACCTTCCTTTGACATCAAATGTCATTACCATCATCCAATCTCCCACATGCTGAGGCTGATGGTCACCATTGAGCAGAAACTTTACTGGGCCAGCTGCATATATATTGTCCTCACAAGAACAGTTCAGAGGCTTGGTATTCTGGGCAAGTGACACCCTTTCCTAACAGCGCTTGGGTATACCAACATTGCTTGGATTGTAGAGATTCAGGAAGGTGGCTCACTACCTCCTTCTCAAGAGCAATTAAGGATGTGTAATAAATGTTGGCCTTTCCAGAGATGTCTAATCTCATAAATTAATAAAATATTTTGCTGCTCCTTCACTGTCACTGAGTCAAAATTCTGGAACTCCCTTGCCAACTGTGGGTATACACACACCGCATGGATGGCAGCCGTTCAAGAAGGCAGCTCACCACCACCTTCTCAAGGACAATGGGATGGGCAATAAATGTTCACCTCGCCAGTGGTGGCCACATCCCACGAATTAATTAAAAACAAGCTATCCTGCAAGAGCTCCTCCACAATTCACTGTTCAACTCTAAATCCACTCCTCCATGGAGGTCAGCTTATAAATGATTCAGGGTGTGTGTGTGAAGAATTCAAAGACACAACATGACATAATAAAGAGGAAAATTTACACATGAAAAATCTGATTCATAAAGTAGCCATAAGTATCCATTTCTGTGATGAATTATGAATAAAGGGGAATTCCAGCCAAGATTACAGTCAGATCTGTGGGGATGAACTGTGCACCTCCTGATAAAGGGAAACCATCAACAAACAGATTAAAGAACTCCATCTGTCAATCAGGAGATCAGCTCACTTCTCTCAGGAATGCAATTATGTTTTGGGAAAGGTAAGAACTCTCATCACACAGGGGACTTTGAATGCTTCTACAGTCAATAAAGGTCTGAGAGCAGACTGGCAGATCCTGAAGTGATCCATAATCCAGCATCACTCGAAACAGGAAATATGTTGAACACTTGGGCAGTCCTCAACATGAAAAGCATCTCATATATATTTGTTATACAAATGTATACATTTCAAGGTTCACTTTTTCAATGATTGAGGGACCATTGGATTTATAGTATGGAGCGCATACACAGCATATGACTGGGATGTCAGGTTTACTGATGCTGGCAGAGTATCGCAAAGAACTGGAGCATTTTGGTGTAATTTTGCTCAATTATTTTAATTCTGGAGAAACTGGATAGCTAAGTGTACTTGAAGCATTGGGTTTGAGACTGTCGCATCTGCCCTGTGAAAGTACACTTCATGATTACAAAATACTTTGCTGGAGTGCATAGGGCGGCATGGGTGGCACAGTGGTTAGCACTACTGCCTCACAGTGCGAGGGACCTGGGTTCAATTCCTGGCTTTGGTCACTGTCTGTGTGGAGTTTGTACGTTCTCCCTGTGTCTGCATGGGTTTCCTCTGCGTGCTTTGGTTTCCTCCCACAGTCCAAAGATGTGCAGGTTAGGTGAATTGGCCATGCTAAGTTCTCCCTCGGTGTACCTGAACAGGTGCTGGAGTGTGGCGACGAGGGGATTTTCACAGTAACTTCAGTGCAGTGTTAATGTGAGCCTACTTGTGACTAATAAATACATTTCCTCTGAAACTTTTTCGTTCGGCTGTTGTAGTGCATCATAAATTTAAGCAAGATAGCATTTCAAATATCAAAACTTTAATTTGTAACGTTCTCACATGGCCAGCTCTCTGTAAATGATCAGTTGCACATTTAAAGTGCATCTACCATCGAAGAATAAAGAAATGAACAGATTTGTGGCTGCTCAAACCAACTCTACATATTTTGGAATTGACCTTATCCAGAAACTTGTAGTTGCTCTTGATAAGTTGGAATTAAACTGGGAGCACCAGCATTTTGATGCTTTGCTAGAAATTTTCTATATATATTTGTGCATTTTCCGCAATATTTGGTGAAAATATTGGCTGTAGTGGGGAATTTCTTTTAAAAAGCTGACCAATGTCTAAAAACTTAGACTCTGTTCAAAAGCCCGCAAAAGGCAAAGAATCCGTTCAAAAGACATAACCAAAATTTATCTGAAACACTAAAATCAAACAAGACAAACAATACATTAACGTACAACCATTCAGAGGTCGCCAAAGGGTTAGACAGTTCACGTTCAGGGTTGTGAAACCTCTCCAAAGATCTGAGGCACTCAGTCAAAATACAGAACGATTATACCTTTTGTTATCTAAGATATGCCTCTTCATTAGCTTAAAATCAATTTCATTTAGTGTTCACATGTCAGTTCAGTTTTTGAAAAAGTGTCTCAGTCAATTGCAATATTCCACTCAGTGCAACGATATCTCATTAGTCCATTCAATCCGGACATCTTCCCATTTTGGCTAAACCCACTTCCTGCTTGCTATGTAACAATGGAAGCTTTCTATAGATGAACCTTTACTACCGGCACATTGCCAAGACAGAAAGATACGTGATTTCTGGGCCCTAGAAATGCATTATCTTATCTATGCTGCTATAATGTTACAACATTTGTCCCAAAAACTTGAAACTTCTAATACTTACTTTTGCTGACTAATGGATGTCCGGCTTATAGCACTAACCTTCTGACCTTACCATTAAAGTTTGCAGCATCTGCTTTTTTTTAATGAGACGAACAATAGATTTTATATATTAAAATACATTCAATATTGTGATATATGTAGTTTAAAATCATATTTATTTGTTTTAATACCGTTATTGCATTCACATATGAGCAAACTGTCCATATTAACTTGTTGTAAAGAATTATTTAACCCCTTCTAGCTATCCTGTCAGTAAAAAGACTACATCTGTCTGAATCTCACTAGCTGATTTAAAATTCCCTTCTACAATGGCCAAAATCTTCCGTCCTCGTTCACAGCTGGGATTTTCCGGTGCTGTTGAAAGTGAATGGAGTTTTGGCTGGAATGCCAAATTCAGTGTCCTTGCTCACAACGGCTCCTGTCACAGACGAGACTGGAGAATCCAGCCCTTTGAATGGGATTTTTACCATCCTGCCTGCCATGCGAATGGCGGGTGTGACACGGACATGCACCTTGATGAGATTTTCTGACCTTGAGGCAAGTGCGGCCGGAAAACCCCACCCTATGTTTTTGCAGTCATTCTGCCTGGGATTTTCGCATCCCTCCCCCTACTCCCCACTGGCGGGAAGAAGGTGACACCAACCCCCACCCCCCACCCCCCCCACCCCCCCCCTCCCCCCCACCCCCACAGGGCTCACAGGGCTTCGGCGAAGGCGAGGAAGGTTGTTTGTTTGTTTTTCTTCGGTTACACCCCCTTTTTGTTTTATCCCCAAAACTAAAAAGGACATGGCTGGTATGAGTGGGAGGCCAGTATACTGCATTCGGTGTGGGATGTGGGAGTTCCTGGAAACAACTTGCCACCCGGAAGTCCATATCTGTGCCAGATGTGTGGAACTGCATCTCCTGAAGGATCGTGTCAGGGAGCTGGAGCTGAGGCTCGATGAACTCAGTTTAGTTAGGGAAAATGAGAGAGTTATAGATAAAAGTTATAGTCAGGTAGTGACACCAGGGTCTCGGAAGGAAGACACGTGGGTCACAGTCAGGAGGGGTAATAGTCAGAAGGGTGATGTGCCAGAAAGTACCCCAGTGGCAGTCTCCCATAAAAGAAAGGAATGGGCAACAGATGGGAGAAGGGAATGGAGTGAGCAGTCTGTGGAGGGATCCCCTGTGGTTGTCCCTCTCCAAAATAGGTATCTTGTTTTGGATTCTGTGGAGGGGGATGACCCTCCAGGGGTAAGCCACGAGGACCAGATCGCCTCCACGGAGACAGGCTCAGGGGTCCGGAAGGGAAAGAAGGGGTTTAGGAGAGCGATAGTTGTGGGGGACGCAATGGTTAGAGGCACGGACAGGCGCTTCTGTGGGACTGAACGAGAATCCAGGATGGTAGTCTGCCTCCCTGGTGCCGGGGTACTGGATGTCTCCGAGAGGGTAGGAAGCATATTTAAAAAGGAAGGTAGTCAAACGGATGTGATTGTACACATTGGGGGAAATGATGTAGGTAGGAAGAGCAGGGGGGTCATACGAGAGAAATTCAGGGAGTTGGGTGCTAGGCTAAAAAGTAAGACCTCCAGGGTAGCAATATCTGGACTGCTCCCGGTGCCTAGTGCAAGTGAGGCTCGGAACAGGGAGATTCTACAGTTGAACGCGTGGCTAAAGGACTGGTGCAAGAGGGAGGGTTTTACATTCATAGATAACTGGGAAATCTTCAAGTCAGGATGGCAACTGTACAGAAAGGATGGGATACACCTTAACTGGAAGGGAGCAAATATCCTGGCTGGGAGTTTTGCTAGAGTGTTTCGGCAGGATTTAAACTAGTGTGGCAGGGGGGTGGGGAACAAAACAGGAGGTCAGTAAATACTGAGGCTGGGGTCGAGCTGGGGGCCAGGGCAAGGCTAGCTAAGAAGAGGAGCACTCTGGAGGAGGAGGACCTGACTGGGCCTGGAGGTCTGGAGTGCATCTGCTTCAATGCGAGGAGTGTAACGGGTAAAACAGACGAACTTAGGGCCTTAATGCTTGTGCGGAATTTGGATGTGGTTGCGGTGACGGAAACTTGGTTAAAAGAAGGACAGGACTGGCAGCTGAATATTCCGGGGTATAAGTGTTTTAGGCGAGACAGAGGAGGGGCTAAAAAAGGTGGGGGAGTAGCGATATTAGTTAAGGAGCATATTACCGCGGTGCAGAGGGTAGACAACTTAGAGGGGTCATGTACTGAGTCGCTGTGGGTGGAACTCAGAAACAGGAAGGGTGCAGTCACTATGCTGGGGGTGTACTACAGACCACCCAACAGCCCATGGGAAGTGGAGGAAAGGATATGTCAGGAGATTCTGGATAGGTGCAGAAAACATAGGGTTGTTGTAGTGGGGGACTTTAATTTCCCTGGCACAGACTGGAAAGTGCTTAGAGCTGGGGGACTGGACGGGGAGGAATTTGTAAAATGCGTACTGGAAGGTTCTTTGGAACAGTATGTAGATAGCCCGACTAGAGAGGGGGCTATACTGGACCTAGTTCTGGGAAATGAGCCCGGTCAGGTCGTCAAAGTTTCGGTAGGGGAACATGTGGCAAATAGTGACCACAACTCTGTTAACTTTAGGATAGTAATGGACAAGGATGAGTGCTGTCCTACGGGCAGGGTGCTAAATTGGGGGAAGGCTGACTATAGCCGGATTAGGCAGGAATTGGTGGATGTTGATTGGGAGAGGATGTTCGAGGGTAAGTCCGCGTCTGGCATGTGGGAGTCTTTTAAGGAACTATTGATAAGGCTGCAGGATAGGCATGTGCCTGTAAAAAGGAAAGATAAGAAAGGTAGGATTCGAGAGCCGTGGATAACCAGGGAAATTGAGGATCTGATTAAAATGAAAAGGGAGGCGTACGTTAAGTCCAGGCAACTGAAAACAGATGGAGCTCTGGAGGAATACAGAGAGAGTAGGAAAGATCTCAAACGGGGAGTTAGAAGGGCAAAAAGAGGTCACGAGATGTTCTTGGCAGGCAGGATTAAGGAGAATCCTAAGGCATTCTATTCATACGTTAGGAACAAAAGAGTTGTCAGGGAGAAAATCGGACCTCTCAGGGACAAAGGAGGGGAATTATGCTTAGAACCCAAGGGAATAGGGGAGATCCTAAATGAATACTTTGCATCGGTATTCACGAAGGAGAGGGGCTTGTTAACCGGGAGTGTCTCGGAGGAGGTGTTGACCCGTTAGAGAAAATCTCCATTACAAGAGAGGAAGTGTTAGGTTTTTTAGGGAACATTAAAACTGACAAAACCCCAGGGCCTGATGGCATCTATCCTCGACTGCTCAGGGAGACGAGAGGTGAAATTGCTGGGCCTCTGACGGAAATCTTTGTCGCTTCTTTGGACACGGGTGAGGTCCCTGAGGATTGGAGGATAGCGAATGTGGTCCCGTTGTTTAAGAAGGGTAGCAGGGATAACCCAGGAAATTATAGGCCGGTGAGCTTGACGTCCGTGGTAGGGAAGTTGTTGGAGAGGATTCTTAGAGACAGGATGTATGTGCATTTAGAACGGAACAATCTCATTAGTGACAGACAGCATGGTTTTGTAAGAGGGAGGTCGTGCCTTACAAATTTGGTGGAGTTTTTTGAGGAAGTGACAAAAACGGTTGATGAAGGAAGGGCCGTGGATGTCGTCTATATGGATTTCAGTAAGGCATTTGACAAAGTCCCACATGGCAGGTTGGTTAAGAAGGTTAAGGCTCATGGGATACAAGGAGAAGTGGCTAGATGGGTGGAGAACTGGCTTGGCCATAGGAGACAGAGGGTAGTGGTCGAAGGGTCTTTTTCCGGCTGGAGGTCTGTGACCAGTGGTGTTCCGCAGGGCTCTGTACTGGGACCTCTGCTATTTGTGATATATATAAATGATTTGGAAGAAGGTGTAACTGGTGTAATCAGCAAGTTTGCGGATGACACGAAGATGGCTGGAATTGCGGATAGCGAAGAGCATTGTCGGGCAATACAGCAGGATATAGATAGGCTGGAAAATTGGGCGGAGAGGTGGCAGATGGAATTTAATCCGGATAAATGCGAAGTGATGCATTTTGGAAGAAATAATGTAGGGAGGTGTTATACAATAAATGGCAGAGTCATCAGGAGTATAGAAACACAGAGGGACCTAGGTGTGCAAGTCCACAAATCCTTGAAGGTGGCAACACAGGTGGAGAAGGTGGTGAAGAAGGCATATGGTATGCTTGCCTTTATAGGACGGGGTATAGAGTATAAAAGCTGGAGTCTGATGATGCAGCTGTATAGAACGCTGGTTAGGCCGCATTTGGAGTACTGCGTCCAGTTCTGGTCGCCGCACTACCAGAAGGACGTGGAGGCATTGGAGAGAGTGCAGAGAAGGTTTACCAGGATGTTGCCTGGTATGGAGGGTCTTAGCTATGAGGAGAGATTGGGTAGACTGGGGTTGTTCTCCTTGGAAAGACAGAGAATGAGGGGAGATCTAATAGAGGTAGACAAGATTATGAAGGGTATAGATAGGGTGAACAGTGGGAAGCTTTTTCCCAGGTCAGAGGTGACGATCACGAGGGGTCACGGGCTCAAGCTGAGAGGGGCGAAGTATAACTCAGCCATCAGAGGGACGTTTTTTACACAGAGGGTGGTGGGGGCCTGGAATGCGCTGCCAAGTAGGGTGGTGGAGGCAGGCACGCTGACATCGTTTAAGACTTACCTGGATAGTCACATGAGCAGCCTGGGAATGGAGGGATACAAACGTTTGGTCTAGTTGGACCAAGGAGCGGCACAGGCTTGGAGGGCCGAAGGGCCTGTTTCCTGTGCTGTACTGTTCTTTGTTCTTTGTTCTTTGTAATCAGAGCATTACAGTGTGAAATGGACGCAAAATAGTAAGCAGTAATCAAAGTATCATAAGGCACAGAAAGCAGCTGTTCAAATTGGGGTGGTGATGGCCTAGTGGTATTATGCTGCACTATTAATCCAGAAACTCAGCTAATGTTCTGAGGACTTGGGTTCGAATCCCACCACGGCAGATGGTGGAATTTTAATTCAAGAAAAAAATATGGAATTAAGAATCTACTGTTGACCATTGTCGATTGTCGGAAAAACCCATCAGGTTCACTCATGTCCTTCAGGGAAGGAAATCTGCTGTCCTTACCTGGTCTGGCCTACATGTGACTCCAGACCCACAGCAATGTGGTTGACTCACAAATGCCCTCAGGCAACTTGGGATGGGCAATAAATACTGGTCAGTCAGGGACGCTCATGTCCCATGAATGAATAAAAATTAATTCAGCCCATTGTACCTCTTTGAAATTCAGTTAACCCCATTCCTTTGCTTTTGACCCATAGCCCTGCAAGTCTTTCCTTTTCAAACATATATCCGATTCCCATTTGACAGCTGAGATTGAACTTGCTTCCATCTCCTATTCAGGTCGAATACTTGCAAGAATCCATGAAAGCAAAATAGCTAAGAGTCCAAATTGTCAGCTCTGCTCAGAGAGGCAGCAATGATAACCGACATAGGAAAAGAAAGGTTCTACTTGCATTATAAAGAACAATTTTTTGAAATTCTTATTAATGCATGCTTCCATGATTGAATTAAACAAGCCTTATTCTGCAAAGAAGCTTTGATGTGGACATTTGTCTCATAAAGTGGAGAAGTGGCTATTCTCCAGCACAAACACTTGGATGAACATTAAATAAATTGACAAAAGTTCTTACAGGAAATCTTGCGATTAAAAATTTCTAATTGCCCTGATTTATTTGCAATAAATCATATTTGGTTGTTGCGTATCTGGCATCTCGAATGTCCACTGTACCCCCAAGTCTGCAATACCCCGTGTGGCTTAGTTTTGGTTCTACCTTGGTCCAAAGTTGAAAAAGCCACTTGACAGCTGAAAAATAACAAGATCCCTGAGGCAGATGGAATCTCTGCCAAAATTCTGAGACAAGGCACTGCTGGACATCCTCATATCCCTCATCTGTGAAGACAAGTGCATGCTGGGGGATCTCAGGAATGCTGTGATAGTGATCATATTCAGAAAGGGATACAAGTCTGAATGCAATAACTCTAGAACAGTCTCCCTGCTGTTTGCCGCAAGGGAGATCAATGAAAGGATTCTCCTCAATTGCGTCCACCCAGTGGTTGAAGAATCCTTCTGCATTGCAGTTTTCATCAACTGAGAGGCAACACGGACATGATCTTCAATGAGTCACATAGAGTCATAGAGGTTTACAGCATGGAAACAGGCCTTTTGGCCCAACTTGTCCATGCTGCCCTTTTTTTAACCACTGGTGGGAAGAAGGTGACCCCTCCCTCCAACTGGCTCCCTGGCACTAAGCAAGTCCCAATTGCCCATATTTGGCCCATATCCCTCTATACCCGTCTTACCCATGTAACTGTCTAAACGCTTTTGGAAAGACAACTACTACTACCTCTGGAAGCTTGTTCCAAACACTCACCACACTCTGGAGCCGATTTTACCAAATCGGCTCTAAGTGCCGGGTGCGGTCGTAAATCAGACCTGCGCCCGGCAGCCGCACTCCAGCGCCCCCATACGCCTTTTTTTGGTGCGGGTCCAGTGGGCGGGGTCTAGCGCTGCCTCACAGCGCCAGGAACCTGGGTTCAATTCCAGCCTCAGGTCACTGTCTGTGTAGAGTTTGGACATTCTCCCCGTGTCTGTGTGGGTTTCCTCCAGGTGCTCCGGTTTCCTCCCACAGTCCAAAGATGTGTGGGTTAGGTTGATTGGCCATGCTAAATTGCCCTTAGTGTCGGGGGACTAACAGGGTAAATATGTGGGGTTACGGGGATAGGGCCTGGGTGGGATTGTTGTCAATGCAGGCTCAATGGGCTGAATGGTCTTCTTCTGCACTGTAGGGATTCTATTCTATTCTAATCCATGTGATAATAAGTTCCACATTTTAAACACTCTCTAGCTAAAGAAGTTGCACCTTGTATCCTGAATACTGGTGAGAGTAATGGTTCTTTGGCGAGTGTGGGCTGAGTCAAATCCATGGCATCATGTATGGCTCAATAGAGGTATGGGATTTGATAATGAGGAGAACAAAGAGGCACTTCTGCAGCCACAGGCCTGACACCAGGATGGAATTTTGCCTCCCAGGTGCCAGGGCCAGGGATGTTATTGAGCGACTACAGGACATTCTGAGGGGAAATGGTGAACAGCCAGTGATTCACAATGGTGCCAGAAAGAAAAATGAAGTGCTGCAAGCAGAGTTCAGGGAGCAAGGAGAGAGATTGGAAGACAGGACCTCAAAGGTGGTAATGTCTATAAACCTTCCCTGGGCAACATGCTGGAGAGTGCCGGAAGGGAATATGTGGCTAGAGAGAAGGTCCAGGGAGTGGTATGAGAGAGAACTATACTACAGTCATGACTGAGACATGGCTGAAAGAAGGGTTTTTGACAAAGAGTGAAGGATTTGAAGCATCATGTATCGAACTGTTGCAACCTGTGGTAGATTTACTGTGCTGGATAAGAAAAAAAGGTCGTTTGCAAACAGGCTGTGGAGCTGGTTAGAACGGGTTCAAGCTGCAGCCTCGAGAATAATGAGAAGCCTCACAACACCAGGTTAAAGTCCAACAGGTTTATTTGGAATGATGAGCTTTCGGAGCGCTGCTCCTTCATCAGGCGAGTGACCCACAGAGAGAGTATAAGAAGAGGAACACAAGGAAACCTTCTTTGTTACAATACTGTACGGCTGGACTGAACACCACGTGCCTTCAAAATAAAAATTTATAACTAAAAGCTTGTGCCTCATCACTGACTCCAAAGAACCAGGATTTGAAGCTAAAATCTAACAGTTTGAAGCCAGAATCCAACAAGAGAGAGGAATATGAAAGGAGGGAGAGTCTCCATACTGATAAAAGAAATATTATCGTTGCAAAGAGAAATTATATAATAGAAAGATCATCAAATGAGGCCAAATGGTTTGAATTGAAGAACAAAAATTGTCCAACCACACTATGCCGAGTGTAAGATAGGCCTCCTAGCAGTCAAAGGAAGACAGAATAGCAATTATGTAGGCAAATCTCTGATTGTCGGACAAAAACAATAGGGAGGCAATGGGGGATGTCATTTACGCTTATATTAATTGGAACAGAATTAGTGTAAAAGGCACAGAGGGAGCAGAATTTGTAAAATACATTCAGCAGAATTTTTAAAATCAGTGTGTAAAAGTCCAAGAGAGGCAGCAGTTTTGGATTTTGTTTTAGAGAATGAAGTTAGGCAGGTGGAAGGCATAGAACAACTTGGAACAGAAAGTACATTCCCTTTAAGACAAGGAGTGGGATGAACAAATCGATATGTGAAAGGCTTAAAAGGGTGAATAATGAAGAAAAGGGATGCTAATGACAGATACCGAGGGGTAAATACTGCAGGAAACTCGACGGCGTATAGAGAGTGTAGGAATGAAATTAAAAAGGAAGTTAAGCAAGAAAAGCAAGGGCATAAAAAATACTGGCAAGTAAAATCAAAGAAAATGCAGAAATAAAGAGCAAGGGGATAACTTAAAGAAAGGTTAGGGCCTTTTAGGATTTATCATTAGGGTAACCTGTGTGTGGAGGAGGAGGACACGGGTATGGTTCTTATCAAATACTTCTGCTGGGATTCTCCCCATGAAGGCAGTGTGCCATTGGCTGGTGCTGTCAATGGGATTTCCCATTGATTTCACTTCACATTGCCTGGAAACATGCGACGGGAATGAGTTGTCGGTGGGACCAGGAGATTCCATCGGTTAAGAGCCGGAAGGTCGTGCCCACCATGTCTGTTCTTTTAAAAAAAGAGGGATGATTCAATCAGGGAGGAGGAGTATGAGATATTAAGTGAAAATGGCATTTTATTAAGAGGTTTAACATCTTTGAAATTGGGCAAATAATCAGGAACCGATTATATGTATCCTCGGCAAGAAATACTGGAGCTCTGACCACCATTTACTGATAAAAGCAAGTTACTGTGGATGCTGGAATCTGAAACCAAAAGAGAAAATGCTGAAAAATCTCAGCAGGTCTGGCAACATCTGTAAAGAGAGAAAAGAGCTGATATTTCGAGTCCAGATGACCCTTTGTCAAACCTGGTACCATTTACTAATGTTCTTTGGATATTAAGTGCTTTGCCAAAGGACTGGAGGACAGGTAATGTTTTATTATTATTTAAAAGAGAGATAGGGTACTTAGAGGTGCATTAGCTTAAGTTCAGTGGTTGGAAAATTAATGGGAAAAGGTTCTGAGATAAATATCCATTTAGAAAGACACAAATTACTCAAAGACATTCAGAATGGATTTGTTAAGGGAAGGTCACTTTTGATTAACTTGATCGAGTTTTTGAGGCGATAAGAAGGAAGGTTAATTAAGTCTTGCATTTGATGTAGTCTATATGGATTTTGACAATGCTTTTGATAAAATTCCAATCAGCAACTGATCGTGAAAGTATAAGTCCATAGAATCCAAATGGCAAATGAGTTCCAAAACTGGCACAGAGGCAGGAGGCAGAATAATAAAAACAGAAAATGCTGGAAAGTCTCAGTAGGTCTGACAGCATCTGTGGAGAGAGAATAGAGCCAATGTTTCAAGTCTGGATCTCTCTTTCCCAGAGCTGAAGAGAACTGGAAATAGGAAGAGATTTATACTTTTTTTGGGGGGGGGGATGGTGGTGTTGGAGCAGTAGGGCAGTAGGGGCTGGATAGAAGTTCAGTGATGGGTGGAGACGAGGGAGAGATTGGCTCTATTCTCTCACCACAGGTCAAGGATAGACATGTGGACAGGATGGTGTGTTGAAATGGCAAGGGACAGGAAAGTTTGGGTCCTGCTTGCGGATGGACCAAAGGTGTTCAGCAAAGCAGTCACCCAGTCTGCATTTAGTCTCTCCAAAGTAAGCTGCATTGTGAGCAGCAAATGCAACAGGCCAGATTAAAGGAGGTGCATTGAGGCATGCTTCACCGGCAAAGAATGTTTGAGCCCTTGGATGGTGAACAGGGAGGAGGTAAAGGGGTAGGTGTTGCACCTTTGCGATTGCTGGGAAGGGAGTGAGGGGGTGTGATGGAGGAGTGGACCAGGGTGTCCCCCCAGAGGGAACGTTCCTTGTGGAATGCTGACAGGGGGAGTGAGGGCTAAGTTTCGTTTGGTGGTGGCATCATACTGGAGTTGGCAGAAATGGCAGAGGGTGATCCTTTGAATGCGGAGGCTGTGGGGTGAAAAGTGAGGACAAGGGTACCTAGAAAATTCTGGGAGGGAGGGGAATGAGTGAGAGTAGAGGCATGGGAGATGGGTTGGACATGGTTGAGAACCTCGTCAACCACATTAAGGAAGAAGGAAGACAGTGCCATTTTGGAAAGTGGCGTTATCAGAACAGATGCAATGGAGGTGAAGGAACTAAGTAAACGGGATGGAGTCCTTACAGGATGTGGGGTATGAGGAGCTGTGGTCAAAGTTGCTGTGAGAGTTGATGGGCTTGTAATGGATAGTAGTGGACAGTCTATCACCAGGAATGGAGACAGAGAGGTAAAGGAAGGGAAGGAAATTATTGGACTTTATGGACTTCAGTTAGAATGAAGATGGACAATGAGGCTAGAAATATTCACTTGTATATAGTTCAAATATTATGATAAAGGTTTCTACTGCTTCAAGTGAGAACTTTCTCCATCTGTTGTCCACACAACTCGAAACATACAGAAGGAATACTGATCTGATCTATAGTCCATTCTGCCCATCTTCATAGGTTCACAGGGTCTTCTGGACACAGAAATCTGTCCCAATGTCTCTGTTGTACCAATATTTCTCTTTTAAAGAATGAAAAGGACTTACATTGGTATAAATATTTTCAGAAAAGTACAATTAATTATTTTGAATTGATAATAGTTGTTGTTTTGTAGGAAATATTATGAGGCATTTGAAATGCTTGCTCCTGTACTGCCTGCATGAACTAAGTCTGAGAATCTACAGACTTAGAAAAAGGGACATTGGGCCCTATTTCACCATTTTGATTCTAAGTGCTGGGCGGGCTTGAAACTGGGAGCATTTAGACCCGTTCTGAGGCGCCCCCATACGCACTCTGCCTGGAAAAATATCAGCGATTCCAAATCGCGCTGCACAATCCTGTGGTGGGGTTCAACGCTCCCGAAATCCTGCAGCTCTGATTGGCGCCTCCAAATGCGCAGGCACAGATAAAAAAATGATAGAATGCTGCTCCCCTACCACATCCCTCCCGCGCCGGATAATGCCTCCCCCTGGCCCCACAGATATTGCCCCAAGCCCACAATATTACTGACCCCCTTATCCTCCCACCCCCTCTACCACATAGACCGATCGTGGGCCCCTCCCCCCCCACCGATGTCAGGCAGAGTTGCAGCGGCCCACCTTCCTCCCCACTGATCTCAGGCAGAGTGGCAGTGGTTCCCCCCACCCTCCCTCCCCACTGATCTCAAGCAGAGAGCCATTGGACGCTCGGCACTTACCTCCTCAGTAACTGGAGCGCCCAAATCGGACTTTTGTAGAGCATGTCTGTTTCGCGCTGATTCTGGATGGGCGAACACAGTGGTAAAGGGGGAAGTGCCGGTAAGGTTGGGGTGTAACCCATTAAGTCAATTCAAATGCATGCAAATGCAGTTAAATGGCCGTCGCACCCATTTCGGGTGCGGTCCCGATCGCAGCCATTTTCGGTCCTTGGTAAAGGAGGAACCTGCGCAGAGGCGGGTGCGGATCGCGCTACTCGCCTCACGCCCAATTTTACCAAGTTTTTGCACCCGATAACAGGTGCAATTTGATTGTAAAATCGGGCCCATTAAGTCAGTTTTAAGGTCAGCAAATCACATGCAAATGGAAGATTTGTGCAGCAATTGTTGTGGTATGTTATGGCAGCCTATCATGTGCATATTGAATTATTTATTTTGCTATCTTAACAGAGATATTAACCCACTTAAAATAATTCTTAATGACTCTGTTAAAATGATGGGGAAAGGAATTTGACAGAGCACGAGGTGTTCATAAAATAGCAGTAGCTGATGAACTAAATGCATTTTCCTACTCCTTGGGTGGAATTTTACAACCTTATCATGCCCGTTTTACGGCGGGAAAAAGTCGTAAAATCGGGCGTGATGCGACTAGCGGGAAAGCACTCATTTTTGCACCTATTCCCATTTTAACCAAGAAAAAGAAATCGGCAGGATCTGGAGCCCGCCCAAAATGGGCATTACATTAATTTGTATTTTTTTGCATTCATCACAATGTAATTAGCGAGCTCCACTCCCAATTGTCCCAGCTCAGCTGCCTTAACAACCTTGATCGCTTCAGCTGGAATTGGGCAGGAAAACACCTCATGTTTAAAAGTCGCATTCAGGTGCTTGAGCAGAGAGGGTGAGCGAGGAGGTAAGTCTCTGCTTTCAAACTACTCCGTGCTGCTCAGGAGGGTTGTTTCGTGTCGGGGGGTGGGGGGCTATGAGTGTGTGGGAGGGTGGGGGACTGTTGTTATTTATGGGGGTCCAACCACGTACTCTCATGTACCTTCTTTGAGAAGGTGACCAAAGAGGTGGATGAGGGTAAAGCGGTTGATGTGGTGTATATGGATTTCAGCAAAGCATTTGATAAGGTTCCCCATGGTAAGCTTTTGCAGAAAATACGGACACATGGGATTGAGGGTGATTTAGTGGTTTGGATCAGGAATTGGCTAGCTGTAAAAAAACAAAGGGTGGTGGTTGATGGGAAATATTCATCCTGGAGTTCAGTTACTAGTGGTGTACTGCAAGGATCTGTTTTGGGGCCACTGCTGTTTGTCATTTTTATTAATGACTTGGATGACGGCGTGGAAGGATGGATTAGTAAATTTGCGGATGACACTAAAGTCGGTGGAGTTGTAGACAGTGCGGAGGGAAGTGGCAGGTTACAGAGGGACATAGATAAGCTGCAGAGCTGGGCTGAGAGGTGGCAAATGGAGTTTAATGCGGAAAAGTGTGAGGTGATTCACTTTGGAAGGAGTAACAGGAATACAGAGTACTGGGCTAATGGTAAGATACTTGGTAGTGTGGATGTACAACGGGATCTGGGTGTCCATGTGCATAGATCCCTGAAAGTTGGCACCCAGCTTGATAGGGTTGTTAAGAAGGCGTATGGTGTGTTAGCTTTTATTGGTAGAGGGATTGAGTTTCGGAGCCAGGAGGTCATGCTGCAACTGTACAAAACTCTGGTGCGGCCGCATTTGGAGTATTGCGTACAGTTCTGGTCGCCGTATTATAGGAAAGATGTGGAAGTGTTGGAAAGGGTGCAGAGGAGATTTACCAGGATGTTGCCTGGTATGGTGGGAAAATCGTATGAGGAAAGGCTGAGGGACTTGAGGTTGTTTTCGTTAGAGAGAAGAAGGTTAAGAGGTGACTTATTAGAGGCATACAAGATGATCAGAGGATTAGATAGGGTGGATAGTGAGAGCCTTTTTCCTCGGATGGTGTTGGCTAGCACGAGGGAACATAGCTTTAAATTGAGGGGTGAGAGATATAGGACAGATGTTAGAGGTAGGTTCTTTACTCAGAGAGTAGTAAGGGCGTGGAATGCCCTGCCTGCAGCAGTGGTGGACTCGTCAACATTGAGAGCGTTCAAGTGGTTATTGGATAAGCATATGGATGATATTGGAATAGTGTAGATTAGAGGGGCTTTAGATTGGTACCACTGGTCGGCGCAACATCGAGGGCCGAAGGGCCTGCACTGCGCTGTAATGTTCTATGTTCTATGTTCTAAACCTAGATCTGAGCGTTGACCTCGGGACTTAGCGCTGACAGCAGCAGGCTTTGTTGCTGGTGGGAAATGGGTTAGAAATTCCCTGAAGTGGCAGTGCTGCAGCCTCAGGACTTATCAAGCAGCACTGTCTTTGGCCACCACTGCATGGGTTCTGGGTGTGCTTTTGTGAATGGGGTGATGCACTATCAATCGAGTCAAGACTAGTTGTGAGCAAGACAAATAGGCTTTTATTAGCAAGAACTCTTTTATTAGCAAGAACCCGGGCGGCACGGTAGCACAGTGGTTAGCACTGCTGCTTCACAGCTCCAGGGTCCCAGGTTCGATTCCCGGCTCGGGTCACTGTCTGTGTGGAGTTTGCACATTCTCCTCGTGTCTGCGTGGGTTTCCTCCGGGTGCTCCGGTTTCCTCCCACAGTCCAAAGATGTGCGGGTTAGGTTGATTGGCCAGGTTAAAAATTGCCCCTGAGATGCGTAGGTTAGCGGGATTAGCGGGTAAGTATGTGGGGGTAGGGCCTGGGTGGGATTGTGGTCGGTGCAGACTCCAGAATGGCCTCCTTCTGCACTGTAGGGTTTCTATGATTTCTATGAACTTGGAGCCATCCCTGTCGGTGATCTGGTCTGTACTGAAGACTAGGGAGAGGAGCCACCGCCTTTATACCCGGACCAGGGGGAGGAGTCTTGGGCAGAACCGACAGGGATGTGCCACATATACAGGTAATGAGAAATACTAACTACAGTGGTTAACCACCACAGATAACAGTGGTTTACCACATGGGGGAGGGAGTAGGAGGGGAGGGCTGCGTTGCCATTCTGGGGGGCTGTGGGGGGGAAAGGTGGGTCTGTGTTGCCATTCTGGGGTGTTGTGGGGCGGCATGTGGGGAGTGTGTGTTGCTGAGCTGGAGGTGAGCAGAGTACTTTAACCTCTCCATCTGTCTCTCCCCTTCCCCAACCCATCCCGTCCCCCCACCTTCAGATTGATGAGATGGCTTTTGCAGTGCAACCAATTGATCTTGCTGTTCTTATGGTTGCTGCTGGAACTAAGGAGGAGGAGCAGGAGGATGAATTGTGGGCACAGGAGGCCCAGGCCTAACTATAACATAAGAATGTAAAAACTAGGAGCAGGAGTAGGCCATTTGGCCCCTCGAGTCTGCTCCGCCATTCAATAAGATTATGGCTGATCTTTTCGTGGACTCAGCTCCACTTACCCGCCCGCTCACCATGACCCTTACTTCCTTCACTGTTCAAAAATCTATCTATCTTTGGCTTAAATACATTCAATGAGATAGCCTCAACTGTTTCACTGGGCAGATTCACAACCTTTTGGATGAAGAAGTTCCTCCTCAACTCAGTCCTAAGTCTGTTTCCCCTTATTTTGAGGCTATGCCCCTTACTTCACCTGCCAGCGGAAACAACCTCTCTGCTTCTATCTTATCTATTCCCTTCATAATCTTATATGTTTTATAAGATTCTCCCTCATTCTTCTGAATTCCAATGAGTATAGCCCCAGTCTACTCAGTCTTTCCTCATAAGCCAACCCTCTCAACTGCGGAATCAACCTAGTGAATCTCCTCTGTACCCCCTCCAGTGCCAGAATATCCTTTCTCAAGTAAGGAGACCAAAACTGTACACAATACTCCAGGTGTGGCCTCACCAGCACCTTATACAGCTGCAACATAATCTTGCTGCTTTTAAACTCCATCCCTCTAGCAATGAAGGACAAAATTCCATTTGCCTTCTTAATTACCTGCTACATCTACAAAAAGATTATGGCCGCAACTTTTTGTGATTCATGCTGTGTAGAGGGACACACAGGTCCCTCTACACAGCAGCACGCTGTAATTTTTTACCATTTAAATAGTAGTCCATTTTGCTGTTTTTCCCACCAGAATGAATGACCTCACATTTACCAACATTGTACTCCATCTGCCAGACCCTCGCCCACTCACTTAGGCTATATCCCTCGGTAGACTTTCAGTGTCCTCTGCACACTTTACTCTACCGCTCATCTGTGAATTTTGACACACTACACTTGGTCCCCAACTCCAAATCATCTATGTAAGGGAGCACTAAACACCCATGCAGGACCTCCGGGGCAGGTGGGGTGGGGGGAGGGAGGGAATCTCTCCTGGTTCTGGGGATGCCATGGCAGATGCTGTAAAGTCATTGCCAATGCACGTCACCCGCTGTAGCCAATGAATGATTTGAGTGCCTTGATTTTCAAGCAGCAATGTGCTGAGAGGCCTCCTCCACTGACACCAATGTGCAGGCTCCTTCCAGTGACTGTCGGGTAAATACATTCCTGTTAGAGGCTAATCAGAGACAAGTTAGTCACAGGTGTAGGGTGAAATAACATTTATTGTTGCTAATAATAGTGCTTTCAAAATAAGTGAAAATATAAAAACATGTGAATGTGAGCATTTAAATGGCCTAAATATTCTATCTAACTGATGTTGCACTTCACCCATGCCATCTTAGCGCCGCTGCAACTTCTTAACTTTACGTGGCCTACCACTATGTCTCGGTGTCTGCACAGAATGTACATCGGAGGTGGAGGTGGCCAGCTGCCAACCGGGCCCCGTGGCCTGTGATTTGTCGGGTGTCCTCTGGAGGCCGTGGACCTTGAGAGCCCTGGCCTGCTTCCAAGTGTCTGGGATGTTTCCATGACCCCTCTTCATCCCACTGCTCCTGAGATGCCCTGTTGTCAGGAAGGGGGGTTTCAGAAGATGTGGCCATAGCCACAGACTCCTGGCTGGAAGGCCCCGGCATGGGTTCGAGCCCTTCCTCCTCCCTTTGGGTTCCTGTGGGCCCCTGGGTCACTCCATGGGATGGTGGTGCTTCTGCAGTGAGCTCCAGAAGCTCTGGTGTCACCTGGCACTGCCAGTCCTGGAGGACCAACTGTGTCCCACCCATGGTGGTTGAGCGAAGGCCACCTGAGTCAGGGGCCACCTGTCAATGGCCGCAGCAAGTGCCCTCTGAGACTGGGCCACGCTCTGCAGCCCCTCAGCCGTGACCCTCTGTGACTGGGCCACATTCTCAAAGGCTGCTGCTGTAGCCCGCTGTGTCTCAGCGCTGTCCCGCTGGATCTCCTGCAAGTCATGCAGGCTCTCAGCCATGGGCCGCAGAATCTCAAAAAGCCTGTTGAGGCTCTCAGCTGTGGCCTTCTGTGATTCAGCCACGGCCCTCAGGGACTCCGCTGTGGCCTGCTGGGACTCAGCCATCGCTTGGGCCTTGCCACTGAAGATTTTCTGCACCAGACTTTCCACCACAGATGCTACCCTTGCAGTGTTGGCCTGGAAACCACTCAAGACCGGCAATAGCTGATCCGCCTGAAACCTTTGGGACCCCTCCCAATCTTGCAGTCGTTCCAGTGTGGCCATCAGCCCCTCCTGCATTCCCCCGCATGTACCAGAGGCCTCGGATGTTCTCTTCTTCACCCGATCTGCATCAGCAGATGTGTCGTGTGCATCAGAGAGTGACCCAGATGCCTCGCCACTAACTCGCCACCGATGTGAGAGTCTCTGGGATGGTGAACTGTGAGGTGGAAGCTGATGCAAAACTAGTGCTGGCCTCAGAGGTCCCTTCATCTGCTTCCTCCAAGGAGTCCTCCAAGGTGTCAGGGGCAGGATGGACGGGAGCAGCAGTGGGAGCCATGATGCCAGATGGCCCAGGTGCATTGCGGTCCCTTCCTGCAACACAGGACACAAGGTTAAGTGCAAGGGCAGGAGAGGAATCTGGGCTGCATGCAACTTACTTGAGATATCCTCAAAGAGTGGATGATTGGCAGATGCTCTCTACTATGCTATAGCCCGACCATGCTGTTGCTGATGGCCTGGATGTTTTCCTCTCCCACAATCTCCAGTGCCCGTTCCTCAAAGGGAGTGAGGACCTGGATCTCAGGCACACCAGCCCCTGTCTTTGCCCTCTCCGATTGTGGGCATTCTTCTCCTGTGAGGACAGAAGGAACCATATAAAATTTGATGACACGAGTCCTAGAGGGTATCAGGGAGTGGCCCTCAGAGGACAAGGGTTGTAACACTCTTGGGGGGAGGAGGGAGGTGCTTGGGGCTGGGAGCATGCAGGGTGCTGGGGGTGGGGGAATCTGGTGGTCATTTTAAGGGGTAGGTGCGAGATGAGGTTAAACGCTCACTCTTGTTGCTCGGATTTGGTCATTCAGTTTCTTTTGGCACTTCTTCCTGGTTGTCTTGGCCAGTGCATGCTGCCACCACCTCCCAGGCTGCAGTTCCATCACTTTCCATGGGACAGGGCATCGGGCTGGGGGGAAGAGGGTGTCCCGCCTTGCAACCTGGCTAGATCTGCATCCGAAAATTTGGGTGCTGACTTCCTGAAGGCCGTTTCTTCCTGCACTGTCTGCCTGTCTGTCCACCCTTGGGGCTTTTATGGAGCAGATCAGCCGCAGGCAGTTTGAGTGAGTCACGCGCCCGTTAGAGCATTCCAGCGAGTTTAATGCAGTTTGCCTTGTTACCATGAAGGGGAAGTCAAGTCAGCACTTGCAGGTGTGCTGATGGGACGGGAGGGGGGTGGGATTTGTGCCCTTGTGATGATCGGGGCAGGGGAGAGAGAAGGTCCCGTCACGCAGCCATCGGGGCCAGGGGTGTGATGAGGGGACCATGTGAAATGGTGTCTGGAGAGCGGGTAGGGGGGTTAAGAGGGTCAGTAATGTTGGGGGGCAACCCCAATGTCATTGGGGGGGAAGGGGGGCTGTATCTGGCCTGGGGGGAGGGGAGGGGAGGAGGGGGGGTTTCCGTCAGGAGAGATGCTTTTTCTTTAGCTTTTCCTGCGCATGTGTAGTTTGTGGCTCCGATCTGAGCTGCTGGCTGTCTGGTGAATTAGACCCGGCCCACTGCCTCTCATGGCTAGAAACAGTCTAGCCCATATTTTCAAAGACTGAGTGCGCAAGATTGGGACACTTAGAAAAAATTTCATAAAATGCCACCCCCAGAATCTCTCTCAGTTCTGGCTGAGAATCAAAGACAATTTATCAAATTTAAATGCTACCAAAATGCACATCATGTGCAAAACATTGTCTGGTTTTCCTCTGACATGGCTGCTCCTGCCCCCAATGATTATGCCTAATGGCATCTGCAGGCATCCTTGTCACTGATGAGACAACTCGAGTTGCCAACTCTGATTAAATGTATTCCTGGAGGTTTCATCACATGATCTGCCCCCACACTCCAGCCATTAGCCGGCCTATACATCCATCCTTGTGACGCACTGCCTCCTGACTCCAATCGGAAGACAAGAAGACTCATTACCAAATTGGATGACTGTTTGTCAAACAGCCTCCTCCACCAACCCCCCCCCAACTCCCCCCCCCCCCCCCCCCCCCCCCACCGACGCACCCCCCTCCCCCCCCCTCTCTGCCGCCTCCCATTTTCAATATTTTTTTATCTGGTAAAGAGAAATCATAGAATCCCAAAGTGCAGAAGAAGGCCATTTGGCCCATAGAGCCTGCACTAAAGAGGCCCTATCCCTGTAACCCCATGTATTTACCCTGCTAGTCCCCCTGACACTAAGGGGCAATTTAGCACTGCCAATCCACCTAATCCACACATTTTTAGACTGGGAGGAAACCGGAAGCACCCGGAGGAAACCCATGCAGACACGGGTAGACTGTGCAAACTCCACACAGTGACCCGAGGCTGGAATTGAACCTAGGTCCCTGGCGCTGTGAGACAGCAGTGCTAACCACTGTGGTACCGTGCTGCCCCATGTTCAAAGAAAATGGCAAAAATAAGTCACTTTTTGATGTCCCTCTGATTTTTCTTTTCCCAGGGTTTCACGCAGCGGTCCCGGAGATTGCTCTTCAATTCTTGGAGACTTCAGGTTAATCCTGGAGTGTTGGCAGCCCTGCTGACCCAGACTCTAAACAGACAGTGTCCAGAGATCATTGGCAGCAAGTTGTGCTTATATGTGACTCCAGATCCACAACAGTGTGGTTGACTCTCAAATGTCCTCTGAAATGGAGGTCAGTTAGGGATGGGCATTAAGTGCCAGTCCAGCCAGTGACACCCTGTAGCAGGGGTTACAGAAATCCCTGCTTTTGAGGCTATTAAAACAAATAGATTAGTTTAAAATAGGGACCACAGTGTGCCTTATATATATTAAAGGTATCACAATGTGCCTCACTTATATATCATATGAAGATATTGCCTATATAAGTAAATATATAATCACTTTTGAACAAATGTTACAGAGCTAAACTCTATTTTTGTATTTTCTTGTGAGCTTTGGCCGACAGGCAATTTACCCCTTATCATAATGGGAAATAAGTTTAATTAAACAGAACACATACTTTCGGAACAATGAAACATAGAGTGTATATCCTATTATCAGGGGCAGGTCAGGCAGCCACAGGCAACCAAGGTTATTGAAATGAAAAGAAGGATTCAGCTTCTAGCTGTGATGATTAGCTGCAATTCAACCTCTGCTGATTAAGGGACAGAAAACAGACTAGAGGAGATAACTCCCTTCTAGTTCTCAGGATTGCAGATGTTAGGGGTGACCCTTGAACCGACTGGATTTACATAGGTAAGGTTACTAGGCAACAGGGGGAAGAACTTCTGGGTTTGGTTGACCAATGAATTCCTAATTCTGCTGGAAGGTAGAATGCTATTGGCCAAAGTAAATAAAGTGTATGAATGTGATTGGACCATCCAGCTTGGATGCCAGGTTGGGTGGGAGTATCAAATCTTCAGAAACGTATATCTGTCGTACCCAAGTGATGTAAGGGCAGAGAGAAGTTGAAATCTTCTATCTCTCTCCCAACGCGTTGGTCAAATAGTGAACGTCTTTAACCGCATACTGTCTTTCGCAAGTTTTTGTTTTTGCTGAGATTGGCTGAATACAAGAACCCCCAGTGGGACATCCCAAGAAATTCCCCTCATACACCCACATCCCATAAATGAACCTTTCCAGAGGCATTGAATACAATTGTACAGGAGGAGTGTGTCTCCAGGATATGTAGGCAAATCTCTGATTGTCACACTCCTTGGAGGAGTGTGTCTCCAGAATGAGTACCATGTGTCAGACCTTCATGTCTATGTCAACATCCACTGAAATAGTGGCCTCCTGCATGAAGCATCAGACAAAGCTGGCAACTGAGTACATGCTGGCCCTCACCAATGAGCTGCACCTTAAGCAGATCAGAGGAAAATTATGACCAGGCTATTCAACTCTTTACTGAAATGCAGTAAAGTGTTCCTCAGATTCCGATTAGCAGGAAGGCAGAGATGAGCTGTGACAGTGTAGATTAAGAAAGGACAGGTGGAAGCGGCTCAGAGCACTTTTACTCCTGATCCCTTGTCTCCCTCCCCAGTTTGAGCCCCACATCCTGCCTCTTGTCCCAGTGATCGAGTTTCCCATGTACAGAAGCAGGTAGATCGGTCCGTTGTGGGACCATCACGGGCCCCAAAACCCCACACACGCTGACCTCGAGCAGATGAGCAGGGGAAGGAGCAAACTGCCTCCACTTCTGCAGAAGCCACATCACACCAGAGTAATAGAATTAAAGTTAAAGGAATTGGAGCTGCACTTGGATGTTTAGCATTGCGTTACATTGCCACATTGGATTAAAGGCTTATGAAACATAAACATTATTTCAAAGTTACATTATCCCATCATGCCCATTTGCCTGCTGCCTGCAAAATGACATTCTACCTTGTGAAAAATGGTACAGCAAGAGTAAAAGATGAGAAATAGGTGTGTGTGTGACAGGAATAAATTGTTCCTGTGGAACTGCTTTGTGCTGGAAGCTGGGTAGGGTGTGTGTGTGTGTGTGTCTGTGCCTGTGCGCCCACGTGGTCAACCAAACCCAGAAGGTCTTCCCCCTGTGCCCATGTGCGTGCATGTGTGTGTGTGTGCGTGCATGTGTGTGTGCGCGTACGTGCGTGCGTGCGTGCGTGTGTGTGTGTGCTGGGTGGGAGGGGAAGGGTGGCAGTGGGGACACCGTGTGTTCAGAATTAGTCAGCCAGTTAGCTAAACTGCCTCAGATGAACTGAAATGTGCCCAAATCAATCTGACACTGGCATCCCTGGCAGCTACAAGTGTCCTTTCCACTTCAGGCTCCTCATCCGTCTGCTCCTCCTGTTAATCTACATATTCCTCCTTCTCTGAAAATGCAAAGTGTTCGGTACCTTCCTCTCCTGCAGCTCCAAACCTCTCTGCAGTGCAACGTTCCTCAAGACACGACTGATCACCAACATTCAGGAAGTGAAAGTGTGCCCATCTCCCAGAACCCTGTCTGTCCAGACACCTGAACTGCATCGGCTATATCCTAACTGCTTGTTCAAACCCAACTCTGATGCTCATGTGACTTCTGTGGAATCATTCCTGGGTATCAGAGTTAGGAATCCTCAGTGTCACTACCTGCGTACATAGAGGGTCCCTCATCTCCAAGAAGGCAATCAATGACTCTGCTCTTAAGCTTTGACTACTTCAGAGATAATTGACAGGCTCAGGATGAATGTATGATGGCAGTTCCCTGAGAATCTTGCACAGACATGTACGATGATCTTTTAAATGTTGTAAACCAGTTGAACATTGAAATCCCTGGTCAGTGAATACTCCTGGTGATCTAGGAATGCCTTGAATGTCAGCTGCCTGTAATCCAGGACTCCATGGACCTAGAATCATAGAATCATAGAATCCTACAGTGCAGAAAGAGGCCATTCAGCCTCTTCTGCACCAAAGTCTGCACCAACACCAATCCCACCCAGGCCCTATCCCCGTAACCTCACATATTTACCTAATTAGCTAATCCCTCTAACCTACACATCCCAGGACACTAAAGGGAAATTTGGCATGGCCAATGCACCTAACCTGCACATCTTTGGACTTGTGGGAATCCATGCAGAACAACAAATCCACATGCCTGCTCATCCATCTGTAGCAAGTTGAACATCAGTGCCCAACCCTGGCAAATATGGCTCCAAGACAGGAGGCAATGTCCTAGTGGTATTATCATAGACTATTAATCCAGAAAGTCAGCTAATGTTCTGGGGACCCGGGTTTGAATCCCGCCACGGCAGATGGCGGAATTTGAAATCAATCGCAAAACTTGGAATTAAAAGTCTAATGGTGACCATAAAACCATTGTCCATTGTCGACTGTCAATGGTTCATGAATGTCCTTTAGGAAATCTGCCATCCTTACCCAGTCTGGCCTATATGTGATTCCAGAGCCACAGCAATGTGGTTGACTCTCAACTGCCCTCCAAGGGCAACTAGGGATGGGCAATAAATGCTGATGGTAGTCATGATGTGGAGATGCCGGCGTTGGACTGGGGTAAACACAGTAAGAAGTTTAACAACACCAGGTTAAGCTCAGAGCCTCGAAAGCTTGTGTGGCTTTTGCTACCAAATAAACCTGTTGGACTTTAACCTGGTGTTGTTAAACTTCTTACAATAAATGCTGGCCAGCCAGCAACACCCATGTCCCATGAATGAATAAATTTAAAAAAATCACTTGGGATATGAACTAAGATTGGCAGCAGATTGTGAGAATTAACAAATATCACCGACAGATACGTGGATGGAGCTGGAGACAAAGAAATTCAGAATGGTGGTGACTTTGTCTGCCACTGGCAATGCGTGCTCATCTGGTCCACTGAGAAGGAGGTCTTCTTCCAGAAGGCTTGAGAGACCAGTCAGAAAGTCTAAGCCTTCTGTGGCACTGATGCTCAGCCATACCCGGCTGGTTTATCATCTGCCATTGACCTAAGTTAGGGCAATGGTCTCCTGCCAGCCAAAGCTCTGTACTCATCCCCTCTGTCCTGTGGAGCAGCAAGGGGTTGAAGAAAAATGCAGCGGTTCCCATTGCTGATGTTGTTCCTGATGCAAAGCCTCCAGTTCATCAGCAGCCTATTGCGCAAGTGGCTCCCATGCTGCTGTGAAACCTGACCATTGGAGAGTGCAGACCAAAGACAAAATAACTCCAAGGTAACAGAATTGACCTCCAAAGCAGTGAAAATCATCTCCAAAGCAGTGCCAATTCCTCTGAACAAAAGCCTTTCACTTAGTCAAGGAAACAGCACCTCAGGATTTGGGACTGGAGCCCTGAGAATCCGCTAATAACTGAACCATGGTTGACACTAAATAAAAAAAGGTTAAAGACAGCAAAAAAAGCACTTGATTGCAGTGTGTTTTTTTTCATAACCTCTGAATGATTAGCAAGCCTCGATACTTAATTAGACTGGACACACCACACAGTAGGGGTACATGACAGAATAATGGAAATCAGCGCAGGGGACTGGCAAGTCTTGAAATAAATGTTACAATGAAACACCTGCCCTTTCAGTTAGCTGCTTCTGCTGCCATTGGTATCTGATTAGCTCAAATATCATGAAAATAATGATAAGAATTTCTGAGTAGGGGGAATCTGTACTTTTGTAGAGCCAGGTATTTCTAACCTCATTTATGTTGCAATTCCATTGGAGAAATGCTCCAGCAGAAATGCTTTTTTTTCTGTTTTCAGTTGGGCTGAAGAAGCAGCGGCTTAATTATAACATCCAGCTGCAAGTAACAGATTTAGAGTGACGCAGCATCAACTGTACTAAATTATGGGAGTTTACCTTCCACCCTTCTTTGAGACTTTGTGTCACTGTATTAATGTCAGTTTATCAAGTTTCATTCATCAAATAGGAACATTCTCACCTCTAAGGCAGAAAACTTGGGTGGTTAATCCATCTAACCGACACATCTTGGGACACTAGAGGCAATTGAGCAACACCAATCTGCCTAACCTGCACATCTTTGGACTGTGGAAGAAAACCGGAGCACCCGGAGGAAACCCATGCAGACATGGGGGGAACATGCAAACTCCACACAGACAGTCACCCAGAGCACCCGGAATTGAACCCAGGTCCCAGGCGCTGCGAGACAGACTGTGCAACCATGCCACTCAGCTGTAGCTTTTCTTTAAACCACAATAGTGATTACACTTCAAAAGTCATTAATTGGCTTGGGGTATTCTTATTATGTGCCTGGCACAATAAATGCACATTTTTTCTTTACTTTATTAAAGGGATCTTCTGGACCAAGGATAAAGTTTAAAAAGTTTATAAACGTGCCTCGGTATAATTGTACATGCAAGAGCAATACCATCCTGTAGCCTAGAATATGGTATATCATCTAATACAAGGACAATCCTGAGAATAAAAAAACAGGAACTGGCCTTTACATCACTTCAGCAAGGCTTGGTAAATTGTAAGCTACCACAATATAACAATGGATAACCTTAAATATGACTCTAAACCATTTATGAACTGAATCCTAGAAACTGGACATTGTAACAAAGTGACCATTTTCTGTGACTCTCAGAATGCTATTTGATTGAAGGTTGTTGATGGAAAACAAAGGATGTTGTCCAGCATGAGTGCTTAACATGCTTTCTTCTGGTTTAGTCCTTTTAGTGTACAAATATTGGAACTACGCAATACAATTTTTAGATTCATTGGATTCACTCCAGTGTCTCACAAGGTAAAGGTAGGTGCTGTAGTGTAGTGTGATAATTATCCCTTAATTGGGATAGAGGTATTTTGCTAGACTCGGTAGCATTCTACTCAGGGATTTAAGTTTAATACTACTTTAAATATTGATGGGTATCTTAAACATCGCTCATTAACATTAATAACACCTGGATTCGCTACTAGAAACAAGATTATATTTTTCCTAGAACTGTGAATGTTACGATTGAATTACCATCAAAAGTGGATTACATTTTCAGTTCTTTAATAAACTCTTATTAATTCAGAAAATATGTTCTCTTATATAGTCTTCCATATCCAAACTCAAAAATCCATCAGTGAAGAGGTAAATTACTCAGGACAGATGCTCAGACCCTTACAATATCCGGATTGTTATAATCCAGCTAAAACGTATTAAAAAGGCTATCTGGAGGATGGTAATATTCTTCCCTTCTTGGACAGTTGAATCAGTTCTTCAGACCCATTTAAGTCATAGAAACCCTACAGTACAGAAAGAGGCCATTCGGCCCATCGAGCCTGCACCGACCACAATCCCACCCAGGCCCTACCACCATATCCCTACATATTTTACCCACTAATCCACGCATCCCAGGACACTAAGGGGCAATTTTAACATGGCCAATCAACCTAACCCGCACATCTTTGGACTGTGGGAGGAAACCGGAGCACCCGGAGGAAACCCACGCAGACACGAGGAGAATGTGCAAACTCCACACAGACTCCAACTCCAAGCCGGGAATCGAACCCAGGTCCCTGGAGCTGTGAAGCAGCAGTGCTAACCACTGTGCTACCGTACCGTGCCTGTGAGGCCTGTCTTTCGCAACCTTAAGTAAGAATGATCATCCGAGGAATATGCCTGAGATGGAATAGTCATCTTTACTTGGTGCAAGCTGCTCTTCCACATTAAAAGACCATAAGACCATAAGATGTAAGAGCAGAAGTAGGCCATTTGGCCCATCAGGTCTGTTTTGCCTTTCAATGAGACCATGAGTGATCTGATATAACCCTCAACTTCACTTTTCCATCTCATCCCCATAACCCTTGAAGCCTCTGAAGGGAAGAATTGTTCGCCTTGTTCTGTATTTAACTACAGCCAATTCAATCCATTTTTAAAGAGCTTGATGAAGCCTTTAACTTCATGGAGTCTTTTAAATGGGGGAGTTATGTACTTACTCTTCCCTCATTGATTTTATTGGGCTACTCAGGCAAATCTGACCACTTGCTCCAGAATGAACTTAGCCCAGATTTTCAACAGTTGTTACTATTTTTCTCTGCTGCTTCCTCTAATTATTTTCTTCTCATTATCTCCCCCTTTTATTTCATTTGGTTTTCTTATTTTTTCCTTAGACTTTCCTACTATCGATCTTTTTTCTCTCATGTTTTCTTTTCTTTGTGTTTCTCTGCTGCTGTGTATGTCTGCCTTTGCTGTGTTACAATGCTTAATACCATTTTGTCAAATTGCAATCAGTGGAAATCTGCCCAATATTTATGTCAACTTGAGTTTTTTCTCTGTAAAAGACCACATACTACATTGTAGGCACATTCAAGAGTTGTTGCTATTATTTTGAATTTATGAATTATTCATTTTTGGTGAATTTGGTTTTGTGGCATTGATATTTTAACAGTGAAGTTATGTGCATTAAAACTTTGCAAAATTTATGGACAGATTTATGGAATTCCTTCTTGTACCTGTCATTTTTGGTGAATCTGGACAATATGCAATTCCTCAGGTAGATTTGAACCCTGAAGAAATTGCCTTTACTTCCAGAGTTGCAGGATTTCTTGTTGCCAAAAATAACCCAAATGATTTTGTTTTAATTTGATTTGATTTGTTATTGTCAAAGAGCTATAGATTCATAGAGGTTTACAGCATGGAAACAGGCTGTTCAGCCCAACTTGTCCATGCCGTCCCTTTTTTTAACCCCTAAGCTAGTCCCAATTGCCCGCGTTTGGCCAATATCCCTCGATACCCATCTTACCCATGTAACTGTCTAAACGCTTTTTAAAAGACAAAATTGTACCCGCCTCTACTACTACCTCTGGCACCTTGTTCCAGACACTCACCACCCTTTATGTGAAACAATTGCCCCTCTGGACCCTTTTGTACCTCTCCCCTCTCACCTTAAACCTATGCCCTCTAGTTTTAGACTCCCCTACCTTTGGGAAAAGATATTGACAATCTAGCTGATCTATGACCCTCGTTATTTTATAGACCTCTATAAGATCACCCCTCAGCCTCCTATGCTCCAGAGAAAAAGTCCCAGTCTATCCAGCCTCTTTTTATAACTCAAATCATCGAGTCCCTGTAGCATCCTAGTAAATCTTTTCTGCACTCTTTCTAGTTTAATAATACTCTTTTTATAATAGGCTGACCAGAACTATACACAGTATTCCAAGTGTGGCCTTACAATGTCTTGTATAACTTCAACAAGACATTCCAACTCCTGTATTCAATGTTCTGACCAATGAAACCAAGCATGCTGAATGCCTTCTTCACCACTCTGTCCCCTGTGACTCCACTTTCAAGAAGTTATGAACCTGTACCCCTAGATCTCTTTGTTCTCTAACTCTCCCCAACGCCCTACCATTAACTGAATAAGTCTTGCCCTGGTTCGATCGACCAAAATGCATCACCTTACGTTTATCTAAATTAAACTCCATCTGCCATTCGTCAGCCCACTGGCCCAATTGATCAAGATCCCGTTGCAATCCTAGATAATCTTTTTCACTGTCCACAATGCCACCAATCTTGGTGTCATCTGCAAACTTACTAACCATGCCTCCTAAATTCTGTCATATTGCCACATGTATTATTATATAGTGAAAAGTATTGTTTCTTGTACGCTATACAGACCGCATACGGTACACAGGGAAGGAAAGGAGAGGGCGCAGAATGTAATGTTACAATCATAGCTAGGGTGCAGCAAAAGAACAACTTAATATGAGATAGGTCCATTCAGAGGTCTGATGGCAACAGGGAAGAAGCTGTTCTTGAGTCGGTTTGTATATGACCTCAGACTTTGGTATATTTTTCCCGACAGAAGAAGACGGAAGAGAGTATGTCTGGGGTGCATGGGGTCCTTGATTATGCTGGCTGCTTTTTCGAGGCAGCAGGAAGTATAGATGGAGTCAATGAATGGGAGGCTGGTTTGCGTGACCGACTGGGTTTTGTTCACGACCTTTTGTAGTTTCTTGTGGTCTTGGACAGAGCAGGAGCCACACCAAGCTGTGATACAACTAGAAAGGATGCTTTCGATGATGCATCTGTAAAGGTTGGTGAGAGTCGTGGCAGACATGCTGAATTTCCTTAGCCTCCTGAGAAAGTAGAGGTGTTGGTGTGCTATCTTAACTATGGCGTCGGCGTGGAGGGATGAAGACAGGTTGTTGGTGATGTAGATCTAGAAACTTGAAACTCTCGACCATTTCCACTTGACAGGGGCATGTCCTCCACTATGCTTCTTGAAGTCAATGACTATCTCCTTGGTTTTACTGACATTGGGGGAGAGATTATTGTCACACAAATGCAAAGAGACAGATGTCCTAAGGAATCCGAATCCACTTCATCTTTTGAAACTTCCAATGCATTATAAATATTGGTGAAGTACTAGAAATCACAAAGTCAAGAAACAACAGCCACCCTTCCATAATTTTGGTCTGTGCTCTTGTTACCACTTCAACGAAGGCTAAGGTTTTGAATAAAAACACACATACAATTTGCTAATTTGCCTTTTTAAAACACTCCTGGCTTGTGGCTTTCCTACTTTATGAGACACTGGCTTTCAATTTCCTTACATCAGTGTATTGTGTTAGTACTTGCACTGTTGGGATTATGTTACATTATGCAACTTGCTTCAATAGAAATGTTATCTTAATACAAAATCACATGATCACAGAACCACAGAAATGTGTCAAGAAATATTAGGATACCATTAAAATGAGTATATTTGCTTTTGCACGAGTAAAATCAAACTGCCAAGTATTTTGTAAACCATATCTGGGCAGCAACTAAAACAAAGGAAAGAATAGGGAACAGGGTATTCTTTGCAATTGATACAGTTAGTAGTCAGAGTGCTGTGAGCAGAGTTTAGACACAGATGAGGTGTTGAAGAAGCAACAGCAAGAGAGAGAGGTAGCCATCCCCAGAACAAGTTCAGCCAGAGATTAGGGACTGAAGGTAGCAGAAGAGCATGGGAGAGGGGTAGTCAGCCTTAGGAACCAACTCAGCTAGAGATGATGTGCTGAAGACAAAAACCAGCTTGTGCAAAAGATCATTTTCTTCATTGAACCGCAGACCATTCCTAAGTCCTGGTCACTAAAGCTGTATGGTGTGATAATCACTAGCTGGATTTGACCAATAGGGTTTATGGTTGTTATCTGGGAAACTGGGGTCTCAGTAGAGCTTGGGATTTTGGGGGAATCAGATACTTTGGAGTTTTCAGTCTTTAAGGGACTAAGTGCTTACTGTTAATTTGGTGAAGTGTAATATTGTTCTTTGTAGTGTTTTATTATCTTTCTTCTACTTCAATAAATACTTTTACTTGATGTTTAATGAAAGAGAAGTCTGAGATCTCACTGTTTCCACAAACGTTTCTCACTAATATCCAAAGAAACAATGCACATGGGAAACTAATGCTTCAGGTTGGAACCCTCTCACTCATAACATCAGCGGGTTTCATAACAATTGTTACAGCACAAAAGGAGGCTATTTGGCTCGTCATGTCTGTGCCAGCTCACTGTAGGAGTAAGTTACTAAATGCCACTCCCTTACTTTCTCCTCATAGCACGGCACATTCTTTCTTTTCAGATAAAAATCCACTTCCCTCTCAATTGAATCTGCCTCTATTACACTCTCAGCCAGTGCATTACTCTCTTCTCTAAGGTAAATAGTCGCAACTTCTCCAATCTATCTACGTAACTGAGATTCCTTAACCTTGAGGCCATTCTTATGAATCTGTTCTGCATCCTCTCTAATGCCTTTACATCTTTCCTAAAGTGTGATGCCTAGAACAAGTTGCAATTCTCTTGTTAAGGCTGAAACAGTGTTAAAGTTAAAATTTATTTTTTAGTCACATAGAACATAGAACAGTACAGCACAGAACAGGCCCTTTGGCCCACGATGTTGTGCCGAGCTTTATCTGAAACCAAGATCAAGCTATCCCACTCCCTATCATCCTGGTGTGCTCCATGTGCATAGAACAATTAGGCTTACATTCACACTGCAATGAAGTCACTGTGAAAATCCCCTAGTCGCCACACTCTGGCACTTCCGGTACACTGAGGGAGAATTTAGCATGGCCAATGCACCTGACCAGCACGTCTTTCAGACTGTGGGAGGAAACCAGAGCACCCAGAGGAAGCCCACGCAGACACGGGGAGAACGTGCAAACTCCACACAACCGGGATCTTGGGTTCATGTCACACTATCTGTAAGCCCCACAACTTGCCTGGGCTTGCAAAATCTCACTGACTGTCTTGTCTGGAGACAATACACACTTCTTTAACCAGTGCTTTACACTCTCTCCACTCACATTGTCTGTACCTTTGAGACTTGATTACCTGTAAAGACTCGCATTCGAACCATTATTTTGTAAATTCAGTTTGTGTCTTTAAATGCCCTGTTTGTGAACAGAACTCCCACTCACCTGACGAAGGAGCAGCGAGTGCTCCGAAAGCTAGTGGCTTTTGCTACCAAATAGACCTGTTGGATTTTAATCTGGTGTTGTGAGACTTCTTACTGTGCAAACTCCACAGACAGTGACCTAAGCCAGGAATCAAACCCGGGTCCCTGACGCTGTGAGGCAGCAGTGCTAACCACTGTGCCACCATATGCAAGTTAAACAAAACCTCCTTGCTTTTATACTATACACTCGTATTAATAAAGCATAGGGTGCTGTATGGGAATAATCCTAAATTTAAAATTTGTCATAAAATTGATTTTTCAACTGACTGGAAATTTTGTGATTCTAAATGTGACAGAACAAACTACTTAGAAATGCAAAGTCACCTTCTGAGGTGATGGTGAAAAAGTAAACAAGACACCCTCAGGAGTGTGAAGAGAGGAACATTTCCTACAATTCAAAATTCATCAAAGTCTGAAGAAAATACATTAAAATGCAAATTGCTGGATATTGAAACAATGGCTGCCACAGACTTGGCAACCCAAACCTTCTTGGAAATACACAATGGATGAAGCATAACAGGCCAGGCAAAACCCCTGCAGGGGGAGACTGCAAGTAAGTCTTTAACAGAAAAGAGAGGCTGAAAGCTTCCTCTCTCTCTCCCTCTCTCTCATTTGGATCAAGTGTACTAACCAGTTTGGAAGCCAATCTGACCAGGAATCTACCAGCAAACTCAGATCTCACCATAAATGCAACAGCTTCTACACCTGGCTGCATCCATGAACCAGCAAATCCAAATCAACCATGGTGTTTAAAAATCTACACCTCAAGGACAAGCAAGGGACACTTAACAGGGTATTCTTTCAACATTTTTTATTGGACTCAAACTTCCTTTACTTCTGATGTATGTGTGTGTGCACATGCGTGTGCATGTGTGTGTCTGTGTGTGTTTGCATGTGTGTGTGCACGCGCATGTGTGTGTGTTTGTGCTTGTGTGTGCACGTGTGTGCATGCATGTGTGTGCGTGCATGTGCAGGTCAGGGCCCAAATGGACAAATGCTTGATGTCAAATTTTTATTACTTTTACTCGGATTTAGTAGTTAATAGGTTTGCTCATCTACAACTCAGGGAAGCTTTGTCTGATTGTCTCCTTGTTGCTCACTGTGTAAATAGTTAAACACATTTGGATTCATAAAGTACATTTCCTCATAAAAAAGAAACTTAGATCTTTGTTGTGACCAGCGAGGGGGCTGGATAGAGGGAAATCAGTCCACTGCCTCTCACCCAGTCATTACAAGTCCTACTTTTAAACGTCCTTCGCTCGCCCCAAGGACAGAAAATCCCGCCCGAGGTCAATGGATCTTGGCATGGACGGTGCCATAGAATCCCTACAGTGCAGGAGGAGGCCATTCGGTCAATCGAGTCTGCACTGACAACAATCCCACCCAGGCTCTATTCCCGTAACCCCACTTATTTACCCTGCTAATCCCCCTGACACTAAGGGCAATTTAGCATGGCCAATGAACCTAACCCGCACAGCTTTGGACTGTGGGAGGAAACCGGAGCACCCGGAGGAAACACACGCAGACACGAGTAGAATGTGCAAACTCCACACAGACAGTGACCCAAGGCTGGATTTGAACCCGGGTCCCTGGCGCTGTGAGGCATCAGTGCTAACCACTGTGCCACCGTGCCGCCCATGTGTCCAGCGCCGCTACGATTCCTGAAAATTCAGCCTTTGGTCTCGACAACTCCTTGTAGCTGCAAGTTTCCCACTGTTCAATCATTCCCTGAGTATTGTTTTTTGTGAATAATAATTACTTTCAATTCTATGTTATATCTGAGTCATGAGAATCAGAAGGCTGGCCTCACTTACACCAGTTTCTTTTTGATGTTGTTCTCAAACCAAATTTAAAATTAATGTTATAAGCATTCCATACAATAAAAATTTCTAATGAATACATGACCTTTATTAACCAACAGATTAAATATGTTATACAGTAGTAATAAAGAACTCTCCCCATGTTTGCTGGTTATTATCTCTGATCTTGCTACATGTAGTGAATAGGGAAAATCTTCCTCAACACATATAACTTAAAATCTGTCCATTAAAATAATGATTTCTCAGAGAATCTCCATGAATACAAGCTGTTTGGAATTTGACACAAAACGATAGATGATTTTTGTATATTTTTTAAAGAAAACTGTTCAGGAGATGGAATACTATTAAGGTAAAGATCTGTGACTTTGATTTTGTACAGAATTAATTTGTCCAGTTTGAAAGTGTGTGAAATCAGTTGACCTATAACAATCACATAAGTGTCTTTGTCGTCATTAACAAGTGCATTAGTGGCATGAAGTAGATGTACAGGGTCTCCTGAGGCAAAGTAAGCCTGCTTTTGTTGCTTACTAATTGCAAAGTCCTTGTTCCACTTTACCAATCCATATTTTTATAGCATAGTTGACACCATGAAACCAAATACAGTCATTAGAAATGCATTTACTGTGGAGTACCACACTGAGTTATACCCTTTGTGTGATCATATAACTCACCTCTTCTGATCACATAGGCCTGAGCAGAACAGCCATGTTATGATCCCTTAAGAGAACTATGACTTTAGTCAACAGATTGAATTCACAAGGACACAATTAAAGGAACCACACAGCAAGATTTCAGGTTTTAAGACTTTTACTGTAACAGTCTAAAATCAACATTGTCTAAACATTACTAATATTCTAACTTACAGGAATGATAACCCCTATTAATGTTTTCACACAACCGATAACACCACACTGCATAAATCTACTCTACACGCGTTCTCTACAGGATTACAGTCTTTATAAGAAACAGTCCGTACTCACTGTCAGCTTCTGATGGGTTCATACCATCTTCCCATTTCACAAATCGTAACATTCAGTGGCTGTCAAAGGTCCTCTCCCTTAGTTCTCAGAGAATTCCTGAACCACCTTTTAACAGTAAGACCCACTGTGGATATTTCTTCTGATGTGGAGATGCCGGCGTTGGACTGGGGTAAACACAGTAAGAAGTTTAACAACACCAGGTTAAAGTCCAACAGGTTTATTTGGTAGTAAAAGCCACTAGCTTTCGGAGCGCTGCCCCTTCGTCAGGTGAGTGGGAATTCTGTTCACAAACAGGGCATATAAAGACACAAACTCAATTTACAGAATAATGGTTGAAATGCAAATACTTACAGCTAATCAAGTCTTAAAGGTACAAACAATGTGAGTGGAGAGAGCATTAAGACAGGTTAAAGAGATGTGTATTGTCTCCAGACAGGACAGCCAGTGAGACTCTGCAAGTCCAGGCAAGCTGTGGGGATTACAGATAGTGTGACATGAACCCAATATCCCGGTTGAGGCCGTCCTCATGTGTGCGGAACTTGGCTATCAGTTTCTGCTCAGCGACTCTGCGCCATCGTGTGTCGTGAAGGCCGCCTTGGAGAACGCTTACCCGAATATCAGAGGCCGAATGCCCGTGACCGCTGAAGTGCTCCCCAACAGGAAGAGAACAGTCTTGCCTGGTGATTGTCGAGCGGTGTTCATTCATCCATTGTCACAGCGGCTGCATGGTTTCCCCAATGTACCATATACCTAGAGACTTCAGTCCCAGGCCTGCAAATAGGATGGAAATAGGGATTTAAATTTTTACATCCGCTCTGTGCTGATTTCCGGCACAGAGCTGATGACTCCAAAAAACCTGGAGCCGGAGACACGTGATGGCACCCAGCGGGGAGCCCGCTAAACGGCCTCTGCTGATGTCTCCTGGCCCATTGCGCTGCTAGAGCAGGATGGGAGAATCGCCCCCGTGATATGTGAAATGCTTATCTATTTTGCATCTCTCCCAATTCTTATTTCCATTGCCAACAATGAGAAGCATAGTTATCGTTTCCTTTGGAACTCTGTAGGTTACAAAAATGTAGAGATCTTCAGTTATATTGCTGAAATCTGTAATTATTCTCTGTTTGATTGCTGCATTGTTCCCCATGGCATGATATCTATGAGGTATGACTTCAACTGAACAATTTCCAATTTTGCGTAAAGGCACGACAGAATACACGCACAGCTTAAATCCTGAAGCGTATTTTCTTCAGCAATATACTTTAGTCAAATTCGAGACTAAACACAAATATTTTCTGAGCAGCCACTAACAACATTGTAATTTTTGTGATATTGCCGAGGGCTCATCTAAAGCAAGGTGAAAGATTTAAAAATAAAACATCGACCATGTTGTAAATTTAAATTAAAAACAGGAAACGCTGAAAACAAAAAAAAAGGTTGTTGTGATAATTGAGGTGAATTGGAAATCAAATACTACATGGTGCTTTATGCTTCCCTGGCGCTGTGAGGCAGCAGCGCTAACTACTGTGACACTGTAAAGCCCAGGGTATGTATGTTTGATTAAACATTCTCTTAACCTGTTTTGCCACCTTACATCATTTATGCATACAAATGCCTAGATATTGAAATCTGGAACCGTTTACCCTACTGGAACCCAAATGAGCGGGTTATTGCTGAGTAAGGGCCACATGATAGCACTGTTAATAATACCTTCCATCATTTTACTGTTAACATTAAGTAGACTGATAGGGCGGTAATTGGTCAGGTTGGATGTGTACTGCTCTTTTGAGGACAGGAAAAGCCAAAGCAGTTTTTCACATTCTCAGGTAGATTCCAGTGTACTGGAACAGCTTGGCTGGTGGTGTGGCTAGGCCTGGAGTACAAGCCTGGAAGATGTCAAGGGTCCGTAGCCTTTGCAATATACAGTGTCTTTAGTTGTTCTTCACATCGCGTGAAGTGATTCAACTATGTTGGATGTTATAATGTAACCAATGGTAATATACTGTAAGGGTCAGCTGTCCTGGTAGACAATGTAGCCAATGGCAAAAGGATGTGGTGGCCAGCTGACCAGCTGACCCAGTATAAATCGAAAGCAGATGGAGATGTGGGGAGCTTGTGTGGCCAGAGTGTGGCCTTAGTAATGATGTACCTTTCTTCTTTGATTTACTTTGTGAAGTTAGTTCTTTTATTGCTTGTAACTGAAGCATCCTTACTGCCGGATGAACATTGGAGACTAGCACCGTGCAGTCACCTCTGGTGGGTCTATCTTGTCAGTCAGACAGGGCATATCCAGGAATGGTAATGGAGGAGACTGGGACACTGCCTGTTGGGTATGATTTTCTGAGCATGACCAAGCCAGACTGTTGCTTTCATGAAGGGCATTATTGAATGGAGTTTTAAAACATTGGGTAATTTCATGATCATCTTTACTGAGACTAACATTTCAATTCCAGCTTTATTAGTTACTTGAATTTAAATTCCAGCAGTGGCCATGGTGGAATTTGTACCCGGGACCCTGGAGCAGTCATCGAGGTCTCTAAATCACTGGTTTACTAACATTACCACAATGCTAACATTCCCTTATTAAAAACACCATTTAAAAGTTAGAGTTTATTGTCGGGTTCTAAGAGGATAAATAACAAGTCATATGAACACTTGTGGACAGAATTGAATATTCAACTGTCAGAATAATAAGTAGACAACGTTTAAATGGCAAGAAGACAGATGCTATTGCGTTCGAATGTAACAGTAAATGATTGGGATAGATTCAATAAATGTTTGGATTTATGGTGTCATTTTTCCAAATTGAATAAAATTACAACAAACCATTCAATTCGCTTGCACAATTTAACATCTGCAGCGATAGCCCAGGAAAACAATCTAGACCCTGAAATGATGCTGTGGGATTTGAACTTATGTTTGCCTCGTGCCTTTATCTGAAATTCCTCTCTGCTATTTTAAATTACATTTCAACTAAATGAAATGACAGCAGTGAAAATCCTGAGGTCAGGAAGGCTTTGATTCTTTAGAAAGTAAATTTACATCCCCTTTTGTGAGTAGTTGTATCTCACGAAGATCTGGAATGCTCGGGTTAGTGAATAAAATGCTTCTTTTTCTGGTATCCAGTGTCACAATGAAACGCTTCCACAGCAGGTATAGGACACATTAAATACAGAGCAAAACTTCCTGTAAACTGCTGAGTTAATCTCGAGCTCAGCAGAACACCCCCCTACTTATGCAATGTGACTTCTTAATTTCTCATGGACAACAGTCCATGCGGTTTGTCTAAATGAGACTGACAATTTAATGTCAGCTTGCATCAAGTGTTGTTGGTTTGTGCCGACATTCATTTCACTCAGGGTCCTTAAAGTTGTCAGAACCATGAGGCTTTCATCCCATCAGTCTTGGATGGATTTAAAAATAGACGGCGGAGGTGACAAACTGTGATTATACCAACCCCATTCACCATCTTCTGTGCTGTTACTGGAACATTTATGAAGGACTTTTTCCATGTGTACAGAAGGATTTTTTAATGATTGGTTTGAGGGGAAAAAATTACTGTAAGGAAGATGCATTTAGAAATTGTTGTCAATCGTAATGCAACTGTAAATTAGCAGTTATATTCACATATATAATAATAAAGAAAGACATGATACACAATATTTAAATTTTCTGGTTCAATTCAATACGTGAATGAAAATAATGAAATAAATTTAAAGCTTTGCTGAATCCAATCAATCAATGCAATTAAACATTAATGCATAACTTGACATGAAGTTTTAACAGCGATTGCATTAACATAATTCTTTGGTCGATTTGCTTTGAATTACTGGTCCAAAGTGGCAGTGTCTGCTGCAAGGCACAATTACAGTATTTAAATATAATTGTTGTACCACACGTCACATACAATTTGTGTTCGACATTGCATAAAACTATTTCTTCACGGGTTTAACTCAGTTCAGACATGCAAAGCCCAGCTAAATCTTTCAAACTGCTCACACTTTGATTCCTATTTCTTTCGCCTGTTATCTTATCCCATTTGTTCCAGTAATGCATGATGGAATATTTTGAGCACAAAAGAATGAGTGATTTCTTATTGAATAACAATAATGCACTTTAGCTGTCATTGTTATTTCAGTTCAGTTTACAAAGTCTTTATACACGATCTTGTAAGCTGTTCAGTATTAAATTCTGTCCCTATTTTTACACCATGAAAGGTGTTTAGTAGAACTTATGAACCTGTCCAACATTGGATGAGCCTCAAGTGCTTTGTTCGAGGTCACAAAGCATGCATTTAATGGACTAAAGGATCAAGTCCTAAATGCTATTTCTGCATGAACAGTCTGTTATTATAAATCAGCGTAACGCTGGTACCTCCCATAGCATTGACCTTTACCCTTTGATAAATAGTCTGACAGAGGTCATTGTCTACAAATGAACATGTTGGAAACAGCCATTCATTCAGTTGTAATTTGAGGAAAGCCTAGGCCTTTAATAGGCTTATGCATTAATGTTATCTTGATGACATAACCTTTCAATATTTATACATATTAATAAATGGACACATTTCAATAAACGAGGAAGAGAAAAGGCTTGTATTTTTTAAACTAAGCAATTTCTAAAGTACTTTTAAGCAAAGACTAGAATCATATTGACAAAAATGAATATTATAAATCTAACCAAGTTACTTAATTTGTAATAAACTCTTCGAAACGAACATTAAAAATATTTCTGGTGAAACATTAAGAAGTGATCCAATTCAGTGAAAATCCTCCTATAGGAGCTTCCAGCAATGCCACAATGATATAGAAAATAACACAAATATATTCACAAGCAGGTTTGATTACATTGTAAATCTTACTTTGGTAACAAGGAAACAGGAATAAAAAACAAAAGTCACAAAATTTGCCTCCTCTGTGCTGGGCTTTTTGGCACCATGACGACTGTTATGGTTCCAAAATGGCATTCGTGGCACACAGGCATACTGCGGGTGTTAGATGCAACACATACCATTTTGGTGAGGTGTGAAGAGTGTGTCCAACAGAGATATGCACAGTATACTGTGCATACCTGAAATAATATGCACAATATGGCATATATCTCACCTGATGAAGGAGCAGTGCTCCGAAAGCGCGTGATTTCAACTAAACCTGTTGGACTTTAACCAAGGTGTTGTGAGACTTCTGACAGTACACTGTGCATATACTGTACACTGTATAACATTGATTTGTATCAATGCTGACATTTTGGAGTTCAACGTTCCAGCTAATGTCCTCTCTTCATCTTTCACAGCTGAATACAAGTTGAGCAACAGGAAGGGCACCCCACCAGTGCTATTCAAAGGGATCACCAACTCCTGACAGGTTAGCTGTTGATTAATTTCGATAGACTATTGCTGTCATTGAAGAAGTGTTTGTTGGTTTCTGTAAAGTTGCTGAGGTTTACAGGAAATTATGCTGAAGGGAATGTTCCTGACTTCAAGAATTCTGCACTAACTACTAAAGTAAGTAGGAGCAGGATTTCACGGCCTCTCTCGAGCGAGACCGGAAATTCCTGCACGGGGTCAACGGACATTTCCGTTGTCCACCCGTCACCCGCTCCGATTCTGTGGTGGGTGAGGCAGTAGAATTCTGGTGATGGTGTTTGCTCCCACACAGTGTGTGAAGTGTGGAGTGATTGGGGGAACAGAGTGCTTTGTAAACACAATACTAAAGTCAGGAATTTGGTCCTAGTCGGAATCTAGTGCAGAGGTGGTGCTATAGCTTATTCTTTTGGTTTTATTGCCAGTTGCTGATGAGTATTTTGCAGTTGTTTTGTCCAAGTTAGGAGACAAAAACATTTAATTTCTTCAGATTTCTAAATTATTAACTGATCAGATAAATAAACAAATAAAGTTGGATAGACATGACAGGATCTGCCATAGTTACAGCAGATGGATGTTGTGGCAACAATTGCAATCCTAGATAACCATATCTGCAGCAAGGGTCTGCAATTTCGGCTCAAAGTGGTTGAGCAGGAGTCTGAACTACAATCATTGTAGGCCATCAAGGAAGGGGAGAGTTACCTGGACACTTTGTTCCAGCAGGCAGTTTTACCCCTTAGGCTAATTAAAACTTTAGAGTTGGTCGATGATCTGGAACAGAAGGCCGCAACGGCAAATCTAGTGGGTATGATAATTCACGATGGAGTAATGGAAGAGCCTTAGCTCTTGACATTGACCAACAGGCTACCTCTGTGGGTGAGAACAAAGACTGCATGGTGGATGAACAAGCTGACCTAAGCACAATGGGGCAGCTAGCCATTCAAATGGGGCAATTGAAAAGGAATGTGGTAGATTTCTCGTATATGTCCTTTTTTTGGAGTGATATGTCATGGGATAGATACAGTTCTCCATAACTGTGGCTGGGATCTCCGAAGGTTGAGTTGCCTGCCCAGCGCCAACATTAAAGACTCACAGCTGGAGGTGAATTTAGATTGGAAGGGGGAGGATCCATATATCATGGTCCATGGAATCAATGACATGGGTAGAAATAGGAATGATGGCCTGCTGGAATTAGGACCAAACTAACGTCTGAACTCTTCAATCTAGCAACAGCACTACAAGCATCATGGACAACAATCTGGAACTGAAGTAAGTGTGGTTGTGGCGGTTGCCCGGCAGGCCTGGTGAAAGGTTGCTGGCTTGTGAGGGCGGGATGGCTGTTTCTGCAGGGCCAGCCCTTGCCGCTAGGGGCTTATCTTTGGGCCACAGAGTGCCTGAATGTAAGCTGTGAGAAGGACTCAAAAAAGGTTGCAGAGAGATTTGACAAGTTAAGTGAATGGGTAAGAATGTGGCAGATGGGGTATAATGCTGGGGAAGTATGAGGTCATTCACTTTCATATTAAGAAGAGAAAAGCAGAAGACTTTTAAAGAGCTGTAAATCTTCTGCATTTTTATGCTTAGAGAGGGTTGGGTGTCCTTGTATAAGAAGAATAAAAAGTTAATTTGCAAGTACAGCAAGCTAATGGCATGTGGGCTTTTAATGCAAATGGATTGGATTGCAAGAATAAGGCAGCCTTGTTATATATGCAGAGCTTTTATGAGGCCACATCTGGAGTACTGTGTGCTGTTTTAGTCTCCATATCTAAGCAAGGAAATATTTGGCCTGGAAGCAATGAAGGTTCACGAGATGAGTTCCTGAAATGAGAGGGTTGTCCTATGATGGGAGGGTGAGTGAATTAGGTCTATGTTCTCTGGACTTTAGAAAAATGAGAGGTGATCTCCTTGAAACATTTAGCATTCAAAAGGAGCTTGACCGGGTGGATGCTAAGAGGTTGTTTTCCCTGGCTGAGGAACCTGGAACATGGGGGAACAGTATCAGAAAAAGGAGATGATCGGTTGAGGTGAGGAGAAATGGCTTCACTCAGAGTGGGGTGAATCTTTGGAATTCTCTACCTTATCACTCTGGAAGTTTCTTTGTTGAGTACAGTCAAAGTTTGGATTGATCAATTTTAGTTTCTCAAGGAATCAAGGGATATGGGGGCATGCAAGAAAGTGGAGTCGATGGGGAAGTTCAGCCATGATTGTATTGAATGGCAGAGCAGGCTCAAGGGGCTGCATGGTCTTTTCCTGCTTCTATTCCTCATGTTCTTACTTGGTCCCAGACATGGGTGCAGCAATAGGCATTTGCCTTGGCTTGCAGCACAATGGGGAGAAGCAAGACAAGCTGCTGGAAGAGAGGAGGAGAAGGAGAGGGAGAAGGACCCTCAGCAGGAGGCCATGTTTGCCTAGGATGTAATTCACTTACCTGAACCTCAACAAGAAACTATGGCCGGGATTCTCCCAAAATAAAACTAAGTGCCCAGGGAGCGGGAAAACGGGAGTATTTCCCACCCGTTTTTTGGGCGTACTTACCAGAACGAATCTCCAGCACTTTGAGCAATGCAGAGTACCTCAGCATGATTCCCTCTGGTAATGAGGGGGTGGGGCCTATTCCTACCCGAGAGGCCGGCAGCATCGTGCTGAGCGGGCCACTCCGCATGCGCTGATCTGTCAGTGTGGAGATCGGCGCATATGCAGTGGCCCCCTCATCACTGGCCTCCCTCTGATCCCTTCGGGATCTTGCACTAGATCGCTTGCCTGCCCCGCAACCCCCCAGTCGTCAGCATTCCAGACCCCCTACCCCCCGAACGCTGGCATACTGGACCTCCCCGGGCCAGCCCCGATTTCCCCCACCACCCAGCCAGCCCCAATCTAAACCCCCTCAACCCCAGCCCGCCCTGATCTCCGCCTGCCCCTCCCTGGCCAGCCTAACCCACCCCATGGCCAGCCACGACCCACCCCCCACACCTATCTCCTACCCCAACCCCCCTCACCCTGATGACCAGCCCCAACCCATCCCCACCATAATGACCAGGCCCGATACCCACCCCCCCCCCCCGCCCCCCCCCTCCCCCCCCCCCGGCCATGGCCATCCCGATCACCTCCTCTCTCCCCCACCAATCCCGATTGCAGACTGGCAGCAGGTCCTCCCCCACTCCCCCCACCCACCACCATCAATCACCCCTCTGTAGGCCCTGCCCCCAGCATGCCCTCTCCCCTCGAGCCCTACCTGGTTGGCACTGCCTGGTGCCTGGTGGGCAGTGCCAGTTTGCCCCTTGGGCAGTGCCAGTGTGTCAGGCTGGCACTGCCCCAGGGGCACGCCCCTTGTCTCCGATCTCCCGGGGGGGGCCTCAATAGCCCCTGTTCCCACCAGCAGGGTCTGGACGCCTGTTCTCTATTACTGAGGAGCAATCATAAACCCCCCTGGAGGGAACCACTCCCATAGAACCATAGAAAATTACAGCTCAGAAACAGGCCTTTTGGCCCTTCTTGTCTGTGCTGAACCATTTTTTGCCTAGTCCCACTGACCTGCACTTGGACCATATCCCTCCACACCCCTCTCATCCATGAACCCGTCCAAGTTTTTCTTAAATGTTAAAAGTTTACGCATTTAACCACTTTATCCGGCAGCTCATTCCACACTCCCACCACTCTCTGCGTGAAGAAGCCCCCCCTAATATTCCCTTTAAACTTTTCTCATCTCACCCTTAACCCAGGCCCTCTGGTTTTTTTCTCCCCTAGCCTCAGTGGAAAAAGCCTGCTTGCATTCACTCTATCTATACCCATCAAAATCTTATACACCTCTATCAAATCTCCCCTCAATCTTCTACGCTCCAGGGAATAAAGTCCCAACCTATTCAATCTCTCTCTCTAACTCAGCTTCTCAAGTCCCGGCAACATCCTTGTGAACCTTCTCTGCACTCTTTCAACCTTATTTACATCCTTCCTGTAACTAGGTGACCAAAACTGTACACAATACTCCAAATTCGGCCTCACCAATGCCTTATATAACCTTACCATAACACTCCAACTTTTATACTCGATACTCCGATTTATAAAGGCCAATGTACCAAAGGCACTCTTTACGACCCTATCCACCTGTGATGTCACTTTTAGGGAATTCTGTACCGGTATTCCCAGGTCCCTCTGTTCAACTGCACTCTTCAGAGTCCTACCATTTACCCTGTACGTTCTACTTTGGTTTGTCCTTCCAATGTGCAATATCTCACACTTGTCTGCATTAAATTCCATTTGCCATTTTTCAGCCCATTTTTCTAGTTGGTCCAAATCCCTCTGCAAGCTTTGAAAACCTTCCTCACTGTCCACTACACCTCCAATCTTTGTATCATCAGCAAACTTGCTGATCCAATTTACCACATTATCATCCAGATCATTGATATAGATGACAAACAACAATGGACCCAACACCGATCCTTGCGGCACACCACTAGTCACAGGCCTCCACTCAGAGAAGCAATCCTCCACAACCACTCTCTGGCTTCTTCCATTGAGCCAGTGTCTAATCCAATTTACTACCTCCCCATGTATACCTAGCGACTGAACCTTCCTAACTAACCTCCCATGAGGGACCTTGTCAAAGGCCTTGCTGAAATCCAGGTAGACAACATCCACCGCCTTCCCTTCATCCACTTTCCTGGTAACCTCCTCGAAAAACTCTAATAGATTGGTCAAACATGACCTACCACGCACAAAGCCATGTTGACTCTCCCTAATAAGTCCCTGTCTATCCAAATATTTGTAGATCCTATCCCTTATCACACCTTCCAATAACTTGCCCACCACCGACATCAAACTTACTGGCCTATAATTTCCCGGATTTCTTTTGGAACCTTTTTTAAACAACGGGACAACATGAGCCACCCTCCAATCATCCGGCACCTCCCCCGTGAATACTGACATTTTAAATATGTCTGCCAAGGCCCCTGCAAGTTCAACACTAGCTTCCCTAAAGGTCCGTGGGAATACCCTGTCCGGTCCTGGGGATTTATCCACTCTGATTTGCCTCAAGACAGCGAGCACCTCCTCCCCTTTAATCTGTAAAGGTTCCATGACCTCCCTACTTGTTTGCCCTATTTCCGTAGACTCCATGCCCGTTTCCTCAGTAAATACGGATGCAAAAAAAACCATTTAGTATCTCCCCCATCTCTTTTGGTTCCATACACAGTCTACCACTCTGGTCTTCAAGATTTTATCCCTCACTATCCTTTTGCTCCTAACATACCTATAGAAGCTCTTTGGATTTTCCTTCACTCTGTCTGCCAAAGCAACCTCATGTCTTCTTTTAGCCCTCCTGATTTCCCTCTTAAGTAGCTTCTTGCACTTTTTATACTCCTCGAGCATCTGATCTGTTCCTTGCTGCCTGTACATTTCATACAACTCTCTCTTCCTCTTAATCAGTGTTACAATCTCCCTCGAGAACCAAGGTTCCTTATTCCTATTTACTTTGACTTTAATCCTGACAGGAACATACAGACTCTGCGCTCTCAAAATTTCTCCTTTGAAGGCCTCCCACTTTCCATTTACATCCTTACCAGAGAACAGCCTGTGCCAATCCACACTTCCCAGATCCCTTCTCATTTCATCAAATTTGGCCTTTTTCCAGTTCAGAACTGCAACCCGAGGACCAGATCTATCCTTATCCATGATCAGGTTGAAACTAATGGCATTATGATCACTGGATCCAAAGTGTTTCCTCACACTCACATCCATCACCTGCCCTAACTCATTTCCCAATAGGAGATCCAATATCGCATCCTCTCTAGTTGGCACCTCTATATACTGATGTAGAAAATTCTCCTGAACACATTTTACAAACTCTACCCCGTCTAAACTTTTCACAGTATGCGAGTCCCAATCTATATGTGGAAAATGAAAATCCCCTACTATCACAACTTTGTGTTTCTTGCAGTTGTCAGCTATCTCTCTGCTGATTTGCTCCTTCAATTCTCGCTGACTATTGGGTGGACTATAATACAACCCCATTAATGTGGTCATACCTTTCCTGTTTCTCAGCTCCACCCATAGGGCCTCTGTAGACATGCTCCCTAATCTATCCTGCCTGAGTACCGCTGTAACATTTTCCCTGACCAACAATGCCACCCCCCTACCTTTTATCCCCCTGCCTCTATCCCGCCTGAAACATTGGAACCCTGGAAAATTGAGCTGCCAGTCCTGCCCCTCCTGTAGCCAAGTTTCACTAATGGCTATAATGTCATATTTTCATGTGTCTATCCACGCCTTCAGCTCATCTGCCTTCCCCACAATACTCCTGGCATTGAAATAGACACACCTCAAAAGATTATTTCCACCACACTCTACCCTTCCATTTGTGATTTTGCTTGAACTAACCTGTCTTTTTACCCCTGCTCCACTATCTGCTCTGGCACTCTGGTTCCCATCCCCCTGCAAATCTAGTTTAAATGCTCCCCAATAACACTAGCAAATCTCCCTGCAAGTATATTGGTCCCCTTGTAGTTTAGGTGTAACCCGTCTCTCTTGTACAGGTCCCACCTGCCCCAGAAGAGGTCCCAATGATCCAAGAATTGGAAACCCTGCCCCCTGCACCAGTTCCTCAGCCACATGTTCATCCGCCCAAGCATCCTACTCCTGCCCTCACTGGCATGTGGCTCAGGTAGCAATCCTGAGATTACTACCCTCGGGGTCCTGCTTTTTAACTTCCTTCCAAGCTTCCCGACAGGCACTAACAGGTGCAGAGACTATTGTCCCGAGCCCGCTAATCGTTGGAAATGTTAAAGAAAGCACTTGGGACATTCGCGACCAGCGTTACTCCACTTGCGAACCTTGCTAAAGATCCCCCACTTGTGTCTCCTGGCCCTCTGTGCTGTTCAACAGTGCAGCTGGCCGGGAGAATCCTGGCCAATGGGTCAGATGTCTTCACTACAGCATGTATTACCTCACTGAAATATGCCATCCACTGCAGCTGCAACTGAAACCTCAGTGCATGGTGGATGTATCATTGGTAATAGTTATCAAGGTGACTTTGGTTATGGACTTTGACATTACATGTATCTTTCGACTGCTGTAGAAAGTTTGCTCCGAAATATTTTTTTAAGAGAGGTCACTAAAGCTCTCTATTCCAAGAGAGTTGATAACACCTGCCAAAGAACAGAAGGTGGACTGAGCATGTGGATTTGTGAGAATTGCAGGCTTCGGATGCCATTAACTGAACACACATCGCTATACAGACGCTGCATGTCAATCTGTACCATATCTGTAAAGGATTACACAGCCTCAGCATCCAACTGGTGTATGGTCATATGCAGCATATCATGACACCCACTATCCTAACAGTATTCTTGGTGCCTTCATTCTGTTGCAGTCCACTGGGTCATCTGCACTTGAGCCACTATGTCAACCTGGAGAAGTGGTGGGCATCCTGCAGCCTGGGAGCCACATGCAGCCCACCTGCGTTCTGAATGAGGCCCATGAGGCATTTTGTTGACCGTTGTCCACATGCAAGGTTGCCATATTCCGTTGATTTCCGTTGATGACAGCTCTGGGTTATAATTAGTGAACAAGCCTGATTTCAACCTTCTGGTTTACTGACATGAAGAAGGCCCACTCATGCAGCCCACTCACTAGCCTAGGTTGCCCATCCCTGAACTAGAGCATGGGTACTGGGTGACAAGGGCTATCCTTTGAAGACATGGTTCTTGACACTTGTGCACAACCTATGCAGTTGCGTGTCAATGTAAACTATGAATTAAAGGTAGGAAAATTTTAAAAGGTTTTGCATCTTTTTCATTACGTTCTGTAGCATGGGTTGTATCTACATTAGTAAGGTGAGTTATGACAGTGCTGTGATTGGAAGACATAACTACCCCTTAAACAATGTGCTTGCCGGACTATTATTTCTGCCAACTGGCAAGTGGTCAAGTCAAAGATTAACATTCTAAATAGGGAAAAGTCTTCAGATGAATTAAAAAGTTAATGAAATGGATAAAAAGATCGAGTCCATTTCACATATTGAAGGCATAGTCCAGTATATAACAATGAGTAAATGTTTAATCTTTTCCCATTATTTTTATGTATTTAGCCCAGACACCTGTTGAGATAGCAGTTCTAAAGTCTGTTTGTTTACTTGGGGAGTTTTATGGGCTTTAGGCTACATACAACTGCTTACTTGTTTTACAAGTGTTTGAAATTGTTTACAAAGCTGGTTTGAAGATTTTGTTTGTTTGCTCAGAGAAATTTATGGATTTTTGGATGCAATTTAACTGTCTGATCATGTTACAAGTGCTTGACATTGACTATACAGTGAGCTTGAAGAGTGTTTTTTAATGCATCAAATTTTATGGGCTATTCAATGGCTTCCAACTGTTATAACAGGAATTGAGATTTCTGTTCATAAAATGGAAAATGAGTGAGGGCGAGGGCATGATGTGGTAAATATGAGGAATGATAGATAAGAACATGAGGGTGAAGGGATTGAGGGGATGCGATGAGAAGGGTAAGGGTTAGGAGAGGTTGAATGTTGTTTAAAGAGGTTAGTGGTTTTGAGTATGAGCCACTTATTGCACAGGCAGCACCGGGCTGAGGTTTCCTGGGTACAGAGGTAGACTTTTTAACCTGCCCGCTCTGGACCGATCCACCTCTACCTCAAGATAAACCCACCCCAGGCCACTTAGGGCCTGAACACTGGAACTTGCTGCCTACTGGCAGTCTTGAGATGGTGGTTAAATAGCAATGGTGGGTTTCGCTACCCCCCCCCCCTCTCCCTGCACCCCCTCCCCGCACCCCCACCCGATTCCCACCACCAACCCAAAGAGCTGTAAAAACATCTTCTGTCCTTGTCAGAGAAGCAGCTAAGATTTAGATTTTTAGAAGAATGATGATGAATGTGAGTATACTAGGAGATGAGTGCATGCGCAGTGGCCTCCTGAACAGTCTGATGCCGGTCTCATAAGTGGGATTAAGCCCTGCCACCCTGCCCCCCACCCCCCCCCCCCATCCCCCCTCCCACTGCCATGAATCACATGACGGCCTTTGTGTTGCACAGAGTGCCGTAAATTTATTTCACTAAGCTTTACAAAAAAACACACATGAAAACTTCTTGTTTTCCCACCCGTTGGGCACTTAGAGTTTGTCTGGGAAAATTGTGCCCAATATATCTGGTCTCCTATGATCCAGAGATTCGAAGATTTGGCCCAATATGTTTACTTGTAACAAACTTCATCTGTTTTATATTGCTCATCTCTTGAGCAATGTATGACGTCAAAATTAAACTAAATCAGCAGCTCTATCATCACGTGTTAATTATTTTGCATTAGTTACGGTTTACTCTGTATAGAATTTTTATAATATTCTGATAAATAACATTCATTCAATATATTTCTTGGAAGCATCACGAGAGTAGAATCACAAGGCCAGATTAATATTGACAACTGTTTCCATTTTATATCATATGAAACAGTCAGTTCAAAAAATACATTTTCTATATTCTCGGCAAATTGAAGACTCACAGGAAATGCTAAAAACATGCAAAATGAAGTTGCACTCTGAATATTCTGGTTGTCTGGAGTTCAAAGTAGGAAGTTACACAGTCCATTCATTCACTGTTCCCTGGAAGTGAGTGCAGGCAGATAGAGTTATAGAAAGGCCATTAGAACTTTGAATTTTAAACTAGTGACATAATGTTCATTCATTCCTTCATGTGTGTTCTGCCGAAAGGAAGATCCTTGGCTCACTGTCTGCACATGCTTCATCCTGAGCTGTTTTACATGGCAACATCGGGGGAAAGATAGGCCATTTGGCCCTTTGAGCCTGCTCAGCTATTCAGTAAGATCGAAGCTGATCTGCTTGTGGTCTCTAAAATCATAGAATCCTACGGTGCAGAAGGAGACTATTTGGTCCATTGAGTCTGCACCAAACACAATCCCACCCAGGTTCTACCCCATCACTCCATGCATTTACCCAAGCTAATGCCCCTGACACTAAGGAGCAATTTAGCATGGCCAATCAACCTAACCCACACATTTTTGGACTGTGGGAGGAAACTGGAGCACCCGGAGGAAACCTACACAGACACAGGGAGAATGTGCAAACTCCACACAGACAGTGAACCAAGCCAGGAATCGAACTTGGGTCCCTGGCAGCAGTGCTAATCACTGTGCCACCATGCCACCCCTTCTCAATTTCACTTTGTGTATAGTTTTGGTTTCCTTATCTGAAGAAGGATATTCTTGCTATAGAGGGAATACAGTGAATGTTTATCATACTAATTACTGGGATGGTGGGACTGAGGAGAGATTGAGTCGGTTTGGATTATATTCAGTGAAGTTTAGGAGAATGAGGGGGTTCTCATACAAATCTATAAAATACTAACAGGGCAGATGCAGGAAGGATGTTCTTGAAGGTGGGGAGTCCGAAACCAGTGATCATAGTCTAAGGATATGGGGTAAACCATTTAGGACTGAGATGAGGGGAAATTTCTTCACCCAGAGAGGGGTCAGCCTGTGAAATTCGCTACCACAGAAAGCAGTTGAGGCAAAAATGTTGTATGTTTTCAAGTAGGAGTTAAATATCGCTCTTGAGGCTTAAGGGATCAAAGAATATGGGTGAAAAGTGGGAACAGGTTACTGAGTTGGACGATTAGCCTTAATTATAATGAATGGTGGATCAGCCTTGAAAGGCTGAATGACTTTCTCCTACTCCTATTTTCTATGTCTTCTCTTTGCTCCCCCATTACCCTTGAGTCCCTTGTCTATCAAAAACCTGTCGAACTCTGCCTTGAATAAATTAAATGACCCAATTTCCACTACCTTCTGAGAAAAAGAATTCCACACACCAGCGATCCTCTGAAAGAAAATAAAATCTCCAAATTTCTATCTTAAAAAGAAGACAACTTATTGTTAAACTGTGTTCCATGGTCTGGTCTCCTCAATAAGAGGAAACATCTGCCCGGTATCCACCCCATTAAGTCCCCTCAGGATCTTATATGATTCGATACAATCACCTCTCATTCTTCTAAACTCCAGTGGGTATAAGTGCAACATGTTCAAATTTTCTTCATGAGATAAGCTCTTCATCCCAGGGATGAGTTGAGTGAACCTTCTCTGAACAGCTTCTAGTTGAGATCTTTTATTAAAATTTGAACCAAAATTGTACACTGTATTCCAGATGTGGCCTCACCAAGTCCCTGTACAAGCACAATAAAACTTCCCTACTTTTACATTCCATTGGCACCCAGGTTGATAGGGTTGTTAAGAAGGCGTACGGTGTGTTAGCTTTTATTGGTAGAGGGATTGAGTTTCGGAGCCAGGAGGTCATGTTGCAACTGTACAAAACTCTGGTGCGGCCGCACTTGGAGTATTGCGTACAGTTCTGGTCGCCGCATTATAGGAAGGATGTGGAAGTGTTGGAAAGGGTGCAGAGGAGATTTACCAGGATGTTGCCTGGTATGGTGGGAAAATCGTATGAGGAAAGGCTGAGGGGCTTGAGGTTGTTTTTGTTGGAGAGAAGGTTAAGAGGTGACTTAATAGAGGCATACAAGATGATCAGAGGATTAGATAGGGTGGATAGTGAGAGCCTTTTTCCTCGGATGGTGATGGCTAACACGAAGGGACATAGCTTTAAATTGAGGGGTGAGAGATATAGGACAGATGTTAGAGGTAGGTTCTTTACTCAGAGAGTGGTAAGGGCGTGGAATGCCCTGCCTGCAGCAGTAGTGGACTCGTCAACATTAAGAGCATTCAAATGGTTATTGGATGAACATATGGATGATATTGGAATAGTGTAGGTTAGATGGGCTTTAGATTGGTTTCACTGGTCGGCGCAACATCGAGGGCCGAAGGGCCGATACTGTGCTGTAATGTTCTATATTCTATGTTCTATTCCAACACCAACATTCCAATTGCCATCCTAATCATTTGCTATACCTACATATTAACTTGTACCAGGATGCCCAAAACCCTCTGTACCACCAAGTTCAACAATCTCTCTCCATTTAAGTAGTGTACTGCTTTACCATTCTCCCAACCAAATTGAACAAGTTCACATTTTCCCACCTTATACGTTATCTGCCATTTTTCTGTCCACTCACTTAACTTGTCCGTATCTCTTTGCAGCTTCTCTACCTCCTTTTGTTAACTTACTTCCCTACCTACCATGGTGCCATTGGCAAATTTAGATACCAAACATTTTGTCTCTTCATTCATGTCATTGATATAGATTGTAAATAGTTGAGGCCTCAGCATGGATCACTGCTGCACTTCACTAGTTGTTAACCTGAAGAAGACCCATATCTCCCTATTCTCTGTTTCCTGTTAGCTAATCAAGAGCACCAAATGCTCTTATCTTGTGTAGTAACATTTGATGTGGCACCTTGGAAATCAGGTATTCCGCATTTACAGATTCCCCTTTATCCACCATGCTTGTTTCTTCCTTTTAAAACTCTAATGGATTAGTTAAACATGATTTTCCTTTTGCAAAACCATGTTGCCTCTGCCTCAATACATTTTGAGTTTTTAAAGTATCCTGCTACAACGTCCTTAGTAATGATTCTAGCAACTTCCCTATGACAGGTACTCAGTTAATTGGCCTATAGTTCCCTCCTTTCTGTCTCTATCCTTTCTGAAATAAAAGTGCTCATTAGCTATTTTTCAATCCACTGGTACCCTTCTAGAATCTAAGGAATTTTGGAAGATTATCATGAATGTCTGTATTAATTTTGCAGTCCCCTCTTTTAAGGCCCTTGGATGCAGGCCATCTGGTCCAGGGAACTTAGAATAGAATCCCTACACTACAGAAGGAGGACATTTGGCCCATCGAACCTACATCGACAACAATCTCACTCAAGCCTTATACCCATAACCTCAGCTATTTACCCTGCTAGTCCCCCTGACATTAAAAGGCAGTTTTGCATGGCCAAACAACCTGACCCGCACATCTTTGGAGTGTGGGAGGAAACCAGAGCACCTGGAGGAAATCCACACAGACTCCGGGAGAACGTGCAAACTCCACACAGTCACCCAAGGCCAGAATTGAACCTGGGTCCCTGGCGCAGTGAGGCGCCAGTGCTAACCACTGTGCCACCACGCCGCCCCACCTGTTAGCCTTCAGGTCACATAGTTTTCCCAGCACCATTTCTCCAATGTTGGTGTTTGTGCTAAGTTTCTCTCTCCCATTCACCTCTTGATTTCAAATATCTTTGGGAAGGGTTAAGTCTTCAAAATTCTTCAGACAGGCACAAAATACCTGTGCTGACAAAGCTGCCGGGCTGCCAGCCTTGCTTTGGCCTTCCCCTGTAGACCGAGAAATTGCAGCAGAGGCGGATTGAGTCCCTAATGTGCCAGTTAGCTGTCTACTTAACAGCCTCAGTAGGCCTAAGGGTGGGCGGGCTGTCTTATGCCTTTCCCAACCCTCAAATGGCTGGGGGTATGACGGCAGGTTGACCGCCCATTTTACTTTACAGGCCACCCCCTCGCTTCAAATATACCAGCAGGGGGCCATAAAATTCACCCCTTTAACTCTGATTCTCTCCACAGATACTGCCAAATCTGATGAGTGCTTGCAGCATATGTTTTTAATATTGCAGTATTGAGATTTATTGGCAGATTGCACAGTAACAGGGGTAATTTTCAACATATCATTAAAGAGTTAAATAGACGTTGCAGATTGATTGTCTATGGAAATTACCTGATTAAAGTGAAAGGATATTAGGCAGCTTCTATAATAAGCACCCAACGCTCAATGTCAGTTTAATGTTCCAGTGATATTTGTTTTAAAGTTCATTTATTAGTCACAAGTAGGTTTACATTAACACTGCAATGAAGTTAATGTGAAAATCGCCTCGTCGCCACACTCCGGCATCTGTTCGGGTACACTGAGGGAGAATTTAGCATGGCCAATGCACCTAACCAGCACATCTTTCGGACTGTCGGAGAAAACTGGAGCACCCAGCGGAAACCCACACAGACACGGGGAGAACGTGCAGACTCCACACAAACAGTGACCCAAGCCAGGAATCGAACCCGGGTCCCTGGTGCTGTGAGGCAGCAGTGCTAACCACTGGACCACCATGCTGCCCCTGACATGATTGCAGCAGTTCAAGAAGGTGGCTCAACATCACCTTTTCAAGGCAATTAGGGAAGGGCAATAAATGTGACCTAGCCCCTGATGCCCACATCACTTGAATGCATAATAAAAAAGTTGAAAATGATCCCATGGCCCTTCGGTCAAAAATGGCCTTTTCTGTGGCAAGACTTTAACCACCTCATTCATTCTTGCAGTAATAAATACCAATTGCCACAATGAGCTCGCAAAGGAAAACATCAATACAGCCTGTTTGATACTTGCTTTGATTGAGAATTTTGACCTACTTTAAGAAGCTGGCTGAGGATCAAAGATGAATTTCATTTTTAACCAGAGATACTCATTAAAGGACCAAATTAAATCATTGCTTTTGTATCACAAAATGGTTTCTCTTACAAATCCTGAATAAATTAAAAATAATATTAATAAGTTGTCACACTTTTCCTACACAAAGCAAAACTCACAGGTTCAAGCACGATAACCAACAAATTCAATGAATCTGGCAGAAGAAATTGCTAAGATCAATCATGCAGTTAAAGAAGACTAAAAATAGCATCCCGAATACATAACAAGGAAACGTCATTTAATCCATCAAGCCACTAGATGCCATAACTGAGCTTTAATTTATGACGTATTATATATTAATGCATTCTAAATATACTCTAGACAAGGATTAAAAGCTTCTTAAATTAAAAATAAAAGAAAAATAGATTGTCTGGTTGGCAACTGAATTTCAGTGGCAAATAGAGCATCTGCACAGTCATAAAAATCTTACCAACTTAGCTTCATGATTTATTGAGTTTGCTGAAACAATTTATTGCTATGTAAAATCTGTCACTTCAATGCATGATTCTTACTTGAATAGTTTGATTTTTCAGACACGTGTATATAATAACTCCTCCAGATTTGAGAAATGCAGAATTGAGAAACAGCTTTTCCACTTTGCAGCTAGTCACAGCATTGAGCGACTCAGTGAAGGATATACTGTTGGTCAGGCGCATTGTAGGATGAGACTGAATCAGCAATGCTTTGCCCCTGTTAAAAGATGATGGCCGGAATTCTCCGGCCGTTCACACCAGCGGGATTCTCCGGTCCCGCCGACAGCACACCCCCACCCATGGGTTTCCCGTGGGGTGACATCATTGACAGCGGTGGGACCAGAGAATCCCTCCGCTAGCAAATAATGCGTCACCTCTCGCCAGCGGGAAACACGTGGCTGGGGGTCCGGAGAATCCCACCTGACCATTTTAAAAAATTTACTTACAAACATAGTTCTCTGTTTCATGTTCTAAACCATAGGCAGAAATTTACCACCTTGCCCACCCCAGAATCGGGATGGGTGAGGCTCGCAGAATGGCATTCTTTGTTGGCCTCGGGCACGGGATCTTATGAGCCTCGGGCGGACGAGGCGGTAAAATTCCAGCACATATGTCTGTGATGTGAGTAAATCTGATTAGTATTGTTGATTTTGGGGTTGTTGTTTCAATTCCTTTGTCCAGTTTGCTGTGAGAAAAATTCGTTCGAACTGTTAGAATTTTTTGCTAAGTGTATTTTTGTGCGCAATTTCAACAGAATTTGACAATCCCCTTATTTTATAATTTAATGGAAAACACACATTTTCGCTTCCAGCAAAACAACGTAAAAATTGAAGCAGAAAGTGCTGGAAAAACTCAGCAGCATCTGTGGTGAGAGAAACAGAGTTAGCGTCTCAAGTCCAATATGACTCTTCTTTGGAACTGGAGAGGTAGAAAAGTGATGGGTTCATGCTGCTGAAAAAAGGGGTGGAGGCAGGTAGAACAAAAGAGAAAGTCAGAGATAGGATAGAGGTGTGAGAGATTAAATGACAAAGATGCCATGGAATCAAAGGTAAAGAGCATGGTAATGATTCTATTAAAGAGACAAAAGATTGGTCCAGGGCAGATGTGAATAGCAGAGTAAAGGTCAGCACTGTTTGAAAGCAAAATATCAGACAGTGTTAACAGCAGAATAAAGGTCAGAGCTGGCTGAAAGCAAATACATGAGAATAAGATGTAGACTGGTACTTCAGAAAGATATTTAAATGAAGTACATAGTCTGAAGTTGTTAAACTCGGTATTGAGCCCAAAAGGCTTTAAATTGCCTAATTGGAAGATGAGGTGCTGTTCCCTCAGCTAAAAATTAAAATTGTTTGATGCAGTTGGTATCAAGTTGCTAATACATACTAAACTTTTGCCCTTGCAGGAATAAGTGTTTATTCCTCAATTGAAGCTGTTTTAGATTGGGCGCTTAATGCACTTGTACAGAAGCATCTTTTTAAAGTAGTAATTAGCCCATCACATTCAATGAGTCAGTGATAAAGGAATTCATCACAAGAGTGTTAAGAATTTGTTCAAGGAATAGTATAGGTGGGAAGATGTATCTGTTCCTCAATTTCTTGTATTAGATGGTCTCAATGTTTCATAGCCTTCTATTTGACAAACAGTTTGACTGCAGTCATGGGTGATCTGAGGTTCTGCCTTTGGGGTTGAGGATGAGGGCAAGTGACCAAGTAAGACAGAAGAGAGCAATATCAGCTGGAGATGAACGAGGCAGAGGGCAATGCACCACAGACCCACATGCCAGATCTTTGTTACTTAAACAATTCACCAAGGAGGCTGTCACTAACTCGACTCACCTGCTGCAGCCACAGCACATGCTTTGAATCTAGACATGGACAGCACTGCCTCCGGCTGTCAAAGTCACTGTGGCCCTTAATGTTTAGGCCATGGCATCATTTGGGGCTGCAACATATAGCAGCAGCCATCAGCAAATGTATCCGTTTGCTGTTCACAATTGTATCGGGAGGACACCACGGCTCTCCATGCTGGTAGGAACACATGCATTACTTTACCAATAGATAGAGTGAAACAGGATGAGAGAGAGAGCTAAGCTTTGGCAACATTACAGGCTTCTCCAGGGACCAAGGTACCTTAGATGAGATCTATATTGTCTTGTGTGATTCCCATCATTGTTCTGGTATTGTTCTGAATAGAAAAGATACCACACCCTCAACCGCCAGCTGACCTGTGACCACAGATATCTCATCATCCTTCTATCCAGTTTCCAGATGGCTCTTTTAAGACCCTCTTTAAAACCCATTCTTTGCCAAAGCTGCATCATCCCATATCGCCTTTGACTCAGTGTCAGCTTTTGCCTGATTGCACTTCTGTGAAACACATTGGAATGTTTCCTTCTTTAGAGACGTATTAGATATGGGTTATTGTTATTATATGTCCTGGAAGCGATGCTGATGGAATTCACTGAGTGTCCTGAACTCTTCAGTTTGTCTGAACATCTGGTGTCATCATGTGGACTGGGAATTCCCTCCTACTGGTAAATTGCTCTCCCACTACCTCCACTGCACCATCCACAAACCAGGGGACTTGGCTCTTCTCCGACAATGCTGAAACCATTCCACTGTTGAGCCATGAAAAAATGCACCTTCCCTTTAAGTGATTTTATGATCTGGCAGATGGTAATTGTCAGGCTAACCAAATCCCAAAGGAAACTTGGCAAGCTTTCACAACAATTTTCAATTTGTATTCAATTTGCGGCATGGTGGCACAGTGTTTAGCACTGCTGCCTCACAGTGCCAGGTACTCGGGTTCAATTTTGGCCTGGGGTCACTGTCTGCATGGAGTTTGCAGATTCTCCCCATGTCTGCATGGGTTTCCCCCGGGTGCTCCAGTTTCCTCCCACAATCTCACAAAAGATGTGCGGGTTAGGTTGATTGGCCATGCTAAATTGAACCTTAGTGTCAGGGGGACTAGCAGGGTAAATACATGGAGTTACAGGATAGAGCCTGGGTTGGATTGTTGTTGGTGCAGACTCAATGGGCCAAATGGCCTCCTACACTGTAGAGATTCTATGATTATGAGAAGATATGTGTGCTGAAGTCAGGAGTCAAATAATCTGATAACACTTTTGGAGATTTTAAATAGTAAATTAAAACGCATATTAATAAAAGAAAAGAAAACTTAAACACACACAATTACACTGACACAGTTAAAAAATATCTTACAGAACATTTCCCCAACAGATTCTTATTTGGTCAAACTCACAAATAAATGTTCCTTTTAGGCAACAGTCCATATAGATATTTAATTTATAGAATTGCAGTAATCTTACCACATGGCATAACCCACTGTTGCTATAGGGAGGTATTTCACTGGGCTTCTTTCTCTCTCTCTCCCTCTCTCTCACTTGACTATGGACATCAAAAGCTTTCAGCAAAACCTTATTTTCTGAAAAAAACAGACACTTCTCCATGGTGTCTGAAGACTGTTTAATTTTGCTTCTTTCATTGTTCTGTCAAAGCTTAGCAATCTCTTTAGGGCCACACCTAGCATAGTTTCCAGCCACCCTTTAAATATATTTTTTTCCTCTTTCATCTTTTCACAGTTGTCTTTATCCCTCTTTGAAATTTACCTTTCCCAGAATATAAAGCCTTTTGTGTTCTCCTTATTGTCGCTACGTTTGGGTAAAATAAACTTAATAGCCTTGCCTTCTTTATTATGACCTTTGTTAAGTTGTAGACTCCTTCTTACCTCCCTTTGAAATTGAACACCTAAAAATCAAAATCTGCACTTATCTCCTAATGCAAATTTCTGCCCATGTTGTGTTGTAGAACAAAGAAATGAGCAGGTTAGTTGGATTGGCCATGCTAAATTGTCCCTTAGTATCTGAAGATGTGTAGGTCTCGTGGATTAATCACGGTAAATGTGTGGGGTTTCACAATTAGGCATAGAGGAGGGCCTGGGTACGTTGCTCTTTCAGAGTTGGTGCAGACCTGATGTGCCAATGGCCTCCTTCTGCACTGTAGACTTTCAATGGATTCTAAAATCCAAGTTGATGGTATTCAATTCATGAAGTTCCATCGGTGGTCTCAATTGTGTAGACAGTCAATCACCACGCATGCACACACACACATACACACACACACATACACACACATACACACACATTGGGGGGGGTGTCTGAAGTGCCACCGCACTGATGTCTGATGAAACCAGCAAGTCAAAATTAGCACCTGAAACATTTCTTTCTCCCAGAAGCTTATAAACGACTAAAAAATTTTTTTTGTAAAAGTAATATTCATCTACAATACATTTTTGCTGGATATATTATAATAGAATCACATTTATTAAAATTGTGCACCCTCTCCTTTCCTTCTCCCCTAAGTTGTCTATGTACAGTGTGCTTTGTCTATATAGCGTGCAAGAAACAATACTTTTCATTGTATAACAATACCTGTGACAATAATAAATCAAATCAAATCAAATTGTGGATAATACGCTAAATCTGATAAGAGGATCATTTCCTTTTGTCTCAAAGATGATTTTTTTGAGGCTCTGATGGTATTACAAATACAAAAAACAATGAGGTATAGATTTACCTGGATTTGCTTACAGATCCAGAATGGTCCCCAACAAGCAGACCAGAGACCAGCTCTAATTTAGGCATGGGCCTCATTTCAATAATTTAAGCAAGCTGTTGTTCCTGCTGTGCCTCCGTAGGTAGCTCAGCCAAAATAGCACATGAATTTCTGACCCTCTACCTTGCCAGCAACAGCTGCCAGTAAGTGCCAGGGAAGACAGTGGAAGTCCATGTTGTGGAGCAGAGAGAAGTACTCCTGCCTCGCATGGGTCCACAGGAGTTTTATAAAATATGTAACCTTTTATTTTTTGGCGGTGGCCAGTTCCTAGACTGCATCCATATCCAGGAAACCTAAACAGAGCAGACTCCATACCTGCTGCACTCAGAGCAGCTCAATGTCCGGGAGCAGTCCTAAAATAGATATATGGCTCCTCTTTAGCTTCTGCAAGGGGTTTGGTACCTATACTGGGCAGCCACCTCGGATGCCTGATATCTTCCAAGGTGTGGATCATTTTTTTTACAGGCATTCATGTAGCATCGGAAGTAACTGCAAAATTGATCATTTTTGCCTTGGTTTTTCATTTGGAAAATAGGTGCAATGATCACTAATTTGTGCCCACCAGCATTTCTTTGTTCATAATGTATGACACATGTTAATAAACTTGATAGAAAACATTTTGCTGTGTTGCAACCCGCAAAATGTAGTGCAGGGTTATGCTTCCATCTCAAGACAGATATATTTCCTCTAATGGTCTCAATATTGATCTGACTTCCACAATTAGGCCTCTGCTATGATGTAACATTTATTAATCTGCTGGCTGATGTATAAAGTAGCAGTCAAATGTAAATGGGGGCTAGTCACCTATTAGCTAATTGCAGACATTACATTAGATTAGGTATGCTAACCTTTCAGTACATTCAGTTACCACTTCCAATTATCTTAACAGAATACACTCTTGGCTCACTGGCAGGCAACAGAAACTATGTTAATACAATAATTAAAAGACTTCATGTGTGAAATAAAACAGGATAGAGAATGTGTGTTACTGTATTAATTAAGTGACTGGAACCATTATCGAATTTTATGGCTATTAGCAATTCATATTTAGCTAAAGCTAAATGCATCATTAAGAAGAAGTATCTCGCCCTTTGTAGGCACTTTCCTGACACTTTCCATAACACATTGTAACAGATGAAGAGCCTGACAAAAAGCCACACAAGGCTAATTAAGGGCTTCTGAAGTTGTAGAAAAGATCATTACAATCAATACAACATTCCATATGTGAACCACTTAGCCCAGTTACCCAGTAATGATAGAAGTAGTAGTTGTAAGTATACAAGCAAAAAAAAAGAATGATGAGTTGAATTTCATACTCTGCGACTGCATTTTCATTATCCATTTTGTAATTCATAAACTTTAGGGAATAAATTGACATAGGATGTCTAATCAATTATTTAAAGCCCGTGTCTAAATGATCTGTAGTTAATAGATCAAGTAATAACGGCAATTTAATAACTTAGCTCCATGCAATAGCAATTATACATGAAGGTATTAAAATGACTTGGAGCACTAATTAGCACAATGTCTAATGTGGACAAGCCACAGTTAATAGTTCATGATTTCTCACTAATACATGGGGATCAATCCTGAACAATGTGTAGAAGCTACTTTTACTATGTGACCAGAAAGCCTATGTTAACTGTTAAAGCCCAACGGCAACTATAGTATTAGTATGGATTACACATATATTTTCTATGTATTATGGGTCATAAACCAATTTTAAACAGTATGAACCATTAATTATTCAACAAAAAACGTATTATTTTAATCTGTCCAAAAAAATTATGCTTATTTTGACAAAAATAATTACAGGATTTGTAAGTTCCAACAGGATTATTTGATTGAGGCACTGCCAGTTCTCATATATCTGGATGAAAAAGGCTGTGTTTGGTCCTTCTTTCTTGCTGTTATAGGTAAAATGTGTATGAAAATGGGAAGCAGCAATTTATGGTTCCATTGCGATGTATACATATTTTTGAAGAAGAGAATAATTTCAGCATCTTAATAGAATTTAGCTTTGATGTTACATATTGGGCAGAATTTCTCAGGAGTTCTCCCTCTCACCTGATATAGCTTTGGCCACTAAGAGACAGAAACCTCTTGAAACAAAATAAATGCTGGGAACATAATTTCCCTCTGGTTTCTGCAACTGTTTTGCCAAAACTATGCTGAACAAATGAGAGATTCCTATGGAAATTTACCACCCCCATCATTCTTCTAAAAGTGAGGCTTAAAACATTACAATTGTTCAGGCATATCCCTGCTGAAACCTTCGCGCCCACCAGATCAGCCAGATTCTAGGCCAGGGCTGGAACGTGCGAGATCCCAGATTGGCGCTGAGGTTTGTGGGAGGACCACTGCATGCTCCAAATGTGGCCATTCAGGAGAGGATCAACATAAGGAGAGGCCAGGGTCATTGAGGATTGAGGGCCAATGATGGTGGGAGTTGAGAGGGAGGGGAGCGGTATTATGTGTGTGTAGGAAGGTGGACCATGGGTTGGTGAAGCCTCTGAAGTTGGAGGTCCCAAGCCTTGGGCATTAATAATGCATGGGGTCTAGCTGTCTGAGTGAACAACATCAATGGTTTATACAAGCATATATGCTTCACATCTATAAATATATTTTACTATACAGTTCAGTTATTTACTCAGATTTCCTTTTTTGAAATCTCAATAACTATCTGAAAATGTTATAATTTATCTTAATATTCAGTTGCCTCCATTCAACTTTCTAAATCGTTGATATTTGTGTCACAATAATAGATTCTCCGTTATACACGTACACTTCCTGTCCTTATCAAACAATAGACCTGAACTTCCGTGAGGTGACAATCCGAGCTGGACTGCCACTCGGCTCCTACTTTCTTACCCTCAAATCCTATCGATCTCTTCTCGCCCAACCTTCCAAATCAAGCTGGGTGAGAACTGTGCTGTACAGGATGTACTTGAGACCTTCTGCTGAGGGCTTCAGGATCAGATGAAAGGGGCCCGATTTTACCATTCTCATTCTAAGTGCTGGGTGGACTTGAAACTGGGAATGTTTCAGATCCGACTTTAGACCCATTCGGAGGCGCCCCGTACACACTCTGCCTGAAAAAATATCGCGAGTCTGAATCACGCTGCACAAGCCTGTGGGGTGGGCGGGGCTTAACGCGCCCAGAACCGATCGAAGCCTACGACTGTGCATGCGCAAAAAAATGATAGAATGCTGCTTCCCGGCCCCCGTAGACATTGCCCCACCCCCACAACATTACTGACCCCCATATCCCCCCCACACCCCTGCCACCCAGACCGATCACGACACTGTTCCCTCTTTCCCTCCACCGATCTCAAGTAGAATGGCAGCGGACCCCCATCCCCTCACGATCTCAAACAGAGTGGCAGTGGATCCCCCTCTCCCCCACCAATCTCAGGCAGAGTGGCAGCGGATTCCCCTTCACCCCACCGCTCAAAGGCAGAGATACCCCCTCTTCCTCCTCTCTCCTACTGATCTCAGGCAGAGTGATTCCCCTCCCCTCCCACCCCACACCCTTTTGCTCAAGGCTCCCATCTCCTCCTGACTCCGATGGCTGTGTGACACCTCCCTCTCTCTCCCCTGTCCCCAATCATTGAGGCACTGATCTACCCCCACCCCCCTCCCCATCAGCACACCTGCAAGTGTGTGGTGACCCACTGTAACGACGTATTATATGCCTGGACACACCCCTGCTGTGCCTGACCCGAGACTCCTCCCTTTCCACCTGATCGAGGTATAAAGGTAACGGTTCCTCCCCTCTGCCTCAGTCTGGACCAGGCTAGCTACAAGGGTGTGTTCCAGTTCTTTGTGATTAAAATTGATGCACCATCAATTCACGAGGACTATAGCGAGTGTGAAATAAAACAGGCTTTTAATCACAAAGAACTGGAACACACCCTTGTAGCTAGCCTGGTCCAGACTGAGGCAGAGGGGAGGAACCATTACCTTTATACCTCGATCAGGTGGAAAGGGAGGAGTCTCGGGTCAGGCGCAGCAGGGGTGTGTCCAGGTCCCCTTCGGCGTCACCAACGGGGTCTCGGTTTTCCAGCGTGAGATGGACCGAATGGTGGACCAGAACGGGCTGCGGGCCACCTTCCCGTATCTGGATAACGTCACCATCTGCGGCCACGATCAGCAGGACCACGACGCAAACCTCAATAAATTCCTCCACACAGCCGCTCTCCTTAATCTGACCTACAATAAGGAGAAGTGCGTTTTCCACACACGCCGCCTTGCCATCCTTGGGTATGTGGTGGAAAACGGGGTCATCGGTCCCGATCCTGACCGCATGCATCCCCTCCTGGAACTCCCCCTTCCCGCCAGCCTCAAAGCACTGAGGAGATGCCTGGGCTTCTTCTCATACTATGGCCAGTGGGTCCCTAATTATGCGGATAAGGCCCGTCTGCTCATTAAATCCACCTCTTTTCCCCTGATGGGAGAGGCCCACCTGGCCTTTGACCGCATCAAAGCGGACATCGCAAAGGCCACGATGCACGCCGTGGATGAGTCAATCCCATTTCAGGTGGAGAGCGATGCATCTGACTTCGCCCTGGCCGTCACCCTTAACCAGGCAGGCAGACCCGTGGCCTTCTTCTCACGAACCCTCCAAGGCTCGGAAATTCGACACTCCTCTGTCGAGAAGGAGGCTCAGGCCATCGTCGAAGCAGTGCGACACTGGTGCCACTACTTAGCTGGCAAACGGTTCACTTTGCTCACTGACCAACGTTCTGTGGCTTTTATGTTCAACAACGCACAGAGGGGCAAGATTAAGAATGATAAGATACTGAGGTGGAGGATTGAGCTCTCCACCTACAATTATGATATCTTATACCGGCCCGGGAAGCTCAATGAGCCTCCGGACGCTCTGTCTCGCGGAACATGTGCCAGCGCACAAGTGAACCAGCTACAGACTCTCCACAATGACCTCTGTCACCCGGGAGTCACCAGGCTTTACCATTTTATTAAAGCCCGTAACCTGCCCTATTCTGTTGAGGACGTCCGGTCTATAACCAGACACTGCCAGGTCTGCGCGGAGTGTAAGCCGCACTTCTATCGGCCGGACAGAGCACACCTCATAAAAGCCACCCGCCCCTTTAAACACCTCAGTATTGATTTCAAAGGGCCCCTCCCCTCTTCTGACCGCAACATCTATTTCCTCAACGTTATAGATGAGTACTCCCGATTCCCTTTCGCCATTCCCTGCCCGGATATGACTTCAGCCACGGTTGTCAGGGCCCTGCACAGCCTCTTCACCCTGTTCAGTTTCCCTAGCTACATCCATAGCGACCGGGGATCCTCCTTCATGAGTGATGAGCTGTGTCAGTACCTGCTCTCTAAGGGCATAGCCTCGAGTAGGACCACCAGCTACAACCCCAGGGGTAACAGACAGGTAGAGAGGGAGAACGCGACAGTCTGGAAGGCCATTTTACTAGCGCTACGGTCTAAAGGCCTTCCAGTCACCCGCTGGCAAGAGGTCCTCCCTGATGCACTGCACTCAATTAAGTCACTCCTGTGTACGGCTACCAATGCCACCCCTCATGAGCGGATGTTTATTTTCCCCAGGAAGTCCACCTCGGGGATCTCACTACCGTCGTGGCTGACGTCCCCAGACCCGGTTCTGCTCCGGAGGCATGTGCGGCCTCATAAGTCGGACCCCCTGGTCGAAAGGGTCCAGCTCCTCCACGCCAACCCCCAATATGCCTATGTGGCGTAACCCGATGGACGGGAGGACACGGTCTCTATCGGGGATCTGACGCCTGCGGGTGCCCCAGAGCCCACTATGACCCTCCACTCCACATCCCTAGACCCCACTATGACCCTCCACCCCACATCCCTAGACCCCACTATGACCCTCCACCCCACATCTCTAGACCCCTCTGTTGTTCAGGTAGCACCAGGTCCGCTTACCTCTCTGTCCCCCGTGTGCAGCTCGCCTCAGCCCTCGGAGTCACCACGCAGTACCCGATCAGAAGGGATGACGGCGAACTCGAGCGGATTCACCCTGCCCCCTGAAACAACACCACAACCGGTACTACGGCAGTCACAGCGACGGATCAAACCGCCCGACAGGCTGAACCCGTGAGGGGTCGACGTCTTGCTTCAGCCGTGACTTTTGTATATATTCCGTGACTTTGTTTATATTGTTCCACCCATCTCACCTCCGCCAGACTCTTTTTTTTAAACAGGGGGTGAATGTGGTGACCCACTGTAACTACGTATTATATGCCTGGACACACCCCTGCTGCGCCTGACCCGAGACTCCTCCCTTTCCACCTGATTGAGGTATAAAGGTAACGGTTCCTCCCCTCTGCCTCAGTCTGGACCAGGTTAGCTACAAGGGTGTGTTCCAGTTCTTTGTGATTAAAAGCCTGTTTTATTTCACACTCGCTATAGTCCTCGTGAATTGATGGTGCATCAAAGTGCTCACTTGCCTTCCCCTCAATGCTAACAAGCAAACTGCTTGGAACTTGCTGGAATGTTCTGTCAAACTGTCTGCAGCTGATCTGTCCTAATGAGGGGCAGCTCCATTAAAAACCCCAAGGATGGACAGGCAGGCAGGAAGTGCAGGAAAAAAATGGGCACACGACCAACCCCCTGTTACTCTGGAGGAGTCACGCCATCATTTCTTTCATGGCTCCTTCTGTCTCCAAAGGCTTTTTGCACATCCTTCATCTGGCAGTGTGATGAGTGCACTAGGACCCAGCAACATCCAAAAGATCCGAGGTCAGTGCTGCAAATCGGACACCCTGCTGAGCAACAACCCCCACAGTACACACACATTCACAGAGCCCCTCCCCTCCCCAAGCCGAGAAACAAAATGGCCACAACGAAAGCACCCCTGTAAAGCAGCAGAGAGCCGTTGGACACTAGGCACTTACCTCCTCACTAACCCTCACGGATGGAATGCCAGAATAAGACTTTTATGGAGCATGTCTGTTTTGCACCGATTCTGGACGGGTGAACGGGTTAGTAAAGGGGGAAATGCCTGTAAAGTTGGGCGTGCAGCCCATTAAGTCAATTTCAATGCAAGCAAATGCATTTAAATGGCCGTCGTGACCGTTTCAGGTGTGGTTCCAATCGCGGGCATTTTTAGGGCTTGGTAAAGGGGGAACCAGCGCCGAGGCAGGCACAGATCGCGTTACTTGCTTCACGGGCGACTTTATCAAGTTTGTGCGCCTGAAAACAGGTGCAACTCTATGGTAAAATTGGGCCCAAGGAGTCCATGCCCTCTTTTATTAGAACTAACTTCCATAAGTCATGTGGGTGTAAAGTTCCAGTCGCTTTCAAGCCAGGAAGAAGGTATGTTCGTAAGGTAAGTGTTTAGAATTTGGTGGCGGGATGTGTATATTCGGGATTGGGTGCGGGAGGACTCCGGAAGTTATAGGGATCATCAGGCAGTCGGGAGGGGTGTCAGGTCATGTTGCACTTTGGACCATGGCCTGGAGGAGGGGGAGGGTGTGGGGTAGGGGTGGGGGTGAGTTGGGAGCTGGGTAGTTGAGTCCTTTGAAGAGGGGAAAGTCCCATGGACTGAGGGGAAGTCTTGTTAGGGAAGGGAAGTTCTGAGGGGGATGGGGAATTCACAGGAATGGGGGGAGACCCATCGAGAGGAATGGGGCAGCTTTTGAGGGAAGGTAGTTGAGAAGTGGAGGGAGTCTTGCGGAGGGAGGAGGTGCTCCCATTGCTGGGCGGGTTAGTTGGGGGATAGAGGTGAGTCTCCCGGAGGTTCGGGGGGGGGGGGGGGGGCTGGGTTTGGGGGGAGTCCTGCGGGGGTTTATTGTGGATCGATACAATACTTATCCAGAAGTTGGAAGTGGATTTAATTATTCTAACTTTTTTTGAGGTAACTATTGGTGTAACACAGTTGGAAACATCCGAAGTTTGCATTTTTGGATGGTTCCCAGTACATGACATTTGACCATCAGGACTTCCCGGGCAATTGCCATGCAAACCTTACCTGGGAACATCTGGGGAGGAGGTGAGGGGTGGGTGGGTATTCCTCAGCAGTGTACCCCCCAGGTACACTGCCCTGGAGCTCAGAAGCTACGGTCCGTTAACATATTGTCTGACTTTCTGTCTGGTGCTAGCCATTACTAGATCAACTGGTAATTCAGAAGAAAAGATATGCCTCGCACAAAATGAACGGCAACCCTCTAACATTATTGGTAACTGGGATATTAAATGGTTATGGTGATGGTCAACTGAGGATTGCCAGGCAGTCTTATTGGGCTCAAACATAAAAGAGTGAAACAATCCCCGAGTGTGCTTTAGTGCTAGTAATGAGCTTGTAATATGAACTCTATAACAGTGGAAAGTACAACACAAACAACAACCTATTCGTTTAGGTCTGTAATCTGAGAGGGACACAGGGTATTACAGTGTTCCCAGATGAGAATTGGATGACTTATCGATCTTTTAATTCAGCAGCTTTCAGCGCTTGAATAAATACACTATACTACTGCAGAGTCTACTTGGCCAAGAGATTCCACTCGAAAGCAGAGCTAAAATGGGACTTAGAGTCAAACCTGACACAGCACATACAAGCTTCAAATCAAAGGTCATCTACAAGTTTCTTAGTAATGCACTCATGAACACTTTCTTGTGTGACGTTGCTTAGTTTATGTTTCCACAACTTGTCATGGGGAGTTTGAGGGATTAGATGATGCCAAATGTCAGCATCTCTTGGAATTTGAGATTTATTTTACAGCAAGACAAAAGCAGTAGAAAATTAAAAAATATGAAGATGATATATTCTTTGTCTGATTCTTTTTTGTGTTCAAAGTCAGGCAGATCTAAGATTAAGAACCAAATCCTTTTATCAGCTTTATGCCTTGATGTGTTTAAGATCCATTCAAAGCAACTAGTTAATTCTTTAACTATTTTTTCTGAAGTGCACATAGTAAGGAACAGCGGAAAATGAACAAAAAGGTGTAGCTAATGATTAATGTTCAGATTTTTGGAATCAAAGAGTAAAACAATGATGTTTGTTCTTTGATTATGTATCTAACATTGTGTATGGAGGATCTATCAGACAATGAGATATATATTGGATGTTTATGAAATGGGCAAGGGAGAGATTAAGTAGACTTCAAAGCGATTTGAAATGGGAGAGAATTAATCAATGTAAGGAATTATAGAACATAGAACATAGAACATTACAGCGCAGAACAGGCCCTTCGGCCCACGATGTTGCACCGACCAGTTAAAAAAAAAAACTGTGACCCTCCAACCTAAACCAATTTCTTTTCGTCCATGAACCTATCTACGGATCTCTTAAACGCCCCCAAACTAGGCGCATTTACTACTGATGCTGGCAAGGCATTCCAATCCCTCACCACCCTCTGGGTAAAGAACCTACCCCTGACATCGGTTCTATAACTACCCCCCCTCAATTTAAAGCCATGCCCCCTCGTGCTGGATTTCTCCATCAGAGGAAAAAGGCTATCACTATCCACCCTATCTAAACCTCTAATCATCTTATATGTTTCAATAAGATCCCCTCTTAGCCGCCGCCTTTCCAGCGAAAACAATCCCAAATCCCTCAGCCTCTCCTCATAGGATCTCCCCTCCATACCAGGCAACATCCTGGTAAACCTCCTCTGCACCCTCTCCAAAGCCTCCACATCCTTCCTGTAATGTGGGGACCAGAACTGCACACAGTACTCCAAGTGCGGCCGCACCAGAGTTGTGTACAGTTGCAACATAACGCTACGACTCCTAAATTCAATCCCCCTACCAATAAACGCCAAGACACCATATGCCTTCTTAACAACCTTATCTACTTGATTCCCAACTTTCAGGGATCTATGCACACATACACCTAGATCCCTCTGCTCCACCACACTATTCAAAGTCCTCCCGTTAGCCCTATACTCAACACATCTGTTATTCCTACCAAAGTGAATTACCTCACACTTCTCCGCATTAAACTCCATCCGCCACCTCTCGGCCCAACTTTGCAACCTGTCTAAGTCTTCCTGCAAACTACGACACCCTTCCTCACTGTCTACCACACCACCGACTTTGGTGTCATCAGCAAATTTGCTAATCCACCCAACTATACCCTCATCCAGATCATTAATAAATATTACAAACAGCAGTGGCCCCAAAACAGATCCCTGAGGTACACCACTTGTAACCGCACTCCATGATGAATATTTACTATCAACCACCACCCTCTGTTTCCTATCCGCTAGCCAATTCCTGATCCAATTTCCTAGATCACCCCCAATCCCATACATCTGCATTTTCTGCAGAAGCCTACCATGGTGAACCTTATCAAACGCCTTACTAAAATCCATATATACCACGTCCACTGCCTTGCCCCCATCCACCTCCTTGGTCACTTTCTCAAAAAACTCAATAAGGTTAGTAAGGCACGACCTACCTGCCACAAAACCATGCTGACTATCACCTATCAATTCATTACTCTCCAAATAACTATAAATCCTATCCCTTATAATTTTTTCCAACATCTTGCCGACAACAGAAGTGAGACTCACCGGTCTATAATTCCCGGGGAAGTCTCTGTTCCCCTTCTTAAACAATGGGACAACATTCGCTAACCTCCAATCTTCTGGTACTATACCAGAGGCCAACGACGACCTGAAGATCAGAGCCAGAGGCTCTGCAATCACTTCTCTTGCCTCCCAGAGAATCCTTGGATAAATCCCATCCGGACCAGGGGATTTATCTATTTTCAGACCCTCCAGAATATCCTGCACATCCTCCTTATCAACTGTAATACTGTCTATTCTACTCCCCTGCAACCCAGTGTCCTCCTCAGCTATATTCATGTCCCCTTGCGTGAACACCGAAGAGAAATATTGGTTCAATGCTTCACCAATCTCCTCCGGTTCCACACATAACTTCCCTCTGCCATCTATAACTGGCCCTAAACTTGCCCTAACCAACCTTCTGTTCTTGACATACCTATAGAACGCCTTAGGATTCTCTTTAACCCTATCCGCCAAAGTCTTCTCATGTCCCCTTTTAGCCCTTCTAAGCTCGCTCTTCAACTCCCTCTTAGCCAATCTAAAGCTTTCTAGTGCACTACCCGAGTGCTCACGTCTCATCCGAACATAAGCCTCCTTTTTCTTTTTAACCAACAAAGAAACTTTTTTGGTGCACCACGGTTCCCTAGCCCTACCAATTCCTCCTTGCCTGACAGGGACATACCTATCACAGACTCGCAGTAGCTGCTCCTTGAAAAAACTCCACATGTCGGACGTTCCCAGTCCCTGTAATCTCCTAGTCCAACCTATGTTTCCTAATTCTCTCCTAATAGCCTCATAATTACCCATCCCCCAGCTAAAACCACTGGCCCGAGGTTCATGCCTATCCCTTTCCATCACTAAGGTGAACGTAACCGAATTGTGGTCACTATCACCAAAATGCACACCAACTTCCAAGTCTAGCACCTGGTCTGGCTCATTTCCCAGCACCAGATCCAATATAGCCTCACCTCTAGTTGGCCTGTCTACATACTGAGTCAAAAAACCTTCCTGCACGCTTTGAACAAAAACTGACCCCTCTAACGAGCTAGAGCTATAACAATTCCAGTCAATATTAGTCAAGTTAAAATCCCCCATAACAATTGCCCTATTACTTTCACTCCTAAGCAGGATTGACTCCGCAATCCTTTCCTCAACCTCTCTAGAACTTTTAGGAGGTCTATAAAAGACTCCCAACAGGGTGACCTCTCCTCTCCTATTTCTAATCTCCGCCCATACTACCTCAACAGATAAGTCCTCATCAAACCTCCTCTCTGACACTGTGATACAATCTCTGACCAATAATGCTACCCCTCCCCCTCTTCTACCTCCTTCCCTACTTCGACTAAAACATTTGAACCCCGGGACCTGCAGCATCCATTCCTTATGGAATGGTTCATTCTCATTTAAGAAAAATGGTTTATTTCTTCATAGATAAGAATATGAAAGTGTGTTAAAAACATCAGCAGGTTAACGTCTTGATCGTGGCCATGATGGGCTGAATTTGATTCTGGGGCAGCACAGTGGCACAGTGGATAGCACTGTTGCCTCACAATGCCAGGAATCTGGGCTACTGTCTGTGTGGAGTTTGCATGTTCTCCCCGTGTCTGTGCAAGTTACCTCCGGGTGCTCCAGTTTCCTCCTACACCCCAAAGATGTGCAGATTAGGTTGATTGGCCATGTAAAATTGCTGCTTAGTGTTGGGAGACTAGCAGGGTAAATACGTGTGGTTATGGAGATAGGGCTTAGGTGGGATTGTTGTCGGTGCAGGCTGGGTGGGTCAAATGGCCTCCTTCTGCATTGTATGGATTCTCTGATTCTATTCTTTAATGGTTATATTTCTGTCACAGCTATCTACTTTTTTATTCATCTGCTTATAAAATATTTTATGATTTTATGCCCATTGATGATTTAATTTAATAATTCCTCTTCACTTTCCAAGCTTTTTTTTCACTTTTCTCCTGATCTCCTTATATGTTCTTCAATGTACTCCTCTGTGGTCTATGTACTTCATGGATGCTTCTTTACTAACCCCCAATTATTCCTTTATGTCTTTATTCATCCATGGAGTCCCATCAGTGTTTAGCTTGTTCACCCCTTTTGACGGATGAACACCTTTCTAAGCGTTTCCCTTGTTGTTCTGCAACATTGTTTGCCTAGGTGTGTCACAACCGGGATGGGAGAATGTAACGATTTTCATCAGGCAATTGAGCTTGGTCTGATTGAATATGAACTCCCTGATTAAAGGCCCCTGGCAAGGCGTTCCATCTACAAATCAAGGCAGCGGGCGATTGAGGGTGTCGTCCAACCCGACTGTCTGCCCCTCTACCGCAGTTATATTTGCAGCTGGGTGTCCCTGGAGAGGGAGCATGTGGTGGCCGAGGGTACAGTTGATGCCTTCCATGCCCGCTGGGCACCGCAAGGACTGGGGTGTATTATTGACCCCTTTAATCACATTTTAATTTGATGTTTTAAGTTTCCTTTCCGCTTTGTCTTTTGTTTCGGGTGGTTCCCCCTCCTTTTAGGGAGCTGCCCCTTTTGAGTTGTCCTCAAGTTAGTTTGATTTTGTTTATTGGTTGGACACAAAATGATGTCCCTGATTAAGGGCCAAATTGATGGTCCAATCAGGGAGCCCCATGCTTTGCACCTAAACAGGAATGTCGATTCCCCTGGCACTCCGGATGTAGACTGCATACTGGGAGCACTCTGTATGGTGTTGTTGGATCTTGTAAATAAAGGAATTTTGGTGAAGGGACTTCCACCTCCAAGGATTTATTACAGAGAATTGCGCTGTCTGTCTCTCGTTCCACTACTCCACGGGTCACTATGGCTGGAATTATCCGACCCCACACTTGACTGGGATAATCTAGTCCTAGAATTCCTATGGCGCAGAAGGAGGCCTTTAGGCCCACCGAGCTTGCACCGACAACAATCCCACCCAGGCCCCATCCCCACAGTCTTGCTGCTGTGAACAGAGATTTGGCTGAGTGCCAAATTCTCTGTTCTGGTTGGCAGGATGTGCGAGACAGTAGAATTCTGGCCAATATCTTTTAAAATTATTTTTTTCAGCTAGCTATACAGCCAAATATGTATTTTATCTGTTAATCTCAGAATGATCGCTCAATGCCCAGGTTTATTTAATAAACAACAAAATTATTAGTCTATTATAAAACTAGATTTGTTAAGTAAAAAGGCAAAACTCATTAACATACAGTATGAATTACGGAAGTATAATAATAACTCCGTCTAAACACCCTAACACACTCACACCTTCAAAAATAACCTAACAGCTTTAAAATACATTTGAGGCAATTTTGCTCCCACATTTGCCACCAGTGTAAATGGCAATGTGGATGCAAATTTCCATGAGAGTTGGGAACTGAGATTCTCGCCGGCGAGATCTCGCTTTCCCTCTTCCCTCACCGGTGATGTGTGGGAGGGAACCTCAATTAAATGGACATTAATAAATTTGAATACTATTAATGTGCCTCCCCACCACATGATCCCCCCCTCACTAAATATCCAAATCTTGCCAAAATGATGTGATGTTGGCGAGGTTTACAACAGCTTCAGAAGAAGAGAATTCAGTTGCAGGAATCCTGCCAGGGGTGCAAAGGTTCCCCTGAGGGGAGAGGGAAATACAGTAAGAAGTTTAACAACACCAGGTTAAAGTCCAACAGGTTTATTTGGTAGCAAAAGCCACACAAGCTTTCGGAGCTGCAAGCCCCTTCTTCAGGTGAGTGGGAATTCTGTTCACAAACAGAGCATATAAAGACACAGACTCAATTTACATGAATAATGGTTGGAATGTGAATACTTACAACTAATCAAGTCTTTAAGAAACAAAACAATGTGAATGGAGAGAGCATCAAGACAGGCTAAAAAGATGTGTATTGTCTCCAGACAAGACAGCCAGTGAAACTCTGTGGGGGTTACAGGTAGTGTGACATGAACCCAATATCCCGGTTCAGGCCGTCCTCATAGCCAAGTTCCACACACACGAGGACGGCCTGAACCGGGATATTGGGTTCATGTCACACTACCTGTAACCCCCACAGAGTTTCACTGGCTGTCTTGTCTGGAGACAATACACATCTTTTTAGCCTGTCTTGATGCTCTCTCCATTCACATTGTTTTGTTTCTTAAAGACTTGATTAGTTGTAAGTATTCACATTCCAACCATTATTCATGTAAATTGAGTCTGTGTCTTTATATGCTCTGTTTGTGAACAGAATTCCCACTCACCTGAAGAAGGGGCTTGCAGCTCCGAAAGCTTGTGTGGCTTTTGCTACCAAATAAACCTGTTGGACTTTAACCTGGTGTTGTTAAACTTCTTACTGTGTTTACCCCAGTCCAACGCCAGCATCTCCACATCGGGAGAGGGAAATACCAGGGCAGCACCCTGGCACAACCCTGACACCACCCCTGTCCAGGATGGCAGTGCCAACCTGGCAGTGCCCACCTGTGCCAAGAGGAATGCCGCAGGTGGTCTCCCTTGGGAGCACCACTGGGGAGGTTCCTATTATGTATGCTGGGGGAAGGAAAAAGGGTTAATGCCTTTGAAGGGGGGAGTTGCCAATAAAGGGGGGGGGGGGGTGGTGGGGACTTGCCAATGAAGGGGGATGGGGACTTGCCAGTGATACTAGATAAACAGTGGATTTTAACTCTAACAGGTGGAAAAAGCAGATATGTGGAGTTAGGTCACAGATCATTCATAATTCCATTAAATAAAGGAGGAGGCTGGAGGGGCTAAATGACCTTTGTGTTCCTATGTGCAGACAAGGGATAATAGTGGCCTAAGAGCGGGGGTTTCTAGCCCCCCCGCACATCTTAACTTGCCTGAAGGGGAAGGTCACCTGCGTGCTACTCCAGATAGCCAGTTAGTGGAGGAAGATATGAGGGCCTAGGCTTTATTGGAATAGATGTATTCACAGAATGAAACATTACAGCTATACACCTCCTCACACAACCCCACATCTTCGGGGGAGTTAATCAGTGGAGTGTGGCTCCTGGTGGAAGATCCAGTTTGGGCACCACCTCCGTTCAAGTGTTGGGAGCTGCAATACAAGCAATTGAGATACAAATCCTAAGTGCGTGGGCGGGCGGGCATGTGTACCTTGTGCAATTGGGCACTGCTTTTACTTGAACAGTCTATTTTCAGCAAAACAGATCTCATTAAAAATACCACACCCTCAAAGCATCATGCCGGTCAGAGCTGCACTTGTTTAGTTTCACTGTTTACCTTCTCCTTCACTCTTCTCTTTGGGTGGTTTCAGAAAGTTCTTCCTGAAATTTATCACTCTGTAGAAACAGATTGATCAATTGATCTATATTCCCATGAATGATGTGACCAAAAGAGCTAGAAAGATTTTCAGGATTAATTTTCCCACCATGTGGGATTTCACTCTAATATCTGTATTGCCCCATCGCTCTTCAAAACTCTGAGAAACTAGCCTCTCTTTAGCCCAATAAATCTCATCCACAAGGACCTTCGCAGCAAAACCCATCTATGTGCTCAGGCTGGCTCACCCTGACCTGGCATTTCAGAATAAATTTAAAATTCTTTCCAACTATCTAATGCCTTTGGTTTGCCTCTTTTATTAATTTATCCTCAGGTTTATTGGCAGCCACCAAAACTTCACTGTTATGCGGACTTCTGCTTCTAGCTCTTTTTTGACACTGTCCCAACTCTATGTGCAAGCCATGGCCCCTACTTACGCTTTGATTTCTTTCAGGACTTTTTTTCTTTTGGGACGCTATAGTTAGGAAAGCCCATCAACGCCTCTACTTTCTCGGAAGACTAAGGAAATTTGGCATGTCCGCTATGATTCTCACTAACTTTTACAGATGCACCGTAGAAAACATTCTTTCTGGCTGTATCACAGCTTGGTATGACTTCTGCTCTGCCCAAGACCGCAAGAAACTACAAAGGGTCGTGAGCAAAGCCCAGTCCATCACGCAAACCAGCCTCCCATTCATTGACACTGCCTACACTTTCCACTGCCTCGGAAAAGCAGCCGGCACAATCAAGGACCCCACGCTCCCAGGACATACTCTCTTCCATCTTATTCCTTCGGGAAAAAGATACAAAAGTCTGAGGACACGTACCAACTGACTCAAGAACAGCTTCTTCCCTACTGCCATCAGATTTTTGAATGGACCTACCTCACATTAAGTTGATTTTTCTCTACACCCTGGCTATGACTGTAACATTACATTCTGCACTCCCTCCACCACCAGTAGCAGCAGTGTGTACTATCTGCAGCAATTCAAAGATCCTTAGAAAGCACCTTCCAAACCCACAACCACTTCCATCTAGAAGGACAAGGGCAGCAGACACATGGGAACACCACCACCTGCAAGTTTCCCTCCAAGCCACTCACCATCCTGACTTGGAAATATATCGCCATTCCTTCGCAGTCGCTGGGTCAAAATCCTAGAATTCCCTCCCTAACGGCATTGTGGGTCAACCCACAGAACATGGACTGCAGCGATTCAAGAAGGCAGCTCACCACCACCTTCTCAAGGGCAACTAGGGATGGGCAATAAATGCTGGCCAGCCAGCGAGGCCCATGTCCCACAAATGAATCAAAAAAAACTTCATGAGCAGGAGGTCTAGCACAAAGACTCATTTGGGATTTCTTGTGTAGACCCTCCAACCACCATGCGTTTCTAGTGTAGTTGCCAGCTTGCTGCTTGGTAGATGTGGAACATTTTATTCAGCATTTCTTCAATCACCACAGGGTCCTTTAAACAGAGTCCGTTACCGAAAGGAATGTTCACCACGGCATTTCTGGTGCCAATGTTCATGTTTTCACACATCTCTAAGCTCATCAGCAAATCTTGCTCCATTATTGGTTAGAAACATAGCTGGTGTGTCAGGTCAGGTCCTTATTCATTTCTCCATGACTTTGTCTATAATTACCCTTTTGTCCTTGCCATGTATAACTGTAAAAAGTCTAAATCTGGTTGCTATGTCCATAAAGTATAGAATGAAAATATTTCTGTCTTTGTCCCATTCCTTTAGATCCATGGCAATCACTTCATTAAATTCATGTGCCAATGGAAGGCTTATAAGATTATTTTATTCGTGTCACAAGTAGGCTTACATTAACACTGCAATGAAGTTACTGTGAAAATCCCCGAGTCGCCACACTCCGGTGCCTGTTCTGGAACACTGAGGGAGAATTAAGCATGGCCAATGCACCTAACCAGCACATCTTTTGAACTGTGGGAGGAAACCGGGGCACCCGGAGGAAACCCACACAGACATGGGGAAAACGTGCAAACTCCACACACTCAGTGACCCAAGCTGGGAATTGAACCCAGGTGCATGGCACTGTGCCACCATGCCACCCATAATAGGATGTGGTGGTGTCTTCCAAATTGTTTTTCAGATTTCACACTTTGTGCTAATCTGTTCTATGTGTGTTGTATACGTCTTAATCAATGATGCCTGTGTCTTTTCGTATTTTTAATCTTTGCCAAAAAGAGTGAGCAAATTATCTGTGTAACTTTGAAGACATTTTTTTTTTCTCTCTGATGCTTATCATCCACTGCCATTAATAATTTTCTAATATTCTGATTTTAAAAATCAGGTATTTTAGGGCAATGCAACAGTGTCCTGATTGAGTAAACTGCAGATCCACTGACTTTCCAAAAACAGTTTCCTTATCCTGTCCCAAGCCCTATTATGTTTGGATCTTTTTCATGTGAGGCTTACTCAACAGCAAGGATATCTCACCAGGGCCTACATCAGTACTGTTAATGTAGCTTACTCCAATTCTTTTACTTGGAATCACCACTCATTCACTGCACCTTTGACTGAACATGCATGTATTAACCTAGCTTTTCCATTTTTCTGCAGAATGTTGCACTGAGTGGGAAAAGCAGTGTCAAAGCCACTGGCCCCTATGGCAGCTTTAACCTTCATATTGTTAGCCTGATAAGAAAAAAACTCCAAGTTCCCACGATGTCACGCCGGCAGGGTGGAGTCTGATTGAACCCACCCCACCAACAACTTAGGGGGCGATCTTACCGGCCGTTCCCGCCACGCTTCCGCTGCAGCGACGTTGGAGAATTTGGCGCAAAGTCAAATCTCCGTTCACTGCAGCAGAGTGGGAAAGTCCCGTCAGTGTAAATGGTCATAACATCTGGCCTTAGTTTTTTAAAAGATCGGGCCCATTTTTCAAAGGTTACCCCAATACAAAAAAGTAAAAACTGAACACCCTCAAACCGCAAGCCCCCCACCTCTCTCTCGGCACTACTCCCTGGCACTGCCTGGGCACTGCAGGCATTGCTATGGTAGTGCCAGGGAGCAGTGCCCAGCTACGGCCCGGGCATGATCCTCTCCCCCCTGAGTGATGAACTCACCTGAGCTCCTCTGGCAGGTTCTGCTCACCAGGTGAACATTGTGGGAGACCTGTTGGAATTAATATCGGCGTGCCCTCACACCAATATGAATGTCACTCAGTTGTATCTGCCTGCCCTCCATGTTAGGTGTCCACTCTGGTAGAATCATTGCTGGAGGATAGCAATGGATGCGAGCTGAGGAGCTTCAGATTATTTAGCTTGAATTGGCAAGCAAGCAGATCCAAATTTCAGTTGTTTAGTTTGGCAGTTTTCATGAACAGCATCCTCCTTGAGATGATATGTAATTTATAACACACACTAGTTGAAGCAATATACTGCATCTGTACTGCAGATACAGCAGACAAATAAGAACTCCCAGTGCTCCTAGCTTTAGCTCATGAGGTGGGGATGGGGAGGGGGGAGCAATATAAGGCATAGGGTCCTGATAATCAGATACAAATTTATTTTAATGGCTTTCCCAGCATTATATGTTGGGCTTTCTGTTACGGCACTGGCAGGGGGTAGGGACAATCACCTCACGCCTACACGTCAGTGTGTAATGAGATTTGGGCCTCTCCATGATTTTCTGCTTCTGTCATTGACCTTGCCCAACGAAACCATGAGCGGAAAATCGCCCCCTTATCTCTTGCACTAATGAGCTGAGTTTTGCCGAGGTTGAGAATATAGATGTTTATAGCTTTTCACCCTTCCTTTGGTTGTCTGATTGTCCATCTCATTCTCAACAGGATGTGGTAGAGCTAAAGAGATTTGCTCTAATCTGTTGGTCTTAGCTTTGCCAATATTTAAAAAGTAATTTACTGGTGTATTTTAGATGCTGTGAGGCTGTTGCTATATAAGAACACACTCCTTCTTTCTTTTTCTATTTGGATTAAATAAAATAGTGTACATTTGATCGAGATGTTCAAAATCATGAGGCGTCTCTGCTGAGAATAGATAAAGAGAAATTGTTCCCTTTGGTGGAAGGTTCGAGAACCAGAGGACACTGCATTAAGGTGATTGGTAAAAGACGCAATAGTAACATGTGGAAAACCATGCAGCAAGTAGTTAGGACCTGGGATGCACTGCCTGGAATTGTGGCGGAGGCTCGGACAGAGAATTGAATGATTGTCGGAAGAGAAAAATTTGCGTGGGGATAGGTAAGGCGGGGAAGTGGCCTAAGTGAATTTCCCTTGCACAGAGTGGATGCAGACATGATGGGCCAAATGGCCTTATTTAGTTGCTGTAAAACCATTCTATGATTGTATGTTTCTAGTCCTTTAAAGAATGATGAATATAGGAGGGGTGCAATGTGGTGAGACAAGGAAAGGTCAGTGAATGATATGGGGAGTTTGAAAATGCACTATACTGCACTATAGCAGTGAAAATCTTACACAATGATTAGTAAGTTTGCGGACGACACAAAGGTTGGTGGATTTGCGGATAGCGATGAGGACCATCAGAGATACAGCAGGATATAGATCAGTTGGAGACTTGGACGGAAAGATGGCAGATGGAGTTTAATCTGGACAAATATGAGGTAATGCATTTTGGAAGGTCTAATACAGATAGGAAATATACAGTAAATGGCAGAACCCTTAAGAGTATTGATAGGCAAAGGAATCTGGGTGTACAGGTACACAGGTCACTGAAAGTGGCAGTGCAGGTGGAGAAGGTAGTCAAGAAGACATATGGCATGCTTGCCTTCATCGGCCGAGGTATTGAGTTTAAAAATTGGCAAGTCATGTTGCAGCTTTATAGAACCTTATAGGCCGCACTTGGAATATAGTGTTCAATTCTGGTCGCCACACTACCAGAAGGATGTGGAGGCTTTGGAGAGGGTACAGAAAACATTTACCAGGATATTGTCTGGCATGGAGGGCATTAGCTATGAGGAGAGGTTGGAGAAACTTGGTTTGTTCTCACTGGAACGACGGAGGTTGAGGGGGCGACCTGATAGAAGTCTACAAGATTATGAGAGGCATGGACAGAGTGGATAGTCAGAAGCTTTTTTCCAGGGTGAAAGAGTCAATTACTAGGGGGCACCAGTTTAAGGTGCGAGGGGCAAGGTTTAAAGGAGATGTACGAGGCAGATTTTTTACACAGAGAGTCGTGGGTGCCTGAAACTCATTGCTGGGGGAGGTAGTGGAAGCAGATACGGTAGTGACTTTTAAGGAGCATCTTGACAAATACATGAATAGGACGGGAATAGAGGGATATGGTCCCCGGAAGGGAAAGGGGTTTTTGTTCAGTCAGGCAGCATGGTCGGTGCAGGCTTAGAGGGCTGAAGGGTCTGTTCCTGTGCTGTAATTTTCTTTGTTCTTGGTTCTCTTTGTTCAAGGTCAATAAAAACTATTCCAACAGAAAATCAAATAAACCATTGTTGCTTCAGCTAGTGTGTATTATAAGTTACATATCTTTTCAAGGAGGATGTTGTTCATGAAAATTGCCAAACTGAACAGTTGAAATTCGGATCTGCTAACTTGCAAAATCAAACTAGCACAGGGCGGCATGGTGGCACAGTGGTTAGCACTGCTGCCTTACAGCGCCAGGGACCTGGGTTCAATTCCTGGCTTGGGTCACTGTCTGTGTGGAGTTTGCACATTCTCCCCGTGTCTGTGTAGGTTTCCTCCGGGTGCTCCGGTTTCCTCCCATAGTCCGAAAGACGTGCTGGTTAAGTGCATTGGCCGTGCTAAATTCTCCCTCAGTGTACCAAACAGGCGCCAGAGTGTGGCGACTAGGGGATTTTCATAGTAACTTCATTGCAGTGTTAATGTAAGCCTACTTGTGACACTAATAAATAAACTTGAACTAACCTGAAATTCCTCAGCTTGCATCCATTGCTATCCTCCACCAATGACTGTACCAGAGTGGACACCAAACATGGAGGGCAGACAGATGCAGTTGAGTGACATTTTGAGCACATTTCTTGCACCCGCGCATTAAGGCCTTTCCTTTACCTTCTCCTTCTCAAATCCCTGTGTAAAGGGTTGATATGCTTTATTAATTTTTAAAAATCAGCCTTTTCTCAGTTAGACTGCCAGGGTCCCATCGGGAAGACTGATTTTACCCATCTGTAGCTCAACTCACTTGGTATGCTTTACCTCCAGATAGACTGCATCTGTGCTGCAGGTGCAGCAGACAACTGAGCACTCCCAGTGCTCCCAGCTCTCTCCCTGAACAACATTTGATTTGGAAGCGGCGAGTATAATCGGGAAGCTGCACTGGTCTTTTGCTTCAGCTGCAGCAAGGGAGCAGCGGAATTCCTGTAAAAATTCCATCAGGGAATACATAACCGGAATTAGGTGGGAAGATTCTTCATGCTTTATTGTAGGAATGTCATTTGCCATTGAATGTACTTGATCAGCTATATTTTACGCAAAACTCAGAATGGCAGAAGGATTGCAATCTTGCTCTACCATATTAATATCATCCCTTTTTAGATTCATTGATTTTTAGATGATAATATTTATACTTTGCTTAGTTAAATCCTTAATCATGGCAATAGATTACTTGTGTAGATATCCTGGAAGGCAACGTTTAAACCAATACAATATATATTGTGATGATTATATGTTGATTGATTGACTAGCCAACAAACAAGAATACCTCAGTTCATGACAATAATTATTTAGCTGTCTTCGGCTGTATATATAAGGATGGCATAGGCCAGGGCAAGGTTAAGGAAGTCATTAGGAGCTGACGACCTTTGCATTTAAGGACACAGAACAGAGGCTGTTGTGGTTCTGTTCAGAGCTGACCTCTGCAACCACATTTGTGCAAATTGACTGTACATTTTTAAAGAAAATCAATGGTACAAGCAGAAATGTGATACTAATGGACACCGAATTAAGGTGCTGGATCAAGGGGCTAAAACTCATATTAATATGCATAATCAAGGCCATAGCTCTGTGTTATGAGAGGGTAACAGGTCACTGTGACAGCTTCAGCCATACCTAATGGAAATTTATTGACTGGACACTGCACAAACCGCAGAGAATATTACATATCACCTCCGAGCATGGAGTCGCGAGCTTTATAGATTAATGTGTTTCGGTAGTTTGAGCTGGAAATCTTTCTTTCTTTTTTCCTTTTTCCTGCCAGGATCAATAAATTGTTTTTAGCAGAACATTATCACCAACATTAAAAAAACAGCATTTTCCTCTGGAGGCTTTTGTAAGTGAGAGATTTTTTTCTTTTAAATTGAGCGAAAAATGGGGGAGGAAGAAACGTGGAGACACCCGATACCCTGAGTTTTCACATCAGCATTAAGTGGCAATTTGTGCTCTTTAAATGAAAACTTTAAAGCTAATTTGAAAGTCACTATTAGTGTCGGCAGTGTCCACGCTGCGAGCTTGGTCAACATGTCACCGTATTATTTGATTGGGTGTTGCGGTGCTGTTGAATGCACTGCCACATGGAAGTAATTATTTGCATCCACTTTCCGTGCACTCACCAATTCTGATGCTGCTCACGTTGGGAACATGGCGTGGTCTGTTTTTTTCTTTTCACCCGAGGCAACTTTCATAGAGGCTTAACAGTACTGCCATTTCACAGTTTTATTAGCTGCTGTCTGGGTCAAAGGCTGTTTGGGACTGAAAAGAAATCTCAAATCCTGTTGATGGCAATTGATGAGCTCATGCAAACTGATACCACTGTTTCTGTCATTGCAGTGAAACCCAGTGACCTGATAGTAGGCAGAAGAGAATAGCATTACCGTTTGTGGCAGCATTGACATAAGAACCTAAGCATGATGGAATGCTGCTCCCCTGAATGCACTGAGACTGGATGGCATTCTGAGACGCACTGGCTAACAATTTAACGATCAATGCAGTTGGAATCTCACATCACCAGGTTAAAGTCCAACAGGTTTATTTGGAATCATGAGCTTTTGGAGCGCTGCCCCTTCCTCAGGTGAGTGGAGAGTTGGGTTTGCAAACCGGGCATATATGGACAAAGGCACAATTGCAAGATAATGGTTGGAATGCGAGTCTATATAGGTAATCAAGTCTTTACAGGTACAGATAGTGCAGGTAGAGAGAGGGATAATCACAGGTTAAGGAGATGTGAATTGTCTCAAGCCAGGACAGTTAGTAAGTTTTTGCAAGCCCAGGCCAAATGGTGGGGGTTACATGTAGTGTGACATGAACTCAAGATCCCGGTTGAGGTCATCCTCATGTGTGCAGAACTTGGTTATCAGTTTCTGCTTGGCAATTCTGCATTGTTGTGTGTCTTGAAGGCTGCCTTGGAGAACGCTTACCCAAAGATCGTGGCAGAATGTCCTTGACTGCTGAAGTGTTTCTGACTGGAAGGGAGCTCTCCTGCCTGGAGATTGTCATGCGGTGCCCATTCATCCATTGTCATAGTGCCTGCAATTGTGCTTTTGTCTATGTATGCCGTGTTTGTGAAACCTACCTCTCCGCTCACCAGATGAAGGAGCAGCGCTCTGAAAGCTCATGATTCCAAATAAACCTGTTGGACTTTAATCTGGTGTGTGAGATTTCTCACTGTGCCCACCCCAGTTCAACGCCGGCACCTGCACATCATGTTATGATCAAATAAGACAGTAGAGAGCATGACAAAAGAAAGAACCAGGGAATGTATTCATTGGTGGCACAGTACTTTTGCACTGAAGTATGAGATTCAATTTACACAGCAATGCAGAGGCTGCCTCTGCATTTGCCATTCAATTAAAGATGATAGGCAGGTTTGCGAGGTGGGCGACCCAGTCAGAGGGCACACAGCTCTGGGTGGCTTTCAGCCCCAACTGGAAGGGCTGGGTGTTGCTGGGGCAGATGGGATGCTCTGGAAAGCCTGCTGAATATTTAACTTTAATAATTTCCCATTGCTGTCATGGCCATCAATGTGGGGAGGTGCCTGTAATTTGAGGCTTCAATACCCCTCCCTCCGCACCTCAAACTGCCACCAGGACGTGACAACCTCCAGATAGCTGCCAGGCTTTGGTCTCAGTGGGCGGCCTATCCAATGCTGGGGAAGTGCCAGCAGGTTCTTAAAATGTGGGGCCGAATTGGCTGCCCGTGTCCCTGTGGATTGGCCTGTTGACTCCCGTGGTAGTCCGTCCTTGGGAGACACACCAGGAGGCAGGACAACACTGGGGAGCTGACCTGATGCTTGGAACTTTTAACTGACAACTTTCAAAAATTCTCAGATTTCTGCAAGCCCCTTTATTATCACCTTTTCAGTTCTCAGCAGATCTGACCCACAGCACCGTGATCTCCACTGCAGTTGGGGCGAAGAGGCAGGTCCCAAATCCACCCCAACCAGAAAGGGGATTGAATCCCCTGTACAGTTGACATCCAGATGACCCACGCTGGCCTCTAGCCAGCTGAGCCAACCAGCTTCCCCCCCACATCCCCAACCCCAGAGAGTCCAATTTACCATGGCAGCATACACTTTTACATGCATGTTGTGATTCAGACCTATGGATCGTGATGGTAGAGGGTCCAATTTTCTTTCCATCACATGGTTGAGTAAGAATCTCTCCCACCTTCACCAGCCGCCTTCACCATGTACTGGAAGGATTTAGCGTTTGATACACATCTTAGTTGTCTCCATTTAATTGACTTTATCAGGAATATTGCAAAAATGGCACATTTTACTTCTTTGTATTATAGAGTCATCGAGATTTACACAATGGAAACAGGCTCTTCGGCCCAACTTGTCCATGCCACCCTTTTTTTTTAAACCCCTAAGCTAGTCCCAATTGCCCCATATTTGGCCCATATCCCTCTATACCCATCTTACCCATGTAACTGTCTAAACACTTCTTAAAAGACAAAATTGTACCCACCTCTACTACTACCTCTGGCGGCTTGTTCCAGACACTCACCACCCTCTGTGTGAAGAAATTGCCCCTCTGGACACTTTTGTATCTTTCCCCTCTCACCTTAAACCTATGCCCACTAGTTTTAGACTCCCCTCCCTTTGGGAAAAGATCTTGACTATCTAGCTGATCTGTGCCCCTCATTATTTTATAGACCTCTATAAGATCACCCCTCAGCCTCCAGAGAAAAAAGCCCCAGTCTATCCAGCCTTTCCTTATAACTCAAACCATCAAGTCCCGGGAGCATCCCAGTAAATCTTTTCTGCATGCTTTCTAGTTTAATAATATTCTTTCTATAATAGGGTGACCAGAACTGCACACAGTATTCCAAGTGTGGCCTTACTAATGTCTTGTACAACTTCAACAAGATGTCCCAACTCCTGTATTCAATGTTCTGACCGATGAAACCAAGCATGCCGAATGCCTTCTTCACCATTCTGTCCACCTGTGACTCCACTTTCAAGGAGCTATGAACATGTACCCCTAGATCTCTTTGTTCTGTAACTCTCCCCAATGCCTACCATTAACTGAGTAAGTCCTGCCCTGGTTCAAACTACCAAAATGTATCACCTCGCATTTGTCTAAATTAAACTCCATCTGCCATTCGTCAGCCCACTGGCCCAATTGATGAAGATCCTGTTGCAATTGGAGATACCTTTCTTCACTGTCCACTATCCCACCAATCTTGGTGTCATCTGCAAACTTACTAACCATGCCTCCTATATTCTCATCCAAATCATTAGTATAAATGACAAATAACAGTGGACCCAACACTGATCCCTGAGGCACACCGCTGGTCACAGGCCTCCAGTTTGAAAAACACCCCTCTCCAAGCACCCTCTGGCTTCTGTCAAGAACAGTAAGAAGTCTCACAACACCAGGTTAAAGTCCAACAGGTTTATTTGGTAGCAAATACCATAAGCTTTCGGAGTAATGCTCCTTCATCAGATGGAGTGGTCTCTGTTCTCAAACAGGGCACAGACACAGAAATCAAATTACAGAATACTGATTAGAATGCAAATCTCTACAGCCAGCCAGGTCTTAAATGTACAGACAATGTGGGTGGAGGGAGCATTCAACACAGGTTAAAGAGATGTGTATTGTCTCCAGACAGAACAGCTTGTGAAATTGTGCAAGTCCAGGAGGCAAGCTGTGGGGGTTACTGATAATGTGACATAAATCCAACATCTCGGTTTAGACCGTCCTCATGTGTGCGGAACTTGGCTATCAGTTTCTGCTCAGTGACTCTGCGCTGTCGTGTGTCGTGAAGGCCGCCTTGGAGAACGCTTACCTGAAGATCCAAGGCTGAATGCCCATGACTGCTTGCCTTGGATCTTCAGGTAAGCGTTCTCCAAGGCGGCCTTCACGACACACGACAGCGCAGAGTCGCTGAGCAGAAACTGATAGCCAAGTTCCGCACACATGAGGACGGTCTAAACCGGGATGTTGGATTTATGTCACATTATCAGTAACCCCCACAGCTTGCCTCCTGGACTTGCACAATTTCACAAGCTGTACTGTCTGGAGACAATACACATCTCTTTAACCTGTGTTGAATGCTCCCTCCACCCACATTGTCTGTACATTTAAGACCTGGCTGGCTGTAGAGATTTGCATTCTAATCAGTATTCTGTAATTTGATTTCTGTGTCTGTGCCCTGTTTGAGAACAGAGACCACTCCATCTGACGAAGGAGCATTGCTCCGAAAGCTTATGGTATTTGCTACCAAATAAACCTGTTGGACTTTAACCTGGTGTTGTGAGACTTCTTACTGTGCTTACCCCAGTCCAACGCCGGCATCTCCACATTCTGTCAAGAAGCCAATTTTGGATCCATTTAGATACCTCACCCTGGATCTCGTGAGATTTAACCTTTTGCAACAAACTACCATGCAGTACCTTGTCAAAGACCTTTTTAAAGTCCATGTAGACAACATCAACTGCACTGCCCTCATCTACCTTCTTGGTTACCCCTTCAAAAAACTCGATCAAATTTGTGATACATGATTTTCCACTCACAAAGCCATGCTGACTGTTCCTAATCAGTCCTTGCGTCTCTAAATGTCTGTGGAGATTATAGTTATTATTGTAGTGATGATAGTTATTATTATAGTGAGATAAGATAAGCTGTCTTGTGTCACAGAGGGTAACATCCCTGCCTCTGAACCAGGAATTCAGGATGATTCTCAACCTGTTTGGCCATGTTATGGGTGCCCCTCACTTGACCATCAAGTTCTGGAGTGGAATTTGAATCTAAAGCTTTTGGGCAGTAATACTACCCACTGCACCATCCAACCTCTTATCTCATATTGTATCGTATGAAGTAAAAGGTGTCAGTTCAGCACTTCTGCTGATAAAATCAATTAACTGGAAACACTCATTACAAGGAGAGAGGTGTAAGAGTTATCTATCATGTTGACTAATATGTGAAGTATCACCAACTTTTCAGACTTTGAAGTGTTTGTGAGAGTGGGAGGTTTTTGTACATCACCAGTGAGTCCTGAGATTAATCCACCATCAGACTTCTGGTTAAAATTACAATCATGAGTTGCCCTCTGGGCAGCTATTAGGGAGGCACAGCAGACTTTGTAGAAGTTAAGAAGAGAAAGAGCATTTCACCTTCAATTGTCAGGGGACCACTGCTCGGTGAAAAATCTGATTTGAACTTTATAACAAAAAAACAGCACTTTCCCTTCACCCTTTCTTTACTATGATAAATGATAAGTAGACCTGTAAAATACTCAGCCAAATCTAAACAAAACATGGCAATGCAAATGCCACTATGACACTACGATAATGTCAGGTAGAAAATGGAGAGCTAGTGCATTGGTTCTACCCCATGAGAAACAGGACGAATTAGATAATACAGCCGTGAGTACTCACCCATCCATCACCATTAGCACCCAGTAAACTTTAGTAATTTTTATAAAAACCTAGACAATACAGGGAAAAAGAAGAATTTCTTGACAGTCCTCTCAAACTCCTGAATATAATCAAAAAGTACAGGAAATAACAATGACTATAAGCTACATTCCCAGCATTCCATCTGTACAGTGACACAGCCTCCTTCTGGATCTTATCCAGTTGCCCTGCAAAAATTTGTGGTGAATCCACATGCACCACAAGAGCCAGGAAACCATTCCAAAGGTCAATAATTTCCTGGGATTTAAAAAACCTCCGGAAATCGAATCTATACTCTGGTCATTTTATGCAGGGCCTCTCATTCTAGTGAATATATTTAATTCAAATAATGCGTCCCTTTTCCCACAGTCTAGTCTCTTCATCATTTTAAATGTTTCAGTTAAGTCTCAACAAAGTCTAAATTCTTCTCATGTAAAAAGATCCAATTTGCTGGATCCATCACAATAGCTAAGGGTTTTAACCGATTAATTAATTTTCCTCCTCTGAACATTTGTGAGGGCCATTATCTCTTCCACCATGTGAGGAGGTCAGAACTGGATATAATGGGGGTGATTCTCCCCAAAAAATTCTAAGTACTGAATTTGCAGGAAAACTGGTATAAATCATGATTGTTTTTTCAGTGTAACTTCAGACTCGAATTTCCCCAACTCTGTGCAATGCAGAGGTCACAATCGTGAATACATTAAAAGCTCAAGGGGCGGGGCCTATTCACACCAGAATCTGACAGTTCCGGGTCTCTGCACATGTCTTCCAAAAGCTCATGATTCCAAATAAACCTGTTGGACCTGCTGTTATCAGATTTATAGCTCTAATTGTAGACCAAGAGACCTTCATATCTCAAAGACTATTTCCACACAGAGAAAACAGACAAGTCAGACTATAAGAAATTATTCAATACAAAACAAGGTCTTTGGTTAAAAGGGGGAAAAGATGTAGGCCGGAAGTCTCTGGCCATTCACGCCCCACCACCACTGCCAGTGAGAATGAAGAATTTGGTGCTCAGCCAAATCTCTGTTTACTGCAGTGGGACTGGAGAATCTCAGTTGCAGTCGGGGACAGAGAACCCGGCCTGTATGTTCAATGGTTTGATTGATCTGTGTTTTATTATGTTAGTCGGTTCTCTGATCTATGTAACTATATTTGATCCCTTAAGCCTGTGGGTGCAGCTAGTCAGCTAAATAAACAGAATTTCTGGCAAGAAAGACCTGAGTTCTGGATGACATCATCAGTGGGATTTTACGGCCTCACTTGACCCGAGACCGGAAAATCCTGATCGAGGTCAATGGACATTTCCATTGTCCGCCTCTCGCCCGCTTTGATTCCATGGCGGGTGGGGCAGTAGAATTCTGACGCATGTCTATGTAAAAAATCCTGTGAGTTCAGATGTATTTTAAAGTACTGTTAATAAAAAATCTATTGCTGATTTGGAACTTGTCTTATCTCTGAATTGCTCTGAGGTAAATCAGACATAAACAGAAAAGATAAACAGAAAACCAGTGAACACAGAACAAATATCAGCACCAGAGCTTTGTTCTAGTAATCAGGAACCATCCTAGGTTCTGGTGAATTATGAGCAACATTGAACATTGTTGACAGCACAGCAGCAACAACAACCTCCACAGAGTAGTAGGGATCAAGGCAGATGTTTTGGGGCCTTTTGAAGCTGACACAGAGGTGTGGGTGTAGGGGGAGCAAAAATGCTGGTGCTGGTTGGCATGTCAGTTGCAATGCCCTGCTCCTGGAGCGGCATTTTGAAAGAAAGAGAGAAGGTTATCAGCCCTCACGTGATCAGCAGGAAAGTAGGCTTATTAAAAGCCATGTTAATGAGTGGTTCCAGAGGAGGGCTACATTTTAACCAGTCCTGCAATTTTCTAATGCAATGGTATGTCAAATCAACCCTCTGGAGGCCGGGATGCCAGTGTTCCTGGCAAGCCTACAGGCTACCCTGTCTGTTGACTATAAGGGTGTTTTTGGTTTTTTTGGATTAAGGAAGGTTTTTCATTTAGCATGATACTGGTGGGTTTCAGCACTATTTTGCGCACACTTTGGGTATTGCCCTGAAAGGCAGGGTCGGGGGGTGGGGGGGGCGGGGGGGGGGGGGGGGGGGTGGGTGGTGGCTGGAGCTGCTACCACTAGATGCCACCTCAGCAGGATTGAAGAAAGAGTGAAAGCTGTAACAGCCCACTTTTAAATGTTTCTTCAGGGATAGACAAGTACATCTTGACCAGGCAGCCGATATGCTGTTCATGTGCTGTACTCGCTGCTACTGGATGGTCTGAGTGAACATGTAGCCTGTGAGTCACCACCGTAGCTGGCTTGTTGTGACTCAGGGGACCATGTCTGAGACAGGCAGAGGTTAGGGTTAGCAGCAGAAGAAGCTGGAACTTGTCATATTCAAGGTCCAACTTAATGCCTTCCACTGGATTTTCACCCAATGTATGGTAAGTGTACCGGAAGGTCCCTGAATGATCAGATTTCTAATACTGAAGCTATTGAGGAAGAATGAGTTCACAACTTGTTATTTCATAAGACCGCACTGTTAATGTTTGATTTTTGTGCTGATCACTTCATGCTGTGATTCAGTTGGGAGAAGAAACACCGCTCTCTGCATTAGTGAAACACATTCAGACAGGAATAATTTCTTGCAAATCTTGGACCTAATGATTTTGTTTGACTTCCTGCTTCATTTACTGGAAGAAATCCACTTATTGCAAATATTGGGCAGCTTCCCAATTGAATGGGAATTAAAGGGATAAATGGTTGGTTCCGAAGCTGGATGGTGTTATAAATGATCTGTGAGATTCCTGTCCATGGATAGAAACAACAGGAAGAGCAGGATTGGTGGGTGGCCAATTCTCACTTTTATATTTGAATGATCGGATAGCAAATGTAAACATACAAATAGTCGGGTAATTTTTCTTTCCACATCAGGAATACATGTCAGAAATTCAGGCACATTCTGAATATAGATGCTGATGCCTAATACCTGGATTCTGGTGTGTTATACTTCACTCAGAGTCTGCACTGCTGTGACAATATGCACTTTTACATGTATGTTGAAGTCTCGAGCTGCTAGATAGCATGAGGGATAATGGTGGTAGAAGCTCCAACTTTCATTCCATATCATGGTTGACCAAGAATCTTTTCCGATTAGCATATTCTGGAAAGATGTTCAGATTGATAAATGACCTGTTTAGCCACATTACGAATGCACCTTCCTTAGCATCAAGTCACAGGGTGAGACTCGAACCCAGAGTTTCTGGTTAAGAGGCAGGGATGCTGCTCACTTCATCCCAAGACCTCCTCAGCTGTATGAAGTGGGATAAAGGGCTATGGGCTGCGGCAGGAAAGTGGAGGTGAGACTAGGATAAGATCAGCCATGATCGTGTTAAATGGCGGAACGTGTGTGAAGGGCTGAATCATCTACTCCTGCTCCTAATGATCCTATTACATATAATGTTAAATTCTGCCTACAGAATAATTCTCACTTTCAATAATTGTTACGCGACATACATTAGATTAAAGTTAATTATGTCTATTTATTTGCTATGATATATCCTGTTTTAATCTTTTTTCTCCCCATTCTCTCTCGTTAGCCATGTATCTAGCCGGGAGGATGGCTGGACAATCTGCTCACAGTGGGGGCACACCACTGCTGTTCTGCATCTGGATGATGGGACATAAAGAATGACTCATGTCTAACTTTTCCTCCAGCTTTCTATCTGTGGATAAACACTAAGTGGCAAATTTATGGACATATGCTCCCGGTGGTGAGCCTCACTTTCAGGAATGCATAAGGGAAAATTGTGGGAATTCCTGAACATAATATTTTATCCATTAAAGTGAATGCCGAACATAATTATGACGAGCACGCTTACAATTTCCTATATATTGCTCCCAGCAGTGAAGCCACATGTTGGAAACATGCTTTGAAAAGTTTTACCTGGTTGATAAATGACACCTTTCCACTGGGGTATTGATAATTATGTCCCAGTGGAAAGATGCCCTTTATCAGCCAGGGGGCAGCACAGTGGCACACTGATTAGCACTGCTGCCTCATCGCGCCAGGGACCTGGGTTCAAATTCCAGCCTCGGTCACTGTCTGTGTGGAGTTTGCACATTCTCCCCATGTCTGCGTGGGTTTCCTCTGGGTGCTCCGGTTTCATCCCACAGTCCAAAGATGTGCGGGTTAGGTGGATTGGCCATGCTAAATTGACCCTTAGTGTCAGTGGGATTAGCAGGATAAATGTGTGGGGTTACGGGAATAGGGCCTGGGTGCGATTGTGGTCGGTACAGACTCGGTGGGCCGAATGACCTCCTTCTGCACTGTAGGGATTCTATGATTCTATAAGATTGTGTCTACAGTGCATGAGATCAATGGGACAAATCCATACTTTATATTTGTGCTTCAATTGATTATCATTTACAAGTATTATTTATCATTACTGCAAATGTATGTTGAAAATTAGGTTTAAGTACATCTTAACAAATACCAAAAAGCCCCAGCTTTCATGACAATATACTGGGAATTTCAATGCACCAAATAAGAGGTTATTATTTAATCAATGGACCACTCTTAAGTTATAGAGATCACTGGAAGATATTTACTTTTCAGTGAGGCCTTTAGGGTATCCTTAAAACGTTTTCTCTGTCCTCCAGGTGCCATATTTAAGTTGTGAAAAGAATATCTGCTCCGGAAACCTGTGATGTCAATGACGTTTTGCATGGCCTGCCTGTCCCACTGCCGGGAAACAGTTGCAGGATGTCGCCTTCGGAGGAACCGGCAGATATTGCCAGTGGGAAGGGCCGGAAAATCCTGCTCAATGTCTAGGCCAGCGGAACTGATTTCATACGATGGTAGTTGTGATGCTGCAGGAACATAAACAGAAAAATGCTGGAAAATCTTAGCAGCTCTGACAGCATCTGTGGAGAGAGAATAGAGACAACGTTTTGAGTCTGGATGACCCTTCATCAGAGCTGGATGGAGGAATTGGCTATAGGGCCGATGCAGGAGTTTATTCGCCTGACTTCCCACCTAACCGTGAGTTTTCTGTAGAGACAGTCTGAAGGCCTTATTGAAATTGGGGTAAATTGACCTTGGTGCGTGGGAGGTTGCTGCTAACAATGCCATGTAGTGGCAGCTCATCTAACAAGTTGCAGCACAATTAGAGACTGACTGTACAAACTCTGCTGTGGAGAAGCTTTGGGTATGGTAGCAGAGAGAGTGGAGCCCTAGCTGGACAACCCCCTTCCAGGGGGAAATTCCCTTCCTCTCTGCCCAGAGGCATGTGGCTCCAGGATTGGCCTGATGAATCACCTTCGGACACATAAGTCATGAAGCTTGGCTGATATCAACCTCATTTCGAGAGGCTGATAACGAGAAGGACATATCTTTATCTTCCCCAAAGCAGGAGCTTTTAGTAAGTTACATAGGTATCTGCTAACTAAACAAAAAAGTGCCTTTCATTGTGAGAAGCAGATGCCAGCAAGAAAGAATAATGTGTTATAGTTTAAGTTTACTTATTAGTGTCACAAGTAAGCTTACATTAACGCTGCAATTAAGTTACTGTGAAAATCCCCTAGTCGCACCCAGAGGAAACCCACGCAGACATGGGGAGAACGTGCAGACTCCACACAAGCCGAGAATTGAACGAGAAGAGGCAGTCAGAAAAGGCAGAAAGAACTGCAAAAAAAAAATGAAAAGCAACTTGTAATATCAATATTAACACAAAGTGACCCAAGCTGGGACAGTGACCCAAGCTGGGAATTGAACCAGGTACCGAGTGCTCAGTGCTAACCACTGTGCCACCATGCCATCCACAACTGGTACAAAGTTTGGTGGTTTCTTTACAAATTATTACCTTATCTGCGGCAATAAGCAGCTTTTCTATTTTTCTGCACATCAGCTTGGTCATATCATGAACACATTTGTTCCATCGGTTTTATTTTTGTCCTATCCTACTTTAAAAGCCAGTCAATAGGTGCACTATAGTGTCACTTTTTATTCACAGTCTATTGTACCATTGATACGGAGGAAAGACCTGACCTCTAGCTTAGTGGAGCGTATCACTTCCACTTACTGTAGTCCAAAAAATACGAGTTTTTGACTTGTACGCATAAGCAGAAACTGAAAAAAATAATTACTTAATGTTCTCATGTTTTTTTCTCTGTAACTATAAATGTACGAACTCTTCAACTCTCATAAGCCCAAAGCCATCTCTTGATTTCAACCAACGTAATAATCAAATCAACTCAACTTCTATGTGTTTGAAAGTGATTTCTATTTCAGTGGCATAGATAGGGTGGATAGGAAGACCCTTTTTCCATTAGTAGAGGGGTCAATAACCAGGGAGCATAAATATTAAGGTAAGAGGTAGAAGGCTAAGAGGGGAGTTGAGGAAAAACCTTTTCATCCAGAAAGTGATGGGAGTCTGGAACTCACTATCTGAATGGGTGGTTGAGTGAGAAGCTCTCAATATTCAATAAGTATTTAGATGTTCACTTGCGCTGGTATAAACTCCAAGATTATGGACCAAGCGCTAATGGTTTTAGCGAAGTTAGATCTTTGTTGACCAGCTTGGACATGATGGGCCGAATGGCCTCCCTTTGTGCTGTAAACACCCATGAATCTATATTCGATTCAGTTCCTTGAGTTTGGTTTCCAAAGTAGCATACTGGACCAGATTGTCCAGACCCTGGAACTCTGGAGACCGGATGAATGATTGGAGACACAGGTCTGGATCCTGATAAACAGACCTAGGTGGGAATTTGACCAGGGGTTTCAACTTCTGATGGGCAATTCCTACGCTACTTCCTCTACAAAGGCCTCCAACTCTGAGTTAGAGGCCCAGTTCTTGCTGGAATGATCATCAGATCATAACTCTGCTCAAACACTTCCCTCACTTGATACTGCTCCGTATTTCTTTCAGAAACATCCGAGCTCAGCTTTCCCAGGAATTCAGGGCACAGCACCTCCAGGAGAGGTCCTTCACAGCAGAGTAAAGCCTGAGAAAAAACAGGATGCACCTTTTAAAAGGTACTAGCTGCTCTATGGTAAATTTTACTGTCCAGTTTGAATGTTATTGAATGGATGAACATTAGTGAATGGGTGAGGTAAACAGGTAAGTGAATAGGGGGTAGGTGTGTGAGGTGGGAGGTGGGTTGGCGGTTAGTTGGGCAGGTTCGGGAGTCAGGTTGGGGGCTAGTCAGGTCTTGCTGGGGTTAGTCAGGTGGAGGGAAGGATACTGCGGGTTGGATCAGGGGGAATGGGGGAAACCGGGGGGTAGCTGAGTGGTCAGGGTGAAATCAGGCAGCCAGGTGGGTAGTTGGGTCATGTCAGGTTGAACAGGTGGCAGTCAGGAGGGTTAAGGAGCTAGTTGGAGATTAGTCAGGTGTCAGGAGAGTAGTCGGCAGTGTCAGGGGGTAGTCGGTGGTGGGGGGGGGGGGGGGGGGGGTGGTCAGTGGATAGGAGGGAGGCTCAGGGTATAATTGGAGGGTCAGTTTGAGTGATTAGAGTGTCAGCTGTGTAGTTACCCAGGAATTAGTCTGGGTTTCCCTTGTTTAATGTTTCCTTGTTAACTATCCAGGTAAGTAATGGGGACCTGTGCATGGTCTTCAACTCTAATCAGAGACAGCGACATTTGCGGAGGGTTCTGGGGAGCAGAGGAACTGTTCATTGGAAGTTCAGACTTCCCAGGCATTCTCATGGATGTTGATGCATCAGGATTTCCACAGGTTCCTGATTAGCATCTTTGGTCGTAAATCTGCACTCAAATGTTTTGATGTGGAGATGCCGGCGTTGGACTGGGGTAAACACAGTAAGAAGTTTGACAACACCAGGTTAAAGTCCAACAGGTTTATTTGGTAGCAAAAGCCACAAGCTTTCGGAGCCTTAAGCCCCTTCTTCAGGTGAGTGGGAATTCTGTTCACAAACAGGGCATATAAAGACACAAACTCAATTTACAGAATAATGGTTGGAATGCGAATACTTACAGCTAATCAAGTCTTAAAGGTACAAACAATGTGAGTGGAGAGAGCATTAAGACAGGTTAAAGAGATGTGTATTGTCTCCAGACAGGACAGCCAGTGAGACTCTGCAGGTCCAGGCAAGCTGTGGGGATTACAGATAGTGTGACATGAACCCGATATCCCGGTTGAGGCCGTTCTCACGTGTGCGGAACTTGGCTATCAGTTTCTGCTCAGCGACTCTGCGCCATCGTGTGTTGTGAAGGCCACCTTGGAGAACGCTTACCCGAATATCAGAGGCCGAATGCCCGTGACCGCTGAAGTGCTCCCCAACAGGAGGAAAACAGTCTTGCCTGGTGATTGTCGAGCAGTGTTCATTCATCCGTTGTTGCAGCGTCTGCATGGTTTGGGGAGCACGTCAGCGGCCTCTGATATTCGGGTAAGTGTCCTCCAAGGCGGCCTTCACAACACACGACGGCGCAGAGTCGCTGAGCAGAAACTGATAGCCAAGTTCCGCACACGTGAGGACGGCCTCAACCGGGATATTGGGTTCATGTCACATTATCTGTAATCCCCACAGCTTGCCTGGACTTGCAGAATCTCACTGGCTGTCCTGTCTGGAGACAATACACATCTCTTTAACCTGTCTTAATGCTCTCTCCACTCACATTGTTTGTACCTTAAAGACTTGATTAGCTGTAAGTATTTGCATTTCAACCATTATTCTGTAAATTGAGTTTGTGTCTTTATATGCCCTGTTTGTGAACAGAATTCCCACTCACCTGAAGAAGGGGCTTGGGGCTCCGAAAGCTTGTGTGGCTTTTGCTACCAAATAAACCTGTTGGACTTTAACCTGGTGTTGTTAAACTTCTTACTGGATGAGGCAAGACAGGCTTCCAGAGCTTGGGAGTTGCAGCATTTTCAGTCTTTCCCCAAGTTCAGTGCGCCATCAACTGTACACATTTGACCTTGAGAGCTTTTTAGCAATAGCTTGTGAAATTCATCAATAGAAAGGGATTCCACTCTGATGCGCGTTATCACACACGAGGCTTGAGATGCTCAAGGAAATAAAGGCTTTTATTTACTATTACAATGAAGCTACCATATATGGTACACGATCCCAGACTGAGGGGTCCCAGACAGAGCAGTGACCTTTATACCTCTCCCAGGAGGCGGAGCCCGACTGGGATGTACCATAATAACTATAATACAGGTGTAACAGCCCAACCCTAACCCCAACAGCAACAAGTAGAACAACCCATCCCTAACCCCAACAGCAACATATATACATACTCGTAGTACTGGCCAGACCCTGGCTCAGTACTACCTAGTGGGAACCAACGATGGTTCACCACACACTTTGACTGTCTGGACTCAGACTCTGCAGGAAGCTGGTCTCCCACATGATGCAGACCTCAGCTGCCACTGCCTCTGCCTGCTGTGGACATGTGTCTGTGAGGTGAACACCAAATTGTAACCCCAACTCCAACTAGGTCCCACTGAGGCGTATAAATCTGTGCTGGCGGAGAGTGCAGATGAACATAATGACAGCTCTCCATCATATGTTTGTTCTAACTCTTCATCTGAGATGACCTGGCAGCTGGGCTGAGTCGCCTGGGAGAGTAAGTCCTTCATCTTTTCTTGCTCGTGACTGGAACAGAGAAAAGAGATAATTAGTGATGATTAGGAAGCTCCTACATTATGGGTCACTCACAGTCATTGCCTGCATGTGGCCGATTTAGAGTGGATGGACTCTTGCAGGCTTGTTGGGGGAAGCCGATTTCACCTTCTGTACAGGAATGGTCTCTGTTTTCTCCAGCCAGCTTTGCGGCCTGTTCCTCAGAGAGGGAGAGTCCTCAACTCTGGGGTCCCCCCGCTATACTTGGCTCTCTCCCTTTTGTTGTGGGCAATGTTGTCCTGCATAAAGACAGATAGGTTAACTGTGAGCACTATGGAGCAGTTCAGCAGCATGCATGCCGGCTGTGCGCAGAGTCCTCCCTAATAAGAGATGAAGACGTGCAGGACCTTACATGAGATGGTGATCTTAAAGTGGCTGGCAGACAATCAGTGCTGATGTTCCATCCACTGATAGTATGTCACATCCCTGTGGACTCTAACCTTTAGACTGTGCGCCACTGCATTTAGTCTCCAGAATAGAAAATTCTACCCAATGTCTTGTAAGACTAGAGGATGTAACACAGATAGGAAGTGGCAAAGGCATGAATGGATCTGAAGGAATGAGAATTTTAAAATTGAGGCCCAGTTTGACAAGGACAGGAGTAATGAAGGAATATAACATGGAGCAATTAAGATGCAGGCAGCAGGGTTATGATGGAGCACAAATTTACAGGCAGTGGTGGGTAGCCATCAGAGGCTAGTGTTAGAATAATCAAGTTCAGATCTAACAAGGCCATAGATGTGGGTTTGAGCTGCTGGTGAGCTGAAGGAAGGTTGAAAGTCAGGTAATGTTACGGCGGGAGAAGTTGGTGTTTTGGTGATGGTACGTGTATATGGCTGTAAATGCAACTCTGAATCTAACAAAGCTCTAAAACAAATTTAGCTGGTTAGTTAATTAATTGCTGTTCGTGAGAGCTTGCTGTGCATAAATTGGCTGCTGCATTTGCTACATTACAGCAGTGAAGACATTTAAAAAGTATTTCGCTGGCTCGAAAGCACTTAGCGCCATCCTGAGGTCATGAAAGATGTACCAGAAATGCAAGAACCTTTCTTCTTAATAAGCCAAATATTTGATCCTTGTAGCTATGTATAAGCCTTCTTAAACCGTCAGGAACATAGATCATTCCCTCACCATCTCCCTTGCTGCTGAGGAACTTGAATGTTCACATAAATTAGAACCTACCATTGATACTAATGAATATTTAATACATCAGGTTGACATTACTGTGCTTACCCCAGTCCAACGCCGGCATCTCCACATCTTTGCTAGATGGCACAGTTGTTAGCACTGCTGCCTCACAACACCAGGAACCCAGGTTCAATTCCCAGCTTGGGTGACTGTGCGGAGTCTGCATGTTCTTCCCATGTCTGCATGGGTTTCCTCTGGGTCCTCTGGTTTCCTCCCAGAGTCCAAAAGATGTGCTGGTTGGGTACATTGGCCATGTTACATTTTCCCTCAGTGTACCCAAACAGGCGCTGGAGTGTGGCAACTAGGGGATTTTCACAGTAACTACATTGCAGTGTGAATGTAAGTCTACTTGTGACACTAATAAATAGACCTTAGTTTAGTTAAGGCATTAAACATTTAAATTAGATAGGTTGACAACAGAGACAGGAATTCTTTGAGAATATGTGTCACCAAGATATTGTGGTAAATAGAACAAGAAGACTATCAATGTTTGCTGTTATTGAAGTGTGAATTGGACAACAGCTTCCAGCAATCACACAGACACAGTTGAATGTGGAGATCAGAACACTGCGGTCCCAATTGACTTGCTCTTCCAGGAACTGTATTTTGCACCATCTCATCAAGGGACTCGACATTGAAACACATGGAAGGGTGTGCACTTGTGGTGCTTGTGAGATCGATAGCCATTCAACAGGCAAGGAAATAATTAAGCCTTGACCGTTCCAGTGTGAGTACAATTTTTAATGATGTGATAGGTTTTAATTACTAACAGTCTCTCAGGCACTGTAAATTAACAGTTACAGGTCTTATTCAGATGTTAATTATTAATGGCTATTTAAAAAGAATAAAACAATCCCTGTTTTTATTTTACATTCAGCACATGACTTGGCATTAAATTAACTATTCTCATTGGCATTTCCTGGTTCAAACTGTTCATCCAGCAGAAGGAATTCCTCTGTTGTAAGCAATAAAAGAATTTACTTAAGTCAGTAAATCCAAGAAAAAGGTTTAATAAGAAAACTTCATTACTCCAACACTTGAGGCCATACCCTGGGCCATACAAGCTCTCCACCATTCCTAACTGCTTCTTATTTATACTGGGTCAGCTGACCACATATCATTTTGTCATTGGTTACATTGTCTACTGGGTCAGCTGACCCTCACAGCATGTTACCATTGGTTACATTATAAAAGATCCAATGTTATCATTGGTTACATTCTAACAGATTCCCCTTTTTCTTTCAAATTAATTTAAGACAACCATCCGCCAGTATTTTTAACAACTTTCTAGTACCTCCATCCCTTTTAGTTAAACAGTCGGATAACTGCAGTTTAAATCACGGGTAGATAGTTTTCTGATCGATAAGGGAATTAGGGGATATGGGGAGCAGGCGGGTAAGTGGAACTGATTCGCTTCAGATCAGCCATGATCTTGTTGAATGGTGGGGCAGGCTCGAAGGGCCAGATGGCCTACTCCTGCTCCTATTTCTTATGTTCTTATGTTTTGCACCAACCAAGTTAAGCTTTGAAACTTTGTTTTCCAGCATTTGTTTATTTCTGGCCAAATCAATTCTCAATCGCTTTTTGTCGAGTGAACATTGTCCCATAAAGACCGACATTGTTTCCCGATGTTGCCATGAAAAATAACTTAATGTGCCAGACAAATATATCCCCAAATCCAACACCTCCACTAATGCTAGGGTTTCAGCCACTAATGTACTTTTGACTACCTTTTTTAATTTCTTTGCTTCCCAGGCCAAGGGCAACATTTTCCCCTTTATCTACCAAGAATATTATGAATCTGGCACCCCTTGAATGTCCATCTGCTGGTGTGGCATCACTAAAGACAACTAACTTCATGTCTTCCGGTTTTCCCAGTGCTGAGGATTTAATTACACATTCCTCTAATTTTAGCTTTCTTAAAGTTTTATTTGCCTGCAATAAGGGCTGAAGCACGCCTCAACATTTTACTTAGCTCTAGGATATTATAGCTCCCATCCGGTCTTGTCTGTCTGTGTGCATAGCCAATTTAACTGTCCTATCATACTCCTCAACAGTTCTGTTTCGTTGGCCTCGTTTTTCAATCGATCTTTCTCTGGTTATGGGAATAGGATCAATGTTGTTAGATATCCCTGTTGACTCATCATTACCCGGATTTGCTTTGTTGGATATCAAGACCGAGATGTCGAAAAGCACCAGCCGCTTGACTCCTTACTTTAAATTCTGTCTTTAGCCTATGACGTACCCTCTAACGACCCACTCTCACTGAGCAACCCAGAGGCAATCAACATAAATCACAAAAACTCCAGCCAATTTTCCTTCAACCTTCCAGTAGAATATTGCAGGATCTGCTTTTAACTGGAGACGGCCAACTTTCAGCAATGCAGATCGTATATAAAAAAAACAAACCCTTGATGCATCACTTAATCCGTATATGCACTTGTTCAGTTTCCACAACTGTCCCTGTGTATTACCTGCTTCTTTGGGTGGCTTCAGAAAAACTTTTCTTTGAAATGTTTTACCCTGCGTTGATATCTATCTACTTACATTTCCAATTATTAGATGCTAGGACAGCGAAAAAATATCAGTGTCACTTTGCCTACTGTCAACCCTAATGTCTCTCCCCTCCAAGCGTTCCTTGGGCTATGAATCTGGCTTTTGTTTGATAAGTCCCATCTTGCAAAACTTACTCTGTGGAAAACCACCAAGGGGACAGAGCAGGCTGCCCTTTGTCTGGTACCTCGGTGTACATCCCAAACTCTTCCAAATGTCCAATTCTCTTTGTTTGGCCTCTTATTTCCATGAGCTCCATTTTATTGGCAGCCAACAATTCCCTATCATGGGGACTTCTACTCCTATCATTCGTTTGATTCCTAGCCTTCCTCATTAAACTCCAACCTCCACTGTCGTGTCTGTTCCTGTCAGGGCTGCTACTCTCAGACCGCTGTTCTCTATTAACACAACTTCAGTCACAGATTCGTGACTTTTTCCTGGGTTCATGAATGCTCACTATCTCATCCACAAGACTTAAATTTTGCTTTTTTGGCTTCCATCTTTCCATCCCATTCTCCCAATCTATAGCTTTTGCTTTTTGCCCTTTCTCTTGGACGTTGAGCCAGTGTTTATACTTTCCTGAGGCTTTTCCTGCTCTTCCGATTATAGTGGTATCCCTCCCCTCGCTTGACCCTTTGGATATATAAAATGTCACTGTGCTCAGACTGCTGCCATCATGGCTGAGGGCCCCAGTGCTCAAAGGGGTATGCAGACTCTCTCCAGCAATCCATGCTGAGGTGCCGTTAAAAGGGTGGCTCAATATGCATGAACCTGCACTCCTCTCTCTCAGGATCAGATAATTTGTGCTCTCACTCCACCACTGCTCCAGTTGTTGCCACACAGCTGGCCCAGACAGCATGCTGCCCAAGCTGAGTCAGTGCACAGGACCCTCAGGGCACACTGCTGCTTGAGCTGATCCTGCAAAGTCTTTTGCTGTCTCCTCTAGTGAAAATCAGCAGCTCTCCCATTAGCTATGCTGCAACTACTGGGGCAGCAATGCACAGGAACACTAGGACTTAGGGTAATTAGTGCAGTTTTGGCATTAGATGTGTTCTTGCATAAAGTCAGTTTGGTATTTCTTGCAGGATATTGATCAAAAGATTGTGATGGGACACAGCAGATTTGATTTGATTTGATTTATTATTGTCACGTGTATTGGGATACAGTGAAATGTATTGTTTCTTGTGCCCTATACAGACAAAGCATACCATTCATAGAGTACATAGGGGAGAAGGAAAAGAGAGGGTGCAGAATGTAGTGCGACAGTCATAGGAAAATCAACTTAATATAAGGTAGGTCCATTCAAAATTCTGATGGTAGCAGAGAAGAAGCTGTTCTTGAGTCGGTTGGTACGTGATCTCAGACTTTTGTGTTTATTTCCCAACGGGAGAAGGTGGAAGAGAGAATGTCCGGGATACGTGGGGTCCTTGTTTATGCTGGCTGCTTTCCTGAGGCAGCGGGAAGTGTAGACAGTGTCAATGGGTGGGAGGCTGGTTTGTGTGATAGACTGGGCTTTGTTCATGATCCTTTGTAGTTCCTTGCAATCTTGGTCAGAGCAGAAGCCATACCAAGCTTTGATACAACTAGAAAGAATGCTTTCTATGGAGCATCTGTAAAAGTTGGTGAGGGCCTTAATGGGGAATTCCAGCTTCTGTCAGACATGCTCCTGAAGGGCATCAGGGCCATATTCTGTAGCTCAAGAGTGAACAAATGGAAGAACTCTTGGAAACAGGTTGCAATTAGGCGAAGGTGATCTTGAAGTTATAACATAGACAGATGGGATAATGGCAGAATCTATTGATGCTACAGCTTTTGAAAATTAAGAAAAAGTCTTCAGAAACTCCTTCATGAAATAATTGTTCAACCTGTACTGTACAAAACATGAATGCTTATACAATGGTTTGTGGCACATTAAACACAATTTAAAAAAAACCCAACCCTGGCTAACAAAAGAAATTAAGATGAGTATTGGATCAAAAGAGGAGTCATATAAAGTTGCAAGAAAAAGTAGCAAGCCTTGGAGCAGTTCAGAATTCAGCAAAGGAGGACCAAGTGATTGGTTAAGAGGGAAAAATAGAGGGTGGGATTCTCCCAAATAAATTCTAAGTGCCGAATTTGCGTGAAACTTGGAGTAAATCCCGCTGGCTTTTTCAGCAGAAGTTTCAAAATGAATCTCCCACACTCTGTGCACTGCAGGGAGCAATAACGTGAATCATATTCGAAATCAGGGGGTGGGACCTATTCCCGCTGGAGAAGCCGGCAGCATAGCACTGAGTGGGCCACTGTGCAGGTGCTGATCTGTCAGACCCGAGATTGGTGATGTGCAGTGGCCCCGTACTGCCGGCCTACTGATCGCTGGCCAGCTGGATTGTTGGCCAGGCCCGTGACCCCGCAATGCTGTCTATACAACCCCCTGCCCACTACCTGATTTCTGGCCACTCAAGCGTGCCTGGGCCAGCCTCGACCACTCCCCCCCAGCCCACCTTGATCTCTCCCCACCCCCTGGCATCCTGATTTTCCCCCACAGCCCCGACCTTCCCCAGAAGGCCGCCTGCACCCCCCCCCCCCCCCCACCCCGCCACCCAATGCACCCCTCCCAACCCCAATAGCCAGCCCCGATGGCTGGACTCCCTTCCTCTGTCATCACCAACTGCAGAGGGGCAGCAGGACCCCCCAACCCCACCGATCTCTCCTCCAGAGGCTCTGCCCCATTAGGCCCCGCCCCCTTGGCATTGATAAATGCCCAGTGGACAATGCCAAGATGCCCCCTGGGTATTGCCACTTTGCCCCTTGGGCAGTGCCAGGGGACCAGGCTGGCACTCCATGGGGGGGCCTCCACGGCCCCCCTTCACTCCAATGGGATTGGGCCACCAGCTCCCTGCAAGTGGGGAGCTATTGTGAACCACTCCTGGTGGGGACTGGGGAAGACTCTAGTGTGTGTGTGTGAGTGTGTGTGTGCGTGTGTGAGTGAGTGTGTGTGTGAGTGTGTGTGTGTGTGTGTGTGTGGAAAGTGATTTGGTGAAATGCTCTTTTCTGAAGTAACTGAAAGGTTTCCAGTCTCCTCCACATGATCACTTCATTTTCAGGCAGTTATTTCATTTCCTTAGTTTCAAGATTACAGTCAAAATTAATCTCTATCAGCGTTAAATTAACATATCTGATTACACTATTACTGTTAATCTGAGTTAAGAGAAATGTTTAAAGTTGATGAAATAATCTTTAACCTAATATAAAGTGGTATCCCTTGGGTGTCTAATCCATCTGGCACAATAACTTTCTGACAAATGACTTTGAGATTATATCATCTACTCTGATTTGTATTGTAGCAATGTAAAGACTGTCACAAAAAGACCATGCTATTGACTTGATTCATGTCATTAGCTTGAAGAGACTGATGTGGAATATTTGAACACTGGATGATCTTTTAATCCTGATATTTTCAACTGCATTAACTGTCAAGTGCAAATATATTCTTAATGGAAAATTGCTCTTTTAGTCAAAGATAACTTGCAAAATAAATTTACAATATTTAATACAAAAAACGGAAAAATACTAGAAAATCTCAGCAGGTCTGACAGCATTATCTAAAAGTCTGCTGACTCTCTTTCCTCTCAGCTCTGATGTAGGGTCTTCTAGACCCGAAACATTGGCTCTATTCTCTCTCCACAGATGCTTTCAGACCTGCTGAGATTTTCCAGCATTTTTCTGTTTTTGTTTCAGATTCCAGCACCCGCAGTATTTTGTGTTTATATTACAATATTTAATGTTTACCTAACCAAATGTAGTCTCATGTTTCCTGTGCCCAAGATCTATAGTGCATAATCTCGGAGTGGTGATCATGGCCAGAGTGCCAGTTGGCTCCTACTTTCTCACCTGAATAGTTTTCTGATCCTATCATCCAATTTGGGCCTCGGGAGTGGGGGGTTGTGTTGGGCCTCAGGGGAGGGTGGGTCAGACCTCGGGGAGTGTGGGGTGCAAAGTCAGGTTGTTGGGGGGTGGGGTGGGGGGGCAGAGGAGATGGAATGTCAGTGAAAGTTGAGAGTTGGGCCTTGTGGGGAGTCCTGATGAGGAGTCTGAAGATTCCCAAGATGGGGGAATCCCAGGGGGAGGGTGGGTCAGTTTCCTTTGAGGGGGGGCTTCCTGTGGAGAGGAATCTCTTGGGAGTGGGAGACCCTGTGGGGAGGAGGTAGGTGTAGTCAGAAGGAGGAGGAAGTCCCCTGAGGATTTGAAAGTTTAAAGTTTATTCCTGAGTGTCACAAGTAGGCTTACATTGACACTGCAATGAAGTTACTGTGAAAATGCCCTAACACCTATTCAGGTATACTGAGGTAGAATTTAGCATGGCCAATGCACCTAACCAGCATGTCTTTCAGACTGTGGAAGGAATCATAGAATCATAGAATCCCTACAGTGCAGAAGGAGGCCATTCGGCCCATTGAGTCTGCACCAACAACAATCCCACCTCGGCCCTATCCTTGCAACCTCACATATTTACCCTGCTAATCCCTCTAAACTACGCATCCCGGGACACTAAGGAGCAATTTAGCATGGCCAATACACCTAACCCGCACATCTTTGGGCTGTGGGAGGAAACTGGGGCACCTGGAGGAGACCTGCGCAGTCACAGGGAGAACAGGCAAACTCCACACAGACAAAATGACCCAAGCTGGGAATCGAATCCAGGTCCCTGGAGCTGTGAGGCAGCAGTGCTAATCACTGTGCCACCATGCCTCTCACAAAACCAGAGCACCCAGAGGAAACTCATGCAGACATGGGGAGAACGTGCAAACTCCACGAAGACAGAGATCCAAGCTGGGAATTGAACCCGGTTCCCTGGCACTGTGAGGCAGCAGTGCTAATCACTGTGCTACTGCTCTTAACCTTTGACTACTTCAGAGATAATTGACAGGCTCAGGATGAATGTATCTTGGCAGTTCCCAAGGAATCTTGCACAGACATGTATGATGATCTTTTAAACGTTGCAAACCAGTTGAACATTGAAATCCCTGGTCAGCGAATACTCCTGGTGATCTAGGGATGCTTTGAATGTCAGCTGCCTGCAATCCAGGACCCCATGGACCTGTGGGAATCCATCCAGAGCATCAAATCCAAGTGCCTGCTCATTTATCTGGCTGCATCAGTAGCAAGTTGAACATCAGTGCCCAGCCCTGGCAAACATGGCTCCAAGAGAGGAGACGATGGCCTAGTGGTATCATCACTAGACTATTAATCCAGAAAGTCAGCTAATGTTCTACTGACCCGGGTTCGAATCTCGCCAGAGCAGATGGTGGAATTTGAAATCAATAAAAAAACTTGGAATTAAAAGTCTAATGGTGACCATAAAAGCATTGTTGACTGTTGGAAAAACCATCTGGTTCATGAATGTCCTTTAGGACATCTGCCATCCTTACCCAGCCTGGCCTACATGTTATTCCAGAGCCACAGCAATGTGGTTGACTCTCAACTGCCCTCCAAGGGCCAGCCAGCAACACCCATGTCCCATGAATGAATAAATTAAAAGAGAAATCACTTGGGATATGAACTGAGATTGCAGCAGATTGTGAGAATTAACAAATATCTCCAGCAGATACATGGATGGAGCCGGAGGCAAAGAAATTCAGAATGGTGGTGACTTTGTCTGCCACTGGCAATGCGTGCTCATCTGGTCCACTGAGAAGGAGGTCTCCTTCCAGAAGGCTTGAGAGACCACCGAGTCAGAAAGTCGAAGCCTCCTGAGCCACTGATGCTCAGCCATACCCGACTGGTTTATCATCTGCCATTGACCCTGAGTTCGGGCTATGGTCTCCTGCCAGCCAAAGCTCTGTACTCATCCCCTCTGTCCTGTGGAGCAGCAAGGAGTTGAAGAAAAATGCAGCGGTTCCCATTGCTGATGTTGTTCCTGATGCAAAGCCTCCTGTTCATCAGCAGCCTATTGCGCAAGTGGCTCCCATGCTGCTGTGAAACCTGACCATTGGAGAGTGCAGATCAAAGACAAAATAACTCCAAGATAACCCTAGTCACCACATTCCGGCGCCTGTTCAGGTACACTGAGAGAGAATTTACCATGGTCAATGCATCTAACCAACACGTCTTTTGGACTGTGGGAGGAAATTGGAGCACCTGGAGGAAACCACACAGACACGGGGAGAACATGTAGATCTGCACAGATAGTGACACAAGCCAGGAATTGAACACGGGTCCCTGGCGCTGTGAGGCAGCGGTGCCAAACACTGTGCCATGTGCCACGGTGTGGGGGAAGTCATATGGGGATTGGGGAGTGGGGGGAGGGGGCGTTGTGGGGGAGGGTGGCGTTGGTGTGGGTCTGTACAATAGTTACCCAGAAGTTAGAAGTGGTTTTAATTCTTCAAACTTTGTCTGGGTAACTATTGACGTAACAGTCAGAACCATCGCAAGTTTATGATTTAAATCGCATTTTTTGATGGTTCCCAGTGTACTGCAATTGCCGGGTGGACATTTGTCTTCCTGGCAATTGTCTTGAAAACCTTACCTATAAACTTGTGGGGTAGAGGAGGAATGCAGGAATTCCTCAGCACATCTTTGGGGTACCCCCCAGTTACATTGCCTTGGAGCTTGATAGTTACATCCTTGAAGCTTCCTCCCCTTTGACTTTCATGTCCCTTGGGAAAAAGGCCAACATTCCACTAGGGTTTCTGATTATTATTTGGACCTGTCCAGTAGGTGGACATTCAAATCCCCACAGTTCCTTGTTTCTCACTATTTTGAAAATATCCCAGTTTGTACTTCTTGGATGCAAAGCGTAGGGGCTCACACTTCCTTATATTCAACAACAATTAACTTAATTCTAACGACCCACTTACTTTGTCTACATCCTCTGTTTCTAATTCCATTTGCACCACTTAATGTGCCTCCAAATTCAGGGTAATCTCTGAACTTGGATACACTTGGGCGGCACGGTGGCACAGTGGTTAGCACTGCTGCCTCACAGCGCCAGGGACCCGGGCTCAATTCCTGGCTTGGGTCACTGTCTGTGTAGAGTCTATACATTCTACCCGTGTCTGCGTGGGTTTCCCTCTGAGTGCTCCGGCTTCCTCCCACAGTCCAAAGATGTTCTGGTAAGGTGCATTGGCCATGCTAAATTCTCCCTCAGTGTACCTGAACAGGCACCGGAATGTGGCGACCAGGGGATTTTCACAGTAACGCCATTGCAGTGTTAATGTAAGCTTACTTGTGACAATAATAAGTAATAAAATAAAAAACTCTCTATTCCTTCAATTAAGCCATTGGTAAGGATATTGAAAGGCTGATGCTCCAGTACCGGCCCTCCGAAAGAACACTTGTCACATCACAGCCCAACACGATGGAGGTATGGATGAGCGACATGGACTGAGTAGGAAACCAAGCAGTGACACGACAGGAGAAAATGTATGACCTTTTGTGACTGAGAAAGTATGGGATTGGAAACTGAATTCAGGGTTGCAAAGTCTGCTTCACCATGAGATACCCTGCAGGTAGAGGGCTGGAATTGGTGACAATGGTGTGGAGTTTATGGGGGAGGCCTAAAGATCCATCTGTGGTCTGTTCAATGTTTAACTAATTGCAATTGTGTCTGAACCTTGATTGAATATTGGACCGGAAATTGGAGAGCCCACTGGAGAAACCAAGAAGTATGATGGATAGCAGAGTTGAAAGCTGAATGGAAAATTGCAAGTGAGTTATTTTTTGCTCTCTGCAAATCTAATGAGGTTGACTTCAAGAAATCCTATGGATCACTGTGAGTACTAATTACTTATGAAAATCAGCATTGTGTGCTGAGAATGGTCTTTCAGCTGGAGCCGTGAAAGAGCAATTGTTTAATCATCTGTTGTTTCACTTGAGATACGGGGTTTAAATCTTCTACAGTCTAATGGATAAAAGTACAACTGTATGGAGCAAACTTTACAATTTAGTAGAGTAGGAATTCTATGTTAGGATTGCAACACAGAAAGGTCATTTGCAGTCCATGCAATTTAAAATGAATGAATGGGATATCATGTCGGTCGTGAATCAGTTGTAGTGACCCACTGATGAGAATTATTAATATGTGCTCTTTCTGTCCAGTGATCAGCACAGAGGCACAAATTACACATTTATCAAAATATTTAGTCGTATTGGGATCGCAATAATGTTTTTTTCCCAATCGTTAATTTTTCTTATCTCAAAGAAAGCAAAAATCCATTCCTTAAAAAAAGTGAGTTTTGGAGGGACAGAGTCCAGAAGGTGTCTTGAAGGCTAACATTATGATAATTGGACACAACTACCAGTATTTTCCAAGGCAGCACGGTGACACAGTGGTTAGCGCTACTGCCTCACAGCACCAGGGACTTGGGTTTGATTCCCGGCTGGGGTCACTGTCTATGTGGAGTTTGCACGTTCTCCCCGTTTCTGCCTGGGTTTCCTCCGGGTGCTCCGGTTTCCTCCTACAATCCAAAGGTGTGTGGGTTAGGTGGATTGGCCATGCTAAATTAACCCTAGTGTCAGGGGGATTAGCTAGGGTAAATGCATGGGATTATGGGGATAGGGTGTGGGTGGGATTGTGGTTGGTGCAGACTCGATGGTCTGAATGGCCTCCTTCTGCGCTGTAGGATTCTATGATGATTCCATTGCAAGTTCTATAAATGACTTTCTGAAATGTCATCTTGTGACGATGTGATTGTTGACCAATTGTTCTTTCAGCATCAGGGTACAAGTGGTGTCAAAATTAATTAGAAAATGAAAATGAAAACATATCATGGAACAAATTTTGTGACATTTCCACTTTCAACTCTGGCCTACTTCTGGCTTCCCTGGCTGAAACTACTAATATTGTTCCAAATTCGAGATAGTTTTATGTTCTGGTGGTCACTAAAGCACATCATTGACAGGCTGGGTTAAATGAGGACTCAGGTTTCTAAGGTGAATGAACATTTGCACTGATCCACCATGGAGTCACACTTCTGACTTTGTGTATGCTTTGTGATTCTGTGCCACACTGGTTGACATCCCCAAATGAGCGAGTGATGAAAATTTACAACAGATCCCATTTTGGAATTGATGATTATTTTACTGTGGTGTACATGAGACCAGTGACATCTGTTTGAAGGAATTTATGGTAAATCTGTCCATGTTGTTCAAACCGTCATTTAATCTATTCGAGAAACTCACAGGTGTTTTCACATGCCTCAGTAATTTATCATCATTGTCACAAGTTGGCTTACATTAACACTGCAATGAAGTTACTGTGAAAATCCCCTAGAACTTGATGACTTCATGATCAGTCTTTCTGCTATCTGTGTTTATGCTTTTTTCCCTCATAAAATCTATTAGTTGGCAGTGGTGTGTCGAGTAACTTGAAGCTTAATTTGATTTGATTTATTATTGTCACTTGTATTAGTATACAGTGAAAGCTATTGTTTCTTCCGTGCTATGTAGACAAAGCATACCATTCATAAAGAAGGAAAGGAGAGGGCGCAGGATGTAGTGCTACAGTCACAGTTAGGGTGCAAAGAAAGATCAACTTAATATAAGGTAGGTCCATTCAGAAGTCTGATGGCAACAGGGAAGAAGCTATTCTTGAGTCAGTTGGTATGTGACCTCAGACTTTTGTATCTTTTTCCCAATGGAAGAAGGTGGAAGAGAGAATGTTCGGGGTGTGTGGGGTCCTTAATTATGCTAGCTACCTTTCCGAGGCAGTGGGAAATGTAGACAGAGTCAATGGATGGGATACTTGTTTGCGCGATGGACTAGGTTTCGTTCCCGACCCTTTGTAGTTTCTTGTGGTCTTGGACAGAGCAGGAGCTATACCAAGCTGCGATACAACCAGAAAGGATGCTTTCTATGGTGCATCTGTAAAAGTTGGTAAGAGTTGTGGTGGACGTGCCAAATTTCCTTAGCCTCTTGAGAAAGTAGAGGAAAAGTGCTTCTTTGAAACTGTCCATTGCTCATCACATAAGGGCATTTCAGTTTGTTAGAACCTTGGTCAGGAACAAACTGCAATGGTGCATTCAGCTGAGCACTGCACCTCAGGAAAGATAGATTGGCCTTGGAGAGAGTGCAGCGTAGGTTGACCTGAATGATAATGGAAATTAAGGCAATAAATTATGAGGAGATGTTGCATAAACCTGTCTGTACAAAAGACTGAGAGTAATCTAACTTAGCTGTTTAAACTGATAAAAGAATTTGATAGGATAAATAAAGATTGTGGGAGAATCCAGAGACTTAGAGACAAAAAGTCATTTATCAGCAAAACCATGAAGCACAAGATTAGAAGTCTGCAATTCCCTTTCCCAAAAGGCTGTTGGTGCCATATCAATCCAAAGTTTCAAAACTGAGATCGATTGACCTTTGTTAGGGAAAGATATCAATGGATGCGTAGCACAACAAGGCAACTGGTGCTGAAGTACACATCAGCCATTGCTTGTTTGTGATATTATGGATTCCTCCTAAATTCCTATCCTGGCAGCATGGTGGCACAGTGGTTAGCACTGCTGCCTCACAGCAGGGACCCGGGTTCAATTCTGGCCTTGGATGACTGTGTGGAGTTTGCATGTTCTCTCTGTATCTGCATTGGTTTCCTCTGGGTGCTCCAGTTGCCTCCCACACTCCAAAAATGTGCAGGTTAGGTTGATTGGCCATGCCAAATTGCCCCTTAGAGTCAGGGGGACTCACAGGGTAAATACATGAGGTTACGGGGATAGAGTCTAAGTAGGATTATTGTCGGTACAGGCTCAATGGGGAGAATGGTCTCCTTCTGCACTGTAGGAATTCTATGATTCTATGAATGGGCCACTGGCTTCCACCTTCCTTAAGTTTTAGCTCTACTATTGCTCAGCCATCCTCTCGTGCTCGCCGACATACTAAACCTATGTGTGGAGTAAGTTTTTTAGGTGTCATCAGGATCAGTCATATATCAGTTTCAACTAAATTGTGAAACATTTCTTTTAGGTTCCTTGTTGAAGTCACTGATCTATGACTGATCTTGCTTATGCAAAAACAGAACCTGGGGGAGATGGAGGACGGGGTTAAGATGATATTGTGTGAAGGGTTAGGTGAAGAGATCGAGCACTTAAACCAACATTCCTGGCTGCAGGTTACGACTGAGCAAATTGTCTGGAGCAATTTGTAAAAAAAAAACTGCACTGTTTTGTGATATCGTCTGAAAACTGGAAAACTCTTATTATCTTCAAGATGACTATACTGATTATCAAAAGTGATGGTCTTACATCTGCCACCTTCTGATGTTTACAAAATCCCTTTGATTCCATTGTCTTCAAAAATATTTAATCTGAATCTAAATATTGCAAAAGCCCTTATACTTTCATTACCCTTAATAATAGCTTGGAGCAGTGTAACTGGAATAATCACATGGCACTGTTTTAATTAAACCAACTCTGGGCTTTTTTTTTATTTCAAGAAAGCAGTAGGGTTTTGAATCACATTCCCGGAGGCTCATAATGTTTGACAACAATATAAAAGCTGTCAAGGGCCAAGATTGGCTCACACTGTGTCACCATCACTGACTGAGAATTAAAAGCTTTAAATGGAATTAAATGGGATTTTTGATTGTCAGTGCGGATACATCTGTCAGCAAACTGAGCAATTATTACTTTGCACCATTTATCTCCTGTGAAACTTATCAGGCAAGAGTGAAGCAGACAGCATTAATCTGGCAAGTGCACTCCTGTTTGAGAAAAAAAATCGGAAATCATAACTCAGCCCTACTGGTTGCCTGAGGGTGCATTTATTATAGATTATGTGATCTTGGTCACTCATTTGGTTGTAAGTAGGTTTTAATTTAAGACACTTTCCCACACTTGATTTTCCCCAATAAAACCTTCGCAAGGGCACATCCCGACACAAAGTAAAGTTTATTTATTAGTCACAAATAGGCTTACATTAACACCGCAATGAAGTTACTGTGAAAACCCCCAAGTCGCCACACTCCGGCGCCTGTTCGGGCACACTGAGGGAAAATTGAGCAATGCATCTAACCAGCACGTCTTTCGGACTGTGGGAGGAAACCAGAGCACCGAGAGAAAACCCACGCAGACTCTGCACAGCCAGTGACCCAAGCCGGGAATCGAATCTGGCTCTCTGGCGCTGTGAGGCAACAGTGCTAACCAACACATGCCAAGTTACGGTATCTGGTGACCTCTGACACTGACCTCACTGAAGTTTGTGGGATCAAAAGGAAATTTGTTTATTTATAAGGATTGGGTGGATGGCTGCGCTATTGGAAACACACCTCGAGAAGCTGCCAGCTTCAACATGCCCAAAGCTCCATGATTCCTGCAGAGTTCAATGCGGAGCATGTGCTAGGTCCACCCCATCTTCACCTGGTAAAAAATAATAATGCACCCAGTGAACATATTTATAAGTGGATTGTATTTAAAAGAAGAAAGATTTTGCCTACTTTTTCTTTGTATCCAAGCCATTATCCAACCTGGAACTCTGACGGGCACGTAAGTGCCTTTGGTAGCCTGGTATGATTTCCGATTTTGATTAGATTTTTAAAAATTTGATTTATTATTATCACATGTATTAGTACACAGTGAAAAGTATTGTTTCTTGCATGCTATGTAGACAAAGCATACCGTTCATAGAGAAGGAAAGGAGAGAGTGCAGAATGTCATGTTCCAGTCATAGCTAGGGTGTAGAGTAGGATCAATTTAGTGTGAGGTAGGGCCATTCAAAAGTCTGACAGCAGCAGGGAAGAAGCTGTTCTTGAGTCGGTTGGTACATGACCTCAGACTTTTGTATCTTTTTCCCGATGGAAGAAGGTGGAAGAAAGTATGTCTGGGATGTGTGGGGTCCTTAATTATGCTGCTGCTTTGCTGAGGCAGCAGTAAGAGTCAACAGTGTCAATGGATGGGAGCCTGGTTTGCGTGATAGACTAGGTTACATTCACGACCCTTTGTAGTTTCTTGCGGTCTTGGGCAGAGCAGGAGCCATACCGAGCTGTGATACAACCAGAAAGAATGCTTTCTAAGGTGCATTTGTAAAAGTTGGTGACAGTCGTAGTGGACATGCCAAATTTCCTTAGTACCCTAGGACTAGAAGACTAGTCCTCTAGGGGGCAGCACGGTGGCACAGTGGTTAGCACTGCTGCCTCACAGTGCCAGGGATCCAGGTTCAATTCTGGCCTCAGATGACTGTCTGTGTGGAGTTTGCACATCCTCCCCGTGTCTGCATGGGTTTCCTCTGGGTGCTCCAGTTTCATCCCACAGTCCAAAGATGCGCGGGTTAGGTTGATTGGTCATGCTAAATTGACCCGAGTGTCAGGGGGATTAGCAGGGTATTAAATGGGGTTACGGGAATAGGGCCTGGGTGGGATTGTTGTTGGTGCAGACTCGATGGGCTGAATGGCTCCTTCTGCACTGTAGAATTCTATGTATGGATTCTATGTATTCTGAGAAAGTAAAGGCATTGGTGGCTTCTCTGGTTGGTATGCCTTCCAACTGGGCGTACCAGCTGGCATGCCAGACCAGATTGACCTGTTCATAGGTCACACATGTGGGAAGTACAGATGTGAAAGGAATTCTGTCCCTCAGTCTCATCTCCCACTACTATTAGCTTCGTAAGAGGGAGGTGGGTAATCAGTAGAATCCTCACACCAGGCTGGCATACAGTGAATTTAAACCCTGGCCTTTCTCCAGCCTTTGTTCCCGAGTTCCAGAGGGAGTGAATCAGAAGTGTCCAGGTTTTCCAGTCCCTGCTGCATGGTACTGTTTATTTTACAACTCTTTTCCCGTTGAGAAGGCAGCATAGAAAATCGCGGCCTACTCTACAATGCCTGATGGTAATCCAATAACTCAGCCAATAGGGAAGTAACATGATTGGGGAAAAGAAAAATCTGGAAAATTCTTCTCCAATTCCCTCGGGCAATCTAAACCATCACATTGAGCATGCAGCCATTAACCATTGAGTGGTATGATGTGATCTGCGGCCCAGCCAACAACTGGTTCGGCATGCAGGAACAGCATGCACTGTACAACAACAACAACTTGATCCTTTAACATTGCAAATTGCCCTAAAGTGCTTCACAGGGACCAAATAGGACACCCAGCCACATATGGAGATATCAGGACAAGTGGCATAAGATTTGGACAAACAGGCAGGATTTAAGGAGTGTCTTAAAAGAGTAGACAGAGGTAGGGAGGTGGAGATGTTTAGGGATGGAATTCCAGAACTTAGGGGATAGATAGATGAAAGCTTAGTCATCAGTGTTGGTGTGACTCATATCAAGCATGCACAAGAGGCGGGAATTGGAGGAACTCAGAGATCTGGGAGGGCAATATGATTGGAGGAGCTGAGGGATCAGGCCGCAGAGCGATGTGAAAACAAGAATGAGGCATGGCTTAACTGAAGCTAGTGTGTGTCAGTGAACACCGCGGTTGATTAATGGAACTTGATTTTAAATTGGGATAGAGTTGGCAGAATAGCTTCAAGTCTACAGAGTGAGTAAGGTACGTTGGAGGCCAGCCAGGGGAGAATCTGAGTATGCAAGTTTAGAGGTAACAAAGGCCCAGATGAGGGGTTCAGCAGCGATTGAACTGAGGGAGGGATGATGAAGGACAATGTTAGGCAGACGGAAGAAGCAGCTATTATGCCTAAAGCTCCCCCACGAGCTTGTCCAATGCTCTGCCCACTTTCTCATGCCTCCCTACTACTGCCCAAGAGGCAAAGTGGCATTGCCCACTAGCTATCGGGCAGTGCCAAGGGGTGAGGCATACTGGGGAGCCTATGGGGGATGATCGGTGGGGGGCGGGGGGCAATCAGTGGGGGTGGGGAGGTCCCACTGCAATGTGTAGGGATCAATAGCAGAGGGAGGAAAGGGTGATCAGGGCTGGCTATTGGGGTGTGGAGGTTGGGGGGCTCTGGGACTGCCAGAGGGAGGTGGCTGGGGAAATCGGAGCAGACCGGGGAGGGGAGACATTTGTGCCAGCTCGAGAGGTCCAGAAGGCCAACAATCAGGTGGTGGGGGGTTCGGAGGGGCAGCGATGTGAGGTCGTGGGGCTGGCCAGCAATTGAGAGGCTGGCAGTGCGGGGTTACTGCGCTTGTGCAGATCTCGGCGCTGACAGATCATGCATGCGTAATGGCCCACTTAGCACTATTCTGCCGGCCTCTCAGGTGGAAATAGGCCTCGCCCCCAAATTTTCATTGTGAATCTCCCTGAGGCACTCTGCAGTGTTCAGAGTGTGGGAGATTCATTTTGAAAATCCCGCTAAAAAATACAGCAGGTGTTATTCCGGTTTTTAAGCAAATTTGGCACTTAGAATTTGTTTGGGAGAATCGTCCCCTAAGCCTTTTGATTGTGGTATGAATTTCCTTTCCAAATTCACCTTTTTTTTTGTGGGTACTGCCTCTCATGGTGTAACAGTGCATCAGGTCTTTGAAAGGCTTGAACCAAGAGCACCTTTGACCTAGGGGTCCAAAGCCTTTGATAAAGGTGACCCTGTAATGGGTGGATGGAGGTTCTGATCATTATAGAACCCCATGCATACTGGCAGCAGAGGCTGGGACCTCATGTATCTACCTCCTGGCCTGTGAGATAGCCCTCCTCCTCTATCAGGAAGGACCATGGAATTTGGGCCCATTCGTTCTGATTAACTTTAAAGATGTGTACGGAGTAGAGAATTTGCTGGTTCAGAATATACCAGAAGATTGAAACAATTCATTGTTTCTAATCATTTTGCCTTGTTTTGTCTCCTGCAGAACGTTGTTAGTATGTGTTACTTTTAAATAGTAAGAAGTTTAACAACACCAGGTTAAAGTCCAACAGGTTTATTTGGTAGCAAAAGCCACACAAGCTTTCGGAGCTGCAAGCCCCTTCTTCAGGTGAGTGGGAATTCTGTTCACAAACAGAGCATATAAAGACACAAACTCAATTTACATGAATAATGGTTGGAATGCGAATACTTACAACTAATCAAGTCTTTAAGAAACAAAACAACATGAGTGGAGAGAGCATCAAGACAGGCTAAAAAGATGTGTATTGTCTCCAGACAAGACAGCCAGTGAAACTCTGTGGGGGTTACAAATAGTGGGACATGAACCCAATATCCCGGTTGAGGCCGTCCTCGTGTGTGCGGAACTTGGCTATCAGTTTCTGCTCAGCGACTCTGCGCCGTCGTGTGTCGCGAAGGCCACCTTGGAGAACGCTTACCCGAATATCAGAGGCCGAATGCCCGTGACCGCTGAAGTGCTCCCCAACAGGAAGAGAACAGTCTTGCCTGGTGATTGTCGAGCGGTGTTCATTCATCCGTTGTCGCAGCGTCTGCATAGTTTCCCCAATGTACCATGCCTCGGGACATCCTTTCTTGCAGCGTATCAGGTAGACAACGTTGGCCGAGTTGCAAGAGTATGTACCGTGTACCTGGTGGATGGTGTTCTCACGTGAGATGATGGCATCCGTGTCGATGATCCGGCACGTCTTGCAGAGGTTGCTGTGGCAGGGTTGTGTGGTGTCATGGTCACTGTTCTCCTGAAGGCTGGGTAGTTTGCTGCGGACAATGGTCTGTTTGAGGTTGTGCGGTTGTTTGAAGGCAAGAAGTGGGGGTGTGGGGATGGCCTTGGCGCGATGTTCATCTTCATCAATGACATGTTGAAGGCTCCGGAGGAGATGCCGTAGCTTCTCCGCTCCGGGGAAGTACTGGACAACGAAGGGTACTCTGTCCACCGTGTCCCGTGTTTGTCTTCTGAGGAGGTCGGTGTGGTTTTTCGCTGTGGCGCATTGGAACTGTTGATCAATGAGTTGAGCGCCATATCCTGTTCTTATGAGGGCATCTTTCAGCGTCTGGAGGTGTCTGTTGCGATCCTCCTCATCCGAGCAGATCCTGTGTATACGGAGGGCTTGTCCATAGGGGATGGCTTCTTTAACGTGTTTAGGGTGGAAGCTGGAGAAGTGGAGCATCGTGAGGTTATCCGTGGGCTTGCGGTACAGTGAGGTGCTGAGGTGACCGTCCTTAATGGAGATGCGTGTGTCCAAGAATGCAACCGATTCCGGAGAGTAGTCTATGGTGAGTCTGATGGTGGGATGGAACTTGTTGATGTCATCATAGAGTTGTTTCAGTGATTGTTCACCATGAGTCCAAAGGAAGAAAATGTCATCGATGTATCTAGTGTATAGCATCGGCTGAAGGTCCCGTGCTGTGAAGAAGTCGCCTGAAGAAGGGGCTTGCAGCTCCGAAAGCTTGTGTGGCTTTTGCTACCAAATAAACCTGTTGGACTTTAACCTGGTGTTGTTAAACTTCTTACTGTGTTTACCCCAGTCCAACGCCGGCATCTCCACATCATTACTTTTAAATGGCAGTGTCAACATTACCATCGAAATTTTCTGTATCCTTTGCATTTCTCGACACCATTGAAACCTTGTCAACTTTTCACATACTGATGATCTAACTCTTTTTGTTAATGTAAATTGTTTAACTGTGCTCAACATATCTCCTGACTTCTTGGATGTTAGTTCCTGTTGTTTAATAGTACAAGCAGCATTAAGTCATGTTCACTTGTACAGGTCAAATGGTTGGAATCTACTGGTTGAAATAGTAACTTTGAATATTTTCAAGTTGAATACATTAACTTGTCACCTATCCTATATTAGCTACAATGGATCAGAAGATGTAATGCTTCTGGTTATTGCTGGAAAATTGTAAAAAGTGCCTTTTGCTGACAGTCTGAATACCTGTTCTTTATCTCCTATCTGCAGTACTGTCAGCAGTTGAGTATTCTTGTCTGTTTTTTTTCCTTGCTACCATTTCCACACTTTCAACTGTCACTAATGATTAAATTTTCCTCCCTCAAAGCTAAGCAGATATGCCTCACATGGTTCAGATTACAATTGGCTAAGACCCAAGTTTCCCTTCGCTCTCCAATAGCTTCCTATGTGCCGTTGGGCCATCCATTTCTGCAGTGCGAAATAACAAAGGTAAAAGGATATAGGTGCTTTTCCCCTTCATTATGCCCACTGAGATTGGGCTTCTCCTGGATCACTTTTGCATACATTTTAAAACCGGCTTAGTGTCAAATCTTTAGAGTCGTGGGATTTTGCCCAAGTTTTTAAATCATCCAGATTATAACAGGGCTAAGATTTCCCTTCTCCATTTTAACTGCGAGCAACAAATAGGTTTGCAAATTTCCTGGTTGTTCAGTCAAAAGCAGCAGCTTTCTAATTGGTCAAAATTACCCAATTAAGTTCTCAGTTCACGACAGCCGATGAGTCACACAAGGCTGGAGTTATTTACTACAAATGATTTTCTGGAAATTTACCCTGGAGAAAGCAGGTAATGATCATATGAGAACATGGCTTTCAATTAGTATATTCCATTCAAGAAATATAAAATTACTTGCTTTGAATTGATACAGTCAAGTATAACAATATGAACAATGTGTGAAAGACTGCTCATGAGTTTTCTAGTTGACTGTTCAGTGTGAGGATAATTAATGGCCCATTATGTTTTAGTTAGAGATTGATAATCCCTGCAATCCCTGTGATTTTAGATTGATGACCCTTTTTTGTCCACAATCATCCTTTGCTAATTTGCCACATGTGCACTTCTGAACGAGCATGCTATAGAATAGATGAAACCAATGCGAGTACAGACTGTACCTTGGACGATTGAAGCAACAGAAAACTCAGAATGCAAAAAGGGACAAGTAATTGTTTCCAATCTCAGTTTTGCCTTGCCCAGGTATAGTGGAATTTTGAAACTAAAGCCAAAGACTACAGTCAGGAAACCAGCACCATCGCTGTGTTTCCCTTCCACTGCATCATCACCGCCTACTTACAATGAAACTGTAATTACATACGTGCCTCTTATCGAATGAAATGTACACATAATGGGGTAAAATAGTCCATATGGACCATAGACATCCCTCTCCATTAGAGAGAGACAATTAGTTTGATATACATAGCTTGAGGGGCAGTACTCCGCAAGTGTAGGGCAAGGCAAGGAGCCAAACCTCCATGAACTACCACAACCAGTATAGGAATTGAACATGCGCCATTGGTATCATTCTGCATCAGATTCTAGCCAGCTAAGCTCACTGACTCCCCATTTTCTGTGGTGTTGTCCTGATCATCTCCACTGCTTTGGCCTAAGATGGTTAGAAGCCCAGCGAAATGGTACGAACGGCCTTTTGCACCATTCGCTTATCTCCTGTGGAATGGATTGGGAAAATGCCCAAACAAATGAATGGTTTGTGGGTTTTTGTTGCCAGAACTCAAAGAATAGATGACAAGTGTGGTAGGTTCCTGGATTGTGAAATCTGTGCAAAAGAGTCATTTCTCAGGAAAGATGTTGGCAGAATGGAATCGACAGACAATACTGGTTGCACAAGAACTGGTTCATCAACATCTAAAAAGAAAAGGGAAGTGTTGACATATCAGGGTGCACATACTTTGTCAGAACTTGCTTCAAATTTGCAGAATTTGCAATTTAGCATTTTGAATTGAACTTTCCCACAGGAGAATGCTAGAATCGTAGAATCACAGAATTATAGGAAACTTGCAGCACGGAAGAGGAAATTTGGCCCATCATGCCCATGCTAGCCCACTGCAAGATCAACTCAGCTTGCCCCAGACTACTGCCTGTCCCCTTTAACCCCGCACTTTATTCTTCTCTTCAGCTGCTTACCTAATTCTCTTTTGAAAGCTCCAATTGCATCTACCTTCACCATCCTGGAGGGTGGTGCATTCCAGATTCTAAACAATCACTGTTGAAAAAGTTTGTCCTCCTTTCGCTATTGGTTCCAGTAGACACTATTGCTTTCAGTGGCCTCTGGTCTTGTCAATAGGTACAGTTTCTCTCTATCTACTTTATCCAGGTACCTCAGGATATTGAACACCACAATCAAATCTCCTCTCAGCAGAACAACCCCAACTTCTCAAATCTATCCCCATAGCCCTCATCCTTGAAGCTACCTTAACTCTTTACTGCACCTTCTTCAATGCCGTCACATCCTTCCTAAAGCACGGTGCCCAGAATTGGACATAATACTTCAGTTGAGTCTGAGCCAGATTGTTATAAAAGTTCATCATAACCGCCTTGTTTTTCTATGCTATACCTCTATTTATAAAGTCCAGAATCCCATATGCCTTTTAAACCATTATTTCAACCTGTCCTGCCATCTCCAACAATTTGTACACATATACCCTTAGATCTCTGTGCTCCTACATCTATATCAGAATCATTCCATTTATTTTATATTGCCTATCCCCGTTCTTCCTATCAAAAGGTATTACTTTACACTTCTCTGAATTGAATTTAATCTGCCACGTTTCCGTCCATCCCACCAGCCTGTCTACCCTTTGTCTATCCTTCTAACAGGTTACAATATTTCCATGTCTTGTGCCTTCTGCAAATGTTGAAATTGTGACCTGCACAACCAAGTCTAGGTCATTAATATATTTGAGGAAAGCAGTGCTCCAAGTATTATACCTTGGGGAATCCCACTGTATAACTTCCTCTGGTCCAAAAGAGAACCGTTCACCACCACTACTCTCTATTTCCTGTCTTCCAGGCAACTTCATATTCATCCTATTACTTTCTCTTTTACTCTCTGGATTTCAACCTTATTGGCAAGTCTTTCATGTGACACTTTATCAAATACCTTTTGGAACTCTACATACACCACATCAACAGAATGACCCCCATCAACCATCGCTGTTAACTGAGCAAAAACCTCAAATAGACTTGTTAAACATAATTCGTCAGCTGGCTTTTCCAAATGAATCTGCACTGGTCCAAAGTACTGTTATTTTAGTCTTGGATCATAGTGTCAAAAATGTTCCCACCACTGATAATAAAATGACTGGCCGATAGTTGCTGGGTTTGTCCTTATACTGTTTTTGAATAAGGACGTGACAATTCTCCAGTCCTCTGAAAACATCTCATATCTAAGGAAGATTGGAAGTTTATGACCAGTTCCTCTGCAATTTTCACACTTACTTCCCTCAGTTTCCTCAGGTGTATCCCATCCTATGCTGGTGAAGTATCAACTCTAAGTAGTACCAACCGCTCCAGTACTTACTCTTTATCATATGGTATCGCTATTTGCTCCTTTTCTCCCTAGTAAAGACAAATACAAAGTACTCACGTAGTACCTCTGCCACGTCCTCTGCCTCCATGCATTGACCCATTTTTGGTCCCCTTCCTCTTACTACCCAGTTAATATTTATATGATTATAGAAGACTTTTGGCTTCCCTTTTATGTTGGTTGCCAATATTTTATCACACTCTTTTTGTCTCTCTCTGATTTACATTCTCGTTTCCTTTCTGAACATTCTACATTCAGCGTGGTTCTCACATATTATCAGCCTGACCTCTATCATATGGATCTTCTTTCTGCATCTTCTTACACTCTGGGTGGAATTTTACCGGCACGTCCGCCCGAGTTCCGTACAATCCCACCCGAGGCCAACGGAGAATGCCAATCTCCGAGCCTTGCCTGCCCCCAGAATTGGGGTGGGCATGCCTCTATCCCTCTTGTTATCCTGGGAGTTTGGTTGCCCTACTTTGGCCGGAATTCTCCAATCCCGCCAGCAGCTGGGATTCTCCAATTCCACTGCAGTGAATGGAGTTTTGACTGAGTGCCAAATTCTACGTTCTTAGTGGCAAGGAATACAAGATCTCCTTTTGGGAATATATCTCGACTGCACTGAACAATCTTCGCCTTAAAGGCAGTCAAGTGTTTCTTTACAGTTTTCCTTGCCAATCTTTGATCCAATTTGCCCAGGCCAAATCTGGACTGGAATTTATCGGCCATTCACACCCCATCGCTGCTGCAAACGAGGACAGAGAATTTGGTGCTCAGGCAAAATTCTGTTCTCTGCAGCGGGAGTGGAAAATCCCACATGTGAACGGCCAGTGAATTCCATCCATGTTCTCAGACAGATGAAATAAGCCCTCCCTCAATGTAAAATCTTTATTTCAGTTTGCTTCTGTTCCCTTCCCATGGCTAACCTAAACCTTATGATGCTATGATTGCTGTTTCTCAAAGTTCCCTGACTGAAACTTGATCCATTTGACCCACTTCATTCTTCAGAACAAGATCTGGACATGCCTCCTTCCTCATTGGGTTGCAAACACACTGATGAAAATCCACCGAAGCACACTTCCAAAATTCTCCCCTAGGATAATTGAAATCCCGATTATTACTACTCTACATGATTTTCATCTCTCCATAATTTCTCTGCTAATTGGCTTCTCTATTTCTTTCTCACTAGTCAGTGACCTGCTGAATGTACCCAGTGGAATAATAGAACCAGTATTGTTCATTAAATCATACTGAATATAGTAGTCCTTTACCCATCCACGACATCCTCCCTCTCAGGCACTATAACGTTCTCCTTAATCAATATTACCACCTCTCCTCCCTATCTTTCCTATATACCTTTTATTCAGGAATGTTTAGCACTCAGTCCTGTCCTTTCATGAGTCAGGGCTCTGTTATCGCTGCAACATCATATTCCTATGCTGCATTTGCTGCTTACTAAACTTATTTACGTTGCTCTGTAAAGAATTCGCTGCTGATCTTGATTTTGTGACATTCCCTAATTCATGCCAGAATCTCACATTCCAGCTTCAATACAGAAATATTCTTTTGGAGCTCTGCGACAGAACAGCTTATACTCTCACCCACCAGTGAATTGGGTTATGATTCAGGTCAGATACTCCAAAGTGTTTTATGGGGCCTGCCTGGATCATAAGTTTTGCATCTTGAATTTGGCTAGGATAAGCATGATAGGCTTCACTTCAGGTTTGATTCAAATGACCATTAGGGAGCCTTTATCAAACAAAATTTATTTAAGAATATAATCAACATGTATAGTAAGAAAATTAGCAAGAACTTTTATCAATTACAAATAAGAAACAAAACCACTCATAATGTATAACCCTTAACAAAGATATCTAATGTGTTCCAATCAAACCGAAACCCTTGCCATAGACAAAACCTTTTAAACAGATTCAATACAGCAAAGTCTACTGCTCACGTGATATTGGAAATTGAGTCCTTTGGTTGAAGTCTGCAGTTCTCTGGATTCACTCCAAACAATTTGAAGGCAGGACAGCTTCCCAAAACACCAGAGAGTCTCTGGTCCAGCCCCCAACAGCAGATTTTCACCCTTCAGAGAAACAAGATCTTGTTCTCAGCTGACCAACAAAATTTTCAAAACAACAGGGAGAGAGGGAAAACACTTCTTTTTAGCTTGCTGTCCCTTCTAAAACTAAAACTCAAACCTGCAGCTCCAAACTGAAAATGAAAAAAAACTATCCAAAAACACATGACCGTCCTCCTAACAATACAGGATCATAAAACTAATCCCAGAGTAAACACAAACAACCCAATTTAAGCCACTTATATAGCAATGAAAGGACTCATCATAGTCAGTCCAGCAACATAATGACATCAGCTAAAGCTGTGACCTTAGAAACACTGACTGTGAGAGCTGCAACATCATGACTAAGAAAAAACATCTCTTAAAGGTACACTAACGTCACAATTGCCAGTATCTTACCTACCGTAAATGATCAACTTTCATCAATATTCCTCTCGGTGCACCATTCTCCTTATCAATGATGTCCAATGTCACTTCTGAGAATTCAGTAGAAGCAAAAGAGCTGCAGCCACCAATAATGGACTTACCATGCCCTTCAATTATAGGTAACGCCTGTTTGTATTTACAATTATCTTAATGCGCTTAGTTGGTTTCAATAACACTTGCTTTCTCCCAACATTTGTATCAAAATTTGATTTGATGCATATACTCATGACACTGCTGATATAAATTTGACATAAACTGCCATGCGTGGTGCTCCACAAGCTCAAATTCGTAAAGGTAATGAATTCAATGTCATTAAAATAGAGAATCCTGTGCTCTGAAGTTAGATTTATTGAGATACAACAGCTTACATTCATGTAGTAGTCGTATGTGACCAAAGTTGCAGAACATTGCAGAGTTATAAGTTAGGAATAGATGGACCTACCTAAATTATGTCCAATCATATTTTTCCAATATTCATATTAGCAACTTCGTTAGTGAATAAAAAATGATCTATTTAGTGATCTACATGTGTAGCAGCATGTTTGCAGCCAGCTCTAAAATATCTCTCATTTTCAACCAACATTTCACATCTCCTACTCATAACTTATTTTCTTTCATTGCAAAAGACAGTAACTCCAATGAGGGATAGAAAATCATGTGTGGCCTTTGCAGCCATGGGCACTCTTCAGTGGAAGAGGACACTCTGGAGATCGACCGGTGCACAAGGTGGGTGACAGTATTGGCCCAGAGACCTGGGGTTTAATTTGAGAACTTTACATGGGAGGCAGTGTCTCCAGTCAAATGGCTGGCTGTTCTCATGTCTCAGCATAGACAGTCCCCAATGAACAGTAGCCTGGAACCCAGGTTTAGAGGTAAGTCCAGAGGCACTGGCGAGGGGCTTATGATCAACAAGGCAGAAGGAGAGACAAAATGTGGGAAGGGTGTGGAGGAGGCCTCTGAAGGGTGCACAAATCGGAGGCAAATCCCTTAGCCCAGCCACAATGTTTCCAGGTTTTATTTGGCAACCTGGACACCTGACACCAGCTTCCCTTGCTACAGGTAAAATCCCAGTGGTGATGGGTATAAACAAGCCACAGGTGTGGTGCAAATGCCATGGTGCACAATTTTACACATCCCCTCCTGGCATCGCACCCCAGGTTGGGTGGGGGAGTGAGGTGGGGGTGGCGGGGGATGGTGCATTGTAATATTCCAGCCATGGCTATATTTTAGATATCACAATGCTGTTTTTCACTTAATAGTCAACCACATTGAATTGATGTCGTGGCTAACAGAAATCTTTTGTTATTTTTCATTCAAATGATATCAGCGTCACTGACTAGGCCACATTTTGACTCAGTGACAGTGAAGGAATGGTGAGATATTTTCAAGTCAGGATGGTGTGTTGCTTGGAAGGGAGTTTGCAGGTGGTGATGTTCCCATGCATCTGCGGCCTTTGTCCTTTCTGGTAGTAGATGTCATGAGTTTAGAAGGTTTCGTCAAAGATTATAGATGGTACACACTGCTGCCACTGTGTGTTGGTGGTGGAGGGAGTGAATGTTTAAGGCAGCGAATGTGGTGCCAATCAAGAGGGCTGCTTTGTCCTGGATGGTTTTGAGCTTCTTGAGTGTTGTTGGAGTTGCGCTCATCCGGGCAAGTGGAAAGTATTCCATCACAATTCCTGACTATTTTTCTTTGTAGATGGTGAACAGGCTTTGGGGAGTTGCTCACTGCAGAATTCCCAACCTTTGATCTGCTACTGGAGCCACAGTGTTTATATGGCTGGTTCAGTTCAGTTTTTGGTCAATGGTAACCCCCAAAATGTTGATCCTGGGGAATTCAGTGGTAGCCATGCCACTGAACGGCAAAGGAAGATGGTAAGACTCTTTTTTGAGATGGTCATTATCTGGTATTTGTGTCATGTCATTTGCCACTTATCAGCCCAAGCTTTAGTATTGTCCAGACCTAGCTGCTTCTGGACTGTTTCAGTATCTCAGGAGTCGTGAATGTTGATGAACATTGTGCAATCATCAGCTAACATCCCCATTTCTAAAGTTCTGATGGAAGGAAGGCCACTGATGAAGCAGCTGAAGATGGTTGGGCCTAGGCTGTGATGATATACTCACAGTATATTTGCACCCTTTTCCTTTGTCAACACAAACTCATGTCATTGATTTTCCACAGATCCTTCATGAATGACAGAAAATGGGAGCTGGGAAAAATCCTCAGAGAAAGGTGAGCACTCTGAGGATGCACTGTCCACCAGCACAGATTCACACACCTCACTGGTTATGGATAAGAGATAGCTGGGTTATTTTGTTACATGGTGAGGCATAGATCAATGTGAATAGGGCCAGGCACTGGAGACAGGGACAACGGTGTCCCTGGAAGTTTCTGCGGGATCACCCACTAACGGGGATTTTGTGGAGCAGCAGCGGGAAATGAATGCATTTCTGTCAGTATTTCCAAAGGCAGGGAGCACCCTTGGAGAGAGAATGGAGGAATCCAGATTTTTCATCATCAATCATAGTCCCCTGAGTGTCACAGACATCTTTCTTTTTCAAAAATGATTGTGTTGGTATCTGGCATGTTTTCTTTGGAATTCACAAGATATATGCCCAGAGAAATGTTATGAGAACCCCAGCTATCTTTTGTGCCTACTGTAGAAAAGTCTACAGTCAAAAGTTATTATTGCTTAAATAAAGTCAAAGTCAACTAGTGATTAAGGTTGGGAAGGGATAATTTTTGGATTGAGTAGTGGGCTGAATAATGTGCGATATTGGCTCGAATGTTACCATCCTGCCCACCATGGATTTAAGAGCAGGCGAGGGGCAGACAATGAGAAGGTCTGTTGACCTCGGGCGGGATTTTATGGTTTCGGGATGAGTAGCGCCATAAAATCCCGCCCAATGAGTTTGAAAGGTGAGGCTGTTGAACTGAGAGTTATGGGAAGCTTGAGATTGTGCAGTTATCTGGTCTCATTCACAGTCTTCTGTTTCAAATGCTTGTGAATATTCCTATTGTGATGACATTTGCTAAACAATAAACACAACACGAGACTCCAACTCAGTTTGTTTCTTCCTATGTAACTGAGTGTGGTATTTAACCACCACATTATTAGCATAACAATATTTATTTAGAACTTGTCCTATCTCATGCAATACTTAGTTTGAAGTGAAAGATCTGCATTGCTCTAACTATGCCAATAGACAGGAAAAAACTACCGTACCATCTGCCTTCGTAAAATTAAGCGACGGAGAATGAAAAGTATTTAGGGGCTCAAATCTCAGCAATTTATTGATTGTGTGGGGACAGAATACCCATTTTCTTTTGCTGCAGTCAGTTTGTGACTCCATTACTGGGCAATATAAGGCATCCCACATCCTTCCCTAAGGGCATTTACCACCAGTTAATTTGCTCTATTCTACGCAATTGAACTAACTCTTATCTTGTCGATCTAAAATAAGAAAACTTCTGCTTAAACATTCAACATAAATATTCTGGTACAAATTAATCAACAGGTTAGAACATGACTTGGTTTGATAGATTAAAATGGGTGCTAGTCGGCACACTGTTTCACATTCCTCGCTGATTGTGGAAATAAAACCGAGGTGTAAAAGAGACTGCTGTCTCACTATCAGACATTTTAGACTATCACACAATGTCACAATTTACTCCTGTGCCTCATGTATAATTAGAACTTAATTTAATATTTATCTGAAGGGTGCCATGTGTATATGCCACGTTTTGTGTTATTTTAATTTGCAAATTACCCAAACTCTGAGATGTTTATTATTTGAAAACAAAATCTATGCGGGGCATTCAAAGTACACCATCACTTGTTCAGCAAAGATTGAAAGAAAATATATTCTAGCCGAGAGCTTATTGCCTATTTTTAATATTAATAGGGAAGTCATAAAGATTGTGGAGGAGCAGTTTCGATATTCAATCTTGCACATAAATTTTTGATAAATGTTAAGAGTTTTCTGGAATTGCTTCATATTTCTTTTCCTTCACAGCACTCATTGGATGAGCAAATGGTTTTTCATGTCATTTGTGCGTACATAGCATAGAATTAATTTTTAATTCCAAAACATTTGGCTCTAATATCTTTTTACCGATCTATTAATAAGAATATTAAATCGCCAAAAGTTTGCTTCAAGTTGAGAACATTCATTTTCCATTAAGTGCTATTCCAAGAAACCTTGTCGTTTGAGCAGACACGCTTTCTATTATAAAGGTTGGATTTTTTCCTCCTCTTTTCTGCACAGTTTTAAGCATAGTGTTTCTCTTGCATTTTACATGACTCTGGGGTTTGTAGCCCTTGCCTGTCAAGTTGCTTCAGATCACTTTGAATTCATTGGAACAATTCTGTGCTGCAGGTTTCATTACGCAGGATGTGAAATTTCTGCTTGAAGTACACCCGAGGAGACAGAAGGCAGCAGTGTGCACTGTTAGTTAATGAAGTGATAACAAAAATGCTTTGTTTATTATTTAATGTGCACTTAATAAGGCTGCACTTAATTTTTGCATCAGAAGAATGTGCAAAAGTGTTCATTTCGGCCTGTGAGCTTATAAATGAATTATTGTCTGAACACTGATGCCTACTCCTCTGTGCACAGTCCTGCAAATAGCTATTATTTACATTAGCAAATCAATTATTTTTCAAAAAGTCTAATTATTGGTGATGTGAGATTTATTCAGAAAAAAAATAAAAGCTGTTCTGATGGTCACAAAAATGTGTAGCAAATTGTTACTTGCGCAAGTGACTCAATGATGAATCACAAACTCAATTTAACAGTGCATTTACAGATTGTTTTCATGCAAGTCAGCAATAGCATACTTTGCTTATCTCTGTCAGTTTAGCTTCCTGCCTGTAAACCATGGTGAAGCATAGAGAAACTGGGCTAAATAAGTGAAACTAAAGTATTTCAGAAATTAAACAATCTGAAGCATTAATCCCGGCCATAGTCAGAGATTACACTCATATATTAGGGGGGCAGGGGTAGTGGTATTGTCACTCAACTAGGAATCCAACTACCCAGTAATGCTCTTGGGATCCAAATGGCGAAACCTGAGTTTCATAAAGATCTGGAATTAAAAGTCCAATGATGACCATGAAACCATTGTCGATTGCTATAAAAACTCATCTCATTCATTCATGTCCTTCAGGGAGGAAAACTGCCTTCCTGACCCAGTCTGGCCTACATGTGACTCCAGCAATGTGGTTGACTCTTAAATGCATCCTCAAGGGCAATTAGGATTGGGCAATAAATGCTGGTCCAGCCAGCAATGCCCACATCGCATGAAAAAATAATTTTAAAAATGTTTTCAGGTTTGACTTGAATGCACTGAGGCAATATTGAATTGGATTGTCATACATAAAGCCAGAATTAATTTTATTAGACCATTTTTGTTTTCCTGTGCTCTTTGAAATGGTATTTTGGCGGTAGATATTATTACTACAATATTTATGATTTCTAGCTGGTCAGCATTTTGGCTTCTATAGTGATTCAAATTTATTAAACCTGCTAACCATAAAGCAACACATGGTCCATGGTCACCAATGCCCACTTAGGGCATGGTACCTGAAGAGAGACAGAGCTGACCCAAAAGGAAAGGAGGAGGTACAACTCCCAACCACTATCACCCAATATCAATATCACAAGAGTGGTAATCCAATGCCACTGCATTGTGAGAGCAGTGGTGTGGACCCTAAATTCTCCCTTTCAGTTATTCTAGCCATAACTTCTGCCCAATCTCTCCTTTGTGTAATAATCATCTGTGTGACCCTGCTCTATATTGATATATGCAATTGTGCCAAATAATGCATTACATCAAATAGTACTGCTCCAGGTGCTGCAGAAGCAGGCTCTATAACAATTGAATCATAATGTAGCAGAGCATAAAATAACACCAAAAAAAAATCAAAAATATAATTTAATAACAACTGCCCATTATACGCTCTCTCCACTAATTTCATTGTTCTCCAATCCTCCCCTAACCTTTCCTTCTATATAATCTCTCCAACTCATATTCATTTCCACATCCTTGACTTTGTCATCTCATGTGGTCTCACTACTCTAATAATGTCAATGACAGATAAACCCATCACTGATTACTTCCATGTATCATTTGAATGAATATGGCAGATAACAGGGTTGGCTTCTTACCACCCAGATCTGGCTGGACCCCACCATTGTCCAACACCCAGTACTGGGTCAGCAAAAATATCTCCAAGTAAATATTGGGAAGATGGAAGTCTTTAGGCCCTGCTACAAACTGTGTTCTTGAGCCATTGACTCCATCCCAACAGTCTGAGGGTGAACAGTTTGCAATCTTTATGTCAAATTTGACACTGTGATCAATTCCCATTAACAAATCTGCACGATCACTAAGACTGCCTAATCACACCATCTCTCAACTCCACCCTTGCCTTATCTGCTGCTGAAATCCTCATTCATGCTTTTGTAACCTCTGGATTTGACGATTCCAATGCACTCCTAGTTGGCCTCCTGTTTTTACTCTCCATTAGCTTGAGGTCAACTCAAAACATTCCTTCAACCAAACTCAGGCAAAACCTCATTCCCTCATTGCCAGTGTGTTCTCTGATCTTCACTGGCTTCAAGTTTGGCGATGCCTCATTCTTAAAATTTCCTCACTGCTTTCAAATCCTCATTCCTCATCCCTCCCCATCTCTGTCATCTCCCTCAGCTCCAGAACCGTTAAGATATAAGAGCCCCTAAATTGTGACCTCCTAAACATCCCCCAGGTTCTGAGCTCTGGAATTCCCTTCTGAACTCTCCACTTCTCTACATCACTTTCCTCCATTTAAATACTCCGTAAATCCTCCCCCACTGACCAAGCTCTTTGATTATCTGATACCTCCTTATGTGGCTCGTTACCAAATTTTGTTTGCTAATGCTTCTGTGAAGGACTTATAGTATTTTCTTATCTTAAAGGCACTATATAAATACAAATTGCTTTGTTGGAGATATGTAGCAGGTCAGGTATTATCTGTAGGGAGAGATATAGAGTAAACTTCTCAGCTGGATAATCTGTCACGGTGGCACAGTGGACAATGCACTGCTGCTTCACAGCACCAGGGTCCCGGGTTCGAATTGCAGCTTGGGTCATTGCCTGTGTGGAGTTTGCACATTCTCTCCGTGTTTGCATGGGTTTCCTCCGGATGTTCTGGTTTCCTCCCACAGTCCAACATGCTGGTTAGATGGATTGGCCATGCTAAATTGCCGCTTAGTATCAGGAGGACCAGCTAGGGTAAATGCATGGGGTTATGGGGATAGGGCCTGGGTGGGATTGTGGTCGGTGCAGACTCGATGGGCTGAATGGCCTCCTTCTGCACTTTGGGATTCTATGATTCAATGATTCTATGAAAACAGTTCTGACAAAATGTCATCAACCTGAAGCATTAACATGGGGCAGGATTCCTCAGCTTCCCAGTTGCGTGTTTCTCAGCGGCGGAAGGCTGCTGGTGGCGGGATTCTCTGGTCCTGCCGCTGTCAATGGGATTTCCCATTGATGTCACCCCACACAGCTGGGAAACCCCATGGGAGGAGGCGAGCTGCTGGCAGGACCAGAGAATCCCGCCGGTTTGAACAGCTGGAGAATTCTGGCCGTCGTGCCGAATCTACAATGTATTTTCAGTTTCTATTTCAGATTGATGGGATCCGCTGTATTTGGTTTATGTTTGGTGGATGTTGTTGATTGGATCGAGTTCTATCATATTTGTTGCAACTCGAACCGATTCAATGTGGCAAGTAACAAACTAAAAGATTTATGATGGAGAAGAACTATGTAACAAGTAAGGGTTTAACAGCACAACGATACAGCTCTGCTGCCAACAACACCCTGACTCCAGCTGCAGCCTTCCAGCCCCGGGGATGTGCGTCCTCACTCCCAATTGGCCTAGGTTCGCACGCTTGTGCCCCATTGGTTCCGGCCTGGTCACGTGCCCCATTAAAGGGGCCACGCTACCACAATATTCAATTTAGAATTTTAATTATATGCTATTCAACTAAGCCTTTAGCAGAACGCCTTTTGGGCGGCACGGTAGCCCAGTGGTTAGCACTGCTGCTTCACAGCTCCAGGGTCCCAGGTTCAATTCCCGGCTCGGGTCACTGTCTGTGTGGAGTTTGCACATTCTCCTCGTGTCTGCGTGGGTTTCCTCCGGGTGCTCCGGTTTCCTCCCACAGTCCAAAGATGTGCGGGTTAGGTTGATTGGCCAGGTTAAAAATTGCCCCATAGAGTCCTGAGATGCATAGGTTAGAGGGATTAGCGGGTAAATATGTGGGGGTAGGGCCTGGGTGGGATTGTGGTTGGTGCAGACTCGATGGGCCGAATGGCCTCCTTCTGCACTGTAGGGTTTCTATGATTCTATGACTCAAAGCAGTTCTCCATTTGTGTAAATATCTCTTTTTTTTCCATCTCACTGCCTCTCTTGTCTGGAAGAATTGATACGATAGTCATTTATAGAAGTCGGGAAGAATTGTCTGGAAGAATTGATACGATAGTCATTTATAGAAGTTTGAAGAATGAAAGAAAAACTTGCATTTATATTGCACTTTTCACAGCCACCTGATGTCTCACAATCTTCTATAACCCATGTCGTGCTTTTGAAGTCTAGTCGCTGTTATAATGTAACAAACATTGATTATTTGTCGTGGATTCATTGATTATCCGGTCCAATAGGAATGAAATCAGGCAAACAAAAGCAGTTGCTGAACTCCTGGCAGCTTTATGTTTTCTGGCTGCTGAAAGGTCTGTGTGCTGCTGCCGTTTGTTGCATTCATGCACTTGCTACTGATTCCTCAGGCACACAGCTGTCCATTACACTTGTCTGTACTTTGCTGCTACAAATATAAACACACTTGAGCATTCAACACTGACAAATCCAAGCCGAGTATTTTCATTGTTGATTTTCAAGTTATTCACTTAAAGCAAGGATCAATAAACTGTCCTTTTGATTTAAGCTGATATGTATTGACCCTAAGTCAACACTACTTAGGAAAAAAACGTTTTAAATTGTGAGCTACATTTGTTGGTTTGGATTTGAGTTTTATGTTGGCCAGTGACAGTCTGCAACTTGACCTGAATGCAGTTTGATCAAAATGGCTAAAAACGCATCAGTTTGGCATTTCAAGCCCATCTTGCTCTTTCACCTAAGCTTATTTTAGAACAACTACCGTTACACAAGGACAGAATTTCTTCACATAAAGAGAAATCAATGTTTGGATTAGGTTGTAAGTGAGGGAGGACGTATCTCCGCTAAGTTTTTCACCATTGAGTGCTAGTGTAACCTGGGTAAGAAAAACTAAGGAAAGCTCAGGATGACAGCAGATGAATGGGGAAACCCCTATGAAAATTTACCCCTTTTGAATCAATCAAGAATCTGTTTGATTTGTGATGGGGCTGAATTGTTGCTTTTTCCCTGCAGACAAAAGGGGAATTAAGCTGGGCTTTAATGACCTCCCTCAACTATACCTAACTCACACCTATCTGGTCTAGTGTGATATACGTATCTCACACCTAACTATACCTATCTGCTCGAGACCTTCAAGCTTTTAGGTGTCCGGAACACCAACAGACTGTCCTCGTCCCCCCATGCCGACACTATAGTTATGAAAGTCCACCAATACCTCTACTTTCTCAGAAGACTAAGGAAATTTGGCATGTCAGTTATGACTCTCACTAATTTTTACAGATGCACCATAGAAAACATTCTTTCTGGTTGTATCGCAGCTTGGTATGGCTTCTGCCCAAGACTGCAAAAAACTACAAAAGGTCATGAATGCAGCCCAATCCATCATGCAAACCAACCTCCCATCCATTGACTCTGTCTACACTTCCTGCTGCCTCGGAAAAACAGCTAGCATAATCAAGGACCCCAAGCACCCCAGACATTCTCTCTTCCACCTTCTTCCGTTGGGAGAAAGAGACAAAAGTCTGAGGTCACGTACCAACCGACTCAAGAACAGCTTCTTCCCTGCTGCCATTGGACTTTTGAATGGACCTATCTCGCAGCCAAGTTGATCTTTCTCTACACCCTAGCTATGACTATAACACTACCTTCTGCACTCTCTCCTTCCTTTCTCTATGAACGGTATGCTTTGTCTGTATAGCGCGCAAGAAACAATACTTTTCATCGTATGTCAATACATGTGACAATAATAAATCAAATCAAATCAACCTTTCAATGTCGTAGTCTAGTGTACAACATTCTTGACATACCAGTGGGTCAAAGGTTGTCTCGACAGTTTCTTGTGGTTGATCGTTCTTGCAGCGTAATTCATAGAAATGTACAGGGAACAAAGGAACTCTGGGTGAAATTTTCTGGCCACTCGCAATGGCGACAGCTTACCAGAGGCTCCCTTGTGGCAGAGAGTGCAAAACATCAGGAAATAGTGTTGACAGTGGCAGGACCAGAAAATTCCGTCACCAGCTAATGGCGGGCTGCCTCCACCTCTGGCAAACATACCTAAGGTGGGGTGGGGTGGTGTGGGGGGGAGGGGAGGGGTAGTATGGTGCCCAAGGTACTTAGTGTTACCTCTATGCCTGAGGTGGACCTGGAGATATACGCAATTGCCTGCTCTGACAGCTGAGATGCCCGTGCAGACAGCCTTTGGGATATGGACCCATTGAGGGCCCCGAGGATAACTCCACCTGCACCTCTGCACAGGCAGACTTGGTCAGCCAGACAGGAGGCAGCATGTGGGGCTCTGCCTGAGGGGGGGTGGCAGCTCAATGGATGCGATGTGGAAGTACCTTGTGAACAGCCCTCACTGCCAGGCACCCTTTACCCATCCTCTCTCTCCTGGGCCATATGTACTTCCCTGTTAACAGAGAGCGGGAGAGCATGTTGCAGCATGTGTGAGGTGTTCCGCCATGATGGCGCCGCCTAGTTTAATTTTCTGTAAACTGACAGCCTGAATGTGCAGGCCACTGTTGTGAGACAAATTGCACTCAGTGTCCTGGCATGTTTGGCCACTCTTTCAATGGAAGTGGTCATCAGCACACATTCCTGGGACATTGTGGCACCCATGCTGGGGATGAACTCCTCCATTGCTTCTGGAAATGTTGACAGGTGCATACATATTTTCCAAAACTGCTCCACAAATAGCCATTTAGCATTTATCCCCCGAGATTCAGAATCTGGGTCCAGCTTGGAATGTCCTGCACCTTCTACAGAGGCTCTCCATTGGCTGTACCAGTTCCCAGCACCTGCTCACATATGACATGCTCCTCACCATGTGTCACCCTATCTACCTGTCGTACTGGACCCACCGAGGCATGTGTTGCTGTGCGGGTGGAGGGTATGCAGGATGTGACGGTGCATCCACAGAGTGCTGGTCCTCCACTGAGGATTCCTCAGGCGCCTCCCTCACCCCCTCTGTGGACATCTGTGATGCACCCCTGTTGGAGATGAAAGATATGAGTTAGGGCTGAATGTAGGTGAAATTGTGTTTCAAGTTAGCATCATGCAGGTCATGATATTTATTGTACTGGTGACACATAGAAACATAGAAGATAGGAACAAGAGGAGGCCATTCGAGTCTGCTCCGCCATTCATCACGACCATGGCTGATCATCCAACTCAATAGCTTAATCCTGCTTTCTCCCCATAACCTTTGATCCCATTCGCCCCAAGTGCTATATCCAGCTGCCTCTTGAATACATTCAATGTTTTGACATCAACTACTTTCTATGGTAATGCATTCCACAGACTCACCACTCTTTGGGTAAAGAAATGTCTCCACATCTCCATCCTAAATGGTCTACCACAAATCCTCAGGCCGTGACCACTGCTTCTGGATACCCCTACCATCGGGAACATCCTTCCTGCATCTAACTGTCTAGACACCAATTCAACATTGTCATAGTTTGTACCAAGGGGCAGCACTTCATCTAAGGCTGGCACCAGATCCCTTGCCCACCCTCCCCCTACCTCTCCATTGCCGATGGCCAGTTGAGCTGCCACCCTGCCAATACCATGGGCTTCCTTCTCCATCACAGTCAGGGTGGCCATGGCTGCAGATCCACCCCCAGTTCTGTGTCCCTCCCTGGGATTTTGGCCTCCCTTCTCCTGCACTGAGAAAAGGCAGAGACTTTGGAGTGTGAGGGTTAAACTGATTGCTCAGGATGGAGGGTGAACATTGAATAACTGTGAGGAATGGCAGTGAAAGAGCAATAGGATGAGTGTGTTGTCTATTAAGGTGGAGATTTCAAGAGGTGGCTGGACATAAAGGATTGTGTGTGACAACAAGAGGTGTCAGTCAGATGTTCACTGTGCAGAAGAATGCTCGGGAGGTGACAGAGTGATGCAGCCAGCTAGGAGTTGTAGGACATTTATCTTTCTTTCAAAAAAAATCATTTTCCAGAATTACAAAGCCAATGCACAGAGTGGACAGGGCAAGTCCTTAAACTAACTATCTCCTCGCCTGCTTCAGAAGCCAATTCAAATTCAAATTGAATCCAATTCACGGCCCCCATTAGATCCAAGCTGACAAGAGCAGGCATTACACCTGATCTCACACTGGGGGGGCGATTTTACCATCGCGTTGGGCCCTTTTTCAGGCATGACGCGGTCATAAAGTGGGATGTAAAGCAATTAGCGCGATTGGCGCCGGTTTTTGTGACCGGCACCATTTTACGAACACTGGGTTTCCGGCGCGATCAGCCTCTCGGCAGAAATGGACGAGAGGCAGGTAATTTATTGAAATTTATTTTAAAAAGCATTTACATGAGATTTGTGAGCCCAGCACTTAATCGTCCGGGCCCGCCCCTTTATGACCTTGCCGGGAAAGGTTCTCACCGCAAGGAATAGACATACTTCCCATGAATGGGGAGCAGCCGACCTGGCCTCGCTGATGGAACTGGAGGTCATTAAGGCCCCCCCCCCCCCCCCGTGAGGCCAAGGGCAAGGGAGGGTGCCCCTTGGACAGTGCCAGACTGGCACCTGGGCAATGTCCACCAGGCACCTGGGCAATGCCAGGGGGCAGGGCTAATGGGGAAGCAGCCAGTGGGGGATGGGGCAGTGGGGGGGCGGGACTAATGGGGGGAGGGCCAGTGGGGCAGGGCCAGAGAGGGAGGGGCCAGTGAGGGGAGGTGCCAGTGGGGAGGCAGGGCAGATGTGGGGGGGAGGCCAATTGCCATTCTGCAACGATCAGTGGGGGGAGGGAGAGAGGGCCCGCTGCCACTCTGCAGCGATCGGTGGGGGGAGGGAGGGAGGGAGAGGAGGCCCGCTGCCTCTCTGCAGCGATCAGTGGGGGAGGGAGTTGGTCCGCGATCGGTCTGGGTGGCAGAGGGAGTTGGCAGGGGCTGTATCTCGGGTCATAGGACCCTGCGATTGCAGGGGGGAGCTGCTTCATGCAGCCTGCACGAGCAGGAGCCTGACAGCTCTCTCTGTGTCTGTCAGACGCCTCCTACTGCTAATACACATGTGCAGCATCAGAGGCCTGCACATGCACACCACCTCCCTTTGCAGGCTTTCGGGCGCATTAAGCTTCTGCAGCGACAAACAGGCTCGTTCAGAATTTTGCAGTCAGAGTGTGTATGAGGGCGGGGCGGGGGGGGGGGGGGGGCTGAACACACGCCCTAAAGACGGATCTGAAACTTTCCCAGTTTCAAGTCCACCCAGCACTTAGACAGAAAAATGGTAAAATACCGCCTTAGCCAAAAGGCCGAGAAGCAAGAGTAGGATACTATTTTTTCGCAAAAATATACTTTATTTGTAAAATATCTGAAAGAATATTACAAATATTTCAAAATGGCCAACACACAGATTTTGTTACGGTGTAACCATCTAGAGATATGGGTTTCACCCTTGGCTGTTTTTAATTTGCAGACATGTTGTTCGTGTGCTGGTTGGAAGATTTGTCAAACCACCAAACCACCATATGGAGAAATTTTCCCATCCTGCCCGCCACAGGAATCGTAGCAGGTGGGACAGGACCATGCAACGGTCTGTTGACTTCGGATGGGATTTTCCAGTCTTGGGGCGAGCACAGCTGGAAAACCCTGTCCCTCGGCTTCAAAACTCAGAAACTTTATAATCATTATTTATGTACTTGTAAATCTTACAGTCCCTACTACTGTATAACTAAATTTGCTTTTACTCAGTGCCTATGTATTTTTGCTTGTAACATATGCAAATTATCTTTGGAAAAAATGAGGCAGTTGTAATTTCACTTTAAGAGTGATGTCCCTTTAAGAAGTTCAACATGCAAATGAGCCAGATACCTGGATTTCATCATGTAAGAAGTCTCACACCAGGTTAAAGTCCAACAGGTTTAGTTAGTGTCACTAACTGTTCTGGCTGGAGACAATACACATCTCTTTAACTTGTGCTTAACCCTCTCTCTACTCACATTGTCTGTATCTTTAAGACCTGATCACCTGTAAAGACTTGCATTCCAACCATTATTTTGTAAATTGAGTTTGTGTCTTTATATGCCTTGTTTGTGAACAGAACTCCCACTCACCTGATGAAGGGGCAGCACTCCGAAAGCTAGTGGCTTGTACCACCAAATAAACCTGTTGGACTTTAACCTGGTATTGTGAGAGTTCTTACTGTGCTGACCCCAGTCCAACGCCGGCATCTCCACATCATGTCATCATGTGACCAGGAGCCACAACCTCTCTTTGCACTGTAGTACCATAGATAGCAGGAAGTGCCTAGAGCTTGCTCTTCTACTTGTACTGATCTAGCTGTAAATAAGCCCCACCAGAGATCCTCAGGTAAATAGAATCCATGTATCTAATTTGTATTACATGTTGCTAGCACAAGGATATCACTTCATCGCTGATGAGACTGAGAACCAGGGAGTAGCCTTTCCATGACTTGCATCTTTTCTGCACCAATTTCCCTGTTCCAAATTCTATCTTGAATACTTCACTCAATCTTCTGAGACAGTCCCTCAGGATTGAGTATCACTTGCTTCCACTCCGGTTTGTTGGCATGTTTTTGTGTCTTCTACGGTCAAAATAGATACAAAATGGTTGTTTGGCATTTCTACCATTTCTTTATTCCCCATTGTAATTTCTCCTGTCTCAGCCTCTGAGGTCTAAATTTTTGTCACAGCCCCTAAGCTCATATTTACTTTAGTTACTCTCTTTTTCACCCATTTGCAGAATCTCTTACAATTTGTTATATATTTTTTGCTAGTTTACTCTCATTCTATTTTTCTGATCAAATTTTGCTGATTTCTTAAACTCTCCCAGTCGCTAAACTTCTTGGCAATGTTATAAATCTTTTATTTTAATCTAATACTGTCCTTAACATTATTTTGATTGGATTTATTATTGTCACTTGTATTGGGATGCAGTGAAAAGTATTGTTTCTTGTGAGCTATACAGAAAAAACATACCGTTCATAGAGTCCGTAGGGGAAATGGAAAGAATGGGGTGCAGAATATAGTATTGCACTTACTGGTACGGTGAAGTGGAAGATCAGCTTAATATATGATAAGACCATTCAAAAGTTGGATGGAGCAGGGAAGAAGTTGTTCTTGAGTTGGCTGGTACGTGCTTTCAGGCTCCTGTATCGTTTTCTCAATGGAAGCAAGTGGAAGAGAACATGTCCAAGGTGCATGGGGTTATTGATTATGCTGGCTGTTTTTCTAAGGCAGCGGGAAGTGTAGATGGAGTCAATGCATGGGAAGCTAGTTTGCGTGATGGACCGGGCTACATTCACAACTCTTTGTAGCTTCTCCTGGTCTTGGTCAGGGCACAGAGTCACAGAGGGATCACTTTTCACATGACTCTTTTTTATTTCTCAATGGAATGTATATTCATTGATGAAATATTTATTTAAATATTCACCATTGCTTATCTACCATTGTACCATTTAATTTCCAAACCTACCTTAAGCATCCCAGCCCTCATATGATGATAATTGGCTTTATTTAAGTTAAAGACTCTAGTTGCAAACTTGAGCATGTCACTCTTAATATGGTAGAATTTCAAATAATTTTATGATTACTGCACATCCCCCAGTGTATGCGTGGGTTTCCTCTGGGTGATCCGGTTCCTCCCACAGTCTGAAAGACGTGCTGGTTAGGTGCATTGGCCATACTAAATTCTCCCTCCGTGTACCCAAACAGGTGCTGGAGTGTGGCGACTAGGGGATTTTTGCTTGACTTCATTGCAGTGTTAATGTAAGCCTACTTGTGACGTTAATAAATAAACTTAACAAAAGTACATATAACCGAAAGGGTGTACTCTCTCCTGGATCCAGTTGACACACTCTCTCCCTGATGCTCTGCGATGTCTGCACCTCAGACTCCAATTTAACAACTCTTGAGTTGAAATTCCTCACAGTTCAAACACCTGCGACAGATGCAGTTGACCAGTTTTATGATGTTCCGACAAACTCCCACCTAAAGTAGGAGGGTTACACCACCTGCACTGCCATCTCTACCGAACCTCATTTCATTTATTTAATAAGTTTATGTATCTAATCAGCTCTGTAGGAGGTCTCAAATAAGTGTTATCAGCAAGTGAGATAATCAATGAAGTACCAGTGCCTATCATTATTTTACTCTCAAGAATATTATAAACAATTTCAATACTGAGGGATATACAATTGTCTAAGCATGTACTGCAATAGGACTCTTCCAAATTATCCAAGGCCAATCCTTAAGTTCATTAAAAGTCAAACACATCTTTGACATTTAAAAAAAATCATTCTTTAACTGAATGTGGATATCACTGACAAGGGTGGCATCTTTTACGCATCGCCCTTGAACTGAGAGGCCATTTCAAAGGGCATAGAAACATAGAAACTAGAAGTGGGAGTAGGCAATTCGGCCCTTCGAGCCTGCTCCACCATTCATTTTGATCATGGTTGATCATCAAATTCAATATCCTGATCCCCTCCTTCCCGCCCCTCCCCCCTCCATTTCCCTTGATTCCTTTAGCCCAAGAGCTATATCTAATTCCTTCTTGAAATCAGATGATGTTTTCGCCTCAACTACATTCTATGGTAGTGAATTCCACACACTCACCACCCTCACCTCAGTTCTAAAAGGTTTACCCCTTATCCTCAAACTATGACCCTTAGTTCTGGACTCTCCCACCAGGCAGTTAAGAGTCAACTACATTGCTGTGGATCTGGAGTCACATGTAGACCAGACTGGGTAAGGATGACAGATTTTCTTCTCTGAAGAACATTAATGAACCAGATGGGTTTTTACAGCAATCTATAGTTTTATTGACTCCATTACTAAGACTGGCATTGGGTTCCAGTTTTTTTTGTGAATTAAACTTGAATTCCGCTAGCTGCCATGGAGCGATTTGAACCTGTGTCCCCTGAGTCTTAGTCTGGGTCTCTGAATGATGAGTCCAATGACATTACCGCTACGCCACCACCTCCACAGATGAACTGGCTGAAGTTTGACACACTGAGCAACCTCAATGAAGGTGAGCAATCAATAATTGAATGCAGTCAATGAAGTGGAGGATTCAGATGAGGGGCAGTGGTGAAAGGTAAGTCTCAAACACCTGTTGGTAGGTGCACAACAAGTCTGTTCAATGCTGTGATTGGATGCCATTTTCAAATTCAGAGAAATCTCATTTCCAAATAGAAAATCTCTGCAAAAGGACACTATTTATAACTATTGAAGAGAAGTTATCATTTTATAACCAAAATGAAGATCACAATCACAGTGAGTACTGGAATAATGTATGAGAAGAGACCAAAAGTATTTGCAAATGCTCCTGAGACAGTAACAGTGATCCATTTAATTGCCGATTTAGTAACAGAAGCTAACACTGGCATTGCTGTTATAATACCTTGGCCTATAGCCTGAAGCAAACCTGGAGCCTGCCAAATTTTTAACCTAATTTACAACAGCAAGTGTTGTACCATTCTAACAGTATCCTCAACCGAGTAATTAGTAAAGATAAGAATCCTTTCCAAGCCCCGTAACTGGCTAAAAGCCATACCAAGCTTGCTAAGTTTAATAGGTATATAAACAATACAGAGGATATTGGAATTTTTAGATTCAGAGAACTTTATATATTGGAAAGTGTGTCCACAACAAGCGACGTCTTTAGAGGGCATTATCCTCCAGGTGCAAATGTCCAGAGAACACCATAATAGAAAACTAGAAGATAGGAGGAGGCCATTTGGCTCTTTGAGCCTGCTCTGCCATTCATCACGATCATGGCTGATCGTCCAACTCAATAGCCTAATCTTGCTTTCTTCCCAATAGAAACATAAAAGTTTCTATGTTTCTAAGTTCTGCATGTGATTCATTCCCCAAAGAGAAATGTCTCTAGTAATCCAGATTAGTTACTGTAGAAGTGACAGGGCCATTTGTCTTACCTGAACGAGTTCCATGTTGCTTAAATTTCTCCCATTTCTGAGAGAAAAGAAACCTCTGATTAGTACATTGCTCCACATGGAGAGAATCATATTCCATGTCGGTAGAATTCACAGTGAAATTGTTTGAAATGTGGATGGGCCAACCTGTCATAACTCCAAGTATTCTTAGAAGAGTCAGAGTAACATTTCAAGGAAAATATATTGTCAAATCGTAAGAAGATCTATCATCAACAGGGAGAATATTCATAGATAAAAGAAAATTACCCGGATGCTGGAATCTGAGACAATAACAGAAAATGCTGGAACATCTCAGCAGGTCTGACAGCATCTGTAAAGAGAGAACAGAGCCAATATTTCGAGTCTGGATGACTCTTCATTAGAGCTGAAGACAATAGAAAATAGGATGAGATTCATATTGTTAGGGTGAGGCTGTTGGGATTGACAAAGATGTCATAGACAAAAAGACAAAGGGAATGTGGTGATCATGGCTAAGAAGGGTGCTGATCAGAATGTGGTAAATGACAGAACCAAGGTAAGTAGAGTGTCAACGGTCAACATGAGACATGTAACAGATGGCTCTAGTGGGCGGGAGGAGGGGAGACCATGACGGGGGATTAAAAATGGGAAGCGAGATTTGAAAAAGAAGTGGAAAAATGAAACAATGGAAAAAATGAAAATAAAAATACATAATAAAAATATATATAAATAAATGGAAATGGGGTGAAGGTGGAGGAGAGAGTTCATGGTGATAATGTTGGCTCTATTCTCTCTCCACAGATGTTGTCTGACCTGCTGAGATTTTCCAGCATTTTTTGTTTTAGTGTGAGTAAAATCAAAGCTATATTGTGGTGCCTGAGCCAGCATGGTGGAGTTCAATGAGGGAGATATTGCTGAATAAGAGATGTGGATCTGAACACACCTGATTCTTAGGGCAATTCACTATGATTCCACATTATGCTTTCATAGGAATATGTCTGTGCCAGTGAAGATGATGGAGCAATGGGAAAATCGGCAGTCAGGACTGTGGATGTTTTCCAATCACATCAGCAGGAGGGTATGTTTTCTGCTGACCCCAGTCAAGAAAGTGGCAATGTCCCACCTGCTCAGAGCATTGTTAATGTGTCTTTTCAGCAGGGTGAAAGTTGACATCTGGAAAGCTGGATTTTCTTTTTGAAGGTTGCTAATGGTTGTATTATGTCTTGCAACAAGTTCATCTTCCCTTTGAACTGAGTTAATTTCAAGAATCTTAGCTTAGATTGTGGTGTCAAACTCAACTTGCATTGACTGAAAAATAGAATCTTGAAATAACACAAGTTGTTGAGACTGAAATAGCTAACAAAAGTTGAGGCGTCACTATGAGTTGTTGGGGAATTATGTTTCCTTGAACAAATTGTAGCATCCTTGATAGAAGTTGTACTGCCATCCTGAGAAGGAAGGTCTGGAAACAAATCTTCTGCGGTTGAGTTTGGATGTAAGCAATATATTTAACAATAATCCACAGAATAGTAATTCATGCAACAAGGAAAAGGATAATTAAGGCTGAAGTAAAACAACAGCACCACATTCATTTATGTGAGAGCTAGTCGTCAAGAGACATTAAATATTTCCTCTTTCTCTTGAATATACGAACAAGAAGCAGGAGTAGACCATTTGACCCCTCAAACCTGGAAGAAATTTTTAATCTGCAACGCAAAATCAAGAGAGTGCTCATTTAGGTTCTCTAAGATTTGATCAGGAATTTTTTCTCTCTGGATACTTAAATGTGGTTCTTAGTACCACTGTCAGATTACTAAGTATAGAAGGAATGTTTTATTAACAGATAAAACATAAGTATAAGTATAAGTTTGCAAATCAACTCAATACCGCACATTGGGCACCAGCTGAAATAGATGATAACCGTATCCCCATCTTGGAACTATTCAGATCTGGCATATTCCTACATGATCATTCTCACTTAAGGTTTAGAAAGACAAGTCTCACAGATGCTTAAATAGGTCTGAAGAACTGGTCAAACTGTGCCTGAAGGAAATAATCCACAAGAGAATATTACCATCCTCCAGATAGCCATTTTAACAAGTTTTAATCAGATTATAACAACCCAGATATTATTAGGGTCTGGGTATCTCTCCTCAACAATGTATCTCTTCACTGAAGCCTTGCCGAGATGTCCCTCGTGCAGCTGAGCGTGTGTTGAGTTGGGAATGCGCCAATATGGATCAGGAGCCAATCAACAATGTTTGACATCACAGTTTTCCCACTCTGCATTCTTCCAGTGCACACAGCGACAGAAGAGCTGTTACAAGCTCAGCTACAATGCAACTTTTCTGCTACTTCCCAAACTCAGAAAAGCCCCTCTTTTTCAATCATGTTGCTCTGCAAGTGACCTTTTCAATCTTGTGCAACATTGCATGCAATTGTTTTGCCATAGGCAACCTGATCACCAGCAAATAGAGAAGGCTTTCAGTGCATCAGTCTTACTGGATTCTAATGCTGAGCCCACAGGAATGGCAGTATTCCACTGAGGCATCCTTAAGGATTCCTTTTCTAATGTGTTTTTCTTTATTCCTGTGGCTGTCTTATTGCTCAGACAACTAGGTTCCAGATTGTTAGGATGGAAAGTTCTGTGTCTGTTGGTTGTAAGCGGCCTATGAGAAACAAGAACAAAAGTATCAACTGAGTTCCCTGTAAGTTTGGTCCTACAGCACAAAACTGCCTCTAATTGAGCACAGTTAATCAGCTCTGAGTTTGAGGGGCCATATGATGATTCACCGAAACATAGACCCCCCCTACAGTGCAGAAATAGGCCATTCAGCCCACCAAGTCTGCACCGTCACTCCGAAAGAGCATCCCACCTAGGCCCTCCCCTCGTAACCCTGCCCACCTAACCTACATATCTTTGGGTACTGAGGGGCAATGTAGCATGGCCAATCCACTTAATCTTTCACGGGTGGCATGGTGGCACAGTGGTTAGCACTACTACCTCTCAGCATCAGGGACCGAGGTTCAATTCCGCCATCAAAAGATGTGCAGGTTAGGTTGATTGGCCATGCTAAATAGCCCCTTAGTGTAAGGAGGATTAGCAAGGTAAATAAATAGATTACAGGGATAGGGCCTGGGTGGGACTGTTGTCACTGCAGGCTTGACGGGCCAAGTGACCACCTCCTGCACTGTGGGGATTCTATTCTAATCTGACCATCTTTGGAATGTGGGAGGAAACTGGAGCACCTGGAGGAAACCGGGTGGGAATGTGCAAACTCCACACACCCAATTGAACCTGGGTCCCTGGAGCTGTGAGGCAGCAGTGTTAACCACTGTGCCACTCCAGAAAATGGTAGATGTTATGCTGGAGCACTGAAGATGCCCTTTAAAGGTGGGCAATGATGTATATTATTGTGGCTGAGTATGGCAACTTTACCCTGTATCTGCACATGATCTCAGAACATTTGATGTTGACACAAGGTGATTGAAACAGCATTCTGCTCCACGAAATGTCTAACACTTTTATGAACTAAGATTGAACTAAAACAAACAATTGAGAAAGAGAAGAAACCTTGATGAAGTGCCAATTCTAGGAGAGCGAGATACAATTAAGTCTGAATAGAAGTGACGAGATAAGTTAACTCAAGATGTAACAAATAGCAAACGCTGAACTAAATTTAAAAGCTTTCAGAGGGTAGAAGGAAACATTGAGGCGGATGAGGAATTCCATAGTTCTGAGATCTTAGGAATGAATAAATTAGTGTTAGAGATAGTAAACCTAAAATACCATGGTGGTTCTTCCAATTTTCAAATATGACTGGCTAATAGTGGCTGTTTCTTTGGGATTCTACAAGTCTTGTACCAAAGTTGAGGTGGAGAAACCTTACAGAATTTCGTAGCAAGTGTGGTGCATCTTAATCTCACGGTTGGGCATGAGGTGGAATAATGAGCAGAATGGCATCTTTGGTGAGATTAAAAGGGAGATAAGGATAAAGGAAGGCATTAGGCCAATTCCAGCTCATTCAATCAGACCATAACAATTCCTCTATTTGCTCAAGCTGCTTATTAAACAATGACAATTTTGATGGAGGTAGGAAATTCATTAATTTGATCCTGTGCTTGGCAAATTTCCTGACTTCAGCTTTTTATGTCCCGCTGCTTACAGTTCAATTTAAGGTTATGTTCCAAATTTAAATTTTCTGTACAATATGTTGTGGGTTTCAAACACTTGAGAGGTACACATTTCCTTTGTCTTCATAACTCAGCCTACTAAAACTAAAGCTACTCAGCTAAAGATCAAAATTGACTGCACTGCATTGAAAGCTTCCAAGTTTCCATAGTGTGTTGGTGATCAGAAACTGGAATGATACCCAAGGCATTGTTTGACTAGGCCTCTGTATGGTTTAATTGTGACTCTAATGCTATCTTGTTTAGGATTCAATTTGCCTCGGTGACTGATGTTCTGCAATTAGTGAACGGTATACTGAACATAATTCTAAAGCTTTCATTTTCCTCCCACGTGGTTTTGACATTAGAGAATGATTGCAGCAGGATCTGTCCCATTTTTCTGATTTGTGGTTGGATAATTACAGGGAGAATACTCCCTGTCACACAAATGAAGCCCTGAGGAAAAATGAGCAGCAATGCATTCTCCATAAAGTCTTCATTGACACCTTGTTCCTTTTATCCTATCCTTTTCAAATGAAATATAACCTGGACTATTCAGTTCCCAGCCTTGGTCACCATACAACAACCTCTTTAATGGCTATTGTAACCCATCTGCTTCTATTTAGCCACAAATTCATCCATCTTGTTATGAATGCGACGTGCAGTCAGATAAAGAGCCTTTGTCTTTTTACCATTTTTCCATGCTTTGGTCTTACTTGCCAGCGCATCATTATGTTTTTACATTCTGTTCCTTCCTGTCGCACTCTGGTTATCATTACTCAAATCGCCACCCTGCACTATTGCCTTGTCCTTTTTTTTTGAGCCTCTAAATTTCTCCTCACTTGAAGCCTCCCCTCAAGTCCAGAGATGACAACAGCATGAAGGAATGAAACTGTGGTCTTCTCCCTTATTTCTCTTGATTTTCTGCTACAACGAAGATCCAGGTGGAATTGGAGAGGAAAATCTACAGCTGTAAATTTCCAGACACTTCACTCTGAGTGACTTCAGCATGTCTAATGGAATTCATGTAGTGTCCACGTGCCAATTCCTATGTGCTGAAAAGTCTGATCTGCTTTCTATTCTTCAGTCAATTTCCTGATTATGGGATTTACCACAAGTCACTGCTGCATCAAAATTAAGTAACAGCTTTTCACATGGCACTTGTCACAGTATCATGGGCCATTGTCCAACAAATAAACAACTCAGTTTATATTACCTTAATTGAACTTGTTTGGTTCTGGTGTTCTTGAAATCCATTCAAACATTGATGGCAGATACTTTGACAATTTCTGACTGAAATGGCAACCGGTCTCCTCGGGCTTCCATTAACAGATTGAAATGGGTCTCATGGCTGAACTAAGCAGATGGGAGCTTTGGGTGTCCAGCAATTGTTTCATATCAAGCCAGTGGAATTAATGGGGTAGTAAGCTTACGTGAAGAAAAATGCAGCAAGTGATTTTTTGATAGATTGGAAAATACTTTTCTTAATTTTATTTATTAGTGTCACAAGTCGGCTTGCATTAACACTGCAATGAAGTTCCCTTGAAAATTTCCTAGTCGCCACACTCTGGTGCCTGTTCGGATACACTGAGGTAGAATATTAGCATGGCCAATGCATCTAACTGGCATGTCTTTCGGACTGTGGGAGGAAACCGGAGCACCCGGAGGAAATCCACGCAGACACAGGTAGAACATGCAGACTCCCCACAGACAATGACCCAAGGCCGGAATGGAACCTGAGTCCCTGGGTCCCTGTGAGGCAGCAGTGCTATTGTGATAAGGATTACATTTACTAACTTTACAAGTATTTTAAATTGTATCAGCTTTTACCTGTAAACTAAGCATGAGTGTGCAAATCAGAATTGTCATTGGAGATTTCTCAGTGAAATATTCATTAGCTGCAATTTAATTCCCCCTATCAAAGAGATGTATGATGGAGCCATGTCTATTTGGATGCATTGGGGTGGAATTCTCTCGTGCACCCACCAGTGGGTTCAGCAGGAGTCCAAAAATCTATTTTTGGGACTCAACTGAACAATACCCGAGGCTGCCTCTGGAATTTGGGATGGGGTTCACCAGCAATATCACAGCAATGGTTGAGGGAATCATCTACAGGTGGATCTTCCAGCTTCAGTGCCATCGAGGCGGTTCATCTTCCAGCCCCTGGATGTTCTTGGAGATCTATCTTCTTTCTTCAATGGTGGGCCAATGATGTTGGGCGCCTTTTAAAGATGGCATCCAGATATGATGGCAAAACACACGCCATCATCATGCCCACCCCACACGGAATATGTGCTAAATTCCCAGCTGCATAACTAATGGGGCGGGGAATTTGGAGGGGATTGTTTCCCACTGGCCTCCGCAGTGGGAAACAATCCCCTCCCAATTCCCCACCCCCACCATGGGACTTAGTCCAAGGTGGGAGAATCCTGCTCATTGTTTGTGAAAATCTGTGATCCAGTGAGAAGGGAAGGAGACAATTGCATTGGAAGTTTGGGCTCCAGATACTTATCTATTTTAAACTGAATTTTGCTTTCTGTGGCGAGGGGGAGAAAAACCCAAAGATCCAAATATAATGATCAAAATCGGCACATGGCTCTACTGGATTACTTGCTCCCTTGTGGTCTAGTGGTTAGGATTCGGTGCTCTCACCGCTGTGGCCCAGGTTCAATTCCCGGTCAGGGAATGTTTTCTTTTAAAAAGCATTTAGATAGTTACATGGGTACGATGGGTATAGAGCGATATGGGCCAAATGTGGGCAATTGGGATTAGCTTAGGGGTTTAAAAAAAAGGGCGGCATGGACAAGTTGGGCCGACCGGCCTGTTTCCATGCTGTAAACGTCTATGACTCTATGGATTAACACTGAGAGAATTTACTGTGCTGTACACTATGGCTGAGCGACTTATACATATGTAAACTATTCAGTCAATGTTAATTTTTCCACTTAAGTTTTGAATCATTCAGAACAGCACTTGTGAATAATTTCAAGTTGAACCAAACTTAATGTTGCTAGGAGGATGGCAGCAATCAATAACTAGCATTTGCTACCACGGGTAAAGGAATCTGAATGCTTTGCACTCCTGCCTATGGCAAGACACGGGGCAGCATGGTGGCACAGTGGTTAGCACTACTGCGTCACAGTGCCAGGGAACTGGGTTCAATTCCGGCCTTGGATCACTGTCTGAGTGGAGTTTGCACATTCTCCCTGTGTCTGCGTGGGTTTCCTCCGGGTGCTCCGGTTTCCTCCCACTGTCCAAAGATGTGCGGGTTAGATTGAATGGCCATGCAAAATTGACCCTAGTGTCAGGAGGATTAGCAGGGTAAATATGTGGGGTTCCAGGGCCAGGGTGGAGCTGTGGTCGGTGCAGACTTGATGAGTCGAATGGCCTCCTTCTGCATTGTGGGGATTCTATGAAGACACAATTTGGAAAATAGCACCAACAATAAAAATTAGCACTAGTTTAAAAAAAACAATTTTATCTCAATCTTTTTATCTTGATAATTGAATGTGTTTCTTTGTGGGCATAATTTATTGTCGCAGAACTAACTTTTGTAAAACCAATGCAAATATTCAAGACTAACAATAGGTCGAAAGTAAAGTTACATACCCTTATGAACAATGGATGATATGTGCATTGGCAAGTAGCTGAATGTTGTTAATACGTTTTCACCAAATGAAAAGTAAAAACATTGAATCCTCACTTTAAATCATTATCCATTGAAAGATGAATGTGGGTAAAATGTTCAATCTGTAAATGTTTTCAAACCTGATTATGACAAATCTTCAAAGCAAATCCAATCCCTTTGATCTTTTGCTTTTGGTAGTAGTCTGCACAATATCTGGGACATTGATTTTGTTCTTTAGCAGCTAGTTAAAAAGTAATTTGTTGCTTCTCTAGCTTTTCAAAGAGAGTTTAACTTTTTTGGCCTATTTCTGTTGAAAACAATAAGCAGTAACTTGTGATATGAAAGGATTCTACTGATTGCAACTTTGCAGAGGAACTGAATTAACATACTTGAGTTTGATTTATTATTGTCACGTATAAGTATACAGTGAAAAGTATTGTTTCTTGCGCGCTATACAGAGCATACAGTTCATAGAGAAGGAAACAAGAGTACAGAATGTAGTGTTACAGTCATAGCTAGGGAGTAGAGAAAGATCAACTTAATGCGAGGTAGGTCCATTCAAAAGTCTGAAGGCAGTAGGGAGGAAGCTGTTCATGAGTCAGTTGGTACTGAGTCTGTCTGTACGGAGCCTGCATGTTCTGCCCCTGTCTTTGTAGGTTTCCACCGGGTGTTCCGATTTCCTCCCACAGTCCAAAAGACATGCTGGTTAGGTACATTGGCCATGCTAAATTCTCTGTGTACCCAAAGAGGCGCTGGAGTGCGGCAACTGAGGGATTTTCACAGTAACTTCATTGCAGTGTTAATGTAAGCCTACTTTTGACACCAATAAATGAAGTTTTAAAAATCCATATTCTGAGGGGAGACCCCTTGTCACCCAGGGTCCATGTTCTGAGGGGAGACCTGATAAATCTTTTCCCGTGGTCACAGATAACGTGAACATTCAGGGAGTGAAACCCCTTCCGATTTACAAATCTAGCTGGCTGATCCCAGGGAGTTCTAATGGCAACATGATTGCAGTCAATTACACTCTGTATCTGGAGGAATTGCATAATGGCCCCAAAGCCACTTGCTCCAACAGCCCTGCTATCAGATAACGTTGAAAGTCTGTTGGCCCTTCTGAACTCCGCATTGGTCACCTCCCTGATGCACCTTTCTGTTCCAGTCTAGGGAATGCCACATGACCTTGTGGAACCCTGAAATAAGGCGCTAGCAGGGAGCTAATAGCTGCGAGCACCATGACCATAGTTTTAAGAACAATTGACAATGGTTTCATGATCATCATTAGACTTTCAGTTCCAGATTTTTATTCAACTCAAATTTCACCATCTATTGTGGCAGGATTTGAACCCAGGACCCTGGATCTTGTCCTAGATTATGAGTCCAGTTACAATACCACTATGCCACTGCCTCACCTATAATTACATAGCGCAGCAGGTCTTGTTGTTGGAGTGCACACAGGTCAGTGACCACCTCCTGGGGAAGCTTTCACTGCGTCTGACATTGCATCTCCGACATTTGGAGGTAGTTGGTGCACATTCTGTATGTGCAGACATGCCAATTCTCTTAATGATAAAAACACTCCTGGTTGGTTGCCCCCTGACCTCCCTCCCCCTCACTGATTAATGGCCTCATTGCCTGTGTTCTTGTGCAACTAAAGCCCTCCTCTGATGAATCCCCTTATCTCTAGCATCTGCTGTTGCCAAAAGATTGAGTATATGAGACCCATTGCGAATCCACAAAGTGCAGTGTGAAGAAGGCAGGCAGAAATATGAACACCTCCGTTGACATGGCTTTCATTCCTAGAACAGCTGCAAGTTGACCAATGGGAGTGTATGACCCTCCCATGAGACACAGCCAGAACTCCTCCATTCCCACAGTGTCCTCCTCTCACAACAGCCTGATCTCCTGTGAGGTAAGGTTCCTAGCAATGCCAAATCTCCAGCAAGGTAGCAGTTTTTTAAGCAGCCATGTTGATGGACTCTAGCAATCTGGACCCTATAACTGGAGCGCATTTGCCTCTGTCCTCCTTGACCCTCTCAACATTATCCTGCTCCTTTCCCCCATCATCCTTGACACAGACCCATTGACTGACAAACTTCCATCTCTCACACTCGATCCCTCTCTTCACCTTTGACCTTCCTGCAGTCATCCTGGAACCTCCCTCCATCATCCTTCACCTGCCTTAATTTTCCCTTGACCCTCCCTCAGAGACCATTGATCTGTTCCTCCTATATGCAGACTTGTCATGCTTCAAACTCAAGGTCCCTATCCTGACTGTTGATCTGCCATGTATGGTGCAGCTGGCTCCTTTGGACACATAGCACAAGGTGACTGTAACAATGGAAACCCCCTCCTCATAGACCAGAGCCTCGTTCCCTTAAGCCTGGAGGTCAGGCGTGCCAGTGCCTTGCTGTGCTGCTACTTCTGGACCCAAGCACAAGTCCGACTCTCTTTTCAGCTCAACCACTCTGCTATTTGAGAACCCAAGCACCACACTCTCCACCCTCGCCTCTTCCTTTCCACTATCTTCCCTCGGCAATGTTCCCTGTCTTGAGCTAGACAGAGACATGCCATGTCAGTGCATGCCAAGTTCAAGATATCAAAAAACAGACATGTGTTTCTTGTGTCACTAATCAAACTTGATGATAAGGACTGAATTTGTTTTGTCCCCAATTAATGAACATTCATGGCTGCAAATATATTGCTAATGGAAACCTGCGACAAGATGGTATGAGGACTGACATGCCCCAAAAGCACCATTGACTTAATCTCTGCATCTCAACCCATCATCAGGAAATTGAGATTTCCACTCTCACCTATGTGCAATGTTTACCGCAGTTGCAGGCTCCATAAAATCCATCCCCTCCCCCTCTCCTATTAACCTTGTTATCTCAGAAGTCTAACTCTCTGTTAGGAGTCCTGCAGTTAACAAGGTGTTCAACCTCTTCTAGCCAGCGCACATGATTTCAAATGAACTCTGCTGGAAATAAAATCTTGCTCTGCAGCCAAATTGTTCTCAATTTTAAAAACTAAAAGCAGTGCTTGAGACCAGAGCCAAACCCACTTTCTACTCGTCCCTACAATGTTGACCCTTAGCTATTCTATTCTTCATCTCCCAGGCAACTTGGTCACATGTACATTTTATTAGAAACCAGATGTTTTACCAAGAATCAATTCCTAGTGAAACCTAGTTCTTAAAAGGACTAATACTACGATATAAAATATGGATCTTTCTCCCTCAAAAGCACATGAACCATCACAATTTTCCTCGATGCCAATTTAACTCCATCGTATTGTTAATTGTGAAGCTTTTTCTCTTTTGTACTTGGGATAATTAATCACCTGAAGGATGGGGAAACAGCCAGCAGCAAAAATCATATGCTGGTGATACGGCTTATCCAATTTCCTTCTTATTTAAATAACTCAAAGGAAGATTGGATTGCTCTATGTCCAGGCTGCTCAGTTCTCTCCACTCACCTCTTCTCCACGTGTCCTGCTGATGTGATTGCTTATCTCCAAGCATAAGAGGGGATAATTTGTTCCAGTAATTCCTGCAAATCTATTCTCTCAATGTTTGCAGGCAGATTATTTTTTTTAAAAAGCTCCTTTCATGTTAAAGTAAAATGCATGAAGCTCACTTTGTCAAACACAAATAACTTCTCCATGGTCTGTAACATCACTCTGTGAAAAATGTAATAAATCAAGATGAATTTCATCTGACAGCACTAATTGTTGCTTAACACACTGCTCAAATTCACGCACACTATTTTTCAGTGTTTTCTGCTGTTCAGTCGTCTTGTCGGCCCTTGAACCTCTCAGTTGTTGAAAAGCTTGATTGATGTGCAAACTTGCTTGGTGAATTGTTTTCAAAACACATTCTTCCTAGCAGTGCTGGTCAGGTCAGGTCTCTGGTCAGTTGTTACCTTGTGCCAGCACCGCATGTTGGACTATTTAAATATAAATGGAGAGCTAAATCACACAAACACAAGCAGCTGAAATCAGGAATCAGCTGTGATCTGTTAAGATCCAACCAATATTTTCTGCCTGAGCTTACCCATTCAATCTATTCACTTCAGCAATACAGAACTGACTTCACAGAGCCCCACTCTGAAAGATATTGCCTTGTAAGGTATTTTGTGAAGTTAGCCTAGACCCTAACTTTTGCATTTGATTTTGGCATTAGGGTGAGTATAAGGTGTTTCACTCCAGGTATGATTCCAGTGACCCATGAGGACGTTTTTATCAAAACAAGCTTTATTTACAAACACAGTTAGAATATAACAGAATTAGCACAAGCTTTACCAATTAAAATACTTAAATATGACAAACGTATAATTCTTAACAGCTAGCTATCTCTATTGTTCCATTTTAGCAGTATCTCCCATAGGCATACATCCCTGCTTTAGAACCAGTTAGCTCAGAAAGCAAAGATGCTTGCAGAGGTACTAGATTTCCAGCCTTTTGATGCTTCTGGAGAGTGATCCTGACAGACTCCTGTCTTCTCGTTCTCATGCAGCAACTTCCAGAGAAAGCTCCACTCCCAAAGAGTGGAATCTCAGAACAGAACTCTTATTTCTTGGTAAATTCCAGTCTCCACTTCAAACAGAGCATGAGATACAGAGAAAGCAACCACTCTCTAAAGATCCCAGAAAGCAGACTGCTTTGAATTCTCTGTGAAAGCCTAGCTGTACCCAGTCATATGGCCTTACCTGTCAATCAACCTAATCAAGCGCTGCTCTGAAATATCCAGGGGAAAACACAAAACAGCAGAACTCTGAAAAGCTCAGGTTAAAATAAATATTGCAGCCATTAAGATCAATTATGCTGCTGCAGAAAGAATATAGTGCTGCTGGATCCAGACAAAATGGCTCTGATTAAAATGGAAGGGACTAGTAAACACATTCTGCACAGAAACATGACTAAAGTTCATCTAAAAGCACAGTATCGTCACAGCATGCAAACTGCCGTCTGTGATACTGCATTCCAGCTAGTGTAAGGAAGAATGAGCTCATAATTATTTAATATCTTTCAGGACTGACCCCATTGCACCCCAAACTGCTTTACAGCCAATTAGGTATTTTTCAAGTACAGTTACTGCAATGATATAGGAAACACAGCAGCAAATTTGTACTCGGCAAACTCCTGCAGACATCTCTCTTTAGTGATGTTGGTTGAATAATAAACATTGGCCTTGGAGAAATCCTTGTCCTTCTTCAACATAGTGCATTGGACTGTTTGATACCCATCTAGGGGGTGGTGGAAAGAGCCTTGTTTAAAAGATGGCACCTCCAACAGTGCCGCACCCCCTCAGTATCCCACTCAAATGTAGATGTTGTGCTTAAGGCTCCAGAGTTGGGCTTGTATCCACAACCTTCTGCCTTAGAGTTGGAAGTGTTATCACTGAGCTAAAGCTAACACTGTAATACTATTAGGAAACACTGTAACAGTCAATTCTAAAATGCAGGTAGGAGGAAAGAACAAAATGATTGACAAGGCAGAGATAAAAATGGTTTTCTATTTGATTCAGGAATAGAAGCTGTCTTTTTCTCTGACAAACCATTGAAGGGCATGATGATGAATAGTGATATTCATAGAATCATAGAATCCCTACACTGCAGAAGGAGACCATTTGGCCCATCAAGTCTGCATCGACTCTCCCACAGAGCATCTTACCCGGGCCCACCTCTGCCTAATCCCTACAACCCCACCCCATTAATCCCCCTAATTTACATGTCTTGGGACACTAAAGTGCAATTTAGCATGGCCAATCCACCTAACCCACACATCTTTTGAAGTGTGGGAGGAAACTGGAGCACCTGGAGCAAACTCACGCAGACACGGGGAGAACATACAAACTCCACACAGTGACCCAGGCTGGGAATCGAACCCAGGTTCTTGGCAGTGTGAGGCAGCAGTGCTAACCACCATGCCGCCCATCATAATTTTGCAATATGTGTTCTAATTATTTAATTCACTAAAAAAAGCACAGAATAACATGGGGCAGCAGTAGAAAATATTTTGACATGGAGAAATTAAATCTTCTAGTACTTTGTTCCTGGGCACAGTGCAGATCAGAGAATCAGACATGGGGAAGCGGCAGGAAATCGGGAGCAATGTGATTCCTAATGATCTATTTCCTGTCCAGTTAGGCTCAGTGCCAGGGCTACAGCAGTGGAAATCTGCCTCCATACCTGCGAGATTGCTACTATTTAGTTTGAAATGTTTTCGATGTAGCAGCAATTAAAATCCGAGTTTAAATTCCTATACGTTACTTTTGAAATGATAAATATTCACAGCCTTAAGTATATATCACTACCTAGAGGCAAGGCAGCTAAACGTTGGGAAGGAAACTAGATTTTTAAAAGTTTTCTTTCACCTTTGAGCTGATGGTTGAGATACACGTATATGCTGTTAAAGCTTCGGTTTACCGTTCATTCTAGTTCATAAATATGTGTTACACCCAAACAATGCAAATTTTAAGGATTATAAATGGTCACGGGATAAAATGTGTGGTAGTATTCATCAATTGGAAACTATTTGTGTTCAATTTATGGACTTCTGAAGAATTGATAATTACCAATAAATACAGGCATAAATGAAACATAGCATGTGGTGGAAATGTAGCATATACTTTGAATTGTAGAAAAGAAAATCATTAGTAAATGAGTTCAAGACACAGTGTATGTTTTTGAAGGTTTATTTAAGCTCCCTTCACATTGCATTTACTTTACTGATATATCCTGCAATCAAACAGTAATTTGAGCCAAGATCATTCAGAAAACAAATTCCAGTGTGAATACGGCTGTTACTGAAGATACTGGGGATAATATGTTCTCCTAAGATCTGCAACTACTGGGTAATTTCAGCTATAATTCAATAGTTTAATAATATAAATAATGGGAATAGGGGATGCTGTGGAAAATTGGATTTGATTGCATATATTGTAATGAGTTTAAATAGTGTAAAATCAGGCAAACGGAAAAAAAATCAAATAAAACAGGATCTTGTGCTCGATTTTCTTTATGAGATTAGGGTTTGCTGATGTGGTCACTTCAGAATCACCAAGATTTATTGTTTTGCATTTTTTTAGACATCCACCAGGGAAAAATAATTGTAATGTAAGCAAGTCTTTGGGTGGTTATGAAACGCTCACAGCGCAAATGTGTGAAAACCATTCCTTATTTTAGAAAACATTTTTTTTGCAGCTTAATTTTAGCTCATATTAATATGACTGAAAAATTAAGTGAATGAACAAAACGTGGAATAATGCAATAATTTGCCATGCTTTTATTACAACATGATTTATTAGGGAAGTGGTGTATTATTTCGGTAAAAGCTTTGTGGGAGAGGATTTAATTTGTGTGCAGGTAATAGCAAAATTGGAAACCTGTTAACCTTAAATTTCTGAAGACGGTAGCCTTATATTCTGCACTGAATATACGCTATTTGTCAATTTGGTTGTTCTCTGTTGAAGTTTTGACAGGAGATTGGACATCGCATGCAGAAATTCAGGGACGTTCTTTTAAATTATCATTACAACTTTCATCGCAGTTACTAATCTTACCTCTTGTTTCCTTCTCAATGCTTCTCGACAGCGTGTGCACGTACCTTTGTACAGAAAACCTATTCATCAAAATGACTGAATATTTTTCTCTGGCCCATATTTTCTTCAGAGCTCCTCTGGCTATGGAAGTGATTACATTATATGACAGCTGTGGCTGTTTCCAGATATGACAATAGCAAGACAAATGGCCTTTTTACTTTAGTGACATTCTTTGTCTTAAAACTTTTGTTTTCTTTGGCAAAACATGTATACTTTTCTGTGTTATTAACAAACAAATGGACATAACGCTATTCAATCCTCCTCTTGCAATTTCTACTAATCATTTCAGATATAATACTTGGGGAACAAAGGAAGGAAAGTGTAACTAATAAACGCTGTATTGTATTACTGCTCCCAGCTAAACTCTTCAGTTTTCAAAGAGAACATGTGGCATTTGCAGGAAATGTGAGATAATCAAATAATTTCTAAACTGAAATGATCATATTTCAAAAGAATAGCTCCTGATTTATTTCGCAAGTCTTCCACGTTTGCATATCTGACAGACTTAACACTCGCAAACTGTGGGAAAAGCAACTGCTAAAAAAATGTTGAAAATACATTTGCTGACTCAAAGTTTGACAGTCATTAATCAATTCTTTTTAAGCTTCTTCATTTTTTTTGTGAAAGTTTTAGCTGCCATAGGCTAAGCATGGCTTCCTGAGACTGGGCATTGTTCGCAGATAGTTTCGGGGTTGATTTTATCTCTGTATCAAAATTCATTATTTCAGACAGACTTTGAATTATCGGTAAGTCTGGCCTCTAAATCTTGTCATTTTTTTTCATCATGAGCTAATGGTATCCTATTATTTACAGTCTCTGTTTATTGGTTCTGGGCATTGTCTTCCATCATTCCAGTCTATTAAACTTCATTTGTTTTATATCGTTCGCTGTTATAATTTCCACATAGTTCAATTTACAGTTATGATTAAGGCTGTCACTGTGTACCTTAGTTTTTACTCTACAAGTTAGTGTGGGGCAGGAACTTCTGATGGTGTGACAATTCAGTAGAATTGCTACTCTACTAGAAAGTTCTTGCCTTAAAGTTCTGGCGATCCTATCTCTCCCGACCTTCCGACGCAGGCCAGGTGAAATCTGGGTGTGCAATGTGTCCCCAAGGTTTATCATAGAATCATAGAAACCCTACAGTGTAGAAGGAGGCCATTCGGCCCATCGAGTCTGCACCGACCACAATCCCACCCAGGCCCTACCCCCACATATTTACCTGCTAATCCCTCTAACCTACGCATCTCAGGACTCTAAGGGGCAATTTTTAACCTGGCCAATCAACCTAACCCGCACATCTTTGGACTGTGGGAGGAAACCGGAGCACCCGGAGGAAACCCACGCAGACAATGTGCAAACTCCACACAGACAGTGACCCGAGCCAGGAATCGAACCCGGGACCCTGGAGCTGTGAAGCCGCATTGCTAACCACTGTGCTACCGTGCCATTTAGGGTTGAAGGACTGTAGAATCGAAGGGAAGTATACTCCTCCTCATTTTTTATGATACTAGTTGCCATAAGTTTAAAGTTTCAGCCAGATTTGAAAGTCTTTGACAAGGTAAATGTATAAGGTATATGGGTAGGATTGTTTGGGGGGGTATTGTGGGGGGAATCGGGGGGGAGGTGCGTTGGGCCATGGGTCAGGCCTTGGGCAGAACTGTTGGGTATTGTAGGTGTTTGACCTTGGGATGGGGTGTTGGTCAGACCTTGGGTGGTATTTGTGCTTGGGATCTTGGTGGGGGCGGGCCGGGGTGAGCGAGTCAGATCAGTTGGGGTCTTGGGTGTGGCAGGGGGTAAGATCAGGCATTGGATGGGGCGAGGGGTTTGGCCGGGGAGGTTGGACTTTGCTGTTGTTTTGGTTGGGTCAAGCGTCAGGGGAAGGTTGGATTGGGTTTTGGTGTCAGGGCGGGGCTTCTGGGTGGGTCGAGGCTCAGGGAGAGGTTGGTTTGTTCCATGTCGGGAGGTCAAGTCATGCCTTGGGGGTGAGGTTGGGGCTGCTTGGGGGTGGGGATGGGGGGACAGTTGGATCAGTTTGAGCCTTGCATGGGGGCTGTTGGGTTGGGTCAGGTTGTGCCTTGGAGGAGGGGAGTCATTTGGGTCTGGCCTCAGTTGGAGGTTTGGTCAGGTCTCGTGGGAGGGCAGTTGGGTTGGGTCTTGGCTGGAGGAAGAGAGAGGGTCCATGTTGTTTTGGACTGGGCCTCCGGTGGTGTGGGGGATGGGAGGGCGATTGTTGGGTGTTGTGACAGGTCCGGCTGTGCTAGCTTGGGCCGGCCATGATGGGGGGAGTTGCGGCGGGGGTTAGTGGGGTGGGTGACTCCCATTGGGGATTAGGGGTGGTGGGGAGAGTCCCATAGTGAGTTGCTGTGTGCCTGGGCAAGAGTAACCCTCTAGTTAGGAGGTGTTTTTAATTCTTCTACCTTTTTCTGTGTAACTATTGATGTAAGACATTTGGAGTTTGCGATTTAAATCGTATTTGCAGGCAATTGCGTGCAAACCTTACATTGGAGCTTCGGGCAGTGGTGGGGTGGGGGAAGAGGGGGTGCTGGGTAGGGGTGCAGGTGGGAGTTCCCCTGTTCACCTTTGGAGTAACATCCCACTCAGTACAATGCATTGGAGCTCAGAAGTTATGGCCCATGGTTACTTTGTGTTCAGTTACATTGCGCATATTTTATTTTTCAGTTTATATTTTACATGGATATTGTATCTGCAAAATTGCACCATGATGGCAAATTCCATGATGCTTCTTAGAGGAGCTTTGCTCATTCCATTATACATTCACCAATGTTTTAGCCAAGGAAACATGAGGTCAGTCAGATTGAACTAATAAGAATTGAAAAGATGCTTGCCAAAATCTTGCTGGCGTTTACGTCGGCGGGATCTTACTGTCTCACCAACAGCACACCCTCGTCATGAATTTCCTGTTGGTGAGGGGGTGGGTTTAATGGGAAACCCTGTTGACAATGGCAGAACTACAAGATCCTGCCACCAGTGAGCAATGCAGTCCCTCCCGCTGCTGTGAAACATGTTGCGAACAGGGAGGAAAATTCCACCCAACGTTGGAAACCGTTTGGTACCCAATGGTGACATTAAATGCACATTCCTCCAATGGTTCTGCTTGTAATAGCAATGTGCAGGAGAGGCCAGCAGGCCAAACTCCTGGATCTGCAATTTCAAAGGAGTGTGATTCTGGGATCTGGCGTGGGTGTGATTTCAAAACCACTGTCCCGCAAGTCGTCTCGGCTTCTTGATGTCTCCAGGACAGTTTGTAATTTTCAAATGGCCAGCAGGGATGATGGAATGGGAAACCTATTCACCTCCAGTTGACACCCTATTAATCTCCTTGAGGAGTTTATTAAGGGGCCTGATCCTTGAGGAGTCTAATGCAGAGCAGTGCACAAGTTTCTATTGGATTTCTCCTCAATGGTATTAGGGCACTGCAGTTTTTCCTTCTGATACCCTGTTTTGTCTCAATCCTGTATGATATTGGTTGTGGATTTTTCAATGATTTGTGCCTTCCTTCTGTCTTGTACCCATTCTCTATCGCTGAGCTTCAGCACTGGTAGCTCAAGTGCTCTGTGTGTGATTAAAGTTTTAGGGTCTAGACAGGGTTTTGGGGATTGTCTATTCTCCAAGTACGCTGCTTGAGTTCGTAATTTCTTAAAACCATAACTTTTTATTTAGGGCGAGCTCTTAAACATTTAGATCCCTATGTAGGTCGGAGTTTCTCCTCCTTCCAGAACTCTGTTACTTCTCAGTCATGTGATCTGACATCATTGTTATATCAGCATGATGTTTGCTTATTTGAACCCTTTACTCTATAGCTCCCCCCCAAGTCTTTAACCCAATCATATTTACATCCCCTATATCCCCCCAACAAAGTCTCGGACTTCACAAGGATAGTCTCTGAGGTGCCTGAAAACAATCTCCCTGATCTTGTTCTAATCATGGGTGGGATTTTCCTTGCCTCTCATTGGCTGGTGGCAGGATCGTCTGGTCCTGCGGCTGCCAACAGGCTTTCCTGTTTCACCCACAACCTGCCACCAGGAAACCCACAGTGAGTATTCACTGTTGGCAGGATTGGAAGATCCCATCAGCCTGAATAGCTGGAAAACCTTGGCTCTTCTTTGAGGTCAGGGATATTCAGTCCTTTCCCTTCTGTTGGTGTGTGTTCTTCTGGGTGGGTGTAGAGGAAATAGGACAACAATATGTCACAATAGAAAAAGAAGCATTGGCAGTAACATGGGTGTGCTAGAAATTTTCAGACCATGTTCTGGGATTGTTTTTCAAAATAAGACACGAGTCACAAAAGGGTGACTCGTGTCTTATTTTGAAAAACAATCCCAGAACATGGTCTGAAATTTCTAGCACACCCATGTTACTGCCAATGCTTCTTTTTCTATTGTGACGTATTGTTGTCCTATTTCTGTTAGTGGCCGACAGGAATTTATACAGGTTTACACTTACATGAAATAAAACTGGCCCTGGACCTGTAGATGGTGTATCTGCTGCTACTATGGTCGGTAATTCAGGGTCATAATCTGCCAAGATTTCAAAAGTGATTAAAAAACAGCTCTCTCAAGGGATCATAAATGTCTATTACATTTGATAGGAACTTGCCTACTTGGTTGACCATCCCAAGGAATCTTTGAAGCTCCTGATGACTCTGGGTTGTGGAAATTCTCTGCTTTCACTTTTTGTGGATCAGTGGCTTGAACAATGTGGCCTAGAAACTTGATCATAGGTTTGGCGAACTCAATTTTTCATTCCATGTTAGGCTTGCATTCTGCAAGACTCTCAGGAATGCTCTGACCCGATGATCATTCTCTCCTCTCTTGGAGACATATCCGGCTATGTCATCCATATGACGTATTTCTCCTTCCATGCCTTCTAGATGTAAGACATTGTTCTCTGGAACATTTCTGGAATGGGTACTATTCTAAAAGACACTCTATTGAAACAATGAAGACTGAAGAGCATTATAAATGTGGTCAGTAATCTAGATTCTTTGCCCTGAGGCAACTGTCAAAATCTACTGTTCACATCCAATTCTGTAAATAATATACTCAACGCTCTCATCCATTGAGGTCATCGGGTGGATCTCATGTTCCACTGATTTGTTTAGTTGAGTTAAAGCCACACAGACTCTTATAGAACCATTTGGCTATGGGACAGTAACCATTCCTGAACACCAAACAGTGAGGTAACCGCTTACTTCTCTATCTTTTCAATTTCACCCTTGTCTTTGTCCAAGGGTGGGTGAAGAACTTGTTCTTGGTGTGAAGAGGCAAATTGTTTTAGCATCAGTTTGTACGGTGATAGGGTACGTGGCTTTGAACTTCCCTTGGCCTGTAAACAATTTTGGGAATTCACATTGAAATGTTCTGATGGAGTTCTCTTCAGCATTTCATCCACTCCCTAGATTAATTCCAGTTTTAGGCATCCCTTTCTGCTAAGTAGACAAAAGATTGAGGATTTCTCGGTCTTTAACTTTCAGCTCTGCCATTTTGGGGTGTTTGGCTTGATGCTAAATGTTCAGATTCAATGGCAGCAGCTCTTGTTGCCGTGGCTGCTTCATTCATAATCTGGTAGGAGACTGTGATACTGCAAAGGTGAACTCTGATACAGAGGAGGCCTGCAAGGCTTGGATTGGGCTGAGTCCAGGAAAAATAAATGTGTGATTCATGTTGTTTTACCATCATTAGTTCATCACCGGGCAGATGTTGACTTTGTTAGACACTGAAGAAAGTGACATTCAGGATTGCTGGAAGATTTGTATTCAAATTTATGCTCATTCATATTTCTCAGCCACCTACCTAATTTCTTTGTCCCACGTATATCAGATTTAAATACCAATATTGTTCGTCCAAGAGTCGAAAAATAACTTTTAGGTGAGTGTGCTATACTGCTGGGTATTAATGTTAGAGGTAGCTTACTTTGGTATTTTACAGGTCTGAGGAGTAATGTTATTTATTGCAGAAATACTGAGGGAATGTTTAAGAGTGAGAGCAAATATTAAATCAACGTTTAATTGGGAGCCTCTGTTCTCTGCTGGGGGCCACGTGATGTTTTACTGTCTATTTGAAATAACTTTTTAAAAACATTTATTCTGATCACTGTAAGTGGGTTAAGGTTCAAGAGTGTTGTGTAAAGAGATGGGTTAGCATTGAGTAAAGTACTTGTTTCATATTTGCATTGGAAAGGGTGCAGAAGAGATTTACCAAGATGCTGCTTGGTTTGGAGGGTAAGGACTATGAAGAAAGGTTGAACAAACTTGTACTGTTTTCATTGGAGCGTCGGAGAATGAGGGGGGACCTGATAGAGGTTTACAAGGTTATGACAGGCTTAGAGAGAGTGGATAGTCAGAGTCTTTCTCCCAGTGTCGAAGGGTTAATTACTCAGGGGCATAGGTTTAAAGTGAGAGGCGGGGAAAGTTCAAAAGAGATATAAGGGGCAAGTTTTTCTCACAGGGTGGTAAATGCCTAGAACGCGCTGCCGGAGGAGGTGGTGGAAGCAGCTTCTATAACAATGTTCAAGAGGCATCTGGATAGATGTATGAATATGCAGGAATAGAGGGATATGGACCACGTAGAGGCAAGAAAATAATAGGTTAGAGAGGCATCTGTGTCTGTACATACCTGGTGGGCTGAAGAGCCTGTTCCTGTGCTGTATTGTTCTTTGTTCTTCATTTACTTGTTTCATTTGAAAACTTGCAACTTGTTGCAGAGTATATTTCTCCAATGCAGAATGGTGAATGCTAAACTTTTGCACTAACTGTTTAGTAAAATTTGAACGTTCAATACTTATCAGGCATCTTAGTCACTTAGCAAGGTAAAGATGTTTATTTTGGCTGGTATGGAAAGGAAAGTTTCATCTTTGATGTTGTAAAGTTACTATTGGTCAGAAATGCTGTGTTTCCATGTTAGAATGGTTTTATTTGTTAAAGCATTTAGTGCTTTGAAGGGCAGTTTGTTTTTAAATATATAAGTACATTCTGAGTATCATTATTAAGGATTGTTTCTGAACACAACAGTGAAAAGAAGCCTGTTTAAAAGTATAGACTGGTGTCCTCATACTCAAACACAACACGAGAATATTTGTACATCTAATACAGCACATAGTGAGACCAGTGAAGCAAATTTGTTTTTTCTCCAATTTTCATCTGCTTATGTGAAGAGGTGCTTATTATTTTGAAAGACTCAAGTGTTTGAATGCCAGATAGCCAGAAATATTACTGCATTTGTGAAGAACATAGAAAAACAGCTGAAAAGAACAAAGGCGAATACTTCAAAGGATTTACCCCTCAAAGGAGCAAGTCAAATCCAAATGGTTTGAAAGGGATTTGCTGATCACTGTTGATCTAAATCTGTCGTGAGTGTAGACTCAGTATGGACACAGGCCCGTGTAACTCTGAAACCTTCTGAAAGTGAACCACTCAGGGGAATTTCAAGCAGAAGTTCAAGCAACATTGGCACATGCAATACATATTTTACGACCTTTAATATTGTTAAATTTATTCTATGATAGCATGCGTTTTCACAGCATATCTCGTAACGGACTTTATAATTTCAGAGGTTCAGAAGTATTTCTGTTACACCTTATTTGCACTCATCAGATTCCTGCCACTTCTGGTTTGAATATTTTGGAGCTCTCAAAAATTATTCTGAAGAATAATTCTATAATTCTAAATCCACAGGTCCAATTTGTACTTTGTTTTGTTATGCTCACTTTCTAAAACATGGTTTGAAATTTTGGCTGTAAGATGCACAGTCACTTTAAAAATCTGTTTGGATATAGGGTTGCACAGTGGTTTGCACTGCTGCCTCACAGCGCCAGGGACCCGGGTTTAATTCTGGCCTCGGGTCACTATCTGTGTGGAGTTTGCACATTTTTCCTCTGTCTACATGGGTTTCCTTCGGGTGCTCCGATTTCCTCCCACAGTCCAAAGATGTGTGGGTTCGGTTAATTGACCATGCTAAATGGCCCCTTTGTATCAGGGGGACTAGTTAGGGTAAATATGTGGCGTTACAGGGATAGGGCCTGGGTGAGATTGTGGTCGGTACAGACTTAATGGGCCAAATGCCTCCTTCTGCACTGTAGGGATTTTATGGTTCTATATTCAGATCTTTACATTGATTCCACCCTGGATCCTGCCTTAGTCTGTACATGTTCAGACTTGCAATAGTTTGAAATTTGGAGAAGACACAATTGCAGGTAATTTTAATTTTGGTCAGCAGTGTAAGAAGCACAGTAAAAATCACTGCTCATTGCATTACTTGATTTTCCGTTTCACTGAAATCAATGGAACGAAAAAGTTGGTAAGATATTTAGCGGGTTGCCAGTTCGATATTGTTCTTTTATGCTGTTGCCCAAAGTTAAAATTAAAGCAAATATCTTGAAGGTGGTGGCTTTAATGTGCACTTGTGCAGGACTCTCAGCAACATAACAGAAGAGACAGAAGCTCCGCTGCTTTGTAAATACAATAAATTAAGACTGCCTAACATGAAGTGAAGTGAAATCATGTGGATTGAGTCAATTTTGCTTCATGTAAACAGGGCCTTTGTTATGGAAGTTAAGATGTTCCAGGATGAACTGATAGTTATATTATGTGTGCAATAAGGAGTTTTTGTTGGACAGAACCCTGAACTGAAATGGCGTCCTACTTTTTAACAGGATTATGTGACAGATGAGGTAGATACAGATAAGGCTGTACAATGCATCTTTAGTCTCTCTGCAGCACACTCTAAGCCAGAACCTTTGGAGCTCACAATTGCACACACATTTTGCCCCATTTAGAAAGAATGTTGGAAATATTTTCTTGATATGATCTAACTTTAATTAAATTTCAATAACAGTATGGGTATTATGTTCCATAATACATTCTTCTGAGCACCAATATAAAGCTTGAACTTTTGTGGTATGTCTGATTGCAAATAGATTCCTGATAATTAAAAGTGCTGCTGTGTTTTGGAAAATAAAAAACGGTTTTGCTGAGTATCAGTACAGCTGCTCCTTTCATAGATTACACAAAAGTCCAGCGCTTAAAGGTAAATCACTAAGTTAATTTAGAGCAGATATTGTGTGCGGATTAATACAGATAAAATTCTGTAATGACACCGTTCCCAGATCTTGAGTATCTTCTAAACCAGCACTGCTTAGAAATATATATTATGGGTGGGATTTTCTGCTTCACCCCACCACCACCCCCCCAACATTTTTTTTTAAGAAGTGGCCTGCCAATGGATCTCGCAGTCCCACTCCTGTCAACAGGGTTTCCCTTTGATCGTACCCTCTGCTGCTGGGGAACCCACGGCTGGGGGATTGCCATTGGCAGGACTGGAAGATCCCACCAGTGGGAATGGACAGAAAATCCCACCCTATATGCTTAAATTTCAAAAGTATGTCATGTTTATAATTGGTTCTTGTGTAATTATAGGGTTCTCTCTCCCTTGCATCTCATTTGAAGCGTGCTCCCTCATCCTGGTGTTGTGCTCTGTGGGCACTTGCGGCTCTCTACGTACCTCACCTAGAAATCATTCTTCCCTTTGCCCTGGGTGAACATCCTTGTCCTTTGGGAGTGCATTTCAGAAATCCAGGTTTGTGCCTGAATGATTTTTCACCCATAGGAGTCAGAATATCATGGGTAATGCATGCCCAGAATTTGAATATGATCTCCAGGCCTACTGAGAGTTCAAATAGGAAAATTATTCCTTGAGATTGACAATGGAGAGGCAACGTAACTGAACCTCATCCCTTGTCCTAACCTATCCTGTGTTAAGTTGATATCCACCCACACTTACATTCCAACAGGGGGGTCTGGATATCAATTACCAGAAGCACTGACTGATAATTCACCCTCACTAGTTCACTGTGACTGAGCCTAATTGTGAAAGTAGAGCAGATAATATAAGTTAATAAACAGAGACAAACAGAGTTAACATTTTTAGGTTGATGAACTTTCATCAGAACTGCAAAATATCGGATGTAATATGTTTATACAGGTACAGAGTTATGGAGAGATGGTGGAGGACTTGGCAGGAAAGAGCAAAATTGAAGGTCTGTGATAGTTGTTAGGTAACAAAGAGCACCTGTCAAAAGGAATGGTGGTGCAAGACAAATGGAGATGACAACGAGATAAGTAAAGAAACAACAGATTGGTCCAGAGGAGCTGTAAATATCAGAATCATTAACAACAGCTGCTCAGGTGGAAGTTATGATCTGGAATTATTGAACTCAATGGTGAGTCCTGAAGACTTTGAATTTCTGAATCAAAAACGATTTCCCAAACTTACATTGCATTGCTGTCGGATAGGATTCCTGACATAACCTGCGTGGCAATGTGCAACAGTGATATCAATCTTTAATTTCACCATCTGATCATACATCTTTGACCAGTTTAAAAAATGACTTCTTTAAAGCAAGACTGATGGCTGCCACAAGTCACTTGACCTCTGATACTGCAAGTTGACCAGTTTCTGGAATGTTCCAATGTGAATTACAATTTTGACATACCATGACATTCTTCAATGGAATTTTGCACCTGCTGATGTTGAGAACCAGTTAAAAAGATTTACTGAAACTAAAGTGAAACACATATTTGCATATCTGTAAGTCTATGCAGAGACAGAAGGTGGAACTTTTTCTTTTTTCATCCAAGTGCTGGCTCAGGTGAGTAAAGCAATGTGCAGCTCATTGGCTGCACAGTCGGCTTTTCTTGCCATGTTGTGCAGCGCATAGACAAAGAAAAATCAGATCGTGGCCCATGCTGGCACACTGATGGAGATAGCCAAAAAGAGCTGGCAACATCTGGAACCCTGTGATCGGGGCATCCTGACCTCCTGACACACATGGGGACATGGACACACATGGGGACATGGACACACATGGGGATATGGACACACATGGGGACATGGACACACACGGGGACATGGACACACATGGGGACATGGACACACATGGGGATATGGACACACACGGGGACATGCCCCCACCCCCTCCCAAATGAACATGGGCAATCACCCATGGGCTTCCTCATGGCCTCCACCTGCACAAAAACACGGAACCCCACCCCCATGGAGCTCCCCAGAGGGTCCCCCCTGACACTGCCCCCTGGCACCCTGACATTCACAGACAATAATAAATAAAATGCTGTAAGTACTCAGCATGTCTGGCAGCATCTGCAGAGCGAGAAACGGAGGGTGGAATTTCATGGCCCATCCTTGCAGATTTTCCTGTCCCCTCAAAGTCAATGGACTTTTGAATGGCTGGCTGTACTTTCCAGCTCTGCCCCCTACCCCCTGAGAGTTCCTTTACCTTATGAAATCTGGAAGTTCATTCTCTTTTCCTGGGATCAACACAAATGGTCCACCACTGCTTCCACTCTGATTTCTCTTCCACGTTCTAGCTATTCATTAAGGTACAAGAGTCCTTGAAGTTTCTTCATTAGCTATTGGCAAAAGATACGCTAATTTATTTAAAGACCTCTCAATTCTGGATTTCACATTTCCAGCAAGGGCCTCCCTGTGACTCTGATGCAGTGTCTTAAAACATCAGAAAATACCTTTGCTTTCCACTAATCAACAAGCTGATTATTTCCAGAACTCTAACAGCAACAAAGTTAACTGCTTTTTATTGAGCATTTAATATGCATCGGTCATTCAAACGCCCCCCACCCCTGCCCACCTGCTCCCCCCCCCCCCCCCCTCCCTCCAGCCCCCATCCTCTCCCCTGGCATGACCATTGAGCCAGGTATCCAGCTAAACAAATCTTCTAGTTGTAATTCTCCTTTCCAATTGTGTCTGATGCAGAATATCAGCTCCCAAAATGTAGGATACGTCAATGTTGATGGATTTTGCATTCACTCTGTTTCATCTATTGATTTCAAAGGAGCTACATAGGATCAAAAGCTACACAGTCTCTTTTCTGCCTTTCCAATCATCCAACAATATACCCTCACTGAACTCAGAGATAACTCAAATCAATGAATCTCACTAAGCTCCACTTATCTCCATGGCATTGTGAGATGTAGACTATTCCCAGGTAGAAATGCAAATTAACTACCTTTTAATTCTGGGAAACCACAAGAATAACTTATGTTGCTTACTGAAACAACTGCAGATGTCATGTTTCCAGTTCTTTACCTTGGTAAGATCACCTGTTGTTTTATGACTCTTGCCCTTTTACATTGACTTGATCTAGTAAACACAAGTTACCTTTCTAATTGTCTCAAGTCCGTGCGATTTTCCAACCTCTAAATATTTACTATGGGTGGAATTCTCACTAAGTATTTTGAAGTATCATACTGGCGAGAATAATGGAGTGATCCATGCTAGTTTTTCAGGTGTGTTCCGCACCGCAATTCTCTCACACAGTCATTTTTTTGGAGAGTGGTGAGTTGTGTGCCAGTATTGGGGGGGCCTAAACATGCCAGTGAGCCTGGCTTCAGAGCACTCAGGGCCATTTTGCAAGGGTGTCCTGATCTCTCAGTGCACTGGGAGACCCCTTCCTTCTTCCCACAGATATTGGGACCCCCCCCCCCACCCCCTCCCTGACATGGGTCACTGGCATCGTGGCACCAGGGCCCTCATGATGGATGCCCACCATGACTCCCAACATGCCCCCCATCATGACTGTCTTCCTGATCCACTTCTGTCAGACACCTCTTCGCATAGCACCTCCATCATAGTCCCCATTCCCTTGGCACTGCCCCTGGCTCACTGGCAGTGTCTGACTGGCACTGCCATGGTCTCCAGTGGCCACCCAAGGGCACCACCCGGCCGTGACCCTCCACTACCCCCCCCCCCCCCCCGCTCCGCTGGCATGACCATTGAGTCAGGTGTCCAGTAGTGGAGACCAGTAGCAATTCTCGCCATCATCCCGCTGTGCCCGAAGGCCAGAGACTTCAGTGCTCTGGGATTTGAATGACTGATGCATATTTAAATGCATCTTTAAATATGCTAATCTTTCTGGACATGATCCAGTTTGTGCCATTAGGAAGGGGCTGGGAGACTCTCAGTGATTGGCGCCGGGTGCAATACGGATTTTTAGGTCGGCAGCCTGTTCTCCGAGATTGGTGAGGCAAGGTTGGAGAATCTCCCATTACGGTTTTATCCCCACTAAATTTGCATTCAAAATTCAATTTCTAAAACCAAAAATCTATATTCCTAAAATATATAATTGATGACATGAGGCATATATAAAAATAATGCGCCAAAAGAAAAGAAATTGACCCTGAGGTTTGTCTTCATTTATATTATTTAAAATATTACAACTTAGAATATTTTATCTATGTTAACAACTATCTTATTAAACCAACTAATATATTATTCTCCCCTAAATCTGTTGTTTTGTCCATTAAACAATTCATTTTGGGTGTATTATTATGTTCAAGTTGTATCGAACTAATACATGTAATAGTCAGTTCTTCACTCATGTTTGTAGTTTCTGCAGTGCCAAATCCTAAAGAAAACACCTCAGTAAACTCCAAGGTCAGACTCTCTTTCATCTGCTCAGTTGCAGGTATTGCCAAAAACACTTTCATTGCAGAAAATGGTTCATCTTCAAGGACTAAGAACATACCAGAAGTGTTTTTAAAAGATACTGGCCGAGATTCGCTGGCCTCCCCTCAGCACTTTTCTTGGCGGTGAGAGGTGACGTGCCATTCGCTGGTGATGGGAACCTCTGGTCCCACCGCTGTCGATGGGTATTTCCATTGAGGTCACCCCATGCTGGTGGGATACCCGCAGCAGGGGTGCACCACCGGCAGAATCAGAGCATTCTGCTGGCATGAATGGCCGGAGAATTCCAGCCACTGTCCCTCAAAGGGTTAATGTAAGGACTCTCGTTGCTGCTGTTCAAGGAAAAGGCAGCAATTTACAAGAAAAGGTAACTAAGCAGTTTTAAAAAAGCTGGAATCCTCTTGACCCTAATGGATTGTTTACAGGAGGGTCACATGACTTTGAAAAAAAAACCATGCCCTGAAACTGTGTATAAATGCTGGTCGGCTGCTTTGTTTTGGGAGAAATAGAAAGGGTCAACAGCTTGGGTAGAGAAGACAACAGCTCCTGAGGCTTTAGAGCCAGTCCAAAGTAACAAGTAAATGCAAATTTCTCCCAAGTCCCCTTTGTTCAAGTTTTCTTTGAAGCAAGGAATTTGCGGTGATTTGCAATTCCTTAATATTCCTTCTTCACCGCAAATTGTGCACTAACAATGACAGGCACATTCACTAATCACTAAATTTCCAGCAAATTCTGAGGCAATGTTAACAAACACAAAAATGTGCAGGTTAGGTGGAAATGGCCATGCTAAATTGCCCCTTAGCATCCCAAGATGTGTACGTTAGAGGGATTAGCAGGGTAAATACCTGGGGCTACGGGGATAGTGCTTGGGTGAGATTGTTGTCAGTACAGGCTCGATGGGCCAATTGGCCTCCTTCTACACTGTAGGGATTCGATGATTCTATGGACCCGAAAAAAAGTGAGATGAGTATTTGTCCTGGAAAAAGGATTGGGATTGGGGCTACTGTTCATGGAGGAACATCACATTTTTGTGTAGTTATTTCTGCAACATAACTTGATGTCAAACCAATATGCTGGTATATAATCTACCCAAAGCCAATTATTTGGAGATGTTATCTCCAAATATTATGTTATATTATATAAAAGACAAAATGGATTTGAACTCAGATGTTATAAAAAGCAATAAAACGGGATCAGTTTCTCAAGCAAACTATCTGAACACAGCAGGGAGGAGTGGGGAACAGGTAACAAAGACATAAGGACCAGCAGCAGATGATGGAGAAGAAAAGGATCCCATGAACTGAAAGCATTTCAACAAGAACAATGGGAAATTGGTGGCCTCTCTGTACATGTGTTGGCCATGTCTCTCCCGCATTGGACTGATGGAGTTTTGCTTGTCAGGCTGTCATGTGCTCCTGAACCTGTAATGATGGAAACTAAGATAAAAGCAAAATACTGTGGATGCTGGAATCTGGAACAAAAACAGAAAATGCTGGAAAATCTCAGCAGGTCTGACAGCGTCTGTGGAGAGAGAATAGAGCCAACGTTTCGAGTCTAAATGACCCTTGAAGGTTGATTAACTGAATCAGGAAAACCTGGTTTATGTCAATCCATTTGAGATGTGACTGGACAGCAAAGATTATGATCAGATTAATGTTATGAATTGTTAACATTCCCCAACACGCCCCCAAATTTATTCCAGGAACACAATAATTCCGGCTCAATACCTTGAAACTAGATCATAAACACATTCAGAAAACTAATCGGATAGCTACAGTTTCTCCAGGCCACGGAACTATTTTACAGCAACTAGAGCTGCTGAGAACTGTATCCCATGTTGATGTTCAGAACACGGTATCAACTGACGTGCTCGATAAAGAAACACTTGCAAAGAATATTTTGTATAACTTGAGCTTTATTAAAGCTAAAAACAACGCTCAATGAACATGAACTATTCTTTCCTTGCTGGAATGCCAATTGCCCTTAAAACATTCAATGAACACTTGAACTGCCTTTTTGCTCAGCACTTGCTAAAATACTAATTATTTGTTGCAATAAAACACAACGCTCATGGCTTGAACTCCAATTGCAAGGTGAGTTGATCAGTCTTTCTTCCAGTCGGGTCATCGTCTTTTCCAAGTCCTGGACTCAGAGTACCTTCCTTCATGTGTTAGCTGTTCCTGCAGGTCGGTGCTGAAATGTCTCCGATGTCCCTTCTTTTATCCAAGTTCTGCTTGTGTTATGTCATGTTAAACATATATACCTGGCCCAAGTACTATTGTCTCATTAAGAATTAAACACACCAATAGGAATAATCAGGATCCTCCTGTTTAACCAGGTTAAGTTAACCAAGATCCCATTGACGAGTTTGTGCAATATCCAGTGAGTAATGACCTGATCAGGGTAGCCTTTATCAAGCAAGATATCTTTGAAGTGCCCTAGTTTGGCATTAGATTTGTATGGTGAACAAATATCTCAGACCCTATTTAGAAGTTAGGTGATATCTTGCAGCGCAAGGAAGTATAGGAGTCTCAAGACATATATGGGCCAGTGAAAGTAGGCTGGCAGTAAATAGTAGTTGAGAACCGTTGGCAAATTTCTCAACCAGCACATTGAGAAAAAGGAGCTTGTTTGACTGCTACATTTCAAAGGCAAACTTGAGCGCTGGCTGGAGCCTATTAAGGTGTGTAAGGAAATTCTCACATGCAGTTGCAAATGTAAATGTAGCAAAGGTATCATCTATACAGCAGAAAATGGCAAGTTTGGGAGGTTTGGGATCATTCCATTGAGCCATCGCATCTAGGATCCCTAGAGTGGGATTCTCTGGCCGTTCACGACAGTGGGATTCTCTGGTCCCGCTGCAGTGAATAGAGATTTGGCTGAGTGCCAATTCTCCGTCCTCGCTGGCGGTGGTGGCTGGGCGTGAATGGCTGGAGAATTCCGGTTCTGGTAAAAATCTAATCAGTGGGAATCAAGGACAAAACTCTTCACTCATTAGAATCGAACCTAGCATGAAGGAAGGTGGCTTATAGATTTTGGAGGCCTAGGATATTGCTGAAGGAATTCCTTAGGGTAGTGTCCCAAGCACAAGCCTTTTTAGCTGCTTTATCAATAACCTTCACTATAAGGTCAGAAGTGTTCACGGATAAGTGCACGATGATCAGTGCCATAAGGAACTCCTCAAACTGAAGTAGTCTGTCCTTGATATTCACCATTTTACCATGCCTGAATTCTCCACCGTCAACATCCTGAAGGTTATTGTTGACTAGAAAATTGACTGGACTAGCCATATATTCCTGTAATGCCTTTAATGTATTTAAGCATCCCATGCAGGAGGATTATAAAACTAAGTATGCCATTGAGCCAAATAAGGATAATTAGGTCAGATGACCAAAAGCTTGACCAAACTGGTAGGTTTTATGAAGTGTCTTAAAGGAGGAAAGCAAGATTCAGAGGCTGACACTTGTAAAGAGGGTATCCCAGAGCTTGTGGTTTAGGCAACTGAAGGCACCACCATCATAGGTGGTGCAATTAAAATCAGGGGTGCATAGGAAGTCAGAGGAATGCTGATTGGAATTTTATGGGACTGGAAGAGATTCAGAGATAGGGAGGGGCAAGGCCATGGCGAGATTTGAAAACAAGATTGTAAAATTAAGATGTTTGGCCAGGAGTTAATATAGGCCATTAAGCACAAGGATGATAGGGAGATGGAATTTGTTGTGAGTTGAGACACAGGTGTTTTGGATGACGGAGAGTAGGATGTCAGAGACTAGGCTGGAGGATGTTGGAATAGCCAATTCTAGAGCCAATGAAGGTATGAATGAGGATTTCAGCAGCAAATGAGCTGAAACTCAGGTGATGTCATAGAGATGGAAATATAATGGCACACATAAGAAATTGCAATCTCATCTCAGGATCAACTGTGACACCAAGGTTGTGATCAAACTGACTTAAACTCAGATTGTTGCCAAGGAGAGGGATGGAGTCGGTTGCTCAAGAATGAATTTGGAGCAGGGAACAAAATCAATGGTTTTAGTTTTCCCAATAGTTAATCACAGGAAATTTCTGTTCATCCAGTACTGGATATTGGATAAGCAGACTGACAAATTAGCAACAGTGGAGGAGTCGAGAGAACTGGATGTTGTCAGTGTGCAGGTGAAAACTAACATTGTGCCTTTGGATGATATCACTGAGGGGTAACATGTTGATGAGGAATTAGGGGGGTGTCAAGGATACTTCCTTGAGGGACACCAGAGGCAACAGTACTGGAGCAGAGAACAGAAGTCATTGGCTACAATGGAACCAAGTGACAGGAGTTCCACACCGAGATGGAAAATACTATAGAAGCATTGGAGAAGAATGGTATTGCCAATTGTGTCAAAGAATATATTCAGATCAAGAGGACTGAGGAGGGAAAGTTTATCTTTGTCACAGTCAAATAGAACACCAAGGGCAATTAGGAATGGCATAAATATTCGCTTTGCGGGAAATGCTTATATTCCATTATTGAATTATAAACTTTGGGGGCGATTCTCCCAGGCCACTGCGTTGCTCTAGCAGGAGCGGTTCACTCCAGCAGGGTTTACTCCTGCTCCCTATTAACGGGGAGCTGACGATACTCGAGGGAACAGATGCCATGGAGGGCCCCCCCCCGGAAGCTGGGTGGAAGTGGGTGCCCCCTGGCACTGCCAAAGGAGCAAACTGGCAAAGCCCAAGGGGCATCTTGGCACTGCCCACTGGGCATTGGGTAGTGCCAGCGGGGTGGGACCTATTACATGGGTGGGGCCTATTGGGGGGGCCGATTGGTGGAGGGGGTGAGGGGAGTTGGGGGGGAGTCCTACTGCCACTCTGCAAAAGGGTCACTGGGAGAGGGAGGTAAGTTGCTGATCAGAGTTGGCCATCCAGGTGGAGGGGGAGGGCTGCTGGGGAGCAGGGCCAGAGTCAGAGAGATTGGGGCTAGCGGGGTGGGACATCGGGGAAGCCAGCGATCAGGGGGTGGGGGATCTGAGGGCAGTGATGCGGACGTGGGGCTGGCCAGAAGTTGGGAGGCTGGCAGTATGAGCTACTGCACATGTGCTGATCTCTGTTCTGACAGATAGGTGCGTGAGCAGTGGCTCACTCAGCGCTATGCTGCCAGCCTCTCCAGTGGGAGGGAATAGACCCTGCCCACTGATTTTCAGAGTGAATCAGACTAGGACATTCTGCAGTGCTCAGTGTGTGGGAGATTCATTCTGAAAATCATGCTAAAAGAATTGGCAGGAGTTACTCTAGTTTTCACACGAATTCGGCACTTAGAATTCTTTTTGGGAGACTCTCCCCCTATGGTTTTATGACAGAAAGGTACTTCTTGAAATTAGTTTGATAGACCTACCCAATATTTTTCCTGTTTTAACATTTGTTGGATGTTTTATGCAGCTATTTTTTTTAGATGTATTTGATCGATGAATTTGAGGACATTGTGGCCATTTTTCTGGTGCTGAATGGACACTTGAGCCTCCATTTTTTTTTATTATTCACTTGTGGGGATGTGGGTGTCAATGGCTAGGCCAGCATTTATTGCTTCTCCCTAGTTGCCTTTGAAAAGCTGGTGGTGATCTTCCTCCTTGAAGCGTTGCAGTCCATGTGATGTAGGTACACCCACAGTGCTGTTAGGGAGGGAGTTCCATGATTTTGACCCAGCAACCAACAGTGATTTAGTTCCAAGTCAGGATGGTCTGTGGCTTGGAGCGAACTTCCAGACGATGATATTTCCATGCATCGGCTGTGTTTGCCCTTCTAAATGGTCGTGGTTGTGGGTTTGGAAGGGACTGTCCAAGGAATTTTGGCGAACATGGCATTCAGGTAGCACAAACTCACTGCGAATTGGACGTGCACCACACACCAGATTGGCATGGGCAGTGTGTGTGTCTCGAACAAGCATTGGGCATTTTACATGCCCAAATAAGAGGCCTGAAATGTTTTTGATGGCCTTTATGCAATATTGGCTTGTCCTGAGACGGCCAGCATTGGCACATGTTGCGTTCAAGTTATCCAGGTCCATTACCTTGAGGCCACCCCCTCTCTAGACCCCATACTAAAATTGTGACCCACTGGCAGCCACTGCTCACACACACTCTGACACATGTCCCATATTGCGACCTTGGTCAACCCAAAGCTGCTCCACCCCCACCCCTTATCTCAAACATCGTTACTCTCCCTGGATATAACCACCACTACCCTCCCTGTTCCTGACCACAATTATGCTGATTCCTGTTAATCGATTGCCTCATGGTAGCTTCCCTTCGCTCCCAATCGAGCTTTCCCGATTGCTCAGCTCCCGGTTCTTACCTGATGACTACGACTGGTGAAGTAGCAATCTGACTCTCAGGCTTTCTCCCACAGTAATCTACCTGGGGATGCCCATTAGATGTGTTAAGTTTGGTGATAAAGGCCTGATACCAATATTAAATGTGCCTCAGGTCTATCTGTTCAGGCACAGGGATCCTTCCCTGCACTGTGTGCATGCTTGTTCTTGAGCACAAATACATTGAAATGTATGGAAATAATACATATTCCATCTCATAGTTTAGAATATTACACTAAAATAGTCTTGTTGAACTGTGTATTTAGCCCCTGATTGAATGTGTAGACTTCAGTTTGATTCATTTTAATCCTTACCAAAGATCATTTCAAAATATTTTTTTATAAAATTGACTTGTCGTTTCCCAGTTTCATTTATGGAAAGCTGCCCCAATGGAAAAAGAAAACTAAAGGAAATACACTTTCAAATGATTGAGAAGGCTCTTAAACAATTATAATGGAATTTCTCATTGGAGGTGATGATGGATGATGAGAGTTATCTTTGTATCTGACCTTCATGATCTTAGGAATCATTCAGGGTGGAAATCATACAAAACTTTCTAATGAACTGATAATGACAAGAGACAGCTTTGATAGCCTAAATTACTTCCAGTGATGGAGTATATTTGGTGAAATGGAATAGATAATTATGCTTTATTTTACAGTTAAAATTAATGTTTTATCTTAGTAACTAACATATACCTAGTATTTGTGGATCTACAGAGGCATCTACCCTGAAAACCCAGCTGTAGTTAACAAACTTTGGATTGACTGGGATTCTGTATGCGAAAGTGCTGGTGAGTTTTTACAGCTTAATTACGTAAATGTTTTTTATGGAAAAACTATAGAAGTTAAATATTGTGTTATGATCTAGTGAGGGACCATGGTTTTGTTTAAAGTGGACAAGCTTTGAAATCCCAGTTATCTGCTCAGAGAATAAGACCACAAAGTTCCACAATTTTAAATAAAACAAAATAAACTTTACTAAGTCAGAAAAATAGAACAATATACAATATCCAGTACTCCAACATTCAGAACTAACATGAGGTTAATATTAATTAAAGGGCAAGCTTTGACCAAACACAAAACATTGCACGTTCAAAGGCAGATGTGACTAAGACAGATCCCATGGATTTTCTCAGCACCACACCCAGACCTCAGTGACCACGCTGTGTCACAATATCTCAGTAAGACTCTGTCTGCCTCAGGAGGGACTTCAACTATTTATGTTTGAAAATCTAGCCTCTGAATTCCTGACAAAGCCACTCCGACTCAGATTGCGAACCTCCTGATGGATCAATCTCGTCTTCTGAGACTGAGTTCCATGGAGTTTATAAAGCTGCACTCCTGCCTTTAATTATTCTAATTCCAATAAACTGCCCGCTTCATTAAGCCAGCACTGCCCGTGGGTTGCTCTGATCCCCAGTCTCTTGGTGCACCAAGCTATAAATGGCTCAAAAAACTTCTGAGTCTTCATAGCCTTCAACACGGAACCAGCAACTTTCCACCACTTTCATGGCTCTGCAGGACTTCTCTTAAGTGCTGGCCGAACTGAACATCTCACAGGGCTTTTCTGAACTGTAACTGCCTACTGACTGTTAACAGCAGCACCTTTTTGGAATAGAGCCTCTTCCTCTGCTGTACAGCACTCAGTCCCCCAGCAAACACACAGATAAATTGAAAGCAGAGAACCTTCTTAAACTCCAGCCATCTCCATGCCAATGTAACTTTTCAGGGTTCACTGAATGCTTTTAAACTAATTTAGATCTGCTTCCTCAAACAAGACATCTCTCTGGACCGCACTGCTTTGAAACAGTATTGAAATCATGGCCGGAATCTTCTGGTTGTTCCCACTGGGGGGATCTCCCATTCCTGGTGACGCCAAACCCCTGCCATGGGTTTTCCGGCAGTGGGGGGTGCATACAATGGGAAAACCGTTGACAGCAGTGGGACCAGAAGATCCCAACGCTAGTCCATGGCGGATCGCCTCCGCCACCCAACAACATGCCATGAGGGGAGGAGTGGAAAATCCTGTCCTCTGCTCAGTAAACCCACCTGCTGTTTTGTGATCTTATCTTTCTAGCTGTTAACCCCTTAAGTCAACATAGCCCTAACTTTTTAAGTATAATAGACTCCAAGCTTCTTTAATTGCATTTGTCCCAATTTTAAAGTTAAACTTTAAACCTTCTCAATCTAAGCATTGCCTCTGAAATATTAACATGCACCCTGAACCAAATACCCATCACAATTCATTAGACAGAATACAAGCATTAAGTTTTATTGCTTTTTTTTCATCTTCATCTGGGTATTTATTTCCTCTTTTCTCTCTTTCTCACACAAGTGAGCACCTCGCACGCATGCGCACACCTTATCTTTATCCAGGCATTTTCAGCTGCTCAACAAGGCTGCAAACTTCATAAAGACCAGTGTCATTATAGCAAGTCTTCCTCTTCAATGAAATTAGGACATGAAAGCCAGGCAGTTCACCAGATTGCTGCCCATGAAGTGAAAATGGAAGTTTATCCCGAAGTTCCTGTGGTGTACATTTGGAACAAATTGGGAGACTAGATCTGCATGACAGGAAGAACAGAGAAGTTATAGGAGCAGGGAACTGAGAAAAGGAATATGGGCCAAAATTTTACATACTCTGACCCAGAAGCACGTAGAATTGTGTGAGAAGGCGTTGGGTGCAGGTCCCAATGTCATCACGCACTTGCGCAATATTTAGATGGGTGGGTGCACACCAGAGCTGGAAGTGCGCATCCACTGACAATCAAACTGGTGATTCAGCTCACTTAGGGGCTAATTGAATTCAATTTTACATGGCCCATCTGCTTTTACGATTGGCCAGGTGGCCTTTACGTTTGAGCTGCAACCTTGATCCAGGCAGAATGAACTGTTAGGCTGAAAGGAAATTTCTAAAGGTGTCTGGGCACTGAAATTAGGTTTGAATGTGTGCTGCCTAGTCACTCTTTGCATAGCTTTTCCATTGCAGTTTGTTTTTTACAGGTCTGCAGCTCCCTGACACAGCTACACAGCAACTGTCCCTCTGAGGGATCACATTAGAACCACTAGCCCACATCCTCCATTTTCTCCGCACCAACCCTCTTCCCATTCTCCCTTTCAGTGCCGGGGCTTTCTTAGCATGTTTTTCATGCCAGCTGCCTGTTAATTGGCCAAACAGTGTGAAATTGTGTTCCGGGGCTGACTATGGTCGGAAGCACATTTTGCACCCACTTCTGGGCCCACTGAGTGCGCACACCTGATGGTAGGGGGAGGCAATGGCCTAATGGTATTATCACTGAACTATTAACCCAGAACTCAGCTAGTGTTCTGGGGACGAAGGATCGAATCCCGCCATGGCAGATGGTGGAATTTGAATTCAATAAAAAGTATCTGGAATTAAGAATCTCCTGATGACCATGAAACCGTTGTCCATTGTCGGAAAAACCCATCTGGTTCACTAATGTCCTTCAGGGAAGGAAAGCTGCCATCTTTACCTGGTCTGACCTACATGTGACTCCAGAGCCACAACAATGTGGATGACACTCAACTGCCATCCAAATGGGATGGGCAATAAATGCTGGCCAGCCAGCGATGCCCATGTCCCATGAATGAATAAAATAAGAACAAAAAAGTGCAACAGTTCTACAGGAAAAAGATCAAAGGGTGAATTCCCTAGTGCTGCACTCAGGGAGCACACCCATCCACCCTAGACTGAGACATTGCAGGACCTGACTGATAGGCCTAAGTGCTGATACATCTATGCTACAGGTTCCTTTTGTTTATTTGGACTCTGAGCGCAACAAATGTATGCGTATGTCAACTTCCTAAATTTATGGCTTCCTATTGAAGTTACTCTCGCAACAAACTCCATCTGTTTTCATGCCTCTTTATTCCTGTATTATTGCTTGTCAGTATTAATAGGTTTCTCTGCTGCTGGCTTGATCACGTGGATTCGTTAAGAAGGAAATGGATAAGGATTTGGATTGGTTTCCTTTGTTTAAATTTTAATAACGCTGCTGTTGCTTTTGTGTTTTCCAATTGCTTTCTTGCATTGTTTCCAATGGGAGCCCTATTGCACAGGCTTGTAATTATAACATTGTTACTGTCAGTAGTTGCAAACCTTAGCTGCAGCCACAACAATCAGCCTAGATTCCACTGGGTCACACCATAATAATGTGGATTTGAAAGTGGACGATGAGTTCAGGTAGAGGGAAGAAAGAAAGCTGTCCTTCCATTTCCAGTATGGAAAGATCACTTGGCTCGGGAATAAATATTTAGATCCAGGAACACTTAGTTGCACAAGTCTGGGGAGACCTTCTGCCTCCACTGCACACAGGGAGCTGCCATTATGTCGTGGGAATTACAGAAACTGGTTCTGCAGAGAAGATCCTGCATGGGGAAGGTCCTATGCTACTGCAGTAAAGTTCATCCTGGCAATGAGCTTTTAAATGACTCAAGTCTATAGACCGCAGACTAGTTAGAAGGATGTAGAAGAATATGTCTGCAGGTAAATTACAGAAAGATGCAAACATTATAGAATAGTTTCAATGGGCGATATTAATTGTAGACTGGGACAGTGGTAGTGTAAAGGGTGGAGAGGGGCAAAAGTTCCTGGCATATAAGTTTCTGCAGCAGTGTGCATCCAGTCCAATAAGAAAAGATGCAATGTTGGACTTGGACCTTGGAAATGAGATGGGCCAAGTAGATCAGGTGTCAGGAGGGGAACATTTAGGAAACAGTGATCATTGTATTGTAAGGGGCAAGAACAGAGTTAGGCCAGATAGCCTGGAATGAAAGCTTGCCAAGAAAAACAGTTCCTGAATAATGACAGTCAAAACAGAAATGGTTCAGACACAATCAAGATATATTCTCTGAAAAGGGAAAGGTAGGGTAAACAAACCTAGATAAAAAACCCTGGATAAAAAAGGAGATTGAAATTAAGATGTGGAAGAAAAGGTGTACTTGTGTCAGGTGTCAGGTACAAAGCATCGTTAAGAACCAAGAGGACTACAGAAGTTTCAGAGGGGAGGTGGAAATGCTCATTACAAAAGCAAAGAGGGATTATGAGAAAAGTCCGGCAGCCAACATAAAAGGGAATCCCAAAGGGATATAAATAATAAAAGGGTGATAAAAGGAGGAATAGGGCAGATTAGGGATCTGAAAGAGAATTTACACGTGGAGGCAGGGGCATGGCTGAGGAACTAAAAGAATACTTTGCATCCGCTGTTACCATGGAGGTAGATGCTGCCCAGGTCATGATGAGAGACCAGGAAATTCTGTCCCTAAAAGGTTCAAAATTGATAAGGAAGAAGACTGTCAGTACTGAAAGTTGACAAGGCACCAGAACCAGATGAGATGCATCCAAGGATATTGCAGGGGCATTGGCTATAATCTTCCCGTCTTCTCGAGACTTGGGAAGCACCAGAGGACTGGAGATTTGCAAATGTTATGCACTCATCCAAGAAAGATTGGAAGGATAGCCCCAGTAATTACAGGCCAGCCAAGTTAACATCAGTAGTGAGCAAGCTTCTAGAAACAATTATTTGGGTTAGAATTAGTAGTCACATGGAAAAATATGGGTTGATTCAAAAAGGCCAGCACTGATTTCTAAAGGGGAAATTGTAGTTAACTAATTTTGCTAGGATTTTTGAGGAGATAAGAGATAGGGTCAATGAGAGTGATAGTGTTGATGTGGTGTAAATGGACTTTTAGAAGGCAATCCCTCACAACAGACTTGTGTGAAAAGTTATAGCTCATGGAATACAAGGGGCAACAGCAACGTGGATACAAAATCGGCTGAATAATAGGAAGCAGAGTAATGAGTCAATGGATATTTTACAGGTGGAAGGAAGGTTTGTAATGGTGTTCCTTGGGTTGGTGTGGAACCTTTGCTTTTCGTAATATATATTAATGATCTAGATCTTGGTGTGCAGGAGACAATATCAAAGTTTGCGGATGACAGAAAACTTGGAAGTATTATAAACTGTGGAGGGCAGTGTAGTACTTCAAAAGGACAGACGATTTGGTGGAGTGGGCAGATATGTGGCAAATGAAGTTCAATATGGAGAAGAGTGAGGTGATGCATTTTGGTTAGAAGAACATGGAGACATAATACAAAATAAGGGATAAAATTCTTAAGTGGGTGCAGGAGCAGACAGAGCTGGGTGTAAAGGTGCATAGATCACTGAAGGTGACAGGGCAGGTGGAGTTGATAAAGCATAAATAATTCAGGGCTTTATTAATAGGGATATAGAGCACAAGAGCAAGGAGGTTATACTGAACTTATAAAAGTCGCTAGTTAGATCTCAGCTGGAAGATTGTGTACAGTTTTGGCTGCCACATTATAGGAAGGATGTGAATGCATTGGAGAGAGTGCAGAAGAGGTTTATAAGAATGATTCCAGGGATGAGAAACTTCAGTTATGACGGTAGATTGGAGAGATTGGGACTGCTCTGCTTGGAGCGAAGAAGGCTGAGGGGAGATTTGATAGAGATGTTCAAAATCACAAAAGGGCTGGACAGAGTAGATAGGGAGAAACTGTTCTCACTTGTAAAATAATCAAGAATGAGAGGGCATAGATTTAAAGTGATTTGCAATTCTTTTTCACACAGTGAGTTTGTGTCTGGACTGCACTGCCTAGAAGTGTGATGGAGGCAGGTTCAACTGAAGCATTCAGGAGGGCATTAGATGATTACCTGAATAGAATCCATGTGCAGGGGTACAGGCAAAAGGCGGGGAAATGGTTATAATGCTCATTTGGGAAGCCGGTACAGACACGATGGGCCAAATGGCCTCCTCCTGTGCTGTAAAAGTTCTGTGATCTGTGAAGTGGCTGGACCTTCGCAAGTACAATTATATTTATTCTAATGGTCAGAATTCAGCCCCTTGATGTCTTAAGAAGATCACAGAAGCCCAGATCACATTTTGCAATTTTTCCCATGAAAAGGAGGGAACAATACCAGAGTATGTAGCATACTTACAAAACGGCAGATGTCCCTGAAGTGCAGGGCTTCATTGACAGTGCACAGGCAGGTCATCAATGTTCTACCAAGTGCCCAGTGCATATATGCATTGAAGACATTTTCATCACTGCATAGGTGGTGTCAGACTAAAATAGCAGAATAATGCAAGTAAGTCTGTGAAATCCCAGTAGCAATCATGATGCCTTCATTTTGGGACAGACTACTGTCCAAGCGTGATTTCAAGGAGAAGGCTAGCAGACTAAATTTACCCACTGGAGGTTTGAGCACTAAACCACTGCAGGAAACATAAACAGCTGAATTCCAGTGAAACATGAATTTTGCCTATTGAATGGAGTTTCTGCTGTTGGACAAATCAGCTGGAATATTACATTATAACTCTATGAAGGCCTTGAACATTATTGCTGTCCATCAGAACATCCATGGTCTTGCTGTACAATGAGAGAACCTCCTCAGCTAGAGGACTGGGAAGGCCAGCTTGCAGCCTTGGTAGAAGGTGAGGAAGAACAGGAGTATGAAGAAATTTAGGAAGATGAACTGGGGGAAACTGTTGCACAGCCAAGAAAATTGATGTGTTAGAGTTTTCATAATCTGGGCTGGCACTTTGCAGTGCATTACTGATGGAAGTGGCACTTTTTTGATGAAGCATTAATCTAAGGCTGACCATATCTGCCTCCATTGAGTATTTAGAATGCACTACCATGAAGATACATTGAGGTGAACTGCATTAGGCAAGCTTAATAAGCACTTGAGAAAGAAAAGGATAGCAGAATATGCTGATGAGACGAGATGAAGAAGAATGGGAGCAGATGCCTGTGCAGCATAAATGTTGGTAGAGTAGACCAATAGGTCACTTGATCTTCTAATGTAACTCAATGTAACTTTTTGATTTATTATTGTCACATGTATTATTATTGGACCTAATTATTGGACCTAATTATTATTATTATTATTGTCACATGGACTTTAACCTTCTGTTGTTAAACTTCTTACATGTATTAGTATACAGTGAAAAGTATTGTTTCTTGCGTGCTATACAAACAAAGCATACTGTACATAGAGAAGGAAAGGAGAGAGTGCAGAATGCATCATTACAGGTCATAGCTAGAGTGTAGAGAAAGGTCAATTTAATATGCGGTAAGTCCATTCAAAAGTCTGATGGCAGCAGGGAAGAAGCTGTTCTTGAGTCGGTTGGTACGTGGCCTCAGATTTTTGTATCTTTTTCCTGACGGAGGAAGGTGAAAGAGGGTATGCCCGGGTGCATGGGATCCTTGATTATGCTGGCAATGGGGAGGGTAGATGGAGTCAATGGATGGGAGACTGGTTTGCGTGTTGGACTGGGCTACGTTCACGATCCTTCGTAGTTTATTGTGTTCTTGGTCAGAGCAGGAGCCATACCAAGCTGTGATGCATATAGAAAGGATGCTTTCTGTGGTGCATCTGTAAAAGTTGGTGAGAGTCGTAGTGGATATGCCACATTTCCTTAGCCTCTTGTTAAAGTAGAGGCGTTGGTGGGCTTTCTAAACTATAGTGTCTATAACTTGAGATTTATCATTGAATGGAATCACATCCGTGATTGGTTATTCAATATTTCACGTTTCAGTGGAAACGTTGGCAAAGACACAAATTGATGGATAACATTGGAATAAAAGAACATTTATTTTTATAATAGTGATGTTATGCCATTTGTCTTCCATTGCTATTATCCTGCAATAAGAAATCCTATCAGCTTAGTGTATCTGGTTATTTAAACAGAGGAAAAAAATAGTGTGACTTACATGGCACTTCAAAACATTCAGCTAATAAATCATCATTAAAAGGAATATGCAGCAGAAGCTTTGTCGCACACAGGCATCAAGTTAAAATATATCCATTGAATTGATAGACAACTTTAAAGAACTGCTGAAGGCTTTTACAATTACTTGCAGTAAGTAGCATACTTCATATTTTTGTACAGTAATTTGTTTGTAAATTTGGCAGTTAGAGTAACCACAGCAGACAATTAAAGCTGTCTATCAAATCTCATTGTACCTTTCAACTAGATTCCAACTAGAATCCATTCTTTCCTCAGAAATGTGGAAAATCTGGAGCTGTGCACTTTCCAGATCCTCATGGTTTTGAATTCAGTCTGAGAGATGTTTTGCCTATTGGAGCAGTACATTGGAAAGTAGGGACGTGGCATACAATTTTCCAACCGTAAAATTAAATAGTAAAACAAAATGTGCTGTGTATGTCTGAACTTCTAACGCATTTTGTCATTGAGCAAGACTTCTCAAGTTCCAGACTGGCAGAGGCCAAAGGAAATGTATTTTGGTCTTCCTGATTTTAACTGGAAGAACTCGTGGCTCATCTATAATTCAATGCTGAATAATTTGTTCAACAACCTGGAATGTTGATTACTAGTTGAAGTAAGTAGTTTTAAGTTTGTTATTTAAAAAGCTATTGGAGTTATTTGTTATTAAAGAAGTTGAGATTATATTTGGGGGCTGATGTGGAATAATGGGTTAAATTATGGTAATGAGATCGTGATGTGTACCATAACAAGCGACTTGTGCAAGAGACTGAGAAGATGGAATAGTCTGTACAAGAAAGGGATTTAAAGGAGGTATAGCTCAGTGGTAGAACATATGACTGCAGATCAAGAGGTTCTCTGTTCAAATCTAAGTACCCCTTCAGTGCTGTGGGCGGCACGGTGGCATAGTGGTTAGCACTGCTGCCTCACAGCTCCAGGGACCTGGGTTCGATTCCTGGCTTGGGTGACTGTCTGTGTGGCATTTCATGCTCTCCCCGTGTCTGTGCGTGTTTCCTCTGAGTGCTCCAGTTTCCTCCCACTGTCCGAAGATGTGCAGGTTAGGTTGATCAGGTTAGGTTGAATTACCTCTTGGAGTCCTGGGATGCGTAGTTTAGAAGGATTAGCAGAGTAAATATGTGGGTTAATGGGGGTAGGGTCTGGGTGGGATTGATGTCAATGCAGACTTGATGGGCTGAATAGCCTCCTTTGCACTGTAGGGTTTCTATGATTTCTATGTACTTACCGAGGAACTTAGAATGTACTATAGTGAAAATAAAGGAGCTTTTGAAGAAACCGACTGGAGTTCGACCTAGGTCTTACGCTAACTAGTGCTATAAAAAGGTAGTGTGGCTTCACTTCCCCTGATGTTGCTGCCCTGCACTTTAAAGATTGGGAACCAGGTACACTGTATGTTTCTCACCAGGTCCTCGGCAGAGGAGCAGGCGAGAAATGTACAGTTCCCAATACGGGGAGGCAAAAAAGAGCGGAGTGGCAATCTGATGATGAATTCACTCAAAGTTAACATAGAAACATAGAAAAACTACAGCACAATACAGGCCCTTCAGCACACAAAGATGAGCCGAACATGTCCCTACCTTAGCGATTACTAGGCTTACCTATAACCCTCTATCTTATTAACTCTCTATCTTACTAACACACATTTCGAGTCAAATATGACTTTTCTCCAGAATCCTGAAGAAGTGTCATCTTCAATCCAAAATGTGAACTCTGTTTCTCTCTTCACAGATGCTGCCAGACCCTTTGAGTATTTCCAGCACTTCCTGTTTTTATTTCAGATTTCCAGCATCCTTTTGTTGTGCTTTTATTACAGGAAATAAAATATTCTGAGTATATTGTATTTGAATTACACTTTACAAAGAGCAAAGTAAATGATTGGGACAGGTGGATGGAATTAAGGTAAAAGCTGAAATCTCTTAAGTAAACATTTTAATAATATATTTTAAAGTTTGTGATTTTGTTTATCATAGTGGAAACATTTAATATTCCACCAAAATAAAACCACTTTTTCAGAGTCAGTAAGGCTGCTCAGTCATAATTATGAAGTTAGTCTGCCACTAAAAGCTTAGCTACACATCATCCAACATTCAAGAATGACCACAGCAAGATTAATAACTAAAAGGGCAACTTTTAATAGCACACACAATGGGGATGCATTGAATCAGTCACAGCAACTTTTGGATTTCCTGTTTAACTGCACATATATGGACTCCAAGCATTGTTGATGGTTCCAGAGTAGTAATGATAGTGACCGCTTAGCGTTTTGTCATCATTACTATTGCAAAGCCCAGACTTTGAATTGGTCCCACTCTCCTGCTCTTTTCCTGTACATAAAAATCAAATTTCCTTTTGAAGTTATTAGTGAATCTACTACTGTCATTCTTTCAGTCAATGCATTCCAGAACAGAGCAACACACATGGTAAGCACATTTCCAACCAGTGATTCTAAGGTTACTAAAACTTTCTTGCTCTAGTATTCTATGCCTCTATTTGTAAAGCCTAGGATCCCATATACTTTTTAAGGCCTTTATCAACTTGTCCTGCCAACGAATTTCTCGATGTGAATCCTAGGTATTTCTGTTACTGAACACCCTTTAGATTTTAGTTTATAGTTTAGTTTATATTGCCACACGTCATTTCAGCGTGAAGTATTTGTTAAGCTTGAACACACAGCTTGACAGAAAATGATGTAATCTATTTATATTCAACAGTTGGTTAAAGCCAGCATGATGCTCTCCTTAAGCAACATAATGGGCAAAGTTTTCTGGCCACGCTCACCCCAAGCCCAGAATATCCCACCTGAGGTCAATGGACCTTTGCATGATCCATGTTCTGCCCACTACAATTCCCGTGACGGACATGATGGGAAAATTCCACCCAATATTTTGCTGTTTGGAAAAAATAATTATATAGATATAAATTCTAACTTTTCTCAGAATTTGTAGTTTTGCTTTACAGTTTTTAACTTTTCAACTGGATTATGCTTCTAGGAAGTGCTTTGAGACATTTTTCAATTTTAAGAAATCACATAAATGCAAGTATTTTTTGCTACTGCCGAATTCCACATATAGATTAATGAAGTACTGATAGTGATGTATTTAAAATAATAATTGCAGAAAAATTAAGTTGTTTTGGATGACTTCAAACCATTTCTTGGAATATGATTCAATCACTTTCTACAATATTAAGCAATGGGATATTCAGCACAAACTTATTTTAAACATATATATCATACATTTCCTGGAATGACTGCAGCCTATTTCTTGCTAACATGCAGTAATTAGGTTGCAGTCATTAATAGATGTTCTTAGGTTTCAGTGTTTTCTTATCTGTGGTGCGCAGGCCATCAGCATTCATGTTGACAGCTGTTTTCAACAAAAAAAAGAGACCTGAGATAAATTAAACCATAGGGGAAGTTCACGCTATATCATATATCAAATATTAGATAAGCAGGAATGATTTCACTTGAGTTATTCTTGTGTGACACCACTTAGTGTGACATCAATCATCATTCTATTTTTCCCTTTATCATTCCATAATATTATGGCTAATCTCTGCTGGCTCTTGATCCTATTATTCTTCAAATTACCTTGAATACTCAGTGCAACAAGTTTTATCACGATGTCTATGGATGTTATTTATATGAACTTTCGGAAGGCATTTGGTAAAGGCCCACAGAAGAGATAAAAATTGGCTAAAGTTGAAGCCTATGGAATTAAGGTAAATTATTGATATGGTTAGGAAATTGGCTGAGTGGCAGGAGGCTGAGGGTGGCCTGCTACGGGCAGGAGGCTGAGGGAGGCCTGCCACGGGCAGGAGGTGGGGTCTTCTGGTTCCGCCGACGGTGATCTCCACCATGGGTTCTGGCAGGGGTCAGCGGAACCGCAATGTCTTACCAGCGGGAAATCCCCCCTGAGGTCAACGGCCAGAAAATTTCAGCCTTATAGTATGAATAATGGGCAGTTACTCTAATTGGCAGGAGGTGGCGAGTGGTGTCTCATACAGATCTGCATAAAGCCACATTTCTAAGTTTATTGGTGACACAAAACTAGGCAGCATTGTAAGCTGTATAGATGGAAATAAAAATTACACAGCCATAATAGATTATATAAATTGGCAAAACTGTGGCAAATGGGATTTCAATTAAGGCAAATGTAAAACGAATGACTTTGGATGTAAAGTGGATAGAACAGATTACGTTCTAAATTGTGGAAAACTAAAAAATGTCAAGGTCCAAAGAGACCTAGGATTCTAGTTACATGGATCATTCAAATGTCATGAACAAGTACCGAAAATAATTTAAAAAGTTAATAGAAACGTGAGCTTTTATTTTGAGAGGAATAAAATGTAAACTGGTAGAAGTTATGTTTCAGCTATACAAGTCCCATACCTAAATACTACATTAATTCTGGGCCCCACGCCATAGGAAGGATATATTAGTGTTGGATGACATGCAGCATTGGTTTACCAGAATGATATTTGGACTTCAAGAGATAAATTATGAAGATGCATTGTGCAAACTGGGTTGTATTTCCCAAAACTTATGAGTTTAAGTGATGGTATAATTGAAATTTTCAAGATACTAGGGGAAGTAGAGATGGTATGGTGGACAGATGGAGAAAAGATCTGCTGGTTTGGAATCTAGAACTGGCTGGCCTCGTTTAAAAAATAGAGCTAGACCTTTCCAGAGTGGATTAGGAAATTCTTCTACTCAAAAAGGCTGGTAAACATTTGAACTTGCCTTCCACAAATAACAACTGATTAAAATTGACATTTTTGTTTGCCAGATATAATAAAGGATATGGGGTAAAGCTAGGTATATGCGTTGGAATTTTCTGGCCGTTTACGCCGGCGGGATTCTTTGGTCCCACCGGCAGCGCTCCCCTGCCCGCGGGTTTCCTGCCGGCGTGGGGTAATGTAAATGGGAATTCCCATTGACAGCGGTGGGACCAGAGAATCCCACTGCTGGCAAACAACGCACCATCTCCCACCGGCGAGAAGCACATGGCTGGGAGGCTGGAGAATCTCACCCATCAACTTTGGTGGCTGATCAGCCATGATCCAATTAAGTGGCAGGACAGAATCCAGGGGCTAAATGACTGACACTCTTATTCCTATGTTTCTACTTACACAGCTCCTGGAGCAAGCTACTGCCATAGGGGAAGGAGTGATTTAATTACTTTATTTATTTACTCAATATTTCACTTTTATTTTGGTGACATTTGAAAACTTTCAAACTTTTGGGACTCAATTTTCTCTAAACGTCTTTATGTGTTAGCAACATTGTGGACAGAAGAAGAGAACATCTGTTGGTCACAATTCATGTTCAGATCGTTCTTCCAGATTGTTTTCCTGATTATGTGCGAAGAAGTAAGCATGGGGCTGAATCGGCTGTCATGTGCTGGCATGCTTCATGCACAGAGCATGTGTCATACTGGAGTTGCACTTGATTTGCATTTGCCTCAAGGGTTGCCACTAAGTGTGTATCGGAGCTCAGGAAGCTGACACTGCCTCATGGTGCTACGCATATTCATTTTTTTTGGGACACAAATGCTTGTTGATCCAAGACTGCATGATTGGTGAAAAAATGAGCAATTTGTGTCGGTGGGCACAGTGCCATCCTGCAGGGGCACAGTGCCATCCTGCAGGCACACAGTGTCCTGAAATCATCTGGTAGCTGGTACATCCTTTTTATTGAGATTAGTCCTTTGTTTGGTCTGCTTTTTGTTTCTTTGAATTGGATCTTTATTTGCTCGCTTTGAATCATAGAATCCCTACAATGCAGAAGGAGGCCATTTGGCCCATCGGGATTGCACCAACTCTCCAAAAGAGCATCTTACCAAGTCCTATCCCCATAACACTGTGTAATTACCCCGCTAATCCCCCTAAGCTACACATCTTGGGGCATGAAGGGGAAATTTCGCATTGCTGATCCAACTAACCTGCACATCTTTGGGAGTGCGGGAAGAAAGCAAAGCACCCGGAGGAAACCCACGCAAACACGGGAAAAATGTGCAAACTCCCCACGGACAGTGACCCAAGGCTGGAATTGAACCTGGGTTCCTGGAGTTGTGAGGCAACAGTGCTAACCACTTGTGCCACCGTGCCATGTTTGCCTTCACCTGCTGCACAACAATCAATCAAGGCACTTTGGCTGTTCTCCCTCTTCCCTCACAAGATTTCGCCCTCATTGGCAAAATTGCCAATTTTGAACCTTGTAGAAAGTACAAATGTTACTTTAGAAGCTAGTCCATATTTATGCTTTTACCCAATAAATCCTATTTCCTCTGTCTTCTATGTTATTGGTATTCAGTGCAAATTGCTTGAGAATGCATTAGCACGGTGTAAATAAAGTGACAGGAAACAACAACAACTTATATTGCCATTGCACAAGTAACATGGTACAGCATCCCAATGCACTCAGAGGAGCATTAAAAGAAAATATCACAGCAGATGATGAAAAGCTTGTCAAAACGGTAGATTTGAAGGAGCATTTTAAACTAGGAACGTGAGGCAGAGAGACAAAAAGGTTTAGAGGGTGAATTCCAGAGCCTAGGGCCGAGACAACTGTGAAGACATGACTGCCGATGGTGAAGTGATTAAAATTGGGATGTGCAATCGATCAGCTGAGCCATCTTCTACTTTGGAGATTGTCATGCCAAGAAGACATGAAAGAAAATATATATCTATATCATCCTGGCTGCATTATAACAGTACTTGCAAAGAAAATAATGGACAAAAGGCTTTACACTGATTGAAATCACAACTGGCCTTGACTCACACAAAAGGAATTTCTAGCCTTCAGAAAACTACAGCAACCTTGTTATCCCTGAAGATGTGTTAATGCCCCCTGTGACTGCAGAAATCAAATTCCAGGGAAATGCACAAATGTTCCTTTCCATTTCTGAGGAGATGAACTGTCTATGAGGGCAAATGAGCTTGAAACTTCTGGTAAACTTATTAATGGATGAAACATTAACCATTTGAAGAATCCCGACCAGGAATGGATATCCTTTGTCCAGGCCAAGGGGAAGAAGGGGATGTTATGTCACACTAGCATTCTCCTCCCACCCCACAAGCTGCTAGAACCTGTAATGTTGCCTGGTGAAGCTAAAGGAGGCAGTCTGCCATCTTCCGTCAACAAAACAATAGCAGAACCAGAGCACTGCCTAGGTTTAAATTGCTTGGCCTTCATCTAATCTCTATATCAGTGGGTGGCACAGTGGTAACACTGCTGCCTCACAGCGCCAGAGTACAATTCCGGCCTCGGGTTACTGTCTGTATGGGGTTTGCACGTTCTCCCCGTATCTGTGTGAGTTTCCTTCGGGGGCTCTGGTTTCCTCCCACAGTCCAAAAATGTGCAGGTTAGGTAGATTAGCCATACTTAAAAACAAATTGCCCCTTAGTGTCAGGGGGATTAGCAGGGTAAATACATGGGAGATAGAGCCTAGATGGGATTGCTGTCGGTACAAGCTCGATGGGCTGAATGGCCTCCTTCTGCACTGCAGGGATTCTGTGATTCAGTTCTGACTACAAGACTGATTCATAGGCAGTTTTATTTTCAAGAAAATTGTAATTTTTTTCTTCAGTTCCACACGTCATTATTACCATCGGGTTCATTGGTTCAGTACAGAGTGTATACTGAGTAAATGGCCAAGTGCCATAGAGGGTATAAAGGAACATGGGGCATAGATGTGGGTACAAGTTAGTAAGGAGGGGCCATGGGAAGGCCTTCTGACCAAACTACTCAAAACGTTCTACCTAAAGCTGCCTAACGTTCTGCCTAAAGCTGTCACTAGTGCCTTCTGACCAAACTACTCAAAACGTTCTGCCTAAAGCTGCCTAACATTCTGCCTAAAGCTGTCACTATTGCAGTTGACAGAGGGGAACCGGTGGATGTGGTGTTTTTAGATTTCCAGAAGGTGTTCGATAAGGTGCCTCACAAAAGGTTGCTGCAGAAGATTGGGGTACACGGAGTTAGGGGTAAGGTGTTGGCGTGGATTGGGGATTGGCTATCTAACAGGAAGCAGAGAGTTGGGATAAATGGGTGCTTTTCTGGTTGGCAGTTGGTGACCAGTGGCGTGCCGCAGGGATCGGTGCTGGGGCCTCAATTGTTTACCATTTACATAGATGATCTGGAGGAGGGGACTGAATGTAGGGTAGTCAAGTTTGCTGATGACACGAAGGTGAGTGGGAAAGCGAATTGCGTGGAGGACGCGGAAAGTCTGCAGAGAGATTTGGATAGGCTGAGCGAGTGGGCGAGGATCTGGCAGATGGAATATAATGTTAGCAAATGTGAGGTTATCCACTTTGGAAGAAATAATAGTAAATTGGAGTATTATTTAAATGGAGAAAAATTACATCGTGCGACTGTGCAGAGGGACCTGGGGGTACTTGTGCACGAGTCGCAAAAACTCAGTCTGCAGGTGCAGCAGGTGATCAAGAAGGCGAATGGAATGTTGGCCTTTATCGCGAGGGGGATAGAATATAAAAGCAGGGAGGTCTTGCTGCAACTGTACAAGGCACTGGTGAGGCCGCAACTGGAGTACTGTGTGCAGTTTTGGTCCCCTTATTTGCGAAAGGATATATTGGCCTTGGAGGGAGTGCAGAGAAGGTTCACCAGGTTGATACCGGAGATGAGGGGTGTAGCTTATGAGGAGAGATTAAACAGATTGGGTCTGTACTCGTTGGAGTTTAGAAGGATGAGGGGTGATCTTATAGAGACATATAAGATAATGAAGGGGCTGGATAGGGTAGAGGTGGAGAGATTCTTTCCACTGAGAAGGGAAACCAGAACTAGAGGGCACAGCCTCAAAATAAGGGGGGGCCGGTTCAGAACAGAGTTGAGGGGGAACTTCTTCTCTCAGAGGGTAGTGAATCTCTGGAATTCTCTGCCCATTGAAGTGGTGGAGGCTTCCTCGTTGAATATGTTTAAATCACGGGTAGATAGTTTTCTGATCGATAAGGGAATTAGGGGATATGGGGAGCAGGCGGGTAAGTGGAACTGATTCGCTTCAGATCAGCCATGATCTTGTTGAATGGCGGGGCAGGCTCGAAGGGCCAGATGGCCTACTCCTGCTCCTATTTCTTATGTTCTTATGTAACCTATCCAGTATATGCTTCTCCCATCGTGGAAGTCAGTGCTACTAGAAAACTAGATCACCCAGTATCAGCTTCAGCTAGCTAACTTCTTTGAAGAAATATACAGTTGGTCTTTTGATTCTGGACTCTGGACGCACATGAGCACACCTGAGATAGGAGCAGAGGTAGGCAATTCAGCCCCTCGAGCCTGCTCCCCCATTCAGTACGATCATGACTGATCTCATCTTGGCCTCAACTCCTCTTTTCTGCCCATTCTCCATAACCTGTCAACCCATTACTAATTAAAAATCTGTCTATCTCCACCTTAAATGTACTCAATGTCCCGGCATCCACTGTACTCTGGGCTAGTGAATTCCACAGATTCACAGCCCTTTGAGAGAAGTAGTTTTTTCTCATTTCTGTTTTAAATCTACTAACCCTTATTCTAAAACTATGACCTCTTGTTCTAGATTGCCCCACAAGAAGAAGCATCCACTCTATGTCAATCATGTCAATCCCCTTTAGCATCTTGTATACCTCAATTAGACCTCCCCTCATTCTTCTAAACTCTAGAGAGTATAAGGCTTAAAAAAAAGTGGAACAATAATTCTTATTCTGTTTGTGGTCTTTTCCCTGTATCTCATCATTTCCCTTATCGATTTTTTTGTGTGAATGTACCAGGGCTTACATAGCGACCCCCTTCCTCACATTTGTGTAAAATAAATTAACTCTCTGATTTTACCCTATCTTGAGCTGGAACAGGATTATTAATGGAGGATTGGATCATTCCAAAATATGCCACCAGTTATAAAGGGAGAAATCAAAAAAGAATATTTCTGTTTACAAATTAGGAAAGATCAGGGTTGTTTAGTTTAAACCCTTACTATCCATAACAAGATTGAGGATGGATTGTGTCTGGAGAGGCATGATATAGAAATTTCCAGGCAAAGGGATACAAAGCATAACCTCATCTTAATGGCCACCCTTGTGTGTGGCTGTATCAATCTGTGCCTAAACCATCCATTGACATTGTCTACACCTCCCGCTGCCTTGGAAAAGCAGCCAGCATATTGAAGGACCCCACACACCCTGGACATACTCTCTTCCACCTTTTTCCATTGGGAAAAAGATACAAAAGTCTGAGATCACGCACCAACCGACTCAAGAACAGCTCCTTCCCTGCTGCCATCAGATTTTTGAATGGACCTACCTTATATTAAGTTGATCTTTCTCTATACGCTAGCTATGACTCAGTAAGAAGTCTCACAACACCAGTTTAAAGCCCAACAGGGCTTGCTTTCTTGCATCTTTGTAAAAACTTGATGTCTGCATCGATATGCGCGATCTTCTTTTAGATCCTCTCCACTTTGAGCCGATGGTTTGCAATGTCGGTGGTAGCCATGATGTGGAGATGCCTGCGTTGGACTGGGGTGGGCACAGTAGGAAGTCTCACAACACCAGGTTAAAGTCCAACAGGTCTGTTGGATTTTAACCTGGTGTTGTGAGACTTCTTACTGTGCCCACCCCAGTCCAATGCCAACATCTGCACATCCTAGCTATGACTGTAACGCTACATTCTGCACTCTCGCCTTCCCTTCTCTATGTACGGTATGCTTTGGCTGTATAGTGCACAAGAAACAATACTTTTCCCTCTATACTAATACATGTGACAATAATAAATCAAATCAAAATGCAAACACCAAATGCTGTGTTTTCACCAAGTCATAAAGGTGACAGAGGCATTTAAAAATGGTTGGCAGGACCGGATTCTGGGATTCCTGCCCCCTTCTCAGTGTTCCCAGTTTTTAGTGACAAGGGATAAGGGTGAGTTCATACCCTACACCCCTGACATGATCTGCTCCATTGTCGGGGCAGACATTTCCTAGCCAACCACGAGTTTCATGAATCGGGGTAGGTTCTCCATGAATCATAGTTTATGACCCCTCAGAGAAGTTATGAAGCATAATCTGGATTTGGGAACGTTTTGAGTAGTTCGGTCAAAAGGCCTTCCCATGGCCCCTCCTTAGTAACTCATACCCACCACATCTATGCCCATGTCCCTTTATACCCTCCATGCCAACTACTTGGCACATGGCCGTTCACTCAGTATACACTCTGTACAGAACCAATGAACCCTATGGTAATAATGACGCGTGGAACTGCTGAGAAAAAAAAATCATAATGTTGTTTAAAATGAAGCTACCTAACCTATCCAGTTGCATCTGCTAGAGTTTAAAGAGTAAGAGGTGACTTGATTGAATCATATAAGGTCATGAGGGATCTTGACAGGGTGGATGTGGAAAGGATGTTTCCTCTTGTGGGAGAATCTAGAACTAGTGGTCACACTTTGAGAATAAGGTGTTGCCCATTTAAGACAGAGCTGAGGAGAATTTCTTTCTCTCACAGGAGGGTCTCTGGGACTCTCTTCCTCAAAAGGCAGTGCAAGCAGAGTCTTTGAATATTTTGAAGGCAGAGCTAGATAGATTCTTGATAAGCAAGTGAGTGAAAGGATATGTGGGGTACAAGCAGATCAGCCATGACCTTATTGAGTGGTGGAGCAGGCTTGAGGGGCCGAGTGGCCTACTCCTGCTCTTAATTCATATGTATGCTTGAATCTTCATCTGTGAGCCAACCACCCTTTAGTGTAATACCTCTGTGGAAGTAGGGCATGTTTATCCTCCTTTTCATTTCAAGTAAATGAGTGTTTCCTTCCCCATTCCTTTATGAAAGTTTAATTTGACAAAACACATATGAATTTTTGTGAATTGGAAGCATTTTCCAGAAATGGCGGTACTGAAAAATGAAAGGTAATGTCGAGGTTTAATTTCAATTTCTGGCTGCTTCTCCACCCCTTTCAAAAGTCACCAAAAAAACACGTTGAGAGTGCATTTAGACTCCATTTAATTTCTGTTTCAGGGAGTCTGACTTTTGTCACCTCTACACTTTAAAACACTTACTGTTAATTTGAAGGAAACCTCAGAGTTGAAGCATCTATGGAAAAATGGTTTTATGTTGTAACATTAATTAATTATTAAAGCATTATTTCCTGCAACCATAACTTCATATTTTCAAAAGTGTAAATTATTTTGGCTTATAGCCTTAAAGATGTTAGTTCCACCATATAAATCTTGGCTCACTGCCTGTCAAATTATGTAAATTTCTTTTTTTTTTGCATTCAGCCTAATTACAGGAAAACAAGTATCTTGTGTCAGAATTGCCCATCTCTCCCTCCCTCTCTCTCTCTCTCACACACACTTTCTGATTGCAATGGATTTCAGATGAGGAATGAAGCTTTGAAATGAAGGTGATGGCCAGAGGCCCAGCAGTTGGCTGTAAACAGAAGAGGTCACTTGGCAACTTTCAGGATCTTTATCAGTGATCAAAGCACAGGAGGTGCTGTCTAGACAGGTTAGGTGTGGACCAGCAAATGGCTTTCATTAGGACCTCTTTCCTCTGGTGCCATTGTTTCAGCTCTGCTCTTCTTCACACGGCTCGGTGATTGATTTCAGGAGAGGTGCCCAAATGCCCATGGCAATCAGATAGGGTTTACAAGCCTTTGCTTGTTCTGACAAGGCAGTTATGTTGGCCATCACATTAGCTAATAGTGTCACATTTATTTCCCGCTGCAGAACTTTTCAACAAAAACTGTCAGCTACGGCGAATGTTCCATTTCTAAAACTGATGTCATCCCATTGAGCTCAGTTACAAATGCTCCTGTTCCCTTTATTTTCTCTGGCCAAAAACCAATTGGGGCGCAAACAGAGGGATAATTTGCTTGGGACCAGAGCCACTCATCTCCAATGTGATCGATAATAACTTTGCAGCCATTGATTATCCGGCTTCATCATAACCTGCAAGCCACCAGCGAATAATGTTTCCCCAACATGATACAACGCCAAATTTCACTGATTGTTCTTATAATTCCGACAACTTCTAGCTGTTCTGACAATTGCACTGAAAAATATCAGATTTTTGTTTGGTTTAATTCGATCTGTAGATACTCAGGTTGAAGGTGTGTTTTAGAGAACCTGCTGGAAGGGGGAAAGAACTTTTCGCTCGACCTTGGGCCAGTTAATTTGTGCCAGTCTCAAAGGGGCTGACACTCTCAAATCAGCCTCCACAGCCACGACAGTCTATGCTCAATACAGAAGTGACACACGTCTTGGGCGCAGTCCATCATCTCTCGTGATGGACAGATGCGATATTAATAACAAATTAATTTGTGTGAATTTTTTATTTTACAATATTTTAACAAATATGGCACTGTGATTATCACAGTTCCAGGGACCCGGGTTCAACTTCAGCCTCGGGTCACTGTCTGTGTGGAGTTTGCATGTTCTCCCCGTGTCTGCGTGGGTTTCCTTCGGGTGGTCCTGTTTCCTCCCACAGTCCAAAGATGTGCTGGTTAGATGCTAATGCCCCTTAGTGTCCCAAGATGTGTAGATTAGAGGGGCAAGTGTGCAAGGTTATGAGGCTAGGGTGGGGGTGTGGGCCTGGGTGGGATGCTTTTTGGAGAGTTGATGCAGACTTGATGGGCTGAATGGCCCTTTTCTGCACTGTAGGAGTTCCATGATTCTATGGAATTACCACATGGAGAGATAGTGGTGTAGTGATAATGCCACTGCACTAGTAATCCAGAGGCCCAGGCTAAACCTTCTGGGGGACAGGGGTTCAAATCCCACCACTCCAGCTAGTGAAATTTAAATTCAAGTAATAATCTTGGATTGTAAAGTCAGTCTTCATAATGGCGACCATGAAGCCACTGTTTTAAAAAAGAAATCATCTGGTTCACGAGTGTGCTTTGGGGAGGGAAGCCTGCTGTCCTTTCCTGGTCTGGCCTACATGTAACTCCAGACCCACAGCAATGTGGTTGACGCTTAACTATCCTCTGAAATGTTGTGGCTTGGCAAGACATTTGGCTCAAGTGCAATTAGGGATGTGGCACAAATGCTCGCCTTGGCAGTGATGTCCATGTCCCATGAATTAATTAATAAATAAAAGACATTTACAATAAATAGCAGACCAAACAGAGGTAAACAAACAATAGCATTTGTTAAGGTCTGCCCTATACTCAGGTACTGCATCAGAAGAGAGACTTTTACTTCTGCTAAAAGTTTGCAAGTTATGTCACATCAGGTTATGGTGTGACATTTACATTTGGGGTAAATTTTCAAAGACTTTATTGGGACCTTGTATGCTGCAGGTGGCTTATCGGAAAATTGTATGTTGCAATGCACCCATGATTTTTTGATATGTCATTGGTTGAGACGTTGCCACTGGCAGAGGTCTTGGTAAAGTTTGTCTATCATTATAATAATTAGTTTGCAACATAGGTGGGTTGAAATACATTGGCAAATTCACATGCAATCCCTTTGTCCATTATTTTAAGAAGGATCGACTTGTACCTTTGTTACGATTCTGGGTTGTACTATTTGGTCTATTTTTAACATTGCACGCTTTCTGGTTAAAGAAAGAATTTTCATTTTTGATCATAATTTGTCACATTCCCAGAAAATTCCAAAGCTTTTCACAGCAAATTAATTATCTCTTTGATATGCAGAAACCTTTTTAGAGACAAATGTGATGGCCAATTTGTGCATAACATGAACATCAATGAGATGAACAAGGAAATCACTTGATTTTGGTGGCATTGGTTGAGGAAGAAATGTTGGCCAGAAAGTTGGAAAAGTACAAACTGTTCTTTCAGTGGTGACACAGAATTGTTTATATTCACCTGAATAGGCTGGCAAGGCATTGCTTGAATCTTTCACTTCAAACCTGACACCTCCCACATCCTCTCATTTAAAAGCCACTCTAGTTTGTATGATTAAGCTCCAGTGATATTTAAACTTTCAATTTTACTGCTGAAATATCTCACCAATGGAGTCAAGCAGACCCTTGAATATGAGTAGAATAAGGTCTCTGCTTCTTTTAAAGTTTATTTATTAGTGTCACAAGTAGACTGACATTAACATTGCAATGCAGTTACTGTGAAAATCCCCCAGTTGTTACACTCTGTTTGGGTACATGGAGGGAGAATTTAGCATGGCCAATGCACCTAACCAGCACGTCTTTCAGACTGTGGGATGAAACCGCAGCACCCGAAGGAAACCCACACCAACACAGGGAGAACGTGTAGACTCCGCACAGACAGTGACCCAAGCCGGGAACTGAACCCGGGTCCCAGGTGTTGGGAGGCACCAGTGCTAACCACTGTGCCACCATGCTGTTTCTTTGATGTGCCTTATGATATTTTGCTATTAAAGACACTATAGAAGAGCAAGTTGATGTTTTTTGTATTCCAATAAAATAGTCAATATAAACACTGTCAAACATTCATCCTTTATTATATCTATTGCAGTACTGTTTTACCTATCAGATATTCCATTAATCTTATAACTGTATCACTTCACACAAAATCATTTATTTACCAAAATGTAAATAACCACTGACATAATTAATTATTTGCATTCTATTTTATTTATATGTTGTATCACAACTTAGTTTCAGATATTTCATATACTGCACGGCACAAACCAAGACACATAGCTGTGTAGGCAGTATAGATGTGCATTTAAAAGTCTAAAAGATAACAAAGAATTATGCATTGTCTTTCAATCAGTATTTACAGTTCTAGTCATGGCATTCCTACACAAATAGTTCAAGAGCTACAACTACATTTTGATATAACATCCAGCATACAAAAATAAATGCAGTTGAAGCAGGCCATCCTTCGATATTTGTATTTAAGGAAACGCAAGCAAACTATTATTTAAAAAATAGTTCCTAACTTAATTCACATTCACTAGCAAAGCATCCCATTGGGACACAGCACTGGAAATCATAGCTTTAAAAAAAAAATTCATCTTTTTTGCACCCACCAATCTGTTAGGTAGAGCAAAATTCCTTTGGTTTTGGCACATTTACTGTTGTTTTAGTTTAAACCTTAAAGCAAATTATTTGGATGTGAGGTAAGTTTTCTCAAATTTCCTCTCCGAAGTGAGTGACTGATAATGAGGCAGTGATTAAATAGGTGTCATTCAGATAATGCACTTGGGCAAAACTGACAAAAAAAGGTAACAGGTACAACATAATTCTTTTGCTTGACAATGATTTATGAGAGTCAAGCAGAGTAAGACAAGGATCAAGAAATTGTGGATGGGTGACTAATAACTCTCAGCAGTGTTAAATCACCTCTTGTACATAAAACATCCTGAATTCATGGTGTTAAATATTACTTGCTTGTCATTTACATGAATTTTCAAAGCTTTTCTTTCTAAATTGAAATATGCTTTTCTTCTACTTAATGTGAAATATGGTAACAAAGGAAGAATGAAAAAGTAAAGGGGAGGTGATGGCCGAGTGGTATTATCGTTAGACTATTAATCCAGAAACTCAGCTAATGTTCTGGGGGCCTCGGTTCGAATGCCGCCACAGCAGATGATGGAATTTGAATTCAATACATAATTAAGAATCTAGTGATGATCATGAAACTGTTGTCAGAAAAACCTATCTGGTTCACTAATTTCCTTTAAGGAAGGCAATCTGCCATCCTTACTTGGTCTGGTCTACGTGCAACTCCAGAGCCACAGCAATGTGGTTAACTCTCAACTGCCCTCGGGCAACTAGGGATGGACAATAAATGTTGGCCAGCCAGTCACGCTCATGTCCCACGAATGAATAAAAAAAATTAACCATTCCTAATAACATACGTATATTCACTTCATGAGTGTAAACTCTAGCCCCTCCTCCCTCTCCCCAGCTCCACCTTCACCACCCCAAACCAAATATCTGAGTTTCTGAGCAAATGTTTTTAGATTTATGTTGAGGCAAGAATTTTTCTGGTCACTCGTTGTGGAGATAATCAATAAACTGTAAAAGAATTACACCTTTAGTACTTTGAGTGAAACCTTTAGTATATTGTTTGACAGGACAGTGGTTGAGATTCTCTGCCCTCGTTTTCAATGATGTGGAGATGCTGGTGTTGAACTGGGGTGGGCACAGTAAGAAGTCTCACAACACCAGGTTAAAGTCCAACAGGTTTATTTGGTAACACAAGCTTTCGGAGCGCTGCCCCTTCATCAGGTGAGTGACCCACCTGATGAAGGGGTAGCGCTCCGAAAGCTCGTGCTACCAACTAAACCTGTTGGACTTTAACCTGGTGTTGTGAGACTTCATACTTGTTTCCAATGGCAGGGAAGCTGGTGGAGGTGGAGAATCTAACTGGAGTACCCAAACAGCTTTTACACAAGTGGGATTTCCCATTCCCATTGTCCCCCAACCACCCCCACTCCCCAACCAGTGACAGAATGGGGTTCCCACCATTAAATGTTGGGAACATCATTAGCACATATCTGCATATCATTAGCGGACTTTCCCGCTGTGTTATCCCTCCAAATTTGGGTGCCCCTGTTCCCCCCCCCCCCCCCCTCCTGCCAGCATATTGACACACCGGTGGGGTTTACACAGCCTTTGCCAAATGGGATCCTGGCAAACAGTTCTCACCAGGGGTGCACAGGTAAGTCAGCCCCCGGGGGGAAGGGTCATGCCCAGGCAGTACACTCAGGCACTGCCCCCGATACTGCAAGGAAGACTTTCATTGTGGTGTTCCATGGGGGTGTCAGGGTGCCTTTTCAAAATGATGCCCTGATCTCGTGAAAGCCGACACTGATGGTGGGGCAGGCTCATTCAGCAGCGGGAAAAGCCGGCAGCGGGGCTGACGGGCTACACACCAGTTTTCCCGTCTGAGCTGCCACTCAGACAAATAAATGATTACATTTTGCCCGGTATGTTTACAATCTCAATAGATTAAATGACTCGAGGAATCTAGTCATTATCTACAGTAGCCAGAGATATTCTTGCTCCATTTTGGAATTTGTTAAAAAAAAGACTTAAAATTCCACTAAGTTGTGGCATAACATAGCAATTACATGGTCTTGTTAGACAATTAATGACAAGACACAATGAAAAGCTTCTTGATGTTGGCATGCGAGGCTTCTCAATGTTGCAGACAATTTTAATTCAAAGCTCCTTCTCAAATTTGAGCTATTTTATGTCACCATTATCAGGTTATACTATCCACAAACTTCTGTTGCCAGGAATATTAGAAGCTCAGTTTTTTTAATTACTAAAGGGCATAGTTTTTTTCTGGCAGTGCATTGGTTAAAACATTTTGGTGAAATTCCTTTACTATAGTAACAATGACTGTCAACTTGTTAATTCTAAACTGGTTTATTTGAAATTGGTTAACAACCTAATCAAAGAACTGCACAAAGGAATTTCATGCTGACACGATAACTAGTTTACCACCAGAGGAAATTAAACAACCATGGAATTTCCTATAGTGATACTGAAAGCTCTTGTAATCCACCTGCCATCTGCTTTCAGTGCTTCCTCTGTGGTTAAGTAAAGAACTGAGATGTCTCATTCGATTCACTTACCACTTACTACTGTTACAAAAGTACTTGACCATTTGATCCTGACATGTCAAAAAGTCATATTTGCAAAGGTTTTCTTCCTAGAGTGTTTTTTTTCTTTGCTTTTTATGTGCATCAATATTTTTGTTTAATTGAACAGTGACAGTGTGATCAGGATATGGGTGTACAGTTCCTTATTTTTTTTATTGAACTCAAGATGTACTTCTGGGGTATTTTGCACTTCATCTTGTATCTTCTTATTGAAAATATATTTTTTCAAGAGTTCTGCCAGCGTAGCTGAAAGTATGCTTGGTTGTAAAAGTGTCGGAGTCAATTTAGTACTCCATTGGTTTGAGCTGAAATCAGGACTGTACTTGTGGACTGTGATTGACATTTTAAAGAAAAAAAATGGTTTGGCCCAAGGGGAAGGTGGTGAGTATGGAGGCGAGGTGTTTCCGAACAGGAAGGGTGTGGAAAACCGAGGATGTCTCACCTCAGGCCACTCTAGCTTACCTCCTCGTGCCAACTTCAGTGAAAGCTTGGGGTCAAGCTATTGAAGTGACACTATGCGGATGGAACAAAAGGAAATGAGAAAGGGAATTAAAAATAAGAGATCAGAAAAGGAATAAACATGGACCTGATTGTAATAAAATAATGGAATTCAGGTTGATTTGGCTCTATTCATGTCATGTTGAATCTAAGAACACATATTGTAAACTGTATTCCTCCCTGTAATGTTTCATGTCTCAGCTAATGCAAACATTGCAGAAAATAATAAAACTGAAAACACAGTTTGTACAACAACTACAGCAAAAGGATTGGTCAAATTCACCCACTCTCATCTGATCGGTAAAAGCCTCAACTTTATTGACATTAAAATCCTATCAAAATATACAATTCAAATAAATCAATGGAAAGTTTAGAGACACAAATATATTTGATTAGTTCATTGTTAATTTGCATGAGGTATCATACAATCAGGGTGTAATAGCTATTTTTGTAGTTTTTTCTTCTGATAGGTATACCTCTCATGATTGCTCTTTAAGTTGTACTGTTGATAAATGTTTAGTGAACTGCTTTGGAAGCTTTTTAAACTTTTTTCTCCTTCTCATGTCGGCCGATTGCAGGACCACCAAGTATGTTGTTGCCATACCCAAAGCTTGAATTACCTTGCTTGTTTCACAGCCTATTGCCTGAAGTGACTATTAGTTCTAATTACTCCATGGCAGAATGCTTTGAAGGCCCAAATGTATCCCAGGGCAGTTATGCTGGTTAATTCAGGGACTTCTTTGACCTGCCATCAATGACTGTGGGTACATTATGATGTACTGTGCAGGGCTCCACAGTAAACCGGAGACAATAATGGATGTTAACAAAAAGGCGAGTGTCACAGTAGAGGGCAAGATCTGAGGGAAGTAGTACCACTTTCACCCAGTAACCCCAGCTGCCGTGAAGAAACAACAAAAAGCTTAAATCCATAAGTATCACATTTTAAAATAACATAACTGGGGAAAATTCGGTCAACTTCATACAATACTGCCGTCAACTAATATCTCATTTGTTTTGCATCTGTTACATAAAGACATTTCAGCCACATTTCCTTCTCAATATACAAGAAACAAATGCTTTAACTATCAGGTACAATCTGATCTTGTCCATTTCTCATACAGAATTTGAATTATAATTACTTCACAATGTATGTATCTTATTTTAACTCTTTCACAGTTCTGGAAATTCTGCAATCTTTCAACAGGCTATTTTTTTGTAAGAGGAAGACCTCAGTTCACGTATAGCAATATTGGGAAGTCCACTGTGTGAAGAATGATAATTACTTATATAATTTTACCTAAACTTCAGTCTGTGAGGCAGATTGGACTCACCATTATTATAACCAAGGAGCAGGTTAAAGACAGGAATGTTAACTCTGATCATTTTTCAGCCTAATTCTCGCAGTATTTTTTAGCCACTGGTTAGAGACAGCCAGGGAGCATATTTTTGTTTTAAGTTGCTGCCAATTTCCGCCTTTATATCCCCTATCTCTCCATGAATTTATGTCTGTTGCTCAGGTATTCCTTTGAGATAAGATATTTGATGTATCTGTCTGATCAGGCGGATATAATAGATTCTGTCGTAATATCAAAAGAGAAGTAAGAGCTGACCAGTGTCCTGGCCAACATTTATCCCTCAAACAATACTGTCAAAAACCGACTAACTGTTCATTTTATTGCTGTCTCTGTGACCCTGTCTTGCACAAATCAGCTGCAAAAACTGTTTAAATGCATTAGCTCTTCTGAGGACATGGAAAATGCCATATAAATGCAATGTTGTTGTTCCTTTGTTTTGGACAACTTTTGCTGGCATTGGACAATCTCCAGGACTGCACTCCAAAGTTTATTCTTGTGTCTGTGATTACAGCCATGCTCATTCTATCCTCATTGAGTGTCCATGTTAGCGCATCTTTCTGCAGGAATTAACTTTTCACGGGAGTGAAACGCTGCCTGATTCCCACTCCGAAACGCAGGGGCTGCAGTTACTGATTTTCTATCCTTTTGAATTAATTGATGGAAAATCTGATATCATGGAATCAATCTGAGAAATTCAGTATATATTGCAATGCATCAATCTTTCTTAACGTCTATCAACCAAAGTTATGCTATTGTATCAACTTTTAAAGTAAATGGTCAAATAAAAGTCAACAGGGAGAAAAAATAAATTTTAAATTTTTTTCCCATATTTATAGATAAATTAAGTAGCAGCAATTCGATTGCGCTTAATTCATTTTAACCCTTTGTTGCTTGAACTCAGTATGGCACTTCCTCAGAACTACACTGCATTTGTCCACCTAGGTTATGTGCTTAAGTCCCAGCTTAATTTTTATACTCATTGATGAAAATGCTACCATTGGAACCAAGTTACTTTTTAGCCCAGGACTTGGGATGGATTTCACTGAAGTATGCATTTGTTGCTCTTTTAAACATGATTTACGCTCTCTAATGTATTTGGTAAGCCACGGGAACGAAGTAGAAAGGGTTGAGAGCTTCAAGTTTTTAGGTGTCCAGGTCACCAACAACCTGTCCTGGTCCTCCCATACCGATACTATAGTTAAGAAAGCCCACCAACACCTTTACTTTCTCAGAAGACTAAGGAAATTTGGCATGTCAGCTATGACTCTCACCAACTTTCACAGATGCACCATAGAAAGCATTCTTTCTGGTTGTATCACAGCTTGGTATGGCTCCTGCTCTGCCCAAGACCGCAAGGAACTACAAAAGGTCGTGAATGTAGCCCAATCCATCAGGCAAACCAGCCTCCCGTCCATTGACTCTGTCTACACTTCCCGCTGCCTCAGCAAAGCAGCCAGCATAATTAAGGACCCCACACACCCCGGCCATTCTCTCTTCCATCTTCTTCTGTCGGGAAAAAGATACAAAAGTCTAAGGCCACGTACCAATCGACTCAAGAACGGCTTCTTCCCTGCTGCCATCAGACTTCTGAATGGACCTACCTTGCATTAAGTTGATCTTTCGCTACATCCTAGCCATGACTGTAACACTACATTCTGCACTCTCTCACTTCCTTCTCTATGAACAGTATGTTTTGTATAGTGCGCAAGAAACAATACTTTTCACTGTATGCTAATATATGTGACAATAATAAATCAAGTCAAAAATCAAATTGTTAGTTGCTACAAACAGAAAATAAGTCACAAGTGATAATAAGGGTCAAATGGGCAATTGGCATCGTTCAGTTGATTTTTTTGCATGATTACACCTTGCATTCTATTTGATGGTTTACCTCTCATTTAATGAAAGAAGTGGGAAATGTTTATCTTGCATTTGAATTGAGTTTCTGGCCAAATAACTTAACATTTTGTTAACATTTAGAATAGTTCTGTGCAATTCCTGTTCAGCTATTATCCCCCTTGACTAATTTGAGAACATCAGCAAGTAAAATAAATACATAAACTGTCATTCAAAACTTTTCAGCCCTGTAAATGTCCTTTTGCTTTATGATAAAAGATTTAATGGCATCCACCTGAGCAATGCTGAAAAGTGAATAACCACATTTGAATTTGATTGACTTAATTGATTCAGCCTGATGAAATTATTATCAGTTATGATGGATGGTTGTGAGTTGGAAGAAAGTCACCCAAATGACCAACACACTCAGTTTGGGTCAGAGGCTTTAATCTAATTTGTCACAATCTCCAGACCTTTAGGAAAAAAGGAAAACAAGTCAACTGAAATGTTTAACTTATATTGAAACAGATGTAATTTTATTAAGTGTTCAAAGCAGAGGAAGTTTTAGAAGGCAGCTTGTGGGAACCAGAGCCTGCAGGAAGGTAGACAAAAGATCAGATGGGTTTAAAAGCCAATCCTTAATGAGCAGGCTTGCAGTGATTTTTCATTTAGCAGTTAGTACAAGAGTATTTATTTTCAAAGTGCATACTTAAGTACAATAATTATTACCATTTCCAAGAGGGAAATTGAGAGATTTGTAAAATAGCTACTCATTTCAACTCGTAGGGAAAGCACATGGCAAATTTTGGAAGCTGTATGACCCTGCAAGATTTATGTCAGGCATTTTGTACAATCCACTAATCACTTTTGCACCCACATCACTAGGATCTATTATAGAATCATAGGGCAGAATTTCCCCAAAATATGGCAGAGAGGGCAATTTTCCGGCCCTGTTTGACACAGACGCAAATCCAGTTATGGCCGGAGATTCCTGCGAGAGAAAGGGTCATAATCAGAGAGAATTGGAAGATTGGGAAAACTTTAAGAAACAACAAAGAACGACTAAGAAAGCGATAAAGAAAGGAAAGATAGGTTATGAAGCTAGGCTAGCTCTAAATATAGAAAAATGATAGTAAAAGCTTTTACAAATATATAAAAAGGAATAGAGTGGCAAGAGTGAATGTTGGACCCTTGGACGACGAGAGGGGGGATTTAATAGTGGGAAATGAGGCAATGGCTGAAGCTTTAAATAAGTTTTTTGTGTCGGTCTTCACGGTGGAAGACACAAATAGTTTACCGAATATTAACGATAGAGGGTTGGTGGGAGGAGAGGTACTCAATACAATTAATGTTACATGGGAGGCAATGCTTGGTAGACTAACGGGACTGAAGGTGGACAAGTCCCCGGGCCCGGATGGAATGCATCCCAAGGTACTGAAAGAAATGTCAGAGGTAATAGCGGATGCGTTAGTGGTTATTTATCAAAATTTGTTGGATTCTGGGGTAGTGCCGGCGGATTGGAAAACGGCTAATGTTACGCCGCTGTTTAAAAAAGGAAATAGACAAAAGGCGGGTAACTACAGGCCGGTTAGCTTAACGTCTGTAGTTGGGAAAATGCTGGAATCCATCATTAAAGAAGAAATAGCAGGCCATCTGGATAAGAATGGTTCGATTAAGCAGACGCAGCATGGATTCATGAGGGGAAAGTCGTGCTTGACGAACTTGTTGGATTTTTATGAAGATGTGACTAGTGCGGTTGACGGAGGGGAACCGGTGGATGCGGTGTTTTTGGATTTCCAAAAGGCGTTTGATAAGGTGCCTCACAAAAGGTTGCTGAAGAAGATTGGGTCACACGCAGTTGGGGATAGGGTGTTAGCGTGGATTGGGGATTGGCTATCCAACAGGAAGCAGAGAGTCAGAATAAATGGGTGCTTTTCTGGTTGGCAGATGGTAACTAGTGGCGTGCCGCAGGGATCGGTACTGGGGCCTCAACTATTTACCATTTATATAGACGATCTGGAGGAGGGGACTGAGTGTAGGGTAATAAAGTTTGCAGACGACACAAAGATAAGTGGAAAAGTGAATCGTGTGGAGGGCGTAGAAGGTCTGCAGAGAGATTTGGACAGGCTGAGTGAGTGGGCGAGGATCTGGCAGATGGAGTATAATGTTGACAAATGTGAGGTTATTCACTTTGGAGGAAATAATAGCAAATTGGATTATTATCTAAATGGAAAAAAATTACAACATGCTACTTTGCAAAGGGACCTGGGGGTCCTTGTGCATGAGACGCAAAAACCCAGTCTGCAGATGCAACAAGTGATCAAGAAGGCAAATGGGATGTTGGCCTATATCGCAAGGGGGATAGAATATAAAAGCAGAGATGTCTTGCTGCATCTGTACAGGGCATTGGTGAGGCCGCAGCTGGAATACTGTATGCAGTATTGGCCCCCTTATTTGCGGAAGGATATATTGGCTTTGGAGGGAGTGCAGAGAAGGTTCACCAGGTTGATACCAGAGATGAGGGGTGTTGATTATGAGGAGAGACTGAGCAGATTGGGTTTGTACTCGTTGGAATTTAGAAGGCTGAGGGGGGATCTTATAGAGACCTATAAGATAATGAAGGGGCTGGAGAGGGTAGAGGTGGAGAGATTGTTTCCACTTAGAAAGGAAGCTAGAACTAGAGGGCACAGCCTCAAAATAAAGGGGGGTCAGTTTAGGACAGAGTTGAGGAGGAACTTCTTCTCTCAGAGGGTGGTGAATCTCTGGAATTCTCTGCCCGCTGAAGTGGTGGAGGCTACCTCATTGAATATGTTTAAATCACGGATAGATGGATTTCTGATCGGTAAGGGAATTAGGGGTTATAGGGATCAGGCGGGTAAGTGGAACTGATCCACTTCAGATCAGCCATGATCTTATTGAATGGCGGGGCAGGCTCGAGGGGCTAGATGGCCTACTCCTGCTCCTATTTCTTATGTTCTTATGTTCTTATAAAGAGATTTGCGCTGGGGAGATCTAAAAATGAGATCTTCCCTGACCCCCATTGGTGATGTAATCAGGTTCACTTCCAATGAGGCTGTGAACTTGATTACCATTCATTTAACGCCATATTTTCCGTATTTAACATCCTATGTTCCCATGCGCCGGCGTGACGCATGGTCAACAGGGGAACACTACTAGCCTGCAAAAACGGAGACCAGACGTGATGACCATAGTGGGGGCACAGAGGCCAATGTAGCCTCAGGGTGGTCCAGACATGGCTGGGCACTGCCCCTGGCACCCTAGGAATGCCAACCTGGCAGCTAATGGCAAGTTATCTCTGCTGCCAAAAAATCCCACCCTAAGCCTTGGCTAATGAAGGAATGTATTTTATATGCTTCTTAACCACCTTAGTTACGTATCCTGCTACCTTAGGGGACCGGTGAACATACACTGCAAAAGTCTCTTTGTCCATTTACACTTCTTAATATTCTATGATGAATTGTGTGTTCCTTTGCTTTGTGTGCCCTCTGCAAATGCATGTCCTCAAACTTCGTCTTATGGAATTCCATTATCATAGAATCATAGAAGAATCATAGAAGCCCTACAGTGCAGAAAGAGGCCATTTGGCCCATCGAGTCTGCACCGACCGCAATCCCACCCTGGCCCTACCCCCTTATCCCTACATATTTACCCGCTAATCCCTCTAACCTATGCCTCTCAGGACACTAAGGGCAATTTTTAGCATGGCCAATCAACCTAACCCGCACATCTTTGGACTGTGGGAGGAAACCGGAGCACCCGGAGGAAACCCACGCAGACACGAGGAGAATGTGCAAACTCCACACAGACAGTGACCCAAGGCGGGAATCAAACCCAGGTTCCTGGATCAGTGAAGCAGCAATGCTAACCACTGTGCTACCGTGCTGCCCATTAGCTACATTTATGCTCATGTGATTGGTCCATTGATATCTTCCTGCAGTCTAAAGCTTTCTCGCCCACTGTCAGTCACATGACCAATGTTTGTACCATCCTTAAACCTTTTAAACATGTCCCCTACATTTAAGTCTAAGGCATTGATATATACCACAAAAAAGCAAGGGATTGAGCACTGAAACCTGTAGAACCCACAGGAAACCTGCATGAAACAATTTTCCAGTTCTGAAAACCCAATATTCAATACTTTTTGTTTCCGACGACTTAGTTAATTGTTGATTAACTTACCCCTTCCCTTGGGCCCTCTGGGCTTGTACTATTCTAACCAGTTAGCTCTTTGACCAAACTTTTGGTCATCTGACCTAATTTCTCTCTGTGGTTTGGTGGTGTAATTTATTTTATGATGCTCATGTGAAATCCCTTGGGACACTCTATTACATTAAAGTGCTTGATAAATAGTTGTTGTTGCAGTCTCTTTCCTGAGTGCAGGAGGAGAATTATTCCCCTGTGAAAGTTTTACACAGTTATAAAATTAATCGCTGATGAAGGACCTCAAAAATTACAAAACAATAATTGAAAGCTATGTGTAAAATTATCAGCAAAATGGCTCCAGGTAACATTTGCATGTCCCCCGACACAGCTATTGGCACAAATGAATCTTCCTGTGGAGATTCCTTAACCTGACATGGAAAATGTAGACGATCAATGGAGGATGTCAAGCCAGTCTGTTGGGGGTGGGGGGAGGAGGGGGGTGGGGGAGGGGGGGGTGTGATTTTCCAGCCCGCTATCTCCAGGATCATCCAGTCCTGCTGTAAATCAATAGACTTTTGCCTTGCCTGCCACATTCACTGTGGCAGGTCCTACCACAGTGAGGCCAGAAAATCCCAGCCACAGCCTCACTTAGGCAGATGGTTAAATAATGTAGGTAGTTCTGTTCCAAAATAGGCAATATCAGAATGCCATATTTTCAGTGATACTGATGAAAATAAGGCATGACGAGTTGGCTACCTTCCAAAGAACATTTGGAATACCCACCTAGGTGCCACAAACCACATTTACAGGCATGCCTCATAATGACTATGGGGAGCTTTCCAAGGTAAACCAAAACAAAGAACAAAGAAAATTCCAGCACAGGAACAGGCCCTTCGGCCCTCCAAGCCTGCACTGACCATGCTGCCCGACTTAACTAAAACCCCCTACGCTTCCGGGGACCATATCCCTCTATTCCCATCTCATTCATGTAACTTGTCAAGACGCCCCTTAAAAATCACTACCGTATCCACTTCCACTACCTCCCCCGGCAATGAGTTCCAGGCACCCACCACTCTGTGTAAAAAAATCTGCCTCGTTCACCTCTTTTAAACCTTGCCCCCCGCACCTTAAACCTATGCCCCCTAGTAATTGACTCTTCCGCCCTGGGAAAATGCTTCTGACTATCCACTCTGTCCATGCCTCTCATCATCTTGTAGACTTCTATCAGGTCTCCCCTCAACCTCCGTCGCTCCAGTGAGAACAAACCAAGTTTCTCCAACCTCTCCTCAGAGCTAATGCCCTTCATACCAGGCAACATCCTGGTAAATTGTTTCTGTACCCTCTCCAAAGCCTCCAAAAGCTAGAGACAGAACTGTGCCATTTAATGTCAGCACGACACTACTATCTGACCAGCACAGCAGAGTAGCAAACACGGAGGTGAGTTGCAGTCTCAACCGCCTTCCAGGCATGTTAGCATGCAGACTAATTGAGTTGATACCATGGATATCCTTAAGGAGCCTAGTCTTCAAAATTTAACGAAAACAAAACAATTTTTGAGTTATTTTACATCATATTCTTAAGGGAAAAGAGGAAACAGTCATTATAAGATGCATTTAGTAATGAATAAAACAGATATATTAGTCACACTGAAGAACATCCCATATGTATAAATCCTGCATTTGGTCCATGTTGGTCACACCAACAGGTTCACATTACATTCTGGCCGGAATTCTCTGGTCTCGCACACTCAGCGACCATTGCCAGCGAGAACGGAGAATTTGATGCTCAGCCAAATCTCTGTTCACAGCAGCGGAACTGGATAATCCCAGCACAGGTGAAGTCAGAGAATTACGGCCTCTGTCTATCATAGGAAAGAACTATTGATCAAAATCTTCCATTGAGATTTGAACCATAAGCTACTGCTTTTCACCTAACCCTATAAACCCACTAATAAAAATAAAAAGGACAAATCCACAGCCAATGAGCACCATCTACAATGAAACAATCATTTAGTTCTCTTAATAAACCAATCATATTTGGCAGATATTTTGGTTGGTCAACAAATCCATTATACAGTCCTATAAATAAGATTTATCGCATAAGAAAATACATATACAAAAATGATTGAGAATTCTGTGAGGTTTCTCTAATGGCAGACCAGTGGATTCCCTGGATAAACAGTGCAAATGACTAAAAATAACAGTTAACACAATTTTTCTGGTACAGTAGCTAAGCAAGCTTATCCTTCAGCTATTTAATGTTAGAAATCTTATCAACCATTGCCCACTTTTTATCCTGTCCCTTCATCTGGAGACTGGACATGAAATCTATTTATTTCCCACAATCCCATTTTTTTCTCTGGCTCTTCTTTTATAATATTTTTCAGACTCGGTGGAGGTTTGAGTATCTTGGTGCACCTCAATATTTGCTTGCATTCACACGATTAGTCTTTTTCAGTGCATTTGAACTCTCCATTGATCCCAGTTTCCCTCACATTGCTGACTCTCCATGGTTTGAGCCACCTCTACTTTGTTCCCTCTTTGACTCCATTTTCCAACATGCACTATGATGCTCCTCAGCCTACACCTCGGCCAATCCATCCCATCTGTGCAGTCTGGTGTGGTCCAATGTTTATATGCCGTAGCATCCTCTTTCCCGAAGTGTTGTGAGATGTTAAAGCCCACCCCAGTAATGTCAGATTCTAAACAAAAAATATTGTGATATGATGAATATGTATCTTGAAGAGAGCATTTCTTAAACTGATGCCAACTGCTACCACCACAACAGGATGTGTAGTGGTCCCATGACTTGCATTTAGTCTCCAACAGCAGATGATGGGAGATAGATATGTATATTTAGCCTCCTAGTTAATGTTATTTGTATATAGTCTTATCTTCAAATGAAGAACTGATATTATCGTTTCACCAACCCTTGGTACGTTTCCGTTGAAAATAAGAAGGTAACGAACTAGACGCCAGACATCAATCACTAGCACTATCATATCACACGTCGGAGCCGTCAGAGGAAATATCTGATACTCTGAGAGCCTCGCTTCTTTAATCACTGTCAGATCCCCTGGAGGACAAAATTGGATAACCTACCAAACAGGTGGGGAGATTGCATTGCACAATTAACCCATGCCTATTGCTCTTGATGCATGATTTGATTTGATTTATGATTGTCACATGTATTGGTGTACAGTGAAAAGTATTGTTTCTTGCGCGCTATACAGACAAAACACACTGTTCATAGAGAAGGAAAGGAGAGGGTGCAGAATGTAGTGTTACAGTCAAAGCTAGGGTGTAGAGAAAGATCAACTTCATGCAAAAGCCTGATGGTAGCAGGGAAGAAGCTGTTCTTGTGTCAGTTGATACGTGTCCTCAGACTTCGTATCTTTTTCCTGACCGAAGAAGGTGGAAGAGAGAATGTCTGGGTGCGTGGGTTCCTTAATTATGCTGGATGCTTTTCTGAGGCAGCGGGAAGTGTAGACAGTGTCAGTGAGTGGGAGGCTGGTTTCAGTGATGGATTGGGCTTTTAAGCACCTCTATTTTGTGTGACAGCCTGTCTTTGTAAGGCATGCTGCCCACCCATGCATGGTCATGCACTGCAATCATGAGCCTGTAGCCAGTGGATATCCCTTGCAGGTCAATAGCCACTCCTTAGTTTGTCAGTGGTTCAAATGCAAGTGCATAACTCCTACCAGGTTAGTGGACATTGATCTCCATGATGAGCTCAGTGTGGTCACGCACCAGTTGAAGACTGAGGAAATGAAATCCCTTCCAGTGGTACATCTCAGAATTGACATGTTGTCACAAAACAACATGTATGCAGTTAATGACACCCTGCACCATGGGGAAGGTTAAGACCCGCATCGTCACATTCTTGCTCGACCCACTTGGAAAGAGGAAATGAAATGTGTTCAGCTGTCTTTGCATATGGAGCTCTGATGGCCTCCCTTATCCAATGATGGGATGGGAAATGGAATGATATTCTTTGATTTGATTTGATTTATTATTGTCACATGTATTAACATGTAAAAAGTACTGTTTCTTGCACGCTATACAGATGAAACATACCATTCATAGAGAAGGAAATGAGAGAGTGCAGAATGTAGTTTTACAGTCATAGCTAGGATGTAGTGAAAGATCAACTTAATGCAAGGTAGGTCCATTCAAAAGTCTGACAGCAGCAGGGAAGAAGCTGTTCTTGAGTTGGTTGGTATGTGACCTCAGACTTTTGTATCTTTTTCCTGAAGGAAGAAGGTGGAAAAGAGAACGTCTGCAGTGCATGGGGTCCTTAATTATGCTGACTGCTTTGACGAGAGAGCGGGAAGTGTAGACAGAGTCAATGGATGGGAGGTTGGTTTGGTTGATGGATTGGGCTACATTCACAACCTTTTGTAGTTCCTGTGGTCTTGGGCAGAGCAGGAGCCATACCAAGCTGTGATACAAATCAGAAAGAATGGTGCATCTGTAAAAGGTGGTGAGAGTCGTAGCTGACATGCCAAATTTCTTTAGTCTTCTGAGAAAGTAGAGGCGTTGGTGGGCTTTCTTAACTATAGTGTCGGCAAGGGGGGAGCAGGACAGGTTGTCGGTGATCTGGATACCTAAAATCTTGAAGCTCTTGACCCTTTCTACTTCGTCCCTGTTGATGTTGACAGGGGCATGTTCTCCTTTACGTTTCCTGAAGTCGATGACAATCTCCTTCGTTTTGTTGACAGTGAAGGAGAGATTATTGTTGCCGCACCAGTTCACCAGATTCTCTATCTCATTCCTGTACTCTGTCTCGTCATTGTTTGAGATCCGACCCACTACGGTGGTGTCATCAGCAAACTTGAAAATTGAATTGGAGGGGAATTTGGCCACACAGTCATAGGTATATAAGGAGTATAGTAGGGGGCTGTGAACACAGCCTTGTGGGGCACCGGTGTTGAGGATGATCGTGGAGGAGGTGTTGTTGCCTATCCTTACTGATTGTGGTCTGTGAGTTAGGAAGTTCAGGGTCCAGTCGCAGAGGGAGGTGCCGAGGCCCAGGTCATGGAGTATAGAGATGAGTTTTGTGGGAATAATAGTATCGAAGGCTGAGCTATAATCAATGAATAGGAGTCTGACATAGGTGTTCTTGTTATCTAGGTGTTCCAGAGTGTAGGGCTAGGGAAATGGCATCTGCTGTGGACCTGTTGCGGCGGTAGGCAAACTGTAGTGGATCCAGGTAGTCCAGGAGGCTGGAATTGATTCGTGCCATGACTAACATTTTGAAGCACTTCATAATGATGGATGTCAGAGCCACCGGCCGATAGCCATTAAGAAACGCTGCTTGGTTTTTCTTAGATACCGGGATGATGGTCGTCTTCTTGAAGCAGATAGGGACCTCAGATTGTTGTAAAGAGAGGTTGAAGATGTCTGCGAAAGCCAGCTGATCTGCGCAGGATCTGCGTGCACATCCAGGTACCCCATCCGGGCCAGTTGCTCCCCGTGGGTTGACCTTCAAGAAAGCTGCAATGGTGACCCCAGATACAGGTTCATCCAGGGCTTCCAGGGTGGAGAACATGCTCTTGCTGACCTCTTGCTCAAAACGGGCGTAGAATGCATTGAGCTCATCAGGGAGGGGTGCGTTGGAGCCGACGATTTTACATAACTTCATCTTGTAGCCTGTTATGTCTTGCAGACCTTGTCATAGTCGGCACAGTCTACATACCACCAGCCACAATCTGGAAAGAGCCCAAAGCATCAAGGGTTCTTGGCTGTGAGCATACTCATGGTCACTAGCCATGCTGTCTTCACCTTAGTCTGAAGCTGCAATTCTTCTTCCAGTAATTTAGGTGACCACTTCCTGAATAAATTGAAGACACTTGATATATTTTCCCAGCTGAGGCTGAGCAAATCGAATTGCCTCCTCAGAACCCTAGGTGGATACTGCCTCCTACTGGGAGTCCTTCTCGTTCTCATCCAGCAGTTTATCCTTCTCTGTGAGTAAAACCCAAATATTTTAAATTGGATTGAGACAAATCAAGCCAAATTAGTGCCGAGGAAAAAGAAAAAGTGAGTCAGTTGTGCAAAAAATGAAATGGCCGCCACCAGAGCAATCAACACACAGCTCCATAATGAATTGGGAAGCTGATGATATAAGAACGGCATTTGAGAGGTTTAAACAAAAGTGCAGACTAAGATTCAGTAGCACCAGTGAAGAGGAAAAGTTAGCTGCATTATTTTGTGGAGAGGCGAAATAAAATACTAAATTTGTCTATTAGTTGGGTGATGAGTGAGGATGACAGTAAAAACCCAGTTTGAAAAATTCAGTACATGTGTCCAGCCAAAGTCAAACCATCAATCAGATTGACCAATTTAAATTTCAGAGCTTGAAGCAGAAACCAGGTGAGCCTGTTGACAATTTGTTAACAAGATTGAACAAGATCTTCATGTTGCAGCTGTACAAAACTCTGGTGTGGCCGCACTTGGAGTATTGCGTACAGTTCTGGTCGCCACAATATAGGAAGGATGTGGAAGCATTGGAAAGGGTGCAGAGCAGATTTACCAGGATGTTGCCTGGTATGGTGGGAAGGTCTTATGAGGAAAGGCCGAGGGACTTGAGGCTGTTTTCGTTAGAGTGAAGAAGGTTAAGAGGTGACTTAATAGAGGCATATAAGATGATCAGAGAATTAGATAGGGTGGACAGTGAGAGCCTTTTTCCTCAGATGGTGATGGCTAGCATGAGGGGACATAGCTTTAAATTGAGGGGTGATAGATATAGGACAGATGCCAGAGGTAGGTTCTTTACTCAGAGAGTAGTAAGGACGTGGAATGCCCTGCCTGCAGCAGTAGTGGACTCGCCAACATTAAGGGCATTTAAATGGTCATTGGATAAACATATGGATGATATTGGAATAGTGTAGGTTAGATGGGCTTTAGATTGGTTTCACAGGTCGGTGCAACATCGAGGGCCGAAGGGTCTGTACTGCGCTGTAATGTTCTATGTTCTAAGATTGAAAAAAATCAAGAAAAGAGATAAAAGGTTTCCAGGTCAGCTCATTTGAGATTCTGCACAACCTGAAGTATAAAAAGATTGAATTGGAAAGCATAAGTTCACAATGTAGCAGACTGTAGAAATAGCCAGACTACATAGTCAGACAAATTTGGTGGAGTTTTTTGAGGAAGTGCCAAAAACTGTTGACGAAGGAAGGGCCGTGGATGTCGTCTATATGGATTTCAGTGAGGCATTTGACAGAGTCCCTCATGGCAAGTTGGTTAAGAAGGTTAAGGCTCATGGGATACAAGGAGAGGTGGCTAGATGGGTGGAGAACTGGCTTGGCCACAGGAGACAGAGGGTAGCAGTCGAAGGGTCTTTTTCCGGCTGGAGGTCTGTGACCAGTGGTGTTCCGCAGGGCTCTGTACTGGGACCTCTGCTATTTGTGATATATATAAATGATTTGGAAGAAGGTGTAACTGGTGTTATCAGCAACTTTGCGGATGACACGAAGATGGCTGGACTTGCGGATAGCGATGAACATTGTCGGACAATACAGCAGGATATAGATAGGCGGGAAAATTGGGTGGAGAAATGGCAGATGGAATTTAATCCAGATAAATGCGAAGTGATGCATTTTGGAAGAACTACTGTAGGGGGGAGTTATACAATAAATGGCAGAGCCATCAAGAGTATAGAAACACAGAGGGACCTAGGTGTGCAAGTCCACAAATCCTTGAAGGTGGCAGCACAGGTGGAGAAGGTGGTGAAGAAGGCCTATGGTATGCTTGCCTTTATAGGACGGGGTATAGAGTATAAAAGCTGGAGTCTGATGTTGCAGCTGTATAGAACGTTGGTTAGGCCACATTTGGAATACTGCGTCCAGTTCTGGTCGCCGCACTGCCAGAAGGACATGGAGGCTTTAGAGAGAGTGCAGAGAAGGTTTACCAGGATGTTGCCTGGTATGGAGGGTCTTAGCTATGAGGAGAGATTGGGTAAACTGGGCTTGTTCTCCCTGGAAAGACGGAGAATGAGGGGAGACCTAATAGAGGTGTACAAAATTATGAAGGGTATAGATAGGGTGAACAGTGGGAAGCTTTTTCCCAGGTCGGAGGTGACGATCACGAGGGGTCACGGGCTCAAGGTGAGAGGGGCGAGGTATAACTCAGATATCAGAGGGATGTTTTTTACACAGAGAGTGGTGGGGGCCTGGAATGCGCTGCCAAGTAGGGTGGTGGAGGCAGACACGCTGGCATCATTTGAGACTTACCTGGATAGTCACATGAGCAGTCTGGGAATGGAGGGATACAAACGAATGGTCTAGTTGGACCAATGAGCGGCACAGGCTTGGAGGGCCGAAGGGCCTGTTTCCTGTGCTGTACTGTTCTTTGTTCTTTGTTCTTTGTACATGAAACCATGCGGACAAAGATGCCGACTACCCAAATGGCTAGCCTTTGGTTAAGTCAATAGAAGGACAACAGGATTAACGTGGTGGAGCAACAAAAGAATTTACACCAGACCTGGTACATAGGAAGATGGTTGTGGTTGTGGTGGGGCAGTCATCTCAGCTCCAGGACATCTCTGCAGCAGTGCCTCAGGGTAGTGTCCTAGGCCCAACAAACTTCAGCTGCTTCATCAATGACCTTCCCTCCGTCATAAGGTCAGAAGTGGGGATGTTCACTGATGATTGCACAATGTTCAGCACCATTCGCGACTCCTCAGATACTGAAGCAGTCCATGTTCAAATGCAACAGGATCTGGACAATATCCAGGCTTGGGCTGACAAGTGGCACATAAATGCCAGGCAATGAGCATCACAAATAAGAGACACTAACTACTGCCCCTTGAGATTCAATGGTGTTACCATCACTGAATCCCCCACTGTCAACATCCTTGGGGTTACCATTGACCAGAACCTCAACTGGACTCACCACATAAACACAGTGGCTACAAGAGCAGGTCAGAGGCTAGGAATACTGCAATGAGTAACTCACCTCCTGACTCCCCAAAGCCTATCCACCATCTACAAGGCACAAGTCAGGAGTGTGATGGAATACTCCCCACTTGTCTGGATGGGTGCACTCCAACAGTACTCAAGAAGCTTGACACCATCCAGGCCAAAGCACCCTGCTTGATTGACACCACATCTACAGACATTCAATCCCTCTACCACCGATCCTCAGTAGCAGCAGTGTGTACTATCTACAAGATGCACTTGCAGCAATTCATCAAAGATCCTCAGACAGCACCTTCCAAACCCACGACCATTCCCATCTAGAAGGACAAGGGCAGCAGATAAATGGGAACACCACCACCTGCAAGTTCCCCTCCAAGCCACTCACCATCCTGACTTGAAAATATATCACCGTTCCTTCGCAGTCACTGGGTCAAAATCCTGGAATTCCCTCCCTAACGGCATTGTGGGTCAACCCACAGAACATGGACAGCAGCGATTCAAGAAGGCAGCTCACCACCACCTTCTCAAGGGCAACTAGGGATGGGCAATAAATGCTGGCCAGCCAACAAAGCCAATGTCCCACAAATGAATTTTAAAAAAGACAGAGAAAGATTTGCAAGAGCTGTTGGTGACCACATGAGTTTACAGACAGAAAGGAAATGTGCCACAAATGGATCAAACAGCAGAGTTTGTGAACAGCCCAATCACTGGGAAAAGATATGCAGAACAAAGGAAGAAGTTGGTAAAGTTACCAGGGGCAGAGCAACAAGGGCAATTTGAAGGAAAGGAAACCAAAACATCCATACCCTGGAAGATGATTTGAGGGCACAAGAGACTTGGAACTATACAACGGCATGAAATGGCTTGATATAAGAGTTCCACGATAAAATAAACTGACACAACCATTTAGATCAGGAAATAGGTGTGAAATAAGCCCACAATGATAAATCTGAAGCTTAACATGAGAGCACAGCATAACATCATCCCGCTCCGACTAGGCCTGAAGATCTTCCCTGAAAATGTGAAAGAAAATTAGTTACCCAAAGAAAGATGTTCTGGAACAAAGCAACAGCATGTTAATGATTTGGAGTGGGATTTTCTGGCAGCGCTCATTCCCAACGCCAGAATAGACCTTTGCATGGTTCGCCCCAGCCCGTTGCGATTCCCGTGCCGAGTGGGATGGGAAAATCCTGCCCTGAGATTCTACAGCTAGAATGACCCAAATCACAAGGAAAATACATTGATTATATGTTCTACCTCACTGAAACAACTGGTCCTGCTCTACCAGGGTTGAACGGTTGCAACGAGCTGCAGCTTATTTAAGTAAAACACAAGATGAAGAAGGAATCAGAGTTGAAGGTAATGGTACATACATTGAAAAGCGCCCTCCAATCAGATGCAAGGAAGATCCAATGCAAATGTATCTTGGGTATTTTGATGAGATGTGTGGATGCTTTGAAGATTTTGAGTATCACACCACAATTGGCACAGTGATTAGGCACAGGGTGGCATGTTGGCACAGTGGTTAGCATTGCTGCCTCACAGCACCAGGGACCCAGATTTGACTTCCGGCTTGGGTCACTGTGTGGAGTTTGCACATTCACCCCGTGTCTGCATGGGTTTCCTCCGGGTCCTACAGTTTCCTGCCACAGTCCAAAGATGTATGGGTTAGACGGATTGGCCGTGCTAAAATTGGCCCTTAGTGCCAGGGGGACTAACTAGGGTAAATGCATGGGGTTCATCATAGAAACGCGACAGTGCAGAAAGAGGCCATTTGGCCCATCGAGTCTGCACCGACCACAATCCCACCCAGGCCCTACCCCGATATCCCTACATATTTACCCGCTAATCCCTCTAACCCAAGCATCTCAGGACACTAAGGGGCAATTTTTTAGCATGGCCAATCAACCTAACCCACACATCTTTGGACTGTGGGAGGAAACCGGAGCACCCGGAGGAAACCCACGCAGACACGAGGAGAATGTGCAAACTCCACACAGTCAGTGACCCAAGCCGGGAATCGAATCCAGGTCCTTGGAGCTGTGAAGCACCAGTGCTAACCACTGTGCTACTGTGCCACCCACGGTTATGGGGATAGGGCCTGGGTGGGATTGTGGTCAGTGCAGACTCGATGGGCCAAATGGCCTCCTGCTGTACTGGTGTATTCTATGATTGATCCAGAGAAGAAACCAGTGATTCATCCTCCACGTAAAGTATCAATAGAGCTAAAAGGAAAGATTGAAAGAGAGCTCCAAGGGATGGAAGAAAATAAAGTAATTGCCAGAGTCACAGAGCTTACAGGTTGGGCAAATTCCATCACACTGAGAGAGAAGCCAAATGGATGGTTCCAACTTTCCCTGGATCCAAAAAATCTGAAGCAATAACAAAGAATTTCTACCCGATTCCAACACTGGAAAAGATCATACCAGCACTGTCAGAGGCAAAAGCTTTCAGCAAGCTTGATGCCAGAAATACCTACTGGAATTTCAAGCTTACTGAGGAGTGTTCACTGTTGACAACATTCAACACACTCTTTGGGGGTTGGTCCAAATTCCTGCATAATCTTTTGGCCTTAAAGTGAACCAAGATAGCAGAAACTAGACAAGAAACACAGGATGTAAAGGAGAAGTTGACATGGCGAATGATATTGAGATCTATGGTGTAGATGACTATCATTTATAAGAAGCCAGAGAGAGAGACCTAGGAAAGCTGGGATAAGCTAAATGCAGACAAATGCACTGTGAAGGTTCTTTGGAATGGTGTACACACCTGATGGAGTTAAATCTGAGACCTGAAAAAGTCACAGCATTCCCTGAGATGGAAGTTCTAAGAGAGAAGAAAGAGTTGAGAAGTTTACTTTGTTTGATCTAGTACAATAATTCTTTCATACTTCAGATGTTAAAACACACAGCAAACCTACATGAGCTGATGAGAGAAGACGTTGAGTACCAGAGGTCCTGGTCACATGGGAGGAGTTTCAACAAACTCGAAGAAACATGCAAAGAGATATACGAAGAGGTATCGATGAAAATACGAATTAGGACCAGGGTAGGCCATTTGGACAATCAAGCCTACACCATCATTCAATAAGATAATGGCTGATCTGATTGCAGCCTCAACCCCACATTCCCGTCGGATAAGCTTTCACCCCCTTGCTTATCAGGAATCTATCTCTTTCCATCTTAAAGATACTCAAAGACTCTGGGCAGAATTTTCCCGTCCTGCCCGTCACTTCACTGCTTGTGCTGGATTTTCTCGACAGGATCCTTCCACTTGCTGGGTGAGAAGGCTTCCCTCTGATGTTTGTCTCCCAGGCTGACTCAGTGGGCTTCTTTTGTGGATTACTAAGCTATTCCTATATGCCAGTTTATGTCATGTGGCAACAGTATTAATATTCCCAGTGTCCACACAATGATTTGAAGTCATTCGCTGAAATCTTGCTACTGTTCATGCCGGCAGGATATTACGATCCCACTGATGGTGCATCTCTGTCACGGGTTTCCTGGCAGTGAGCGTGTGTTCACTGGGAAACCCCATTGACAACAGCAGGACTATAAGATCTCAACGCCAGCAAGCGGCACGCCATCTCCCGCTGCAATGAAACACGCCGCTAGGTGGGGAGGAAAATTCCACCATTGCCTCACAATAGGGAATGAATAATGACCATTCACACCACCTTCTGATAAAGTAATTTCCATCATACCCCTCTGTGTGGATCTAAAGTTAGTAAGAAGTTTAACAACACCAGGTTAAAGTCCAACAGGTTTATTTGGTAGCAAAAGCCACAAGCTTTCGGAGCCTTAAGCTCCTTCTTCAGGTGAGTGGGAATTTTGTTCACAAACAGGGCATATAAAGACACAGACTCAATTTACAGAATAGTGGTTGGAATGCGAATCCTTACAGCTAATCAAGTCTTAAAGGTACAAACAATGTGAGTGGAGAGAGCATTAAGACAGGTTAAAGAGACGTGTATTGACTCCAGACAGGATAGCCAGTAAGATTCTGCAAGTCCAGGCAAGCTGTGGGGGTTACAGATAGTGTGACATGAACCCAATGTCCTGGTTGAGGCCGTCCTCACGTGTGCGGAACTTGGCTATCAGTTTCTGCCCAGCGACTCTGCGACTCAGCGACTCAGAGTCGCATTCCAACCATTATTCTGTAAATTGAGTCTGTGTCTTTATATGCCCTGTTTGTGAACAGAATTCCCACTCACCTGAAGAAGGAGCTTAAGGCTCCGAAAGCTTGTGGCTTTTGCTACCAAATAAACCTGTTGGACTTTAACCTGGTGTTGTTAAACTTCTTACTGTGTTTACCCCAGTCCAACGCCGGCATCTCCACATCTGGATCTAAAGTTTGCAGGCATCATGTAGGACTATTATATTCCAGTATCTGTAAACATCCAAACAAGGAGAACAGTTGATTCCACAAGTGATTTGTTGCATCCTGATGTTTTTTCCATTGGAAGATCCACAAAATGCAATTTACATTTCAATTAATCTACAGAGAAATGTCCACATATACGTTAGTCCTTGTCTAAGGAAATTTGGCATGTCAGCTACAACTCTCACCAACTTTTACAGATGCACCATAGAAAGCATTCTTTCTGGTTGCATCACAGCTTGGTATGGCTCCTGCTCTGCCCAAGACCGCAAGGAACTACAAAAGATTGTGCATGTAGCCCACTCCATCACGCAAACCAGCCACCCATCCATTGACTCTGTCTACACTTCCCACTGCCTCGGCAAAGCAGCCAGCATAATTAAGGACCCCACCCACCCCGGACATTCTCTCTTCCACCTTCTTCATTCAGGAAAAAGATACAAAAGTCTGAGGACACGTACCAACCGACTCAAAAACAGCTTCTTTCCTGCTGCCATCAGACTTTTGAACGGACCTACCTTGCATTAAGTTGATCTTTCTCTACACCCTAGGTATGACTGTAACACTACATTCTGCACTCCCTTGTTTCCTTCTCTTTGAACGGTATGCTTTGTCTGTATAGCGTGCAAGAAATAATACTTTTCATTGTATGTTAATACATGTGACAATAATAAATCAAATCAAAATCAGTCTGTACAGAAACCATAAAAACATTACCTGACCCCTCACCCCTTCCCCACTGTTCATCTTGTCAAGGTTAATTGTCCATTTTCATGCTTAATCCAAAAGTAAAAATGATCACCGTCTTCATAATTTAAGGGCATATGATGCGAGTGTATCATACCATGAATCAACATCAGTGGAGATCACCAACAAGTGGTGCAACATCAAGCATGTCGCCCACAAGACCAGAGGCAACATGGCCAACATCACCAGTGGAGTGCGTCAATTTAAAACTGAGAGCAATGAATGACAATTCCACAAGATAGAGGCACAACATTCTTCCACCTAAGTGATGCTGTGAATAATGTTTGTTTTTTCAGAAAAGGAAACAGGCCATAAAAGACTTGCAAGATTATTTATAAACGTTAATTGGCCCGTAACTTCCTGACTTCCCAACATCAGATTTCAGGGCTGAGGAATCCCTCTCGGGAGATCCTAGGTAAGGATTTATATGGCAATTGCCTAGAAGGACTACTGCCCCAGGACAACGGTCCTGTGCTGGGAACCATCCGACAGAGTGATTTAATTCACTAACTTTGGATGTTTCTGCCAGTGGTTCATCGCTAGTTACTCTAAAAGAGTTAGAAGGTGAAAAAAGCACGTCCAACTTCAGGGTAGCTACTTTAAAGATCCAAACTGAGCCCTGCATGGGGCAACCCTGACACTGCCGAACCCCGAGAGACTCCCTCACCCCAACCCATTAAGCACCCCGCCCTCCCCCATGCTGACCCCCCCAACCCACACAGGATTCCCCACCGACCTTGACTCATCCCCCCCCGCTCCCCACCCCCGACCTGAACCATCCCGACCGGAATGCTCCCTGTTATCCCTAACCTGACCCCCACCTCTCATGCCCCCTTGACACAACCCCCACCTCCTTGGCACAACCCGAACCCCACCACCACCCCAACCCCCACCAAGTCCGACATCATTACCCTCCGATATCTGAACCCTCCCATGTGCGATCCCACTTCCCAATGTTCGAACCCACCCTCACCATACGTGAATTCCCCCAACACACCTCGATGTTTAACTCTCTACATCCCATTCACTTACCTCTGACACTTGCTTTCTTTATGGGACCTTTTAATCCTAAAGTTTTAAGCTTATTTATTAGTCACAAGTAGGCTTACATTAACACTGCAGTGAAGTCCCTATGAAAATCCTCTAGTCTGCACACTCCGCTGCCTGTTCGGGGTACACTGAGGGAGAATTTAGCATGGCCAATGCACCTAACCAGCACGTCTTTTGCACTATGGAGGAAACCGGAACACCTGGAGAAAACCCATGCAGACACGGGGAGAATGTGCAAACTCTGACCCAAGCTGGGAATCAGACCTGGGTCCCTGGTGCTGTGAGGCAGCAGTGCTAACCACTGTGCCACCATGCTGCCCACATCCTTTACGGCAGCCAATGTCGTAAGAAAGGGGGCGGTCCTTCTTAGATTAGGTGTTGTGTGCACCTATATCTAGGGTGCCACAATCACTACTGCACTGTAGTCAGGTGCTGAACAGTAAGCTGTCAGTCAGCAGCACAGATTGTGATCTGTGAAATAGCGTCAGCATTTTCGCTCTAAAAGTGTAATTATTTCAAACTGATGGGATCTAAAAGAGCAAGTGGCTGGAATAGAATTTTTGAAATAATGACACGTCAAAGTCCTCCAGCACATGCCACACCTGTGTACTTGCCAACAACAATATAAGCCACCTCCACACGTCTGTAAATACAGCAGCGGCCAGTAGAAGTCCCTTTAAATAACGTTGATGGGAAGTCTTCCTGCTCCTAAAACATGTTCAACTGTGTGCAGTGAAGGTAGGCTGCTAGCTGAAGCACTGAGGCCCAAAATGGCAGCACTGGCATTAAGTCAGTGTTAAACGCCTTGCAACCAAATTTGGAAGCTCAGATCTCTTGAGTATGCCAAATGCAACCATTCTCAAATCCCCATCAAACAATCCTGAATAACTACTTTCAGGGACCATTTTAGAGTTTCATGTAAACAATTAAATCATTCCACAAATAAAACTTAAAACGATCATGTTTAAAAGATATCCATTTCTGAAAAATAAACTGAAATTACTCATAGAATTCTATTGAAATGGATAAGTGGAACTGGTTGCAGACAGATTCAGGAATAACAGAAAATAACTTTGCGAGGCAAAATGTGAGAAACTGGGAGACAGAATGGAAGATAAAAACAATCACAGAATCTGCACAGTGCAGAAGGAGACCATTCAGTCCATCATGTCTGCACTGGCTCTCTGAAAGAGCATTCCACTTAGTCCCACTCCCCTGCCTTATCCCCATAAACTTGTAAATTCTTTCTTTTCAGATAGCAATCCAATTTCCTTTTGAACACCTCAATCAAACCTGCTTCATCATCCTCTCAGGAAGTTTGTTCCAACCCCTGCCCTCTGGGAGAAAGAACATTTCCTTACGTCATTTTTACTCCTTTTGCAAATTATTTTGAATCTGTGTCCTCTGGTCCTTGCTGTTCCCTTGAGTGCGATCAATTTCTCACTATTTACTCTGTCCACAACCCTTATGATCTTGAATACCTCGATCAAGTCTCCTCTCAGCCTTCTTTTTTCAGAAGTAAACAGTTCCAACTTCTCCAATCAATCCTCGTAGTATCAGTTCTTTATTCCTGGAATCATTCTTGTGAACCTCCTCTGTACTCTATCCAATGCCTTTACATCCTTCCTCAGTTATGCTACCTAGAATTAGATGCAATACTGCAGCTGAGGCCTAACTAGTGTCTTATACAAATTCAATATGGCCTCTTTACTCTTGTATTAAAGTCCCTATTAATAGAACCTAAGAACTGTATGTTTTATTAACTGCTCTTTCAACATGCTCTGCCATCTTTAATGAATTATCTTCATATACACCAAGGTCCCCCTGATCCTACACCTCCTTTCCAGTTTCTCCCCCCTTATTTTGTACTGTCTCTCCATATTCTGCCTGCCAAAATGAATCACCTCACATTTCTCTGCTTTGAACTTCATCTGCCATTTGTCTGCTCAATCCATCAATATGCCAACGTCCTTTTGAAGTTTAAGACTATCCTCATCACAGCTGAGAACATTTCCAATCTTTGCATCATTTGCAAATTTTGAAATCATGTCTGGAACCCACAGATTAGGTCATTAATATGTATCAGGAAGAGCCAGGGTCCCAACACTGACCCCCGGAGAACTCCACTACGAACAGTCCTCCAATTTGAAAAACAACCTTTTACCGCTCCTCTCTGTTTCCTGTCACCCGGCTAATTGCTTATCCAAGTACCTACTTTCCCTTTTATTCCATGAACTAGAATTTTGCTCACAAGCCTGTTGTGTGGCTCTGTATCAAATGCCTTTGAAAATCCAAATACATCACATCAACAATGTTGCCTTTACCAACCTTCCTTATTACCTCCTCAAAAACCCCAGCAGGTTAGTTAAACGTGGTTTTCCCTTAATGAATCCTAGTTGATTTTCCTTAATTATCTTGTCTAACTGAGCATTGATTTTATCCTGAACTATGGTTTCCAGAGTTTTCCCTTACCCCTGGAATCAAACTGACTGCTCTGTAGTTGCCAGCTTTATCCTTTTTGAACAAGGGTGTAATATTCAAAATTCTCCAAACCTCCGGCACCATCCCTCTGCCCAAGGCGAGCTGGAAGATTATCACTCGTACTTCTGCATTTTCCACTCTCATTTCCCTCAGTGCCCGTGGAGGGAGAGAAGTAGTTTGCAGAGTGAGAGAGAAACAAAGTAATAAACATAAGCTGACAGAGACAGGAACTATTGTTTTTGAGGAACACAGGAGAAGACTCCAACATCCTTAGAACACATTAAACAGTATTCCAACATTTTGAACTATATTTATTCATTTACGGGATGTGGGTCTCGCTGGCTCGGTCAGCATTTATTGCCCATTCCTAGAGAAGATGGTGGTTTTAGGTATGTCACAGCTACAAATCTTCAAGCACGTATCCATGCCTTCACTACCTCTGCTCCATTGTTCAACCTTGCCTTTACCTCAGCTCATCCTAAACTCAACCATGCCTTTTTACTAATCAACTTGACTATTCCCACATACTCCAGGGAGGCTTCCCACATTCTACTCTCCATGAACTTGAGATCAGTAAAGCTTTGCTACCCATTTGCAACTAGTCCCGTTCACCTATCACTCCTGTCCATCATCTACAATGGCTCTCAACTAAACAAGACCTCAATTTTAAAATCCTCGTCCTTGTCTTTGAATTACTACATGGCTTTGCCCCATCTATCTCTGCGAACTCCTCCAGCCCTACAGCTGGACAAGATATCTGTGATCTAATTCCAGCAACTTGAGCATCTCCAACTTGTAGCTTTACATCCCTGGTGTCTTTGCCATCAGCTGCATATGCCTTAAATTCTGGTATTCCCACCATACATCTCTCCCCCTCTCTACCTCTTTCCTGTTTTCCAGTATGACCTCAAACCTCCCTGTTTAACCAAGCTTTTGGCCAGCTGCCCAAATAGCACTCGATGTGGCTTCAAGTTAAATTTTGTTTTATATTGCTCCTCTGATGCATTTTAAGATGTTCAGGCACTATATAAATACAAATTACAATTGTTGTCACACCAAGTGGATGCACATATCATAGAATCCCTACAGTACAGAAGGAGACCACTTGGTCCATCGAGCCTGCACGACAACAATTCCACCCAGTTCCTATCCCTGTAACCCCACGTATTTATCTTGCTAATTCCCCTGACACCAAGGGTCAATTTAGCATGGCCAATCAACCTAACCTGCATATCTTTGAACTGTAGAAAGAAACCAGGGCACCCGGAGGAAACCCATGCAGACATAGGGAAAACTTGCAAATTCCACACAGACAGTCGCCCAAGCCAGCAATTGAACTTGGGTTCCTGGTGCTGTGAGGCAACAGTGCTAACCACTGTCATTGTGCCGCCCTACATATGATCATCCTTGTTATTTAAGGACCTTTTGTTTTCTCTTCGATCTCAAAATGTGGAAGCGTAATTAAAAAACGTCTGTAAAAAAACGCTTCCTTTCATTGAAAATTAAATGTGTAAGCAAAGTTCTCAGCCAGTATTGCATTTTCTGTGTGCAATTTTGTTTTAAAAAGTTATTAAAAAGAAAGAAGAGCTGGCATTACTGGTTTCTGAAATATATTCTTAACTCAGGTCAAATTTCTCACCCAAATGCCTGTTCAGACCTGTTTTTTTCTAAAGCTGTTGATGATACACAATGTCATCTTAGACACATTGTACTACCTTTGTCCATCTTGCTCCTGCAATTCTCACCAGCTATGTGTGTACTGTCGCTCAACACGTGACTAGCTAAATGGTAGAAAAATGATAAGAAAACAAGTTTATATGTTCTCCAAAGGCGCCACTCAGTGGCTGACTCGCTCAAATGTCCATTATTGTTACAAAGAAATAATGTACTTTTATAAATTTTAATGAAATATAATGAAATTTCATAGCAAAGATAATTTTGAAATTAAAATGTCAAGGGAGGCTAAACTGGGGAGCACTGAAAATGGCAATTGGATGTACAATTAACTTGCACCCAATGTTTGCACAGTAACTTTGTGTTGCCATCTCATTGATCTCTGCATCCATCCAGCATTAACCAAACTGTTTGTTGGCTGTACACACCAGTAAAGGGTTGATATAGTAAGTTCCAAGCACCTCTTAAAGTTGTTCTGCACTGCTTAAAGTTCAGTTGCATATCTCAAAGTGTAGGTCCATTATCATTGAGGCAGGTGCTGAGAGCCATGCGTGACAAGAATTTAACTTGAAAAACAGTATGGAATGGTACAACAGGGGAAGGAGCGGATTCCAATGTTTTCAGAAACTGCACTGGGGTTCTTGATGGAGTAGGGGTTAAGGAGGAGAGACGTCCTGTATCTGGAGGGGTGTAGGGGGAGGAGATGGAAGCACTTCAACTGTGCAGTCAAAATGCAATAGGAACTGATATCTGCAGCAGTTCTATGCCCGCCAGACTCGGATACTGTGCCGTTAAGAAGTTCAATCACCTCACATGTGCGCAAGGTCAATGAATTCATATTCAAAGACCATATTATACCAATGCAGACAAAACGCTGGATTGCCACACAATAAGGCACTGTAGCTGCTACCAAGATACCAATCATTGATCTGCATGATTTGCTGCCGACGGTCACATACCTGCTGGATCTCTTTCAGTTTCAGAGTTGGCAATAGAGTTCCTATGGTGTGTGGGTGTAATTAAAGGCACACTGCTCAATTGGGAAGCCTGATATCCCAGTGAAGATACATCTTCACTGTGTCTTCAGGTTTCTGGCAAAAAAGAATGAAATGTATTTAGCCTCGTTAAATAGAGACTTTCAGTGGTGTCCTTGTACAAACAATAGCAAACCATGAGATGTTAAGGGGAGGCAGTGGCATAGTGGTATTGTCATTGGACTAGTAATCCACAGACACAGGGTAATGGGGACCTGGGTTTGATTCCCACCATGGCAGATGATGAAATTTGAATTAATAAAAATCTAGAATTTTAAAAAGTCTAATGATGACCATGAAACCGTTGTCGATTGTTGTAAGTACCCATCTGGTTCACTAATGTCCGTTAGGGAAGGTAACCTTGCTTGACCTACATGTGACTCCAGATCCACAGCAATGTGGTTGACTGTTAATTGCTCCTCAGAGATGGGCAATAAATGCTGGCCCAGCCAGTGGCACCTACATCCCATCAATGAATTAAAACAAATAGCGGCAACTTCAGCCTGATAGGAGCATGACACATCAAGGTACATCAATATGATGGCGATGCAGTACATGCCCTGCTCTGAAGCTGCAATCATGGCTGCAGTAGGTGATAGATTTTCATCAGGATGTCCAAACTGAAACATAAATGTCACACACATTTCCTCACTGAGGTAGATTTCAGATCATTTCTCCCCAAGTACCCTATATAGCCTTCTGCTGCACTTTTCCATCTTCTTCTCCTCCTCCTTCTAGCACCTTGTCCTGCTCCGTATGGCCTCTGTTATTCTCCAAGCCTTCCTATATTTCAAGAGGATGCCTGGGACATGCACTATGCTGGGAGCAAGTGGTTTATCCAAAAGCCTTGGGAGTCCAGAATAGGACTTCAGCACCTACCGCATAATCTAAGTTGTAACTTAAAACAACTATAGAAGGCACAAGGTGCTTGTAGAATTGTAGCAACAGCCAGAAGAAACCAACAAAGCAAGTAAACTATAAATTTGATGTTAAATAGCAATGATAGGTAGGCCCCTTAATGATGCTAAATATGCTTTTAACCATATTTTAAGAATGCATTGTTGGCTGGAGCATTGAGTTCCAGAATGGTATTGCTTGTGTTAAATCAGCGTTGCATGCTTTGGATAATTCCAGCAGATGTTCACTATTTGCATGCTACATGGTGGCTGGCGCAATTCACCTTGAGGTTTACACAAGTGTCATAGTCACCATTTTGGAGACCTAAGGTCAGACAGAAAGTCCAATAACAGGGCACTTTTGAGCTCAATTTCTTACCCCAGAACTCCAATCCCAGTTCACCATTTTCTGGCAATTTAAAATTAGAATTAACTGCAAACATATAATTGTGGTGGAGCACCATCATTTAAAAATATCCTTCCTAATAGAAAAAACTCGCATGCGAGTATCTATAACCCAGTCTGGTTAAACAAAACATGAGCGTTAACACTTCAACAACTGTCTTCAATCCTTGATGAAAGATAATTTCTTAATTTTGTTTGAGGTGATCAGTTGCACTTTTATGATGCACCTGAACAAGAGTAAAGTGTAAAAGATAGATAGACTTGTCAAGTAGTTATTTTCTGAGCAAGCGGATCAATTTGCCAAAGGCATGGAATCCTTCACCGGCTGTTTACTATCACCATATAAAAATGTGCAATCATGCCCCAGCAAGTAGTTTTTTTTTTGAAGCATATACTACTCTATTTCCAATATTAAACATTGGTACACACATAAACATTCTTTTTTTCCCCTAGCTGGGCCAAGTTCAACAACAGTGTTAGAATATTCTAGAATGTGCTGAGAAAACGAGGTGGAAAAATATGTGGTTGAATTTAGGCTAAATTACAGTGGAATGAAAATATCATAATGCACAATGGTTCTGACATGAATTGTTCAACATTCCACGATGGATCTGGGGAATATTTGGCCAGCGTTGGTCCACGTACATTTGATAACACACCGACGGATACTCTGGAGGCTGAATTGTCAGAATGAAACAATGACAAAAAGTGCTTCTTTTTCTGCTGGCGATAAAGCTGGTAATTTAATAATTTAATAGTGCCCACAGCAGTTCTTTCTTATGCAGGACGTTATTAAGCCTGCATGAAGTTATAGCCAGTTCTTCAGTGTAGACAATACTTAGAGACATGTCAAACTACAATCAAAGTCTTCACTGCTCCTGTAATTTGGGGTGACTGCAGGCATGTACAGGAAAGAGATAAGATTCTGCTGAGGCATCATGAAAAACATTGAAAGAGAAAACTTGACAGGACAGTCCCAAATAGCCTCACCAGAACAAAGGAGTAGTTATGGACAGATCTTAGCAATCGTTAATTGTAAGTGTAAAATCATGTCTCAGCAAGTAGTGCTTGTCATTTTAGTTTATTTTACAATGCTTAACCATATAATTTCCACCATTCAGTGTTAATTCATGCTTGTTTGCTCACTTGTTGTTTTATTCTTTCCTACAATAAATGGAATATATTTTTGTCCAAAAACCTTCTTCTGACTGCAAAACAACACATCAGTCAAGAGGATTAGGTATTTTATACAGACAGTTCATTGTATGAACAAGTAAGATTTTCCAATCAAAATAATCCTCTTAACTGAAATTGCTGTTAGTGAGGATTTTGGCTTTCCACTCCTGCTATGTGATCCAGCAACTGCCATATGTGTTATATCTGTGACACTTGGCAAAATATTAATTTCATGTCCTGAGACCAAGTCACTTGGCTGATGAAATCGTTGTCTGTATACTTGAATAAACAAATCAATGTCAATTTAATTGAAACATAATTCATGCAAGTTGTGTTTTTCAATGAAAATGATTTTAAGCTAATGTTTACAGGCATATAATTAAATGACTCTCGTGCATTATCATTCCAATTGGAAACTAATATAGGACACGCTGTTCTCCAGTATTTCAACATTGACAAAATGATTGAACTTTGTTCCCGACTGATTTCTTTGCAGTGTAATGTTTTCAACATCAGCGGCAGTGAGCGCCACATGATTGAACACATGACTGGAAAATTTAACACTGAAAAATGTTGACATAGAACAAGATGTTGCAAATACCTGCCACTTTGTTTATCTTAAATATCAAAGCAACATTATGTAATCTTTCACACTTATATTTGGCAGTGTCAAACTGTTGCTCTGGAGTACACAGGTATTTGTGAATAAGGTATAATAGCATGCGTAAGGATGTTGGAACAGACAATTTAGTTCCTGTTCGACATGGTATTTGCATGGAACATCAAATAATACTTGCAACCTTTATTTTACTTTTTCATCTTTGTTACAAAGATGCTGTTGGTTGTATGTAGGTTACTGTAACACTTGGAATACTGTATACAGTTCTGGTCACCCTATTATAGAAAGGATATTATTAAACTAGAAAGAGTGAAGAAAAGATTTATTAGGATGTTACCGGGACTTGATGGTTTGAGTTATAAGAAGAGGCTGAATAGACTGGCACTTTTTTCTCTGGAACGTAGGAGGCTGAGGGGTGATCTTATAGAGGTCTATAAAATAATGAGAGGCATAGATCAGCTAGATAGTCAATATCTTTTCCCAATGGTAGGGGAGTGATGCGCGACAATCGAGCACGAGACACAAGGCTTCAGTAATTGAAGGCTTTTATTGTCTAACAATGGAACTATTTAAACACGAGTACACCATTCCAGACTGGAGGGGTCCCGCCTGAGCAGAGGCTCTTATACCTCTCCCAGGAGGCGGGGCCCGACTGGGATGTGCCACAACAGCATCCACCACAGGTATATTAATCCCACAGTGTAAACACCCTAGCCCAACAACAACATTATAACAACCCCACAGTGTCAAACCCTAACCCAACAGCAACATTAGAATAACCCCACAGTGGTAAGCAACGATGGTTCACCACATTCACCCCTCCTTTGAAAACAAAGGCCGGCGGGGTGCGAAAACAGACTACATATATACAAAAAAAATCTACAAGTCCAGACGGTCTGGAGGACCGCACTGTCGTTGTGACCTCCTCAATACCGGTTGTGACACCGGAGCAGGTGCTTGCGGTGGCGTTCTCTCCAAAACAGCGTCCGGCTGTCCCCTCGAGGACTCACGGGCCGGTTGACCCTGGTGAAGCGGTGGTGCAGGGGATCCCGGTACCTTCTGCGGTGGCGCCGATCTCCGAGTCTCAGGCAAGCTGTACATGGGAGTATAACTGTTATGCACTGGTCCCGGTGCTGACCGCGTCACGTCCGGGGGAGAAATAAGGGATAAGGGATTCATCACTGGGGGTATGGGAGCGACAGGGGTTGCTACGTCCCCTGCGGGCGCCAGGTCTCGGATCGAGACTGTGTCCTCTCGCCCGTCAGGATATGCCACATAGGCATACTGAGGGTTGGCGTGGAGGAGGTGGACCGGTTCGACCAAGGGGTCGGACTTGTGGGCCCTTACATGTCGCCGCAGAAGGACAGGTCCTGGGTACGTCAACCAGGCTGGTAAAGATATCCCCGAGGACGACTTCCGAGGGAATGAGAACATCCTCTCGTGGGGACTAGCATTGGTTGCCGTACACAGGAGGGAGCGAATGGAGTGAAGCGCATTTGGAAGGACCTCCTGCCAATGGGAGACTGGAAGGCCTTTGGACTTCAGCGCCAATAGGACAGCCTTCCAGACTGTAGCATTCTCTCTCTCCACCTGTCCGTTGCCCCTAGGGTTGTAACTCGTGGTTCTACTAGAGGCAATCCCTATGAGAGCAGGAATTGCCTCAAGTCGTTACTCATGAACGACGAGCCCCTGTCGCTATGTATATAGCTGGGGTACCTGAACAGGGTAAAAAGATCACGGAATGCCTTGATCACCGTGGCAGTCGACGTGTCCGCACAGGGGACAACAAACGGGAACCGGGAGTACTCATCTATGATGTTAAGAAAGTACACGTTCCGGTCTGTTGAGGGAAGGGGGCCCTTAAAATCCACACTCAGCCTCTCGAAGGGGCGAGTGGCCTTGACCAATTGTGCCCGGTCAGGTCGGTAAAAGTGCGGTTTGCATTCCGCGCAAATCCGACAGCTTCTTGTTACTGACCTGACATCCTCCACCGAGTAGGGCAGGTTGCGGGCTTTGATGAAGTGGTAGAGCCGAGTGACCCCAGGATGGCACAGGTCATTATGGAGGGCGTTCAAGTGGTCCTCCTGCATGGTAGCGCATGTTCCGCGCGAGAGGGCATCCGAGGGCTCATTGAGTTTCCCTGGACGATACATAATATCGTAATTATAGGTGGAGAGCTCAATTCTCCACCGCAAGATCTTGTCATTCTTGATCTTGCCCCTCTGCGTATTATTGAACATAAACGCCACGGATCGCTGGTCCGTGATCAGGGTGAACCGCTTCCCCGCCAGGTAATGGCGCCAGTGTCTGACGGCCTCCACAATAGCCTGGGCCTCCTTCTCCACTGCTGAATGCCGAATTTCGGGACCTTGAAGGGTGCGGGAAAAAAACGCGACGGGCCTGCCTGCCTGGTTTAGTGTGGCGGCCAGGGCGAAATCAGATGCATCACTTTCCACCTGAAAAGGGATGGATTCATCCACCGCGTGCATCGTGGCTTTCGCAATGTCGCTTTTCAATGCCTTGAAGGCCAATTGGGCCTCTGGCGTGAGTGGAAAAGTCGTGGACTTGATAAGCGGACGGGCTTTGTCCGCGTAGTTGGGGACCCACTGCGCATAATAGGAGAAGAAGCCGAGGCATCTCCTCAGTGCTTTTGCGCTAGCGGGCAAGGGAAGTTCAGTAAGGGAGCGCATACGGTCTGGATCAGGGCCAATGACCCCGTTTTCCACCACGTATCCCAGGATGGCTAACCTGCGCGTACGGAATACACACTTCTCCCTGTTGTAGGTCAGATTCAGGCGAGACACAGTGCGCAAAAAGTTCTGGAGGTTTGTGTCATGGTCCTGCTGGTCATGGCCGCAGATGGTGACATTATCCAGGTACGGGAAGGTAGCCCGCAACCCGTTCTGGTCCACCATTCGGTCCATAGCACGCTGGAAGACCGAGACCCCATTGGTGACACCAAATGGAACCCTAAGAAACTGATACAGACGACCATCCTCCTCAAAAGCCGTGTATTGTCGGTCCTCTGGGCGGATGGGGAGTTGGTGGTAGGCGGACTTAAGGTCTATGGTGGAGAACACCCGGTACTGCGCAATCTGATTGACCATATCAGATATGCGCGGGAGAGGATACGCATCCAGCTGCGTATATCGATTAATGGTCTGACTGTAGTCGATGACCATCCGGGGTTTGTTCCCGCTCTTAACCACCACGACCTGTGCTCTCCACGGACTAACGCTGGACTGTATGATCCCTTCTTTGAGGAGCGGCACGGTAGCACAGTGGTTAGCACTGCTGCTTCACAGCTCCAGGGTCCCGGGTTCGATTCCCGGCTCGGGTCACTGTCTGTGTGGAGTTTGCACATTCTCCTCGTGTCTGCGTGGGTTTCCTCCGGGTGCTCCGGTTTCCTCCCACAGTCCAAAAGATGTGCGGGTTAGGTTGATTGGCCAGGTTAAAAATTGCCCCTTAGAGTCCTGGGATGTGTAGGTTAGAGGGATTAGTGGGTAAAAATATGTGGGGGTAGGGCCTGGGTGGGATTGTGGTCGGTGCAGACTCGATGGGCCGAATGGCCTCCTTCTGCACTGTAGGGATTCTATGATTCTATGAGCCGCTGAACCTCAGATCTGATGAAGATCCGGTCTTCAGCACTGTAACGCCTACTTTTAGTAGCGATGGGCTTGCAGCCTGGTACCAGATTCTTAAATAAAGAGGGAGTGGTGATCTTTAGTGTGGAAAGATTGCATGCGGGGCACTTTGGACGATTTGGAGGCTGCGGCTGATTCCCTACTGCCAGCGAAGGGAGTGGCCCACCGTACTGTAGGATCACACTCTTCATGTGGACCATAAAGTTTAGTCCGAGGAGAATTGGCGCGCAAAGATGCGGCAACACAAGGAGCCTGTATCGCTCGTAAATTGTGCCCTGCACTTCCAGAGTTACCACACAACGTCCTTGGATCGGTACAGACCGGGACCGTGATGCCATAGAAATTGTCTGTTTGGCAGGTAGAACCCGGAGTCCACACCTCTTTGCAGTGTCAGGGTGAATAAAACTCTCAGTGCTCCCGCTGTCAAACAGACAATACACAGTACGACCATTTACCTTAATGTTCATCATTGAACAGTCAAGCCTGTGATGCCTAGCCTGGTCCAGGGTGATCGACGCCACCGTTGGCCCTTGGACGTCACTGCAGGCAGCCGAGGTTGATGCTGAGGACCCCTGCTGGTCGCTCCTGGTCGTCGTCGACCAAGATGGCCGCCCCCATGAATCGCACATGGTTGAGGGCGCCAAGCGTAGCGACTCCTGGTGGTCATCCTCCTCCTCCGCCAGCCACAATGGCGTCGTCCTGGGCTCGCACGTGGTCGGACCTCGTGGGTACTGCGACGCCGATGGAGATGATCTCCGTTCTGGAGGGTCACAGGCTGCACTGCCGTTCTTGGGCTTCGATCTGCAGACTTTCGCGTAGTGCCCCTTTTTACCGCATTGATTGCAGATCACCGTTTTAGAAGGACACTGTTGCCGTGGATGCTTGGCTCCTCCGCAAAAATAGCACCGCGGGCCGCCTGGGGCTGCCGCCGTCGTCGGGTCGATATGGGAGCGCGAGCCCGTGGGGCGAGGAGGGATTTGTGACTGCTCCTGCCACGTTGTCTCCACGTGGTCCTCCGGATACAGGGCCAAGCTTTTCGACGCCGCCTCCAGCATTTCAGCCATCTCCATCGCTTGGGTCAGGTTGAGATTCCCCTTCTCCAACAGGTTGAGCCGGATGTACGAAGACCCTACCCCTGCCACAAACGCATCTTGGGCGAGGTCGTACATGTACTGCTCAGCCGACACAGCTTTGCAGTCGCAGCCCCTGGCAAGCTGCAAGAGCTCATTGGCGTAGTCCTCCATGGTTTCGCCCGACTGCCGACGTCGTGTAGCGAGGAGGTAACGAGCGTGGATCTCGTTGGGAGGTCTCGTGTATGGCTTTTTCAAAAGCTCGAGGGCCCTCGGGTAAGTGGTGGCCGCACGAATCGCGAGGTAGACAGTGTCGCTTACCCTCGCATGGAAGACCTGGAGTCTGTCGTTATCCGTAGTGACTGCTGCAGAGGCTGCCAGGTAGTCCTCGAAACACTTCAGCCAGTGGTCGAAGGTGTTAGAGGCACCGACCGCACGTGGATCCAGCGTCAGACGCTCTGGCTTTAGCATTTGTTCCATACTCTCCTTTCTGTCGAGAGTTTCGTGTTAGACAATAAAATTGATGCGCGACAATCGAGCACGAGACACAAGGCTTCAGTAATTGAAGGCTTTTATTGTCTAACAATGGAACTATTTAAACACGAGTACACCATTCCAGACTGGAGGGGTCCCGCCTGAGCAGGGGGTCTTATACCTCTCCCAGGAGGCGGGGCCCGACTGGGATGTGCCACAACAGCATCCACCACAGGTGTATTAATCCCACAGTGTAAACACCCTAGCCCAACAACAACATTATAACAACCCCACAGTGTCAAACCCTAACCCAACAGCAACATTAGAATAACCCCACAGTGGTAACCAACGATGGTTCACCACAGGGAGTCTGAAACTAGAGGGTTTAAGGGGAGAGATACAAAAGGGACCAGAGGAGCAGATTTTTCACACAGGGTGGTGAGTGTCTGGAACAAGCTGCCAGAGGTAGTAGTAGAGGTTGGTACAATTTTGTCTTTTAAAAACATTTAGACAGTTATATGGGTAAGATGGGTATAGAGGGATATGGGTCAAACTCGGGCAATTGGGACTAGCTTCGTGGTTAAAAAAAAGGAGCGGCATGGACAAGTTGGGCCAAAGGGCCTGTTTCCATGCTGTGAATCTCTATGACTCTATGACTATCATCTACTTAACCAAAACAGGACTGAATGAACTACAGTTCCAATTAGATAAAAGCAAAATACTGTGGATGCTGGAATCTGAAATAAAAACAGAAAATTCTGGAAAATCTCAGCAAGTCTGACAGCATCTGTGGGGAGAGAATTGAGCCAATGTTTCGGGTTAGGGTGACCTTTACCAATTGCAGTATGTCTAAGGCACTTCAGGAATTTACTACTTAAAACTGCATTATGTTGTACAGAGGAATGGGCAGGTATGCCAAGGTGCAAATAAACAAATTGGGGTAGGTCTTGACTTGCTACAATAGTCTGCAATAGGTTATCTATTGCACGTTGGCTGTCCGCTTTGCACCTTGATTTATTTCCATTGGCAATAATTGAAATAAAAATCAGGTGATATGTAAACCATCCTGCAGAATTGCTATCATCCCTGAACCTGTGGGAATTCAGTCACTGCAACAGATGCAAGAATTCTCTGCTTCTGACTGGCCTCTTTTTATTATTCATTCATGGGATATGAGCATTATTAGCTAGGCCAGCATTTTTTGCCCACCCTTCATAACCCTTGGAAGATGATGGTGAACCCACCTCCTTGAACCGCTGCATTCCATCTGATGTATTGTCCAGCAGCAGTGTAGTTAGGAAGGGATTTCCAGGGTTTTGAGTCAGTGGTCATGAAGGAATGGCAGTGATATAATTCCAAATCAAGATGGTGTGTGAGGAGGGGAATTTGCCCTTATCAAAGTGCACATAATGCACTGCCTTGACATACATAACATCCGCAAATTGGGAGACAGACATAAGGGCTGCAGATCCTGCAGATGTCCCCAGCTAATGCTGGAAGACTAAAGGTGAAGAAATTCAGGTCTCTGGTGACTATGAGAGTCACTGGCAGCACATGAGAGTATTCCCTCCTTTGAGATGCAGCTCTGTAACCTTCCTTTATGCCCGGTGGAGTGGCATGTGGAAAAGGTGGAAGGTGTTGTTGCTGTTCACAGATGACACTAAGATGAGTGGCAGAGCAAAGTGTGCAGAGGACGCTGAAAGTCTGCAAAGGGATATAGATAGCCTAAATGAGTGGGCGAGGGTCTGGCAGATGGAGTACAATGTTGGTAAAAGTGAGGTCATCCATTTTGGTAGGAATAACAACAAAATGGACTATTATTTAAATGGTAAAAAATTGCAGCTTGCTGCTGTGCAGAGGGACGTGGGTGTCCTTGTGCAGGAATCTCAAGGAGTTGGTTTGCAGGTGCAGCAGGTAATTAAGAAGGCAAATGGAATTTTGTCCTTCGTTGCTAGAGGGATGGAGTTTAAAAACAGCGAGGTTATGTTGCAGCTGTATAAGGTGCTGGTGAGGCCACACCTGGAGAACTGTGTACAGTTTTGGTCTCCTAACTTGAGAAAGGATATACTGGCACTGAAAGGGGTGCAGAAGAGTTTCACTAGGTTGATTCCAGAGTTGAGAGGGTTGGCTTATGAGGAGAGACTGAGTAGACTGGGGCTATACTCATTGGAATTCAGAAGAATGAGGGGAGATCTTATAGAAACATATAAGATTATGAAGGGAATAGATAAGATAGAAGCAGGGAAGTTATTTCCACTGGCGGGTGAAACTAGAACTAGGGGGCATAGCCTCAAAAAAGGGGAAGCAGATTTAGGACTGAGTTGAGGAACTTCTTCACACAAAGGGTTGTGAATCTGTGGAATTCCCTGCCCAGTGAAGCAGTTGAGGCTACCTCATAGAATGTTTTTAAGGCAAGGATAGATAAATTTTTGAACAATAAAGGAATTAAGGGTTATGGTGAGCGGTAAGTGGAGCCGAGTCCACAAAAAGATCAGCCATGATCTTATTGAATGACGGAGCAGGGCCAAGGGGCCAGATGGCCTACTCCTGCTCCTAGTTCTTATGTTCCAGTTGTTGTTGGCGTTTCTGGTCATTCTGCTTCTCTAACTGACATTATGGCTGCATAAGTGACTTCCATTTTGCAGCAAAGGCTGAGACCATTACACTGACAGCGAAAAGAGTAAGGTCTAAGACAAAGTATGAAGGAAGTCAAATGACTTCCAAAAATAATGTTCCTGGCCTGTAAACCAGGGGAATCATGCTCTCAAGGCAAATGCTGAGGGTACAAACCTTTTCCCACAGGCATGGCTGTAGCTGTTTAGTTTCTCTGTTTAAATGTCTTCTAATGTGTCAGCTTCATTGATCAATGACCTCCCACTGTGTTTTCACCCTGGTGGGATCCACACAGTTCAGGAAATCCATGCTCAAGCTGTTGGAGACAGAATAGAAGGTTAAATTGCTATTTAATTGCTATTTAGCAATTTAAATATCTGACCTGACACCTTCAAAATTATCTCTCGCTTCTTTCCAATCACATCCCTGTGAAATGCAGAACAATGTGGGAACATATCCAGTTCCCCACACGCTGTTAATTTACGGGGCTTTAACTTGCCACGTGCACCTGAGCTAATCACATCCTTGGCAGATAACATTCCACTCTTTAATTCTAGTGTAAATTATCAAGAACAATATTACAACAAGTGTTTGAAGTTAATTGCAGGACAGTTTAATAGCAGTAATTTGCTGTTCAGTATTTGATAGCAGCACTCAACAATTCATGGAGATAAAGATGAGGACAACATTTAGAATCCTGTGGCATTGCTTGCAGTAAGTTGGAACATAAGCTCCTGTCTCATTCCTATAATTATGTAAATGGTTCCCTCGTGGTGGGTCTCACTGCAGCACTCCATCTGCATTAGTGAAAGGTAATTAAAAAAAACTAACAACCTCTTAAATATTTGAGCTATAAAAAGAGGCTCTATGCTAATGAAATTAAAAAAACCTAATACTATAGATCTGTTTAGTGTAATGAGCTTAAGTGCTTGTAAATAATTCCTATCCTTTAACAATTTAGTGGCTTATCTAGACCTTCCAGAGAGAAAGAGAGATGCCATATGAGTGACTGAATGTTACAAGACTGGAATTCTGGTGTGAAGCATTGTGAAACTCAAAATAGGTGACTCAATGGGCCTGATTTTACCATTTTGAGTCTAAGTGCCGAATCTGGGCGTCAAATAGATCCGCGCCTGGAATCCTCTTTCCAGCGCGCCCATACGCGTTTTGCCGGCTCCGGTCCGATTCGCGCTGTGGGCGGGGCTTAGCGCTGGCGGACCGATCGGAGCTCTGAACTGCGCATGTGCAGTGCGAAAAAAATCTGACAGAGCACGGCCGGGCGCGAAAAAAAAAGCAGAAAGCGGAGAGAACGGCTCTCTGATGGTAATCCTCTGGTCGGGGGTGGGGGGGAGGTGGGAGTGTGCTGCCATTATGCGGCCGATCCCTCCTCCCCACCGGAGGAACGAATCCCTCCTGCCAGAGTGGATGTGCGGCCATGCCATCCCATAAAACCTTCAGGATGAAGCGATTCCTCGCTAAGAAGATGAAGCAGAACCGGCCGATTCCACAGTGGATCCACATGAAAACCAGCTACAAGATCAGTACAAGTCCAAGAGGAGACACTGGAGAAGGACCAAGCTGGGCCTGTAAAGGGATACACCATCACTGGGACACTACCAGCCACAGCCATCTCTCCCGCTCTCTTGCCCCTGCAGGGAAGAGTAATCTGTGGCATGCATTCCACTAGCTTTCGGAGCGCTGCTCCTTCATCAGGTAAGTGGGAGTTCTGTTCACAAACAGGGCATATAAAAACACAAACTCAATTTACAAAATAATGGTTGGAATGCGAGTCTTTACAGGTAATCAAGTCTTAAAGGTGCAGACAATGTGAGTGGAGAGAGGGTTAAGCACAGGTTAAAGAGATGTGTATTGTCTCCAGCCAGGACAGTTGGTGAGATTTTGCAAGCCCAGGCAAGTCGTGGTGGTTACAGATAGTGTGACATGAACCCAAGATCCCGGTTGAGGCCATCCTCATGTGTGCGGAACTTGGCTATCAGTCTCTGCTCAGTGACTCTGCGTTGTCATGTGTCGTGAAGGCCGCCTTGGAGAACGCTTACCCGAAGATCAGAGGCCGAATGCCCGTGACCGCTGAAGTGTTCCCCAACAGGAAGAGAACACTCTTGCCTGGTGATTGTCAAGCGGTGTTCATTCATCCGTTGTCGTAGTGTCTGCATGGTCTCACCAATGTACCATGCCTCGGGACATCCTTTCCTGCAACGTATCAGGTAGACAACGTTGGCCGAGTTGCAAGTGTATGTACCGTGTACCTGGTGGATGGTGTCCTCACGTGAGATGATGGCATCCGTATCGATGATCTGGCATGTCTTGCAGAGGTTGCTGTGGCAGGGTTGTGTGGTGTCGTGGTCACTGTTCTCCTGAAGGCTGGGCTTTTCTTGCATGCCACATATTGTGTTGACAAATGTCTCGCATGTTATACGGTCACCAGTTATTAAATCACAGTGCAGTTACAGCAAACCTATTTTTGGGAAGGCTGCCACCAATTTCAGTCCTCCCATTTAGTGAAGGTCGGCCTTCTGGGTAACTGAGTGCCTTTCTGGGTCAATAAATGAGAGCATTAAAAGTCAACCATAGAATAGATTTTTAATTCCGGTGGTGAGAGGCCAATGTGGGGACTAGTTCTGGCTCCTGATCATGCAAAGCATATTCCAAAAATATTGCTATTTTTAAAACAATGGCCAATTAAAGGCCAAGGAATGGACTTGGTGTCCAATTAGAGATGGTGGGTGGGTTACTGAAACTGGGGGACCAATGGGAGTTGTTTAATAAGCCCCTTAATTACATTACTTTGATCTAAATTGGAGTTGTTATCGCAAGCAATTATAAAATTTTCTCTAGAATTGAGAAGGTTGAGCTGATCCAAGTCTTCACGATATTAACAGAAAAAAACAGGGTAATAAAGATAAACTATTTCCACTCTATGGAGATTCTAGAACTAGGTGGTATAGTCTCATAAATTAGAAGCAGACCTGTCTGAAGAGATGTTAGGAAGCACTTCTACACACAAAGAGTGATAGACCAGGGTGGCACAGTGGCACGGTTAGCACTGCTTCCTCATAGGGCCAGGGATCCGGGTTCAATTCCTGTCTTGGGTCACTGTCTGTGTGGAGTTTGCACATTCTCCTCGTGTCTGCGTGGGTTTCCTCCGGGTGCTCCGGTTTCCTCCCACAGTCCAAAGTTGTGCAGGTTAGGTGGATTGGCCAAGCTAAATTGCCTCTTAATGTCAGGGGGACTAGCTAGGTTAAATGCATGGGGCTGTGGCAAAAGAGCCTGGGTGGGATTGTGCTCGGTGCAGACTCGATGGGCTGAATGGCCTCCTACTGCACTGTAGGGATTCTATGATTCTCTGACCTTTGGAACACCCTTCCGCAAGTGGCAGTTGATGCTAAATCACTTGCTAATTTTAAATCTGAGATAGATAAATTAAGCAAAGCTATTGAGGGATATGGACCAAATGCAGGTATATGGAGTTCGGCCACAGGTCAGCCATGGCCTCATTGAATGACAGACAGGCTCGAGAGGCTGAATGGCCTACTCCTGTTCGTATATTCCTATGTTCCTAAATTAGCTACCTGCTGCTTTCGTGATCCGACCTGGCTTCTCTGAAAATAGTTTGGGGTTGGCATCATGGCACCACACTGGCATGGTAACCATTGGTGCCAAGTTGCTGGCCCGGCAGCTTCCTATCCCAATCTAGACTTTATTTGAAAATTGAACTCAGTGCAAGACTGGATCCATAGGTTTCAATTTCTGAAGGATGTTCGTGAACCTGCTATGACTTTCCCATACAATAGTACATTGCATGGACATTTCCTTTTTCTGATGTTAGCTTCCCAAGTTACCAGATTCCAGTTTCAAACAAACTCAGACATGAGAGCTGGACATTTTTGACACATTATTATCCCGTTTTACAGTTTGAATAAGGCAGTCCCCGCGACAGGTAAACCAACATTTCAACCATTTCCCCCCCACCCGCCCACAAGCCTGATTTTAGACTCGATCTTCATTCAGATGGTCAGCATTCACTCCTGAAACCGATGCTTTAGTAATATACTGGAATCCAGAAAAACAACTTTTGCGCCGTTAAATCTTCAAAGGGACTGTTGCAGTCAGTCCAAGAGAAACCTAAACATAGTCCGACAAAAATCACCCCACTTCCCTTGAGACCCTGCACAACCCCACTCCCAGTCCTCCCTCACCCATCCATCACCCAGGATTACCTCACCGCCAGTTTAAAGGGAAACTTCCATCTTGCCCTTCACAGAGGAGCTGTCATTCTTGACATAGGTGTAAATCATCCACTCGACAGTCATTTAGCAGATTCTCTATTTACACTGGCATTTGCTTTATGAGCTGCATTAATATGCCATCATTTTGCTCTGCACTTTGATACCAGATATGGATAATCGAGAGTAAGATTTCCTGTTTTTTTAGAAGTAATGCCAGTAAATGCAGTGTTTGTAAAGCAGAGATCAGAACAGAGTTTTCCCATTTAGTACGGTTGAGAGTAATATGTAATACAGTTATAATATAATTAACGTTTCATTCTGTTTGTGGATATCAATGCCAGGATGATTTGATTTTCCAATGATGATCCTTATTTGCAATGTTCTAGATGGTTACTGATTAGTCATTCTATTTCTATTTTGTTAGTTGCACGTTGTCATTTTCTTTGCTTATTCAGGGTTTATTCAACAAAAGGTTTCGATATGGGTCAGATCAGTTGATTATTATTAAGAAATTAGCCCATGATCCTGGGAACTTCCTAAGCAACCTTGAACCTTGAAGCTGAAGAATCTTCAAACTCTGGTCAGCCTTATCGTTTTGTCAGGTCGCTGTGATCAGTAAACCCATAAATGTCAGAAGGATTATTAATCAAAAGGCAACAGATAAACTTTAACTCTTCATCAAAGACTGATTGGAGACTTATTGTCTGCATATAGAGTTTATTAAATGCCTTAATTAGAATTTATGGAACTGCCTTACTGTATCCCAGCCAAAATATGTTGATAGTTACACAATCCAACCACCTTTCAGAAGATGCATTACAATACTATGAGAATGAAGTAATCCTATTTTACCAAAGCCATTGAGATCAAGGTAGGAAAGAAATATCAACAGGTTCTGTGTGTAGCAGGAGGCTGAGTCGATGCCACCTGTTTTGTCTCACTGCCCAAGATGAATTTCTATCCCCATGTCCCTTACATTTATTTATGTGGGACCTAATTGCTACATTAGATTCCAGCCTAGGTCTTGATCTGCAAGGAGTTGGACAGGCATTGGGTCCAGCCCTAATGAGATTCTTCATTTTGAGTCCTAAGCAGGGGTTTCCAATTAAAGTAAAGTTTATTTATTAGTCACAAGTAGACTTACACTAACAGTGCAATGAAGTTATTGTGAAAATCCCCTAGTCGCCACATCCTGGCACCTGTTCGGGTACACTGAGGAAGAATTTAGCATGGCCAGTGCACCTAGCCAGCACGTCCTTCGGACTGTGAGAGAAAACTGGAGCACCTGAAGGAAACCCACGCAGATACAGGGAGAACGTGCAGACTCTGCATAGACAGTGAGTCAAGCTGGGAATCGAACTCGAGTCTCTGGTGCTGGTGCTACCATGATGTTTAAAAAAGTTACAGTAATTCCTGTTCAACCATGATGAGTAAGTGTTCCCCCCAACTTCACACTACAGGTGACAACCTCTGATAACTATGGTCAGCCATCCTTCTGGTGCCTTGGCTGATCTGAGGCTGTTGCTGACGAGGCAGGTAACTTGAAATTAGTTGCTGGAAAAGGGAAAGCTGCTTGTGAAGGGATTGTCCACATTATTCATGTGAGGATTGATTTCAGGAAAGCCTTGGGCCTTCCAGTTTGGTCATGCAGACTGACACAACATTACATGTCTGAAACTGTGCACCATTGAATTTTAACTGCAATGGTCAAGATTGATATAAAGCAAGCAAGGTTAATTTCCAGCTAGAATCCTCAGATAACTGTCAAATTAAAATATTTAAATATTATATCTAGCTCAGCATTTATATTGAAGCCTCACGCATAAAGATTCTCCCATCCTGACGCACTAATTTTTTGAAGGGTCGGGTTGGGTCGGGAGATGCGTGCGTGTGCCGGTTTGTGGGATTCGTGCATCTGTTCCCTATGCACGTGTCTCCCACTGCCGGAAATCTGGCACAGTCGGGACCATGCCGGAAGCCGGCGGGAACACCAGGTAAGTCATTTGAATCTATTTTCAATGTTATTTAAATGTTATTATTGGGCCCAGGGCTGAAGTCTTCGGACCCAATAGCATCTCCCACCCCACCAGTACAAATTCACTCCGGCGGGGTTTAGAATAGCTCCGCACTTTCGGGGAACTAGCAGGAGACCCTGCTTGAGAGAAGGTGGGGGAAATCGGGGCCCACCCAGAGGGCTGGGCGGCGGGGGGGTGCCTCCTGGGCATGGGCACCTTGGCAGTGCCAGCCTGTGCCCCTGGCACTGCCCAAGGGGCAAAGTGCCCATGCCCAGGAGGCACCTTGACACTGCCCACTGGGCATCGAGCAGTGCCAAGGGAGTGGGGCCTAGTGGGTGCGGGGCTTAGGGGACAGTGCCAAGATGGCGGGACTTAGGGGGCGAGGTCAGCACCAACTGGAGGCAGTGCAGACTTGATCGGCCAAATGGCCTCTTTCTGCACTGTAGGGTTTCTATGATTCTATGAACAATCGGGACAAGCTGGGGGGGTAGTCTGCTGGGGGGGGGGTCTGCCTCCCGTGAGGGAGGGTCTGCCAGGATGGGAGGGGGTCTGCGTCCCCGGGGGGGTGTCTGCTGGGGTGGGAGGGTTGGAGGGGACCGTCACTGCTTGGGGAGGGGGGGTTGTGGGGGGCTGGAGATCAGGGCATTCTGGGGCAGTGGTGGAGTTGGGGCTGGCCCGGGAATGGTCGTGGGGGCCACGATCGGGCCGTGGTGGGGGGGATGTAGGAGCAGCACTGCGCGGGTCCCGGGCTGGCCAGCGATCGAGCTGGCCAACAAAGTGCAAGCTGACAGATCGGAGCCACTGCGCATGCGCAGAGTTCTGGAACTGTCAGACTCCGGCACGAATAGGCCCCACACTCCGAGCATTTAATTATGTTCATGATTGTGATCTCTGCAGTGCACAGAGTGGAGAGATTCGAGTCTGAAGTTGCACTGAAAAAACCATCGTGATTTACACCAGTTTTCCCATGAATTCAGCACTTCGAACGTTTTTGGGAGAATTGCCCCCAACGTGTACCTCACTTTCGATGTCTTGTTTCCCAATCTATTTCTTTCTTTGAACTTTTAAACTTGTTTCTAGATTTATCCAAGCCCCAATGAACACTTGTAAAGCTTGTTCACTTGTATCTGGTTTAAGTATCAAAATAATCGAATGGAGTGCTGTATTTCGGGATGCGAATTGCATCAAATGCATTAAACTGAGACTCTGCTATTTGTTCTGGTGGTTAAAGTGAATGTTGATAATCCTACGGCAGTCAGTATTTGAAGAGCAGGAAGTTCTGGCAGAATGCGAGTGAACATTCCTCCCTCTACACACATGAACAATCACATCATCACAGTCATTGATCTTATGGTTGTTTTGCAATGTTACTGTGCACAGAATAGCTGCTGCATTTAACTAAACAGCTGCATTAGTCGCATTTCAAAGTAATTTATTGTGAGATGCTTTGACCCAGTTCTAGGATATAAGATAAGATGCTTGATAAATGCAAGTTTAGAACAGTTAGTTGTACCAAAGGAAAATAATCTGCATGCTTGGGTGTTATATGGATTAAAGTTGATATTATTTTCTGTTTATTATTTATTGTTCCAGTTATAGATTAATATGGATGATACTCATTTGGTGGCTTTTTAATTTCAATCTAAATTACGTTGAAAACTTTGTAATTTTACTAGGTTTCAGGAAGCTGATTTTGACTTCTATACATTTAAGGAAATGCAGAATTTTCATTTACATCTTACTTTTCTCAACTTTAATCACATTGGCTCTTCACAGCCAATGAATTGTTTTGGAGCAAAGCAAACTGAATAAACTGGGATTGTTCTCCCAGAAAAGATAGAAGTTGAGGGAGCAACCTGATAAAAGTATATAAAATTATGAGAGGTATAGATACGATGAACAGTTGGAAGCTTTTTCCCAGGGCAGAAATGACAATTACAAGGGGGCACAAGTTCAAGATAAGAGAGGGGGGGTGGGGGGGGGGGGGGGGGGGGGGGGGGGGCGGCGGGGAAGTTCAGTGGAGATATGCGGGGGAAGTTTTTTTTACATTGTGTGGTGGGGGCCTGGAATGTACTGCCAAGTGAGGTGGTTGAGGCAGATATGTTAGCGACATTTAAGACTTATCTGGATAGACACATGAACAGACGGGGAATAGAGGGATATAAGGGTTCGTCTAGATAGGACAATGTGATCAGCGCAGGCTTGGAGGGGCGAAGAGCCTGTTCCTGTGCTGTACTGTTCTTTGTTCTTTATAATATTTGTACCTGTGATAGGTTTTAACAGAACCAAACACCTGAGTTTGTGGTTCTGGCAAAGGGAAACTTACATAAAATAGAAACTGCTGAAAATTTGTGTCCAAAAACAAAAAGTTACTTTTTGAAATTGAGATACTATATTAAACACTTGAAGATGCTGGAAACCTGAAATGAAATGCAGAAAATGTTGGAAGCACTCAGCAAGTCAGGCTTCACCTACAGAAAGAGAAACAGAGATGGCGTTTCAGGTTACTGACCTTCCATCAGAATTGGAAAATGTTAAAGACGTAACGGGTCTGAAGCAAGTACAGAGGCAGGGAAATGAGGGACGGGAGAAAGGAACAACAGGGAAAATCTGCGATGGGCTGGAGAGTATAAATGGGAAAGGCGATGGTGGTAGATAGCAAAAGTGGGTGGTGATGAGATAAGTAAAGAAACAACAGATGGGTCGGAGCAGATGTAACTGACAACAGCATCTGCTATCCAGAAAAGAAGGAGCGGTGGTTTGTATAATACTGAATTGAAAGATGTGCTGCTGTTTCTGGAGTTTCCATTACGCTTCATGGAAAGAGTGTGGGAGTGGGGTAGAAAATGACAAGTGACTGATAGTTGAGGGTTATCCTTGCAGAATGAATGCAGGTGGTCAGTAAAGCAATTGCCAAATATTTGTTTGGTCTCCCCAGTGTAACGGGGATTGCTACATATGAGCTACAGAAGTGACAGCCAGCTCATCACTGATTAAGTGTGAGGCATCAATAAGAAGATGAAGCGAAAGCGAACAGTCACCTTATTGGGCTGGCATAAAACCATCAAACTCTCCCTTGCCATCTCCATGAATAGCTTGAACCCCAGTCTTTTGCAGTGTTTGCTTTTTGTGGTGGGCAAGGCATTGCAGATCGGATGGGCCTCCAGAAAGTCCAGATCCTCCGTTGAAGATCATGTGCAGTCTTCCACTTCGAAAAGAGAATAAAAAGATACTGGGCGGAATTTTCCTGTCCCGCCCGCCTTGGGAATCGTAGTAGGCGGGGGCAGCCATGCAAAGGTCGGTTGACCTTGGGCGGGAATTTACAGGCTTGGGGCGAACGCGAATGGAAAGTCCCGCCCTCTGAGCTTTAGAAGTAAACACAAAGCCAACGTAGTATTCAAAAGCGCAGTCCATTCCACCAGGTGTGGAAGAATGGGTGTAATCTACTAGTTATTCAGTGATTGATTTTTCTTTATACATTCACAGGATGTGGACATAAAACTTATTATGAGCACTTTTTGTTCATCCCAAACTGTACTTGTAAGACTGAGTGAGCCTTGAATGACCTGTTGGACCATTTCAGCTTTAAAGTCAACCATATAGCCATGGGCCTGGAGTCACATGCAAACCAAATCAACAGATTCTTTTTTCCTCAGCAATCTTGATGAACCAGAAGGGATTTTTAATGACAGTTCACAGCCATTGTTATTGCTCGCAGTGATTTATTCCAGGTTTATCTTAATTAATTGAGTTTAAAATCCTCAGTCGCTATGTTGGGATTTGAACTCTTGCCTCTGTGACGACTAATCTGGTAACATAACCACCACACTATCATTCTCATAAAGAGCTGAAGCGAACAAACCAGAACGGTGCAAGTGAAAGGAAACTTAAACCTTTGCCAGACAACAAGATGAAAGTGGGGCTTCAGCGACAAGAAAATTTGACAAGTGTATAGCAGGGTCAATGTTTTGCAGACTAAAGGGGTAATGTTGCAACATACTCTGAGTGCTTTATACATTGTCCAGCCATCGCTTTGTATTGAGTGAGCATCAATTAATCTTCCCTACCTCTTCTTAGCCAATAGGCCAACAGAGTTCTCATCAGAAGACTTACAATTACAATACGACTATCGGGCTATGAATAATAAAAGCTTGAATGAAAGCAATTTGAAAAAAATAAAGGATTACAGCGCATTCTCTGACCATTGTGTTAGTCCAGGTTTTAATTATTCACCTAATAACTAATAAAGGAGAGAAAAGGAGTGGCAGTTAATGATCATGATGAGAGGACAAATTGAACTTATTCCATGATAGAATTTGTGCCAATTTGATTGGGATATTGAATGATTTAGAGGGACAAACAGAGCCATAGTTGCAGAGCCCAAATTTAAGTATTTGGGAACCTTACCAAAAAATATAAATTTGAAACTGAGTGCGACTCAGATGCCTTTTTGTTTAAAGTCAAGACGGAGAAATGTTATTTAAATTTCCTGGCTTTGTACTTACTCCAATTCATTCTTCCAGCTAAAATTTACAGTGATTGCTACTGAATTACGAATAGTATATAATGCTTTTTAAAATACATTTCCACATTATAAAGAGCACAACTCATCTGCGGCTGGGTAACAAACTCAACATTATCATATATGTAGTGAGTTGTATTCATAATTATATCAAGATACAGGATCATGGCATCAGAAATGTGGTAGTTAGTAAAAGAAAACATCGCCAAAGGCTAACCTGGCACATTTTGTACAAAATATAACAAAAGTCACAGCAGCATTTCAGGTGTGGAGCATTATAATCCATGTGACATGCCTGAAACCTTATCTCCTGGCATCATTTTTTTTTCTTATTGTCAGCAACATATTTCTAAACATCAAGCAGTGGAAACGACTGACATGCCAGTAATAATATTGTCTCCACCCTCCAGGTGATGACAATAGCAATGCTCCTGTCACTGTTTCTTCAATGTCAGGAAGCCCAAAGGACTCCAGCTATTGTACAACACTGAAGGAGTCAGTTCAGTAATCCTTCATTTAGCTCCTGGAGATTATGAAAATTTCAAGCAGAGGCAGTATTGAAACCTTGCCTATTTTGTCCATTTGAATATCAAAGTGTTTCTCTGACAAAAGAGCGAATGCAGACTTTTCAAGAAACCAAATGAAACTAATTCACCAAGTTTTACTCATCCCCCTAACTATCATACCCAATATGTTCCTGCAAACAATTAATAAAAAAAAGCAAGAACTCAGACAACCAAAAAGGTCATTGCTTAGTGAGACTGGATTACAGCACCAAAGGAAGCCTAAAAAGCATGTATTGATCCAGTCTGACAGCTCCTGCCACTATGACTGTGAAACAAAGGCGCTTAAAGCTGTTACCATTAATACCTTCCATTATCTTTGAAGACTGTTGAAATTGCAATGCACTGTACAAGATTTATCGTTAGATAATTAGCTCCATGTATCTTAACAGTTTCGATCTCTTTAGCCTGCTAATACTAGCTTAAAGGTCATATGCAGGGGATTTGGGTTTAGCTAACCTTTGACCTAACTAAGGATATAGCATACTATCTATTAACTCAATGGAGCAGTGAGAAATATTGCATTGTGTAAACAGAAGATATGACAGTAGTTTGATCTATAATGAGCATCGTTTTACAAAAGAGAGCAAAGGACGCACAAGAAAAGGAGCATTTACTGTGTTATATATGCCTTTCATGGGTGCAATAACTTTATAATACTATATATAAATAAAGGAAAATAACTTGCCTTTATATAGTCCCTTTCATCCCAAAGTACTTAGTTAATTAAGCATTTGTGTACTGTTGTCTCTGTTGTCATGTTGGGAAATATGGCAGCGAATGTACACAAAACAAATCCCCCAGGAAAATTTCATCCGATGACTGTAAAATTTCACAAAGTTTCTTCCAGTCTCCTACCAAATTTACAATGCACAATAGAAGGACTACTGTGGGAATTTAGGGTTAGTATGTATAGATGAAACAATTATCCAGTGGAAAGCCTCAGTGAGATTTTATATAGGACAAAAATAGGTGATGTGTTTTGGAGAATTATGAAAAACAAGAGTTCCATTCTCATTCCGATGTTGTCTCGGGAATGGACTGGAGAAAATCTGTGCTCCGTGAAAACTCAATCATTTCACCTGAAAGGAGTGTTAGTATAAGTCTAATGTCAAGCAATGCTAATGTCTATTGATGGTAAACTTAATGTAATCTTATTGTTTATGATTGATTCTGAAATCTCCTTTCCATAGGACTTAAGCAAAAGCCCCAATCTTCATGGGGGTAGGACTGTCAGATTGTGAGGCAGCAGTGGTTAGTGGGGTGGGGAGAGGGGATTGGTCTCATCAACAACAAGGGGATTGAACTCCAAGACAGCATGCTTTACGTTCAACAGGATTCCTGCCTGATTGACAAACAAGCTCCCTGTTGGACAGGGATGGCTACAACAGACATTGGGCGAGATTCTCTGGCCTCTCAGCCATGTGTTTCCCACCAGTGGGAGGTGTCACATTATTTGCTAGTGGTGGGATTTTTCTGGTCTCACCCCTGTCAATGGGAATTCCCACTGACGTCACCCCACGCCAGTGGGAAACCCACGGGTGGGAGTGCGCTGCCGGTGGGACCGGAGAACCCTGCCAGCGTGAACGACCAGAGAATTCTGGCCATTGTGTCCCGGGAGAAGGTTGATTTCGTGTTGCTGGCGTAGAGATTGTGAGGGGTTTGATGGAGTTGTCTAGGGCATTGCTTTGGGGCTTGGGTGTGATTGCAGGGAGTTAAAAACAGATTGGAGCCAGAGATGGGAAAGTTGGGAGGGGAGGGGTGGGTGTGGTGGTGAACATCTCAAAGGGATCGGTGATTGAGAGAAGAGTGTCAGTGATCGTGGAAGAAGGGTGGTCATATCATGGGGGCACCTCGTTGAGGAGATTCTGTTGCGACAGGGGACCCAATCACAAAGGAGTGTCCAATCGCAGGTGAAAGAAACAGGTTAGCTGGGGGGTTGGGAGAAAGCACTCCAGCTCCTTAAGGCCCATGAGGAGTACTGGAAGGGCACTTAAATCTTCCGCACAGCGGTCTTCGCCTACTTATAGCTGGTGGGTTTTTAAGACACAAGAAACTTGTTTGGCGAAGATTACATTTTAAATGAAGCCAAAATGTGAGTATGCAGCCACGCTAATAAATTTAAATGAGTAACTCAAATTCTAGAACAGCTTGGTTGGCTTTTATAGAGTCATAATGGCACAGGAGGAGGTTATTCAGCCCATCGAACTGGGTCTTTGTGGAACAATCCAATCAGTCCCAGTTCCCCTATTCTATTCCACTGTACTTTAAGTACTGATCCAGAATCCTTTTGAAAATATTTGTTGTTTCCAGTTCTGCCACACTCGCAAATGAAGAGCTTGGTGTAAAAAAAAAGTTCTTCCTCACACCTCCTACGAAAGCTCTTGCCTTAAGAGCAGTATTTTGGTGTTCAAATGCGGGTAATAATGGAGGACGCCTCTATTAAAGCCAAAAGTGGGTATGTTCAAGGTGGTTGGGTTTGGGTTTGAGAATTTTAAAATTTCTACACCCCACTCAACTCAAATCTATCCATTTTGTTTGAGTTAAAATGTACCTCAAAATGTTTGATTGTCATTTGCCTGCAACGGTTGGTTGACCTTAACTTCTTTATAACAATGACATGGCTGACAGCGCGTTCTGCCACAGCAGTCATTACCACGATCAAACACAAAATCAACCATAGGACATAATGGCTGGAATTTTACTGCCCCGCCTGCCACGGAATCGGAGCGGGCGAGGGGTGGATAATGGAAATATCCATTGACCTTGGGCGGGATTTTACGGTTTCGGAGCGAGCGAGACTGTAAAATCCCACCCAGTAAGTTTAAAACCTTGAGAGTTAACTGACACGCCTGAATAGCTTGATAACTTCTTATTCAATCCATCTTTAAAATGAGACATCAATATCCGTAGCACATTGTCCATTTTTGCACAATTAGATGGACAATCTTCAACTTTTGTGACTGACTTTATGAGCACATCTTCGAACATGCAGTCATAGAGAAGTTGAGGTTGTAATGATTACATGAAGAGCAGACATCAGACTCAATTACAGCCCTTTCATTTCTTGACAGGCGTATATTGGGGGGAAAAATGATCATTCCTGAAATACAAACTTTCAGCTGGGTCAAAGTGTACAAAATATGATAAGCTCCAGCTAGTTTGCTGACTTCCCCGACTTTGTCTTCTCCACAAGACTTCCCCTGCCTAAATGCTCTCTTTTCCGTGTATTTGTGAATCTTTGCTGTCTGTGTTTTCACTACCCTGCGCTGCTGGTTCCTCATTGTTGGATCCAGTCAGATCATGGGTATCTCCTTCACAAGAAACATTGCTGTTGTGATCACAATAAAATACCATTGCAGTTTCTTGCTCAGTAATATTGCTAAGAGCTCTCACCGAGCTGCTACAAATGTTGCTATTGCTAGTTGTAAAACTGACAATGGCAAAACTGAGTTTGTCACATCTGAATACTTGCTGGGTTATCATCAGTTTAAATGTAATTTTGAAAGGCACTTACTGAATGGTTTCTCCCAAAACATTTATCACAAAGATGCGAATTCTATTTTGAATTTTGGTTAAACCTGCTGAGCATTCATATTTGAATAGTGGTTCGCCGGTTGTTAATGAGATCAGGGATTTAAAATAGCCGGCCCTCAAACTTTGGAGAGGTTTGACACTCATGTTGCCCCATGCCTGCATAAAACCCATTCACAGTTAACCATGCTTTTCACCCATGATGTTTGGATATTGGGTGCCAGAGAGTGGCTCCTGGGATGAGATAGCCTTGTACCTCAATATGCCAGGTTTGCCTGTTAAAGCAGCCACGCCACCACGCTCCCTACCTCCTTGAGCTATACCTATTGAAAAAATAAAGGCAAAGAACAGTTGCACATGTAGGTATACAAGTGGGGACGCTGTGGGGGAGGTGGGGGGCAGGGGTGGGGGTGTGGTTAGTTAATAATGTCACTCTGTCCAGACCTTAGTGGAATGCTGCAATTCTGCCAGTGGCCCGTCAGCAGTCGAAGACTCAGGATCCACAGAAAGAGCAGATGGATTAGCCACCTCTGATGTTAGGCCACAGATGGCCCCTTCTTCTGTCTCAGCCGCCAAAGCCCGAGGCTTCCTTTGTCCAACCGTGGGTGTCGAAACCTAAAGTTCTGAAGCTGGTACAGATGAAACCGATGTAGGAACCACTTGTTTGTCTCCCGGAGCAGCCTCTACTCTCTTATAAAGGTGGTCGACATGCTTCTTCACTCGCTGCCCCTGTACCTCTACCACATATGAAGCCGGCTTTGGCTTCTCCACAATTTTCCTTGGTATCCAGGCAGGTCCGCCACCAAAATCCATTGCCAAAACAAAGTCATCAACATTAAACGATCTGTCCCCTTTCTGGGAAACACAGCACTCTTTCTGAGAGTCTTGCCTAGTCTCCATCTTCCCCAACAAATTTGGGAACACTAAGGCTAAATGGGTATGCATGGGCTGATCCCTTAGCAATTCTCCAGGCGTGACCCCAGTGGTGGTATGAGGTGTAGTGCTGTAGGACAGCAAAAAACTTGCCAATCGCATTGGCAACGGCCTGTGAGCTTGCTTCTTCATGGAACCCTTGAATGTTTGCTCGGCTTGCTCCACCAACCCATTCGAGGCAGGGGGCATCCAGACACGGTGAATGCCATTAGACTTGACGGAAGTCTGAGATTTGACAGCCATGAATGTCGTTCTGTTGTCTGATACTAACAACTCAGCAAAGATCTGCCTCAGTTTAAATAGTAGATGTTGCGGTGGTGGATCACATGAGCTGCATGTCCAGTCACTTGAAATGGGCATTTACAAGGTTTGGGACATGTGCCCCACAAAAGACCAGCAAAATCTATGTGAAGTTGTGACTTCACATGAAGTTGACCACTTCCAGAGGTGCAGGTTCACTATTGGTGGTAATATTTGCTGGTTCTGACAACTTTCACACTGCCCAATCATTTGTTCAATTTCTCTCTCAATGCCAGACCAGTATTTTCATTTTGGCCTGGCCAGGATGGGCATCATGTAACTCTTGGAGTAGTGGCCATTGCCCCAGGGGTGGTACAATGACATGAGCCCCCCACAAATAGCACACCATCTTTGCAGGTTATCTTGTCCCTGCATTGCAAACACAGCTTCATTTGCTCTGCCTTGTCAAAATGCCAACTTGTCAGCACCATTTTCTTCACCTTCGGCAGCAATGGGTCCCTATCTGTCCATGACTTCATGTGAGCTGCAGAAACAAACAGAATGTCTAGGAAGTGCAAAGCTAACACTATCCCCTGTGGAACAAGTGGTGATGTTATGGTCTGTGGCAGTGGGAGACGGATAAGTGCATCTGCATTTGTTATCAGTGTTCCCAGCCTATGCTGGAAAGTATAGCTGTATGCTGCCAGCAGCAAGGCCCACCTCTGCACCCTGGCCGAGGCAAAAGGCAGCACTGCCCCTTCCTCCCGGAAAAGCCCAACAATGGCTTATGGTCTGATACAGTTGTGAAGTGGTGTCCATAGGTGTACTGGTGAACTTTCTTCACAGCGGAGATGACTGTTAGGCTTTCTTTGTCGATTTGTGAGTATCTTTCTCAGCATTTGACAAGGTCCTCGAAGCAAACGTAATTGTCCTCTCCACACCATTTGCCATTCTATGGGATAGAACTGCTCCAATTCCATAGGGTGAGGCATCACAAGTGACTGTGAATGCTTAAATAAAAGCAGATCTGTAGTCCTCGCAGATCCTCACAGTGGGTGGAAGTTCTGATTACAAACAGGGCACAAAGACACAAACTCAATTTACATGAATAATGATTGGAATGTGAGTCTTTACAGCTAATCAAATCTTAAAGGTACAGACAATGTGAGTGGAGGGAGCATTAAGCACAGGTTAAAGAGATGTGTATTGTCTCCAGACAGGACAGCTAGTGAGATTTTGCACATCCAGGCAGGTTGTGGGGGTTACAGATAGTGTAACATGAACCCAATACCCCGGTTGAGGCCGTCCTCATGTGTGCGGAACCTGGCTATCAGTCTCTGCTCAGCGACCCTGCACTGTCGTGTGTCGTGAAGGCCGCCTAGGAGAACGCTTACCTGGAGATCAGAGGCTGAATGCCTGTGACCGCTGAAGTGCTCCCCAACAGGAAGAGAACAGTCTTGCCTGGTGATTGTCGAGCGGTGTTCATTCATCCGTTGTCGTAACGTCTGCATGGTTTCCCCAATGTACCATGCCTCAGGACATCCTTTCCTGCAGTGTAACAAGTAGACAACGTTGGCCGAGTTGCAAGAGTAGGTACCGTGTACCTGGTGGATGGTGTTTTCGCGTGGGATGCTGGCATCCGTGTCGATGATCCGGCACGTCTTGCAGAGGTTGCTGTGGCAGGGTTGTGTGGTGCCGTGTGCCCTGTTTGTAATCAGAACTTCCACCCACCTGATGAAGGGACAGCCTGTTCTGAAAGCTAGTGGCTTTTGCTACCAAATAAACCTGTTGGACTTTAACCTCGTGTTGTGAGACTTCTTACTGTGTTTACCCCAGTCCAACGCCAGCATCTCCACATCAATAACAGAAGGTCAGGGATTATAGTGATCTTTAACTAAGTTGACTAACTGATTGAAGGTTTTTGTGTCTGGAGTTTTGGGTGACATCAAACTTCCCCCCAGATTGTAGGTTTGTGAGACGCAGACTGTGAGCAGAATCACGTTCTGCTTCTCCTCAGTCGTTGTTTTAGTTGCTATGAAAAAAGAATGCAGTCTCTGAATGTACTGCCCCCCAACTCTCGATTTCAGGATTGGATGGTTCTATTTTTCAGAATAAAGGCATCTTTAAAACGTAATCTGTACCTTTTCTCCTTTGGACTTTGAGTGATCACTCCCCTCCCCCTCTAGCTCTGCACTGTGGGCTTTCAACAACTGATCTGGTTTGTCCTTGTCGCCAGTGTGCCAACACGAGGCAACTCGATATGGCAGGTATAAAACATAATGACCTTTTTACAAAAAGACCTCAAATCGACATCAGACAATGAAGGTGCTCTGCTTTGTGATGAGGCATGTCTATTTCTGTGCCAACTACGGGTTAGGAAATCCCCTTAAATATGAACTCCAGTATTTAAAAGCTGTAGCAGTCAATTATTTCCTGTACCGGTGATCCTGACCGACAGTACGTTATACATAATTAACAAGGACAATCTCATGAAATCTGAGGAAGTCGGTTGATGCAAATTTGGTGAGTGCAATGTTCAGTCACCTCATTGCCACGACCAAAAAATCAATCCCATAAACAAATAGGACTTCAGGATTGGATAATCTTACTCCATATACCCACATCCAATCAGAAAAGATAAAGTGCAAATACAAGCCTAGAAATGGACAACAACATAATTAATTACAGAGCACAACTGGGACATCAGCAGGCACTGGAAACTGTATTTTGCCTAAGAACAACAACCATTTAACACAGTTCAAATCTATATCTGTTGCTGCATTTGTTTCTGTGGGAGACAGCAGCTATTCATTTATTCACTGCAATTTTCCAGCCGTTCCCATCATTGGCATCTTCAGATCCAGCCAACAATGACCCCTTGCCATGGATTCCCCAACAGCGGAGGGTGTGAACACTGGGAAAACCATTGACAACAGAGGGACTGGAAGATTCCGCCACTGGCCAATGACAGGCTGTCTCCGCTACTGCAAAGCACACCACGGGGGACTGGAAAATCCAGTTGACTATGGACATCACTGGAAAATATGGATAGACACTGATCACTAGGCCCCTAGTTATTGGCCATGATCCAAACAGACCAATGGACACATAGAAACATAGAAAATTGGAGCAGGCATAGGCCAAGCAGGCCTTCAAATCTGCTCTGCAATTCAATAAGATCATGGATGATCCTCTATCTCAATTCCATAGCCCCCAACTCTCCGCATACTCCTTGACACCTTGAGAGTCTAGAAATCTATTTTGTTTTTAAATATGTTCAATGATTTAGCCTCCACAACATTCTGTGGTTAAGAATTCCACAGATTCACCACCATCTGAATGAAGAAATGTCTTCTCATCTCAGTCCCAAATGGCCTACCCTGGGGGTATCCTGTGACAGTGTTCCCTTGATCTCAACCCTCCAGCCAGAGGAAACAACATCGCTTCATCCCAGTCTGTCCAGCCCTGTCAGATTTTTATATGTTTCAATTAGATCCCCTCTCATTCTTCTAAATTCCAGTGAATGCAGGCCCAGTCAACTCAATCTCTCCTCATACGACAATCCTGCTATTCTAAGAAACAGTCTGGACAACTTTTCCGCATTCCCTCTATGGCAAGTATGCCTGTTCTTAGATAGGGAAACCAAAACTGCATACACAGTATGGTCATGGGTAGAAAATTACCACTGACTAAGAAGTCAGTGATAGATTACAAATAGACTACAAATAATCAGGTAATCCTCTCTCTAAACCTCAAGCAATTTTACTTCTCTGCTTGACAGGCATCACTTGGAGATCCCAGAGTCCCACCACTTACTCAGATGTGCTGATAAGTATTGTGTCTATGTAGTTTCTCTAAGTACATTATTGGCTGAGAGAATACGGGCTGGTCAGTTGTTACAGTTAGGATCCCAGACTAGAACTCCAAGTTACATTAGGAAACCAGACTAGACCCCAACAATTTCTCTATTTTGGCATAAATGTGAGGGAAGGATATTTCCTTCCTGCAGTGATTGCACTGACAAAGTAGAGATATTTTATTGTGAATCAAACTTTACATAATAACGTAGTTTAAATATAACTCCAATGTGGAGCAACTTAACTATTAACGTTGAACAATATTTGAAGACGAAAAGGAAGCAACTTTAATTTCTAACTTAGTGTTGTTTCAGTTTCAAATAAGCAACATTCCTCTTATAGACTTGAAAGCCACTTTAAATAAAGTTAGCAATCAAAATATACTTACTATAATAAGTGAAGACAGTCTTGAAGCTTTCAGAGAGAAAATGAGTTTCAGAAGCCTGCAAGATCCTTCTGACTTCAACCAGACTTCAGCTGCAAGTTAAACTGCCTTCTGCAAAAGTCTTTCTCTCTCTGCATATAAACCACATCATCACATGACCCAGTCAATCACTCTACTCCAGAATCCGAGGGGAACTCAAGAAAGCAAAATCCATTCACTCTACTTAAAATAAACACTTGCGAGATTGAAATGAGCAATTATCCTGCTCTCCCAAAATCTCATTCCCACCAGACATACCTGTAGCATAAAGCTGAATTTTTAAACATTCCCCTTAAACACAAAACGATATATATAATATATATATATCAATTGCACTACTATCATCACACTACTGAATTAGATGTCCTACTCTCCAAGGTAGAAAGTGGTGGCTATTGTCTGCAGATGCGACTTCCACCAATGGTCTTCATCACAATTGTCTCAATTATAGTTGCTGTACTGTGCAGCCTGTTTCAGTTTTTTGTATTGATGCAGAACCACTATTAACTGTTGATTAGTTGCATTTGTTACTGTGCTACATTTGTCACTGTTGGGTGCCATCTCCTCTCAAAGGCTGCAGATCTGAATGCAGAACAGTGGGTCTATCAAGTCTTAACATCCATCCTTGATTATTGCCTACAAACCAGTCCAAGCTGGGTGTGACTTTGTCTTGATTTGAAACTCTATTGCACCTGTAGCAGCTTTATGACCATGTTTCTCAGTAAAGGATGTTCTATCTAAGATATTTATTGCCCTCCTGTTGTGTAAGAGAACTGTGCATTGATTCAGGGCAATTGCGACCAAGTAAATTTTCCCCTGTTGTCCCTTGTTGACTGTTACCTATATCTAACATAACTTAGACTCACCTGATATTTTCACTAATCCTATCTTCCTATTTCCTTCTTAACAAAAACTAACATGCAATTTTTCTACACCCATTGATAAGTAATGTCAAACATCTCCATCTCCCTCTCCTTCTTACATGTCCTTATTAAAACAGGCTAACTTCATGTCTTCGATTGCAACTCATCCTTAAGCATGAAAATATTTATAGATTTCCTTCCAAATCTTCAGAGCGCTCAATCCAGAATTGATCTACTTGTGTAGACATTGCTACAAACCATGTCATTTGACAGTATTTGTGGGTCATCTCTTTAGCTCCAAAATGTTTATTCCATTTTTCAAGAAAGCACTTTAGCATGACCTCAAAATCATATCCTATAAATTGATTAGCCCTGGATGGATATCACCTTGTACATGCTGCAAGCCAGTATGAGAGAGTTGTCTTGTTCAGACTGGTTTGCATCCTGCACCTCCACCAATACCTCATAAATCCTGTCAAAGCTGCTCCACAGCAACAAAAGTGGATGTTTTAAAGGCTCACTGTAAATGTAATGGTTTCAGAAATATGATCTGAAGGGAGCCCGAGAGCAGGAATCTTTCTAACCATTGTGTGAGAGGGAAACAAAAAGAGAAAAGTGCATACGTATGTGAAATGTTGAGTGAAGAGAGTTTCAGGGCTTTACACTGGAAAGGGTTACCACATTCTGTTCATTTGAAATTACTGAAATGCATTTTGAAATTTGAGGCAATCAGCTCTCTAAAAATGTCATGAATGAAATCATTTTGTCAACACCATTCATTAAAAACTGAAAGTACAAAGGGCATTTTGAAACTCATTTTATAAAGGGTCAAGTGTCAATATTTCTTAATACAGAAAAGAACATATAAAAATGAATATAAATACTTTGAGTTGGCAGTTCACAGAAGTGTGAAATGTGAGTTTTATGTTTCATTCCAAGAAAGTGCAGAGAGGACCAATATGACATTGAAGTGAAAGTTTTGCCACTTTTCAATGCTTAAACCAGTGGTTCCCAAACTTTTTCATTGGGCCGCACTTTCGGAATAAAAATTTGCTCGCGCCACACCGAATTTTTTATTGATAAGAAATACATTCAAAAACAAAAAAAAACTCCTAGAAGTGCTCGATTCATAACATAGAACACAACTACTTTATAATATGATCATAGGACATCCAGAAAGTATAAAACAATGCTTGTTTAAACCATGTTTCAATGTTTCTTTGATTGTCCTTGAATCTTCCCGCCACACTTACCATTGTCTCTCGCCGCACCAGTGTGGCGCGCCGCATCCTTTGGGAACCTCTGATTTTAACCATATTTTAGGTGTTAGCGATTTAATAAAAGGTTGCAAAGCATAGTTTACAAGGTGGTTATATTCAGTTATATAGAAGAAATTAATCCTGAAGAAGGGAAGTCCTTTCTCTTTCAAAATAATGTAAACTTTGTGTTGCAGATGCATCTGTCCATGACAGTATTGGTAGGGGTTACAGTACCCCTGTACAGTACTTATGAATACAGTACTTGGCACAGTACTTGTGAATACAAAGTCCTGTCTTCAATCTGAGAATACCTCCCATTGTGTTGTGTGGCACTACCACCTTGCTAAATGGCATAAGTTCAGAACAGATCTAGCAACTCAAAACTGAGTGTCCATGAGATACTGTGGACACAGTTGTAGCAGAATTATATTCAACCACAATCTGTAACCTCTTGGCCTGGCATATCTCCCCACTCTACCATCAAACTAAGGGGATCAATCGTGGTTGAATGAAGAGTGCAGAAGAGCGTGCCAGGAGCAGCACCAGGTGTACCTAAAAATCACATGGAAGCTACAACATGTGCTAAACAGCAGAAGCAGCATGAAATAGACAGAGGTAAGTGATCCCACACCACAAGATCAGATCAAAGCTTGTAGTCCTGCTACATCCAGGCATAAATTGGGGTGAAAAGTTAAACAACCAACTGGAGGAGGTGGGTCCACAAATATCCCCTTCCTCAATTACAGGAGAGCACAGCACATCAATGCAAAATAAGGGCTGAATTGTTGAGTAGATGATCCATCTTGGCCTGCTTCAGAGGTCCCCAGCATCACAGATGCCAGTCTTCGGCTAATTTGATTCATTCCATGTGATATCACAAAATGGTTGAAGGCACTTTATGTTACAAAGGCGATAGGGCCATGACAACATAGAGGAATAGTACTGAAGACGTATGCTCCAGAATGAACCACGCCATAGCCAAGGTGCTCCAACACTACAACACTAGCATCTACCCAACAATGTGGAAAACTGCCCAGGTATGTCCTGTCTGCAAAAAGCAGAAAATGTCCAATCCAACCAATTACCTCCCCATCAATTTACTCTCAATCATCAGTAAAATGATGGAAGATGTTGTTGACTGTATTATCGTGTTGCACTTACACAGCAATAATGTGCACACTAATGCTCAGTTTGGGTTCTGACTTGGCTCCTGATCTCATCACAGTCTTGGTCCAAACACGGACAAAAGAGCTAAACTCAAGGTGCGAGTGATTGCCCTTGACATGTATTGTGGCATCAAGGAGCCCTGGCAAAACTGAAGCCAATGGCATTCAGGGAAGACTTTCCACTAGTTATATTCATAGCTCACACATAGGAAGGTAATTGTGGCTGTTGGAGGCTAATTATTCCCATCCCTAGGACATTGCTGCATGAGTTCCTTAGTGTCCTAACTCCAAATATCTTCAGCTGCTACATTAATAACCCTTCCTCCATCAATACCTCATAAACCCTGTCAAATCTGCTCCACAGAAACAAAAGTAGATGTTTTAAAGGCTCACTATAAATGTAATGGATTCAGGAATATGATCCGCAGAGAGCCTGAGAGCAGAAATCTTTCTGACCAATTTGTGAAAAGGAAACAAAAAGAAAAAAAGTGAATTTTTGCTGCTGATTGCACAAAATTCGTCACCATTCACGACTCCTCAGGTACTGAAGCAGCCCCTGTCGGTATCCAACATCTGGACAATATTTAGGCTTCAGCTGATAAATGGCAATAACATTTATCCTGCACAAGTGCCGGGAATGATCATCTCCAAAAAGAGAGAATCTAACCATCAACATTCAATGGCACTACAATCACTGAATTCCCCGCTATCAACATCCTGGGGGTTACTATGGTCCAAGACATTGAACTGGACCAGCCATACTGTGGCTGTACGAGTAGGTTAGAAGCTGCTTCTACAAGAAGTTACTCACGTCCTGACTCCCCAAAGCCTGTCCACCATCTACAAAGTACAAGTCAGGAGTGTGATGGAATACTCTGCAATTGCCTGGATGAGTGCAACTCCAAAAATTTAGGAAGCTCAATGCCATCCAGCCCATTTAATCGGCACCCCATCCTTCACCTCAAATATTAATTCCTTCCTTGACCGATGCACATTGCAGCAGTGCATGGAATATAGAGGATGCACTGCAGCAACTCACCAAGCCTCCTCTGACAGCACCTCCAAAATCCATGACCTGGTGACCACCTAGAAGGACAAGGGCAGCAGACACACGGGAACACCACCACCTGCAAATTCCCTTCCATGCCACACACCGTCCTGACTTGGATCTATATCACCCTCTCTGTGGGTCAAAATCCTGGAACTTCCTCCTTAACAGCATTGTGGGTGTATGTACACCACATGGACTGCAGCAGCTCAAGAAGGCAGTTCGCCATTAATTTCTCCAGGGCAATTAGAGATGGGTAACAAATACTGGCCTAGGCAGCGACACCCACATTCCAGGGCATGAAAAAATAAAAAACAATGACATTGACATGACCACGGAAAGTGATGAGGGGTAAATCCCCTCCCTCCCAATTTTTTTGGTCCTGTCTCCCCCAGCCGCAACACCCCCTCCACCCACCACACCCCCAGAAATAACTCAAATCCCAATTATTGTAACTAATGCCTCCGCCTCTCAACTCTGGTAGTTAGCTGCAAAATCACTTTGGGGCTTCAACTTTAGTTTGCAATAACGAGTAACTATATTGAAATTTTAAAAATAGGTTCAAGTGTTTCATGATCTGAAGTTTTTTCCTTCCTCCTTCAGCCAGAGCCGCTCACCAAAAGATTGAACATTACATTTTCTTGTGATCAAATTAAAAGATTTGGATTTTTTTCTCCCTTTTCAAGTAGTTGATTTCGAGAAAGCTAACAGGCTCAAAGTTACCTACGTTTAATACAGAGGAAGTGCTTGCACATATGGTTCCTATCACTCTTACATTTTTATCATTGCATCAATACAATCAGGTTATGTTTAAGTGGATGTTTGTGACTTACCTGACGACAGCCATTAGTACCTCAAAGAGCTCATTTGCACCCTTGTTGATACCAGGCCACTACACGTATCACATCATTTGGTTTCGTTGACAGAAAGTCTATACACTGGAATTAATAAATGTCAAGAATGGGGAAATCTTATTTTTAAAGGAAAACAGAGTTTTGTCCTGTCTGCAGGAGGTATTTTGGAGCAGTAATGATATCCTGCAATTCACCCCAAAGACGAAAATCATTCTCACCTGCAAAAGCATCTGGCATTGTGGAAACTCCATCCCGTGGAAATGATTTGAAAGGTCTCTTCAAAGCAACTAATCGTGGTTAGCAAATGACTTCAAGACATTCACTTTGTAAATTTGTTTTCTGCTTTGTAGATGAAAATCATAGAATTGTGATTAGTGCTAGAAACAGGAGATTTGTGACAAGATTGAATTGTTTCCCAACCCTGCTCGAAACCTACACCAGGAAATTGTATAGAGGAGAGTGGATGGATGGATGCATCTAACCATGTCTCTGTGCTCACGTCTGCTAAATCCAAAGATGGGAGTTTCTGGCTCACTGTGCTTTGCAACTCATAAGGAGGGGGCAGTTGTTTGGAAACAACTTAATACCCACATTTGCACCTTCCTGGCTGCTATTCAACCCAATTGTGAACATGTTGCCCATGTTGTATGTATATGTCCACTGATTAGGCTACACATTTCAATGTGCAAGCAAGGTCACCATTACTGAAGGGCAACACGGTGGCACAGTGGTTAGCATTGTTGCCTCACAGCACCAGGGATCCCGGGTTCGACTCCCAGCTTGGGTCATTGTCTGTGTGGAGTTTGCACATTCTCCCCGTGTCTGTGTGGGTTTCCTCCAGGTGCCCCGATTTCCTCCCACAGTCCAAAGATGTGCAGGTTAGGTGAATTGGTCATGTTAAATTCTCCCTCAGTGTACCCTGGCAGGCGTTGGAGTGTGGTGACCAGGGAATTTTCACAGTAACTTCATTGCAGTGTGAATGTAAGCCTACTTGTGACTAATAAATAAACTTTAAAAAAATATTACATTGGTTTGTTTTAATTCATGGGCACACATACTGGCATAGGTAGTGTAAATACATGCTTAGATGCAGTGAAAATACTTGGGCTGGATTTTCTTCAACAGCCATGAACTGGGAGCCCTGGGACTGCAGGACGAGTGAGGGGGAAGGTCATCAGGCCACGGAGAAGTTGGTGTCTCTGAAGAAGGTAAGAGTCTGTTGACTGAAACGTGTGGCGTTCAGGGTGAAGGTGATGACAGAGGCTTTGCTCCATCAGAACAACCTCATTTATACCCTGGACATTGAGAAACCTAAATGCAATGGAGGTCAATTGTAATGGCTAGCATGCACCGAGATGTCAACCTGTATGATATGACTAATGAATGTAACCCTTTGTTTCCATTCCTCAGATGAACCGTCCATCAAAGCTAGTCAGCGGACAGATGATACTCTCCCTCGACACCTGAGACATTGAGGGAAGCACATGCAGCGGAGATCACTGAGGATCTTTGTGCCATGGTATCCATCATGGAGGAGTCCTTTGTGGAGCATGAATAGAACGGTGACCCTGAGCTCCGAATGTATAGCCTCCTCCATTGGGAGATTGGTGACTCTTATGGAGAGGCAGCCCAGGAGTGCAATGACATGTTACTGGGGTTGTGCTTGGATCTGCAAACCCTCCCACAAGCACTAACCTCAGGAGGTCAATGTCTGTATAGGAGAAGGAGGCGATGGCCTAGTGGTATTATCGCTAGACTATTAATTTAGAAACTCAGCAAATATTCTGGGGACCCGTGTTCGAATCCTGCCACGGCAAATGGTGGAATTTGAATTCAATAAAAAATCTGGAATTAAGAATCTACTGATGACCGTGAAACCATTGTCGATTGTTGGAAAAACCCATCTGACTCACTAATGTCCAATGGCTGCATCATCGTCCTCTTGCTCAAGAGAATCCCCTCCTGGAGAGAGCGAGAATGTGGTGAGAGCAGCAGACTAGCACACTGAGTGATATTCACTCAGGCAAGTACTGCAGGCCATCCTCAGATCAATCCAGGCATCTAAACCTTATCTTCACCAAGCTGATGGTCCTTTCCATCACCACCCTCGCAGATACATGGCAGCAGTGTGGTGGACCTCAGTTGTGCCTTTGTCCTATATGGACCACCGTTGTGTGTGCTTGTCATACCTGGACACATCCCCTTCCAGTTTGGGTCCTCCCCTCAGCACCTAGTATAAAGGTGGCTGTCTCCTCCCCCTTGTTCAGTCCAGGTCGGTTATTTGTTGGGATCTGCTCCTGATTCTGTTGTGAATAAAAGCCTACACTTATATTGGCATATCGGTAGTCTTTCGCCTTATTGATAGCGCATCAAGCAGCTGTATCTCTCCTCAGTGTTTGTCCTTGGTTGCCTGAAAGGCATCATCAGCCACCTTTTCAGTGGGGAACGCATGCCGCAAATCAACCACCCATCTAGACCAGCTGGAGCAGTAAAGATCCCAGCACCTGCGAGTGATGAAGAATGTATGAATCATGGGAACTGCCTGGGTACCGAATGCACACCTGCACAATCTGTGACCTCTGCTCACACACGATATGAATGATCATCGAGTTAAAGGCCTTCCTGTTCACAAACGCTCACGGTTGGCCAGCTGGCACCTTGAAGGCCACTTGGGTAGAATCAATGTCCCCCCGGATGTGGGGGAACCCTGCAATGGCTGCGCAACCTCTCGCACCCTCAGCCTGGCTGACCTGCTCTATCCTGATCGCTGTGTCAGCTACCAGTTTAACACAGCTGTGTGCAGCTGACTGTGAGCCTCCACAGAGATTATCCACAGACCCCTGGATGGATCCAGAGGTGAACCATTTGGTGCTGCCGTGACCTTCAGAGCCACAGGCATTGGATGTCCTCCTAAACTATTGGAGGCAATATCAAGCCTAATCATCTGGCAGATACTCGTCACTGCTTCCCTTGAAAGTCTCCAGCGACCTGGAACTCGGCCATGCCAATGTGGACCAGCATGGTTGGTCCATGCTGTCTGCACACCCTGGAAGCTGGGGACCGTCTTCTGGCCCTCTCTGATGGCCCTGATCATCCTGTGCCTGGAGCTCTGTCTGAGGGGGATGCCTGTGACCACGTTGTCTCCTCAATTTTTGCACCCTTTCCCATTCCTCCTCCTCCTCAGAGGAGGTGCTCCCTGCCGAGTATACAATACCCATCATGGCTAATGGAGCTCACCCATGCACAAAGGGTGAGAGAGGGACCCAAACCTCTAGTACTTGTCAACAGAAATCTCATTGGAGCACCACACTCAGATATACCCAACACACAAAATGCTCTTTCCACACTCCAGAACACCACCTCACCCCAGCCCGACAAACGCCTAACTCCTTCGTCATTGTAGCCAGCAGGGGCCTCTCATCCCACACTTTAAAGAACATCAATTCTGACTGGGTCACCCACCCACATCGACAATGTGACGAGCTTAAAATCACATGGGCAATGTGAAATTCGGGTCAATTGGGGTTTTAATCCCCTTAATCGCTCCTCTAATTATCACAAAGTGCATGCCTGCACCTAGAGAAATATTGCGCAAGTGCACAATGGCATCAGGATGCACACCCTACATCATCACGGGCTATTTAATGCTCTTGTCTACCTTAATGTTTCTCAAGAACCCCAATACTTCATCCTTTTTGACCTCAACATGACTCAAGCTATCTACATACCCTTTCCCAGACTCATCATCCATCAAGTCCTTCGCTTTGGTGAATACTTCCGCAAAGTACTCATTTAATACCTCGCTCATTTCCATGTAGCTGCCAATGCTTCTTTTTTGAGCATGTCTGTTCTGTTTCAATGATCAAGATGAGCAGCACACTTTTTTAAAGTTCATTCAGGGGCGCTTCGTTGTCTTTTGCCTCTTCAATTTCTCGAATGCTGCATGCTTTGATTAGTTTCTCCTTAGACTTCTGAGTTAGTAGATTTTTGCTGTGGGATAGAGTCATCAAGTCATAGAGGTTTACAGCATGGAAACAGGCCCTTCAGCCCAACTTGTCCATGCCGCCCTTTCTTTTTTAAAACCCCTAAGCTCATCCCAATTGCCCACATTTGGCCCATATCCCTCTATACCCATCGTACCCATGTAACTATCTAAATGCTTTTTAAAAGATAAAATTGTACCCGCCTCTACTACTATCTCTGGCAGCTTGTTCCAGACACTCACCACTCTCTGTGTGAAAAAATTGCCCCTCTGGACACTTTTGTATCTCTCCCCTCTCACCTTAAACCTATGCCCTCTAGTTTTAGACTCCCCTAACTTTGGGAAAAGATATTGACTATCTAGCTGATCTGTGCCCCGCATTATTTTATAAACCTCCATAAGATCACCCCTCAGCTTCCTATGATCCAGAGAAAAAAGTCCCAGTCTATTCAGCCTCTCCTTATAACTTAATCCATCAAGTCCCGGTAGCATCCTAGTAAATCTTTTCTGCACTCTTTCTAGTTTAATAATATCCTTTCTATAATAGGGTGACCAGAATTGCACACAGTATTCCAAGTGTGGCCTTATCAATGTCTTGTACAACTTCAACAAGACATTCCAACTCCTGTATTCAATGTTCTGACTGATGAAACCAAGCATGCTGAATGCCTTCTTCACCACTGTGTCCACCTGTGACTCCACTTTCAAGAAGCTATGAACATGTACCCCTAGATCTCTTTGTTCTGTAACTCTCCCCAATGCCCTACCATGCAGCTTCTTAAAGGAGTAGCACGCCACTTTTTTGGTGGGACATTCTTCATGCTGGTGCACCCTTTTCCCACCACAGTGACAATGCCGAGTAATGGTGACAAAGACATTCTCTTCACTCTTGCCCTGTTTTTGAGGCGGAATGCTGCTACTTCCGTGTCTTACAAACTACACAGTGTCAGTCATTTTTCACTTCAAAATCCCCCGTCACCTTGAATGAATATGAGGGGCAGGAGTTTACGGCCTCGCTTGACCCGAGATAGGAAAATCCCGCCCGAGGTCAAGAGAGCTTCCCATTGTCCGCCCCTTGTCTGCTCCGATTCCCATGGTGGGTGGGGCGGTAGAATTCTGGCGTTGATTTTGCTTTCTCACTTGTGCCTGGGAAACTTCCCAGACTTTGATAGCATTAATTCCTCCCCGGACTGTAGAGAATCTGATAAAGTCTCCTCCAACATAATAATGAGTCGTTGACTCATTACTGCATTTACATTTCCTTTACAGTTTCTAAATCATTTCTGCATGTTTCTGTTAAATTGCAGTTAAATTGAACAGCTGGCTGAATCTCAACAGCTACAGCCTACATCGGTAGGGCGGAGAGGGAGTTTTTGGCAGGAAATTTGAAAGTCCAATCCCTGCCAGCAGAGTGGGGGAGGTCAGGTCACAGGTGCTGGGATGACTTATCCAGTTCTTGACTTTGAGGGGTGGCACGGTGGCACAACGGTTTGCACTGCTGCCTCACAGCACCAGTGACCCGGGTTCAATTCCGGCCTCGGATTACTGTCTGTGTAGAGTTTGCACATTCTTCCCGTGCCAGCGTGGGTTTCCTCTGGGTGCTCCGGTTTCCCTCCCACAGTCCAAGGATGTGCAGATTAGGTGGATTGGCCATGCTAAGTTGCCACTTAGTGTTGGGGGATTGGAGGGGGTGAATACGTGGGGTTACTGGGATAGGGCCTGAGTGGGATTGTGGTCGGTGCAGACTCGATAGGCTAAGTGGCCTCCTTCTGCACTGTAGGGATTCTATGTATTCATAGTGGCGGGATTGGGTCTGGGAGGGAACTTGGGGATCAGGAGGGAGGGGAAGTATTTCTCGCCAAAGCTGCCCTTGCTTCCCTTCAACGTTTTGAGTTCCCTGAAGTCTGGCAATTCTCCCAGCCTGGGACAAACCACAAAGCAAATTAAATTGTAGGGTTCCAACCTCATTAAAGTGTTTACTAGGCTAATTTGCCACCTGGGAGTCCTGAATACCTGGCTCTCATCCTGTCTCCATTATAACGGGAAATGAGCAAGCTGAATACAAGTTGAGACTGGGTTTGCAATTTTTAAAGTCTAGAAATCCTAGCCCACTCCTATTTTTGTAGGGTTAAGATTCAGCTCTGAGACTCAGGCCACATTCCTGCAAAGACAGAAAGCTCCAAGCCTACTGAAGGATGGTGGGGTCAGCAGCAGACAAATTATGGAGATATTTTGATTACAATTTTACCAGACATGTTACTAAATATCAATATTGTTATTAGATTTGTCATAGAATTTTGCACTTCACTCAAAGGATTAGACATTGATCTTGACTAAAAGAACAATGAACAAAAAACATTACAGCACTGGAAGAGGCCCTTTGGCCCTCCAAGCCTGCACCGACCATGCTGCCTGTCTGTAAAACCATCTACTCTTCCGGGGATCATATCCCTCTATTCTCATCCTGTTCATGTATTTGTCCAGAAGCCCCTTAAAAGTCACTATCCTATCTGCTTCCATTACCTCCCCCGGCAGCGAGTTCCAAACATTCGCCACCCTCTGTGTAAAAAAACTTGCCACGACTACCAGGCCGTTTGTATTACAGATGCCAAGTTTTCCTGCAAGGTCGATCTGGGGTGAGGGGTTGGATGGTGGTTGGAGGACATGCTGGAGGGTTGAGGGGAGTGTTTTGAAGGAGGTGATGGTAGAGGGATGGTGGGAGAATTAGAGGTGGTTGGGATTTGAAGCGGTTAGGGTGGAGCGGACGGCGGAAATGGAGGTACAGGGATAGTTTGGAGCTGGGGTTGGAGGGAGGTAGGGTTGGTTTTCGAGAATGTAGCATTAGAGCGGTGGGGGATGGTGATGCCACTTGTGGCAGAGGAGGAACTGGGTGCAGCAGTGGCCCACATTTGTGGTGCCCAGAGATGCAATCCTACTCCTTATCCAACAAGAATGATTAAAGATTTGTCGTTATGACTCCTCTCTGCCTGGACCAATAAGTGAACCTGAGTGCAGCATGAATGGCTTCCAGTGGTAGACCCTTCCAGAAATAGCATTGGCTGAATCTGAGTCATAGAGTCATAGAATCATAGAGGTTTACAGCATGGAACAGGCCCTTCGGCCCAACGTGTCCATGCCGCCCTTTTTTTAAAAACCCCGAAGCTAATCCCAATTGCCTGCATTTGGCCCATATCCCTCTATACCCATCGTACCCATGTAACTATCTAAATGCTTTTTAAAAGACAAAATTGTACCCGCCTCTACTACTACCTCTGGCAGCTTGTTCCAGACACTCACCACCCTCTGTGTGAAAGAATTGCCCCTCTGGATACTTTTGTATCTCTCCCCTCTCACCTTAAACCTATGCCCTCTAGTTTTAGACTCCCCTAACTTTGGGAAAAGATATTGACTATCTAGCTGATCTGTGCCCTCATTATTTTATAGACCTCTATAAGATCACCCCTCAGCCTCCTACGCTCCAGAGAAAAAAGTCCCAGTCTATCCAGCCTCTCCTTATAACTCAATCCATCAAGTCCTGGTAGCATCCTAGTAAATCTTTTCTGCACTCTTTCTAGTTTAATAATATCCTTTCTATAATAGGGTGACCAGAATTGCACACAGTATTCCAAGTGTGGCCTTACCAATGTCTTGTACAACTTCAACAAGACGTCCCAACTCCTGTATTCAATGTTCTGACTGATGAAACCAAGCATGCCGAATGCCTTCTTCACCACTGTGTCCACCTGTGACTCCACTTTCAAGAAGCTATGAACATGTACCCCTAGATCTCTTTGTTCTGTAACTCTCCCCAACGCCCTACCATTAACTGAGTAAGTTCTGCCCTGGTTCAATCTACCAAAATGCATCACCTCGCATTTGTCTAAATTAAACTCCATCTGCCATTCGTCAGCCCACTGGCCCAATTGATCAAGATCCCGATGCAATTGGAGATAACTTTCTTCACTGTCCACTATGCCACCAATCTTAGTGTCATCTGCAAACTTACTAACCATGCATCCTATATTCTCATCCAAATCATTAATATAAATGACAAATAACAGTGGGCCCAGCACTGATCCCTGAGGCACACCGCTGGTCACAGGCCTCCAGTTTGAAAAACAATTCTCTACAACCACCCTCTGGTTTCTGTCAAGAAGCCAATTTTGTATCCATTTAGATACCTCACCCTGGATCCCGTGAGATTTAACTTTATGCAACAACCTACCATGCGGTACCTTGTCAAAGGCCCTGCTAAAGTCTATGTAGACAACATCAACTGCACTGCCCTCATCTACCTTCTTGGTTACCCCTTCAAAAAACTCAATCAAATTTGTGAGACACGATTTTCCACTCACAAAGCCATGCTGACTGTCCCTAATCAGTCCTTGCATCTCTAAATGCCTGTAGATCCTGTCTCTTAAAATACCTTCCAACAATTTACCCACCACAGATGTGAGGCTCACTGGCCTGTGGTTCCCAGGCTTTTCCCTGCAGCCCTTTTTAAACAAAGGTACAACATTTGCCACTCTCCAATCTTCAGGCACCTCACCCGTGGCTATCGATGATTCAAATATCTCAGCTAGGGGACCCGCACTTTCCTCCCCAGCCTCCCACAATGTCCTGGGATACACTTCATCAGGTCCCGGGGATTTATCTACCTTGATGCGCTTTAAGACTTCCAGCACCTCCTTCTCTGTAATATGAACACTCTTCGATCACTATTTATTTCCCCAAGTTCCCTAACATCCATGCTTTTCTCAACAGTAAATACAGATGAGAAATATTCATTTAGGATCTCACCCATCTCTTGTGGATCCACACATAGATGACCTTGTTGATCCTTAAGAGGCCCTACTCTCTTCCTTGTTACTCTTTTGCCCTTTATGTATTTGTAGAAGCTCTTTGGATTCTCCTTTGCCTTATCTGCCAAAACAATCTCGTGTCCCCTTTTCGCCCTCCTGATTTCTCTCTTAACTCTACTCCTACACTTCCTATACTCTTCAAGGGATTCACTTGACCCCAGCTGCCTATGCATGCCATGTGCCTCTTTCTTCTTCTTGACCAGGGCCTCAATATCCCAAGTCATCCAGGGTTCCCTACTTCTGCCAGCCTTGCCCTTCACTCTAAGAGGAATGGTTTTACCCTGAACCCTGGTTAACACACTTCTGAAAGCAGGCCACTTACCAGACATCCCTTTGCCTCCCCACAGACTCCCCCAGTTAACTGTTGAAAGTTCCTGCCTGATACCATCAAAATTGGCCTTGACCCAATTTAGAATTTTAACTTTTGGGCCAGACCTATCATTCTCCATAGCTATCTTAAAACCAATAGAATTATGGTCTCTGGCCCAAAGTGATCCCTCACTAACAGTTCTGTCACCCGCCCTTCCTTATTTCCCAAGAGGAGATCAAGTTTTGACCCCTCTCTAGTCGGGCCATCCACATACTGAATGAGAAATTCCTCCTGAATACACTGAACAAATTTCTCTCCATCCAACCCTCTAATACTATGGCTGGCCCAGTCAATGTTGGGAAAGTTAAAATCTCCAACTATTACCACCCTATTTTTCTTGGAGCTATCTGTAATCTCCTTACATATTTGCTCCTCAATTTCCCGCTGACTATTTGGGGGCCTATAGTACAACCCTATCAAAGTGATTTCCCCCTTCTTATTTCTCAGTTCTACCATATAGACTCAGTGGCCGAACCCTCTGATATATCCCCTCTCAGTACGGCCATGATGCTTTCCCTAATCAAAAGTGCAACTCCCCCTCCTCTCTTACCTCCTGTTCTATCTTTCCTATAGCATCTGTACCCTGGAACATTGAGCAGCCAGTCCTGTCCCTCCCTTAGCCATGTTTCAGTAATTGCTATAATATCCCAGTCCCATGTACCCATCCATGCCCTGAGTTCATCTGCCTTGCCCGTCAGGCCTCTTGCATTGAAATAAATGCAGTTTAATCTGGACTTTCCTTGCTCTCTGTCCTGCTTTTGCCTGATCTGTCTGGTACTAGGATTACTGACACTGCCTTTATTACTTAATGTGCTCTCTTTAACTTCTGTGCTGTTCTCAAACTTCTCTTCTGGCGCCCTACTGCTTTGGATCCCACCCCCCTGCCAAACTAGTTTAAACCCTCCTGAGTGGCTTCAGCAAATCTCCCCGCCAGGATGTTAGTCCCCCTCCAGTTCAGGTATAACCTGTCCCTCTTGAACAGGTCAGCTCTGAGGTTGAAATAGTGAAGTAAACCTTACCCCTATTATTCTGCTTCTGCCCAGTGACCCCTGTAAAACCTACTCGCTTATTGAAAATAATTATAAAAAATCAAACATTTTCCCGGCTTGTGAGGAAATACGTGACCTAAATTTTGTAGAGACTCAGGGTAACTCGTGTTGTAAAAAGTTAATGCGTTAAACTTGGAGTCAGCACTAAATGGGGAGTTTTTAGTGACCTGGAGCCAGTACAAGGATTAGGCTGGCGAGATTATCTATTGTAACCTCCTCCTCTGACAACAACCAAATTGTAGAACTTGACAGGTGAGACGGCATAATTAGACTGTGTGTCTAGATATTGTAATTAGTTGGGGCCCCTCGGGTCTTTCTGCATGCTTGCTTAAACTGTTGTTATCTTATCTAAATCCTGGTAAGCTACTTTCAGACTGACAGATTACTTAATTGCCAAAAATGCGTTCAATTTTACACTGCAGTGGCTTTGTTGTATTAAGTACTCTGACATTTACATGTTTATGGTATGGTGCATTAATATTGATTTTGTACAGTGGATAACTGAAGAGAAGGTGAAAAGTGGTGACAAAACTTGTTGAATTGTTAACCTTTCCCTTTACAGTGTGAACGTTGTACTTACGTTATGTTTTAGAAATATTTCAGGCACACAAGTCCTGTTGGTTTTACTAAGAGAAACAGAATTACCTCAGATATTTGGCTCCTGTAAAACTGATCCAAGCCCTGTGAATCCAAAAAAAATGTGAACGAGAAAAATCAACACTTTCTCATCAACTCTACCCTGCTACAGATCTCCAGTAACAACTTCCTGACCCTGGAAACCTGTCATGGCGTGTTATCGGTGTAAGCGCAAGGATGCAGCCAGCAGAACGCTCGAGGGAACTATTCTTGAAGAAAGTTCCATCATTACTCTCCCAGTGTGTGTGCCTGCGTCACCCAGAGTGCCTCCAGCGAGCCCATCTGCCAACGAGACAGGAATGTCCGGCTGGAGAATATCAGGCCCCAGCCTGGACCCCTAGGCTCGGATCCATATCTGTTCTTCGGCTGAATGGGACGGTTGGAGCGGTTTAGGAGATTGTTTGTGGTATGCAAGGACAGACCAGCTGAATCTACAATTTAAGACTGGAATCCAGGTATTTGGATTCCAACCTAACCTGCAGACCCTCCGAAGACATCCTGTGAAGTGATGCATGGGTTTTTGGATCACCTTTCTTTACTTAAATTTAAACTGACCTGACTGAACCGGGTTGTCAAATCGGATTTCTGAACCAGATTTCAACCATGTCTGGATTCCGTTTCAGTCATAAACAATCGGTGAAATCAAAATGCTTTTATTAAGCATTCTTTATTAAAATGCTGACTTTACTTTCCCACATATTCTGCATATTGTTAAATCTCTGAGTACTGAAGGGTCTCCTCAAGAACTACTCCACAGTCAGGCATCAGGGAACACAGATCTTTATTCGGTCTACTCGCTCCACACTCCAAACATTGACTGCCCACTCAGAGCGATTCCCAACCAGCTCACCCCACACACCCCAGGTCACTTGCCCCATTCTCTTAAAAGGGCTATGCCCTAATATACATAACACGTATGACAGGCCATAACAATGTGTATTTATATAGCACCATTCATGCCGTCAAATATTTTACGGTAATTTTAATTGGCATAATCTAAAAATTGACACTATGTCAAAGAAAAGGATATTAGCAAGGATGGCTGAAAGCTTATTCGCAAAGCTTGATTTTAAGAAGGACCTGAAAGAGAAAGCAATCGAGAGCCAAAGGCATATAGGGAAGAGAACTCCAGAGCTACAGGCCTGGAAGATTGAAAGCAGGGCCATCAATGATGGGGCAAAGAAATGTGTAAGAGACTAGAATTGTTTTTCTTTATCCTTAGATGTTGCTGTGTGCATCACTGGCAATACGTGTTGTCTAACCCGAAGTGACCTTGAACTGAGTGGCTTGCTTGGCCATTTCAGTGGACAGTTAAGAGTCAACCATATTGCTTTGGGCCTTGAGTCATGTAGGCTAGTCCGGGTAGAGATGGAACTTTCTCTTCCAGTCACAATGGGTTTCGCGCTGGATGGGGCCAGAAAATTTGGAGATAGGCTGGATTTGCGTAGCCCTCCCACTTCAGAGCCACATCAGCAGGAAAGTAGATCAGGAGAGGTTAAACTTTCCTTGCTGATCGCCATGATATGACTCTGGTCATTGAGAGCTAGTGAGCTGCCATTAGTCAGGCTGGCATCAGGCATTGAAAAAAATTCTGTGAGGATCTATGTACTGTCCTTACTGCATGTGATCATCATCCTCCTGGAACGCACGGACCATGGACATCCAGTGTGTCCCCATCACCTCCCTGTGAAGGTGGACGGACTCCTACATTGGGCCTTCCAATCTGAAGAGTGCAGCAAACATCCTTTCCCGATGTTCCTGAGCTTTTCCTTACAGTTCCAGCAATTGAGGTATGACTGAGTCCAGAGGCTCCTCCTCTGACTGGGATCCAGCAGATTCCTAGCCTCCAGCAATCCTCCGAGTGCCAGCACCCTGGGATGTCCTTACCTCTGGGTGCCTTGTGATCAGACAGTGCAATATGCTCACCAAACTGTGACCCCAAGGCTACTTTAGAACTTGGTCTGGAACGTGTGTGTCTGCACTGGTTCAGGGCATGCGTGAGCACTGTGGCAGGTCAATGACTTTGGTGCCTGCAGATTGCCTGTTGATGTTGTTTTTGGGGCTGGATTCCAGTACCCGGCTGGTGGACCCCCTTGGCAGCTTCCTGATGTGCCTGTGAAAGAAAGGAGAGGTCATTAGTGCATGGCAGGGGCCTGAGAAACAGGAGGGGTCACTCACAGCATTGTTGTCTTATGGATGTTGTAGTACTGGATCCTCACTTCGTTAACCCCCACTGATTTCGCCATCATCACACAAGTGGTCCATATTTTCACCAGCCAGCTGAATCACTCTATCCTCAAAGTCTGATAGGACTTTGAGTTTGGGCATCCCTTCACCAGTCTATGATCTCTCCTGTTTGTTGTATGCCAACTTGTCCTGTATAAAGACAGATGGAGCGAGTGTAAGCAGGATGCTTGCCAGGCCAGATGATAAAGATGTCTGGCATGTGTATGTTGTAAGTGGGGACAGAGGCGGGATGAGGACACGACCCACAGGGGTGATGAAGCTATGTGTGAGAGAGTGAGTGTCCTTTGAGCCAGCACTGAGTGAGATCTCTGTGGATGTGTGTGAGTTGAGAGTGATGAGAAGAGTGACTTAGCCTGGTGGAATGGAGGAGATCATTAATCCTCTTTTGGCACTGGATGGCTGTCCTCCTTTGGATCACCACTGTTGCCATGTTGAATTGGGGTCCTTGCCCAGAGCAAGGGTACAGGACATTGTGGTGAGCCTTCACTGTGTCCAGTAGATGCTGGAGTGAGGCATCGCTAAATCTGGGGCAACTTCTTTTCTAGCTATGGCAGCATGAGTTCCTAGCAGCTTCCTTGGCGAATGCTAGGTCTGTGCAGGGACAGCATTTAAATATGGCGCCTCAATTAATGAATCTCTGCAAACATGGTATGGTGGGCCAATCAAAGACAGCAACACCAGTGATATGACATGAAACTCTTGTCTGTACTAAGTGCTGCACGGTACGGGCAAAATACCCACCATTGCCATCCACAATTCCAATACTGCTTTCTCCACCCGATATTCTGGGATGATTCTGCCCGAAGGGAAGACAAATATAAACAGGTCTTGAATGCATTATTAAATATGTTGGATAAAGTTATTATTGAGTGTTTTTTTGTTTATAGATTGAACCAAGTGCATGCTGTGGATGGAACCCTCCACAACTGGGAATCCCGTTATCATAGAATCCATACAGTGCAGAAGGAGGCTATTTGGCCAATCGAGCTGCACCGACAACGATCCCACCCAGAACGTATCCCTGTAATCCCATCTATTTACCCTGCTGGTCCCTTGACACTAAGGGGTAATTTAGCATGGCCAATCAACCTAACCTGCACATCTTTGGACAGTTGGAGAAAACGAGACCAGCCAGAGGAAACCCACACAGACATGGGGAGAACGTGCAAACTCCACACAGTCAAGGCCAAGAGTTGAAACTGGGTCCCTGGCGCTGAGAGGAGACAGTGCTAACCACTGTGCCGCCGTGCCGCATGGCCAAGCCAAGAGCTTGCTCCTCCTGTTTCTAAGTCTGAGAGAAGACAGTGAAACCCTCTCACTGGCATACAGGATTTCCATCAGCTCCAGTGGTGGATACTGGTAATGGTGGCTACATTATCTGCTGCAATCTGGAAGGATCCATTTGTGTCGACATTGAGGATGATGGTAACCCTGATGATCATAGTTGCATTGTTTTCACCCTGATGTGAGGCTGGTGTTCAAGGCATGATCAGTGACCACTGCCTTGTCAATGTCAAACTCATTTCTCCTGGCTGAAGTGGAGCTAGGAAAGATGCTCCCTAAAATCCTTGGTGAGCAGGATTTTCTGTCAGAGCCACCTTCCTTTTCACACTGTGCGCAACCTCCTCTCTCTGCAACCTGTCCTCTACATCCCAGTTATTCTGCAGCCCGTGTGGCATTGGATATATAACCCTCATAACACTAGCTGCAAGTTGGATTACTGATCCTTTAAATACACTAGTCGGGGTTTCCTTGTGCAGCTTGGGAATGTTTAGGATATGGGAACAGGCTGGGCTTGCACAGTTGGCAGCTGTTTGACACCTCCATCTGCCCAGCGTGGAAGATTCAGGCACACAGACAGAACGCCTGGTCTAATGCCCTTTTCAGCATGGCATGCTGTACATACCATATCAGAATTGACTGGAAACGGTACAGCCACCCTTTTAAGCAACTCTAGTTTCATTCAGATCAATGCTTTTTGGCCATAGATTTCTTCCTTTCCCCACGTGAGCACAACTTAATTCATTGCTGTGATTTTATGGGTTGACATTACAATGACATCTTGACATTGTGTTTTTCATTGGAATTTACAGAAAACTCATCACAGCTGAAAAATAGAAGATTCTATTTCCCTGAAGTGGTTAATGATTCCTGTTGCTGATTAGTGAGCTGGTGCACTAAGAAATAGGTGTTCTCTCATACTCATTATTTTGCTCTGATGAAGTGGTTGGTTTTGTACCTTACTTGTTTTTACGATAGTGCCAGCAACCGGTATGTGCAGAAACCAGTTCATTAATAATAGAATGCAGAGACACTGCTGCAAAGTCAAGTAAAATGGGGATACTGGCACTTTTACTTTGGCGCTAAATGTGTCTTAAGTGCTTTCAGTGACTAACGCAGCATACATTAAAAGGTTTAGTGACTCGGATCTCATTATAGATTTAAGGCAACACAATCAAAGATGCAGAAATAGAAATTCTCAGAAGCAGTAGTTCAGGTTTTATATTTGCCAAAAGTGCTTTAAAATAATCTCCTTGGGTACCTGAAGGTATCATTGTTGAGTGCTTACTGTAAGACAACCAACTGATAATTGTTCTGCTTTTTGTCAATACAAGTGCAACAAATGTATTAGCTTCATTAAGATCTTGAACACTACAAGGGACCATGTATCTGGCTACATTACATTTTCATTTTGATAACATTCCTATAATTTCAGATTTCAATATTTATGTCCAAAGATGTGCAGGTTAGGTGGATTGGCCTGGTTAAATTGCCCCTAAATGTCCAAAATGTGTAGGTTAGATGGATTAGCCATGGTAAATGTGGGGCGTACGGGGATAGGGCGGGAAAGATACTCTGGGTAAGATACTCTAACAGACAGTCAGTGCAGACTCGATGGGCTGAATGACCTCCTTCTGCATTGTAGGGATTCTATGATTCTAAGTTCAGTTTTGGGGTTCTGTCAGCCTTTCTCTCACAGTGGCTCAGGAGAATCACAGGAAAATGGTGGAGATTAGATCCCAGGAGTTTCCTGGCTGCCTTGTAAGGTAGTCATGATGTGGAGATGTCGGCGTTGGACTGGGGTAAACACAGTAAGAAGTTTAACAACACCAGGTTAAAGTCCAACAGGTTTATTTGGGAACAAAAGCCACAAGCTTTCGGAGCCTTAAGCTCCTTCTTCAGGTGAGTGGGAATTCTGTTCACAAACAGGGCATATAAAGACACAAACTCAATTTACATGAATAATGGTTGGAATGCGAATCCTTACAGCTAATCAAGTCTTAAAGGTACAAACAATGTGAGTGGAGAGAGCATTAAGACAGGTTAAAGGGATGTGTATTGTCTCCAGACAGGACAGCCAGTGAGATTCTGCAAGTCCAGGCAAGCTGTGGGGGTTACAGATAGTGTGACATGAACCCAATATCCCGGTTGAGGCCGTCCTCATGTGTGTGGAACTTGGCTATCAGTTTCTGCTCAACGACTCTGCGCCGTCGTGTGTCGTGAAGGCCGCCTTGGAGAACGCTTACCCGAATATCAGAGGCCGAATGCCCGTGACCGCTGAAGTGCTCCCCAACAGGAAGAGAACAGTCTTGCCGAGTGATTGTCGAGCGGTGTTCATTCATCCGTTGTCGCAGCGTCTGCATGGTTTCCCCAATGTACCATGCCTCGGGACATCTTTTCCTGCAGAAAAGGATGTCCCGAGGTACATTGCATGGTACATTGGGGAACCCATGCAGACGCTGCGACAACGGATGAATGAACACCGCTCGACAATCACTCGGCAAGACTGTTCTCTTCCTGTTGGGGAGCACTTCAGCGGTCACGGGCATTCGGCCTCTGATATTCGGGTAAGCGTTCTCCAAGGTGGCCTTCACGACACACGACGGCGCAGAGTCGCTGAGCAGAAACTGATAGCCAAGTTCTGCACACATGAGGACGGCCTCAACCGGGATATTGGGTTCATGTCACACTATCTGTAACACCCACAGCTTGCCTGGACTTGCAGAGTCTCACTGGCTGTCCTGTCTGGAGAAAATACACATCCCTTTAACCTGTCTTAATGCTCTCTCCACTCACATTGTTTGTACCTTTAAGACTTGATTAGCTGTAAGGATTCGCATTCCAACCATTATTCATGTAAATTGAGTTTGTGTCTTTATATGCCCTGTTTGTGAACAGAATTGCCACTCACCTGAAGAAGGAGCTTAAGGCTCTGAAAGCTTGTGGCTTTTGCTACCAAATAAACCTGTTGGACTTTAACCTGGTGTTGTTAAACTTCTTACTGTGCCTTGTAAGGGACAGAATGTCCGCCACTCTCAGCAAATGATAGATTGGTGTGGAGCCAGGGGTAGGATCTCCTTAAACCAGGAGTTTCCAATCCCTAGCTGGGATGGAGATCTGTCACATTAAGGCAGATAGTACTTCAATGGGGAGAAGCAGACTGTCCTGCACAAAAGCAGATATGGGCCCACCAGGAAAGAAAGAGGATGATAAATAACCATGAAATAATTTATTATTTAATTCCAAGCTTGGACATCTTGCCCAAGGAGATCAAAGACCCTCAGTTCTCAGGGGGCAGACATGGAGGGGACAAGGCAAATGTAGATGTTTCTATCAGTTATGGGGAGATGGTCATGGGAGATGACCTTACAGTGGTACTTGCATGTCTACCCGTATAAGTGAGGTGCTCTCCCAGTGACCCTGACAACTCCAGCAGGGTCACTACTGAAGGCCACCATTGGTTGTGATTCTGGCATAACCACCAAGATTTCATCTATGGGCTGAATTTTCCCATTCCCTCGGTGATTGGCTTGGAGGCAGGGAGAGGGAGGGCCTGGGAAATAGGGAATAGTTTTGCCAGGCTATCGATGTGACATATTCCAGCATCTGAGAGCCTTCACAGGGTTGGGCTGGGGTGCAGATCAGTTGCTTGCTCCATGAAGGTGTCAATTAAAATATGAAAGTAAAATATTTAAGGCTCAAATCAGGGGGAATTCTGCAAGTTCACCGAGATTTTACCCCTGGCGGAGTGGCTCCCTGCCCACAACATACAGAACCATCAGCTTAATGGAGGGTTTCCCCCTGCAACTAGCGGCTCCATACCCCAATTCTGGGGTCAAGGGCAGGAAAGACCACCTATCTGACCCAAACAGTTCACCCAGAGGGGTTTCCTCTTTTAACTTTTATTTTAGCTCCATGTTAATGTGCTCTTGTAGTTGCCAACCTCCCCATGAACCTTCAGGGCTGCCCGCCCTTTCATTGGGCATTGGGTGTCTGCCCACTATCCTGAGGAGAACAACGAACACCGAGGTGGCCAATTCCGAGGCCCCCTCTGGGAAGGTTGTCGAGCCAGCCTCTCTGCTCTATTTGCTCAGAACCCCCATTTGCTTCTGCCATCAGAGTCCCAGAGCTCACGGCAAAATCCATGTCCATTATATTTATCCTTTTTCATACCTTGCCTTTTAGCACCCGTGTGCCTGAACAGGATTGGAATTTGCAATGCTAATTTTCTGTATCACTTCAATCAGTTACGGATGAACCATTCAAGTGGGAATGTTGACCACATTACAAGGCTTTCAGATCTAACAGGCTGGGGGTCCTAATTCTCTCTTTATGCCAGCTTGATACTTTTGGTTCATTTGCTTTAATGGGTGGAATATTATGGTCTGGTGAGTGCAGGAGCAGAAAACCCAAGTTGTGTTGGGGCAAGTTTTGCAAGGTTTCTGACCAGCTTGTTGTAACTGAGCTTATGATGAATGGAAATTGTATTGTTCACGCTCTGGGCAGATCACATTTTTTGGAGGATTTGGTTCACTGGAAGATGCACACATTCTGGTACAAGTAGAATCAGTGATTCTGTTCCAAATTAGTTTGGGTTTTAAACAATGCAACATTTGGGATCGTGTGACTTCTAATGTTCTGTATAGTGCGTAACAGAAGTCTTCCTGGTATTAATGGGGGAAGGATCCCTCTGTAAAAAGTGATACAGTGCACACCCTCTGCCACAATAAAGCAGCTGGACTGAGTGAAGCACAGTTTATGTTTACATCTTGGCAAGTATAAAATTACACAGGTCCTTCTTCTGGCAGCTCAAACATCATCAACATTCTGATCTGAAGCCTGGATCACTGTTGTGCTGTGATGCCTATTTATGGATTAAAATAGGCAGCTGAAAATTCCACAATTGGAATTTGGGCATATTTCAATTACCTTTTCTCATGTCCAGCAGAAAGAGCATTTCCATGGGCAAGTTCATAGAAATACATGACTACAAGGAAAAGGATGGACTGGAATAGAGCAGCCTTGTTGCAACACAGCAACAACATTCTCAACAACCCCCCACCCATCAGCAGCCACATATACATTCCCCTGAAAGCGTAAAAAGATATCTTAAAAAAGGCCATTTCAGTGAATGAAAAAAATCAGCAAATTTCCTCTGACAGCCAAAGAGTGGCTGGGAGATACATTAACCCACATGCTTCCTGCCTGGTGAATGCAGTGAATTCATCCTCCTCCAGGAAGGTATCGAGGTCCCTGTTGAACATATGCAGCAAATTCATACTCAATACATGAGCCAGAAAACTAGCCCAAAGGTCAGACATCCCCCAGGAATGGAAACAACTCAGACGCATGGCTGGGGTGGGTATGGTACATGTTGAATAGTGTAAGTGACCTCAAGGTGGGGATAGGTGAGGTCCACACGGGCCATAGGCACATCCATTTCAGAATGTCCAGGGGCTAACAAACGAACATGCACCAGAAGGATGGCAGGATCAAAGAATGCCAGGGGTGGATTGAGAGGTCTGTGAGGGAGGGAAACCTGAACATGAAGCTCCAGGATGACGGGGTAGGGAGATGATGGTTTCCATACTCGCATAAGGAGGGCCCAAGCTGGTCTAGAAATGAGTGTTCTGCACCGCTATCTTCTACATGCAGTGGTGGTACAGTAGAAAATTAAAATGAAGAGAATCTCTGCTGCTGAGGGCTCCATGGTGGATCTGAGGACAGCTGCATGCACTGGAGATGTGTGTGTGTGGTGCAGGGTGGGGGGAGGGGGGAGGGAAATGGAGCTGATAACATTGGCACACACCTGAACTGTACATTCCCAAGTGAGGAGAGAGGCACAATTGAGACATGTTAGGAATCTTTCAATGATCGTGCAGGGAATCAGGAAAGTGAAGCTACGATGCTCATTCATGCGAGACTAATCACACAGTGTGGCACTAATCGATCATCTTATTTTAAATTGTCGTTCACAATGTGGAATTTCTCCAGAATAATGAACCCCAGAGCAATGAAATAAATGGACAAGCTCCAGAAGCCTGTTAGGAAGTTGGCTGATTGAACTGGATGGTTCACTAAAGAGAAGCCTCAGGTCCCCCACAAATAATCTCATTTCCTGGGTGAACATTTGCCCTCATGTTTATTTCCAATAGTGTAATATTAGAGTGCAGAGCAGGACAAAGCTCCCAGTGCTTGGGCTGAATGTAGCACATCCAAGAAGCAACTGGCCAAAGCAATTTCATGGCAGTCGGTCATATTAGGGGCGGGGGGGGAGGGGGGCCTTGATATGCATCCCATAAGGCCATCATTTTGGGATGAGTACTTTCCGACATTTCAACAAAGTCCTTAAAACCACATTCACTGATAAGTCATTGAGAGAGAGGACCTTTAGAGACCAATGCTGACACTTGTCTGTTTCTCATTGATATTGCAGAGAGGAGACCATCAGGGAGATGGAGACTGGATTTATTGGTGATTTATCACTGCCTGCATTATCGCTCACAGGCACGAGAGATGAAGGAGAAGATTGCAACGGGGATGCCTGCAGCTCCAAAGGGAAGGGCAAAAGAATAAGGGCCTTCTCTGGTTGCAGAGGATGAGACTCACATGAATGTCATGTGTAGGCAGTTCACGAGATCCAGGGTCTACAGAACTGGCATATCTGATCTGCAGATGAGTGAGAAGCAGTGACCAGTGTTGCTGAAGGTTCTGTATGTCCAGTGTTCCATGAGAAAGGTACCCCACAAAGGAAGTGGCTGATGATGGTCATACGTTGGCCTCAGACACCTGCAGAGAGGAGGTACAACGATGCTCAGTGACTACCCAAGCATTGCTAGAATAGACCATAGGGATCCTAAAGATTCAATTCTGATGCATGGACAGATCTGCTGGAACACTCCAGTACAATCCTCAGAGAGGCTCATGGGTCATCACAGCTTGCTGCGTGCTGCACTTGCCAGATGACAAGATGGAGAAGCTGTACATCTCCTCCAATGAGGAGAACCTCAAAGAGGATGAGGGCAGTGAATTCAAGGAAGCTGAGGCTGCAGGGGAAGAGGCCATAGCATGGGCCAGATGAGGCAGACATGTGTGTGAGTCTCTGATAGCCAGCAGATTTCACCAGGTGGATGATGAGTTGTAGTGAGTACCTTCTTGGACGATCATCAGCCAGCATGACCCCTAGTGTTGTCAATCCTCTCATGTCACCCAAACATTTCGATATGAGAGTGAATAGCTATTCATCAGGCTAACATTGTCCTGATCCGTTGAAAGATAATGAACCCTCAGCAGCATGTCTCCTTGCTAAGGTGAAGCACTGACTGGAGGATGGAGTTCCAGCTTCAGACATCAGAAAGTGCTGCCATTTCAAGCATCTCTACAGCATCCCAGACACAATGGCACCCTACAATTGCCAGGAGCAGTTGCTATTCTATTATCCTCTCTTCTGGTTCCTGATTCAATATGTCCTCAAGGCTGGAGCTGAGGCACTGGCCAAGGGTGCCATTGGGCACTTTCCTTAGGTGTCCATGAGAGAGAGCAAAGATAATTAGTGCATGGCAGGAGCCATCACTCTCAGAACGGATGTCTGAGAGATGAGCTGGTGCTCACTCGGGTGTGCGCCGCCTACCTTATCATCGATGCCAGCACAGTTAGTGTCCTCTTATGGGGCCATGTCTTCAGTGGAGCAATCTTCGTCTGCTGACATTGAGAAGGCTGCATGTGGATGCACTTTAAATATGGCACCCGGAGTGAGGAAACGGTGAGCCTATGGTGGAATGGGTAAATCAGAGGCATGTTTCATTTTTAAAAATTCAATTGTGGGACAGGGGCATCGCTGGCTGGCCAGCATTTATTGTCCATCCCGAGTTGCCCTTGAACTGAAGGACTTGCTAGGCCATTTCAGAGTGCAGTTGAGAGTCAACCACATTGCTGTGGGCTGGAGTCACATGTACGCCAGACCAGATAAAGACAGCAGATTTCCTTCCCTGAAGGACATTAGTGAACCAGATGGGCTTTTCTGACAATTGGCAATGGTTTTGTGATCATCAGTAGATTCTTAATTCCAGATTTTTTTTATTGAATTCAAATTCCACCATCTGCCGTGGCGGGATTTGAACCCGGGTCCCCAGAACATTAGGTGAGTTTCTGGATTAATAGTCCACTAGGCTTGGCTCCCCTAATGTACACATAATTTATGAGCTGAGGAGTGGACAATATGGCCAGAAAACCCATCTTTGCAGCCGACAGAACGCAGTTTTTCATGCCCGCTCCAACACTTAGGGCAATGGGGGGAAAATCCCATCCATTGTGTTCAAGGCCCAGTTGATTTCCACTCTGGAATACCATCCAATGAACGTTGCTAATCTTGCACACATATGGAGATCAGGTAAAAATTGTATCCTCCCAACTGTGATGCTTCAAACTATTGACTGGTCGATAAACAGATGAGGAATGCACACTTAGACAACACGTTGCATGGTGACTAGTGTTCCACAACTATTTCTCAGCAAGAAATTCTTTAGGGCTGTGGAAGAAAACAGGGGAGAAAACTGGCAGGAAAAGAAAGAGGGAAAATAATGTACAACATAAAGAATGAAGAACAGTTTCAGGTATTGTGCATTGAGATGAAAATGACAGAATTTCCTTAAACATTAAACCAGGTTGCAACTTGGGCATTTTTGAGTGGGTGTGTCACAATGTGAATTCAAAACTTACCCACTGTTCCAGAAATGTGCCTCAGAGTATTTTTTAACTTTGGTCTAATTTTGATTCCAGTTTAAGAGATTGGGGAAGACCAGAGGACATGAGTTCAAACTGTGGACAAGTAAGGATAGACTGGAAGTTGAGCATTTCAACTTTTCCCAGCACATTGGGATCTTCTCGAATATATCACCAACTGGCCTGGTGAGTGCTGACTCTCCTTCTGTCTTCAAAAGCTGGACTGATTCCTGTCTGGGACGGAGATTGTATAGGTAATTATATTTATAGATAGCATGAGTTCCACATTATTTCCTGAGAAGATTTTCATCACCTGAGGAGGTCAGTTAGGAATTATCCAGAGTATCTGTTTTCTCTTATTGATTCTGTATTTTCCTTTCTGTTTTTGTGCCCACCTCAAAGTGATTCCAGAAGTGGGGGGGTGAAGGATGATGGGGATGAAACAGGCAAAGGGAAAAAGGAGAGAGGAGGTGGGGCGAGAGAGACGAAGAATCTAGTAATGATACTTTGACCATTATGAAGTGGGGCAGGCTTGATGGACCAACAGGCTTTTCCCTGCCCTTCAATCTTGTCTATTGATACATTTGTAAATATGTTCACTCAATTTGATTGGGAGTCCCTCTTTTCTCTTTGTTTTTTTTCTCATGAACCCCTCTCTCATGCCTATCATCTTCAACATGCTTCTCTTGACCTCAGGAAGCTGGTGCTGACTTTCATTTAGAAATGAATATTGAAGGTCACTATTATACCAACAACCAATTTGCCAACCAACCCTTTGAAATTTTGCATTCTTGCATCTGTCCTGCTGAGTGCAAGTTGTAAAGTTTTAACAACATGTCTTTTTTTTCAGCAATGCTCATTTTGTAGTACCAAGCAACTATTTGAAGTATTTTAATTCATGGTTTAGTTTGTAAAAAAGATTTTTGTTTAATTTATTCTTTCATGGGATGTGAGCGTTGTTGGCTAGGCCAGCATTTGTTGCCCGTCCCTAATTGCCCTTGATAAGGTGGTGGTGAGCTGCCTCCTTGAACCGCTGCAGTCCACAGTGCTGTTAGGGAGGGAGTTCCAGGACTTTGAGCCAGCGGCAGTGAAAGATATGCCAGATTCTATTCTGTGTTTCTAAAGCACCAAGAGATTTGAATGTTATAAATTGAAGACAATGAAGAATCAAGGTTCTGCTCTATTGAATCTTGACTATGCTATGGTATGATTCAAATATCTGAACAATACATTCAAAGTATAGAAGTTTGATGTATAGCCAGGAGACAAATACAGTTCTGTATATTCTTGTCAGCGCAGGTCAGTAGGTGAGATCACAAGATTCAGAATGGCTCCATTGTACATTTCTCGAGCCGCGGATCAGAGTTTCTGATCTGTGTGCTGTCTGCTTATAATAGTAGTTTTATTCTGTCCAGTCACAGCAACGGCACTCATAATATGGCCCAGGGGCCACTTGCAGGCTGTTGTCCTTTCAGCAACAATAACCTGATTTAGAATCTTTCCAACGCTTGGCGGTGCTTCACAGGAACAAAAGCAAATGTCAAGCAGCAGCAGGAGATGAATTAAGGGAAGTGGCTGATGATATGGGTGAAAAGATAGGTTTTGCGATGGCTTTTTTGAAAATTGCGAGAGTGGTGACATGACAAAAGATTTCAGTGAGTGGATTCCCAAGTGTGGACCAAGGTGACTGAGGGCCCCCATTGACATTGAAGCAGGGCGAGGTACAGTTACAAAGGAGGTTTTTAAGAACAGAGACCGGGAGCATGATAACAAGCAAAGAGAAAGACCATGGAAAGGATTTTAAACAAGGAAAGAGATTTTTAATTCAACAGGGGTCATTTATATATTTTGATGGACTGGAAAAGTCAGGGAGGAGCTGAAATGTTGCAGCGAGTGGTTAGGATCTAGAATACACTGCCTGAGAAGGCTAGTTTTTAAGAGTTTTTGAGCCCCTGATTGTCATGGGGTCAGAATGACGACAAAGTTTAGTCATGAAGCTACTTTATTGAAATTAAGTCAAAACAAGTTTATTTTAGCTTTCAGGTAAACTCCAGCAATAAACTCAAGCAGTGATTTATGTCTAACGCAGGCAGTTCAGGAACTGAACTGGGCCAGCTACATAAATACTGTGGCTACAAGAACAGGTCGAAGGCTGGAAATTGTACGGAGAGTTACTTACCTCCTGTCTTCCCAAGGTCTGTCCACCATTCACAAGGCACAAGTAAGGAGTGTGATGAAATAATCCACTTGCCTGGCTAAATGCAGCTCCAACAACATCAAGAAGCTCGACAACATCCTCAGCAGGACAAAACAGCCTGCTTGATTGGACCCATCTCCCACACTGAACATTCACTTCCTCCGCCACCAACACACTGGTCGCAGAATGTACCGTCCACAAGATTCACAGCAACAACGCACTAAAGCTCCTGAGACAGCACCTTCCAAACCCATGACCTCTGCCACTTAGATGGACAAGGGCAGCAGGCACATAGGAATATTAACACTTGCAATTTCCCCTCAAACCACACACCAACCTGACTTAGAACGATATCGCTGTTCCTTCACTGTCCCTGGATGAAAACCCTGGAATTTCCTTCTCAGTAGCTCTGTGGGTGTACCTGCACCACATGGACTGCAGCAGTTCAAAAGGCAGCTCAACACCACCTTCTCCAGGACAATTTGGAATGGGCAACAAATGCAGCCCTTGGTGGCGATGCTCACATTCCATGAAATAATAGAACATTTACTTCCTGTATTTTCCTGAGCACAGAATGAATTCTCTTTTTGCGGCTTTTGCTCTTTTTACTTTTCAAACTTCTCTCTCTGTCCCTCTTCTTTTCTCATTTCTAGATTCCTCTACTGGGTTCCTCTACTGGGAAAATCTGAATCTGTCAGTCCTGCTGAGATTTTCCAGCATTTTCTGTTTTTGTTTCTGATTCCAGCATCCGCAGTAGTTTGCCTTCATAAACTCCCACGGTCCCAGTACATTGACATCCTTCTATACCGTACTCTGTTTCTAAGTTTTCCCAACACACTATACGATATAAAAAGTATTGTTTCTTGCGCACTGTACAGGCAAAGCATACTGTACATAGAGAAGGAAAGGAGAGAGTGCAGAATGTAATGTTACAGTCATAGCTAGGATGTAGAGAAAGATCAACTTAAGATCAACTTCCCTGCAGCTATTCAAAAGTCTGATGGCAGCAGGGAAGAAGTTGTTCCTCAGACTTTTGTATCTTTTTCCCGACAGAAGAAGGTGGAACAGAGTATGTCCAGGGTGCATGGGGTCCTTAATTATGCTGGCTGCTTTACCGAGGCAGCAGAAAGTGCACAGAGTCAATGGATGGGAGGCTGGTTTGCGTGATGGACCGGGCTTCGTTTACAACCCTTTGTAATTTCTTGCATTCTTGGTCAGAGCAGGAGCCATACCAAGCTGTGATATATCCAGAAAGGATAACTTCTATGGTACATCTGTAAAAATTGGCGAGAGTAGTAACAGACGTGCCAAATTTCCTTGGCCTCTTCATAATAAAGTTAGGGGTTAATAACCTTTCAGCATATTTAATAATTTCTTTCAAAAAGTAATTGGAGAAGCAACTGAAAGTTAAAAAGCTGCAGGGCTATGTAAAATGGTAAGGGGAATCGGACTAACTAAATTTCCCTTGCAGAGAACAGACACAGGCTCAACAAGCCAGATGGTCTCTTGTGCAGTAACTTTTATATGATTCCATCTCTCTCTAATAGCCAATTAATTGCCACCAATTACTTATTTTAACATCTCTGGGTTTAGCAGCTACCGAGACTTCCACAGGACTGTGTGTTGGGCTTTATTAAGAAATGAGAATGGAGGGTCATGTGATGGCAATTTACTCTGCTCCCGAACAGGGCACATGCTTTGTCACATGAAGCTGTCAGAAAACCAGGTCCATTTGAAACTTTCCTCAATGCTGCTCAAGGCACGACACCTCCTCACTTCCTGAACTGACCTTGCTACCAACAGCTTTCTATCGCTATCACCAGACAACATTAGTAGACCTATCCCAGTAAGAAAGAAAGACTCTTTGAGAATGAGGCATCATCCGTGACTGAATGAAAAAGATAAGCATTACATCAAATTGAAAGACACCACTGTACAAATCTGCAAGGATTAGTGGTGGGTCAGAAGATTGGTCAGATTCTAATAACCAGCAAAGAATTATTTTTAAAAAAGAACAAGTTGAGTATAGAGTAATCTAAGTAATAATATAAAAACGGATAGTAAGAGTTTCTACAAGTATTTAAATTGGAAAAGAATTATCAAAGCTAATGTTGGTCCTCCCCATAGTGCGTCTGGGGAGTGGATAATGGAAAACAAGAAAATGGTGGTTGCATTGAATAGGTATTTTGTGTCTGTTTTCACTGTGCAAGACCAAGAAAAATTCCCAAAGATACTTGAGAATCAAAAGGTGAATGGAAAGAAGGAATGTAAAGCAATCACCATCATTAGGGAAAAGGCGTTTGGAAAACTATTAGACCTTAATAGGGGCGGCACGGTAGCACAGTGGTTAGCACTGCTGCTTCACAGCTCCAGGGACCTGGGTTCGATTCCCCGGCTTGGGTCACTGTCTGTGTGGAGTTTGCACATTCTCCTTGTGTCTGCATGGGTTTCCTCCGGGTGCTCCGGTTTCCTCCCACAGTCCAAAGATGTGCGGGTTAGGTTGATTGGCCGTGCTAAAATTGCCCCTTAGAGTCCTGGGATGTGTAGGTTAGAGGGATTAGTGGGTAAATGTGTAGGGATATGGGGGTAGGGCCTAGGTGGGATTGTGGTCGGTGCAGACCCGATGGGCCACATGGCCTCCTTCTGCACTGTAGGGTTTCTATGATTAAGGCTGACACATCCCCAGGACCTGAAGGCCTCGAGTCGAAAGTCTTAAAATAAGTGGCTGCAGAGATAATGGATGCATTGGTTGTAAGCTTCCAAACTTCCTTAGATTCTGGAAAGGTCTCAATGGATTGGAAAATAGCTCATTTGACACCTTTCTTCAAGAAAAGAGGGAGTCAGAGAGCAGGAAACTACCAGCAAGTTAGCCGAACATCTGTCATAGAGAACTTGATAGAATCCATTACTGAGGAGGTTATAACAGGATATTTGGAAAGTCAAAATGTGATCAGGCAGAGTCAACATGGTTTTGTGAAAGGGAAATTGTGTTTAACTGATTTATCAGTTTTTTGAGGAAGCAATAAGCAAGGTGGTAATGGGGAACCTGCAGATGTTGTACACTTAGATTTCCAAAAGGCATTTGACAAGGTGCCACATCAAAGTTTACTACACAAGACAAGAAGACATGGATTAGCATGGAAAAGGATTTTTTGGCTAACAGGAAGCAGAAAGTAGGGATAGATGGGTTGTTTTCAGGTGGGCAAGCTGCAACTAGTAGAGTGCCACAGGGATCAATGCTGAGGCCTCAGCTATTTACAATTTATATTGATGATTTGGATGAAGGGACTGACCATTGTGGCTAAATTTACCGCTGACACCAAGATAGGTAGGAAAGTAAGTTGCCAAGAGGAGTATATAGATAGATAGTATATAGAATGGTTAAATTGATTGGAAAAGTTTGACAGATTGGGTATAACGTTAGAAATTGTGAACCTCTTCACTTTGAGAGAAATAATAGAAAATCAGTACACTATTCAAATGGAGAGAGATTGCAGAACTTGGTGTTACAGAGAGATCCGGCTGTCCTAATCCTTGAGTTACAAAAAGTTAGCATACAGGTACAACAAGTCATTCGGAAGTCAAATGGAACATTGGTGCTTATTGTAAGGGAATGGAATATAAATGTAGGAAGGTTTTACTGCAGCTGTACAGGGTCTTGGTGAGACCACATCTGGAGTACTGTGTACATCTTTGATCTCCTATTTGCAACAGGATATAATTGTGTTAGAAGAAGTTCAGAGAAGGTTCACTCAACTCATTCCTTGGATGAAGGGCAGATCTTATGAAGAAAGGTTGAACAGATTGGGCCTACACCCATTGGTATTGTGAAGAATGAGAGGTGATCTTATTGAAACATTTAAGATCCTGAGGGGACTTGACAGGGTATTTACTGGGAGGAAGTTTCCACTCATGGGGTCCCTTTGCGACTGGATCTTAGACTTCCTAACCCACAGACCACAATCAGTAATGATAGGCAACAACACCTCCTCCATGATTATCCTCAACACTGGTGTCCCACAAGGCTGTGTCCTCAGCCCTTTACCATACTCCTTATACACTTATGACTGTGTGGTTAAATACCCCTCCAATTCGATTTTCCAGCTTGCTGTTGACACCACCGTAGTAGGTCGGATCTCAAACAATGATGAGATGGAGTACAGGAGATAGACAATCTGATGAACTGGTGTGATGACAATAATCTCTCCCTCAATGTCAGTAAAACAAGAAAGATAGTCATCAACTTCAGAGAGCGTAGTGGAGAATATGTCCCTGTTTCCGTCAATGGGGATGAAGTGGAAATGGTCGAGAGCTTCATGGTTCTAGGTGAACAGATTACCAACAACCTGTCCTGGTCCCTCCACACTGACACTATAGTTAGGAAATCCCACCAATGCCTCTACTTCCTCTGGAGGCTACGGAAATTTGACATATCCATTACGACTCTCACCAACTTTTACAGATGCACTATAGAAAGCATACTTTCTGATTGTATCACAGCTTGGTATGGCTCCTGCTCTGTCCACGACTGCAAGAAACTACAAAGGGTCGTGAACGAAGCCCAGCCCATCACACAAACCAGTCTCCCATCCATTGTCTCTATCTATACTTCCCGCTGCCTCAGAAAAGCAGCCAGCATAATCAAGGACTCCACGCACCCCGGACATACTCTCTTCCACCTTCTTCCATCAAGAAAAAGATCCAAAAGTCTGAGGTCACGGAATTGACCCAAGAACAGCTTCTTCCCTGCTGCCATCAGACTTTTGAATTGACCTACCTATATTAAGTTGATCTTTCTCTACACCCTCGCTGTAATTGTAACACTACATTCTGCACTCTCTCCTTTCCTTCGCTATGAATGGTATGCTTGGTTTATATAGCAAGCAAGGTACAATACTTTTCACTGTATACTAATATATGTGACAATAATAAATCAAATCAAAAAACCTAGAGCGGGATTTTACAGCCTTGCTGTCCCGAAACTGTGAAATCCTGCCCAAGGTCAACGAACGTTCCCAAGGTCCACCCCTCGCCCGCTCCGATTCCCGCGACGGGCGGAGCAGTTAAATTCCGGCCATAGTTCTATAAATTGAAAAAAAAATTTCAAAAGTGCCATAACGTAGATCAGGTAAATCAGTTTGAAAAGTGATATGTTAGGTGCATTGACCTGAACAGGCGCCAAAAGTGTGGCGACTAGGGGAACTCTACAGTAACTTCATTGCAGTGTTAATGTAAGTCTTACTTGTGACTAATAAATAAATTTGATAATTAAAAAGTTTGATCAATCATGCTAAAGTCATAGATTATACTTTTCAACAAGATTTGTCGGATTTCTAAAAGGTTCCCGTGTTTAAAAAGTCAATCTAATTCAATGTGTAAAATGGTGTGGCTCTTCTTATTACAACAATGAATAGCTTAACAGTTAAAACTATAGAAATGGATCTCAGTTCATGTGATTGCCAGAGTTAGGAAGGTCCAAACTCAGAAGAGAATTCCCTTATGGAGAAGTTACAATTTTGGCAGTTTCCTGGCTGAAGGCAGAAGTGCAGAATTCCTTTTAGCATGATGGTGACACAGTGAGATTAGGTCGATATTCAAAGAATTGAATTTTAAGGTGAGTCCTTGCCAAGTTTACAGGGAACATCACTCCCCTGCTGACTCCAACAGCCCTGATTATATATATACACTTCAACAAGCAGTGATTGGCATAAGGCATGACTTCCACCCCTCACTTGGGAGGATGTCTTGGAGAGTTGCCGGCCTGTCAATGGCTTCCAGATAAATTGGTCTTGAGGAGGACTTGTTTCAAGTTGCTCAGTCAGCTTGGGATCCTGCTATCTTATATTTGAAAGTTGGAGTTGCAAAAGTAAGTTGGCTTGTCTCTGAGTTCTTAACTGTATATAAAGATTTTAAAACTGTCACTTGGGTAATTTGACCTCCTTCTGCCACAATAATTTCATAAAAAGAGAATTTATCAGGTGTCTGTATCTGGCTTTAGTCTTGTGGTTTATAATGTCCCAGTCATTAGACTCTGAAAGAGTTTTTATCCATATTGGTGACCCTGTTCTGGGTAGCTATTGCCTCAGTAGACCATCAGACTCTGCTACAGCTTATATAGATATCCATTCTCTTTCAATAGTTCCATTTTGAATTGGATCTTGACAGTTCCAGATGTGAGATTCCATAAGCAACGTGCCAGGGTTTGTCTCCAATGTAATCTATATAATGCCTTAGTGGTCAAGTTACAATTCCAAACATCAGGTGAACTTTGGCGAGCATCTTTTAGCTCATGAAAGTTCATTCTTAAATAAGCAAAACAGAATAAAGTTTGATTTACATAGTTTCTGATTTATTTCATGTCTTAGGGACCTGTCACAAATGATTATGTTAATCAGTTAGCCATACCACCATATTTAACTAACTTCGTAATCAGAAATGATTTGGCTGATTAAACGTCTTAGTTTTTATAAACAAGCTTTGTCTAGAAATCAAAAGATATGTCACCTACATTGGAACATAGCGAAGGACTTATTGTAAACGAAACACCTGCAAATGAAACATATGGAAGAAACTCAAGGAGATCTCCTTAAACAGCTCAAACAGCATTTTACTGTAAGTTGCTGCCATGTAATTCCTGGCACCTTACTGCATTCAGAATCCCAAGATTAACTACATTAACACTAACCAGAGGTTATTAATGGAATTGGCATTAACCAGATTGAAGCAAATAATCAATAAACATTATTCATCCATTTCCTCTGAAGAAGGATGTACTATTGTTATCAATACTTTTACTGATGTCTGCTGGGAATCATAGTGCAGATGTAAAGTCAATACTGGGTCTGCAACAAACATGTGATACAAAAAGTATCCATTAGTGTGATCGCCAACGTCAACGCTGTAGTGGATATGATTTTTATACAGATGCTTGGAGACAAGTAATCAATCAAGTATATAATTGTAATTAAGCTGCAGCAGTTCCCTGTGTTCACCAGTAAAATAAATCCTGATATGTCTCATATGCCTCACAGTGCCAGGGACCCGGGTTTGATTCCCGGCTTGGGTCACTGTTTGTGTGGAGTCTGCACGTTCTCCTCCCCTTTCCCCGTGGCTTTCCTCTGGGTGCTCCGGATTCCTCCCACATTCCAAAGATGTGCAGGTTAGGTTGATTGGCCAAGTTAAATTGCCCCTTAGTGTCAGGGGGACTAGCTAGGGTAAATACATGGGGTTATGGGGATAGGACCTGGGTGGGATTGTGGTAGGTGCTGACTTGATGGGCCGAATGGCCTCCTTCTGCACTGTATGATTCTATTATGTTTGACTTAATCATCTGGTATGAAAAAAAGAAAAGGGTTCAATGTTGACCTCCATAACAACATTACCACCAAAATGGCAAATTAAAAACAGACATGGGAACCTTTGTGGAGATTCCATGTATTTCTTTTGCAGTTTCCACCAAAGCTTCAACAGATGATGAGGATAACTGCTGTGGAAGTTCTATCCAAGCAGAGGACAAGAATGCATCATATTGTTAATTTTATTAAAAGCTTTGCATATTTTTGTCAGTCAAGGGATTTGGGCATCGCTGGCTGGGCCGGCATTTATTGTGTATCCTTAACTGCCCTCGGGAAGGATGGTGGTGAGCTGCCTTCTGGAACTGCTACAGTCCATGCAGTGTAGGTACATCCACACTGCTGTTAGAGAGGGAGTTCCAGGATTTTGACCTGGATATATTTGACAGCGATATATTTCCAAGTCAGGATGGTGAGTGGCTTGCACGGGAACTTCCAGGTGGTAGTGTTTCCATGTGTCTGTTGCCCTTTGTCCTTCTAGATTATAGTGGTCGTGGGTTTGCTGTCCAAGGGACCTTGGTGAGTTATAGAGTCATAGAGGTTTACAGCATGGAAACAGGCCCTTCATCCTAACTTATCCATGCCGCCTCTTTTTAAAAAATCATTAAGCTAGTCCCAATTGCCCGCATTTGGCCCATATCCCTCTATACCCATCTTATCCATGTAACAGTCTAAATGCTTTTTAAAAGACAAAATTGTACCTGCCTCTACTACTACCTCTGCAGCTTGTTCCAGACAACTTGTTCCAGACACTCACCACCTTCTGTGTGAAAAAATTGCCCTCTGGACCCTTTTATATCTCTCCCCTCTCACGTTAAACCTATGCACTCTAGTTTTAGTCTCCCCTACCTTTGGGAAAAGATGTTGACTATCGAGCTGATCTATGCCCCTCATTATTTTATAGACCTCGATAAGATCACCCCGAAGTTTCCTACACTCCAGGGAAAAAAGTCCCAGTCTATCCAGCCTCTCCTTATAACTCAAACCATCAAGTCCCAGTAGCATTCTAGTAAATCTTTTCAGCACTCTTTCTAGTTTAATAATATCCTTTCTATAATAGGATGACCAGAACTGTACACAATATTCCAAGTGTGGCCTTCCCAATGTTTTGTACAACTTCAACAAGACGTCCCAACTCCTGTATTCAATGTTCTGACCTGGGTTCCTGCATTGCATCTTGTAGATAGTAAACATTGCTGCCATTGTGTGGTTGGTGGTGGAGGCAGTGAATTGTTTCTGCATATATTGGTGCCTTTACACATCAGATCTGAAGGCATGACACCTGGAAGTATGGCCTCGAAGGCATCACAGCTTTAAAATTTGACACTTTAGAGTTTCACAGCTCTAAAATATAACCTGTTCATAGAACAATGTATCATTATTAACTCAACAAACCCCTCTCTGTTAACTCAACAAGTAACTATCTGACTAATTCTAAGTGAAAGAAAATTAGCAAGAAGTATCAATTAGGAGTGACCCACAGAATGCCAGATAATCATACTCCACATTTAATCCAAAACAGTTACAATCCAAAATCCAATACATGCCACAAAAGTGATGAATCAAGTAATGTTTTATACTGTTTCCAGCTCAATTTTCATCCTTCGCTAATGCAGAATTAATACCACAACAATTGACAGTTCTCAAAACATATCACGAATATAGTTATAAATGTGTTCATTTAATGTTATTAATGTCTATAAATTACCCCCACAGAAGCTCTCTCATTCCGTCTGGCCCCCCCGAGTTGGAAATTCCGCTTGTATCCCAACTATTTGGCAATTGTAGCTTTCACCCTGTTCCCATGAAACTATTATGTTCAGAGAGTCCATCTATGTCTCGTGGCAACCCAATAGAAAATGATTCATAGTCAAATTATTTATTTTACATGCAAGAGAGAAAGTGAGAGAGCGAGATGGTTCGTAGCAATTGTCATTATTCACATGTCCCTATGAACCTCCAGTTCACAAAATGTGCTGTGACAGGCTGTGATATTTACAAAACAGCTGGAAAATGTTAAGCAGCTTCCAATAACATAGTATATTTTACATCCTCAAAATGTCCTAAAGTGTTTCACAAGTGAAGTCACAATTTCTTTTGGAAACTAATCCACTCTGAATATATAATCATAGTTAGCTATAGGAATTGTCAGTATAGACCAATGCTAAGATTACTGGCATCATTTTTGACAAAGTCATCTGCTATTGAATAGGAGCAAAGTGTCCAACGTTATCCAATGGCAACCACTTTACTCAGAACTAGGTCCTCTGACAGGTACCATGTCCTGAGAGGGTGTTGGCAATCATGGACTTCCATTGGATTGGTCCATGATTATTTTTGGCCAAGTACTGCAGTGGTTTTCAGGTGCCTTCTGCAATATGGCTGACCAGGAAACTCTTCCACTCTTACTGCCTGCCATTAAATGTATTGGAAGGATTTACAGGCTGATAATCAACCTGTTTGGCTCCAAGGTCATAAAGCCTTGAAGTGGAACTTGAAACTGGAGCTTCTGGCTCAGAGGTGAGGATCCTACTGCAATATCATTGGACCACCCGAGAGCTAGGTCCAATAGAAAGCAAATTAATTAAAGAACCAGTTCACCTGTTTCAGATAGCAGTAGGAGAGGGAGCTATACCGGGTGGCACAGTGGCAGAGTGGTTAGCACTGTTTCCTCACAGCTCCAGGGACCTGGGTTTGATTCCAGCCTTGGGTCACTGTACGTATGGAGTTTGCACATTCTCCCCATGTCTGCGTGAGTTACCTCTGGTTGCTCCGGTTTCCTCCCAAAGTCCAAGGATGTGCTGGTTGGATGGATTGGGCATGCTAAATTGCCCATTAGTGTCCCGAGATGTGTAGGTTAGATGGATTAGCCATGGGAAATGTATGGAGTTACGGGAATAGTTGGGGGAGAGGGCCCGGGTAAAGTACTCTGCCAGAGAGTCGGTGCCAACTCAATGGGCCAAACGGTGTCTTCTGCACTGTAGGGATTCTATGTTTCTATGATTCTATTCTACATTTGGCAGGATACCAGAATTCCTTGCCCTTCCATGAGCAGTGACAAGGGATCTTTTACTGAGACATGAAAATTCGGAACCTCATTTAGGTCAAAAGATAGATGAGTTCAGAAAAAGCACTAAATATTTTGATTTCCAGTTTTTTTAATGTAAGTTTAGGTAACAAGCTGACAATAAGGAAACACCGTAAAAATGATGAGCACAATATACAAAACCAATAATTGCACCTAAATGGCAGAATCTCCATAGAGTAGATGTGGGGAAGATGTTTCCATTAGTAGGAGAAACTAGGACCCGAGGGCACAGCCTCAGAGTAAAGGGATAACCCTTTAAAACTGAGATGAGGTGGAATTCCTTCAGTCAGAGGGTAGTAAATCTGTGGACTTCATTTCCACAGAAGGCTATGGAGGCCAGGTCATTCAATTATTTAAGAGAGAGATAGATAGGTTCTTGATTGGTAAGGGGATCAAAGGTTACAGGGAAAAAGCGAGAGAATGGGGTTAAAAATAATATCAGCCACGACCGAATAGCAGAGCAGACTTAATGGGCCGAATGGCCTAATTTTGCTCCTATATCTTGTGGTCTTACGATCCTATTTGTTTAGTTAAGTAATCATGGTCAACAAATGAGGGAAGAAACAATATAGTTAGAAGAAAAGATTTATATTAACGAAAGGAAAGTATAAACCCAGCAGACTATGAGAGCTTTGGAAATAATAGAGATATAAAGAAATCAACAAAAGTTGAAACATGGAAATGGAAAATATTACAAGTGAAATCAGATTTAACTATAAGCTTTTATAAGTATACTAAGCTAAAGAGAATGGTAAAGAGAAATCTGGACCATTAAAGATCAATGCAGCTGAGATTAGAATGGATTATACTTGTTAATAATACAATACAGACTGGTTGAATGGGTACTTTTTTTATTCATTCTAGGAATGTGAACATTGCTGGCGAGGCTGGCATTTATTGTCCATCCCTAATTGCCCTTGAGAAAGTTGTGGTGAGCTGCCTTATTGAACCGCTGCAGTCTGTATTGTATAGATACACCCACAGTGCTGTTAGGGAGAGAGTTCCAGGATTTTAACCCTGTGACAGTGAAAGAACAGTGATATATTTCCAAGTCAGGGTGATGGGTAGCTTAGGACATAGAACATAGAACATTACAGCGCAGTACAGGCCCTTCGGCCCTCGATGTTGCGCCGACCAGTGAAACCAATCTAAAGCCCATCTAACCTACACTATTCCAATATCATCCATTACTGCTGCAGGCAGGGCATTCCACGCCCTTACCACTCTCTGAGTGAAGAACCTACCTCTGACATCTGTCCTATATCTATCACCCCTCAATTTAAAGCTATGTCCCCTCGTGCTAGCCATCACCATCCGAGGAAAAAGGCTCTCACTATCCACCCAATCTAATCCTCTGATCATCTTGTATGCCTCTATTAAGTCCCGTCTTAACCTTCTTCTCTCTAATGAAAACAACCTCAAGTCCCTCAGCCTTTCCTCATAAGACCTTCCCACCACACCAGGCAACATCCTAGTAAATCTCCACTGCACCCTTTCCAATGCATCCACATCCTTCCGATAATACGGTGACCAGAACTGTACGCAATACTCCAAGTGCGGCCGCACCAGAGTTTTGTACAGCTGCAACATGACATCCTGACTCCGAAACTCAATCCCTCTACCAATAAAAGCTAACACTCCGTACGCCTTCTTAACAACCCTATCAACCTGGGTGCCAACTTTCAGGGATCTATGCACATGGACACCGAGGTCTCTCTGTTCATCCACACTACCAAGTATCTTACCATTAGCCCAGTACTCTGTATTCCTGTTTGATGCGCGATTAATTCACTCAGGAGGCTGGATCGTACCCGGGAAATAAAGGCTTTTATTAGCAACAAGAATAGAGCATACTGCTTAACAATACAATCCCAGACTAAAGGGTCACTAGGAAGTGCAGTGACCTTTATACTCTTATAGGAAGGCGGAGCCAACCAGAGTGTACCACAGAACAATGCCAACAGGTGGAACACCCCAACCCTAACCCCAACAGTAACATATGTACAAGTACCCATAGTGATAACCATCTATGGTTCAGTACCCATATTGGTAACCATCTATGGTTCACCACATTCACCCCTCCATTAAAAACAAAGGCTGGTGGGGCAAAAAAAACAGTACGAACTGTCCATATATTCACAAGTTCAGTCGTATCGGAGGTCCGCACCGTCTCTGCGACCTCCGCAGCACTGGCGGTAGCGCCGGTTCTGGTGACCGTGGTGTCCTTCTCTCCAAGGCGGTGTCCAGTGACTCCTCCAGTTCCTCGCAGACGGGTGGACCTCGAGGTGGCGACAAACTCCTGGACTCAGGCAAGCCTCGAGGTGGCGACAATCTCCTGGACTCAGGCAAGCTATAAACGGGAGTAAGAGGATTAAGTGGAGGTCCCGATACTGCCCGCGCCGTGTCAGGAGGGGAGAGAATGGGCAAAAGAACCCTAACCAGGGGTGCGGGAGCGACAGGGGTTTCCAGGTCCCCTGCAGGCGCCAGATCTCAGATAGAGACCGTGTCCTCTCGCCCGTCAGGATATGCTACATAGGCATATTGAGGGTTGGCGTGGAGGAGATGGACCTGTTCAACCAAAGGGTCGGACTTGCGGGTCCCAACATGCCGCCGCAGGAGGACTGGTCCTGAGTACATCAACCAAGACGGCAGTGAGGTCCCAGAGGAAGACTTCCTAGGGAAGGTAAACATCCGCTCATGTGGGGTAGCATTGGTTGCCGTACACAGGAGGGACCGGATTGAATGGAGCGCAACAGAAAGTACCTCTTGCCAACGGGAGACTGGAAGACCCTCAGACCTTAACGCCAGTAAGACAGCCTTCCAGACTAGCGTTTTCTCTTTCAACTTGCCCGTTACCCCTGGGGTTGTAACTCGTAGTCCTACTTGAGGCAATTCCTTTAGAGAGCAGGTATTGCCTCAAGTCGTCGCTCATAAACGACGAACCACTATCACTGTGGATATAACTGGGGTAGCCGAACAGGGTAAAAAGACTCCGCAGGGCTTTGATGACCGTGGCAGCAGACATGTCAGAACAGGGAATGGCAAAAGGGAATCGGGAGTACTCGTCAACCACGTTGAGGAAGTACACATTCCGATCTGTCGAAGGAAGGGGGCCCTTGAAATCGACACTCAATCGTTCTAAAGGGCGAGTGGCCTTAATGAGATGTGCCCTGTCAGCACATACCTGGCAGCTTCGAGTTATCGACCTGACATCCTCTATGGAGTAGGGCAGATTCCGGGCCTTTACAGAATGGAAGAGCCGAGTGATCCCCGGATGGCAGAGATCATTGTGGAGGGCCTGTAGCCGGTCCTCCTGCACACTGGCACATGTTCCACGCGACAGGGCATCTGAGGGCTCATTGAGCTTCCCCGGACGGTACATGATATCATAGTTGTAGGTGGAGAGTTCGATTCTCCACCTCAAGATTTTATCATTCTTAATTTTACCCCTTAACGTGTTGTTGAACATGAAGGCCACGGACCGCTGGTCCGTGAGCAGGGTAAATCGTTTTCCAGCCAAATAATGGCGCCAATGCCGTACGGCCTCCACAATGGCCTGAGCCTCTTTTTCCACAGAGGAGTGCCGAATTTCAGGGCCATGGAGGGTGCAAGAGAAAAAGGCGACGGGCCTGCCCGCCTGGTTAAGTGTGGCGGCCAGGGCGAAATCAGATGCATCACTCTCCACCTGGAAGGGGATGGACTCATCGACAGCGTGCATTGTGGCTTTCGCGATGTCAGCTTTTATCCCTTCAAAGGCTAAGCGAGCCTCTGCTGCCAGGGGAAAAGAGGTAGATTTTATGAGCGGACGGGCTTTGTCCGCATAATTGGGAACCCACTGTGCGCAATACGAGAAGAAGCCTAAGCATCTTCTCAGTGCTTTGATGCTAGTGGGTACGGGAAGTTCAAGGAGGGGACGCATACGGTCTGGATCGGGGCCGATGATCCCGTTTTCCACCACGTATCCGGGGATTGCTAGGCGGTGCTTGCTGAATACACACTTCTCCCTGTTATAGGTCAGATTCAGGCGAGACGCAGTGCATAAAAACTTCAGGAGGTTGGCGTCGTGGTCCTGCTGGTCATGGCCGCAGATAGTGACATTGGCCAGATACGGGAAGGTAGCCCGTAGCCCGTTTTGGTCCACCATTCGGTCCATCTCACGCTGGAAGACCGAGACCCCATTAGTGACGCCAAAAGGGACCCTTAAGAAGTGGTAGAGACGGCCATCCACCTCAAAGGCCGTGTATTTTCGGTCCACTGGGTGAATGGGGAGCTGGTGGTAGGCTGACTTCAAGTCGATGGTGGAGAACACCCGGTACTGGGCAATCTGGTTGACCATGTCAGATATGCGCGGGAGAGGATACGCGTCCAGCTGCGTGTACCTATTAATGGTCTGACTATAGTCTATGACCATCCGGGACTTGTCTCCAGTCTTAACCACCACGACTTGCGCTCTCCATGGGCTAGTGCTAGGTTGAATGATCCCTTCCCTGAGGAGCCGCTGAACCTCAGATCGAATAAAGATCCGATCCTCAGCGCTGTAACGCCTGCTCTTAGTTGCGATGGGCTTGCAGCCTGGCACGAGATTTTCAAATAAAGTAGGCGGGGTAATTTTGAGTGTCGAGAGACTGCACGTGGAGCGCGCTGGGCAATTTGGAGGCTGCTGTTCTCCCACTGAAAGTGGAGGGAGTGGCCCATCGTACTGCAGGGTCACACTCCTCAGGTGGACCATAAAGTCTAGTCCCACGAGTACCGGAGTGCAAAGGTGCGGTAACACGAGGAGCCTGAAGTTCTCATAAACTGTGCCCCGCACCGTTAGAGTTACCACGCAGCTCCCAAGAACGGTAACAGATCGGGACCTCGACGCCATAGAGATTGTCTGCCTGACAGTTTGTACTCGGAGAGCGCACCGTTTCACGGTATCCGGATGAATGAAGCTCTCCATTCTCCCGCTGTCAAACAGACAATGTATCAGGCATCCGTTTACCTCTATGTCCATCGTGGACTTGTCGAGTCTGTGAGGCTTGGCCTGGTCCAGGATGATTGACGCCATTGTTGGATCCCGAGTGCAACTGCAGGCAGCTGGGATGGTCGATGATGAGGACTCCTGCTGGTCGTCTGCGGCCGGTGTCGACCAAAATGGCTGCGCCCATGGATCGCACGTGGTCGATGGCGTTGAAAGTGGCGGCCCCCGCAGGTCGCACGTGTCTTGCGTCGTCGTCATCAGGAATGGCGGCGCCCATGAATCGCACGTGGATGAAGACCTCGACGAAGCTGGAGACGAGGAGACGGATCCTGGGGAGTCACACGCAGCACTGCTTGGCTTCGAAGGGGGCTTCACTCGGCACACTTTAGCATAGTGCCCTTTCTATCCACAAACGGAGCAAAATACCGTCCTGGCCGGACATCTCTGGCGAGGGTACTTCGCCAATCCACAGAAATAGCACCGTGGGCCTCCTGGAGCTGCCGCAGGTGTCAGGTCCGAGGTTGAAAGCACGATCGCGCAGTTCCTAGGAGCCGCCGGGTAGAGTTCAGTCGGTGGCTGTACTTGCCACGATGTTCCCACGTGGTCGGTGGGGTAAGTTTCAAGACTTCTGGAGGCCGTTTCCATTGCATCAGCCAATTCCACCGTCTTAGCTAGGTCCAAGTTACCTTGCTCTCGCAGCCGCAGGCGAATATAGGATGAGCCGATTCCCGCCACGGACGCATCTCGGATCAGATCGTTAGTATATCGAGTAGCCGACACTGGCTTGCAATTGCAGGCTCTGGCTCGCTGCTGAAGTTCGCGCAGGTACTGTCCCGTCGTTTCGCCGGGCTGCCGCCGTCGAGTGGCTAGTAGGTGACGAGCATGAATCTCGTTTGGCGGTTTATGGTACAGCTTCTTGAGTAATTCGATGGCCTCTTTGTAGTCTTGGGAATCACGGATTGTTGCATATACAGTGTCGCTTACCCTTGCGTGGAGGACCCGCAATCTGTCGGCGTCGTTTTGGACTGCTGTTGAGGCGTCGATGTAATCCTGGAAACACTTCAACCAATGGTCGAAAGTGTTCGACGCTCCAGCGGCACGCGGATCTAAGGTTAGCCGATCGGATTTTAACATCTGCTCCATGTTGGTTTTTTTCAAAACAAAAATTGTTGCTAATAAAATTGATGCGCGATTAATTCACTCAGGAGGCTGGATCGTACCCGGGAAATAAAGGCTTTTATTAGCAACAAGAATAGAGCATACTGCTTAACAATACAATCCCAGACTAAAGGGTCACTAGGAAGTGCAGTGACCTTTATACTCTTATAGGAAGGCAGAGCCAACCAGAGTGTACCACAGAACAATGCCAACAGGTGGAACACCCCAACCCTAACCCCAACAGTAACAAGAGTAACATATGTACAAGTACCCATAGTGATAACCATCTATGGTTCAGTACCCATATTGGTAACCATCTATGGTTCACCACACTGTTACTCCTTCCAAAGTGAATCACCTCACACTTTTCCGCATTGAACTCCATTTGCCACCTCTCAGCCCAGCACTGCAGCATGTCCTTCTGTAACCTGCAACAACCTTGCGCACTGTCCACAATTCCACCGACTTTAGTGTCATCCGCAAATTTACTAATCCATCCTTCTACGCCCTCATCCAGGTCATTTATAAAAATGACAAACAGCAGTGGCCCCAAAACAGATCTTGCAGTACACCACTAGTAACTGAACTACAGGATGAACATTTCCCATCAACCACCACCCTCTGTCTTCTTACAGCTAGCCAATTCCTGATCCAAACCGCTAAATCACCCTCAATCCCATGCTTCCGTATCTTCTGCAATAGCTTACCGTGGGGAACCTTATCAAACGCTTTACTGAAATCCATATACACTACATCAACTGCTTTACCCTCATCCACCTCTTTGGTCACCTTCTCAAAGAACTCAATAGGGTTTGTGAGGCACGACCTACCCTTCACAAAACCGTGCTGACTGTCCCTAATCAAATTATTCCTTTCTAGATGGTTATAAATCCTATCTCTTATAATCCTTTCCAAAACTTTGCCCACAACAGAAATAAGGCTTGGAGGGGAACTTCAGCTGGTGGTGTTCCCATGTGTTTCTTTGTCCTTTTAGGTGCTAGTGGTTGTGGATTTGGGAGGTGTCATCTAAGGAGCTTTGTTGAGTTCCTTCAGTGCATCTAGTATATGGTACACACTGTTGCCACTGTGTATCAGTGGTGGAAAGAGTGAATGTTTGTGGATGGGGTGCTAATCAAGCAGGCTGTTTTGTCCAGGATGGTCTTGAGCTTCTTGAGTGCTATTGGAGCTGCACTCAATCAAGCAAGTGAAAAGTATTCCATCACACTCCTGACTTGTGCCTTGCGGATGTTGGACCGGCTTTGGAGAGTCAGAAGGTTAGTTACTCACTGCAGGGTTCCGAGCCTCTTAGCTGCACTTGTGACCACGCTATTTATATGGCTGGCCCAATTCAGTTTCTGGTCAATGGTAAGCCCCAGGATGTTGATCGTGGGGGATTCAGCAATGGTAACGCCATTGAAAGTCTAGGGACAATGGTTAGATTCTCTTTTGTTGGAGATAGTCATTGCCTGGCGCTTGTGTGGCGCAAATGTTGCTTTCCACTTGTCAGCCCAAGCCATAATATTTTTCGGGTCTTGCTACATTTGGACATTGACCGTTTCAAGCCCTGGACAATATGCAGCCTTGGGCTGACAAGTGGCAAGGAACATTTGTGACTGAAATTGACTTTACAGCCAATGAAATATTCATAACATCAAAAGGAATAAACTACAATCTCTTTGTGTAAAAAATGGAACTATCAAATCCAGTTTTGAAGGTTTTCATGTCAACACGTATTAATTAATTGTATCTTTTGCTCTTTATGGCAATATTTCTAAAAGTTAACAGAAGCTTATAAGTTAACTGATAATGGAATGTTACCAGACCTTTGCCATATGCGATACTTTGACAGTTTGTAAGTTAATTTATTGTGAATTGCACAGTTGGGTCCCATTCAATGTTTAATTTAGTTTTAAGTATTTATTGTTGAAAATTATATCATACATTAATAGTTGTGAATCAATGAATAAAAAAACATAAATCATGAAAGTCACCCACAATCATCTATTATAAAGGGCAGAATCTCCCTCTGTGTGGTTTTCATTGCAGCCAGCCCCCATAGCACACCAGCTTATCACTTGTTAGTGCTATTGGAAGGCCTGGTTCATTCTGAAGGCCAGTTCTCATTATCATAGGCTCAGCAAGCAGAAAAGAACGATGAGGGCAGGTGACCAGCTCTAGGCCATTGTGATATTGGACAGCCTGGTCACACCTCAAGCCCTGAAGAAAGTAGAAGCAAAGTACTACAGATGCTGGATATCTGAAATAAAATTAGGAAGAGATGGAAATACTCGGCAGGTCTGGCAGCATCCGTGGAGAGAGAAACAGAGTTTCGAGTCGAAAATGACTCTTCAGAAGAAGAAAGTAGGTCTGGGGATGGGTCTGTTCTCAATAGAAGGAGGTAGGGTTGGCACAGGGTGATGGTGGGGAGAAAGTCATGCAGCAGTGGCCCACGTTGTATTTGTTCAGCTGGGAGCAGCTCTCCAGTTCCTCTGAGTTTCACAAAAAGAAATTAAAACGCTTGTGAAACATCAGCTGAAACAGCTGAAACCGGGTTGGGTGTGCACTCCCTTGTGCCTAGCTGAATCCAAAAACAATATTTGGGGTCCCTAATATGTCAGAAAATTCTAATTTGCATATTAAAGGTGCCTACCACCTGGCTGAGATAGGTATTCTGGCCACCGGGAGGTGAGCCTGCAGCATCAATCATATTGTTCATTGGAGTGGAGTTGTAATTCATGCCCCCATACTATTGGGGCAACCACCCACTTTCTGCCCATTGACTGGCCAGAAAATCGACATACAGTGGAATAGTCCTGCACCCAAGGATGTCTGTTATCAGTCTGATGATATGTGTATGTTTTTGTATTTCTGAGTTTGTGTATTTACTGTATGTAGGTCAGGGTAAGCTGTGTTTGTGTATGTTCACGGTTAACCAAAGGTGAGGTTGTTGGAGTCAGATTGTCTGTAGAGTCTAAGACATGAAAGACTAAAAGCATTACCTTCTTGTATTTTGTAACAAGGCTTTATGGTGAGTGTTAACTTACAAGTAAACAGAAGAGATCTGAAATTTGCATTTGGGGATAAGTTTTGAAATTGATTAGTAACTGTTCAAAGGAGTCTCAAGGAGTGGGGGGGGGTCAAAGAACATTTGCATTTCACAGAAGATTTGTGAGTAAACAGGGGCAGGCATTTTAAATTTTATTGACCTGAAACGCAGGTAAAATAGGAACATGAAAGGTTTTTATATTTGGGAACTTGAGTTTTCAAAGGGATGTTTGAAGACAATGGAGAACAAGGGTGGAAAGTATTTATGAAAATGGGTTTTCAACTGTCGTTAGCTACTGTGGGGGAACGTCCCACTGAAAACCAACTTCTGTGTTTTGGAGTGTGCTGAAAAGCTGTGAAAGTCTTTTAATTGAAGAAAAGCAACTTTGTTTTGGGCAGGTGTATTTTTGTCCTTAGAAACAGCATTTTTAAACCTTTCATTGTAAAAAAACCTCGTCAGCATGGATTTATTCTGGGGAATCATGAATTGTAATTCAGTTTCAAGTGAAAACAGTTTCTTGGTTTGGGTGATATTTATTGGATTTTGTGGTTAAGAATTTATAAGGGCTGTTGCCAAAAAGATATTATTGTCTTTTTGATAAAGCATTTTAGGAGTTATTTTTAAAGAATTATTTCTAATTGCATATCTGTTATCTTGTGTATTTAAGTTTTATCTTTACTTTCTTTTGATAAATATTTTAATTCTTCAGGTTTTGAAGTTTTAGCACTGGAAATTGAATTGCCACTGTGATCAGTAGCTTTCCCTCCTTGTTTCTACAATCCAAAATAACATTTGCAATTAGCTGAGAGGGATTTCAATCTGAGATGTGGCTTGCTCAGCATTATCATCAGCTGTGGTTATAATAATTGACAGATGTCATTTTAGCTTCAGCAGGTTTTAAGGCACTAAAAAAATAAGTTTCATTGCGCCATGGTGGCACAGTGGTGAGCACTGATGCCTCAGAGCGCCAGGGACCTGGGTTCGATGCCAACCTTGGGTGACTGCCTGTGTGGAGTTTGCACATTCTCCCTGCGTCTGCACGGGCTATTGGAAAGTATCCCAAAGTGTTTCAAGAAGGCCTTGGGAAGATTAGAGGCGCTAAGGCCAAGACTTACTTGGACCCGGAGGCCCGACCTAAACTCTTCAAGACTGGTCCCTCTGCCCCACGTGCCAAAGTAGAGGCTGAATTGGAACGTCTAGAGGAACTTGGCATTATACGCCCAGTACAATTCGCTGAATGGGCCCTGTCAGTAGTCTTAGTTTCAAAATTGACAATCTAGTCCGTCTCTATGAGGATTATAAATTGACGGTCAACAGCATCTCCCGTTTAGACAGTTACCCTACATCATGTATAGAAGACTTGTAAAAAAAAGTAAAGTTTATTTATTAGTCACAAGTAGGCTCACATAAACATTGCAATGAAGTTAATGTGAAAATCCCCTAGTTGCCACATTCCGGCGCCTGTCCAGGTATACTGAGGGAGAATTTAGCATGGCCAATGCATCTAACCAGCACATCTTTGGACTGTGGGAGGAAACCGGAGCACTCGGAGGAAACCCACGCAGACATGGGGAGAAAGTGCAAACTTCAAACAGCGACCCAAGCCGGAATTGAACCCGGGTCCCTGGAGCTGTGAGGCAGCAGTGCTAACCACTGTGCCACCGTGCCACCCCCAAAGCTGTATGCAAAGCTGGCTGGAGGTCACATATTTTTCCAAATTAGTCATGAGCCACACCTACCTCCAACTGGAGTTTGAGGTGTCATCCAGGAAGTATATCAACATAAATACTCAGAGAGGACTCTATGAGTACACTTGCTTACCCTTTGGGGTGTCTTTGGCTTGTGCCATTTTTCAAAGGATGATGGAGAACATCTTCAATGGGTGCCCAGAATGGCAGTCTATCTGGATGATGTTTTAATCTCTGGAGCTACTGCAAAGGAACATTTGGAAAGTTTGGAGGAGGTCTTACGGCTTTTGTCTGATGCTGGCAACCGATTAAAAAGGGAAAACTGTGTGTTCCAGGTCAACAAGGTAACGTACCTCTGATACAGAGTTGACAAGGATGGATTGCACCCTGTTGAAGACAAGGTGAAGGCCATAAAAAGGGCTGTGACTCCAAGGAACACATTGGAGTTAAAGTCTTTCCTAGGTTTCATAAATTACTATGGCAAATTCATACTGAACTTGGCAACCCTGCTGGCACCCCTTCACATATGGTTTTGAAAAAAAATCAGAAATGAACGTGGCAAATGCCACAAGAGAAAGCCTTTGCAAATGCCAAACAACAATTGCTGTTAACAAATACACTAGCCCATTATGACCCCCTGAGATCACTCCTTGATACCTCCCCCTATGGGATAGGAGTGGTATTGTCACACCATTGGGACAATGGGACAGAACGTCCAATCATGTACGCATCACGAACTCTGGAGGATGCAGAGAGGAAGTATGCCCAGATTAAAAAAGGTTTGGCCATGGTGTTCACGGTGAAAAACTTCCATCAGTACGTGGCACTTCACCATAATAACTGACCATAAACCTCTATTGGGTCTTCAAATCACATCAGCCCAGATCCAATGCTGGGCACTACTATTAGGTTCCTATGAATACACCTCAGGATATCATCCAGAGAGACATATAGACAACATGGATGCCTTGAGCTGCCTGCCTACCAGCCTACCTTCTCCCACAAAGAGGGATAAAGTCACCATGACTCTGAACTTCATGGACATTATGCTAGTATCTGCCAAGCAGATCCAGACATGGGCCCAAAATGACTATGTTGGCAAAACTACATCACCTTGTTCCAAGTGGTGGACCATAAGGGAATTGGACAAAAGATTCAAAAGCTTATTTCTGTAGATTTCAGGAGTTGAGCATTGACAATGGCATCATCTTGTGGGGAGACTGGCTGATTGTCAGGCCAGGCCAGTGACCAATACTTCAGGAAATGAACAGTGAACACCTAGGAATGCCTGAGATGAAAGTGCTCACAAGGAGCTATGTCTGATGGCTTGGCATCGACAGTGGTATTGAAAACCTGGTCAAGCAGTGCAAATCCTGTCAGGAAAACCAGAAGGTCCCACAGGGAGCCTCATTGCACCCTTGGGAATGGCCGGGGAGACCGTGGGTGCAGACTTCGCAGGTCATTTATGGGCTCCATGTTTTTAATTCTCATTGACGCCCTTTCAAAATGGATCAACGTGCGCTGGATAACCGCTACCATCTCTTACAATACCATACTCTTTCAATCTTTTAGCACACACGAGGTTCTCATGACAGACAACAGGACTCCATTAACCAGCGGGAAGTTTCAGATCTTCATGAGTATGAAAGGAGTAAGGGACATCCACATGGCACCCTACCACCCATCCTCAAATGGCCTGGTTGAGTGGGTGGTCCAGACATTCAAAAATGGCAGGGAGAAACAAACCGCAGGTTCTCTAGAAACAAAGTTTGCACATTTCCTTTTTAACTATAGGACTGTGCTGCATTTAATGATGGGAATAGGCCCAGCGGAGCTATTGATGGGCCGACGCCTTTGGACCAGGCTTAGTCTAAAGTTCCTAAATTTGGCCGGCAACCTCGAGTTAAAACAAGAAGTCCAGAAAAGGGGCCATGATGAGGCCGAATAGAAACTTCAAATCGGGAGGTATGGTCCACGTGAGGGTCTTTGGCGATGGCTCTCTGTGGATTCCCACACCCTGGCAGGTTCTAAGGCCAGGGAGCCTAAAATTAAAAGTATGGGATTCCTCCTGGGAACCCGCCCGGCCCGAGTTTGTCGCAATTTTATGATAGGGTGGGCAAGGCCTCAGGAGGGAAGCCCATCCCTGTCCAAATTGAGATCTCCATGGAGGATCCACACTACCTTCCCACCACTTCTCCTATTTTAAACCAAACTCCCAGAAAGAGATCTTTCCGTTCCTTGTGGTGATCTCAACGCAAAATATCCTAAATGCAAACTATTCTATCTTCTGCCATGGCTTTTATCAACTATGTTTTCACTAAACTAGAAAACTTACCTAAAACATCTTCTCCAATGCAATTTTCACAATAACATGACTGGATATTTAACTTGGGGTACATTCTGAGTGGGTGGGGTGCAGGAAACCCACAGAAACTACTGAGAGTGAGAACCGGGCCAGTTTCATGCCTGGATCTCTTCATAAGATCATGGACTAGCTTGCAATTGTCCTTGGAATTGGGCAGCCTGCCTCCCTGCCATGTACAATTTCTATTAAAACTCCTGATTGTGTGTAAAGCACTGATACATGTCTTAAAATTCCTCCCTTCCATTTGCTGTGGCCAAGTTGCTTTTATGGTGCTGGAAACAGTTGGTAAGAACTTTCCAGAAGTCAAGTTGAGCAGGAAGACTCACCCATGAATCTCTGGTGCATTGCTGGTGGTTTTCAAGAGCGATCTAAGTGAGAAGAAGGAGCAATGAGAGAGCAAACCTATTTTACGAATCGCAAGGGGTGTCTCCCAAGCGAGAGAAAAGTAAGTGTGGGCCTAAGTGGCTGGGATGGTCAGTGCCTTTATCATCGCTCCCAATCTCACTTCAGTCCATGAGCTGACAAAGTCATCAAGTGTAAGCCCATCTCTTAATTTCTTCACCTCAGCAGCACTTCACAACACTCATTTCATCCCCTCTCCCACCAGGCTCAATAATGTCTCCCCTCAGTTGAAGAGTACATATCAGCACCTCTTTCTAATGATAAGCAGTCTCATCTTTTCCTTTCCTCTCTTCACATCCCACACTGATATTCTCTTCTCCAGTACCATCACTTCCTGGACCATCAGTCTGTCACTCACATTACACACACATCCTTTTTTCTTCATTATCTCCCCATCCTGATTTCAACTTGCTGTTCCTCTAAGTCTCAGTGCACCTACTATATGCGCAAATGCCAAATAGCTCCACTTACCTTCTCAACTGCCATTCTCGCACCTTCTGTTTATGCAGGAGAAGACGATACACATTGCAAAAGAAAGATGCAAATGCAACACCAGTGGAGGAGAGCTTAGCTTAATATCCTCCCCCAAGCAGAATCGTGTGTCCTCAAGATCAATGAACCAGGTATGACTAACTTGACTGGGAAGGTGAGGCTGCTGAGCAATGTGTCTGCATATTATTTATAACCTCCCTTCACCTGAGGAAAGATACATCGAACTACTTTTACATCACTATCATCTGCAAATATGCAGCTTTTACTTTCCAACGTAACACTTGACCCTTTTGGCCTTGCTCTCGATCCTTCTCAGTAAGAAGAATTTACGATGCAAAAAGGCACCTCAGAGGAGGACAACCCTGCCAAGGATGCACTGTCAAGTGCTCCATCCCTTCCTGGCACTACTACAGAAATTAGCTCTCTGTATGTGTTAGCAAGTGAATTTGAGGGCTCGGTACATTCTGAAGTACAGAGAAACAGTTATCAGCAGCAGGTAAAAGTGGCAGGTCCTTTCCCAACCCCATGCAGGAAAACATGCATGGCAAACTTTAAGAATCCAGATTTGATAAGCAAACTGCTGACAGATAGAAAGACTTGAATTTATGTTGCATCTTGCACAAGCACTAGATATTCAAAAGCACTTTCCAGCCAATATTGTTGTTTTGAAGTTTAATTGTTGTTGTAATGTAGAATACATGGAACCCAATTTGCGGACAGCAACTCCCACAAACAGCAATGTGATAATGGCCAGATAATGTGTTTTAGCAATGTTGATTGAGGGATAAATACTGATAAGAAAACCATGGTTAACATTCATGTTCTTCTTCAAAATGGAGTATTTGACATCCACCTGAGAGAACAGACAGGGCCTCAATTAATATTTCATCCAAAAGACAGCACATGGACAGTGCAGCTCTCCCTCACAACTGCACTGGAATGTCAGCCTTGATTTTGATTCTTAAGTCATGGAGTGGGACTGGAACCCTGGAGTTTGTGACTCAGTAGCAAGAGTGCAGTCACCTGTGTCATAGTAATGCTTAAATTGACTGAATCTGCTAACTCCGCTGCCTCAGAATATAAACTGTTTCCACTGACAGGATAGTCGATCGCCAGATGATACATGTTTTAAATAATTGGCAAAACATGTCAGTGGGGAGTGAGCAAGATATGTTTTTTACTGAATGAGCTGTTATGGTCTAGAATACACGGTCTGAAAAGGTGGTGGAAGCAAATTCAAGTTAAGTTTCTAAAGGGAACTGGATCTCTACTTAAAAAGGGCTATAGGGATAGACCAGGAGATGGATCCAATTGGATCATTTTTTTGCCAGTACAGGTATAATGATGGGTCAAGTGGCCGACTGCTGTGCTGTTAGCAAAAATAACACCACTGTTCAAAAAAGGAGGGCCAGAGAAAACAGGGTACCGGAGACCAGTTAGCTTGACATCAGTCATCAGGTAAGTGCTGGAATCTATTGTTAAAATATCTTAATGCACCTGGAAAAGCATAATAAGATTAGAACAAGTCCATATGGTTTTATAAATAGGAAATCCTGTTATACCAATTTATTCAAGTTTTTTTGAGGATGTAACTAATAGGGTAGATAAAGGGGAACCAGTAGAGTAGAAATACCAGGAAAAAAAATCAGATGAATATGTGGCTGGAAAGATGGTGCAAGGGGGAGGGTTTCAGATTCCTGAGACATTGGGATCTCAGATACTTCATTCACACCTTTTAAATAATACTCCTTGTTGTTTCAGGCAGTTGCCAGGAATGCCTATGGAAAGCCCGAACCAATACATTGTCAGTCATTCTAGGCGGGAGGCAGTACAATTAAATTCCATTTCACAGAAAATTTGCAAAACCCATGTCATTTTCTTATTTCTGTCCACGATTGAATTACTCCATTAAATTGCATTTTTGAGATCTTCCTATTGATTTTTTTTATTTCTTACGAATTGTTACAGAATGCAAGCCCATTGTAACCTTACCCTCTTCCAAGGAAAATGATCTGAAACCTAGTATTATAATGAATTAGCCTGCAAGTAGTTATAATCAACCTTTGTCAGTAGCATGTTACAATATGTTTAAAGTTGGAATTATCTATATGGACTCTGCACAGAGGTTTGTTGCATTTTCCATTTCAGGCAGTTTTTTTTGCCAGTTTTACTATTAAAAGCTGTTCAATAAATAATGTGATGCAGGGAAGGACTTTATTCTGTCAACAGCAGCCGGCTCTGCATATTTTACTTTGTCATGGGAATATGTGGGTAACAAACATTTTTTCTCTTCTGCATCAGAGGAACGATTTATTCCAAACTAATTAATTGCATACTACTCTGAAACCAACTGTCAGTAGTCACTGTATTCAGGGGAACGGCCTGACTAATTTAACTTTAAATAATATTTTGCCAAATGCGCAAATAGATGCAAACTTGGAGCTTTGTCTTTGCTTCTGATCAACGACACCATTTGATGAGTGAACTTTCATAATTTATTTTGTCCAGAACTCCAGGTATTTCCACTGTGCTCCTGAAGCCTGATGTAGACCTTGTTGAGCTTCAGTTGTGTACAGAGGTAACTAGCGTGTAATAATTCTAATACGTGTCAACTGGTGGCAGTTGTAAGCCTTGTCCAATACTCTGCTCTATTGAAGTCATTGAATGTCAGCCAGGGCTTATAATAGGCACCAGGTGTATCACCAGCCATTTTGCATCCTGATCGAATCAAATTTCAAACCCATGTGCTCAGCGAATGTAGCAGATGTTCTAAATAAAGTCTCAGACATGCCAAGGCAGCCCTCTGTGCATCCAACACTTTTTTTTTGTTGCTCAGTACCTTGTTCAGCTGCTGCTAGGTATCTACCCACTATCTCTCTGATGTCGCTTTACCCAGTCATTCAACTTAGCTGCCCATCGAAACCACAAAACCTTATTGTTGATGAAGACCCTCACCGGCTGTTTATTATCATAGTTTTCTGCCTCCGTTCAGAACACTTGTCAGGGAGTGAGTTACAAAATCCTGTCAATGATCTCAACCTTAAATCCACAAATCTAGCACTGACCAGAGGAATCATTAGCATTAATCAAGATAAGAACCAAGTGCCAGTAAGTGCACTTCACATTTTAAGCAGCAACACCACCTGTCACCTATATATCAGCCTGCAGCATTTGACCTTGTAGAATGTGAAACTCTCTTTAAGATATGACGTTACAGCTGCAAAAATATTGCCAAAAGATGATTGACTGAGGTAAATCTTTTTCACAAACAACGAAGACAACTAAGGAACGATTACGTACATGTATATTTACGTAGGCTCTTGCCATTCATTGTCTCAAAATCTATGTCAACATCAGCAAAATTGAACCATATTTTCTCACTATATTGTACCTACCAATAATAAGTATAACATGAGATACTGGTGGGGGCGGGGGGCGGGATTTCTGCTGGCATTTGCCAAGGGCAAAAATAGTAACATCGTTGGTAAATTGTGCAAGATTTAGGGAGTTAGAATCTTGGCGGTGAGATCTCACTCTCTGATTTTCCCTGCCTCTCGGTGGTGATGTAACAATCTTCCTGCCTCATAAAACTTCATTTCAATAAATTAAGATATGCTTAAGGGGCTTCCCACCGCCCCCCCACCGCCCCCCCCGCCCCGCCCCCCACCCCCCCCGAATAAAGAATTCCCATTATGCTGGCAAGGTTGACAATGGGTATTTTAAAATGTGAAACAGTTGGGGGTAACCCGCCCGAGGCATAAAGCATTGCCCCGGTGCTAGTGGAGGGGAGGGTTTTCCTGATGTTTGTGTTGTGTGTGTGTGGGGGCGGTTGCCCCAATGATTTGTTGGGGCTGGGGTGGGGCGAGGGTGACCAGATGCTTATATGAAGGGTGGGGTTACCTAGGTACTTGTTGGTTGTGGGGTGGTGGGGGGGAGGAATGGGATTGCCCATATCCACAGGGGTGGGGTGAGGTGGGGTGGGGGGGGGAATGGAGTTGCCCATATCCATGGGGGTGGGGGAAGTATTGTTTTAATGCTGATCGGTGCGTCCTTTAAATATAGCGCCTAAATCTCTGTGGAGCCGATGCTGTCGGTTGCATCAGGCCCTGGCCTGTCAGCGTGATGGCAAAAACCATGCCTCCAGATTTTCTGTGCACAGAGTGCCAAAGAACCTGGAGAGCAAACTGATCTGTGTAGCTGGTCACTAAAATTCCACCCACTGAATGTGCTCGGGATTGTTGGTGTGACCCCATGTCCTATTCCTTCAATGGCACAGCATTATGTGACTGTGACGTCCCACTGCCTTACCAATCCTTCCCCTGTGAATCTAATGGCTCCCAAAAGCCTGGAGTTGCTCATGTATGCAACTCCAGCCAAGAGAAGTTGGCGAAGTATAAATTATAAAGTATTTATGCTGACAGGCAGTTTAAAATATATCAAAATGGAGACTTTCACTGTAGATTGTTTGTGATTTATGACACAATGTACAACATTTTTTAAGCATTTCTGTAAAATGATTGTGGGGAGAATTGTAACTGTCTCTGCTTGACTCAAGAAAAAATTGCATGAATAAATATACAACAGGATCCAAATATATCCAAAGGGTCATAGAGTCATAGAAGTTCACAACATAGAAACAGGCCCTTCCACCCAACTTGTACATGCCACCCAATTTTTAACCATTAAGCTAGTCCCAGTTGCCCCATATCCCTCTATACCCATCTTACCCACGTAACTGTCTGAATGCTTTCTAAAAGACAAAATTGTACCCACTCTACTATTACCTCAGGCAGCTTGTTCCAGACACTCAACACCCTTTGTGTGAAAAAATCTGCCTCTCTGGATCCTTTTGTATCTCTCCCCCCTCATCTTAAACCAATGCCCTCTAGTTTTAGATTCCCCTACCTTCAGGAAAAGATGTTAACTATCTAGCTGATCTACGCCCCTCATTATTTTATGGACCTCGTAGCATGTTCTGAGTTGGATTCTGTCAAAGTGAACATCTTAGCAAAAAAAAACAGAGCATTTTAAAAAGCCTCTCAAAAGAGCTGACTAAAATTCCTTCACTTGTTTCAACTCTTATAGCTGAGCGTATCTGATACAAACAGAAAATACAACCTCTGTAAGAATACCAAAGTTCTGAGTCAGGTCAGTGTCAGTTCAGCACTCTTCAGGAAAGAGGTATTATTATAATAAAACTCAGAAGCACTGGCTTTCTCTGCTGCAGGCATTTTTGTAAGACTTTCCTAGGTCGAGATGGTTTTAATGAAAATCTTCCCGTGGATAGCCTTTCAAAGTGCATATCCAAATTTTACAGGTGCTAAAAGCGAGCAATTTTATCAGCTTATTGTGAGGAGTGTCTGCCATGAACTCTCTGCTCAGTGAAAGCTAATAGTCAGTTAAGTGGAAAACAATTTTTTGCAGGACCTAGATGAGTGTAACTGCTGGCCTGCCAACCTTTGGGCTATTCACTCATTGCAGACAATAAGATAGAGAGCTGCTTCTGAACACTTGTTTTGAATAGGCAGCAGTCCCAACTGAGGCCAGGTTGTTAAAATGGACCCTCTCACTGTACCTCACAAACAGACCACCTATTTGACCTATTGGCTTGCTACCCAGAAGTCAAAATCACCTCCCCCCCTTATATTTCTGGAGTAAACTAGAGTCAGAGCAGCGATAGTTTATTTTCTAATCTCTGTCATATTTCAGACCTAATTGAAACTTAGAGAATACTGAAAGCCCTAGGTAGAGTGGATGTGGAGGGGATGTTTCCACTAGTGTGAGAGACTAGAACTCGAGGGCACAACCTCAGAGTGAAGGGATGCTCCTTTAAAACTGAGATGAGGAGGAATTTTTTCAGCCAGAGGGTGGTGAATCTGTGGAACTCATTGCCACAGAGGGCTGTGGAGGCAAGGTCATTGAGAGTCTTTAAGACAGAGATAGATAGGTTCTTGATCAATAAGGGGATCAAGGGTTACTGGGAGAAGGCAGAAGAATGGGGATGAGAATTATATGAGCCATGATTGAATGGTGGAGCAGATTCGATGGACCAATGGGCCTAACTCTGTTCCTATATCTTACTGTCTCATGCTCTGTGCTGCATTTTTCACATTTCACTACTGTGGACTAACATTTATCTGACTAAAAAAAACTCACTATATTTGGATTGAATATTTGATACAAATGAAGAGAAGACATTCTGAATGGAGTTGCAGTTTATTTTTTCAATTGAATTAAAATAGTTCAAACTGAAATAAATCATGAAGAAGCCATTCGATAAAAGACTGCAATGATTTTAATTGTGTTATGAAAGTTCAAGTGTGTTTGTGTTGAGCAGTTTCCATTTTGGGCACTTTGGGTTGAACTCTGGCCTTGGGGATAGTGAAAGAGGAGCTGGCACTGTTTCCTGATTCCGAATCTGCCTCTAGGGGGATCCAGCCTCTTAATTGACACGAATGCAGGTTCTCTACCCAAGTAAGGGTCGTAGATAGTTTCTTGATGCCGAAGGGCCGATCAGAGAAGCTTTTGATATGCACTCGGCTGCAGTAAAAGGTAAGTAACTAAGAGTGTGCTTCACCAAGAAGGTGTCCTCTCAGCCAGATTTTTAAAAATGTAAATAAGCAATACAGGAATCAGATGGCCAACATTTAGAGGGGTGGGATGAATCTCTCTACAAGACGGGCTTTGCCTGCACTCCCATCCAATCAGGTAGGGAGGGCCTCTAAGGTCTGCCAGGATTGCTGCTACCCAAGCCATCCCACCCATGGGGTGCCTGTCATCAGGCAGTTAACTTCCCTCCTGTAGCATCAGGAAACCAGAAAATTTCAATTGGTATCCTCAATCCTGGTTTAACAGGGCTCTTCACCAGCTGGATTGCCTGCCTACCTACTGAGGATGGGCCTCTTTGCTTGACCTGAGTCCTCGGTGACAAAATGATTGATGCGGGCAATTGCTCAGGAAAATGACGTGCTGTCCAGCCCATAATGTTTCTACCCTGATCTCCTCTGCTACCACCATCAGTAGGACCAAACCTTCAGACACTATTGTCAACATCAGACATTCCCATTCACCTCCACATCCTTCCTGCCAAGTTATGGGTTTTCCATGCACATTCACCCGGTATATGCTATGAACAAAACCAACAGAACAATGGCATGTGTGGAACTGTTTTAAAAAAAAATTCACAAATGTTCTCTTGAAAAGAAACAACCGTTACTACAACCTATAAAATTGTTAATTAAACAGATCATTAAATGATCAATAATAGAGGCTTCAAATATTTCATACCTCTTAATCTTGTGCAAGCAAACATTGAGACATTCACAAAAGAGATCGCAGAAAGAAACAATTGTTATAACCACGTAAAGATTTTAATCAAGCAAAGTTGACAGTTCTTTTCCAATATCAAAAGAAACTCCCTCTCCGATAATCCCTTTATGAGTCTGGGTTCTCAGCCATGGCAATCTGGGGAAGAGGTCCTACCTTGAGAGCTGCCAATAGGGTTGCCAACCCTGTAGTCCCAACAGTGCCAGGCTCAACTGGTGGCCACTGCTGGGGTAATGAACATGTGAATAGGAGCAGGAGTAGGCCACTTGGCCTTTTGAGCCTGGTCCACCATTCAGTAAGATCATGGCTGATCTGATTAACTCACATTCCTGCCTACCACAATATCCGTTCAATGCCTTGCTTATCAAGAATCCATCTGTCTTAAGGATATTCAAAGTTTCTGCTTTCCACCTATTGACGAAGAGCGTTTCAAAGACTCACGAATCTCTGGCATGGGATTCCCCCTTTGACGTGCCAGGTTGTGAAGGACGCAACAGACCACAATGCTGTGGGACAGCCTCTGAGGACAGTACTGCAGAGACCCACCCGAGCGGTCCAAACATCAAAAGCACATCTTCAAGATACCAATGATCTGCTCAATGATGGATCATGTCAACCTATGTGTCGCTTTGTATCTCTCTTCCGATGCACTCTGAAGGCAAAGCATGAACAATCATTTGAGTGGGTTGCCTTTATGCCCAAGCAGCCACCCCTGTATTTTCTGAGGGTCTTTGAATTATTAGGCACTAGGGAATGACTTAAGATGCATGAGTCATAGGAATTCCCAGTGTACCTGGCACAAATGTGTGTGATGTGCTTCTGATGATCGCACTATAGTTGAATGTTCAGGGAGTGGAATCCTTCCCCGCCAATGAACATCAGGGACTGCAGCCATGGAGCTCTCAAAGCCACACGTGTGCAATCGATTGCACCTCAACGCTAGGGAAGCCTGAGATAGCTGCAAACTCCTGAAATCTGGCAGCCTGGCTATCTTCATCAAGTGTGCAGTAGATAAGCCTTACTCTGGAGGGCATGTCACCTCTTTGATATATTTATGTGCTGAGGACTGTGATGCCACACGGATCCCCTGTGGATCCATGGAACAATCCCCAGGCAAACAGATTGAGTGTGGTGGTGACCTTGAGGGACACTGGCAGGGGATGTCCTCCCAATGCATGGGGATTAGTTCCTCCTGCAGAATGTGGAGGATATGACCCACCACATCTCTTGACAAGTGTAACGTTGTCTGACACTCATCTCTGGACAAGAGATTCCACATTAGTAGAACTTTGGTCATGCGAGTCACCTCCTCGGGGTGGGTCTAATCTTCTCATCCTCTGGGTGTTGCTGGGGTTCCCCTGGACCATGGATCTCAGGCCTGGACTCCTCTTGAAGCTGGGCTAGGGGACACCAGGCTATTCTCCTGCTCCTCAATCGGACCACTGCCATCAAGAAGGCAGCACTGAGCAAAGCCTCCATTATGTAAGCCTCCCTGTCCTAGGGACCAATAGGTGAAACAGATTGAGGAATATTGGGCAAATATATTTGACCTCCCAGTTGCACACAGAAAGCCAGTGTCATGCGCTAGACCTGTGTCTGTGCTACTCACTTATTGCTGATCCAGCCTTGCAGCTGAGGCACACACTCACATATCTCAGTGACAAAGCTGTCAACCCTGATACTTGACATCTCAATCTTACCTTACCAAAGACACTCCTGCAATCACTGATTAAACTCAACATACACTTCACCAATGACTGGAAGCTCTTTAGCCCATCATCCATGCCATTTGGATAAAGCACATTAGAAGCTTTCAGTGCTGATTTGCAGATGTGCAGCAGCTGGGCTTCCTTCACATTTGCTTACGTTGTCCATTCTCACATGCCTCTCTGTTAAAGCTTAAATGGAGCAACTGTATTGTGAAGCCAATGATTCATATAGTCTGTCAGTAAAGTGCACCAAAAAGCAATGCTGCACCTTCTCAAGAGAGTCTCCCTCTTTTCTCCCAGTTCAGACTCCATTCCAAAGTTGTGACTCTAAGCAGTTTGAGGGTGTCCCCTGAAAGGGCCCCTGAGTCTAGCCATGGTCTTCCACACTGCCTCAGATCCCTCCCATGCAGATTCTTTTCCAGTTTTGATTTCAAACTGCTCAACAACTTTGAGCTTTTGAGAGAGCAATGCTACATTTTTATCTTGAGACCAGCTTCAACTCTCCAGCTGTCAGTGTTGGGATCCCTCCAATCTTCCTGGAACCTCACAATGTGCAGGTAGAACTCCCTATGGTTATTCTCCAGCTTCCTCCAGTAACTCCAGATGCAATTGTAATTGTGATGAATATTGCAAACCTCCCTCTGAACCTATAAATGTTGTTGTCCCATGTGGACTTCACACCTCCCAATCTCAAGGATGTGTGCAGTCACATTCAAGGTGAACCTCCCAAGGAGAGCTTTGAATATTACCTTTATTATATTTTCCTCATTTAAAGGCTGCAGATGCCTCCTCTAATGATGTCCACCCCACCTGAAGTCCAGTCCTGAGGCAGGCAACCCTATCACCATTGACTGTAAGACCATGACCAGCACACCAAGCTGTATATTTTCCCAATAGAGCACAAAGGCCTTGCCCATCCCTGGAGTGGGAGTATAACATACATGCCATGCATTGTTCTGTAGTGTGGCTTGCAAAATCCCAGGATGGCCTTTAGAACTATTTTGCCCCAGATCAGGGACTGTGGCCATGTTTCAATGAGCTTTATCATTCCTGCTTTGTTGATGACAACACAGTCTCCCTGTTCCTCCCCACACCCCATGAGTCTCTGTGAGACTCATCTGCAAGCTTTTCCCCTCCCACAACTTCCAGGAGTGTTCATGCAAACCATCCTTGTTATGCCACAGTAACACAATAACCCCCACTCCCAAGTCTTATTCTGGAGTATGCGTGTATCCCCTCCCATTCATACAGTTCAATTTCTATCCACCCCTCTGGTTTTCCATGTCGGGCTCCAGCTTCCCAACCGTCGGTCTCCCCTCTGCCTGCCATTGTCACTCTCCCCTCCAACCCCACCATAACCGAAGGTCCCCATACCTCTGTCCTCCTTGTCCCTCTCCATCCCACCATAGCCCAATGTCCCCCATGTCTCTGTCCTCCTTCTCTCCCTCCACTTTCCAACCCTACCACCCACATCCTAATTGCTAATCTTTTCATTTTTACATATCTGCTGAAGCTTTGACAGTCTGTTTTTATGTTTGTCATTAGTTTATTCTCATATTCTATTTTCCCTTTGTTAATCATTCTCTTGACCCACCTTTGCAGAATTTCTCAGGCTTACCATTTTGTTTGGAACTTTATACACCTTTAGCTTTATCTAATACAATCCTTTCTTTCTTTTGTTAGCCACAGTTGGTGCATTAAGGGAATGTATTTTTATTGTGAACTATATCATAATTCTTTAAATGTTAGCCATTGCCTATCCACCTTCTTACCTTTTAAGTCAATATTAAATGCATGCAAATACATTTAAATGGCCGTCACGCCCGTTTTGGGCGCGGTCCCAATCGCGGGCGGAACTTGATGTTAAAATCGGGCTCCGTGTGTCCTGTCTGCTAACCAATTTCAATCTATGCCAGTAATACCCCTAACTCTATATGGTTTAATTTTGCGCATTAGCCTCTTACCTGGAACTTTGTCAAATGCTTTCTGAAAATCCAAATAGATCACATCCATGGTTCACCCATATATATTCTACTTGTTACGTCCTCAAAGAAACTCCAGTAGGTTTGTTAAACATGATTTCCCTTTCATAAACACATATTGGGGGTGATTCTCCCAGCCCGCTGCGCTGCTTTTGTAGTGCAGCCGACTGGGAGACTCGAGCGGAGGCCATTTCGCGGGCTCCCCACTGGGCGCCATGGCCCCTCCTGGCAGCTGGATTTCCGGCAGCAGAAATCAGCGAGGAGCTGCATAATTTATTTACAACCTAACTTCTATACAATTTAAATCACATCAGCGGGCCCCGGACTAAAATCTCCCACAGTCCAAGCAAATGTCTCTGTGGAGGTACGGGTCCTGGTGCTGCTGGGGTGCAACCCATCCAGCTTGTACAGGTCTCATCTTCCCCAGAATTTGTTCCCCCTGCCTCAGGAATCTAAAGCCTTTCCTCCTACACCATCACTCCAGCCACACTCCAGTCACATTCATCTTTGATCCAATAGATGACAGCCCATTATGGGTAAACCTTTTCACTTTGAAAAGGGAAAGACTGCATAAGACAACACCTTCCCAATCTGTGGCATCTACCACCTGGAAGGATTACAGATGCTGATGCATGGGAACCTCAAATTATAAGTCACACAGCATCCTGAATTGGAACTAAATTGTCATTCCTTCACTGCTGCTGGGTCAAAATCCCAGAATCCCTCCCAAAGAGTAGTGTGGTTGTACCTACACCACATAGACTGCAGCAGTTCAAGAAGGTGGCTCTTTCATGGACAATTAGGGATGGGTTTGCCAGTGATGCTTTCATTTCAGAAATGAATAATAAAATAATTACATGAAAAAACACCATCAGCTCATCAAGAAATAGATAGCATTGGTATTACAAAGAAGTTCATGACCTTGACTGTTTTGGCCTTCAGATGAGTAGGTCATGAGGAAAGGGTATTTCAGAACTTTTTTCAATAACAAATGACCACCATTTCATTACACAAACAGAATCCTTAAATAGAAAAGTTATATTTCAACAAATATAATACATAGGGCCATTCAGTTAGATCTGTCGTTCTGCATCACACACTTCAATAACATTTTTTTGCAATTGACTTTTAAACATAAAGTAGCAATGATCCTTATCTTTTAGAAGTTGCTTAAAAACGCTGTTTAATTTTAAGTAAGAATGACATTTGTTTGATGTAAAGGAGACCTATTTCCTATCAGGTGTCCAGGTCTGTGTTATTTCTTTATCCTCATGACTAACAAAAGAAACAAGGGAGACAAGAAATAAGGTTATTCCCTAAAGATTCTGTTCAGACAGCCTGAAAGATTAGACATTTAAACATGTTGCTTCAAATCCATTCATGTTCCTCCATTCTAGATGCCGGATATTTCTTAGAATGAAATCAGATCAGGAGTCACTGTTGCCTAAGGCCTAGCAAACCTTCTGTTTGACTGCTCGCCATTCTGTTTCCTGAAAGAAGGAAACTAATGCTTTCTTTTCACTATGTGGTTTTTTTTTAAGACAATGCAAGGTACTTGGCTGTAACCAAAGTCTGGGAACCAAGCTGTCCTCTGGGAGAAATGCCATTTCATAAAAAATGTCTTCCTGGCTTCAGGCTCTCCCACACCTGTCAGTTCACAAGAGATCTTGCCTCATGACTACGAGCCTTTGGGGAGAGTTGTGAATTTCTTTTCCCTTTTGCACCAAACATTACATGAATGCTCCTTGATTGTACACTTTACTTCACCAGATCCACATGCAGGAAATTAATCATTTATAGTGCAAAGAATTTTAAAAGCATGAAATTACTTATTCATCATGCAAATATGTGTTTCCAAGCTATAACACATGTCTTGTTTTAAATTGCCACAAACAATAATGCACCCTCTACTCCATGATTATACTGTGTTTAAGTCTTGACAGCAATGAGGCATCTGTAAAACCAGAAATTAAACCCCATCCAATCACTCGTGGTTTGTGTATGAAGTCACTTCCTCAGTTCCTGTGTGTGTCAATTCTCTTTAGACATCTATTTGCTCAAAATTCTGGATGGAACAATTTTCTGTCAGTTACACAGTCGAAGCTTGGGAATTACGCTCAGCTAAATTAACAATCAAATACACTCGTGTGACCTTCCTCTTGACTGTGACTCAAATAGAATCAATGACACATTTAAAGATACGTGGATTAGCGGCTGTGTTAAAATAGCAAAAACAAAAGGAATGAAATTCCTTGAGGGTTTGTCCTCTTATATCACCAACTGTACTTTCTAGTTTTAGGTCAAATACATTACCATTACATGTAGTGTAAGATATTATTTTAGTTTAATGGATTTTGGATGTAAATTTGAGATTAATGAGGTATCTGGAAAGAGAAAGAGGCGGAACACTTGTACATTGTCTTCATTGCAATGGCATTATTTGTGAATGATGGGGTGTCATTTTAACAATCCAATGATGCACTGAATGCAAATCAGTCATTGCATATAATGTGTGTCAAAAAAAACCCATCAAATATTTTTTGTTGAAAATTGCATCCTTTAATATTGCATAAAACTAAGGTTGTGCATGACTGGGTGGCATAGTGGTTGGCACTGCTGCCTCATAGCTCCAGGAACCTGGGTTCGATTCCCGGCTTGTGTCACTGTCTGTGTGGAGTTTGCACTTTCTCCCCGTGTCTGTGTGGGTTTCCTCCGGGTGCTCCGGTTTCCTCCCACAGTCCAAAGAAGTGCGGGTTAGGTGCATTGGCCATGATAACTTGCCCTTTAGTGTCCTGGGATGTGTAGGTTAGAGGGATTAGCGGGGTAAATGTGTGGGGTTGTGAGGATAGGGCCTGGGTGGGATTGTTGTCGGTGCAGACTCCATGGGCTGAATGGCCTCCTTCTGCACTGTAGGGTTTCTATGATTCTACTTGACTTCAAATAACTGTTTGGGTTATTAACAAAATAGGCCATAGTAGCAACCAGCAATAACTTGTTCAACTTCCAGGGAAAGAATGCAATGATTAATTGATTCATCAAACTGACAATAAGTTAAACCTGTTGTAAATTGACTTTTAGTCACTGATTGTTACAGTAAATGAAAAAAAAAGCCTTGAGGTTTCCACGTGCCTCACATTGTAGGATTGGCTGGCCATTTCTCTTGCCAGGTTTCTTCTGGTACATTCATATCAATTTTATCACAAATACATGGAGATGAGGGTCAGAAAATGGGACTTCATGCCCCACAGCAATCAAGCTATCAAAAGGCAACAAAACTAAACAATTTGTGACCTCAGTAGCACTGTAGCAGCAACTCCACAGGTTAGTGTGCTGTATAAGTACAAGATCCATTTTCTAGCCCCTTGGGGGTTCTGCTTTCCAGAAAATGTATTTTCTGATAGAATGGGGTAGAATTCATGTGTAGTGGGAATGATTCCCGATCTACCAGTAGAACTTCAGTGGGAGATAACAGAAACCCTGAAGAAATGGCCTAAATAGGCACTTGGGTCATTTTTAGGGCGTTTTTATAGAATCATGGATCCCTACAGTGCAGAAGGAAGCCATTCAGCCCATTGAGTCTGCATCGACTCTTTGATAGAGCGTCCTACCCAGGCCCTATCCCTGTAACTCCACATATTTACCCCACAAATTCCCCGAGCACATACATCCTGGGGCACTAATTGGCAATTTAGCATGGCCAATCCATCTAACCTGTCGGACTGTAGGAGGAAACCGAAGCAACCAGAGGAAACTCACACAGACATGGGGAGAATGCACAAACTGCACACAGAGAGTCACCCAAGGCCGGAACTGAACCTGGGTCCCTGGTGCTGTGAGGCAGCAGTGCTAACCACTGTGCCATCATGCCGTTTTGTATGTCCATCTTCCATTAAAGCTGTGATGAGTAGTTGAGAGAACCTCCTGAGAAATTACTGGCATTCATTTGATGCTTTTTTTCCCTCAGGATTTTGGAGTAGGCCTTCTTTACATACTTAAGTATTTTGTGACATGCATACTATTTCATGTGATACAGTGCTGGTCAGATGATTGCTGCCAGGATGGCACTGCCCCATGGGTACTACCCGGCCATGCCCCCGACCACCCGCTGTCTCAAATGGTCTCCGATCCCTCGGCGAGGCTATCATGTCTAGCCTCTGCTGTGATTCTAGCCGGTGTGAGGTCCGACCGGTAAGGAAGTAAGTACAAGTGAGGCCGGACGATGCTTCCTGCACTCACTAATGAGCTGCAAAGCATGCTATTAATATGCAAATTGGCATTGTGCCCTTTTTGGGCACGAAGCTGATCCCGCCAGTAAAACAGCGCGGATTACATTACGTGTGGCAAGAAACCGAGTGCAAAACCGATGTTTTATCTTGCACGCAATCTTATCTGCTCGCCGTGCCAGTCAATTAGTTTGGTGAACCGGTAAGATCGCGCCCTTAAAGTTTGTAACCAAGATGCTAAATGATTTCTATAACTGATTAAAATAATTTGTTACCTTGATTCTGGTTGGGAGTAAAGATGATGCTGAGTTCATTTAAGCTTGTCAGGATTTACAGTTACCATGCCTCCAAATTCCAGCTCAAAGTGTGTGCATCCATGGATCGCACGCTGATTCCACAGGTAACACAAGAATTTGAAAACTATTTACATTTCAACCCAGTCTTAATCACACGTGTCATGTTTCACAGACAAAAAAATGTCGAAAACATTTTCCCTCCATGTGGTTCCATGATAAAACACCTGTCCAAGTCACTCCCACAGAGTTTGCAAACCATTCAAGTTCTGAAATTTTACTGATTGCCTTTAGCACTTTGCAGTGCAAAATTAATTTGAGCTGAATGGTGAAGAAAACAATTCCAACTCTCTGTATCCCCTGGAGATGTCCTAGCTCCAGTAAAATGAGGGGAGGCGATGGCCTGGTGGTATTATTGCTCGACTATTAATCCAGAAACTCAGCTAATGTTCTGGGGTCCCGGGTTCGAATCCTGCCATGGCAGATGGTGGAATTTGAATGGGTGGCACAGAGGTTAATGCTGCTGCCTCACAGTGCCAAGGACTTGGGTTCGATTCCTAGCTTGGGTGACTGTCCGTGTGGAGTTTGCACGTTCTCCCTGTGTCTGCGTGGGTTTCCTCCGGGTGCTCCGGTTTCCTCCCACAGTTCAAAGATGTGTGGGTTAGGTGGATTGGCCGTGCTAAATTGCCCCTTCGTGTCAGGGGACTAGCTAGGGTAAATGGGTACACGGTAAATAGGGTGGCACGGTAGCACAGTGGTTAGCACTGCTGCTTCACAGCTCCAGGGACCTGGGTTCGATTCCCGGCTCGGGTCACTGTCTGTGTGGAGTTTGCACATTCTCCTCGCGTCTGCGTGGGTTTTCTCCGGGTGCTCCGGTTTCCTCCCACAGTCCAAAGATGTGCGGGTTAGGTTGATTGGCCATGCTAAAATTGCCCCTTAGTTTCCTGAGATGCGTAGGTTAGAGGGATTAGTGGATGGATATCGGGGTAGGGCCTGGGTGGGATTGTGGTCGGTGCAGACTCGATGGGCCGAATGGCCTCTTTCTGTACTGTAGGGTTTCTATGATTCAAATGCTTGGGGTTGTGGGGATAGGGCCTGGGTGGGATTGTGGTCGGTGCAGACTCGATGGGCCAAATGGCCTCCTTCTGCACTGTAGGATTCTATGATAATATATTTGTTTCTTGACTTTTATTTCTTTCATTATACTCACTGAGTACACAAATTACTGTGTAAGTGAAATGTTCTTATTTCATACTTGAGATACTTGTTCACTAGTTTAACCTATTAAAGGGATTCCTTCTACTGTCCCCTTTCAAACATATTGAGCACAAACTTAGAGGGCTTGAAATGTCCTGGTCATTCTCATTGGCAGAAGATTTATGGGGACCCTTTATGGAGAAGGTGCCAGCAGATTCTTTGCTGAAGCTACAGCAGATAATTGGAAGGGTCTTATGAAAATTCAGCTCTTGCTTTCAGTCAATAAATTAAGTCATATATTTGAAAATACTGAAGATTATTTTGGACTGAATATTTCAGATGGTGGGATTTCCCTTCTCGCCACCTGAAGAGTTAACGGGGATGACAACGCTCGAATGGGCGTTACTTGACTGGAGGCAGGACATCTCAGGACACCTCACTCAGGAGGAAGTCCCATCTTAGAGATTTGACGACCAATCTGATTGGCTGACAGTTCTCTAGTCCCTGCAGCGACAGGAGCTGCAGTGGACAAAGACGAATGGCTTAAACATGCTGGAGCCTAAGTCCCGAGACCAGGCGGCAAGGTATGTTTTGTGGGTCCCAGGGCGGGAAGGGTAGGGAAGGCCTGAGCGGTGGAAAGTCAGTGACTGGGTTGCCAGGGAAGAGGCTGGATTAGGGAAGTGGGTCGGGGGGTGTTTAAGGGGGGAGGGTGAAAAGTCCAATGATTTCTGGACCTCAAGCGGCATTGTCCAACGTCAGAGGTGGCCTCTGATTGAGGCGCCCTCCCCCTCACCCCTTCCCACCTGAGACCTAAGCCTATTCATTTTCGGACTTCCCCCATGCTAGGTAAATCCTCCCATCAGCCTAAAAATTAAGGGTGCCTGGTGGGAAACAGCCCTCAAGTAGCCATTAATTTGTCATTTAAGGGATTCAATTGGGGTAAGGGCAGATAGCCCATCCAAGGCCTTGTGCCCTCGGTGTAAAATCACTACCAGGACAGGGTGGGCGGGACTGCAGAGGGAAACCCATTCCTTCAAATTCACTCACCCCACCCTCCCCCCCACCTAAAAATTCACTGGTGGAAGAGTGTAGAATTCAGGCCATTGTCACAATATAGGACACATTCAGGTGCCATTCTGGAAGCCTGCTCATCTCTGAATCAGAAAAGTATGGGTTCATGTCATATTCCAGAGACTTAAGCTTAAATATCTAGTCTGGCGCTCAGTACTGAGGGAATGCAGCACTGTCTGACAGAATGTTAAGCCAAGGACCTGTCTGGTCTCTTCCTCCCAAATGGCCATTAAAAGTCCCATGGCCCTATTTAGAGAAAAGGTGTTCTCCCATTGTCCTTCTCTCAGCCAATATTACTAACAAACAGACCATCTGCTCACATATTGCTTTGCTGTCTGTGGGATCTTGCTCTACACCTGATGGTTGTTGCATTTCCTAAATATACAACAGTGGCTACATAATGAAATTATTTAATTGGCTACAATATGCTTTGGGACATCCTGATGTTGTACAAGCTGCTATAGGGGTGGTATGGTGGCACAGTGGTTAGCACTATTGCCTCAGAGCACCAGGGACCTGGGTTCAATTCCCAACTTAGGTCGCTGTCTGTGCAGAGTCTGCATATTCTCCCCATGTCTTTGTGGGTTTCCTCCAGGTGCTCCAGTTTCCCATCCAAAAGGTGTGCTAGTTAGGTGCATTGGCCATGCTAAATCCCCCTCAGTGTACCCGAACAGGTGCCAGAGTATGGCAACTAGGGGATTTTCACAGTACTTCATTGCAGTGTTAATGTAAGCCTACTTGTAATAAATAAACTTTACTTTTAAAGAACAAGAACAAAGAACAAAGAAAAGTACAGCGCAGGAACAGGTCCTTCGACTCTCCAGGCCTGTGCCGATCATGATGCCCTAACTAAAGAAAATACCTTCTGCCCTTACTCGGTCCGTATCCCTCTATTTCCCCCATATTCATATACCCATCCAGATGCCTCTTTGATGTTGCTAATGTGCCTGCTTCCACCACATCTTCTGGCAGCGTGTTCCAGGCACCCACCACTCTGCGTGAAAAACTTGCCCCGCACATCTCCCATAAACTTTCCCCTCTCACCTTGAATCTCTGCCCCCTCGTAATTGACAATTCCACCCTTGGAAAAAGCCTCTGACTATCCACTCTGTCATCAGGTCTCCCTTCAGCCTCCGTCTATCCAGTGAAAACAATCCTAGTTTATTCAACCTCTCCTCATAGCTAAAACCCTCGAGATCAGGCAACATCCTGCTGAACCTTCTTTGCACTCTCTCCAAAGCTTCCACGTCCTTCTGTAGTGTGGTGACCAGCAATACTCCATAGAACCATAGAAAATTACAGCTCAGAAACAGGCCTTTTGGCCCTTCTTGTCTGTGCCGAACCATTTTATGCCTAGTCCCACTGACCTGCACTTGGACCATATCCCTCCACACCCCTCTCATCCATGAACCCGTCCAAGTTTTTCTTAAATGTTAAAAGTGACCCCGCATTTACCACTTTATCTGGCAGCTCATTCCACACTCCCACCACTCTCTGCGTGAAGAAGCCCCCCCTAATATTCCCTTTAAACTTTTCTCCTTTCACCCTTAACCCATGCCCTCTGGTTTTTTTCTCCCCTAGCCTCAGTGGAAAAAGCCTGCTTGCATTCACTCTATCTATACCCATCAAAATCTTATACACCTCTATCAAATCTCCCCTCAATCTTCTACGCTCCAGGGAATAAAGTCTCAACCTATTCAATCTCTCTCTCTAACTCAGCTTCTCAAGTCCCGGCAACATCCTTGTGAACCTTCTCTGTACTCTTTCAATCTTATTTACATCCTTCCTGTAACTAGGTGACCAAAACTGTACATAATACTCCACATTCGGCCTCACCAATGCCTTATATAACCTTACCATAACACTCCAACTTTTATACTCGATACTCCGATTTATAAAGGCCAATGTACCAAAGGCACTCTTTACGACCCTATCCACCTGTGACGTCACTTTTAGGGAATTCTGTACCTGTATTCCCAGATCCCTCTGTTCAACTGCGCTCTTCAGAGTCCTACCATTTACCCTGTACGTTCTACTTTGATTTGTCCTTCCAAAGTGCAATATCTCACACTTGTCTGCGTTAAATTCCATTTGCCATTTTTCAGCCCATTTTTCTAGTTGGTCCAAATCCCTCTGCAAGCTTTGAAAACCTTCCTCACTGTCCACTACACCTCCAATCTTTGTATCATCAACAAATTTGCTGATCCAATTGACCACATTATCATCCAGATCATTGATATAGATGACAAACAACAATGGACCCAACACCGATCCCTGCGGCACACCACTAGTCGCAGGCCTCCACTCAGAGAAGCAATCCTCCACAACCACTCTCTGGCTTCTTCCATTGAGCCAGTGTCTTATCCAATTTACTACCTCCCCATGTATACCCAGTGACTGAACCTTCCTAACTAACCTCCCATGAGGGACCTTGTCGAAGGCCTTGCTGAAATCCAGGTAGACAACATCCACCACCTCCTCTTCAACCACTTTCCTGGTAACCTCCTCGAAAAACTCTAATAGATTGGTCAAACATGACCTGCCACGCACAAAGCCATGTTGACTCTCCCTAATAAGTCCCTGTCTATCCAAATATTTGTAGATCCTATCCCTTATCACACCTTCCAATAACTTGCCCACCACCGACGTCAAACCTACTGGCCTATAATTTCCCGGATTTCTTTTGGAACCTTTTTTAAACAACGGAACAACATGAGCCACCCTCCAATCATCCGGCACCTCCCCCGTGAATATTGACATTTTAAATATGTCTGCCAGGGCCCCTGCAAGTTCAACACTAGCTTCCCTCAAGGTCCGTGGGAATACCCTGTCCGGTCCTGGGGATTTATCCACTCTGATTTGCCTCAAGACAGCGAGCACCTCCTCCCCTTTAATCTGTAAAGGTTCCATGGCCTCCCTACCAGTTTGCCCTATTTCCGTAGACTCCATGCCCGTTTCCTCAGTAAATACGGATGCAAAAAAACCATTTAGTATCTCCCCCATCTCTTTTGGTTCCATACACAGTGTACCACTCTGGTCTTCAAGGGGACCAATTTTATCCCTCACTATCCTTTTGCTCCTAACATACCTATAGAAGCTCTTTGGATTTTCCTTCACTCTGTCTGCCAAAGCAACCTCATGTCTTCTTTTAGCCCTCCTGATTTCCCTCTTAAGTAGCTTCTTGCACTTTTTATACTCCTCGAGCATCTGATCTGTTCCTTGCTGCCTGTACATTTCATACAACTCTCTCTTCCTCTTAATCAGTGTTACAATCTCCCTCGAGAACCAAGGTTCCTTATTCCTATTTACTTTGACTTTAATCCTGACAGGAACATACAAACTCTGCACTCTCAAAATTTCTCCTTTGAAGGCCTCCCACTTTCCATTTACATCCTTACCAGAGAACAGCCTGTGCCAATCCACACTTCCCAGATCCCTTCTCATTTCATCAAATTTGGCCTTTTTCCAGTTCAGAACTTCAACCCGAGGACCAGGTCTATCCTTATCCACGATCAGGTTGAAACTAATGGCATTATGATCACTGGATCCAAAGTGTTCCCTCACACTCACATCCATCACCTGCCCTAACTCATTTCCCAATAGGAGATCCAATATCGCATCCTCTCTAGTTGGCACCTCTATATACTGATGTAGAAAATTCTCCTGAACACATTTTACAAACTCTACCCCTTCTAAACCTTTAGCAGTATGCGAGTCCCAATCTATATGTGGAAAATGAAAATCCCCTACTATCACAACTTTGTGTTTCTTGCAGTTGTCAGCTATCTCTCCGCTGATTTGCTCCTTCAATTCTCGCTGACTATTGGGTGGTCTATAATACAAGCCCATTAACGTGGTCATACCTTTCCTGTTTCTCAGCTCCACCCATAGGGCCTCTGTAGACAAGCTCCCTAATCTATCCTGCCTGAGTACCGCTGTAACATTTTCCCTGACCAACAATGCCACCCCCCCCACCTTTTATCCCTCTGCCTCTATCTCGCCTGAAACATTGGAACCCTGGAACATTGAGCTGCCAGTCCTGCCCCTCCTGTAGCCAAGTTTCACTAATGGCTATAATGTCATATTTCCATGTGTCTATCCACGCCTTCAGCTCACCTGCCTTCCCCACAATACTCCTGGCATTGAAATAGACACACCTCAAAAAATTATTTCCACCACACTCTACCCTTCCATTTGTGATTTTGCTTGAACTAACCTGTCTTTTTACCCCTGCTCCACTATCTGCTCTGGCACTCTGGTTCCCACCCCCTTGCAAATCTAGTTTAAATGCTCCCCAATAACACTAGCAAATCTCCCTGCAAGTATATTGGTCCCCTTGTAGTTTAGGTGTAACCTGTCTCTCTTGTACAGGTCCCACCTGCCCCAAAAGAGGTCCCAATGATCCAAGAATTGGAAACCCTGCCCCCTGCACCAGTTCCTCAGCCACGTGTTTATCCGCCCAAGCATCCTACTCCTGCCCTCACTGGCATGTGGCTCAGGTAGCAATCCTGAGATTACTACCCTCGAGGTCCTGCTTTTTAACTTCCTTCCAAGCTCTTTGTACTCACTCTTTAGGACCTCCTCACTCTTCCTTCCCACGTCATTGGTACCGACGTGTACCATGACATCTGGCTGATCACCTTCCCACTTTAGAATGCTGTGCACGCGATCAGAGACATCGCTGACCTTGGCACCTGGGAGGCAACAAACCATGCGGGAGTCTCTGTCCCGACCACAGAACCTCCGGTCTGTACCTCTGACCATCGAGTCCCCTATCACTACTGCTCTCCTCTTCTTCAGCCCACCCTTTTGCGCTGTAGAACCAGACGCAGTATCAGAGTTCCGGCTGTCGCAGCTTGTCCCAGGTAAAGCATCTCCCACAATAGTATCCAATTCAGTATACCTGTTGTGGAGGGGTATGGCCACAGGGGAACCCTGCTCTGCCTGTCCTTTCACACTGCCATTTCCTCTCCTTACAGTAACCCAATTTCCTGTGCTCTGCTGCTTAGGTGTAACTATCTCCCTGAAGCTACTGTCTATAAACTTCTCATTCTCCCGAATTAGATGGAGGTCCTCAAGCTCCTTCTCCAGTTCCCTAACACGCTTTGCTAGCAGCTGCAGCTGAATGCATCTTTTGCAGGTGCTGTCGTCAGGGATACCGGAGGTCTCCCTGATCTCCCACATCCTGCAAGAGGAGCATTCCAACATCCTGCCTGGCATTTTTTTTAGCCTGGGGAAAAACAAGAATAAACTTTCTGGGAAAGAAAAAACTTACTCTCGCCTCTGCCTGTTCTCGCCGAAGCCCGTTTTGAGCCAAAACCCTTCAGCTCTCACTCTGCCCCCTGCTCACTCCACTGCCCGCTAACGACGCTGCCCGCTCAAAGGTGCGGCCTACTTTTAAACCCTTCAAAACCTTCCCAGGCTGCTGCTGGGCCTACTTCCTGTTTTGAAAAAAAACCTCCGATTTTTTTCACTAATTTAACTGAAAAATAAATAAATAAATAAAATGCACAAACAGCTCCCTTACCCTCAGCCTGCTCCTGTGGAACAATGAGCCAAATGCAGCCTAACCAAGATTTTATATAGCTGCAACATGATTTCCCAACTCCTGTACACAATGCCCCCATTGATGAAGGCAAGCATGCAACATGCCTTCTTAATCATCTTGGCCACCTGTGTTGCCACTTTTAGGGAACTGTGGACCTGCACGTCCAGATCCCTTTGTACGTTAATGTTCCTAAGCGTTCTGCTATTTACAGAATAATTCATACCTAAATTTAATCCTCCAAAATGCATCACCTCGCATTTGTCCGGATTAAACTCCATCTGCCATTTCTGGGCCAAGTCTCCAATCTATCTATATCCTGTTGTATCCTCTGACAATCCCCGGCACTATCAGCAACTCTGCCAATCTTCGTGTCACCCACAAACTTACTAATCGGACCATGCACATTTTTCTCCAGATCATTTATATATACAACAAACAACAGAGGTCCCACCACTTATCCCTGCAGAACACCACTTGCAACAGGTCTCCATCCTGAAAAGCACCCTTCCACTGCTACTCTCTGTCTTCCATAACCAATCCAGTTCTGTATCCATCCAGCCAGCCCACCGTGAATCCCATGTGATTTTAGTTTTTGTACCAGTCTGCTATGTGGGACCTTGTGAAACAAGTTTTGGTTAGCACTGCTGCCTCACAGCATCAGGGACCCGGGTTCGATTCCCGGCTTGGCTCACTGTCTGTGTGTAGTTTGCACATTCTCCCAGTGTCTGCGTGGGTTTCCTTCAGGTGTTCAGGTTTCCTCCCACACACCAAAGATGTGCGGGTTAGGTGGATTGGCCATGCTAAAATTGCCCCTTAGTGTCAGTGGGACTAGCTAGGATAAATGCATGGGGTTATGAGGATAGAGTGGGATTGTGGTCAGTGCAGACTTGATGAGCCGAATGGCCTCCTTCTGCACTGTAGGATTCTATGATTTATGAAATGCCTTGCTAAAGTCCATATAAACTACATCCATAGTCCTTCCCTCATCAATTTTCTTTGTCACCTCTTCAAAAAATTCAATCAAGTTGACCTTCCCCTACAAAACTATGTTGCCTGTCACTAAATAGTCAATTTTCCTCCAAATGTGCATATATCCTGTCCCTCAGTATCTTCTCCACCACCGATGTCAGGTTCACCAGCCTATAATTTCCTGGATTATCCCTGCTTCCTATCTAATCTGGATGTAATTGGCCCTCACACAATTGAGCACTCTCACCGGAGGGCCACTCTTGTCCTTATCCATGACTACCTGAAATCTTATGGAATTATGGTCGCTAGGCCCAAAGTGCTCCCCAACTGAAACATCGATCATCTGGCTTAAAGTTTATAAATGTATTTTTTAAATCAAGTAATCGAAATTGTGGCCAAGTAGCCAAAATAAAATTGGACACTTTAAATTAACACACAACTAAACTGCTTCTCCAGACAAGGCCCGATGGAATGTGGACAAGGTTACCACAGGTCAAAAGCCAACAGGGACCAGCCCAGCCCTGTGCATATTGAACTGAGGTGCTCAGCCTTACAATGAGAGATCACTATGACCTGAAACCCATCAAAGAGATATTCAGCCAGAACAACAGAAAAAGACATTGACCAGAATCTTACCACCGTTCACGCCGATGGGGTTCTCCCATCCAGCTGCAGTGAACGGAGATTTGGCTGGCCTCCAAATTCTCTGACTTCTCTGTGGCAGGAGTGTGGTGTGAACGGCAGGTAAGATCACGCCCACTATGTTTGCATATTCCCCAGTTTCAGCCAGGCTCCCTGATATTAGCCATATCTTGAAAGGGGATATGTGCACCCAAGATGCCTAGAATGACTTGGCCTAACCTCATTGGGTGAGCAAAGAACAAAGAACAGTACAGCACAGGAACAAGCCCTTCGGCCCACCAAGTCCGTGCCGACACAGATGCCTCTCAAATCTAATATTTTCTTGCGTCTATGTGATCCATATCCCTCTATTCCCTCCCTATTCATGTACCTATCCAGATGCCTCTTGAACATTTTTATAGAATCTGCTTCCACCACCTCCTCCTGCAGTGCGTTCCAGGCATTCACTACCCTCTGTATGAAAAACTTGATCCTTACATCTCTTTTAAACTTTCCCCCTCTCACTTTCAATCTATGACCCTCACCCTGTGACCCAGTTGGCTAAAAGCCAGAGAATACTCCAGAAAGGCTGGCAGAAAGGGAGATGAAGACAGACATCGGGAGATGACCCCAAGTGAAGACTTGACCAGCCTCCTGCGATCTTTGACCTGTGACGACAGTAGAGGACATACGAGATCCACCTTCATACGAAAAAGGCCCTGATTACATCCGTCAATGTGAGTTCAAGTGAATTGAATCCAACAGCCCAGTCAAGTTCACCAGAACAGGTAGTTTATGTGTTTTTCAGGCAGTCAGCCGAGTTTCGGGAAAAGTTAACTTATTTGATTGTGTATGAATTATTTCTTTAACTTGCAAGTATTTTAATAAAACTAAGTTTGAACCTCAGTCCTTTGTCTCATAAAGCAAGAGCACCTGGGTAAATGTGTTTTTGAGTAATAAACTGGCCGATGTGTCTGTATAGAATATTTCACAGGCAACAAGATGAAGGACCAAAATTCATACTGCGAGAGATTATCCATATTAAAGGGGCGGCTCAGTGGCACAGTGGTTAGCACTGTTGCCTCACAGTGCCAGGGACCTAGGTTCGATTCCCAGCTTGGGTCACTGTCTGTGCGGAGTCTACATGTTCTCTCTGTGTCTGCGTGGGTTTCCTCCGGGTGCTCCAGTTTCCTCCCACAGTCCAAAAGACAGGCTGGTTAGATGCATTGGCCATGCTAAATTCTGCCTCAGTGTATTCGAACAGGTGCCGGAGTGTGGCTTACTAATAAGACACTAATAAATTTTAAAAAGCTTTTCAATGACATTTCAAATAACATTATTACCTTCATCGAAAACAAATTGTGATTTGATATCAAGACTGACATGATATGTAAAGGAAAAAAAAATCCATAAAGTAGAAGTAATAAATTAACTTATCATCAATGTTATTGAATAAACATTCTGCACAGCCAGTGTGTGTTTCTAATGGCGCAGACAGCTGTGAAGTATGTACAAGTGACAGAATTAAGAGCATTAAGTGGTCTCACTTCTCTGGCCTCAGCTACTATTCGGGGAAATTGGTCCACTACTTTAACCTAGTTAGAGCTGCTTTGTTCTGGCTGACGAGTTCCTTTACAGCCATCACCCTTAGTTTTTGTACCAGATCACGCATGACTGGCCACATTAGAGTTGCTTCAAGGATTACCTCAAGTTTGCTCAAGGACTGTAACAAAGAAAGTGGCTTATTATCACTTACTGTATGAGCTGTCTGCACATGTACAGGCCTGTAATTGTTGCCATTAAACAAACAGATGGAATTGGAGATGACACTCTGCCATTATTATAGAATCAAATGGTATTTTTGCTATTATGTTAGTTCAGCTGAGCACACAGAGTACACCTCCTCTGCATTCTGGTTCCTTAGGAAAGGCTAATTTATTATAAATGTGGGAAGTGTTGCAAGCATTCAATGCTCAGTTAGCGTAGACCCTTGCTGTGGAGTTTTTATTTTGGACTATTCAATAATAGTGGGGGTGGCACGGTGGCACAGTGGTTAGCACTGTGGCCTCACAAATCCAGGGAACTGAGTTCAATTCCCGGCTTGGGTCACTGTCTGTGTGGAGTCTGCACGTTTTCCCCGTGTCTGCGTGGATTTCCTTCAGGTGCTCTGGTTTCCTCCCACAGTCCAAAGATGTGCTGGTTAGGTGGATTGGCCATGTGTAATTGCCTCTTATGTGTCAGGCAGATTAGCAGGGTAAATACGTGGGGTTCCAGGGAGAGGGCCTGGGTGGGATTGTGGTCGGCACAGACTCGATGGGCCTAATGGCCTCTTTTGGCACTGTAGGGATTCTATGAATCCAAAAGTAATTTGCATAAAAAGCTATCCTTATTGTTATTTAAGCAACTAGTTGTAGGAATTATCAACTGCATAAAAATACTGCTATTGTGTGATAGAAATTCTTCAGAATTTGGGATTAAATTCTACAATTACAAAAGCAAGCTTTTTGCATTTAGAAAAATGGCATCATATTTTTAATGATCATGTTTATACTTTAAGTAAAGCAAATTAATATTCTCCACGACTTTCAGTTTCTGGAGGGAAAGTCTCGGCATAACAGATATTATGCAAAAACACAAGTGAGGCAATAGTACAGAATTGCAATGGGAATGAAGTGCACATCCCTTTATTCACTGAGCTGCAATGAATGAAGAATTGCTCGCATTTGCCTACCTGCAGCATTCTGATACTAACTTGATCTGGCAGCTGAGAATGGCTTCATACAACTTTCTCAGCCACTCTAAGTAATTACTGGCCTCTGACCTCGCCTCACGTGGGTAACTGGGGAGAACAACTCCCTGTGAACTACACACACGTCATTACAAAGCAAGATTATCTGAACAGTAGAGCACATGACCCACCTCGTCAGAACTGTCTCTCTCACACCTACAATGAATACCACAGTGCCTTGCATTTGTACTTTGATCAGTGTTCATGTAATCTAGTTTACCTTGCTCATTAGTGAAGTCATCTGTGCATGGCCAGAGCACGACATATACATCCTTTTGAACCTTTGGTTCTCAGGGAGAGGGTTATGAATTCTCTACTGCCCATCTCACCTAGCTCCAAAGAAATCCTAGCTTTAACTTTCAAGTCTTTCAGCTTCAGATTCCTGTTTGTTTATGGCTGTGCAAAATGTTGATTCAAAAGCATTAATTGATTATTAGTTAATTTATTACTTCTTATGATTTTTTTTTCTTTTCATTCCATGCCATAGCCTTGATATCAAATCATAATTTATTTTCAATGAAGATAATAATGTTACTTGTTTTTGCTTCTTTTATCCAATTCACTCTCACTTAATTTTTCAACTGCAATTCATGGAATACATATCCATCAACTAAGTTAGGAATCGCACACTATTCTCCAATTAGAAAATGTGCATCTCTAACAGACCTAATCTGTTTGGGTTTAAGCACATCCCTTTCCTGTTGTAATGTCTTGTGTATGAGAAACATGGCTCTTCACAAGCTTGTCAAGATTCTCATGCACTTCAGGGAGCCAACTGCTTCCTAGTGACAGTCAATTTTGCTGTACAAATCAATTTGTCTCCACTGACGGAAAATAATTGCAAAGCAAACAAATTATCCATGCCACATTGAACTCTGCTTGCTCCAGGGACCAGGAGGCAGTATTGCAAGGCTTCATCCTGCCAACCTTCCGATATGTCTTTCACTCTAAAACAAACTAGGTATTTTGCTGGAAAATAATGCACTGCCAACATGAATTAAACAGACTAATAAATTAAAGGTATAAACAGTGCCAGGGGGAGGGAGTAACACAATCGCTGGGCTCTGTTATCCTAAACGTTCAAATATTGCTTTCTAAGTTTCAACAACCTTTTTCACAATGCACAGTAATTAAGTGTTACTACAAATTGAAAAAGAAGTGTCACAATAGTGTGAACCAACTACAATTCAAAGTGGCTGACAAGCGTTCGTTGCGAATACATAAGGGCAAAATATGAGTTGTGTAGCTGCTACACGTGTATGCTTAATTATGTACCTTTGTTCCAATACAATTGCCATTTTATCTATTATTTAGGCATTGCTATTTTGACCCTTCCTTTATAAAATCAGATGCCAAAGGTAAGAACAGCTAAGTTACATTGCCAGTGACATTGCCATTGTCAGTACTAGAAACCCAGTTTAAAACCAAGCCTAGCAAAAACAATATGCAGCTCTATTTTTAATAAAGAGCTGACATGAGCCATAGATGATGGGAATGCTAGACTGCTTTCTGTCGTACCTTAGAATCATAGAATCCTACAGTGCAGAAGGAGGCCACTCAGCCCATTGAGTCTGCACTCACCACACTCCCACCCAGGCCCTATACCCACAACCCCATGCATTTGCCCTAGCTAGTGCACCTGACACCAGGGCGATTTACCATGGCCAATCCACCTAACCTGCACATCTTCGGAGTGTGGGAGGAAACCGGACCATCTAGAGGAAACCCACACAGACATGGGGAGAATGTGCAAACTAAACACAGATAGTAACCCAAACTGGGAATTGAACCCGGGTCCCTGGTGCTGAGAAGCAGCAATGCTAACCACTGTGCCACCGTGCCATCCCTTGGTAAATTGTATTTCTTTGGGTTAGTGGTAACATATAGTGGTAATATATTAATGGTGATAGTTAGTGGCAATATATTGGTGGTAATGATAATAATTAGTGGTAATAAATTAACTTAATTTTTATTTTCTGATGTACAAAGATTCTGAATCTGCCTATTTTAGTTTGGGACTATCTGAACTGTAATACAGATGCATTTTTTCCTGGCGTGTGGTATCTAGCAACAGAGAGAGAAAGGGGGGAAAGCCAATAATATTCTCGGATTGGAATTTACCAGGCACAGCTGCAGAACCTGGGGCAGGGGGGGGTGCAATGTAGCGAGAGCTGAGAAATCGGTTTCCCGCCAGCATGGAATAGCGGCAAGAATGTGCGCTCCTGTCCGTTATGGTGGGTCGCCATTCCTACCAGAGGCCGGTGTGAAGGCATTTTGCATCCTGCTAATGGGATGCAGATGAAGGCCAACCCTTCTTCCCCCTCTCCCCCCCCCAATTATCTGCACCTCCAGTGGGATATCACACTGGTCCAGAACACACCCAGACCAATGTGGCATGGACATGTTAGTACTCACCTGGAAGAAGGCCTGGGACAGCTTGAGGAGATCGGTAGATGGAGGGCTCTGGTGAACGTTACATGCAGCAATGGGTGGGTGGAACTTCAACCACGTGAATCTTCTCACTGCAGGAACTTCCAGGTGGTGGATCTTCCAGCTGCAGTTGGACAGCTGCATGAGGTACTGTTGGGTGGCTATGGTCTGTGCTGGGGGCAGGGTGGGATGCAGAAGATTCAATTGAGGAGCAGAGGGATGAAGAGTTCTTTGACAGCTGAACAGTTCATTGGCAGCTTGAAAATTTCCAATGAGTATGTGCATAAAAGGAGCATAATCATGTTCATTTTTAACAATCCTAAAGGTGCCTTACCTCACCCAAAGGTGTCCTGAGATCCTATGCAAAGGGGTACCTTTCCTCGCCCTAACCCCAATTATCCAAATTAATCCACAAAGTTCAGATCTCCTGTTCACAACAACAAAAACAGAAAATGCTGGAAAATCGCAGCAGTGTTGACTCTATTCTCTCTCCACAAATGCTGTCAGACCTGCTGAGATTTTCCAGCGCTTTCTGTTTTTGTTTCAGATTCCAGCATCCGCAGTCATTTAGCCTTTATTTCAGATCTCCCTGTTACCTGGTCTAATCTGCACAGTCCGGATTCCACTCTCCTGTTCTTCCAAAATCCCGCTTCACTGGAAGCAGCTGGTCAGTTAAATGGCCAGCTGTCTGCATGAATCGAGCATGCATGAACCCAGACTCGCCTGCGGCCCCGACCCCGTCAAGATGGGAAATGCCGGCGTCAGGGGTCAGACTTGGAATTTTCGGCCATTTCCGGGATGTTCACCACGGCAAAGAGGCTCTTCATTGTGGCCAAAATCTGGACCAAGGTTTCTTTGCCAGCTCAGGTGAATTTCTACACAGGACATCCACTTTGGTCATTTAGTGCACATGTAAACATAACAACATTCATTGCACTTTAATGTAATTAATTGTTTTTGAAGCACTTTAAAATGATGTGGCAGGTTACAAGTTTTTCACTTCTATAAATGTTCTTTTAATTTGAACTGCCAATTTACTCTTTGGAGTGAGACTGTGCGCAGGAGTGACTTTAGTGTGACTTCTCAAAACAGCAGTATAACCTAACCAACCAAAAGGATTTTGATTAATTTTGCAGCATGTTCTTCCTGCATTCCTCCTTGTTTCATGTTCACTCTATTTTTCTCTCTTGATCAGGCTTATTCTTTTGCCTTCTCTTTCATGTGAAGCCAGTTGTTTTGATGGTTAATCTCTTGCTTGGGTTTCTGTATTTCTGTGTTTTTATCTCTGAGGCTCTCCCCTTTTTTGTTGCTGTATTCACTCTGGGCTGAATTTTATGTGGAGGCAGTGGCCCTGGCTGAAAAGCTGGGGGCAAGTTAGCCTCCCCCCAGCCCAGAAAGCTGTGACTGCCTTTTATGGTCGTTGGGCCTGATGTCATGAATTCTGTCCCCATAAGGGGTTGCCCCATTAACTTATCCCTCAATTTGTTTGATTTATTTTAATTGGCTATTTCATTTGCCACAAAGTAGAGACTTCTGTCCCCATTTTTTTTATTCATTCGTGGGACATGGGCGTCACTGCCTGGCCAGCATTTATTGCCCATCCCCGGTTGCCCTTGAGAAGGTGGTGGTGAGCCGCCATCTTGAATCGCTGCAGTCCATGTTCTGTGGGTTGATCCACAATGCCGTTAGGGAGGGAATTTCAGGATTGTGACCCAGCGACGGTGAAGGAACGGCGATATATTTCCAAGTCAGGATCATGAGTGGCTTGGAGGGGAACTTGCAGGTGGTGGTGTTCCTATGTGTCTGCTACCCTCATCAGTGGTGGTGGGAGAATGTGCCGTCTCTAAGAGCTGCCAGCTAATCAGAGGAGTTAGACTGGAGTCCATGCCCGACAAGCAGCCTTGGATGAGGCCGGACTAGAAGGTATGTGGGTGGCTTTGTTAGGGCTAGTCTGCTGGGCCTTGGCAATGGGGGGGAGATGGGGGGCGGGGGGAGGGGGGGGCAGTGAAGAGGAAGCACTGTATCCGAGGGTGCGCTATCACCACCTTCTGAAGATGCAGGCCCCAAGCCCAGTAACATGGGTATAAATGCAACAAGAGGACAAAGAGCATTGAGTGATGAGCGTAAGACCCGTGTGCATGAGGAGGGGTCAGAGGCAAAGGTTTCTGCCTCTAATTAGGAGTCCTGTGACACTCTTCCTTCACGCTTTTTTTAAATTAAAAGTTCCAGTCATTTGAGACAGGGTTTCATTCTGGGATCTTCCCGTCCAATTATCACATGAACTGGGATTGTGACAGTGGTTTTCCCACTTACAATGGCACAACTATTGTGACAGACTTAATTCACAATGATAAGAGTAGTTACACATTTAACATCGCTGTGGAGACACTGCTATAAAGTGTAAACCACATTAATTCTAACCAATGCACAAATATAACAGTTGGCAGAGATTTTAAAAGCCTTGAATGCACATTTTGAACCACAAGTGAATATTACATATAAATATTATGGATTCAACACTCGGGTTCAGAGATAAAATGAGAGCATTGAACGGTGAATTACCCAGAATCGCATAAATTCGAACAGCTAAAAGATGATCTGATTAAAGATAGATTTGTCCTCGGATTGAGACGCCACACTGAGAACAAGTCTACTGAAAGTTGGGAAACTGACACTAAAGAAAGTGTGAGATGTGTATTGAAATGCAGACATTGTGAAACAACAGTTAGAGCATATGCATGGTAGCACAGACCATGAGATATGTTATTCTGACAGACTGTCCAAACCAAACAAACTGAGAAATTGCAAACATAATTCTGTGGGGCACAGCATGCACAGGGAAAGAAGGATCGCCAGCATGGAGTGAGCCATGTTTTAACTACAAGAAGCACCACTATCTCACACACAAGTGCTTGACGACAACAAAAAGCAAAACAAGCCTATATAGATGGCCACGGAAGCAAATCTGATGCACTTTACAACAGGTTGGTTCAGTCAAGTCGAGTCAACAAATGGTTTGTGATTTTTATCCACAGAGGGAAAGTTTCAAGTGAACAAGAAATGTTAGACAGATACTGGTGCGTTATGACAACATAAGCTAATGGATAGAATATAAAGGTAAGGAAGTACTATTGCAACTATACAATGCATTGGTGAGACTGCACCTGGAGTACTGTGCACAGTTTTGGTCCCCTTATTTGAGGAAAGGCGTAGTGGCATTGGAGGCAGTTCAGCGGAAGTTCACTAGATTGATTCCAGAGATGAGGGGTTTGTCATATGAAGAGAAATTGAACATTTTAGGCCTATAATCTCTGGAATTTAGAAGAATGAGGGAAGATCAAATTGAGGTATTCAAGGTGATAAAAGGATAAAGTAGATGTGGAGTGGATGCTTCCTCTTGTGAGGCATTCTGGGATGAGAGGCCATAGTCTTCGGATAAGAGATAGCAAATTTAAAACAGAGTTGAGAAACTACTTCTCCCAAAGGGCTGTGATTCTGTGGAATTCACTGCCCCAAAGTGCAGTGGATGCTGGGACAGTGAGTAAATTTAAGGAGGAGTTAGTCAGATTTTTAATGGATAATGGGCTGAAGGGTTATGATGGGAAGGCAGGAAAATGGGGACGAGGAGCATATCAGCCATGATTGAATGGCGGAGCAGATTCGATGGTCCAAATGGCCTAAATTCTGCTCCTATATCTTATGAACTTAAGAACTAAGTGGTTCAATGTGGTGATCTGAAAATGAAACCATCGGAATAAGATTGAGGTTATATGATGTCACAATACTCATAACAGAGGGTGAATTAGTCTGACAACTCATTGCAATGGCAAGAAGGAAGATCTCAAGTTCCAGATCATGATGTAATGCAACAATCACTCATCTCAGTTGGACCAAGTCTAAATTTTGGGCTGGCAATCCTAAATATACCAACAAAGAATGGGCAACAAAAGACCCGAGGAAAAGGGCAGAAATGACCCCAGAGAGGAAAAACTCCAGAGAGTGCCAGAGAGAAGGAGACAATATTCAAATAAACCACAAATGATTGCTGACTCCGTCAATGCAATAAAATGCATGACCAGAAGTTAAATGCTTGAACAAATGCTCACATCAGAACTGAAGTGGAGAATTAAAGGACAAGATTCCAGATGAGTCTATACTTTAGAAAACACACAAACTGAAGTCTTCAATGAACCAAAGATGTGCAAGATCTGACCAAACATATTTCAGGGACAACACAAAAGTAGCCGGAGGAACGAATGCCCCACAATTCCACAGTTGGCAACTCAAGGTGGGGAAAAAAAATCCAAACAGATATACAGGCAAAACTGTAAGCATATCTGAACAACAAGCGAAGCTGTTCCTTCACAGCAATCAGGTAGTCTGGGAGAAGGGACCTCAGCAGCTCTGGTGAATGCACGACCACTTTTAATCCCAGAGGTCCATGCGTCCCCAACAACTGCAATGGAACAACATCAATCACCAAAGCAACAAGGACCAGAGGGGCAAAAACTGTCCAGACAAAGAACATCACCCAGAACAGTCAATGCACGTAGATTCCAATAAGAGACCCACATGGGCTAAGGACTATGGGTGGAATTTTACGACCTCAAAACCCCGCCCAAGGTCAATGGATCTTTCCATGCTCTGCCCCTCACCCACTCCGATAAAATTCCAGCCAGTGTCTGTAATTCTCCAAGCCTTTCGGGCCAGTAAGATCTTCTGGTTAATCTGTCTGTAGTTAGCAGGTTTGTCCTCTCCCTTTATTTGTAACATTTTCAAACGTACAGTTCCCTGGAACTTAGAATCATAGAATCCCTGCAGTGCAGAAGGAGGCCATTCAATCCATCATGCCTGCACCAACTCTCCAACAGAGTATCCTACCCAGGTGTACTCCACGTATTTGCCCTGCTGATTTCCTCTAGCCCACACACCCTGGGACATTAAGGGGCAATTTAGCATGGTCCATCCACCTAACCTGCACATCTTTTGGACTGTGAGAGGAAACCGGAGCACCCAGAGGAAATCCACACGGACATGGGAAGAACATGCAAACTCCACACAGAGTGTCACCCAGGGCCGGAATCAAACCTGATCCCTAGCACTGTGAGGCAGCAGTGTTAACCACTGTGCATCCGTGCTGCCCTTCTGCCACATCTAACCTTCCATCATCAAGGATGCATAATGAGGCTTGGCTGAGAGCCTAGATGCATTCACATTAGACATGGGTATTACACAAGGGAAACATTGCTCGATTGACAGCCATTTCTCTGTGATCTATTTTGTCAATTGACCATGTTTATTTACACAACATAAATGTAGTTTCAGCGATTGATACTTTGAAAGGTCTGGTTGATTGACACTTTTTATAGAGTTGTGTAAAAGCACTTTGTTTAAAGTAGGGAGTCATGAGTGAATGACATTTTTAAAGCTTGATTCACATATGCTGTTGTTATCATTAGGGTTAATTTGTTCTGTGCAGACTACATAATGGGAGAGTTGGCTTGGAATGCGTTGGCATTGAAGGTATGAGGTGTCATGGGGATGGACTAGTGGGTGGAACGTAATGTGTTTGGATGGAGAATTTGTGGGGCTATGGGGGTGTTTGGAGAGGCATAAATTGGCATGGAGGGTATAAATAGTCATGGGAGTTGGGTGGAAGGGCATAGGTTGCTAAGTGGTCTGTGGTTTGCAACACCTCCTGAGGGGCCATGAACCGCAAGTCCTTGAAAAGCTGCCCTGACACCACAAAAATTGAATGGGCTGGAGATTCCCATGCCTATTATGGAGCAGACCAGGTTGTGAATGCAGGATCTGCATTCACATCATCCCACATCCTTATCCCATGCTGGTGAAAATTGGGGGTGCCAGGATTGGAACATGAACAAGGGCACTCAGGCCCCTTTGGAAATCAACAGTTCCCAACCTCTCACCATTTAAAAAATACTCCTGCATTTCTGTTTTTTCTACCAAAGTGGATAACTTCATACCTATTCAAATTATATTCCATCTGCCCTGTTCTTGCCCATGCACTTAGTCTGTCCATTATCACCTTGAAGACTCCTTGCATCCTCCTAACAGCTTACATTCCCACCTAGTTTTATGTCATCAGAAATTTGGAAATATTATATTTAGTCCCCACATAGACTGTGAACAGCTGTGGCCCCAGCATTGTCCTGTAGTCACTCTGTGACATCCTTGACTCTGGCACCAGCAGCACTAAATACCATCCTGGCGTCACGTCTATGGCTGCAGAAACACCTGTCTGTTCCACTAACTACTGAATCTCCTCTCAATGTTTCTTTTCCATTCTTTCCCCCTCTTGAACCACCTGTGGTGCCACGGACTTGACTTTTGCTGCACTCTTCTGAGGGTCATGATGTGGGGATGCCGGCGTTGGACTGGGGTAAGCACAGTAAGAAGTCTCACAACACCAGGTTAAAGTTCAACAGGTTTATTTGGTAGCAAATACCATAAGCTTTCGGAGCACAGCTCCTTCGTCAGATGGAGTGGATATCTGTTCTCAAACAGTGCAAACAGACACAGAAATCAAATTACAGAATACTGATTAGAATGCAAATCTCTACAGCCAGCCAGGTCTTAAAGGTACAGACAATGTGGGTGGAGGGAGCATTCAACACAGGTTAAAGAGATGTGTAATGTCTCCAGACAGAACAGCTAGTGAAATTCTGCAAGTCCAGGAGGCAAGCTGTGGGGGTTGCTGATAATGTAACATAAATCCAACATCCCGGTTTAGGCCGTCCTCATGTGTGCGGAACTTGGCTATCAGTTTCTGCTCAGCGACTCTGCGCTGTCGTGTGTCGTGAAGGCCGCCTTGGAGAGCGCTTACCTGAAGATCCAAGGCTGAATGCCCGTGACTGCTGAAGTGCTCCCCCACAGGAAGAGAACAGTCTTGCCTGGTGATTGTCGAGCGGTGTTCATTCATCCGTTGTCGTAGCGTCTGCATGGTTTCCCCAATGTACCATGCCACGGGACATCCTTTCTTGCAGCGTATCAGGTAGACAACGTTGGCCGAGTTGCAAGAATAGGTACCGTGTACCTGGTAGATGGTGTTCTCATGTGAGATGATGGCATCCGTGTCGATGATCCGGCACGTCTTGCAGAGGTTGCTGTGGCAGGGTTGTGTGGTGTCGTGGTCACTGTTCTCCTGAAGGCTGGGTAGTTTGCTGCGGACAATGGTCTGTTTGAGGTTGCGTGGTTGTTTGAAGGCAAGAAGTGGGGGTGTGGGGATGGCCTTGGCTGAGGGAACATTGCTGTCACCAGTATCCAAAATGTAAAACTATTAGTGAGTGAGAATCCCAGAATTGGGTCCTGCCTGACAGTTTTAAAGGTCTGCGAAGTCAAGCCAACTCCACTGAAAATCCAGCTGTAGGTGAAGGTTTATGGTAAACCCCCAGAAATGTAACAGCTTCTTTTCTGTTCCTGAACTCGAACCAAATAGATTACGGTCCAATGCAAGTTTAATATAGCTTCACAACTTTTGAAATCTATCCCCTTAGAAGTAAACCTATATCCCTAGAAATGCTTTGTTGGCAATTTAAATTTCTTTGCTGACCTGTGATGCTGCATTTAATGATTTGTTCACTTCTATTCCTAGATTCCTTTATTCTTCTACCTCTTAAGTCTAGGTGATGTTTCTGATTATCCGAACAAAGTGCATCAGTCTGTGGTTATCTGTGTTAAAGTTCATTTGCCACTTAACTACACAGTCTGCAAGCTTTCAAATGTCACTTCTCTGTAGGCATCAACTCACAGCTTTTTCTTTGTGCAACTCACTAAAATCGCTTCAAGTATCACCGAAAACTAATGTCTGTGCACACATCAACTTTAATGCAACTATGGTTACATCAATACATGTAGACCTTGGTATTCCTCTTTGTAGTACCTGGGGAAAATTCATTTTCCAGCTGCTCTGGGAGGTAAAGAACCAGATAGGTCAGGTCTCCACACACATCAAGTTACTCCATCATTGCTTCAACTTCTACCAATGCATGGAGCAGGGCCTGTAACTAATCAATGTATATCTAACATTGAGATGTCAGTGAAATGAGTTCCTGGCTTAATTCTGTTGCTGGAAATTCCTCCCTTTGCATTTCGAGGTTTATTTATAATGGCTGCCACTAGACACTGACCCTGGACTCCAGCCTCTCCCCACCCCTTACCCCCTCCTGATTAAAGAATCAAAGAAGTATTGACAACAAGGTGGCTAATGAAATATAGGTTAAAAAGGATAGGTCATCCAGCTCTTTAAGGGAGCCATTGGATGTTTGGCCTTGGAGGGCTTAGGGTGTGTCTTCAATAACAGCCAGCAATCCAATCTGGACAACCAAATAGCCTCTCATTTCCACCCTCAAGTCTTGGCACAAAACCTTGCCAGAGGATGGGCTTTCATCAGACATGTTACATGGTAATGTTAGTGTAACACATTCCAAATAACTGAATTGATCTTACATTGTACTCCATCTCTCAAAGCAAAAGGAGGAAGCAATATCAAGGTTATAGTATATGTGTGCAACCTACAGTTTCTACCATTCTTCTGCTTGCTGCTGGTATGAAATGTGTTATTTTACACCCAGCCTCATGCTTCTCTGAGATCCCTCCGAGTGTCATTGATATGTGAGATGACTAGTTGCCACGTGTTAATATGAGCTCTTCCTACCAAGATGGCCTTCATCTCATTGAAGAGCATCCCTTTCCTTCATGGGCGACTCTATCTGTTTCCTTAGTGCCACATGTGTATCTGAGATCAGTAGTGTAAGGACATGTATGTAAAAGACAGCAGCATATTCTGAATATATTCCTGTCTGGTTCTGGAGCTATCAATATAGCAATGAAATGGTTGCAGATTTGTGTTGCCATGTCGATGTCATGCAATTGTTGCTTTTGCTCACCACATCCTTTTACTTCTTCTTGGCACAACCTTCAGATAGTTTCCTCCAATCAATCGGAAACTGTGCCTCCTTCCTCTTGTGTTATTTTGACAGGCGGCATTTTCAATGCGGACCCTGAAAACTTGCCGGTTGTCTTGCCCAGCTGTTCATCTCTCAGCATTCGGCAATCTTTCCAAATTAAAATTCCATGGTGGAACCTGACATTTGAAACTGCTGCAAGTATTGCAATCCTGCAGCAGCCTACTGTTTCCCAACTCCTAAGCAGAGCAGAAGTCCATCCAGAACTTTCCAAGAAGGTTGCACTGAGGTCAGTATTGAACAGTCCAGCAGTTGGCCACCATTCTGGCAGCAATCAATGTTATGGAGAGAAATCCAGGCAATAGATTGTTCAATAGTTTAGTAAGTGCAGATTGTTAATGCATTGATTGTTGCAGATAACTTGATGTTTGTCAAAAAAATGTAAATTCTCTGCATTTAAATGAAGTTCTGGATATTTCGATTAATTAGTCAGAGGAATAAGAATCGTGGCACTCAGTGAAACTGTACAGAGCCTTTCACACACATTATTCCCCCTTTACCCCTATAAAAACTCTATGGCAAATAATTACGTAAGGAACTAAAGATAATGTTTGGAATGATAATCAGAATAGATCAGCTAATATTTCAATTGGGAAAGGTTCAATCATTTAGTGTTAAATTGTTTCTCTTTTAGTCATTTTTTCCTGAGATTAGATTCATGATCACTTTTAAAAGCAAAATAACCTCTTTTGGTTTCATTGGGAAATTTAGGAAGTTTGGTCCCTGTAGTATAAATGTATCACAAGTTGTGTGGATATGAATGTACTGGACATGTTAATATATCTGTGTTGATATATAGGTATTTACAAATACTTATATACACCTTATTTTGTTCAAAATTACATTTTTGATTATATTCCAAGTTTTATAGGAATAGTAAGAAGTCTCACAACACCAAGTTAAAGTCCAACAGGTTTATTTGGAACCTATGCTGCTCTTTCATCAGGTGAGTGGAACAGTTTTTATTTTATAAGAATGGTTGATTTGAATATTTCATTATAAATCTTTTACTTTCAATATGCTCTGGGGAAATGAATATAGTATTTTAGATGATGAATGGTGTTGTTCTGTATGATTAGGTGTACTCCAGATATTTTTCTTCCGAGTTCTGTCCCAGTTTTATTTTAAAAAGCAATCCATGCTTGAACTAATGTTCATTATCTATGAATACAAAGTTTAATAATTTTGTAAAAGCTGTTTCACAAATGCTTGTTTTTTAACGAGATTGTTTTCAGGTTGTTCGACGGCAATGCAATAAGAGACAAGGGCCTTGTGTACAGCATCTGACTTGAGGGAATCTGAGCCATAGATCTGGGATTATTGTTAATAATAAAAATATCCATTAATACATACCACAATGATGAACCCATTAAATGAGATACTTGGTCCAAGTATAAAATGGATTCTATTTCCAATCTTTTGTAATTTAATATCTATACTGATGTATATATAAAATGATGATGGGGGAATTCCACAATATGCCTAGCTGCCCTCCACCCCACCAAAGTGAAGCAACATGTTTTATATTAGAATATCCCAGTAACTGTATACGAATAGTTCAGGCAGCTCTTTTGTTACTCTTTTGCTGAGTGGAGACAATAGGCCTGGGTTTTGTTGGGACAAGCCATTTTGCAGAATGCCCAGTTTGACTTGTTGTGAAAGTTTAGGATTCAAATTTTTTTTTGCTGGGAATGCAAGCTGATAAAGGTGCCATAAAGGCAGTGGGACAACAAGAATGTCAATGGATCATAGAATCCTACAGTGCAGAAGAAGGCCATTTGTCCCATCGAGTCTGCACCGACCACAATCCCAGGCCCTATCCTCTTAATCTCACATATTTGGTCTAGCTAGTCCCCCTGACACTAAGGGGCAATTTAGCATGGCCAATCCACCTAACCTGCACATCTTTGGACTGTGGGAGGAAACCAGAGCACCTGGAGGAAACCCTCGCAGACATGGGGAGAATGTGCAAACTCCACATACAGTCACCCAAGCCGGGATTGAAACCAGGTCCCTGGCACTGTGAGGCAGCAGTGCTAGCCATTGTGCCGCCATATCACCCATTGATGGGACAAACAGTGTTTCTCTAGAACCGATGTGATTTACGGTTGAAAAATAAACAGAGGAAAGAGCATGAATTAGAATGGATGAATTCAATGTCAGTCTAATACTTTAAATTAAAGAAAGATTAGATCAAGAGTTAGAGGAAAAATAAGGGAAAAAATATTAAGTTTGACATCTTTAAAATCTCCAACAACAATCCACAATCTGAAGGGATGAGATCCACACTTTTAATTGTTCAGTTTCTGGCTAAAGGATATTCATTGGTAGTCATTAACAATTATGTTGTTAAAAGAGTACCGACGACATGAATTACTTCACTTAATACTCTATAGTGAGTTTAATGCGCAATTAATGTGCAAATGCCACAACTTCATGAAAATCATAAGGAGTTTAAGGGTGAAATGCTATTTTGCAAAGTTAATCACAGAATCTTTACAGTCCAGAAGGAGGCCATTTGGCCCAATGAGTCTGTACTGGCTCTCTGAAAGAGCATTCTACCTAATCCCACTCCCCTGCCTTATCTCCGTAACCTTGCACATTCTTTCTGACAGCAATCCAATTCCCTTTTGAATATCGAACCTACTTCCACCATCTTTTCAAGAAGCTGGTTCCAGACTCTAACTACCCTCTGGGCGGAAAAACAATCCTGGCATCACTTCTACTCCATTGACCCATTAGTTTGAATCTGTTCCCTTTAGTTCCTGATGTACTCTGGAGAGGGGACAGATTCTCACTATTTTTGCTGTCCATCGCTCAGGATCTTGAATATCTCCATCATATCGCCTCACAAATAGCAAAGCAGCACAAATTGGTCACCAACTTGTGGCAATTTGCATCAGATAGGGGCCGGAATTTCCCGGCTGTTCATGACCCGTCGCCACTGCAAGCGAGGATGGGGAATTTGGCGCTCAACCAAATCTCCGTTCACTGTAGCCGGTCCAGAGATTCTCGCTGGCGTGAATGGCTGGAGAATTCCGTAAGAAGTCTCACAACACCAGGTTAAAGTCCAACAGGTTTATTTGGTAGCAAATACCATAAGCTTTCAGAGCACTGCTCCTTCGGCCAGGGTATCTCTTCCTCACTCGAAGTTGCTGCCGACCACTTTGTGCAAAAAGCACATTGGGCGCAATCTTCTGAAAAAAATTCGAAATGCCGAAGGGGTGAGAAAACAGGAGAGAATCACACCAATTTTTTTTTCAGCGAGCTGCGAGTCACAATCTCCTGGCACTTGGTGCAAAAAAAGAGCCAGGGTGTGATTCTCGCCAGTAGATGTGGGGGGCGGAGCCTAAACCCACTGGCGAGCCAGTGCAGAACGCTCGGGGCGCCATTACCCAGATGCCCCACTCTCCCAGTTCACTGGGAGACCTCCTGCCACCCAACCATATTTAGGGATGGGCACTGTATTATTCAGCTTCTAACAATAGTTTCATGGTTATCATTATGGAGACTAACTTTTAATTCCAGATTTATTAATTGAATCAACAAGCGTAAATGACCTTTAATTATTTTTTACAAATGGTAAGTGGGCTGCTGTTTTTCTTGCCTGCCCACCCAGCATATTATAGCGGTCGGCTCGGAAGTGAGTGGGAGGGTGGTGGGCTAGCAACCTTTTACATGTCTCCCCTGTCCCTACTGAAAATATACCCAGCCGAGGCACATAACCTCCAGCCCCTTGCCTAAGTAGGTAAGGAAAGCCATGTTAGTTTCCCATTAATGTCCTGCACACAAACGTAGCAAGTATTTTTCAATTTTTGTTGCTATAGTTTCTTAATGTATGTTTGGAGAAAAATGAATCAAGAAATAAAGCTTAAAATAAATAAAGGTGCCCTTGTACAAATTTTGGATCACTGTTTGATCAAGTGTGATTTTTACTTAAAGTAAGGTCATATAATTAACTCTACATCAAACAACAGAGCATTAACAGTAACCATTGGCAATCTTTGTTGCATTAGCATCCTCTGCTGGTCTGGTACATTAACTGCAAATGCATGAATTTCAGCTGCTTATTTCAGATCCCTTTCAGAGTGCTCGGATTAGTGTGATCTTGAGGGGCTCAGCCATGCCTGCTCTATGTAACCATCATAGAATCATTGAATCCCTACAGTATAGAGGAGGCCACTCAGCCCATTCAGCCTGCACCAACAACAATCCCACCCAGGCCCTATCTCTGTAACCCCACGTATTTACCCTGCTAATCCCCCTGATGCTGAGGGGCAATTTAGCATGACCAATCCACATAACCAGCATATCTTAGAACTGTGGGAGGAAACCGGAGCACCCAGAGGAAACCCACACAGACATGGGGAGAACGTTCAAACCCCACCCAGTCACCCAACGCCAGAATTGAACTTGGGTCCCTGGCGCTGTGATGTAGCAGTGCTGCCCATTGTGCCACCATGCTGTCCTTACCACTGTGACAGCATGCCGCCCTTGCCACTAATCATGGCACTAACCCTCAAAAATCAGGAGAAGAACTTAGTGTGCAGTTCCAGCGGTCATCAACATAGCCGTTGTCATTTTGCTGGGGAATTCAGAACCGGCTGCCTTAAGCAGACACACTGCTGATTGGGATATTTAAAACTGGGCTCCTAATTAATTACTAGGAATCTGATGCCATTTTGGGTCTCAGCTAGGTGGAACATGTGCCAAACTTCAGAGAAACCCAAAGGTTCATTCTGAATTATATTTTAAACCAAGATATATTTTACACTTCTGGGCTCTCCTACCCCAAAGGCAACGTCCCTTCAAACCCCCCCCCCCCCCCACTATTCCCTCACACAGCCCTTCCACATCCCAACCCCAGAACACAGCTGTCCATCAGATGGACCAACTGCCACCTCTGAGTCAGTTGGCAAGTCAGGTACTGGAGAAGCAACTGGAAGGAGTCAAGAGCTTTGATAGGGCTGCCCAATGTTGATTTGATTTATTGTCACATATACTTGGATACAGTGAAAGGTATTGTTTATTCCGTGCTTATCAAGTACATAGGAGAAAAGGATAGGGTGCAGAATATAGTGTTGCAGCTACAGGTAGGGTGAAGAGAAAGTTCAGCTTAATGTATGATAGGACTGTTCAAAAGTCTGATGGCAGTAGGGAAGAAACTGTTCTTGAGTCAGTTGGTACATGTTTTCAAACTTTTGTATCTTTTTCCCAATGGAAGAAGGTGGAAGAGAGAATTTCCAGGATGTATGGGGTCCTTGATCCTGCTGGCTGAAGTATAGATGGAGTCAATGTCAGATACAGGGGCAGGGTGTGTCACATACGCTCTGCCCATTTATGCCTGAAAATTGCAATGGTATTTCTAGAATAGGTCTAGGACCCAATTTCCTTTCTGTTTCAAGAATGTAGGTTGTTTGTCCTTTACAAGATAACATGAAAATTACATCGGTTGGTGTGGGGAGCGGGGGGCGGTGGGGGGGGGGGGGGGGGGGGGGGCAGCGGCAGGGTAGGCAATGTGCTCCCACTACCCACTTCAATTTTCAATGACCAGCCATCCATACATCCTTAGGATCTTTCAGATCTCAGGGGTTTCTCTGCAGCCAATTACCATTCGAGGATTGGAGCTTTGTATTCCCGCCAGCAGCAATGGCCAGAACTGAGACTTCACATAGTCCCTGAATTTTAAGTCCCAGAGTCCAGGACCAGGTAAGTGTGGGGGAGTGGGTGGATCACGTGGCTGGGTGGCGTGGTGGGGGGGTGGGGTTTCAGAGGTGTTGGGTGTCTTGATGGAGAGATCAGTGGGAAGGGAGCATCATAGGGGAGCTGGCCTTGTGCAGAGGTGCCTGAATGAAAAGAAAGCCCGTGAAGGAGGTACCCCTAGCTTCCCCTTCACACCCAAGGCAGGGTGACCTGCCTGGCTACCCATGCCCCTGAACTCCTCCTGCCAGTCCCAAAACTGAGGCCAGGTTGGAAGTGTCCGTAAAGTGCACATAAATTGGCCACTTAAGGCCTCAATTTGGTCTTGCCAGCTCCATATCGGTCAGGGTGGATGGAGATTGTGGGGAAGGCCACCTGGGGAATTTTATGGACAATCCCACCTGCAAACCCACTGGTGGGGGCCCTTAAAATTCTGCCCCAAAGTAGTCCAGAGACATTGTTGTTTCATTTAATACAATTCAATTCAATTCCATTTGAGTTTCATTGTCCATTTGGAAATTTGTTGCTGGTTCATAAAAAAATCACAGACTAATGAAGAACCAACAATGAAAAAGTAAAAAATACATCAGCAGTGTAAAATCCTATGTCACTGAAATGCAGCATCATTTTGCTGCCGGGGAGAAAAGCAAATAGAGACAGACAGAGAATGTCAGGCGGACAGAGAGCTAGAGAGAAGTCTTTGGTCTTCCTATTCCCTCTCCTGCTCAAATCATACAATCCCTACAGTGCAGAAGGAGGCCATTCAGCCCATTGACTCTGCACCAATCACGATCCCACCCAGGCCCCATTCCCGCAACGCCATGTATTTACCCTGCTAATCCCCTGACACTAGGGTCAATTCACCATGGCCAATCAACCTAACCCGCACATCTTTGGACTGTGGGAGGAAACCGGAGCACCCAGAGGAAACCCACACAGACACGGGGAGAACATGCAGACTCCACACAGTCACCGGAGGCCAGAATTGAATCCAGGTCCCTGGAGTTGCGAGGTAGCAGTGCTAACCACTGTGCCACCATGCCGCCCAATTAATGGGACCAACATCTCTCCTTGACATAGGAACATCTGATGGGGCTGTCTGGATGGGATCTAATGATGTGCTTATGGCTCCCTGCCTGTCTCCTGTACAAGAAATCAGTGGTTTGTTGGGGGAATAGAGAAGAGACTGATGGGAAGTTTTGAGAAGCCCTCCATCCCTGGCTAGTCATAGCCTGTCTGTAAACAATTGACCATCTTTTTGTCCTGCTATTTCTTGTGTTAATTTGCTGCATAGTTTGACAAAGGAACTTCCTTTGTGTTTTTGGATAGAGGGACCCTGAAGAGATTCTGTTTTTCTACTTCTGGGATTCTAGACCGAGGAGCCCAACTGCCTGTGCTTGTGGCTCCAGCCCGTTAGAGGTGTCCCAGTCCTGATGCCCCTTGCAGAGCGGTGGTGGTTCCTTCACAGTGACTCTCCCAGACCACCTCTCCGCTCCCTTGGCAATGCAAGAGCTGCGCACATGTAGACCTGAGTAGGGACATTGGCTGATGACCACTGTACTCAACACCCCTGAGATACAGCTGATGTCTCTGTGTATGTTTAATGGGTTTTATCAGAGTTGGTTGAAAATACATAATTCATCCAAATGTAGATGGTAGTGAGATCAAGACGTAGGCCTTGAAATTTCTCTAATTTTCTGACAGATACCCATCGTAATTTGGGAAGAAATGTGGCTGAAATGTGAGGGAAAAAAAGTGATTTAGTTACAATGTATCCCCATCCATTGTCAGATTTCCCAGTCAACAAAGAACAAAGAACAATACAGCACAGGAACAGGCCCTTCGGCCCTCCAAGCCCGCGCCGCTCCCCGGTCCAGGATTGAATCCTGAATCCAGGATCCCCGCCCAATTTTCCAGCCTATCTACATCCTAATATCCTATCCACCGAGCTGTCAACCTTCCAAGAATATTTCTCCCTTAAGTTCCTCAGCTCAAAAGGGATGCAGTATATCATTCGTGGCTGGTACGTCAAGAGATATAAGACGTAATTATGGCCTCCAACCAAATGCAAATGGGCTACACTGGAGCAATCTAGGTTAAAGGGAGGCATGGCTCCGAATCAAGGTATTTTCTGGAAATAAAATCTGTGTCAGCTCTTGTACACAGGGAGCCTAGGGGGAGCTAGAAGGGATCTTGTCCAGTGATCCTACCACACACACCCCCACTCAACACCGATCCAATGGTGGGCATGCAGGTACAAGATTCTCCGAGCATCTGAAACGGGCAAATGTTGGAATTATATCCACAGTGCAACTTGTGCTCCGCACAGATATATTTCCAAGATTAGAAGCCTGGATTGCTAGGATCCTGGCAGGTGTCCAAGGTTTCATTGGTTAGGAATATACAAGTGACACAGATCAGCACAAAGTGCTATTTGCGTTTGTAGGCCCCAAACAAGAAAGATGCCCTCTTCCTGACGCCTAATATCTCTGGGGCCTAAGTTGTAGAACACTATGGGTTGCACAGTGGCAGAGTGGTTACACTGGTGCCTCCAAGTGCCAGGCACCCGGGTTCTGTCTGTGTTTGCACATTCTCCCCATGTCTGCATGGGTTTCCTCCGGGTGCTCCAGTTTCCTCCCACACTCCAAAGATGTGTGGGTTAGGTGGATTGGCCATGCTAAATTGCCCCTTAGTGTCAGGGGGATTTGCAAGGTAAACACATGGGGTTATGGGGCAAGGGCCTGGGTGGGATTGTTGTTGGTGCAAACTCGATGGGCCAAAAAGCCACCTCCTGCACTGGGATTCAATGATTCTATGATATCGACCTAAGTGCCAGGATTGCAGCCAGTGAAATTTCAGGGCCAGATTTTATATATTATGGCCCAGATCTTTCAGTGAACAGTGATGTCATGCCAGTCACTACTGATCACGATTAAAAATGCGTCCTTGCCTTTTCTTGCTATTGTAGCCGTGGTTTCTTATCCCAGAGTGATACACAAGGAGGACTGATGAGGAGAACAAGCCGAGAGGCCAAGCCCCTTCCTGATGTCACTGGGTCAAGGCCCTTAAGATCAGAATGTATGCAATGTTATTGTGGGGTCTTCATTAAAATCTTTAAAAAAACTATATCAAATGCTTCAAACATTTTAATTTCTGTTTGTAGTGAGGAAGAGTGAGTATTTTGATGTTGTGGGGGAGGAGTTAGTGAGCAGTGTCAGCGAGCAGCAGTTTCAGGGGTGGGGTAATGAGAAGGTGAGTATTTTCAGGGGTGTGGGGGGCCTGGGGATTGTCGGGAGAAGGGCTGAGGGATGGTGTGGTGGGTGGTTTTTTTTAGATCTTCCCCAGACAGCTCTCGCTGTTAATCACTATCATCCCAGGTTGTACACTTGTGGTTAACAGTGGGAGAATCCTGGATAATGTTCTGCATAAATACAGGGCAGCAAGCCCAAGCCTCCAACACTAAGGTCAATATCAAAGACATTCTCAGATTGACTCAGGCAGTGTTAATCTGCCCTTCAGAAGTTTAAACTTCCCAGATAAATACCGTGGAATACTTGGGTCGGGACTTCCTCAGGGTCCCAACGTTCAACAGCAGAGAACGTCACCACAGCTGCCATTGGAAGATCTGGTACACATACATGAACAAATACTATGGCCAGGATTCTCCGGTCCCGCCAGCGGCACATCTCCACCTGCAGGTTTTCCCCCGGCATGGGATGATATCAACGGGAATTCCCATTGACAGCGGCAGGGCCAAAGAACACCGCCCCCCCCCCCCCCCCCCCCCCCCCCGCGAGCAAACAACGTGCCACCTCCCGCCGGCGGGAAACATGCGGCTGGGAGGCTGGAGAATCTCGCCTCATATCACACACACACATACACACACACACACACTCTCTCACACACACACACTCACACACACACACTCACACACACACGCATATATATCGATAAATGTTAAACGAGATAATAAATGTAATTTGCCTGATGGCTTAGTGGTTAAAACACAACCTGGTGTGGTTCATACTCTCCACTGATGAGATTAAAGGATCAGTAAATTCCACATTCACCAAATGTTGGCATTTTGCTCCAGGGGGTGTCCTGGGACTGCCACAAGCAAAGCATTATCCAGAGACAAAGGGGGGCAGAGTAAAATCAGATCCATACACCCAACTGACTAGGACTCAGTTTCATTTCCTAAGATTATCCTGTTATTGTGAGTAAGAAGTCTCACAACACCAGATTAAAGTTCAACAGGTTTATTTGGGGTAGCACGAGCTTTCGGAGCGCTGCCTTTCATCAGATGAGTCGTTAATATGCGCGATCTGCTTGGAGATCCTCTCCACTTTGAGTTGGCAGTTTGCAGTGTCGGTGGTAGCCATGATGTGGAGTTGCTGGCATTGGACTGGGGTGGGCACAGTAAGTAGTCTCACAACACCAGGTTAAAGTCCAACAGGTTTATTTGGTAGCACGAGCTTTTGGAGCACTGCTCCTTCATCAACTCCACATCATGACTACCACCGACACCGGCTCCAAGCAGATCGCGCATATCGATGACTCACCTGATGAAGGAGCAACGCTCCGAAAGCTCGTGCTACCAAATAAACCTGTTGGAATTTAACCTGGTGTAGTGAGACTACTTACTGTGCCTACCCCCAGTCCAACGCTGGCAGCTCCACATCATGTTATCAGTCGATCTCGCTTACCCAGAGAATGTATTTTAGAAGCAGCTGGAAAACTGGACATTGACTCACACAATTCTGTTCTGACAGAGCAGCTGACATTAAGTGAGTGAAATCCCCTTCTGTTCACATGAGACACAGGATTGTGGATTAGGGTTCGAATGGCCGCTTGAGTTGATCACTCCTGCTATTTTGAGAAATGATATACAGCAGTCCTTAGCACTATGCATCTCTCTGATGCTGCTGTTACTGCTCAGTGATAAACATCATGAAAGTGTTAGCTCTCCTGAGCAAATCACTTTGATGCATTTGTGAACAGCAAACTGAATGACATTACACATGTCCCAAGTGCCAGTTGGAAGGAGCAGAAAGCATGAAAATTCAGGCCCACGGTGGCCTCTATTGTCACCAGTAGCAGATGGCAGATATTTTCCACAGCTTTACCGGTAGAGGATTCCTCCAGCAAGTCGAGTGCTAAGGGAGCATTGAATTCAATCCCCACTGTGCTGTGTACACAGAACAAGTCTCCTGGTAATTCAGGAAAGAAAGAGTTTCCTGCTCAGGCCTTGCACACAGATGCAATATTATATGGGCAGAAGAAATGCATTACATATGTTGCATGAAGCTTTTGCAATTTGATTCATTCACAATTCAGCTCCAATTATTATTAACCTTGATTTTATTTTAGTGCACAGGATGCTGTAAGCCAGAAAAATAGAATGAAACAGACTCATTGGAAAATGCACCACTTTTTTAACTTCATTATTCTGAATTACCACTGGCATTTTGCACCAACAATAATTTCTGGATTATTGTCTGTTTCTGAAGTTAAGTCCGATTTGGGTAATCGAGAAGGATTAAGAGAGTTACTACATTAGCTTTTGTTCCGAAGTTTATTATCTTTAGAGGTATCTCCCCTCATCGCTGAACAGATTTGCAAGTGATAATATTTTGTATATACAAAACATTGTTCATTTGTCATAACATTATGTGGTTTGCACTGCTGCCTCACAGCACCAGGGACCCGGGTTCAATTCCAGCCTTGGGTCACTGTCTGTGTGGAGTTTGCATGTTCTCCCCATGTTTGCGTGAATTTCTTCTGGGTGCTCCGGTTTCCTCCCACACTCCAAAAATGTGCGGGTTAGGTGGATTGGCCAAATTGCCCCTTAGTGTCAGGGGATTAGCAGGGTAAATACATGAGGTTATGGGGATAGGGCCTGAGTGGGATTGTTGTCGGTGGAGGCTCAATGGGCCAAATAGCCTCCTTCTGCACTGTAGAGTTTCTACGATTTTATTGCACTGCCTGCGATGGTGGTGGAGGCAGGTTGCCTCATGTCCTTTAAGTATCTGGATGAGCACTTGGCACGCCATAACATTCAAGGCTATGGGCCAAGTACTGGTAAATGGGAATAGGTAGGAGGTCAGATGTTTCACATGTGTTGGTGCAGACTCGATGGGCTGAAGGACCTCACTGTATGTTTCTATGATTATCTCATGTAAAAATACTTTGGTTGTTTAGGAATAATATATTGCATAAACTCTTTAATGGCTCTTGAAAAGTTAAGATTGTTCATAGAAATTTTGAAATGTTGAAAGCTCTACCGCATTTGGATGAGTTGACAGCTCCTGAAGGTATGATTTCCTTCCCCGGAGAGGTGGAAGTCCAACACTCATGTTGTTAAGGCTACTCGCATCATATTATTGCTGTGGTGTGGCCTTTCCTTTACTGAGAGATAGCGGGGAGGAGTGGCAGGAAACAAGCAGTACATCCTCCCCCACATCCTATGAATTATACAACTAATGCTGACTGGAGTAAGACCTTGCGGCCACTATACAATGAAATTAGAAATATGAACACCTGACTCTCATGATCTAAACTTCCATCAATCATTCTTATCAAACACATTCTAACCCTTTTTGCAGAGTGAACGTTAAAGGGAGAAGAGAAGCATCTTTTGAGACATTAGTCATGTCTGCACACAGTCCTGCTCCAGGCAGTGCTCTGGAATAATCGATTGCAATCTGTTGCCGGAGATTAAAGATTCCTGTGGCATATGTCATGGCACAATTGTCACTATTAGTGGCAAGAAAGTGTCTCCACTTGCACGGCACGGTGGCATTGTGGTTATCACAGCTGCCTCACAGTGCCAGGGACTCGGGTTCAATTCTGGCCTTGGTCACTGTCTGTGTGGAGTTTGCACTTTCTCTCCGTGTCTGCATGGGACTCCTTTGGGTGCTCCGGTTTCCTCCCACATTCCAAAGTTGTGTGGGTTAGATTGATTGGTCATGCTAAGTTCCGCCTTTGGGAGATTAGCAGGGTAAATATATAGGGTTATGGGGCTAGAGCCTTTACAGATGCACCATAGAAAGCATTCTTTCTGGTTGTATCACAGCTTGGCATGGCTCCTGCTCTGTCCAAGACCGCAAAAAAATACAAAGGGTTGTGAACGAAGCCCAGTCCATCACTCAAACCAGCCTTCCATGCATTGATTCTGTCATCACTTCCTTGGAAAAGCAACCAGCATAATCAAGGACCACACGCACCCCAGACATACCCTCTTCCACCTTCTTCCCTCAGGAAAAAGATACAAAAGTCTGAGGACACATACCAACCGACTCAAGAACAGCTTCTTTCCTGCTGCCGTCAGACTTTTGAATAGACTTACCTCATATTAAGTTGATCTTTTTCTACACCCTAGCTATAACTGTAACATTGCATTCTGCACCCTCTCATTTCCTTCTCAAGAAACGATATGCTTTTTCTGTGTAGTGTGAAGAAACAATACTTTTCACTGTATGTCAATACATGTAACAATAATAAATCAAATCAAAAGATTATCAGTGCAGACTTGATGGGCCAAATGGCCTCTTTCTGCTCTGTAGGGATTCTATTGTATGATTTTGAATCTATTGTATGATTTTACACAGCACAAATATATGGAAAACTAAATATACCAATCGGGAGAGGGAATATGAGGCTTTCCTGAGAGTTGGAGCACTAGAGAATCTGGCTCTATTTCTTGGAAATGTGCACCACATCACACTTCTGTCATATTACACCCTGACAATGTAAACATCCTATCTCGCTCACTCAACTGCATTTCTGGGATCCCAGGCAGTAGATAATCCTGAATGTACAGTCACGCTTACAAAAATCAGTGAATGTTCCTGTAAATGCATGATCAAAGCAAACAATAGCTGAACTAACTAGTGAGGTGGAGTGTAGAAGAGTTTTGAGATTGGCTAAACATAGAAACATAGAAACCCTACAGTGCAGAAAGAGGCCATTCGGCCCATCGAGTCTGCACCGACCACAATCCCACTCAGGCCCTACCCTCATATCCCTACATATTTACCCACTAATCCCTCTAACCTACGCATTTCAGGACACTAAGGGCAATTTTTAGCACAGCCAATTAACCTAACCCGCACATTTTTGGACTGTGGGAGGAAACCGGAGTACCCGGAGGAAACCCACGCAAACACAAGGAGAATGTGCAAACTCCACACAGACAGTGACCCAAGCCAGGAATCGAACCCAGGTCCCTGGAGCTGTGAAGCAGCAGTGCTACCGTGCCGTCCTTGCCACTATTGGCATCAGAGGATCTAGGTTATGAGTGATAACTGTAAACTGAGATGCAACATATGAAGGGCTATTCTCCGACCTTGCCACGCCTGGCGCAGATTGTGCCAATCCCGGAGCGTGCAAGCCCAGCGCCAAGCAGTTTGTGCTTCTCCCTGCCCCTTCCTAATGGGGTGAACTGTCTCACACCCTTTCTGGGCGAGAGTCCGGTTTGCATATTTAAAGTATAATTTAAATCTGTATAGCCTGTTCAAATCCCAATGCATGGTATTCACCAGCCTTCAGGCATGGTGCGATAATGGTGAGAATCACTATTGATCCACTAGTGAAGGCACGATGGTCACGCTGGGGGGTTTGGAAGCCACGGAAGCCCGGGATGGTCGGGGCATGGCCAGGCAATGCCCGTTGGGCAGTATCCAACTGACAGGGCCCAACTGGCACAAGGGCCCAATTGGCACACTGGTGGGGCCTACCACTGGCCACTGGACAGCCAAGAAGTAGCAAGCGGACAGCCCAGCTGCAGCCACAGGACAGCCCAGCAGTGCCTGTTGAGTACTGCCAATGTGCCAGGACAATGCTGAGGGGTGGGGCATGAGTGGTGGCCATGACAAGGAGATGATGCAGGGGAGGGGATCTGACAGAGGCTCGTGCAGGCGTGGATCAAGGAGGCGCTCTTGATGGGGGCAAGCTGGGGGTCTTGATGGGGAGGCACATCGGGGGTCAGGTAGGGGGACCCTTTGGGTGGTCCCTGATCCCCAATGCCAGTGACCCATGTTGGGGAGGAGGTGGGGGAACAGCCGCTGATGAGGTGGAAGGAGGGAGGAGTTCTCCCAGTGCGCTGAAAGACCAGGGTGCCCTCACGAAACAGCACCCAAGCATTCTTGCTCTGAAGCCTGGCTCACTGGTGTGTTCCCAACGCAGAACTCCCCACTCTCCAAAATAGTGAGTGAGTGCGGTGCGGATCGATCGTGGGAGACTGACACGGATACTCCATTATTCTCACCATTTTGACATTTAGAAATGTTTTGGGAGAATTCTGTCCATTTGTTATAAGGGTGTGGATAAATCCACAACTGCTTCAAACTGAAACATGGCGGTCAGGCATAGAGATTGATTAGCAGGAGGAAAATTTAGCACTGAAATCAGCAGCTTCCCAGAAAGAGTGATCAACACATGGAACAAATCTTAGAGCAGAGCGGTGGAGGTTAAATATCGGAATCATCTGGACACTGATGAAGCTAAACTGTAGGATCTTTCAAGATGAATGAATTAGGAATGGATAAACGAGCCTTACTCATCTCTTTCTATCTTGTTAAATGTTGTAAACAAAATTTTCAACTCCAAAACTTACCTCTTTCAACAAAATAATTGTAAAGAGACAATCTCTAGAGTATAATAATTAAATATTCCTATCGCTGCTTATTTTTAAAGCTACAGCCAGTAGCTTTGAAAGCTCTCACTTTCTATAAAATAAATGGTACTCAACTGTAACAGTGTGTGCCTGAAGCAACCAGAGCAGATGATCATCGCTGCTTATAACAGGATGGAACCTTCAATACCATGTTGACCCTGTCAGTTTTACTTTCGTGTTCGACTATTAGGAGCATAAGAAACCAATAAGAACCTGAGAAAACTTCAAGGACAAGAGAGGGTCATTTGGCCCATCAAAGCTCGTCTCGCCGCTACTTCAAGGCATCCAGTCTGGCATCCAACTATCCCTTGTATGTTTAAATCTACTTGCTTGGTAGATTATTCCTTTAATCATTTCCCTAATGACAGTTTTAAATTTGCTGTTCCGTTTTTGGAATTTATGCCCCTCGGGAATCGGCATAATTCACTCCCTCATTCAAAGACATCCAATCTGTCTTTAATTTCTATTTCGATTTGATTTCTTTTAGAAATTCCAAATCTAAATGGAAATTTCTCATGAAAACTTGGCATACTTTAATCACACTCTCTTCTAAATTGTAACCCTTCGCTACACCCTCTGGAGGGGGAATGTAGTTACAATGTGTGACGTTTACAGAGGCAATATCTATTATTACTATCAGCAGGATCATTTATTTATAAGGGCAACAATGGTCAGGAAGTGCAGCAAATGTCGGGGGCAATTCTCCCAAAGAAATTCTAAGTGTCGAATTCATGTAGAAACTGGAGTAAATCCTGTTGGTTTTTTTCAGCGGGATTTCAGAATGAATCTCCCACACGTTGTGCACTGCAGAGTGTCTCAACATGAATCACACTGAAATTCATCACTGGTCAGCCCCAAGATCCCTCATCGCTGCCCCTCCAAGTCCCCCACGGCCCGATCACTGGCCTCCCAGATGTGTCCGGGCAAGCTTTGATGCCGCCCTCCCCCCCAACCCACAGCCGCCTCAATGTCCCCCACCCCGCAGCCCCGATCTCCCAACCCCTCACCCTGCAGCCCCAATCCCCCCAGCAGGAAACACTCCTTCCAGGGTCCCTGGCGCTGAGGCAGGAGTGCTAACCACTGTGCCAATCGCACAAGAATAGAGATGTTCAAAATCATGAGGGGGCAGAACAGAGTATTTGGGAAGAAACTGTTTACCCTCATAAAAGGATCGAGACTGAGAAGACACAGATTTAAGGTGATTTGCAAAAGAAGCAAATGTGATGTGAGAAAACACTTTTTCACACAGAGTGGTTCAGGTCTGGAATGCACTGCCTGGAAGTGTGCTGGAGGCAGGTTCAATTGAAGCATTCAAGGGGGCATTGGACAATTACTTGAATAGCAACAATGTGCAGGGGTATGGGAAAAAGTCAGGGGAATGGCACTCAGCCATAATATTTGGTGGGGAGTGTTGTGGGAAAAATCCACGAGTAGTCAGATCTCGAGATTCCAAAATACAATTTATTCAACGGAGCTCCGTGGAGACAAGGCACATGTCTGTAGCAAACCTTCTCTCAGTAAAATGTCAGGAACGGTCCATCTTTATACTTTTTACACAATAGATGGACCGGAGATTTGAACATTATCACATCGTTATAGGCAGATACAAACAGATACAGACATTTAACATAGTATTGTTCTTATAAATGGGTACATTTCCTATGTCTGTGGCTATCAATGGTTGGTTTCGGCTCATTCAGGTGTTAATCGGTTTCCCCGCATTCACATTTTCCCACTCTTCCTATGACTAATCTATTCCCTTTGTCTCGGGTTTTCCTTATCTAAAAGATGTCTCGATCCTTGGCTTGGCTTCCTGAGGTGTTTGTTTACTTTAAGTCACTGTCTGTGATTTAGAAATGGCTTATCTGTTAGGTTTGATTTGAAGTGATCTTTGTATAAGTGGAAGCCGGTGTCTGCTTTATGGCTCCTTTCCCAGTTAACTCTTTATGTGCCAGGCAGCCATTTTAAAGTGTGCTTTCCTTACATTTTCCCCTTACAGGGAGCCATTGTAGACACGATGGGACAAATGGCCACCTTCTGCACTGTAACACTTCTGTGAATACAACTGAGTTGTTAATTGTTTAAATCCTTCTTTCTGCAATGCCCTGTTTTGGGGAGATTTTTTGGGAGTTGATTTTTCAGGATGGCTCAGTGGGAAAGTCAGTGCTCGCTGTCTTTACCCCTCTGAAATTGACCGCAATTTCAGCATGCTGGACTGGTTCATATTATTACAAAAATACTGAGGTTGCATCTGTCACTCAGGCCTCTGTACATATTACCCCCTGCACTGAGCCCTCCAACCTGAGCCAGCAGTCAGGAAGTGGACTCTCCTGCTCCCATATCACCATTTAAAATATCTTCAAATCGCAATTTTCTTGAAAGTACCAAATGATAAGCAGGAATGGCTAAAACTAACAATGTTTTTTTGTCGGGTATAACTGGGTTTTTAATGTGATGCCATTAATAAAATTGGCTGGATAACAGAACTCACCTGCAAAAGTGCTTAGAGGATTAACTAGTAGATTCTTAAGCTTTTTAAAGAAATATTTACAATTTTTTTCAGAATATCAGTAGTGATTCACATCAGCATGACATCATGCCAGCTGGGTGGGAAGATGCATTGAGGGCAGACGTAGCGACATCAAGCCTCCAAATTATATCACAATTTCAGCGCAACTTGTGGGCCGAAGGGCCTGTTTGTGCTGTAGCTTTTCTATGTATGCAAATCAGGCTCACGTCCTGATCAAGTCATATATAGCATCCTACAGTGCAGAAGGAGGCCATTCGGTCCATCGAGTCTGCACCGACCACAATCTCACCCAGGCCCTATTCCTGTAACCCCATATATTTACCCTGCCAATCCCTCTGACACTATGGTCAATCAACCTAACCCGCACATCTTTGGACAGTGGGAGGAAACCGGAGCACCCAGAGGAAACCCACACAGATACGGGGAGAATGTGCAAACTCCACACAGACAGTGACTCAAGGCTGGAATTGAATCCGGATCCCTGGCACTGTGAGGCAGCAGTGCTAACCATTGTGCCACTGTGTGATGTCATTGAAAGTGACGGGCGGTGGGGAGATCCCTAACCAAAATCTTGCCAGCTCAAATCCCTTTTTTCACCTCTCGCGGGATTTAGTGGCCATTATGTATTTGTATCCAAGACTAGCGTGGCCACAAATCACAGCCTGTGGCAATTTTTGGGACAATCCCACCACTGCCTTTTGTTTCCATTTTGTATGTTTGTGCAAATCCAGCTCTGGAAAGAATGCTGCAATCAGGTGCAGTATCGTTGCATGCTATAGTGGTGAAATTCCCACCAGAGAGGTCAGTGGATCCTTCAAGAGCTACTTTGTGGTCAGCAATGAGCTTTATTGCTGAATGCAAAATCTTTAAGTAAAGTTTATTTATTAGTGTCACAATTAGACTCACATTAACACTGCAATGAAGTTACTGAGGAAATCCCCTAGTCACCACACTCTCGCACCTGTTCGGGTACACTGAGGGAGGATTCAGCATGGCCAATGCACCCTAACCAACATGTCTTTCAGACTGTGGGAGGAAACCAGAGCACCCGGAGGAAACCCAAGCAGACATGGGGAGAATATGCAAATTCTGCACAGACAGTGACCCAAGCTGGGAATTGAGCCCAGTTTCCTGGCGCTGTGAGGCAGCACTGCTAACTACTGTGCCATTGTGCTGCCTATACTACCGTGCGGAGTAGATATTCCCAGAAAACTACACGGAACAACATTTTAAACCTGTTCTTTACAAACAGGTTCAATGATTGTTACACAGTTGAACTCCCATGGCATTATACACTGGGAGGATGATTTTAAATGCTATTGCTGGGTAATAAGCAAATAGTTAAAAAATGATCTGCTTGATTAATATCTCATCAATTTTTCCTTTCTATTGCCTGCATGTTTTTTCCCCAATATAACAATCTGTGGCCACATTTGTAAAGAATGTCACTCATATAAACTTGCCATGCTAATTGTTCAGGTTCAAGTTCCCTAATCATAATTCACACAGTCAACACAATCAGGATCGTAGCACAAGTTGTAGGGGTGGATGAATTTGGGGTCAGTAGCCTAGCAATGATTAGATTCCCATCATTGAAGCTGCAGTGTAATAGGGTAAGGCTCGAAATCTGTTCAATGAACTAACAAAGTTTTATTAACAGAACAACTATACATATTACAGAACAAGGAAACAGGTCTTAAACTCCACAGTGGGCCCAAAACTCTTGACTCCTGGAACAAGCCCAGGCAAGTCTGAGTGAGTCCCCAACTTGGCCCCTGACGGGAGGGGCTACAACACCACAGAAACATGACTGGACCATATTAAAGTTGACCGAAATCAGAACACATGCTGGATAATTGTTAGTTCAACTGAGATCAGAAAGTACCATGGATCTTATTATTGCATCAAACTACCTTGCAAAAGACTGGAGTTTATTGTCCATAGGCAAGGGCACTGATTGTTAACAATGAGAAATAAATAAGGCCAAGCATAAAATAGCTGTCTGCTGAACTTTGACAAAAAGACAGAGAGGAGAAACACTAGCAAGCTCTTCTAACAGTAGGTAGACAAAAGATATAAAATGCAGGCTTTATTAATTATTTTTAAGAGGCATTTGAAGCGAACATCGTCAATGAAGAACTAACTCTCTCACACCTGCTGAAACATAAAGCTTTTGGTTTTGTGCTGTACTCACCGGATCAGGTTGCATGGCATCATTATCGGGAAAGGTGTCAGGTAATGTGATAATAAGGTGTCTTAATATCACTGACATGATTCAGAATGGTTTTCTAAAGTGCTTCGGTTCCAGTTGATTCTTATCCTTTTGAAATCAGAAAACAGAAAATATCATTACCAAAGTTTTTAGAAAGTAGCAGAAGCCTTTGATTGCTGGACTTATTTCAGGATTTAAAAAATATTTAGAACTATTTCTTCAGTAAGCCATCAATGATTTGTACGTGGAGATTAAGACTCCTGTGAGTAGACAGATATTGCACAGTTTTGCCTCTGGGGAGGTTTACAGTGAGTAATGTCCCCATTTGGCAGTCTCCATAAGCGTGCACCCACCCACTAGGCAAAGTAAGCAATGTGGCAGCCTGCAATTTGCTGAGCAGGCAACCTTTGCTTCACACAGCATCAGGTAGCGCTTTAACACAATTTTGGGCTTTAGCTCATGTCCGCATGGAGAAAGAGGAATGAAAGCCCAAAAAAGTTTAAAGTTAAAGCTTATTTATTAGTCATAAGTAAGGCTTACATTAACATTGCAATGAAGTAACTGTGAAATTCCCCTAGTCACCACACTCCAGCGCATTTTCAGGTCAATGCACCTAACCAGCACATCTTCCACAATGTGGGAGGAAACCAGAGCACCCAGAGGGGACCCACGCAGACACGGGGAGAATATGTAAACTCCACACAGACAGTGACCCAAGCTGGGAATTGAACCCAGGTCCCTGGCGCTGTGAAGCAGCAGTTCTAAACACTGTGCTACCAAGCCACCCCTGGACACTGGGAGGTATTTCCCAGACACAAGTTGTGTCTGCCTTCTATCTGATTTTTCAGCATGGGAATAAAACCCAATGCCCACCTGCCACCCACAGCCTGACTCAATTTTCAAACAGGCCTCAAAGGAAGTGGTTGGGGAGAGGGGAAACCAAGTGTTGGGAAACGAATGACTTACAGGGAGGGAGCACTTCAGCGGTCACGGGCATTCGGCCTCTGATATTCGGGTAAGCGTTCTCCAAGGCGGCCTTCGTGACACACGACGGCGCAGAGTCGCTGAGCAGAAACTGATAGCCAAGTTTCGCACACACAAGGACGGCCTCAACCGGGATATTGGGTTCATGTCACACTATTTGTAACTCCCACAGTTGCGTGGACCTGCAGAGTTTCACTGGCTGTCTTGTCTGGAGACAATACACATCTTTTTAGCCTGTCTTGGTGCTCTCTCCACTCCCATTGTTTTGTTTCTTAAAGACTGGATTAGTTGTAAGTATTCGCATTCCAACCATTATTCATGTAAATTGAGTCTGTGTCTTTATAAGTTCTGTTTGTGAACAGAATTCCCACTCACCTGAAGAAGGGGCTTAGAGCCTCGAAAGCTTGTGTGGCTTTTGCTACCAAATAAACCTGTTGGACTTTAACCTGGTGTTGTTAAACTTTTTACTGTGTTTACAGGGAGGAACCAGAGGTGCGAGGTACACAGGTTCCACCAATAACTAATAGTAACTCGTTAAAAGTGCGCTAATAACTCGATTGTGATGCTAACAGAATTTTGTTTTCCCTCATATTCAACAGCAATCTAATAACTCACTGGTACTCGATGTTATTCGTAGTATTAAGGTCAATATCCTCCATGTAACCAACGGTAACTATATAACCCACTAATACTCATCTGAATGAATCATACAGCCCGAATGCTCCTGCCTGGACTCCCAGTCATTGAATTTAAAACAATATAGATTATTGGCTCACTTATAAAGAGGAGCAGAAAATAATTTTTATTGTCTTTTGGGTGGAAGATTCAGAATCCCCACCAGGACCCAACACCCAATGCTGCCATTAAAGCCTCCATCAGCAGGCAGGCTGAATGGCCCATTGTTGAGATAGAGAATTGAGGGAAACTATCCCTGGTCTTGGAAGGAATGGAAGGAATAGGATTATGAAGTCAGCAGCGAATGAAGTTTGTACTTTTGCACTTGCACATAATCTTTCTCTGGGGTGGTGTGCTGGAAGGCAACGATCTAAAAGTACAGCTCCATCTACACACCACCTGTAACCTGGATAAACAGGGCAATAAACTGTGTATCTCCTTAATCAATCACATCAAAAAATGTCATTGAACAGCTCATAGTTTGCTCCAGGACATTTCAGTAAAATATTTAATTCAGTGTGTGCTGCATTGTGTCTCTGCAAGCCATTACAATGTAAAGGTGCTCAGCAGGGCAAGGTTTAACATCGGACTGGATAATAATGCCAGCTACGGTATGATGCGTCGAGTCACATGGTATTAGTTCTGAGAGAACAGTCCAGAGAGAACATTCTACCAGCAGCTCACTTGCTTGGCAGCAGCACCATGCAAGACCATACACTTGGCATCTTTAATCAGGTAAAGACTCCCTATAAAAGGTTCAAGTTTAAGCATACAAGTCACATGTTCTCATCATTGAGACATCTAAGGAACCCATATTACAACAGTGTGAAATCAGGTACAGAACTTGAAACAATGAGAGGGAGAGAAAGGTTGGATTAAGAGAGCAAAATAAAAAAAACAGAAATAAATATTACAAAAAAGAAGGCCTGAAATAACGGCACGGTGACACTCTACCTCATAACGCTAGGGACATGTATTCGTGTCTGGCCTTGGATGATTGGCTGTGTGGAGTTTGCATATTCTACCCATGTCTGCATGGGTTTCCTCCGGGTGCTCCGGCTTCTACCCACAGTCCAAAGGTAGCACAATGGTTAGCACTGCTGCTTCACAGCTCCAGGGACTTGGGTTCGATTCCCGACTTGGGTCACTGTCTGTGTGGAGTTTGCACATTCTCCTCGTGTCTGCGTGGGTTTCCTCCGGGTGCTCCGGTTTCCTCCCACCGTCCAAAGATGTGCGGGTTAGGTTGATTGGCCATGCTAAAAATTGCCCTTAGTGTCCTGAGATGCGTAGGTTAGAGGGATTAGTGGGTAAATATGTAGGGATATGGGGGTAGGGCCTGGGTGGGATTGTGGTCGGTGCAGACTCGATGGGCCTAATGGCCTCTTTCTGTATTGTAGGGATTCTATGATCTGTAGGTTAGGTGGAGTACCCATGGGAAATGTACAGGGATAGGCTGGGACAGGCCTCGGGACGATGCTCTGTCAGCGAGTCGATGCCGACTCAATGGGCAAAATGTCCTCCTTCTGTACTGTAGGGATTTTATGAATCTATGATTTTAAGGTTGGCAGCAAAGCAATGGCACTTACTGCTGACCTCAAATATATTGTCCAAAAGATCAAACAATATCTGCAACATGGTTTCCCTCTTACCCCACAGCATTTTAAATCTGGCACCAAAGATGTGTCGGTTAGGTTGATCCGTTCTGCTAAATTGCCCTTTCGTGTCAGGTGAATTAGCAGGGTAAATACATGGGATTATGGGGATAGGGCCTGGGTGGGATTGGTGTCGGTGCAAGCTTGATGGGCCGAATGACCACCTTCTGCACGGTAGGGAATCTATGATTCTATTCTGTGACGATGTCAAGGGGATCTCTTGGCAGTAGCAATGATGTCAGCAGGCAGTTAAGCAGCCAATCTTACTTCGCACACAACAAAGCAGCAAGTGAAAAACACTTAATAACCTTAAGTGGAGAAATAAAGGGGGCGATTCTCCCAAAAGTGCTGAATTGGCAGGAAAACTGTTCTAGATCATGACTGTTTTTTCAGTGCAACTTCAGACCCGTATCTCCGCACTCTGTGCCCTGCAGAGGTCCCAGTTGTGAATATCATTAAAAACCCAGGGGCAGGGCCTATTCGCGCCAAAGTCTGACAGTTCTGGAGCTCTGCGCATGCGCAGTGGTCTCGATCTTTCAGACTCCCCGTTTGCTGGCCGGCTCGATCGCTGACCAGCTCGGAACCCCCGCAGAGCTGCCCCTCACAACACCCCCACGGCCCGATCGCGGCCCTCACGACAATTTCCGGGCAAGCTCCGACCCCCTCCCCTCCTGGAGCGCCCCGATGTCCAGCCCCCACGCCCGGCAGTCGCGATCCCCCCACCCCACTCACCCCAGCAGACCCCCGACGGGAGGCAGACCCCCACCAGGGAGGCAGACACCCCTGACAGACCCCCCCCCAAGGGGCAGGGCCCCCGGCAGACCACCACACTCCCCAGCCCGCCCCAATCGCTGCCTCCCTCCAGCCAGATCGATCCCCATGCAGAATGGCAGTGGGACCCCCCACCTCCACCGATCACCCCCTAAGCCCTGCCCACAATAGGCCCCACCCCCTTGGCAATGCCCGATGCCCAATGGGCAGTGCCAAGGTGCCCCCTGTGCATGGGCACTTTGCCGCTTGGGCAGTGCTGAGGGCACAGGCTGGCACTGTCAGGGCGCCCATGCCCAAGGGGCACCATCTCCTTGCTGCCCGACCCCCGGGGAAGCCCCGATTGTCCCCCTTCCCTCCAGCAGGGTCTCCCGCTAGTTCCCTAAAAATGGGGAGCTACTCTTAACCCCGCCAGAGTGAAATACTCCTGGCAGGGTGGGAGATGCTATCGGGCCTGGCAAGTTCCATGCTGGGCCTGATAATCACATTGAAAATACATTTTAAAAAGATTCAAATCTCTTGCCTCTCTTCCCACCGGTTTCCAGCGCAGTCCCAACTGTGACTGTTCCCCGGCTCTGGGAGATGCGTATGCGTCGGGGATGAATCCCGCAAAATGGCTGGCACGCACATCTCCCGACCCGATCCGCCAGAAAATTTGCAGGTCGCGATGGGAGAATCGCCCCCAAAATTTTTAGGTGTCCAGATCACCAACAAAAGGATACAAAAGTCTGAGGTCATGTACCAATAATTCAAGAACAACTTCTTCCCTGCTGCCATCAGACTTTTGAATGGACCTACCTTGCATTAAGTTGATCGTTCTCTGCACCCTAGCTATAACTGTAACACTACGTTCTGCACTCTCTCTTTTCCTTCTCTATGTACGGTATGCTTTGTCTGTATAGTGCGCAAGAAACAATACTTTTCACTGTATACTAATACATGTGACAATAATAAATCAAATCAAATCAAAATCAAATAAAGGGTTATGGTTGAATTAAGACACAAGTTAAAATAGAGATATAATCACTCTTTATTTTTTAATCAAAAATACGTGGAAATGTATTATAGTGAAGGCATGTTACTTTCTACATTTGTAAAATATGCTGCTCAGGACAAGTGCAGTAATTATGAAGTTATACATTAAAAATCTAATTGCACCTCATTTAATAAGGTGCACCTTTTTCAAGGATTTTTACAGCAATGTCATACAATGCAATTGATTTTCCATTGATAACAGTCTGGGGGTTATCTGGACAGTGAACCTTCTGGAGAAGTGTAGAATCTTTGTCAACAATTTCTGGATTATTGCCAGATCTGTTACGTATTTCCAGAATTTTCGACATTCATTTTATATTAATCCCTGGCAAAGAGATATCTGACCATTTCTTTATCAGTTGTGAGTTACGGTTGTCTTGACAGCTCAAGCAGAGGGAGTATCAGATTCCCAAGCAAAAGGCCACACATTCAATCCCTTTTTATCATTCTAAATGAGCTTGGTTAGGTGAGTTTTGTCAGGATTGATCAAAAGCTTTCAGGGCCTAGCTCAAATTTGTTGTGTGACCCCCAATTGCAATTTTGAAATACAAACAGGTGGAACATTTGAGCTGATACAGAGAGTGAAAGCACAAGTGATATGGGATAATTGGAGGGGTTGAGGCAAAGAAACATGGGTAGGAGGACTCTGGAGGAACTTATGATTGGGAGACAAACCACTACCATTGTTTGCAAACCCTAATTCACACTGAGCCCACTTACCCATCACCCTGTTCTCGCTGACCTTTGACTCCTGGTTTGGCAACACCTTGACTTTAAATCCACATCTTGTTTTCAAATCCTTCCATAACCTTTCCCCTTCCTACGTTCATGATCTCCTCCAGCCCTACAACCTTCAGAGATCTCTGTATCTGTGCCCTTTAAGCTCTGACCTCTTGTATATCCTTGATTTCCATTGTAGCATTATGTCAATCATGTATTCAACTGTCTTAGGATCATAGAATCCCCACAATGTAGAAGGAGGCCATTCGGCCCATAGAGGCTGCACCGACAACAATCCCACCCAGGCGCTATCCCCGTAACCCCACCTCTATTTACTCTGGTAATACCCCTGACAATAAGAGTCAATTTATGATGGCCAATCAACCTAACCTGCACATCTTTGAACTGTGGGAGGAAACCAGAGCACCCAGAGGAAACCCACACAGACACGGGGAGAATGTGCAAACTCCACACAGACAGTGACCTGAGGCTGGAATTGAACCCAGGTCTCTGACGCTGTGAGGTAGCATTGCTAACCACTGTGCCACCATGCTGCCCTGAGCTCTGGGTTTGATTCAATTTATTATTGTCATATATATAGGGATACAGTGAAAAGTATTGTTTCTTGTGTGCTGTATAAACAAAACATACTGTTCTTAGAGTATATAGGGGAGAAGGAAAGGAGGGGGTGCAGAATATAGTGTTACAGTCATAGCTCGGGTGTAGAGAAAAATCAGCTTAATATATGATAGGACCATTCAAAAGTCTGATGGCAGCAGGGAAGAATCTGTTCTTGAGTTGGTTGGTAGTGATCTCAGACTTTTGTATCTTTTTCCCGGCGGAAGAAGGTGGAAGAGAGAATGTCCAGGGTGTGTGGGGTCCTTGATTATGCTGGCTGCTTTTCCGAGGCAGCGCGAAGTGTAGACACAGTCAATGGATGGGAGGCTAGATTGTGTGGTGGACTGGGATACTCTGTAGTTTCTTGTGGTCTTGGTCAGACCAGGAGCCATACCATCTGTGGTACATCCAGTAAGCATGTTTTCTATGTTGCATCTGTAAAAGTTGGTGAGAGTCGTAATGGATATACCAAATTTCCTTAGCCTCCTGAGAAAGTAGAGGGGTTGGTGGGCTTTCTTAACTATTGCATCAGCATGAGGGACCAGGGCATGTTGTTGGTGATCTGGACACCTAGACACTTGAAGCCCTCGACCATTTTCACTTCCTCCCCATTGATGTAGACAGGGGCATGTCTTCCACTTTGCTATTTGAAGTCAATGACTATCTCCTTCATTTCACTGACATTGAGCAAGAGATTATTGTCATCGCACCATTTCATCAGATTCTCTATTCTGTACTCCGTCTCCATCATTGTTTGAGACCTAACCCACTACGATGGTGTCATCAGCAAACTTGCAAATGGAGTTGGAGCGGAATTTGGCCACACAGTTATAAGTGTATGAGGAGTATCATAAGGGGCTGAGGACACAGCCTTGTGGGACACCTGTGTTGAGGATGATCGTGGAGGAGGTCAATTTTGATGGTATCAGGCAGGAACTTTCAAAAGTTAATTGGGGGAGTCTGTGAGAAGGAAAAGGGATGTCTGGTAAGTGGCCTGCTTTCAAAAGTGTGTTAACCAGGGTTCAGGGTAAACACATTCCACTTAGAGTGAAGGGCAAGGCTGGCAGAAGTAGGGAACCCTGGATGACTCAGGTAATTGAGGCCCTAGTCAAGAAGAAGAAAGAGGCACATGACGTGCATAGGCAGCTGGGATCAAGTGAATCTTTTGAAGAGTATAGGGGGTGTCGGAGTAGAGTTAAGAGAGGAATCAGGAGGGCGAAAAGGGGACACAAAATTGTTTTGACAGATAAGGCAAAGAAGAATCCAAAGAGCTTCTACAAATACATAAAGGGCAAAAGAGTAACAAGGGAGAGAGTAGGGCCTCTTAAGGATCAACAAGCTCATCTATGTGCGGATCCACAAGAGATGGGTGAGATCCTAAATGAATATTTCTCATCAGTATTTACTGTTGAGAAAAGCATGGATGTTAGGGAACTTGGGGAAATAAATATTGATATCTTGAGGAGTGTACATATTCCAGAGAAGGAGGTGCTGGAAGTCTTAAAGCGCATCAAGGTAGATAAATCTGCGGGACCTGATGAGGTATATCCCAGGATGTTGTGGGAGGCTAGGGAGGAAATTGCGGGTCCCCTTGCCGAGATATTTGAATCATCGATAGTCACGGGTGAGGTGCCTGAAGATTGGAGAGTGGCAAATGTTGTGTCTTTGTTTAAAAAGGGCTGCAGGCAAAAGCCTGAGAACTACAGGCCAGTGAGCCTCACATCTGTGGTGAAAGACAGGATCTACAGGCATTTAGAGATGCAAGGACTGATTAGGGACAGTCAACATGGCTCTGTGAGTGGAAAATCATGTCTCACAAATTTAATTGAGTTTTTTGAAGGGGTAACCAAGAAGGTAGATGAGGGCAGTGCAGTTGATGTTGTCTACATGGACTTTGGCAAGGCCTTTGACAAGGTACCGCATGACAGGTTGTTGCATAAAGTTAAATCTCACGAGATCCAGGGTGAGGTATCTAAATGGATACAAAATTGGCTTCTTGACAGAAGCTAGAGGGTGGTTGTAGAGAGTTGTTTTTCAAACTGGAGGCCTGTGACCAGTGGTGTGCCTCAGGGATCAGTGCTGGGCCCACTGTTATTTGTCATTTATATTAATGATTTGGATGAGAATATAGGGGGCATGGTTAGTAAGTTTGCAGATGACACCAAGATTGGTGGCATAGTGGACAGTGAGGAAGGTTATCTCCAATTGCAGCGGGATCTTGATCAATTGGGCCAGTGGGCTGACGAATGGCAGATGGAGTTTAATTTAGACAAATGCGAGGTAATGCATTTTGGTAGATTGAACCAGGGCAGAACTTACTCAGTTAATGGTCGGGCATTGGGGAGAGTTACAGAACAAAGAGATCTAGGGGTGCATGTTCATAGCTCCTTGAAAGTGGAGTCACAGGTGGACAGAGTGGTGAAGAAGGCATTCTGCATGTTTGGGTTCATCGGTCAGAACCTTGAATACAGGAGTTGGGACGTCTTGTTAAAGTTGTACAAGACATTGGTAAGGTCACACTTGGAATACTGTGTGCAATTCTGGTCACCCTATTATAGAAAGGATATTATTAAACGAGAAAGAGTGCAGAAAAGATTTACGAGGATGCTACCGGGACTTGATGGATTGAGTTATAAGGAGAGGCTGAATCGACTGGGACTTTTTTCTCTGGAGCGTAGGAGGCTGAGGGGTGACCTTATAGAGGTCTATAAAATAATGAGAGGCGTAGACACAGTAGATAGTCAATATCTTTTCCCAAAGGTAGGGGAGTTTAAAACTAGAGGGCATAGGTTTAAGGTGAGAGGGGAGAGATACAAAAGTGTCCAGAGGGGCAATTTTTTCACACAGAGGGTGGTGAGTGTCTGGAACAAGCTACTAGAGGTAGTAGTAGAGGCGGGTACAATTTAATCTTTTAAAAAGCATTTAGATAGTTACATGGGTACGATGGGTATAGAGGGTTATGGGCCAAATGCGGGCAATTGGGGTTAGTTTAGGGTTTTTTTTAAAAAAGGGGCGGCATGGACAGGTTGGACCGAGGGGCCTGTTTCCATGCTGTAAACCTCTATGACTCTGTGACTCTATGAGGTGTCATTGCCCATCCTTACTGATTGCGGTCTGTGGGTTAGGTAGCCTAGGATCCGGTCGCAGAGGGAGCCCTAGGCCATGGATTTTGGAGATGAGTTTTGTTGGGACATTGGTGTTGAAAGCTGAACTGTAGTCAATAAACAGAAGTCTGACATAAGTGAACAAGTGACATAAGGGTCGGAATTTTACTGCCCCGCTTGCCACAGGAATCGGGGCGGGCGAGAGGCGGACCATGGAAAGGTCCGTTGACCTCCGGTGGGATTTTACAGTTTTGGGACGAGCGAGGCCATAAAATCCTGCCCAAGGAATTCCATCCCAAAACTTTTTTGCCCCTCTATAACTCACATCTCCTTTAAGATGCTCCTTAAAACCCAACTGTTTGGCCAAACCTTTGGACACCTGTCCTAATATCACATGCGGCTTTGTTTGTTAAGTGGTTTGGGACACATTACGAGTTGACAGGTACTGTCATAAATGCTGTAGCTGTTAGCAATGGATCTACAGGAATGAGGGTAGAAGTTAAGACTGGTCAAGCCTTACATCCTCAGGGTTAAGGGAAAAGACACAAATGGTGGGAGGTTTCACTTGTCTAATACTTTACAAATGTGACAGTGTATTTGTACAGGCAATAACCTTGTACTGACAATATGCGACTGACCTTGCCACCTCCCTTGGCAAGAACAGAGTACATTCCCTGAAGCTCCGTGGCTTTCTGTTTGGAAGAGTTTGTTTGAGACTTTAGCAGTGGAGCAATGATGGTGCCACGACCAGGCAAAGTCCTGTCAGGAACAGCAACTGTGGAGAGAAGAGGTCTGGATGGTAAGTTTAAAAATTGTTATTTTAGTTTCTTTGTGGGCCAGAAGGAGCAGCATTTTACCTTACATATCCACCAGGAAATCGGGAGCCTCTGCTCTCACAAGAGGCTTCTCCCCACACCCGCCATGATTCTCCCAAGCAGGAACACATACCTTGTGCCTGCCACTATTCGCCGTGCTACCTATTTTAACTGCCATGTAGCAGTTTTGCTTCCTGGTTGCTTTGGTCAGAAATTTGGCACGTTGCATGTTAATCTGGCCCAGCCATTAAAACAGGCCAAGCCTGTCTGCTACAACTCCTGACTGGGCTGGCTACTTGCTCGGCCTCATTTCCACCTGCAAGTTAAAATCAAGCCCTCAGATTCTCTGATGTTCTGACGAAGGGTCATCCAGACTCGAAATGTTGGCTCAATTCTTGCTCCACAGATGCTGTCAGAACTGCTGAGATTTTCCAGCATTTTCTGTTTTTGTTGCCGAAGTTTCTAACCATATTTATAATAACATTCCACAGCAAATCTTTTTTTGAGCATTTTTCATATAGAACAAAGAACAAAGAAATTTACAGCACAGGAACAGGCCATTCGGCCCTCCAAGCCTGCACTGACCATGCTGCCCGACTGAACTAAAACTCTCTACCCTTCCGGGGACCATATCCCTCTATTCCAATCTATTCATATATTTGTCAAGACGCCCCTTAAAAATCACTATCCAATCTGCTTCCACTACCTCCCCTGGTGGCAAGCTCCAGACACCCACCATCCTTTATGTAAAACCAATTTGAGAAGCACTAAAATGTTAAGCAACTGAAAAACGTTGGAGCTCTACATATTCAGCGACAAGGTCATTTTGTTTTCTATGCTGATCTCTCAATTCACAGATTCAGTTATCCTATATAATGATTAATGTGATTGCCATTAATTCACTCATCAGTCCCTTTCCACTTCAGTTGTTATTTGGCATTGCAATTTGACCCAATCGTATTATATCCATGAAAGGTGCTGGTAAAGTTCAGACTGCGTGTCCCAATTGATTAAAGAATTAGCAGATAAATTCTTGAATTTGCTTTGCTTTTCCGTATACCTTTTAAAAGAAACAGATGGAACATGAACCTAAAGTTCCTAGGCTGTTGTCTTACCATGCACAAGAAATCTAATGCCAACCAAAGCTGAGCCAATTAAAACCTTGTCGCAGACCACCCTGATTGAATCTGCCCACTGCAGTCAGGCAAGCACTTGGCTCCGTATCATGTTCACTCCTACTCTGTGTGTGTCCTTGATGCTGTTACCAGATGTAGTGAAAGACATGTTCCCTTCTAAACCTTAGCTACTCCTCATCTTGATAAGAAATCATGCCCAACGATTATAAGAAATGCCAGCACTAAAATGCACTTTTAAATTACAGTGACTGGAACAGAATTATGAAGAAAGCAAATATAATAATTGGATTAATCGTTCACAGTGGTCTTGCTGCAGACTTGATTTTGTTTCTTTTCCCCCATCTGGAAGACTTGACCAGACATTGTCATTGAACAAATCTTTGTATCCCTGTGTTATAATACGGTGCATCTGTTGATGCACTAGTCCCATGTCTAGGAGGCATTTTAGGCTCTGATTGCTTTATTAAGTAGTCAATTGTAAGTAATTAATTGTGGCACAACATCAGTAAATTTTACTGCTGCAGCGAGATTGTGAAGCCAGCAATTTAGACTATTGCAACCAATGTCTTCCAATTAGCAGAATGTCATCCTGGAGTAATTATAACAAAGGATGTATTAAATTTAAAAGCTTAATCTGTACAAATAGTGATGCAATGTACTAATTAAGTATATGTTCAACTGTGATGTGACACAAAAGCAGTCGGAATTAGTGTAGATGTTATGCCCCCATTTAATTGCATCTGATTTTATATTATATAAAAGATCTCTATTATTCTGGAAAAAAATAATTGTGTGATAGCCCCAGGCCTCCTGGAGAAGCTGCATGATGGCCATGCCCTTCCCCCAACTCCGGAAGAATGTATTATGCTTATTAATCTGCCCTTGTAAAGAAGGATAATATTACACTAGCCAAAGGGTGAATATCAGCTTCACAGACTTTAAGGCATTGCCCAACCACAGCTCTCCGAAATACATCAAACCTCATCCACTTCAACCACCAGCTCAAAACAGATATAAAGACATCTCACAATTTATGAAAGTCAGCCATACATATATATCCCTTGCACGTTGTCCTTGATGGAGCCAAACATTTCTGAACTGAAGAGGCCTTCTGATCAGTAAATAAAAAGAGAATTTAATACTAATGTTGTAGTGCCATAAATTGTACAAATTGCTACCACACATTCATGTTAAAAAATACATTGGGGTTGATAATGAGGCCGTAGCTTGAATACACTGGCAATCCTGATGTTTGTGGGATAGGTACATCAGTAGCACTGACCTTACACCATTACGTGAAACTAACTCCTCTTCATTACATCTGCCTTGTGTGCCATGAAATCTGGCAAGGAGCAAGCAGCAAGCACACATCCAAAACCTCATTCTTACAATGGTTAAAAACATACAAACATGAAATCATGGAGTCATACAGCAATATAGCACAGAAATAGGCTCATCAGCCCAACCAGTCCATGCCAACCATGGTGCCATCCCAGCTAGTCCTAATTGCCTGCATTTGGCCCATATCCCTTGAATTCTTTCCCATCCATGTATTTATCCAAATGCCTTTTAAATGTGAAAATGGACAATAGAAAACGTCCAAACAGTTGTTCTTGTATCATTATGGTGTAGCTTACACACCTAATGACCCTCATCCCCTTCAACGCTCCCACAACAGCAAAAGCAACCATCCAATTTTTTAGAAGAGACAAAACCCAATGGGGAAAGTCTGAGCCATAGTTAGAAAAGAAACTCAGAAGTTCCTCTCAGACAGCTGGCAGTGAACAAACAAGTCTTGAGGACACACTGATGACTGGAGGACACATCCCATCTACCTTCGGCGTGCAGTAGAATTATTTCGGTCAATTTTAGGGATACACCTTATTAATAATTGTAGCAAATGTGCACTCACTACATGAGCTCAACAATTTGTTTTAGGTGAGTGTTATCAAATAGAAATCACTGACCTGCGACAAATGTGACATTGTTTTAGCAAATCCATTCATGTTTTTAAAAATTACCTTTCACAAGCTCACATAATTCAGGTAGCTGTATTTCATGTGTATATTTACTCAAGAACATTCATCATTGTGTCAGCTTTGGAACTGGTCTATTTGGAATGTTTCTTCAAAGGTTTACTTAGTAGAAATTAGGATTTCTACAGCTCCAAATGCTATAAGATTGACCTTATCAGCAATCTTGTGAACGGGGCCAAAGCCATTTGCTCATCATGAAAGCCTGACACCTAAATAGAGTTCATCAAAGTTATCCTGTGGGATAATGGCTACCCCGATCAGATCATTGCTCAGAGCATTTCACACATACTCATCAATGGGCCTAAGGCTGCCGCTTTTGAACCTGAAAAGTACTCAGTCTACCTCTAATTATCCTGGAAGGTCACAAGTGTCCCAAACATTTGAGCAATAGGCAAAGCTAGTTGTTTCACACTGCTACTATGCAGTGACAACACAATTAGTATTTTCCACTAACAAGATGCTGGTGTCAAGCCAAAAAGGCATTTTTCCTACTATATAAATGAGTAGTGTAGCATATGGATTTCAGTGCCAGTGTGATGTCAGTTACATAAAACATATATCCCAATGACTGGTGACAGATCTTATCAAACAGCACACCCATGCAGTTGTTTGTAATGTGTTTTTTGGGATATACTCCCTTAAGAGAATGGGTCAGGTGACCCAGGATTCAGTCTTGTGCTGACTGTGCTAGGATACAGATGTGTTAAGAAACAGTTCCACTTTGTTTACTTCCACTGACCTCATGGTCTTTTATTAGTCTCTACATCAAACCTGAATGGTGAAGGGTCATGGGCATGGTGTTATAATTTGATACTAACCATAATCAACCAACAGGCTGTCTAACATTAGGTGTGATTCAAAGATTGGGCAGCACTTGCTGAAAAATCTTGAGTGAGATAAGAGTTACGCTAACAATCAATTTAAGACAATTTAAGTCAGACTCGCCATGTCACTCAGTGATGCTTGCTAAAAACTACATTTATTCTCATGCAAGGACCTGTCCTCTAAAGGCAAAAGAAGCATGTCCCAGATATTGCACCTTTTCTGAATTAAAAAAGCACAGGGAACAATACCAGCCTGGTGTATTCTCTATGGCAACATCTTAACCAATCAAAGTCAATTTGCCAACCACTCAGCAGCATTTTCTCTTGTAGTATAAATTATTGCTCACTTTGAAATTTGGCATTCTTGTATCTGTCCTGACGAGTGCAAGATGAAAAGCTTTGTCAGCATGTCTCTTTTTTCACTCTGTAATAGATATTTAGAACTTTATTTTATTTCATCTCAGCAAAGCTCCTGAAGTCTACACAAGGTGCATACTTGAGTGAGTCAACATGGAGGGTGTAAGGGCAAGGGTCATGGGCAGAGTGTTATAATTCATCATGAGTTGACACTAAGTTGGTGAAGGGGCTATAGGCAATCACTGGGGTGGGTGAGGGTATGGGCTGGCATATATGCTTGCATGTATGAACGTGGGGGAATGTGAGATGTTATGAGAGTAAGTTTGCAGATGATACCAAGATTGGTGGCATAGTGGACAGTGAAGAAAGTTATCTCTGATTGCAACAGGATCTTGATCAATTGGGCCAGTGGGTTGACGAATGGCAGATAGAGTTTAATTTAGACAAATGCAAGGTGATGCATTTTGGTAGATTGAACCAAGTCAGGACTTACTCAGTTAATGGTAGGGCATTGGGGAGAGTTACAGAACAAAGAGATCTAGGGGTACATGTTCATAGCTCCTTGAAAGTGGAGTCACAGGTGGACAGAGTGGTGAAGAAGGCATTCAGCACGCTTGGTTTCATCGGTCAGAACATTGAATACAGGAGTTGGAACGTCTTGTTGAAGTTGTGCAACACATTGGTAAGAACATAAGAACGTAAGAACGTAAGAACATAAGAAATAGGAGCAGGAGTAGGCCATCTAGCCCCTCAAGCCTGCTCCGCCATTCAATAAGATCATGGCTGATCTGATAGTGGGATCAGTTCCACTTGTAAGCGGAAGTTCCACTTCAGTAAGGCCACACTTGGAATACTGTGTGCAGTTCTGGTCACCCTATTATTGAAAGGATATTATTAAACTAGAAAGAGTGCAGAAAAGATTTACTAGGATGCTACCCGGACTTGATGGATTGAGTTATAAGGAGAGGCTGGATAGACTGGGACTTTTTTCTCTGGAGCGTAGAAGGCTGAGGGGTGATCTTATAGAGGTCTATAAAATAATGAGGGGCACAGATCAGCTTGATAGTCAATATCTTTTCCCAACGGTAGGGGAGTCTGAAACTAGAGGGCATAGGTTTAAGGTGAGAGGGGAGAGATACAAAAGTGTCCAGAGGGGCAATGTTTTCACACAGAGTGTGGTGAGTGTCTGGAACAAGCTGCCAGAGGTAGTAGTAGAGGCAGGTACAATTTTGTCTTTTAAAAAGCATTTAGACAGTTACATGGGTAAAATGGGTATAGAGAGATATGAGCCAAATGCGTGCAATTGGGATTAGCTTAGGGGTTTAAAAAAAAGGGCGGCATGGACAAGTTAGGTCGAAGGACCTGTTTCCATGCTGTAAACCTCTATGGCTCTATGACTCTATGAGAGGTGAGGGCTGGAGGGCCTAATGTTTAAGTAACAACTAGGACAGAGAAGTAAAGTGAGCCTTTTAAACATCCCATCTCTGCACTCAGCAGCTCATGTGGCTGCCTCCGATCAGCATCCAGGGGCAGTGGGCCTGACTCCATTCTGCACCCAACCCCTGAAATGAAGATCCCGCCATTCGGGACACCTTTTCCCCAGGCTGGTGCAGTGAGCCAGGAAATTTCCGGACTCCCACTACCGACTTGAGAGCTTTGGTGTCAATTGTGGAATTGGTCTATTTGAAATGTTATTTCAAAACTTTAACTTTTCTCAGTAAAACATTTGCCGCTTGGCAACAGACTCAGTTTCTCGCTCATTTTGAAATTTTTGTCCAACTTTTACCCAACATCTACCGTTTCCAAATGGAAACACCACAGATAGTGCAAAAAGGGAGGCAGGCAAAAAGCGGGTAACTATAGGTCGATTAGCCAAACATCTATTGTTGGAAAAATATTGGAATCAATTATGAGGGAAGTAATAACAGCACATTTGGAAAATCATAAGCTAATCAAGCAGAGTCACCATGGCTTCATGCTTACAAAAGATTAAGTCATAAGATAAGAGTCCGGGGTGTTAGAGGTAGTATATGGATAGAGAATTGGCTAATGGGCAGCAAACAGCATGTGGCGATGAGGAGTTCTTTTTCAGGTTGGCGGTCTGTAACCATTGGTGTTCCACAGAGATCCGTTCTGGGACCGCAACTGTTTGCAATATATTTGAATGTTCCCTTGGAGGTCTTGGTGCAAGCAATGGATTGGAGTATGGACATGCTATTGCTCCCAGGGGTCAAAGACACATTCCAGGCATCAACTCCACTAATAGTAGGAGAAAGTTTCAGAACATGTCAGTGCAATGAGACAGGAGTGCAGAGTTCATGACCTTACTGCAATGCCAAAAAAAATCAATGATCTCACCGGTGTTGTTACGGGCAAAATACAGCTCTCGTACTCAATGCTCATCCTGTCTCCACTTACATTCGCACAAAACTCACAGGAACAGGAGTAGGCAATTCAGCCCATCGAGTCTGCTCTGCCACTTAATATGATCATGGCTGACTGGACACTTCAATTTCTTTTACACCCACTATCCCCATAACCCCTTAGACAATTGTTAGTCAGGAATCTATCAATCTCTGCGCAATGACTGAGCTTCCACAGCCCTCTGGGATAGAATCTTTGGAAGATTCACAACCCTCTGTGTGAAGAAATTTCTGCTAATCTCGGTCCTAAGTGGTATCCCCCTTAGTTTGAAATTATTCCCCCTGGTTTTAGATTCTGCACAGTAAGAGTTTTGACAACACCAGGTTAAGGTCCAACAGGTTTATTTGGTAACAAATGTCATTAGCTTTCGGAGCGCAGCTCCTTCGTCAGATGGAGTGGAAAGCTTTCAATCTCTTTTAAAGGATTGATAAAGTAAATGTAGATATATTTCTACCAAATAAACCTGTTGGGCTCTAACTTGGTGTTGTTAAAACTCTTACTGTGTTTACCCCAGTCCAACGCCGGCATCTCCACATTTAAATTCTGCAACCAGGGGAATCATCTTACCTGTATCTACCCTGTCTATTCCTTTAATATTTTGTAAGTTTTGTGGCACTCACAACACTTCTGTCCCCTGCATCCTTTAACTGTAAATATAAATGATCTGCAAGCAGGGACAGAGTATAACTTGGCAAAATTTGCAGGTGATGCTAAAATAGGTGGGAAAGCAGGCAGGGAAGAAGATATAAAGATTTTATAGATGGATATGGATAGGCTAGGAAAATGGGTCAAATTTGGCAGATGGAGTTTAATGTGAGGTTATCCATTTTGGCAGAAAAAATAGAAAGACAAATTATTACTTAAATGGATAGTAGATTCAAAATGTGTCCGGGCAGCGGGGTCTCGGTGTCCTTATTCATGAATCACAGAAAGTCGGTATGCAGGTGCAGCATGTAATAAAAAAGGCAAATTGGTACGTTGGCATTTATTGCAAAAGGACTGGAGTATAAAATGGAGAAGTGTTGTTGCAATTGTATAGGGTGTTGGTGAGGCCACATCTGGAGTATTGTGTCCAATTTTGGTCTCCTTATTTGAGGAAGGATGTGGTGGCATTGGAGGCAGTTCAGAGGAGTTTCACCAGATTGATTCCGGGGATGAAGGGGTTGACGTATGAGGAGAGATTAAACAGTTTGGGTTTATACTTGCTGGAATTTTGAAGGATGAGAGGGGATCTGATCGAGGTGTATAAAATTTTAAAAGGGATTGATAAAGTAAATGAAAACCAAATGTTTCCTCTTATGGGACAATCTAGAACAAGAGGTCACGGGTATAGGTTGAGAGGAGGTAGATTTAAAACTGAGATGAAGAGGGACTATTTCTCGCGGTGAATTTGTGGAACTCGCTGCCCCATAGTGCACTGGAGTCTGAATCATTCAATGGGTTTCAAGAGGGAGATAGATACATTTCTAATAAAAAAGTGCAAGAGTGATATGGGGAACAGGTGGGGAGGTGGATTTGAGACCAGGGAGAGATCAGCCATGATCTGGTTGGAAGGTGGAGCAGGCTCGAAGGGTTGAATTTGCCCACTTCTGCTCCTAATTCCAATGTTCCTATATTCCGAACTGTCCTGTGATCACTGCACCACAATTCATTACACTGCCTTCTCCTTAAGTTCACCACTACAACTCTCACTTACCCATAACTCACATGCAGACTACCATCTACTCCACACTGTTACAACTGGGTGAGGAGGAGTGAACTGAGTCCCATCCCATTCAGCCCCCTCGGTTGGTTGCAACAAAGATTTTTAAAATTCCTTTTCCCTATAAATGGCTTTTCCAATTCAAATGCACTTATTTTTTCAATAAGGATAAAGTTTATTTATTTATGTCACAAATAGGCTTACATTCACACTGTAATTAAGTTACTGTGAAAATCCCCTAGTCGCCACACTCAGGCCCCTGTTCGGGTACACTGAGGGAGAATTTAGCATGGCCAATGCACCTAACCAGCACATCTTTTGGACTGTGAGAGGAAACCGGCACACCCGGAGGAAACCCACGCTGACACAGGGAGAACGTGCAAACTCTACATAGACAGTGACCCAAGGTTGAAATCGAACCCTGGTCCTGGCGATGTGAGGCAGCAGTGCTAACCACTGTGCCACTGTGCCACCCTAGGAACCAAACAATCCAGATTTTCTTGCGTCAAAGAAAGAGTAAGAGTTACTAACCTAAGAAAAAAATAATTAAGATGCAGCAATACACACACGCAAGTATCAGAATTAAGAAAGTTAAGTGTCCAATAAAAGTTACAATAATATGCGATTGATTCCTTTCCTTGTCTTTCAGGCATAGGTTGTTGAATGTTGTAGCATCTGAAGGGAGTTGGTTTCCTGTAGAATTCTGGGGTTAATGTGGTTCAGGTCTGGATTTTGGTGAAGACATCCCTACCACGTACCATCTTCCACCTCACCCCACCACCCCCCACTCCCCCACGCCCATAATACACACTGAACCACATTACTCCTGATCTGGTGACCCACAGCAGAAACTGTTGCTCCCATTCATGGAGCCTGTCTAGTGCTGCACCTCACAGAGTTGCTTGTCTAACAGTTGTTTCGGTGCAAGCTGTTTCAGTAGTAAAACTGAGACCTACGCTCCCCCGATTTGAAGCTGCTCTACCACAACCCAGTGTCTGCCTGCTGGAGAGTGATGTGTTGTGACCATGCGGATCTGGTGTTCAATGGATGCTTATGTGGTTGCAGAATCAATCACAGAGATTTCCACACTGCTGTCTCCACTGCAGATACGCGTGTTAGCCCTTCAAACTTCCACGTTAATTATGTTGCCTGTGGGGAGGGGATCCAATGTTGCACAAATTCTGCAAAATCTTCAGTTCAAATCTTCAAGCACCACCAGCTGCCACCATATTGTGTTTCGACCTTACACAAACCTCACACAAAGATGACTGGTAACTCAGTTAGGTGGATTGTTTAATTTGAATAGATTAAACTACATACAGCAATATCTGCGAAACAAGTTATCACATCTGATCTCTAGACCCACAGAATCCCTACAGTTCAGAAAGAGGCCATTCGGCCCATCAAGCCTGCATCAATTCTCCAAAGCAGCATCCCACCCAGACCCTCCCCTCCACCCTATCTCCATAATCCTGTACATTTACCATACTTAATTTTTTTTATTCATTCGTGGAACATGAGTGTCGTTGGCTGGCCAGCAATTATTGCCCATCCTAATTGTCCTTGAGAAGGTGGTGGTGAGCTGCCTTCTTGAATCGCTGCAGTTCATGTGCTGTGGGTTGACCCACAATGCCGGTAGAGAGAGAATTCTAGGATTTTGACCCAGCGACTATGAGGGAACAGCAATATATTTCCAAGTCAGGATGGTGAGTGGCTTGGAGGGGAACTTGCAGGTGGTGATGTTCCCAGGTATCTGCTGCCCTTGTCCTATTAGATGGAAGTGGTCGTGGATTTGGAAGGTGCTGTCTAAGGATCTTTGGTGAATTGCTGCAGTGCATCTTGTAGATAGTACACACTGCTGCTACTGAGTGTCAGTGGTGGAGGGAGTGGATGTTTGTGGATGTGGTGCCAATCAAGCGGGTTGCTTTTTCCTGGATGGTGTCAAGCTTATTGAGTGCTGTTGGAGCTGCACCCATCCAGGCCAGTGGGGAGTATTCCACCAGATGCCTGACTGGTGCCTTGTAGGTGCTGGATAGGCTTTGGGGAGTCAGGAGGTGAGTTACTCACCATAGTATTTGTAAACTCTGACTTGATCTTGTAGCCACTGTGTTTATGTGGCGAGTGCAGTTGAGTTTCTGGTCAATGGTGACCACAAGGATGTTGACAGTGGGGGATTCAGTGATGGTAACACCATTGAATGTTAAGGGGTGGTGGTTAGAGTGTCACTTATTGGTGATGGTTATTGCCTGGCATTTATGTGGTGCAAATGTTACTTGCCACTTGTCTGGATATTGTCCAGACCTTGATGCATTTGAACATGAACTGCTTCGGTATCTGCAGAGTCGCGAATGGTGCTGAACATTGTGCAGTCATCGGTGAACACCCCCACTTCTGACCTTATGACAGAGGGAAGGTCATTCATGACACAGTTGAAGATTGTTGGGCCGAGGACACTACCCTGAGGGACTCCTGCAGAGATGTCCTGGAGCTGAGATGATTGATCCTCCACAACCACAACCATCTTCCTTTGTGCCAGGTATGACTCCAACCGGCGGAGAGTTTGCCCCCTGATACCCAATGATTCCAGTTTGGTTAGGGCTCCTTGATTCCATATTCGGTCAAATGCAGTCTTGATGTCAAGGGCGGTCACTCACCTCACCTCTGCAATTCAGCTTTTTCATCCATGTTTGAACCAAGGCTGTAATGAGTTCAGGAGCTGAGTGACTCTGGTGAAACCCATCACTGAACAGGTTATTGCTGAGCAGGTGCTGCATGATAGCACTGTTGATGACCCCTTCCATCACTTTACTGATAATCGAGAGTCGACTGATTGGGTGGTAATTGGCCGTGTTGGATTTGTCCTGTTTTTTTGTGTACAGGACATACCTGGCCAATTTTCTACATTGTCGGGTAAATCCGGGTGTTGTAACTGTACTGGAAGAGCTTGGCTAGGGGATCGGCATGTTCTGGAGCACAAGTCTTCAGTATTATTGTCGGAATGTTATCAGGGCCCATTTCCTTTGCAGTATCCAGTGCCTCAAATTGTTTCTTGATATCACGTGGAGTGAATCGAATTGGCTGGAGACTGGCATCTGAGATGCTCAGGAACCCTGGCGCAGGCTGAGATGGATCATCCACTCGGCACTTCTGGCTGAAGGTTGTTGTGAATGCTTCAGCCTTATCTTTTGCACTGATGTGCTGGGCTCCTCCATCATTGAGGATGGGGATATTTGTGGAGCCTCCTCCTCCAATAAGTTGTCTAATTGTCACCACCATTCATGGCTGGGTGTGGCAGGGCTGCAGAGCATAGATCTGATCTGATCCAGGGCGCAAGGGGCAAAGTGGAAATGCCCAGGGGGCACTTTGGCACTGCCCACCAGGCATCGGGCAGTGCCAAAGGGGCAGGGCCAGAGGGGGAGCTGAGATCGTGAGGGTGGGGGGGACCCGCTACCATTCTGCATTTGGGATTGTAGGCCGAGGGAGAGTGGCCAGCGACAGTGATGCATGGTCACAGGGCTGGCTCACAATCGAGCTGGCCAGTGACTGGGAGGCCGGCAGTGCGGACCTACTGCGCATATGCCAATCTCCACACTGACAGCTTGATGCATGTCCAGCGCTATGCTTCCGGCCTCTCCAGCGGGAATAGGTCCCGCCCACTGATTTTTAGAGTGATTTACACTTGGGCACTCTGCGATGCACAGAGTGTGGAAGATTCATTCTGAAAGTCCCGTTGAAAAAAATAGCAGGATTTACTCCAGTTTTTACGCGAATTCGGCACTTTGAATTATTTTGGGAGAATTCCACCCTACATATAAATCTTCAGTAGACAAACTTCATTTCTCAGAGTGAGTCAACAGACTAAGAGATGAAGCTAAATAACAAACCAGCAACGAATAAATCTTCGCTTATTTCATGAATCCTGCTTCTGGCAATAGCCTTGCTTGTCCAAAGTATATATGGATAATTTAGATGCACATGGTCCCTGATTTCTGTCCATTTATTTTAATTCATGGAAAATTGGGGCCAGCATGACTAAATTTCCAATGTGGAGTACAATCAAATGAGGCTTCCTACTGGAAATCCAATTGAACCAATCATGTCGATAAGGACTGTTTTGCTGAATTGTCATTAAGAGGGTTAATAAAGGCTCTTGAATTCTTTTCTTTCTGTGGAGGCGGGAAGCAGACGCCAGTTGCGGTTTTGTGGCAGCAACTCACTTCCAATGGGAAATTAATTTCCAGAATTTCCTTGGGGGTGAGCCTTCAATTGCTCTGGAGACAGATTTCCTTTCCAATTAAAGGGGACAGGACTGGCGGCAGCTTTTGTACTCCCAAGACAGTCATCACTGAGGCTGCTGGTTGTCCTGAAGGAGAACGTATGTGTCAAAGTCTGCCATAGTACCACCATGGTGAACCAGGGGAGCCAGAGGACTGACACCCACGAGGGAGGTTCTCTTCTCAGAGCATGGCCAGGAGGAGGCCATCACATCATGCAACTTATTGCTCAGTGTTGTCTCCGTCTGTCTTCAGTTCCTCCTCCTCTCTTCCCTCCTGCCCCTTCCCTAATGAACTGTCTCCTTCCAGGGCCTCAGCATCCTCAAGGTCATGTTAGGTCATGTGGTGGCACGGTGGCATAGTGGTTAGCACTGCTGCCTCACAGCGTCAGGGACCAAGGTTCAATTCCCGGCTTGGGTCACTGTCTGTGGAGAGTCTGCACGTTCTCCCTGTGTCTGCGTGGGTTTCCCCCGGGTGCTCTGGTTTCCTCTCTCAGTCCGAAAGACATGCTGGTTAGGTACATTGACCCGAACAGGTGCTGGAGTGTGGCGACTAGGGGAATTTCACAGTAACTTCACTACAGTGTTAATGTAAGCCTTACTTGTGACTAATAAATAAATGAATAAATAAACTTTTATGGACAGCATGCAATGACCCTGACCCTGGCAGGAGTGTATTGCAGGGAACTAACATACTGAATCAGGCACCAAGTTCAGTGCCATCTGAGCCCACGATGATTCATCATTTGTTATGTGTTGTTCAGCATTGGTAGAGAGAGCATCTGTCACCTGGATGATGCATTGGTATACAGTCGCCTGTGGGATGCTGCAGAGCAGGACACAATGTCTGTGGCCATCTTGCCCAGAGAGTCAGTCTTCTTGTGCACTGGTTCACAGTCATCGACAGGTATCTGTGCCTCTGCCTGTAGATCCTGTGCTCACAGTGTCCCAATCTCCTTTGTGTCGTCTGTCCCTCTCTTCTTGTCTCCTGATATCTGACAATCTGCTTTTCTTGCGCAGGCTGCTGTTCCTCATCTTGAATGGCCACAAATTCTAAGGATGCAGCATTCATTTCCAGCGGAAACATTTCTGAGGCTCAGGCAAAGTCCAAAATCAATGTCCACTGCTCTGATGCCCACATGATATCGGGTGATTCCCATGTGATATTGGATGATTCCCACATGATATCTGGTGTTTCCCACATGATATTGGGTGATTTCCCACATGATATCGGGTCATTCCCACATGATATCAAGTGATTCCCACATGATATTGAATGATTCCCACATGATATATTGTGATTTCCACATGACATCGGGTGATTCCCACATGGTATCGGGTGATTTCCCACATGATATCTGGTGATTCCCAGGTGATATCAAGTGATTTCCACATGATATTGAGTGATTCCCACATGATATTGGGTGATTCCCACGTGATATCAGGTGATTCCCACATGACATTGGGTGATTTCCCACATAAGACCATAAGACATAGGAGCGGAAGTAAGGCCATTTGGCCCATCGAGTCCACTCCACCATTCAATCATGGTTGATTTCAACTCCATTTACCCGCTCTCTCCCCATAGCCCTTAATTCCTCGAGAAATCAAGAATTTATCAATTTCTGTCTTGAAGACGCTTAACGTCTCGGCCTCCACAGCCCTCTGTGGCAATGAATTCCACAGACCTACCACTCTCTGGCTGAAGAAATTTCTCCTCATCTCTGTTCTAAAGTGACTCCCTTTTATTCTAAGGCTGTGCCCCCGCGTCCTAGTCTCCCCTGCTAATGGAAACAACTTCCCTACGTCCATCCTATCTAAGCCATTCATTATCTTGTAAGTTTCTATTAGATCTCCCCTCAACCTCCTAAACTCCAATGAATACAATCCCACGATCCTCAGACGTTCATCGTATGTCAGGCCTACCATTCCCGGGATCATCCGTGTGAATCTCCGCTGGACCCGCTCCAGTGCCAGTATGTCCTTCCTGAGGTGTGGGGCCCAAAATTGCTCACAGTACTCCAAATGGGGCCTAACCAGTGCTTTATAAAGCCTCAGAAGTACATCCCTGCTTTTGTATTCCAAGCCTCTTGAGATAAATGACAACATTACATTTGCTTTCTTAATTACGGACTCAACCTGCAAGTTTACCTTTAGAGAATCCTGGACTAGGACTCCCAAGTCCCTTTGCACTTTAGCATTATGAATTTTGTCACCGTTTAGAAAATAGTCCATGCCTCTATTCTTTTTTCCAAAGTGCAAGACCTCGCACTTGCCCACGTTGAATTTCATCAGCCACTTCTTGGACCACTCTCCTAAACTGTCTAAATCTTTCTGCAGCCTCCCCACCTCCTCAATACTACCTGCCCCTCCACCTATCTTTGTATCATCGGCAAACTTGGCCAGAATGCTCCCAGTCCCGTCATCTAGATCGTTAATATATAAAGAGAACAGCTGTGGCCCCAACACTGAACCCTGCGGGACACCACTTGTCACCGGTTGCCATTCTGAGAAAGAACCTTTTATCCCAACTCTCTGCCTTCTGTCTGACAGCCAATCGTCAATCCATGTTAGTACCTTGCCTCGAATACCATGGGCCCTTATTTTACTCAGCAGTCTCCCGTGAGGCACCTTGTCAAAGGCCTTTTGGAAGTCAAGATAGATAACATCCATTGGCTCTCCTTGGTCTAACCTATTTGTTATCTCTTCAAAGAACTCTAACAGGTTTGTCAGGCACGACCTCCCCTTACTAAATCCATGCTGACTTGTCCTAATCCGACCCTGCACTTCCAAGAATTTAGAAATCTCATCCTTAACGATGGATTCTAGAATTTTGCCAACAACTGAGGTTAGGCTAATTGGCCTATAATTTTCCATCTTTTTTCTTGTTCCCTTCTTGAACAGTGGGGTTACAACAGCGATTTTCCAATCCTCTGGGACTTTCCCTGACTCCAGTGACTTTTGAAAGATCATAACTAACGCCTCCACTATTTCTTCAGCTATCTCCTTTAGAACTCTAGGATGTAGCCCATCTGGGCCCAGAGATTTATCAATTTTCAGACCTTTTAGTTTCTCTAGCACTTTCTCCTTTGTGATGGCAACCATATTCAACTCTGCCCCCTGACTTTCCTGAATTGTTGGGATATTACTCATGTCTTCTACTGTGAAGACTGACGCAAAGTACTTATTAAGTTCCTCAGCTATTTCCTTGTCTCCCATCACTAGATTACCAGCGTCATTTTGGAGCGGCCCAATGTCTACTTTTGCCTCCCGTTTGTTTTTAATGTATTTAAAGAAACTTTTACTATCATTCCTAATGTTACTGGCTAGCCTACCTTCATATTTGACCCTCTCCTTCCTTATTTCTCTCTTTGTTATCCTCTGTTTGTTTTTATAGCCTTCCCAATCTTCTGACTTCCCACTACTCTTTGCCACATTATAGGCTCTCTCTTTTGCCTTGATGCATTCCCTGACTTCCTTTGTCAGCCATGGCTGCCTAATCCCCCCTCTGATAACCTTTCTTTTGTTTGGGATGAACCTCTGCACTGTGTCCTCAATTACTCCCAGAAACACCTGCCATTGCTGTTCTACTGTCTTTCCCACTAGGCTCTGCTTCCAGTCGATTTTTGTCAGTTCCTCCCTCATGCGCCTGTAATTACCTTTATTTAACTGTAGAACCTTCACATCTGATATCTGATATCAAGTGATATCAAGTGATTGTCACATGATATTGGGTGATTCCCATGTGATATCAGGTGATTCCCACATGATATCGGGTGATTCCCACATAATATTGGGTGATTCCCACATGGTAATCAAGTGATTCCCACATGGTATCGGGTGATGCTAGCAGGGGAATGACCTTCTCAACTGGAAACCTTGTAGATGGGCTTTTATTAACCACTGGGTATTGTTCATTGGCCTCATAATTGGTGTGGGCGAGTTGTGAGGCCTGCTCTCTCCTCCACTCTTTTGAGTATCAGGCAGGACTTCTGGCTAGACGATGGATAGAATAATAGACGTTGAGATCAGGAGCATTTCACACTTTGCGGAGTGTATTATGGGATGTGACGTTTGGCACCATTTAAGACAGCATCAGGCTGGTTTGGATAATACAGTATGTGGGCAGATCAAAAGCACATTATTTGAGTATCAATTTAAAAGACAATCAGCTAATTAACTACACATCTCACTGCAATAGTACAGCCAGAAGATAATGATACGCCAATAGGATGAGATTTATATCAGGCGAGGAACCCTCTTTATCATGGGCAAACCTGCCTGGACGAGTTTAGAAACTGAGGCCTGAGTCTCAGCTTTGCAATTCAAACCTTGTAGAGAGGCTGATTTGAGTGGACAGAGAAAGCTTCTAGTTATTTTTTCATGAGGAGGACTATTTTCTGATTCAGAGGGTTCCTTTGTCCATTACCGAGGGCTGATGGGTGAAAGGTGTCGGACACAAATGGGGATTGTTGCCTCAGTTAGAGATACAACCATCAGTCAGGAGAGAAAGATTAGGAAGAGGAGAAGAAGGGTGAGAGGGAGAAGGGAACACAGGGAGGCTCAGGATGTTATGGTTTTTCAGGAAGGGGACAGAGCAACAACTGACCCAGAGGGTCAGGAGGAGACCAGAGACTTTCAGCAGAGATGCAGAGAGACCTATGCTACCTGAGGATATACAGATTTAGCTACCTGAAAGGATGGCACGGTGGCACAGTGGTTAGCACTGCTGCCCCATAGCTACAGGGACCTGGGTTCAATTCTGGTCTTGGGCCACTGTCTGTGTGGAGTTTGCACGTTCTTCCCATGTCTGCATGGGTTTCCTCCGGATGCTCCGGTTTCCTCCCACAGTCCAAAGATGAGCGGGGTTAGGTTGATTGGCCATGCTAAATTGACCCTAGTGTCAGGGGGATTAGCGGGGTAAATATGTGGGGTTACGGGAATAGAGCCTGGGTGGGATTGTGGTCGGTACAGACTCGATCGGCTGAATGGCCTCCTTCTGCACTGTAGGGATTTTATGAAACATTGAGCCTCTGTAGCACTGAGACAAAGTCGTCCTCAACACCCTAACACCGACCTCGCCAGCCATGCAGAAGGAGTGTGCCTGGGATTCCTCCCGTTCCCACTGACCAGCATGAGTTGGACATGTCTATCACATAGGAGGGCACCAATGGTGACCTGATTGAATCTGGGGGCTGGTTTGATCTTTGTGGTATACCTCTCCCTTTGCTCCAATGGCGGATACATCTATGCATGGAAATGTTATAAATGTACAACTCCTCAATGCCAAAAGGTTGGAGATTGGTTGAGTTTCAAATATTGTGCCACCGATGAAGATTGACAAGGTTGGCAGGGATTAGCTCAATTTTAAACTGATTTATCTGGGTAGCCTGGAAAATTCACAAATCGTCATTGTGTATAGTTCCTGCCCTCCACTGATCATTTGATGGCTCACCTCACACTGTCCTGTAAAGTGCTGGTGGTTACCTTGCTCTGGGTCCAGCCTACAGTCTCCGAGACTAGACATCCCACCCTCCAGCACTCATTGGGCAGGATGACAGTCTGTAACCCACCCTTATCACTAACTGGCAACAATTAGTGTGTCATCAGGCGCTGATGGCGGGCCCGGAACTCGGAATGCCGTGGATTTCCAGGCGCCATTGGTGCACAAACATATTATTCAGCCTGATGTGACGGCCATCCCCTTTACCTGCCCATTGAACCCTTTGAACCCGATCAGGCCCAGGAAAATCTGACCCTGCTGTTTCATTTAATTTTCTATAAGGGTAAAATTCCATTATTTTACAGGTGGTACAAAGGTTAGCACTGCTGCCTCACAGCGCCAGGGACCCAGCTTCGATTCCTGCCTTGGGTCACTGTCTGTGCAGAGTCTGCACATTCTCCCTGTGTTGTGTGGGTTTCCTCCGGGTGCTCTGGCTTCCTCCCACAGTCCAAAAGACATGTTGGTTAGGTACATTGGTCATGCTAAATTCTCCCTCAGTGTACCCAAACAGGCACCAGCGTGTGACGACTAGGGGATTCTCACAGTAACTTAATTGCAGTGTGAATATAAGCCTACTTGTCACACTAATAAATAAACTTAAAACATTAATGCATGCCACAATCACGTGCTTTTGGATATGCTTTCATGTCACTTTTGATCACTCAAATAACACAGTTGATAAAAGATTACACAGAAATAGCTCCATTGTTCATGTGTATTAAATATTCAATTTTAATAAAAGTTTGGTAAATGAGCATCAGTAGCAATCGAGTTGTGACTAAACCTTTTTGGATAAAGAGAGAGGACCTTATGTAGAGTATTGCCAAGCACAAAGTAACTCTCATTTCTAGCATTACTCTGTCATTACTAGTCATACAGCCAGCTTGAGTCACTCAATGCACTAACATGTTACATAAATGTTTACTTAGTATTTAAAAAAAAACACTTGGAAATAAAAGAAATATTGCGTATATTTAGCTGTGAAGAGATTTATCTGCAGACAGTAAACTAAATTTTCTACCCATTGTAATTTGTTGGTTTGGAATCTGTATTTATTCTTGGTAAAGGTTGAAAAGACTCCACTGATGTAGCAATCGCCTATAACAAGAACAAAGTGACCAAAATGATTACAAAATTATAGATTTATCCCATCCAGATCATTTGTTAGAGTAACAACCCGGTTCAAGCAAGTCAAATAGTTAGACAGAAAATGTGTCTTTTAATTGAAAAAAGAAGATATAGAATTATGTCTTCCAAATCCTTCTCATCAGAAAAGGTCATCTGTGCCATAAAACGCAGGCACACATTGGTTCACAAAGTAATGCACGTGGTTTAATGTTCACTTTATAATACTGTGAGGCCCTCTTGTGTTGAGGGCCTGGAATTATACTTGGCTCCTTCAGGGCTAAAAGAGAAACAAAAACATGTTTTCAAAATATATTGTTCCCCCCTATCATAAGATGATATGGTTATGGTTACTGTAATTAACTAAAGTAAGAATCACAGAGAGTACAATGCATCAATGCCAACTCGCTGGTGTATCCTCCATTTAGTATAATAGCTACAATGGCAATTAATCGTCCCTTAGAAGCCAGTCTGGTGAATTTGTCCCCAAAGTGGTAAAGAAGGGCCACCACCAAGGCTTTTCTTGACGTGAAGATGAATACTCATCATCTTCATCTTCATGTCCCTGTTCAGTCCTCTCCAGATGTTCCATCAGATCCAATTCATCCATTCCATCTTCAAACATTTCAAAATCAACGTCAGGTTCCAGGCGACGCAGAACAAAGTCCACACGACCAGCTCCCTCCATTTTTGCTGGAAGATATATTCTCTTCAGAACACGAGTGTGACCTCGAGCATAGGCACTTACGAAATGTGTACCTGGAGGCAGGAGTCTCCAATACTCTCCATTAGTAACTACAGACAAAGGGAAAACAATGTTATATTAATAAAGCAGAAAGCACAAACATGTTCGAAGAGTATCATATTTTTGTGGCAGAAATAACAAACATTTACAACGTCACTACATATGAAAACCAAAGGGACTATTATCCTTGCAATGTGTTCCAATTTGTCACTTTTACCTGAATGGATATTATGTCGGACCCCTCTAACTTTGATCTGTGCCCCTTTAATTCCTCTTCCTCTGTCATCCTTTACAATTCCTTTTATTCCTCGATGCACCTACAAGACCAAGACAACATTGTGAGTTAGTTCCATTTCTGGCTGAGTAACAGTGTCCCCATAGCAATGGAGATTCATGGGGGAGAATTTCAATGGGTACCCACCCACTTCTATCCAGAGGGTAGTGAATGTGTGGAATTTACTACCACAGAAAGTAATTGAGGCCAAAATGTTGTCTGATTTCAAGAAGAAATTAGATGCAGCTCTTGGGGCTAAAGGGATCAAGGGACTTGGGGAGGGAGGGGAGATCTGGATTTTGAATTTGATGATTAGCCATGATCATAATGAATGGTGGAGCACGCTTTAAGGGCCGAATGGTCTACTCCTGTTTCTAGATTCTTTGTTTCACTTTACCTTAAGAAAACGAGTTAAAGACCCTGGGAACCTAATCTGCTTATTTTCACACAAGGATGTACCGGATGCCATTTTAGGTTCTCTTCCTCCCACCGAGATTAGCTAGCCTGGGATTGGTGAACAATGATTTAATCCATACATATAAAGCTCCTGCACTTGTGTAAGAAGCTCAATGCCATTTCAACAGCTCCAGCTCCTACTTAAAGGGGTGCTGTCAGGTAAATCATCTGCTTGTTCACTTTGATTGATATTGTGCAGCTTTTCTCTTCATTCAGTTGACTGCTGCAGTTGACATTAAACTTCCCAAAGGTTTATCTGCTGAGTCTTGACTAGAATTTTAACTTGGAGTTTTTGGAAAACTTTGCATTCTGAGTTTGATGACTGGCACAACATTGATTGGAAGAAGAGGAGGAGGCAACAGTTTGGAGACCAGCAACTTCAGAAAGACAAGGCAAGAAGGACAATGCTTGCAGAAGGTCATATGCTGCACAAGGGTACAGGGCAGGAACTTCATTATGCAGTTCAGCAAGGAGCAGCTTTGACATGGAGTTTGCTATGGGGGCACAGCTATGTCACACAGCTATGTCACTTGCCGTGATATCAAGTGCAGACCTGCACCAAGCCTTGTTTATCCTTGTCGTATCTCTGAAAGTCATCGTGGGTCATTTCAGGTCCTGAAATGGTGACATGAGCAGCATTAGTCAATTATTAGTGCAAGCCTGTATCAAACAGGTGGTCGGTGCAGACCTGAAAGGCAATTGTGCATCTGTGTTTGCCGCGAGCTTAAATGATAACGCGGGTGCAAAATCACACAGGAATGTGGAAATTAGATTCTCGCCAGTGAGATCTTGTTTCCCAATTTTCCCTGCCTCTCGCCGGTGACGTAAAGGGTGGGAACCTCATTGAAATTAATTTTAATACATTTTAATATTATTAACGGGCCTTCCCACCATGTGATCCTTCCTCACTAAATATCCAAACCTTGCTGATGTGATGTCATGTCGTTGTGGTTTACAACAGCTTTATAAGAATAGATTCATGCCCTGGCACCGACCTATACCCCATAGACAGGTTGGCAGTGCCAACCTGGCAGTGCCAATCTGTGGCGGTGGCAGTGCCAGAACAGGCCCTCCAGGGAGCACCCTTGGGCGGGGGCTCTCATTATATGTGGTGGGGGGCTGGGGGTTGCGAGTGAAGGGGAAAGTGTCCACAACACTGTCACGTTAGTGGGTGGGTGGAGGGGGTGGGGGTAGAGAGCTCTCGATAACTGTGGTGGTGGGATCATCGCCCTAATCCTTGTGGGGGTGGGCCTCCATGTCTATGGGGGTGGGGGGAGTTCAGTGCTGATTGGGGCACCCTGATCTATCAGGCTCTGCGCCACCAGACTGACAGTGTAAGCCATGCCTTCTGCCTCCCCTCCCCTCCCCCCCCCTCCCCGGATATTTATGTCTGAGGGGGCGGCACGGTAGCACAGTGGTTAGCACTGCTGCTTCACAGCTCCAGGGACCTGGGTTCGATTCCCGGCTTGGGTCACTGTCTGTGTGGAGTTTGCATATTCTTCTCGTGTCTGCGTGGGTTTCCTCCGGGTGCTCCAGTTTCCTCCCACAGTCCAAAGATGTGCGGGTTAGGTTGATTGGCCATGCTAAAAAATTGCCCCTTAGTGTCCTGAGATGCGTAGGTTAGAGGGATTAGTGGGTAAAATATGTAGGGATATGGGGGTAGGGCCTGGGTGGGATTGTGGTCGGTGCAGACTCGATGGGCCAAATGGCCTCTTTCTGTACTGTAGGGTTTTCTATGATTTCTAAGAGTGGCTGGAGATCTGGTCCGACAACTTGAGTGTGCATCGAGAGAGATATGTGCCAGTTTTCAGTCTGACACAAGTTATGGGAAAATTCCACGCTTTGTCGTAACCAACAATTTCACCTCCTTCCCTATTGTAATGACTTCAATCAGGCCATTGAGGTTGGCCTATTGGAGTATGAACTCCCTGATTAAGGATCCAATTGATGGGCCAATCAGGAAGTCTTTGCCTTGTATTAAACTGGGAGTGTCAGTTCCTCTGACATTCCCAGAGGTCGACTGTTGACTGATAGCACTCTGTGTACTGCTGTTAGAGTTGTAAATAAAGAGATTTTGGTGAAGGGACTTCGGTCTCCGCAGACTTATTACGCCTACGGTGGCCATAAAGCAGTAAAGCCTGACTCTGGGATTTGCAAAAGTTGGTAAGGAGTCTAACAACACCAGGTTAAAGTCCAACAGGTTTATTTGGTAGCAAGCGCCACTAGCTTTCGGAGTGCTGCTCCTTCGTCAGGTGAGTGGGAGATCCACATCATTTGCAAAAGTTGCCAAGGTGCATCATCAACTGTGTGCACATGTCCAGCGTGCTCCAGCATGGCACACTGGAGTGTGTATCAACAGAAATGTTTCCCACTCACTGAATAGCCAACTATTCTGCAACTAGTTGATGGTGGCTGAATATGGAATGGAATTACATGAAGAATGGAATTACACGAAAATCCTGGATTTTCATCTCTGTTTGTGAATCACATTGTAGGATCCAGAGAAATTCTTCACAAAAACCGAAGTGTAAAAGCCTTGTCTGCGATGTGAAATAAAAAAGCTGAGAGCACATGGGATACGCACTTGTAATTTAAACAGCAAATGTATCCAAAATATACATCACTTATATTGCAGGGGACAACTAAAATGTATTTGTTGCACTGGTGGATCTAGAAATTTTCTGAAGGATGACTTGAGTCCTAAAAGCATGAGAGGATCTAGGGCAAGTCCCCAAGAAATGTAGATTTCTTAATGCTTTTTGGGACGGCATGGTGGCACAGTGGTTAGCACTGCTGCCTCACAGCGCCAGGGACCCAGGTTCGATTCCGGCCTTGGGTCACTGTGTGTGGAGTCTGTGTGTTCTTACCGCGTATGCATATGGGTTTCCTCCGGGTGCTCCGGCTTCCTCCCACAAGTCCAAACGACGTGCTGGTTAGGCGGATTGGGTATGCTAATTTGCCTCTTAGTGTCCCAGGATGTATAGGTTAGACGGAGTAGCCATGGGAAGTGTGCGGGGTTACAAGGGTAGGGCATGGGAAAAGGCATAGGTAAGTTACTTTGTCAGAAAGTCAGTGCAGACTCGATGGACAGAATGGCCTCTTCTGCACTAGTCATTCTATGTTACTGATTCCATGTTATCACGAGAAGAGTTTGGAACACAATAGCTCGTATTTTGCTGTAATGATAACAATGAAGCTATAAGTGTTTTGCCATTGTTACACAGTAAATCTGACCAAATTCAACAGCTGGCACTTGGGCATGGGCACTTCAACATGGAAATCCAGAAATATCTGTCAGACATCCCCCTCATGTGGCTCTCACTGATAGACTTGGCACTCAATAATTGCAAGGGTATGAACTTGGGATAATCACTTTTCAGTTCTGCACTAAAAACCACTGAGGAAGTTTGAGTTGGTACATTTAGGTGTCGGTGAGTGTCTTTAATGGTGGAACCACTGTTTATTGGTGCTAAAAAAACCTCTTAAGTACTGAAAAACTAACTTACAAATTATGAAGTTTCATTGCTTCTGAAGAAATTAATGCTGGAGATTTTTTTTAAATAATTAAACAAATGAATCTTTTTAAAGTCTGCCTATTGTATTTATCTCTCTTCATTGCATCTGTATCTCAATCTTTATTTTTATTCCTCTAGATGATTTCAATGCAATTTATATTTCCTGTTTTTACTTCCTGGTTTGATTTAGTGAGGATTCTTCAATTTGAGTTGTTTAAAACTGGGCAGAATTCTCCCATCTGGGACTAAGTTCTGTGGCGGGGGCAGGGATGGTGATGGGGAGTGTTTTGCACTGCGGAGGGCGACGAGAAATCTCACCATATCATTAATTATGTATTGGGGTTTTGGCACTTTATTCTGTGGCGAGGCAACTTGATCCCATGTGTCCCGCCATCATATCTGGGTGCCACATTGAAAAGGCACCCAAGATCATGACCAAAATTGAAAAAAAGATTTGGACTTCCTGAAGAAAGAAGATGGATCTCCAAGAACACCCTGAGGCGGGAAGGTGAATTGCCTCCATTACACTAAAGCTGGAAGATCTATTTGTAGACACTCTCCCCAGCCAGGGCCCAGAATTGCTGAAATTCTGATAGAATTGCTTCTATCCCAAACTCTGCAGGCAGTCCCAGGAAAGTTCCAACTTCTGCACCTCACATTTTTACAGATGTGTTTTGGACCAGCATGCTTTCCTGCTGCTATCACAGAGACTCAGGGAGGGGATAAAGATTCCAGTCAGGCCTTCATCTGCACCCCATTAACGGATGCAAATCAGTATCACGCCAGCAACCGGTGGGTTCTCCAATCTGACCAACTGAAGATCCCGTGGGAAATTCATGCTGACATTAAACCAACTCTTCGGTCAAACTCTGCACCCACCTCCCATTCCCCCACCCCCACCCCACCCCGCTGTTGAATTTGCTGTTCGGAGTTTTCTGACATTTCTCATGTTCACATATTCCACAGATCCCCTGTGGAGGGCGCCACACTGAAAAACATGGCCAATAACTGAAAGTCTTTGCTGACAAGCCCTTGAAAGATTTGTGGGCAACTGTGCACAAGGTGAATGGCAAAATCTTCGCTGAGAGGAATATCTGGCCAATAATATTTAACCTATGAAACCAAAACAGAATTATTCTGGAATATTATGTTTTCTGCACACAATTTAAAATATCTTAAGCTTCTCATCAAATTTTACTCACTTTTTTGCTGTTTGTAGGATGTTATTGGGTGTCAAGAGATCTTGAGCTGGTCCTGTTGACATGAGTTTGCTTACGACTACAACCTCCATGCATGTATTTATTGTGACTGCTTCTGGGTTATAATTTTATTTTATGACTGTGGGCCACTCCTAATTGCCCTTAAGTGTACACAACAGTGTTCCAGTTCTAGGAATACACACAAGTGCTTCAAACCATTACTCTAAACTCTGCATATATTATACATATTTCAGGAAGGTTTGGAGAGGAACTTTGGGAAAATGCCCCAAGACTGGAAAAAGTGCTGATTTTGATCAGACAATGTAGAGATCGATAAAGGATTCAAAAATGAGTCTCCAAATAATGATTGAGGTCCTATGATATCATTGAATCACAACTTGTATGTTAAAAGTTTTACAGTCTAAATTGGGTGAATGCTCCACCAGTTCAATGGTTGTCCCATGTGAAGGTAGCACCAGGCAGGAATGAGGCAGGGGGAATACTGTCATCTTAGAGGCACTGTGGAAGTTAAAATGCTCAGATTAAAACATCATGTCTTCCCTGTAATAACTCTGTAATAGCTTCTGGGAATGTTATCTGTTGCAGACCTTCAAGGGAGTCTGTCTGCTTTCAGGATAATCTTCATTTGCATAGGCCTCATAACATTCTGCTTTTTGACCTTCACTGGAGGGTGAGCAAGACCGGATTTTTCCACAATAAATACCAAAGGTGAGATATGGTGATATGCTATGCAAATGAAGGATTAGCAGAAATCAATTTTTCATCAAATGAGTAAGGGCGAAAAGCCTCATATATTTCTTTCCCCATTTCGTTAGAATTTTTAGGTCTACCTGTAAGGCCCTGGCAAATAGTCCTCCATTCGCTTAACTACCTTCTCTAAAATTTTCCTTTTAGTTATTATACTGCAAACCATTTTAAGCTGAACCCCGCTATGACAGATGGTGGAATTTGAATTCAATAAAAAGTATCTGGGATTAAGAATCTATTGATGACCATAAAACCATTGTCGGAAAAACCCATCTCGTTCACTAATGCCCTTTAGGGAAGGAAATCTGCTGTCCTTACCTGACCTGGCCTACATGTGAGTCCAGAGCTACAGCAAAGTGGCTGACTCTCAACTGCCCCCTGAACAAGGGCAGCTAGGAATGGGCAATAAATGCTGGCCAGCCAGCGATGCCCATGTCCGATTTCTCCTCTTTTATAAATGCAAAACCATCTTGAGATTTCCAGGTTAACGTAGTGAGTGTAATTATTTTAGTTTAAAATTAAAATGTGGAGCATCTTTCTTGCTATGCTGTCAGGTCAGCCACTTTAAATAACATGTCGGCTCAGGGAACTGTTTTCCAGAAACCAGAAACTTGTTCTCGGTTTCCCAGCAGACACTTGGCAAAAAGACAAGGTTTCCTCATCATGACTGCCACTTCACCAAAACTAGAGGCAAAGTGAAGCAAAGGCAAAGTAATCAGTTTTAAAGGAAAATTTTTGGCCTAGCTAAAAGTGATAAAATAGTTAAGAACTGGCACACGCATGAGATTTGAGCTATTGAATTTTCAGGTAAGAAAACAAAGCAAATTAAAAAGAAATTTAGCTAGTTATGATGCTGAATTTTTAAATGTGATTTTATTCAGCATTCCTAATCGATACTTGATTCAGTGATCAAATTCTAAAAAACGTACCATTTCAATGTATGTCAAAAGGGCTTCCTTATTTTCTTGCCAGTCTCTGTAGAGTTCATCTTCAGGAGGAAATTTCTCACACCCAAGTTCCAATGTTGTCTCAAAACAGTTTGTGTGCAGATAATTAAAATCTTGCATCCCTGGAATTATAAAATATACAGTACTTTAAATATACACTGACGTATGCAAAAGCTGAATTGTTTCATGAGACTCTTTATGACATTTGCACAGTAATCCAGCACAAAAGATTAGGAGGAGCAATGGAACGTGTTTCTGTTGAGATCTAACTGAACAATATGATGAGAAGGAGAGCGGGTGGGGCATCAGCAGGTGGGAAGTGCGTTTGGGGCAGCTTTCCTACCCTTCCCATCCCAGATCAGCTCAAAACATTGAGGAAATCCCGTCCAGGTCCATCAATGCACTGAAGATGCAGGGAGGAAGAATAGTGTGTATATGCAGCTTGTCGAGAATAGGAAAGTTCAGTTGAATGTTCATCTAGTAATACCAATAAAATAGAATGAGAAAGAGAACAAGATTGTTATGGAAATGCTGGGTGGGGATCATGTTTTAATTGAGAAGTAGTTGTGCATTCTGTAGAGGAATACGAGAGCTATTTGAAGAGATTCTCAAGAAATGAGAAACGTATTCAAGTCTTGGTTGGATTTTCTGATTGTGCCCATTTTGGGTCAATGGACCTTTAAATGGTTCATCAAATATTGTGTCCCTCTTGTGACAATTCCTGCGGCAGAGGGACCGGAAGTTTTACCCCCATGGGTCTTAAAGAAATATTTGGCTTGAAAGAGGAAACCAAGCTTTTTGGAGACAGTTTTAGCACTGAAATAAACAGGAGAGTATGTTTGACACAACCTCATGATGGGATACCTCATGCCAAGCATGGTTTAGGTTGCTTTACCCAAAATTAAAGAATGCAGGTAAGGATTTCTTTCAGAAAGGGATGGGCTGCTCAAATTGAAGCCAATAGAATTGAGAAAGCTTGTTGTAAGTATGGCAAGTCAAATTGGAATCACAGCAAAGTTTTAATCCAAAGACTATAGCAGTAATCGGGTGTCCACATTGGTTGCTGCACAACTGTAATAATTCATATGCAAATGCATTTAAATACGTCATCCAAATCTTACATAAGCTTATGGAACTGAGCTACCTCCAGCAAAACTGTACCACTGTGCTCCATTTATAATGCCTTCTTTATTAGCAAAGTTCCCTCCACATCTTTCATCTGTTGTGTCTGACATAACAGGATGCGCATCAGCGTAGGTCTTAGCCAACATCTTGAACATCTGGAATCATAAATGCAACAATGAATCTGTTTCAGAATTAATTTACTTTTTGATAAGGAACATTTTGAATGTCATTCATACATATACCTGATCATCCGGAGTGGGCGAATAAAACTTGTCTTCTTCTGGAAGTCTCGATAAGTCAAAAGGATAACTCGCTACTAAATCTCCACCGTGCAAACTTGCAGAAAGAACAAAAGGTATTTTTTTCATCCACTTTATCACTCCCCTTGTCTCAGGTGCTACCTAAAGGTATTAGAAAGGAAGTAGTACATGTTGAAACATAACAGTTAATCCAGTGTGGAATTCATTAACGTTTCATTTGACTTTATTTATTGTAAATTGTGTTGCATAAGTTATATTTTGCCAGAAGTCAAAAATATTAAATATTATCATAGATTCATGGACTACTTCAGTATAGAAGAGGTCAATCAACCCATCAAATCTATAGCAGCTCTTTCATAAACCTTTCTATCTTGTCTCACGCTCCTGCTCTTTCCCCATATCACTACTATTTTCTTTACCCTCCAAGTATCCAATTCCCTCTTAAAGGTTACTATTGAACTTACAACCACCAACTTATCAGGTAGTGCATTCCAAATCCTAACCCCTCATTGCAAATCCTAACCCCTCATTTTTCTTATGATGCCAATTACCTTATGTCTATGATCTTCACTTATCGACTCTTCAGTTATTGGGAATAATTTCTTATTAGCTAGGAAATAATTGGCAAGGGCCTGGATTTTGCATAGCTAATAACAATGAGGCTATCAGTGCTCATTGTAATGGAGTAAATCAGACATTAACTCAAGCATCAGATCAAGCCCAAGATCACGTGCAATGCCTTACCTTGTCAGCTTGGATCTTATATGTCACTCTTGTGGAGAACTTGAATTGGATTCAATTGGAATTTGAATTTGGTTTTTGGAGCAAGCAGGGAATGCATTTGGGTCCGCCCAGTCTATTCTGAGTATTGGCTTTGTAACTTTAAAAATGGAGTAAAAATTAAAAAGCTGCCAGCATTTGTACGTGGATAATTGTATACAGAAATGTGGAAATCTCTGCAATTTGCTGATACCATTGCATTAATTCAATGTAATGTTCTGAAGTTGGAGTGCTTCCCTATTTGGTCTCCAGTAAAAAGGTCAACAAATTAGACATATTCAAAAGAATGTGAATTTCTAACCTCACTGGCCATAAAAAAAATAATTTTGCCAATGTGGAGTTTTATTCCTTCAGAAGTTAATTGGTGTTGGAGATTTAATTGCCTGGCTCCATCATCTCTTCCTTTCTTAATCCTATCTATCTTTCCTCAAACTTTATTTAACTTCTTGTACAGGAGATTCAGCTTCACAATACATGGGTTTTCAATGCTTCAGGTGCTATTTGTGCACCTTTTGGTGCAAACTATGCCAGAGTTGAGGTTGATAGCAAATGCACAGGGAACATTCAACAGAACTAAGGCAGGCAGATTGTGATTCCAATCAATATGTAATAATTATTTGATGAGTGTTTCCAATTTGGACCTCAGCTTTCCAGCTAGTGTCCCCTCTTAAAATTACATTGCTGAGTATTTTAAAAAAAAATTTAAAAAAAATACTTTTCCAATTCAATCAAATCAAATCAAATCCAATTCAGAGTCTCAACAAGTTGAGACATTTCAGATCCAGGCGACCAAACCACCCTGTCCTGGGCCTGATCTACATGAGCCAAGCTGATTGGAGAAGGGGGAGGTTCCTCCTCCAAGACTTGAGCTCATTTGCATCTTAGCCAAAAGGCCGAGATGCCGCTTTTAAAAATTGCTTCATATGAAACATATGAAGCTTCAATTTGTTTAGCAGCAGGGAGGCCTCCCACCCAGCTACACACTACCCCCAATGACTTATGTTACTTAAAGGGATCATGAGCAACTTTCAGATGCACCTCACCGAGATTGCAGATTTCCACAAGGAGCTACTTACTGTATGTGCATCACTTTTGGGCAGCGCATGTTAACTTCGAAATGCACCACAACTAAAAGGGATACCACTTTCTCAATGTCTAGCTGGTGTCTGATCGTAAGCACTGTATATATTATGCAGATCAATGCCTAGTATCCTGGCAATACCTTCACTCTGTGGCAAATGCTGCATTTCAATCATCACAAGAAACCAAATGGTTGACCATCGGGCTCATCATTCCGGTGTGCAGCCGATGCTGTCTCACCAATTGTGATGGAGCAAACCATTGCGGTACTTATACAACACTTCCATTACCTGGACCAGTGTGGGGGAGCCCTACACTACTTGGCAGAGTGTGTGCCAAGCTTCACGTTTGTCGAAAGCATGCTGCACAACTTTGTCATTACGTAGATGCTAACCTTGCCATCAGCTATACAGCAACTAGCTAAGGAGGAGAAGGTAGAGGAAGGGAGGAGACAACCAACCCCTATCCCTTTCTGGCTTAACTGTCCATGATGAACTCATCAGACTGCAGCACCAAAGAACGCCAGCCTACTTCTCCACCAATAGTTCCATAGCTTCACTCTGTTATTGGCCATTACAGCTTCCATTTGGTCAAAATGCTGCAATGAAAGCCACCACAGATCAAAATTCCACACAAAGAACTAAATCAAACCACCCATTGTTCAATAAAAAATAAAGTGAAATTAAATCATCTCATATTCTCTTCAAATGCCAACTAATCACTTTGTGCATCCCCTTAGTGCTTACCTTCAGTGCCTCTATGTGTGTTAGGGTTCGACTGTACCAAAGCATTGTATATGAACTCTGAATTTGTCCTTAAGTTTGCCTTTGCTGATTTGATTTGTCCGAGTAAAATGAAGATTAAAATTGCCATGATTATGACAATATCTTTCTTACAAGTCCCCATCAGTTCTTGATTTATATTCTGTCCAACAGCATAGCTACTATTAAGGGGGCTTTCCACTCTCAGTTCCGATTTTAGCCAGTGTGTTTAGCAGAGTGAAATCTTCAGTGAAGTCATTCCCTGCTAATCTCTGTCATTTAGGATTAAGGGCACCCAGATGAGGCTTCACTCTACTGAGATCAGATTAGGATTTGGCACTCACCTCATTTCACCTCATCTGTACTGCTGCCCAAGTCAAAATTGGCATTTAAATTGGGCCAAATTCAAAGCAGCCTTATACTCTGGAGTCATGTTCACTAGGAATTAGATCAAAACTATACACATTAATCTGACGCAAGAATCACTCTTCAAGGAGAGCACATTCCATCTAAATGAGATATGCTAAAGCTCACTGTAAGTATATTACAGAACTCCATTCTCTTTCTTTCATTTGTTCTTAATGATTAATAATACAGCTGAAAAAGAGACATGCCATTGAAACTTTTCATCTTGCATTCATCAGGCCAGCAAGATAAACCAACAATAAAAGGCACAAAATCCATACTGCATGAAAAGAGAATGTCAATTTGTTGACAAGTCCTGATGAATGTGAGATGAAAGGTTTTGATAGTACGTCTCTTTTTTCAGCAATACTCAGGTTTTGTATTACCAAATGACAACTTCTAATACACTCATTATAGAGGACCTGAGAAAGAAAATTATAATTTTACATTTGCTGCTGATGTGCAAAGCTTCCCCACCAGAAATGCCAAGTCAGTAAAGATCTCCGAATTCTCTACAAGCAACTTAACTGTGACTCATAGAGTCATTGAGTCATACAGCATGGAAACAGGCCCTTCAGCCCAACTTCTCCATGCTGCCCTTTTTTTTAAAACCCCTAAGCTAGTCCCAATTGCTCGCATTTGGCCCATTTCCCTCTATATCCCTCTTACCCATGTAACTGTCTAAACGCTTTTAAAAAAACAAAATTGTACCCGTCTCTACTATTACCTCTGGCAGCTTGTCCCAGACACTCACTAGCCTTTGTGTGAAAATATTGCCCCTCTGAACAATTTTGTATCTCTTCCCCCTCACCTTAAACCTATGCCCTTTAGTTTTAGACTCCCTTACCTTTGGGAAAAGATATTGACTTTCTAGCTGATCGATGTCCCTCATTATTTTATAGACCTCTATAAGATCACCTCTCAGCCTTCTACGCGCCAGAGAAAAAAGCCCCAGTCCATCAAGCCTCTCCTTATAACTCAAACCATCAAGTCCCAGTAGCATCCTAGTAAATCTCTTCTGCACTCTTTCTGGTTTAATAATATCCTTTCTATAATAGGGTGACCAGAACTGTACACAGTATTCCAAGTGTGGCCTTACCAATTTCTTGTACAACTTCAACAAGACGTCCCAACTCCTGTATTCAACGTTCTGACCAATGAAAGCAAGCATGCTGAATGCCTTTTTCACCACTCTGTCCACCTGTGACTCCACTTTCAAGGAGCTATGAACATGTACCCCTAGATCTCTTTGTTCTGTAACTCTCCCCAATGCACTACCATTAACTGAGTAAGTCTGGCCCTGGTTCAATCTACAAAAGTGCATCACCTCACATTTATCTAAATTAAACTCCATCTGCCATTCGTCAGCCCACTGGCCCAATTGATCAAGATCCCATTGCAAACGGAGATAACCTTCTTCACTGTCCACTATGCCACCAATCTTGGTGTCACCTGCAAATTTACTAACGATGCCTCCTATATTCTCATCCAAATCATGAATATAAATGACAAATAACAGTGGACCCAACACTGGGGCACACCACTGGTCACAGGTCTCCAGTTTGAAAAACAACCCTCTGACTTCTGTCATCAAGTCAGTTTTGTATCCATTTAGCTGTATGTAAAAGAAATGAAAGTAACCCACAATCAGTGGAATAAGAGGTGAAACTCAACAACTGTATGTTATCTATTGTTGTATTATCTGTAAATATCTGTAAAGCTAAGAACAGAGAACAGAGAACAGTACAGCACAGAACAGGCCCTTCGGCCCACGATGTTGTGCCGAGCTTTATCTGAAACCAAGATCAAGCTATCCCACTCCCTATCATCCTGGTGTGCTCCATGTGCCTATCCAATAACCGCTTAAATGTTCCTAAAGTGTCTGACTCCACTATCACTGCAGGCAGTCCATTCCACACCCCAACCACTCTCTGCGTAAAGAACCTACCTCTGATATCCTTCCTATATCTCCCACCACGAACCCTATAGTTATGCCCCCTTGTAATAGCTCCATCCACCCGAGGAAATAGTCTTTGAACATTCACTCTATCTATCCCCTTCATCATTTTATAAACCTCTATTAAGTCTCCCCTCAGCCTCCTCCGCTCCAGAGAGAACAGCCCCAGCTTCCTCAACCTTTCCTCATAAGACCTACCCTCCAAACCAGGCAGCATCCTGGTAAATCTCCTCTGCACTCTTTCCAGCGCTTCCACATCCTTCTTATAGTGAGGTGACCAGAACTGCACACAATATTCCAAATGTGGTCTCACCAAGGTCCTGTACAGTTGCAGCATAACCCCATGGCTCTTAAACTCCAACCCCCTGTTAATAAAAGCTAACACACTATAGGCCTTCTTCACAGCTCTATCCACTTGAGTGGCAACCTTTAGAGATCTGTGGATATGGACCCCAAGATCTCTCTGTTCCTCCACAGTCTTCAGAACCCTACCTTTGACCCTGTAATCCACATTTAAATTAGTCCTACCAAAATGAATCACCTCACATTTATCAGGGTTAAACTCCATTTGCCATTTTTCAGCCCAGCTTTGCATCCTATCTATGTCTCTTTGCAGCCTACAACAGCCCTCCACCTCATCCACTATTCCACCAATCTTGGTGTCATCAGCAAATTTACTGATCCACCCTTCAGTCCCCTCCTCTAAGTCATTAATAAAAATCACAAAGAGCAGAGGACCAAGCACTGATCCCTGTGGCACTCCGCTAGCAACCTGCCTCCAATCCGAAAATTTTCCATCGACCACCACCCTCTGTCTTCGATCAGACAGCCAGTTACCTATCCAATCGGCCAACTTTCCCTCTATCCCACACCTCCTCACTTTCATCATAAGCCGACCATGGGGGACCTTATCAAACGCCTTACTAAAATCCATGTATATGACATCAACTGCCCTACCTTCATCAACACACTTAGTTACCTCCTCAAAAAATTCTATCAAATTTGTGAGGCACGACTTGCCCTTCACGAATCCGTGCTGACTATCCCGGATTAATCCGCATCTTTCTAAATGGTCGTAAATCCCATCCCTAAGGACCATTTCCATCTATTTACCAACAACCGAAGTAAGACTAACCGGTCTATAATTACCAGAGTCATTTCTATTCCCTTTCTTAAACAGAGGAACAACATTCGCCATTCTCCAGTCCTCTGGCACTATTCCCGTGGACAGCGAGGACCCAAAGACCAAAGCCAAAGGCTCTGCAATCTCATCCCTTGCCTCCCAAAGAATCCTAGGATACATTTCATCAGGCCCAGGGGACTTATCGACCTTCAGTTTATTCAAAACTGTCAGGACATCCTCCCTCCGAACATCTATTTCCTCCAACCTATTAGCCTGTAACACCTTCTCTTCCTCAAAAACATGGCCCCTCTCCTTGGTGAACACTGAAGAAAAGTATTCATTCATCACCTCGCCTATCTCTACTGACTCCATACACAAGTTCCCACTACTGTCCTTGACCAGCCCTAACCTCACCCTGGTCATTCTTTTATTCCTCACATAAGAGTAAAAAGCCTTGGGGGTTTTCCTTGATCCGACCCGCCAAGGACTTCTCATGTCCCCTCCTAGCTCTCCTAAGCCCCTTTTTCAGCTCATTCCTTGCTAACTTGCAACCCTCAATCGAGCCATCTGAACCTGGTTTCCTCATCCCTACATAAGCTTCCCTCTTCCTTTTCACAAGACATTCCACCTCTTTTGTGAAGCATGGTTCCCTCACTCGACCATTTCCTCCCTGCCTGACAGGGACATACCTATCAAGGACACCCAGTATTTGTTCCTTGAAAAAGTTCCACTTTTCATTAGTTCCTTTCCCTGACAGTTTCTGTTCCCAACTTATGCCCCCTAATTCTTGCCTAATCGCATCATAATTACCTCTCCCCCAATTGTAAACCTTTAGATAGGAGCTAATTGTTAAGTGTAAGTGTTCCAGGGGCCACATTTCACAGCCGGACTTGAGACTGACGTGAAGTGGAACAGAACTCGTTCAAAACAGTACAATGCAGTGGGAGTAATTAAAGGTAAAGAGATCTCATCTTTCCAAACTTAAAGTGTGGGTATTACCAACATTTGGGAACCAAAAGACAACAAGAACACATAGCAGTAACCTTTGAACGTAAAACAATATTCAACATTGTTATCAACAGAAAGGGATTTTGAAAAATAGTCAAATACAAGGCAATATGTTAACAGTTCATACCTTACCATTCCAGTATGATCTTGGGATTGGGATGTGATCAATTTGGCCTCCTCTTTTTCTTCTTTCTTGATAAAATACTGTTGTTAGGTCCGGAAAATTCCTGTTCAAATCAATACTTTGACTATTTGACCGTCCGCTGGCCCATCCATTGTACCCAGGACCCTGCATTGTTCAGAACATGAATTTTATTAGACATTATTACAATGACATGTATAGTTCCTCAGGACAGTGGCAATTGAGTTTAAACTGATTCTGTCATTCATTGATCTGTGTTAGTGCCACTGAGTCTTCTGAGTGGCCTTCTACCCTTCTACCCCTTCCACCCACTCACCTCCCGCCACTTGCCCAAAAAGCCCAAGTCAGCCAAAATGACACTACTTGTACCTCATCCTAAACCAAGACCCATTCACCCATCACCTAGACGGTCTGACCTACTTTTGCTCCAGCACCCTAAATATTTCAGATTTGACATTTTTACTATTGTCTCCATATCCTCCATGGCATAGCCGCTCCCTATTGGTGGAACTTTGAACTTTGTTGGGTATAAATCCAACCATTTATTGGCTAGCAGAAGTCATGGTCACAGCTCATTTTTCTTCTATAAAGTTAAGGGTGGAATTCTCTAGCCCTTCCCACTGGCAGGATCCTCTGGTCCAGCTGAAATCAACCCCCGCTGGCAGGGCAAGAATGTAAATCATCATCGATTTTGGAGGGACCGGAAGATCCCACCAGCAATTGATGTCATGCTGCCTCAACTGTAGAAAAAACTCACTGCAGAGGGCGAGCAGAATCCTAACAGTGGATGCCAATTATCTTTGCCACTGGAAATAAAATCAGGCAAGGTATAAAATTGGGAACAGATCTGCTGCCACCAGTTTTACATCCCCAGTGAATCTGGGTGTTGCACCCATCATTACATTCTCTTTTAGTTGTTCTGTCTGTTGTTCCCTTATGCCCACAACTGGTTGCTGTGCTTTCAGACAGCTGGGACTCACACACTGGAATTCCCCTAAACCCTTTCACCTCTCCCTCTTTTCCTTCAAGATCCCTATAAAAGCCCACCCTCTTGGACCAAACTATTAACCACTCTTCGTAACATCTATTTGGATATGCGCTCATTTTCTCCTCTTTCCTCTGTAAAGCAGCTTGGATATATTTTTGTTTCAATGTGACAGATGCTAGATAAATATGGGCTGTTGTTATTCTACATGTAGCCTATTGCAACTCCAAAATGTTGTTTATAATGTGGCTGTCAGTATAAAAACAATGGTGGCATTGATGTACTGAGTGAGAAAATACCTTGTAAATCTATTATTGTCCACCCACCAAAATTTCTTTATATACCTCCATTTGTTCAAAATGGATGTTCAAGTATCTATGATAGTGTCAACTAAAGACATAACATGGGGTGGCATTTTCCAGCCTCCATGTGGCAAGTTTTCCTGTTGCAGATGCGACTTGCCATTGGCCAAGGTAGGGATCTTCTGGTCCCACTGTTGGCATTTTGGCATTTTGGGTGGCTCACCCGCTCCGCTGCCAGGAACCCAACCATAGGTGGGGAAGGGGGAGAGAGGGGGCTCGCCATCAGCTGGACCAGAAGATCCCACCTACAGGAAGGGCCAGAAAATCTTGCCCAAAACTTTTAATTCCATTGGCACAATGTTTCAGATGTTCAGAATGCCATTTTCCTTATGAAGCATTTCAGAGCTGCTACTTGTGAACAAACCTGTTTCCCTGTAAACCATGATTATATCATTTAGTATCCTGCTCTTGCATGATTAGCAATTATCTTTGCTGGAGTAATTTGCAGACTGGAATATGCATCACTGTCCTCTGCATAGGTAGAGTATTTAGCATAAGATCAAAACTGTTCGTGGCTAAAATAGGTATTGTATTTATGTAGAAGAAAATGAAGCATAAACAAATTCAGTAATCACAAAGGATACAAAACACAAAAATACAATGATCAGGAGAATGCCTTTTTGAAGTCCAATATTTTGACATCAAATAAAAATTTAGCAATTCTAACTGGGATTTTCATTTAGTCACAAGTTCAAAGAAAATGCTTCCTTGTTTTGCAGCCAGCCTAATGTCAACATATTATGTTAGATTTAAAGATATTTGACAAGCCATATTTACTGCATTTTTCACAACTATTATTATGACATTGTTGTTCTTGATGTGGTAGTTGCAAAGATATACTGCCTTGATTTTTGTATACATTTTGGAAGCATGTGACTAATAGTATCTGTGCTGGAGTTTCAACTATACATTATATTTATTAATCATTTAGATTACAGGATGGAGAGCCATATATCCAAGTTTGCCAATGTGTAGTAAATACAATAATTGATGACTACTAGTCAGCTAATAAACAACAATGGGTTTATTACTATTTGCAATTATGTATGGGGTGTTACAATTGATGTGTTCATTCTCAGCTCTAGGTCAATGTGGCTGCAAAACCCCACGCTTTGCCCGAGATCCCCACGCTCATTCCCCATCGGGGTCACATGACTCTTCCGATGCACACCTCTTAAAGGGGCCAACTACTACGCAGTTGGCACAAAGATTAGTGGCATAGTAAGTAGTGTAGACTACAAAGTCCTAGTTTATCCATTCTTTGCTTGTCTACAAATAGACATTGATTGATTAAGTGAGTGGGAAAAACTTCAGCAGATGGATCTCAATGTCTGGAAGTGTTATCAGTTATATAATGGGGCGAACGTTTTGTTACATTCACCAGAACTCCGAGGATAAAATTGCATAATTTAAGCTTTCAGTCCCATGATATCAAAGGCTAAAGGGCAATTTGATTTGAGAGCTTTAGGATCTTAAAAGAATGTGACAGAATTGATAGAGAGAACGTTTTTCTGCTGGAGGGATGTCCAGAGCAAGGGGCCATTACCTTAAAATCAGGGCACACCCATTTAGGAGAGCAGGTAGCACATACTTCTTCACACAAAGGGTGGTAGCAATGTGGAACTCTTTCACACAAACAGAGTGATGCGCGATTGATTCACACGGGAGGCTCGGACGTACCCGGGAATAAAGGCTTTTATTCACAACAAGATTGGAGCACACTACTTATCAATACTATCCCAGACTAAGGGCTACTAGGAAGTAGCAGTGACCTTTATACTCCTGTAAGAAGGCGGAGCCGAACGGAGTGTACCACATAAACAATGATAACAGGTGGAACACCCAAACCCTAACCCCAACAGTAACAAGAGTAACATATGTACAAGTACCCATAGTGGTAACCATCTCTGGTTCACCACACAGAGGTAGATGCTAGCTCTAGTCATTCTAATTCTGAGGTTCTATAGATTTTTGCAAGGCAAAGGTATTATAGGATATGGAGCCAAGGCCAGGTTTGTGCCCTCAATAAGTCTCACGTTAACGACAATAGAGTGTAGCAGGAAAGCTGTGGCCATGATGCAGAGCCTCCCTGTTTGACCAGGAAATTCTTTTATAACTCGCATGCACCTGCAGCATTGTCACTAATAAAATGCTTCCCCCGCCACATGATTACTCATGTCTCCTGTGTCCGCTGTTGGCACTGAAAATTTGAACTGTAATCATATGGGAAGCGGCAAAGAGCAAGTGAGCAGGAGTGACATTCAAGTTCCGCTGTGGGGAACAGTGTGCCATGGTTCAAATTCTGTCCCTGAAATAATGGGCTGAATTTACCTGACCCCATGGAGATGGAATTGGAGATGGGGGAAGTGAGGGTGGGAAAATAGGGGGGAACTCTCCCTGGGACATTCACAGGGGTGGGATTGGAAGTGCGGTCAGCAACCAATTATTGCAATTAAGACCCGATTCAGAGGCCATTTTTCACAGGCACTGGTATTTTCCCATGTCAGTGCCACTCACACACATACTCTCACACACCTGACTCAATCAAGCAGGCCACAGAGAGTGACAGGGTCACGGGGATGAAAGGCTGCAACCCCATCGATGAATAGTCCAGCCAAAGAGTTTCCTCAGCTTGATGACTGTACCAGCCTCAGGCCTTTTAATTTATAAATTCAATGCAGATAGTTGAAGCTGCCTCCATGTTGAGACACCCATATGCTCACCTGCCTGCCTTGGCACTGTCTGCCTCTCTCGACAGGGCTGTCGACCCGCCATCGCTGGGGTCCTTCTGATTGGGCCTGCAGCACCTGAACCCTCTCTGCCCATTGACCTTAATAGGACAGGCTGCCCACCTCCCGAACTGGTGGGCATGCTGACTATAAGGGTGGATTCAGAATTTGGGACATTTGATGCTGAGGTCAGGATCCTGACAGCTTCTGGAGAATCCAGCCCAACATCTTAAAAGTAGTCATTTTAAAATGTCGACTTTGCCAATGATTCCAACAAATAATGCTGTGCCCCTCTTCCTCCAGCCTATAAATCATGGCCTATAAGTTCACCAGCTTCATTATGTTGGGACACTACAGCTAGAAGTTATGGTATTTTAGGATATGAAATCATTTCCTGAACCTTGACTCTTCCACTCAGTTTTATATATAAATGGGGCACCGCAAGGAGTGTCTATCCCTGATCACAACATGCGTTTTAAACACAAAAGGGTCGAAGTCCGCGTGCAAATGGGTTTTGCCCCCAAATCCTTCCAGTTAGGGAAAGTTAATGATGACGTGGAGATGCCGGCGTTGGACTCGGGTGGGCACAGTAAGAGATCTCACAACACCCTATGACCAGGTTAAAGTCCAACAGATTTATTTAGAATCACGAGCTTTCGTAGCTCACCTGATGAAGGAGCAGCGCTCCAAAAGCTCATGATTCCAAATATTCCTGTTGGACTTTAACCTGGTGTTGTGAGACTTCTTACAGTAAGTGATGGCTCTGCTTCACCATACCCCTGAGAGTTTTTATATTTAATATCATGTAGAAATGATTGTATCTGAATGTATAACACAATTCAGATGTAGATTGCTGTACAAGAATTGCTGTTCAAAACTCTTTCCCAATAGAGATTTTGCATCTCATTATGAAGAGTAATTTGCATGAATTATTGATGCAAATGGCTCATTGTGGTTGCAAAACCTGCTCTTACTTCTGCTGCACAAATGTATCATATTAAATTCGACCTGCAACATTGTAGTAGTAAACAGAACACAGGTCCTGTACTATGTCCAACATAGGAGGATAAGCTAGACAAACAGCAATTAAAAAGAAAGAAAACATAAGGAAAAGGTCGTGAAGCTAATACACACACACACACACACACACACACATACACACAAGACAAGAAATAGAACAAATTGTGGAACATTTCAGCAGAAAACAGAGGAAGGTTAAATGGCACAAAGCATAAATTGGAAAGCTGTGTTTACAGCTGAGGACTTTAAGCCAGGTAAGAGCATGAAAACTGGGTGAAGAGCAGCAGGGCCTGAACAGTCTTTCCAGGTGAATCAGCGCTTCACATGCACCTCCTTCAATCTAGTCTATTACATTCGCTGCTCCCAATGCGATCCATTCTACATCAGAGAGACCAAATGCAGGCTGGGTGACCGCTTTGCGGAACACCCTCAGTTTATCTGCAAGCATGACCCAGACCTTCCTGTCGCTTGCCATTTCAACACACCATCCTGCTCTCCTGTCCACATGTCTGTCCTTGGCCTGTTGCAATGTTCCAGTCAAGCGCAATGCAAACTGGAGGAACAGCATCTCATCTTCCGAATTGTCACTTTACAGCCTTCTGGACTTAACATTGAGTTCAACAACTTCAGACCATGAACTCTCTCCTTCACCCCATTTTCATCATTTTTAAAAATGTATTTATAAGTGTCTATTTATTTATTTATTTTCATTCCTTCCGATTATTCATTTTCCACCATTTTTTATTCTGCTTTCCATATTTTTCCCTTACCATTGTCTCCCCAACAGGGCCATCTGTTACCTGTTTCAGGCTGTCCTTTGTAACGCTGTTTACTTTTGTTCTGCCATCTTGCACATTCTGATCTTTTAATGTGCCACTACCAGCACCCTTCTTAGCCATGATCGCCACCATTTACCTTCCTTTTGTTCTTTTATCCAGGACAGCTTTGTCAATCTCTCCCTTATCTCCACCCATTGCTGGCCCTCTATCCAGCTCCCACAGCTCTACCCCCTCACCACAACAGCATAAATCTCATCCTATTTCCAGCTGTATTCACCTCGGATGAAGAGTCATCCAGGCTCGAAACTTTAGCTCTGTTTTCTCTCTCTATAAAAGCCGTCAGACCTGCTGAGATTTTCTAGCATGTTCTGGTTTTGTTTCAGATTCCAGCATCCACAGTAATTTGCTTTTGTCAAAGTGCAGCAGGGTCCCAGCAGGTAGGAGCTGAGAAAATGGTGCTGAACATTGTGCAATCATCAGCGAACATCTTCGCTTCTGATCTTATGATGGAAGGACAGATGAAGAGATGACGTTGTAGAGGGACGGTACATGCACAAGAGAGAGGAGATTGTTGCGGTCAGAAAATTGTGATTTGTTAAAGTGGGAGAGGGTGTCAAAAGAGCTAAGGATGTCAGTAGATTCAGAATGAGCCTGGGGGTAAGCGGTGGGGAAGGGCATTGGTGGTAGAGTCACAGTAAGAGAATATAAATAATGAAGAGGAAGGAGCAGGATGAAATTATTGGTCTCTCAATAGATTAATAGAGCAATAAACTGTATAGCTTAAGTTAAATTCTGTGGCCTTAAAAAACAAAACAAAACAGCATAAAAATCATCATACTACACTCTAATATACAGTGCAACATGGTTAGCACTGCTGCTTCACAGCACCAGGGACCTGGGTTTGATTCCCAGCTTGGGTCGCTGTCTGTGCGGAGTCTGCACGTTCTTCCTATGTCTGTGTGGGTTTTCTCCGGGTGCTCCGGTTTCGACCCACAGTTTGAAAGACGTGCTGGTTAGATGCATTGACCGTGCTAAAATTCTCCCTCGGTGTACCTGAACAGGCGCCGGAGTGTGGCGACTCGGGGATTTTCACAGTAACTTCATTGCAGTGTGAATGTAAGCCTACTTGCAACACTAGTAAAAAAACTTTAAATAAAGAGCTTATTGTGAGCAATGCCATGGAAGATTTTCTGGTATTTATGCTATTAGGAGCTTAAAAAGAGAAACAAGTTACCTCTTCAGATGCTATTTCGTAGCCATCGGGATTCATAGAAGGAAGTAGATGGATTCTGGTATTATTGATTAAAGCCTGAATCCGTTGGTTTCCATTTAAATATTCGGAACACAGATACTGTGCCAGGTAAATCAGCAACTCTCTCCCCAATGCTTCATTGCCGTGCATGTTTGCAACATATTTAAATTCCGGCTCAACTGAGAAAAAAAGATTCATTATTAAATGATCAAGTAAAAAATGTATGATATTTCTGTTGTCAGTGGAGGGGTTACTTAACCTAACTTACTGACAGGATTGGACCGACCTCCTGTTTTCTGCCTAAAGTCAGTTTAGCAGACACAAAGCATGACTGACTGGAACCTATCAGCTTCCCACCAAGCAGGTTAGATTAAGTTTATCTGAAAGGATTTATACATCCTTTTTTAACACAGCACAAAACACTGCTTGTAAAATTACAAACTCAATGACCCCAATTTTAAGCCCCCGAACAAGGGGAATTGGAAGGGTTAAAATTGTTAAACTCTACCCCACGGATCCAACTCGTCAACTTCCAGAACATCTAAACTTTTCAGTTCCAAACCAGCCCTTCAACAGACCTCCCTCAAGGAGCAAGCAGCGGCTCAATTAGCAATCAAAAGTCACACAACTTAAAGGCAGGAGTCTGGCACTATTAGTTGCCTGGCAGTGAACCCAAGGTAGTGGGAGGAAAGGTGGTGATTGGTTCAGTTAATTATTAAAGTTCTGCTATATTTAAGAACTCCCTCTGGACCAGGTGCAGCAGGATTGCTTCCCCAATGTTCCTCTCCAGTCTTTGTCTCCTGGTACAGTGGTTAGCACTGCTGCCTCACAGCCCCAGGGACCCAGGTTCGATTCCCGGCTTGGGTCACTGTCTGTGTGGAGTTTGCACGTTCTCCCCGTGTCTGCGGGGGTTTCCTCCGGGTGCTCTGGTTTCCTCCAAAGGCGTGCGGGTTAGGTGGATTGGAAATGTTAAAATGTCCCTTAATGTCAGGGGGACTAGCTAGGGAAAATACATGGGGTTATGGGGAGAGGGCCTGGGTGGGATTGTGGTCAGTGCAGACTCACTGGGCCGAATGGCCTCCTTCTGCACTGTAGGATTATATAATTCTATGATGCTGATCTCCTGCAATGTCCTCTTGCCTTCCACTGGCTGCAGGGAATTATCCTGATGGCTAATTGGCTACAGCTTCCTCCCAGTCATTTCTACTCCGATCCACATTCCAGGCCGTCAATCTGACCAGTTGTCAGGTGGAAGTCAGTGAACAGCTATTTAAATGATGACCTCTTGTTAAAATCAGCAGGGCCCCTCGCCTTTGGCATAGCCAGGCTCCTCCCAACTGCTTTACACTCAAGTCCAGTTGAGTCAATGGAAAGTAAAATTTTTCAGGTATGAAATGGACAGTCTACCTCTTCCTGCCACTTCCCCTGTGTGAAGCAACAAAGGCACTGAGATTGAAAGGTGAAAGAAGGAATGGGCAAAATAGATAAAAGAGCCACTTACGCAATTCATGCTCCCCAGGATTACTTGAAAATTCAATCACATGAAGGTCTTTGCCTTCAAAACTACGACCAATGGTGTATAGTGTTGAGATAGATGCGCACACAGATGCAGTCTGTTTCAGCAATCTTGTCATTTCCAAATAACTGTGGTATTTGAATTTTAACAGAGTAAATGGTGTTTCAGCCTCATCTGTCAAACTTGAATCTGTCAAAACAGACGACTGCAAGTTACATTCAAAGCTTGGTATCTTTGTGAATTCAACAGAGAAGATGTCCAGTTTTAAATGGACAAGAACAAAGTATACAACTACACAGGTGTACAATCCTCCGAGTCTGGATTTTCCTCTATGCACGATGTTCGCTCTCCAATTATGAAAATATTGAAAAGTTGTTCTGTCAAAAGGCCATCGACCTGGATCATTAACTCTGTTTCTCTTTCCACAGATGCTGACTAACCTCCTGTTCCCAACATTTTCTTTTTTTTAAATTATGAAACAAAGTAGTTTGGGAATTTACATTTGGTCTGGTTTTTTATCTGCCTTTCAGAAGTTGTACAAGTGTACAATTTCCAGTTCAAAGAACAAGTTGTTAAGTGATTTCATTGCAATAGCCCTGGATCATACTCTCATGTAATTAAATATTGGGCGGTGACAGTAAACTCCAAATTGAAGAGAGTTATGTTGAAAAGGTTGGAAAATTTGGTTGCAGAGCACCTGTATCTTTGGCATTATGGGTGTAACTTTTACAGTGGTTAGCACTGCTACCTCGCAAAGCCAGGGAACTGAGTTCGATTCCCGGCTTGGGTCACTGTCTGTGTGGAGTTTACACATTCTCCCCATGTCTGCGTGGGTTTCTTCCGGGTGCTTCGGTTTCTTCCCACACTCCAAAGACGTGCTGGTTAGGTGAATTGGCCATGCTAAATTCTCCCTCAGTGTACCCGAACAGGCATCGGAGGGTGGCGACTAGGGGATTTTCACAGTAACATCAGTGCAGTGTTAATATAAGCCCACTTGTGACTAATAAATAAAATTTATTTTTTTAACGTTCCTTTATATGTGCCAGCCAAGCCAGGCGACATTTTGTTAAGGTCATTAGTCTAGAAGTGCAGGGTAGAAGTATGCAGAGTAAATAGTTTATGGCATCAGCCAATCTGTAAAGCTGATTTGACTCTAGCATTGCCTCAATGCTCCAGCTAACGTCCCTCACAATCTCACACAGTTGAACATGCGCTCAGCAACAGGAAGGATCCCCGCACCACTGCTATGTAAAGGGATCATCAAACACTTTGAGGTTAGTTGTTGACTGATTTATACTGGCTGTTGCTCAGTTACTAAAGCAGTTTTCTGGTTTTCACTGCTGCTTACATTTGGTGAAGTCGACAAGAAATGGTGCGGCATGTAAACAAGATAGTTTTCCAGAACAGTATGTGGACAAACCAACTAAAGAGGTTATTTTAGATCTGGTCTTGTGCCATGAGAAAGGGCTAATTAATAATCTCAGTGTAAAGGAGCCTCCAGGGAAGACTGACCATAATATGATAGAATTTCACATTAAGTTTGAAAGTGCTGTAATCCAATCCAGTCTTAGATTCACCCATGATTATTGAACTGTCTTTTTTACATGCCCTCGTTATCTCCTGATTTATTCCCCGTCCCACACTTTAGCTACTGTTAAGGAGGCCTATACACTACTCCCACCAGTGTCTTCTTCCCCTTCTTATTTCTTACCTCCTCCCATATGGATTCTAGGGGCCTGATTTTACCATCAAGTTGTGCCCGTTTTCGGGCATGAAAACTTGGTAAATTCAGGCGTGAGGCGAGTAGCGTAATGCGCGCCTGCTTTCGCCCACCTAGATTTGGCACAAAACAGACATGCTCGACAAAAGTCCGATTCGGGCGCTCCAGTTACTGAGCAGGTAACTGCCGAGTGTCGATGACTCTCTGCTTGAGATCATTGTGGGGGGGAAGTGAAGGGGGTGGGGGTGGGGTGGGGGGGCGGGGGATATGCGGCCACTCTGCCTGTGATCAGTGAGTGGGAAGGGGGGTTCTGCTGCCACTCTGCCTTGATCAGTGAGGGCGAAGTGGGGTCTGCGGCCACTCTGCCTGAGATCAGTGAGGGGGAAGGAGGAGGAGGAGCCTGCGATCGGTCTGGGTGGTGCAGGGAGTGGGGGGATAAGTGGGTCAGTAATGTTGTTGGGGTGGGGCAATGTCTGTGGGACCTAGAGGGAGGCATTATGCAGCCTGGGAGCGATGTGGCAGGGGAGCCGCATTCTATCATTTTTTTTCTGCGCATGCGCAGTTACAGGCGCCGATCAGAGCTGCAGGATTTCGGGCCCGTTAAGCCCCACCCACAGGCTTCTGCAGCGTGATTTGGAATCGCTGATATTTTTTCAGGCAGAGTGCGTGTGGGGGCGCCTGCGAACGGGTCTAAAAATCAGATCTGAAACACTCCCAGATTCAAGTCCACCCAGCACTTAGAATCAAAATGGTAAAATAGGGCCCTATATCTTCCGATTCAAGATCATTCCTTGTTATCACACTTATTCCATCTCGTAGTAACAAAGCAACCCCACCACACTCTCCTTTCTGCCTGTCCTTTCAAAAAGTCACATATCCCGGAATATTTTGTCCTCTGCTTTGATCTCCTTGTAACCACGTCTCTGTAATGAACCTAAGATTACTCCCATTAACCTCAAATTGTGCCTTTAACTCATCCTGAGACAGGACAGCAGGTTCATACTCCTTACAGTCATAGCAATTTCCCCAGGATGACGCCTCAGCAATCCAAGGAATGTGGCTATTTCTGTCCCTCCCCAAAACCTCTTGGTTTGGAGACTGGTCCCACACTGCCGCACCCCCCACAGTGCCAGAAGAGATCAGCTAAATCAGGAAGAGGGGGATTAAATACGGATTTTTTCAGTTCTTTATGGAGGTCATTTTAACCTGATCCAACCTTCACTAAAAAGTAAAAGCCAGCAGTGTGTAAACTGGACAGCCAATCCGGCCCCATCAGTTGCAGCAGCTAGGTTAGATTACAATTCTCCTGAGGCACTGCACAACACTACAGGACAGTTACCATCAACTCACTGGGTGGTGTGAGCTTTATCTCTTTTTTTAACATCTGAATCAACTTTGTGAAGTATTGCTTGGGGACAGAATCTCATTCAGTATGATAGGAAGAGCATATACTTTTTCAGTTAATTATAGATTATTACTGAAAATATACAAGCTAGGTTTCATAGCATCATGTCCAGTCTCAGACAAAGATAGTGACCTACCTCTGTATTTTCCTACAGGGTCATAACAACCCTCCTCTTCGCTGACAAAAAAGCGATCACAGTCCATGAAATATGGCCATGCCATTTGAATCAGTTCAAATGAATGCTGGCAGTCTCTCTTAAGTGCCTCACAAGCATATCGACAAGGCTTCAGAATCTTATTGTTTTCACAGCGTGGAGCAATGATGGAGCAGCCCAGCAACTTGAGATCAGTATTGCACTCTCCATTCAGCAAGTTGTCCAAGACACTGATCAGAACATACTCTGCACTGATCTCAGCTTCTGCTCTTGATACTTGACCAATCAAGTTAGGAAACATAGTCTGTGAGTAAGACCCACTAGAACAGTAACTTAGATAGTTAATCGAACACTTTGCTGTAGAAACATAAAATGGAACAAGTTAGTTAAATTAGCTGTTCACTGCCATGCTCTGAGGTAAATTATGGTAACGGATTGAACAAGTCCTACTTTTAAAATTAGGGATGAGTGCAGATCACAAAAAACCAAAACCAAAACAAGTTTTACTTTGGTTTTATCAGAAGGTGTCTGATCTAAGATTTGAATAGTTCAACTTGAGATGGCCTGAATTTTGTATAAGTAATGATGATAATAATACCATCCGCATATGCTGTCATTAACTTGTGAAACTGACAGCTACTAATGGATTCACACATGTGTAGTGAATGATGGAAATCCAGAGGTTGCAATCAGTATTTCACCCTTCCTCCAGTGTGTGCTGTTTGAGTCGCTGCTGGTGGCAAACCTTTAGAAATCACTGAACTGGCAAGTGTTATGCTTTAATATTGTAGTAAACCCACCTTTCTGAAAAGGTTACAATTTGTTAATGAGGTGAAATTATTTTTTAATGGCCAATTAAATCACAATTAGTGTTGAAAAATTATTTGCCCCTGGACAACTAATTTTATTATTGTGCAATGTCAATTTTAAAATTATCGTGAAAATGTTATTTTTAATCTATATTTGTAAATGTTTTGGTATTTCAGCTTTTAATGTGTATATTCTAGTCTTTGTTATGTGTTCTGTAAAATGTATGAAAAGTGAAAGATAATCATGACATTTTACCAGCTGGTTTGATAAAAATCAAACTCATTTCTCAGTTTATGAATTAAACCAACAGAGAACACGTGTGAGTTAGAAGTATCAGTTAATACTGAACAGGCTGGGGCTTATTTGTCTAGAAAAGAGAAGCCTAAGGAGTGACCTGATAGAGGTTTTTAAGATAATGGATGGTTTGACAGAGTAGAAATGGAGAAAATGTTCCCACAAGACAAATCCAATAGGGAATTCCAGAGAAGCAACTTTACCCAAAGAGCAGTAAAAATGTAGAATATCTACCACAGAGTAGATGAGATGAATTGGATACATTTAAGAGTATGCTACAAAAGTGCATGAGAGAGAAAGGAATAGATGGGTATATTTAAATGATTTGATAAAGAGGAGTGGGAGGAAGTTCGTGTAAAACAAAAATATTAGAGTGGACCAGTTAGGGGGAATTGGGCTGTAGACTTTGCGGGGAGAAATTTGTTCGTGGAACCACTGGCACTATGGAGACTTAGCTCAATTTCCCAGGGGCAAGCAATATGGCTCGTGTGATGATCTCACTGCGGAATTGAGATAAGTCCTGAGGAATTGAGGTGAGTCTGAACAGGACTGTTAGAACGCAAATGAATTTCTCTCTCTCAATGTAAGTCAATATTACACACTGCTGCTGGTGTAATGAAAGGGAATGAAAAACATTAGTATAGAAATAAAATAATTGATCAACATTACTGATGTAAATACATGAACAATTGCATTTTTACACATCCCGCTGCATGCAAAGGTAATCATATTGCTTAAAGAGATGTCAAACAAGTTACTTCAATTGCCAGTATTATCAGTTCTTAGGTCACCGTTCATTTGTTATACAACCTGTCAACACTTTACACATACTGATTATACTTAACTGCTTGCATTTATCTATTACCACTCCTGATTACTTGGAAAGACTTGTTATTCAGCTGGCCTATACTGCACTACAATGTCTGTACTTATCCTTTGACACTCTTGATTACCTGTTAGTGTCGGCACAATAAGAATTCTCACAACACCAGGTTAAAGTCCAACAGGTTTATTTGGAATCACGAGCTTTCGCAGCGTTGCTCCTTCATCAGGTAAGTGAGTGTCGGGCTATCATCAGTCCGCCTATACATTCTGTGTCTGCGCACCTCGCCACACTTCAACCTATGGAGGAGCAACGCTCTGAAAGCTTGTGATTTCAAATAAACCTGTTGGACTATAATCTGGTGTCATGTGACCTCTCATCTTATACATAAACTGACATTTCTGCTTAGTTTTTTAGTGAATTTGGCAATTCCAAAATTGCTGATAGAGGTATGAGGAATATTTTTTTTTAAATGACCCTTACCTTGCTCTGCAGTTTCAACCTTACATCGTCCTGAAAGAGAAAAAAGATCTTGTGTTCAGTGAAACAGAACAGTACCAGTGCCAGACATGGGCAAGAGTCATTTGAGATCAATGGGAATGAAAATTGAGAGAGGTGTACAGCAGACAGCTGAATCAATGTGACCAGTTTTACACTATCACTTGAAGTCAAAGTTACCCCAGGGATTTGAAACATATTTTAAATATGTTTTAATATTATTACTTGAGGGGAGGCAGTGGCGCAGTGGTATTGACTAATAGTCCAGAGAGCCAGAGCAAAGTCTAGAGACCTGGATTCAAATCCCGCTACGGCAGATGGTGAAATTTAAATTCAATAAAAATCTGGAATTAAAAGTCTAATGATGACCATAAAACTATTGTAGGTTGTCAGAAAAAACCCACCTGGTCCTATAGGGAAGGAAATCTGCTGTCCTTACCTGGCCTGGCCTACATGTGACTCCAGATCCACAGCAATGTGGTTGATTCTCAAATGCCCTCAAATGGAGGGCAGTTAGGGAAAGGCAATAAATGCTGGCCAGCCAGCGACGCCCACATCCCGTAAATAAATTAAAAAATATAAGACTTCACACGAGGATCTGCTTTAGAATGGCAAACGCTGGCAGATTAAATGGTCCCAAGAGATTGAGGGTTAAGGGTTTTAGGGGACAAGCAGGAAAGTGTAGCTAAGTGTACAATCAGGGCAAGCATAATCTTATTGAATGGTGGAGCAGGCTTGAGTGGTCAAATGGCCGGCTCCTGCTGCTGCAATTATTTATGGACTCTGCATTATTCTCATCATAGAACCATAGAATCCCTACAGTACAGAAGGAGGCCGTTCGGCCCATCGAGTCTATACTGACAACAATCCCACTCAACCCTCATTTACCCCGTTAATCCCCCTGACACTCAGGGGCAAGTTAGCATGGCCAATCAACCTAACCCTCACATCTTTGCACTGTGGGAGGAAACCAGAGCACCCAGCAGTTGCGGGGAACATGCAGACTCTGCACAGGCAGTGACCTGAAGCTGGAGTTTAACCCAGGTCCCTGGCACTTTGAGGCAGTAGTGCTAAGCACTGCGTCACCGTGCTACCCTATTCAGATTCAATCCGGATTATGCAGAGCTCTGCACATACATGCTTCATAAATGCATGGTATCCTGCTGAGCAATGTCTAAATGTCAGTGACACTCTGGCTAAGGGTCAAATGTCCTGCCAATTTGTTACTAACAGAGGGAATTTAAATTTGTTCCCCAAATTAAGCAAGTTGTTCCTTTCATGTTATGCTGTGTTATCTCATTCCAGTGAATATGTGGAGAGAAATTCTGAAATTAGTTCCTGATGTAGTTCCTGATAACTGAACAGTGATCCAGCAACCCTTGAAGTCATGTCACAGATCATGGGTATTGGCCTTGGTTGTGCTTTACCTTATGATCAAATAATTTGTTGATACTTGGGGCTCAGCAAACCGCTGGAAAGATGCAAGAAAGTGTGATAGTGGGTGGATAACCCAGCAAACTCCAGTCATGTGGAGGCCTGTCAGGGTAGCTGCCTCACAGCGTCAGGGACCCGGGTTCGATTTCCAGCTTTGGTCTCTGTCTGTTTGCATGTTCCCTCCGTGTCTGCGTGGGTTTCCTCTAGGCCCTCCGGTTTCCTCCCACAGTCCAAAGGACGTGCTGGTTAAGTGCATTGGCCATGCTAAATTCTCCCTCAGTGTACCCGAACAGGCGCCGGAGTGTGGCGACTAGGGGATTTTCACAGTAACTTCATTGCAGTGTTAATGTAAGCCTACTGTGACTAATAAACTTTTAATTTTTAATGGGAAGGCCTCATTTAAATACACATGTGCAGCCCACTGCCCAACAAGTTGACAGCTGATCAGTGGAGGAAGTAGGAATTTAGCAGCAGGAGGCCACAACTGGCGATCAGTGGGAATGGTCTCCAGTGGCAGAATCAGAGGAGAAAGGCTCCGAGTATGATTGTGGTCACAGTGAGGTAGGTCTGGGCACATCTGGCTGAAGGCTGGGGCTGAGGGGGGGGAAACAGTTTTCCTTCCCACCAGGAGCTTAAAGACAGGCAACATTGTAAAGTTCAGCTGAGCCTCCTGTTACCAGTCAATTCCTCCGGCCACCATGTTTTAAGAAAGCAAGATGTGGTTAAAAATGTCACAGCTCTGACAAAATAAAAAAGCAGTGACTTCCGTCTCCACTTCTTGTAGAGAAAGTCTCCAGAATGGGAATTGCTGCCGATGCAGTGAGTTGAAGTCGGGTTGTACAATCCCAGGACTTGAACCACAACATCCACTCTCCAATCTGCTTGGAGAATGCGAGTGGGTGGCTAATCTTTAAATCCAAGGCTCCGCTACGATGGGCAAAGCATTAGAGGACCTTCTGAGTCCAAGGCAGCCATAGCAAGGAATCACCTCCATGATGGAGAGAAAAAAGGCAAAAAGAAGAAACTTAAAGCTAACCTAATTAGGTTTTATGGTTCCGAGTCAGTCCCTCATGAAATTTCACTTAACCAATAAAAGAATATTATCACATTCTTACCTATCTCTGATGGCTGTAATTTTTCTATGCCTCTCTTCCTTTATCTCCCTATTTTTATTCCTTGTTCTTGAGTGCTGTTTTGCATCTCTGTCCTCATCTGCTAACCTGTTTTTGGTGATGGATGGAGGGGAAATGTGGTGCCTGTGGTTCCCTCCTATCCCCTCCCCATCATTCAGACCGCTCCCATCTACTGGTTCCCATCAATTCACATCCTAACCATCCACTCTCCTCAGTCCTATCACTAGGAACTCTGTACTACCTACCCAATCCTTACATTCTCTTCTTCCCCTTTCTTCACTGTCACTCACCCCATCCACCAACACACTGAAGATGATTAATTAGTTTCAAATTTGAGCTATTAAATGAAGAAAGATGCCTCTGGATTGATAAGTATATTTTTTAACTAAATCGATGTAGAATCGGGATATTCACAAAATCATTCAAAATGAGCTGCATCTCATTACAACTTCTGATATTTGTCTTTGAAATAACTCCTCAGAAGCTGGTGTCACCAAGTTCACTTTATTTTCAAACTAGTCTCAAATCCTAAGAGTTTCAGTGGCAAAGTCAGAATCCGGAGTGTCAGTGGCAGTGACACTCATTATCTACAAGGTAAGCCTCCCTGATTGGGCAGGAAATCATTACCTCAACCAGGGAGCTCATACTCCAAGAGGCCAACATCACGGGCCTTGTTGAGGTCATTACAACCTTGTTGTTTTTCAAATTTGAAGAATTACTGGGCAGAGAGTCATCCAAGTTCAAAAACAGAATCCCATCAGTGTAGCTGACTAATGATACTGATGCATTCAGAGCGATTAGGGGCACTGTAAATGCCCAGACCTCACAATCCAGTTCGCAGGGTCGCAGAGCTGGCCAAAACTATCAAGTCCCTTTTCAAGATTTTGAGATATCAGACCTTCAAGTAAAAACTTTAATACAAAACATTGGAAAATACCAAAAGGAAACATAGTGGAGAAATGTGATCACTTTATAGTGTTATTTTAAAGTTGAATTTATAATATTCTGAGAAAACAATGTCAACTGAGGTAAATGTCTGGGGAAGGATTTTGAACGATAGGTAGTTAATGGCCCAATTATACAATCTCAGTTTAAGAGTCTGGATTTTGCGCTTGTAATGAAATTGTCAGCATTCGCTGTAGTCACAACTGTGAAACTGACGACAATTTTTGGCACCCTCAAATGGGAGGGCGGGATTTCCTTCTGGTGGCGAATTGCCATTGGCGGCAGCATGGTTTTCTGGTCCTGCTTATGTCGACAGGGTTTTGCATGACCTGCACCTTCCACCACTGGGGAACGTGCCATGGGGAGGGTTAGGGTCACAATCGGCACGACCGGAAAATCCCTCCAGCAGGAAGGGCCGGAAAGTTCTGACCTGTTAAATGAGGAAATCCCAGAAAATGCTGTCGGTGAATCCGTGTTTGTCCGCAGGAAAGCTACTGAAGCCCCTAGAGGCAGAAATACTCGAAATGGTGTGAATTAATGTGGACTTTCACACTATTAATCTCACCGCAAAAACCCTTGACAAAGGCTTTCTTTGCCTTGTTGAGTAACGTTTAAAATGTTTTAACAGTATACTAAGTTCATAATTAATGTGGAACAACCTTTGTGATCTTGAAAAGCTATTATTATATTTGTGGAATGTTAAATGCTTCCATTACAGTTTTTAAAGACTCCTGTAGACGTTCAAATTTATTTTTAAAAAACTTAAAAAAAATGTTTGTTTATGATATTTCACCTTCTAATTTAATTCCCATGGTTATGTCCTGATCTTTATTTCACTATTTGAAAGATTATTTCAATGTAAAGGATGATCAGTGTGTTTCCCTCCTGGCTTGATGTCTATGAGAATTCACTGATGGCTTAGTTCCCTTAATGACAACAATATTGCAGATACTAGAGGCTCCCTTGAGAATCGCAAAAACTCAGTTTGCAGGTGCAGCAGGTGATCAAGAAGGCAAATGGAATGTTGGCCTTTATCGCGAAGGGGATGGCGTATAAAAGCTGTACAAGGTACTGGTGAGGCCGCAACTGGAGTACTGTGTGCAAATTTGGTCCCCTTATTTGCGGAAGGATGTATTGGCCTTGGAGGGAGTACAGAGAAGGTTCACCAGGTTGATACCGGAGATGAGAGAGTTAGCTTATGAGGGGAGATTGAGTAGATTGGGCCTGTACTCGTTGGAGTTTAGAAGGCTGAGGGGAGATCTTATAGAGACATATAAGATAATGAAGGGGCTCGACAGGGTAGAGGCAGAGAAATTCTTTCCACTTAGAAAGGAAACAAGAACTAAAGGACACAGCCTCAAAATAAAAGGGAGTCAGTTTAGGACAGAGTTGAGGAGGAACTTCTTCTCTCAGAGGGTAGTGAATCTCTGGAATTCTCTGCCCATTGAAGCAGTGGAGGCTACCTCGTTAAATATGTTTAAGTCACAGCTAGATAGATTTCTGATCAATAAGGGAATTAAGGGTTATGGGGAGCGGGCGGGTAAGTGGAACTAAACCACTATCAGATCAGCCATGATCTTATTGAATGGCGGGGCAGGCTCAAGGGGCTAGATGGCCTACTCCTGCTCCTATTTCTTATGTTCTTATGTAATATGTCAGCATTTAAAATATCAGAAAATATGAAAGTCACACTACAGAGACTCCGAGATCTTGGGTAGGTATTTTCAAGGTCAGCAGCAAGTACTATTGCTTCACCTCTGACAGCAAAATGTGAGCCAAAATACTCTCACTCTGTAATGTTGAAAAAGCCAATCAGAACACCACGCACAGGTAACAAACATTACACAGCATCTACAACATAGAAACAGACACAGAAACATTCAGGCAGGCCATTCTGCCCAACAGGTCCATGCCAGCATTTATGCGCCACTTGAGCCTCCTCCCATCTTTCCTCACTTTAATCTATTATTGTAACCCTCTATCCTCTATTCACTTCTCCCTCACATGCTTGTTCAGCTTCCCCTTAAATGAATCTCTAATATTTGGTTCAGCCACTCCCTGTGGCAATGTCAAAGTCATAGCCATAGAGTCACCTGCCCTTCCTTATTTCCCAAGAAGAGGTCAAGTTTTGCCCCCTCTCTAGTCTGGCCATCCACATACTGAATGAGAAATTCCTCCTGAATACACTCACCACATTTCTCTCTATCCAAGCCTCTAATGCTATGGCTGTCCCAGTCAATGTTGGGAAAGTTAAAATCCCCTACTATTACCACCCTGTTTTTCTGGGAGCTATCTGTAATCTCCTTACATATTCGCTCCTCAATTTCCCACCGACTATTTGGGGGCCTATAGTACAACCCTATCAAAGTGATTTCCCCCTTCTTATTTCTCAGTTCTACCCATATAGACTCAATGGCCAAACCCTCGGATATATCCCCTTTCAGTACGGCCGTGATGTTTTCCCTAATCAAAAGTGCAACTCCCCCTCCTCTCTTACCTCCTGTTCTATCTTTCCTATAGCATCTGTACCCTGGAACATTGAGCCAGGCCTATCCTTCCCTTAGCCATGCTTCAGTAATTGCTATCAGTCCCATGTATCCATCCATGCCCTGAGTTCATCTGCCTTACCTGTCAGGCCTCTTGCATTGAAATAAATGCAGCTTATTCTGGACTTGCCTTGTTCTCTGTCTTGCTTTTGCCTGATCTGTCCAGTGTTAGGATTACTGACACTGCCTTTACTACTTAATGTGCTCTCTTTAACTTCTGTGCTGTCCCCAAACTTCTCTTCTGTCTCCCTACTGCTTTGGGTCCCACCCCCCTGCCAAACTAGTTTAAACCCTCCCCAGTGGCTCTAGCAAATCGAGCAAAATGTGTTCAACATTTTTACCACTCTCTGGGTATAGACATTTCTTCTGAATTCTCTATTGTGTTAAGGGCTGTAATTTTCCACATAGGGAAATACACCTTTTTGCAAGCACCAAAGGTAGTCACACAGGGCTGCTCTTGGCGAGTGCTGGTGGGTCTACTGAATGTATCAGGTTCATATTTCAGACTTCCATTTTTTATCTGTTCTTCCCCTACTTTCTTTCTTATTAATTACACCACCTTTCGTTTTTTCTTTGCCTTTTTTTGACACTTCACCCAGCTATTTTCATCTCATTTTGTTCTGTTAATGCATTTTTTTGCCTTCTTGAGATGATTTTCCTGCAATGTCCATGAATTTCCACTAATTTCTAACATTTTCAAAAACCTGTCTGCAGAGTTCCTTTATCCTTCTGTTCCCGGTTGCCATGGTGTGTGCTCAAAGCGTAAGCCTTTTTATAGATGTTAATGGACCTGTTGTGTATCCCTAACACATTCGGAAATGGTTATAACCCTGTGCTCCATGTTAGCAACTTTAGTAGCAGTAGCTGCATATTGATTTGCCGTGTAAATTGCCAGAGTTCAGTCTAAGTTTCAGTTAACAACTGACCTACAAGACATCATGGGATTGTAACCTTCTGATTTAGTGATTGTTCGGCTATGGTGATCACTTGGGGGCTGTTCAAGTTAATCATTATAACCAAACTGCACTACTCAGAGCGACAGAAATAAAGTGCTCATGAGCAAACAAACATGGAAATGTGATGATCTTGAAGACCCATGAGTCTCTTTTACAGACCCTCAAGGGTGCAGAGATTCCATTACAAAAATTTAGGGAACAATCTGAAATGCAGGTTATCGGGAAAAAACACAAAGATTACCTCAGAGACTCAGAGTCTGTCTACATCAATATGAATGAACTGGAGATGGTCAAGAGCTTCAAGTTTCTTGATGTCCAGATCACATACAACCTGTCCTGGTCCCTCCACACCGACGCTATAGTTAAGAAAGCCCACCAAAGCCTCTATTTTCTCAGGATGCTAAGGAAATTCGGCATGTTTGCTATGACTGTCACCAATTTTTACAGATGCACCATAGAAAGATACCAGATGTGTCACAGCTTGGTATAGCTCTTACTCTGACCAAGACTGCAAGAAACTATAAAGGGTCATGAATGAAGGATTGTGTATGTAACCCAGTCCATCACACAACCCAGCCTCCCATCCATCAACACCATTTACACTTCCCATTGCCTCAGAAAAGCAGCCAGCATAAAGGACCTCACACACCCTGGACATACTCTCTTCCACCTTCTTCCATTGGGAAAAAGACACAAAAGTGTGAGGTCACATACCAACCGACTCAAGAGCAGTTTCTTCCCTGCTGCCATCAGAGTTTTGATTGGACCTACCTTATATTAAGTTGATCTTTCTCTGCACCCTAGCTATGACTGTTACTCTACATTCTGCATTCTCTCCTTTCCTTCTCTATGAATGGTATGCTTTGTCTGTATAGCGCACAAGAAACAATGCTTTTCATTGTATACCAATACGTGGGACAATAATAAATCAAATCAAAATCAAATCAAAAGAAGATCTTGCTTCTGAAGAAGACCAAATGGATGCAGGTAAGAACATAGGACCACATAGCCCCTTGAGCCTCCTTTACCATTCAATGCAATCATGGCTGATCATCTGATTCAACTCCACTTCCCCGTCCACTCCCCAGATCCTGTGTTCTGTAAACAAGGCTATGCTGGTGACTCTTCTATGACAGTATTTTGGAAAGGCATGTACATGTTTGACATTAATTATTATCAGCAATGGATACAATGTAACATTTAGAAAGAACCTTTCTATGTAAAATTGGAACGAGGCCAAAGAAAGCAACTTGATTTCATTTTCACATATCCTAAGCTTTGTTTGCACTAATTTTCAGTGATTCTTCTCGGATTCCCTCTGTGTAACAATTTCTGCTCATGTCATTTCTGTTTTATTCAGTGGATGATCATAACTGTGATTCCCTTTTACCAATTCTTTGCCTGGGTTTATGAAGTACACAGGTAATGCAAGGAATTAGTTTTCTTACGTGTCATAACATATGTGCTCTTCCTTTCATCCAAATAATATGTTTCAAAAATACTCCACCCTTGTCACAAATTTCCTCATAGTCAAGGCTGATTAACCCAAAATACTTACCATCTTAGGCCTTCCTTTGTTTCATCTTGGACTGTTTTAATAACATTGGTGATGCAGTGACAGTAGACAGATTCGGAAAGTGTCATTTAGTATCAGCCAGGTTTCTGTTCCAGAAGTACTTAAGCTAGGAAAAACATTAACTGAGCTCATGGTATAGACGTACACCGACTGATTTACTGTCAGCTCGAAGAGATGTGGCTGGTTGTAAAAACAGCTTGCTAAACCACAAGAAGGTTTGAAGAAACAGATTATCGATTTGTTGTTCCAAGTCTGAGATGGAGTTTTTAATCAAATGTGACGTTGCTTAGTAAATCAGTTGATTAAGAAATCATGCCAGATAAAATAATGCAGCTAAGTAATTCCTTGAAAGAGGCAAACCTACTCCGTGTGAATCACTTCAATCCTCGATACGAACAATCACTGATAAATTAATTTTTCGGAAAAATGAACTCATTGTTCAGAATTAATCCATGTTCACATTTCATTCTCCTCATTTGGGATTTAAAATGTACTACTATTAAACACAATAAATTATCTATTGCATGAAGCACTGAAACCGACCCTCTCTCTTAATTCAAAGCTATTAATTCAAATGATCTGATCATTCAGTTTTTCATTTTAATTGGTTACATTGAAATTATTTGATAATTCAGAATTTTTAGTGCAAAATGGGACTTTGAATCATCAGTAGTAGGTTGTTGTAACAATGGACTAATTCACTTGTCTATCACCATATGCTTTATGTCAGGGTTGCTGTTCTGCATTTGTGAGTAACAGAAAACAAATCATGTGAAAAACTCAATCTACTACGACCAATTCATGTGCTGAATTCCCTTATATACCAGCCCAGGGTGTTGACTGAGTGATAAAGTCATGTGTTCAGCTGCAGTTTAATGAACTGACATTAAGGAACTAACCCCTTTGCAATAGGGGAGCCGGACTAGAGCCAGCCTACTGCAGCAATGGACTTTGCCATGGCTCTTTACCTCCCACCTCCCAGTTTCATAGCCAATCACAGAATGCAGACTTGATGCCCCGCCGTGTCAATGGGAGGATTTCTATTTAAAAGGAGTCCAGGCAGAACCTGGGAGCCATAGCCAACGATAGGCACCCGACCACTGCAGAGACTGAGGCCCTTGAGATCATCTGAGTTAATGGACGCAGACAATAGGGAGATGGGACACACCCATACTTGGTGACAGGATTAGATATCATACTGCACCTTGGTACTTAACAGTCACGTTCTCCCAATGTCTGCATAGGTTTCCTCCGGGTGCTCAAGTTTCCTCCGAAAGACATGCTGGTTAGGTGCATTGGCCATGCGAAATTTTCCCTCGGTGTACCCGAACAGGCGCTGGAGTATGGTAACTAGGGGATTTTCACAGTAACTTCATTGCAGTGTTAATGTAAGCATACTTAATAAATAAACTTTAAAAAAAACACTCAGAGGAGCTTCATCACTGAATTAATGTCCATCCTTTCACCAGTGCACACAACACCTTGGTAGGGTGCCCAATAGAGATAGTTTAGTTGTGATATGGGGAGGTGTGCATTACATGTGAGCAGAGGCTATGCTATGACAGGGCCAGCAGCGGGGAATCCCTGTTGGAGCAGTTTTGTGGAATGAGGATATTAATCAGCTGTCAGTCCGCTATTCTAGTTTTCAGTAGCTGAGACTCAGAAACTATTTCTTCTGGCTCGAAGCTGATAAACCCCTTGATCTGATAAGTGACTTCTTGGGATATTAAAGGAAGTAGCTACAGAGATAGTGGATGATAGTAATCTTCCAAGAATCTTTAAAATCTGGAAAAGTCCCAGGGGATTGAAAAACTGCCAAAGGGAGGGAGACAAAAACAAATAACCATAGGCCAATTAGCTTAACATCTGCCATTGGGAAAATGTTAAAGCCCATTATAAAGGATGTAATAGCAGAGCGTTTAGAAATACACAATAATATCAAACAGAGTTAGCATGGCTTCATGAAGTGGAAATCATGCCTGACAAATTATTAGAATTCTTTTGAGGTGGTAATGAGTAGGGTAGATAAAGGGGAACCAGTAGATGTAATATAATTGGATTTCCAAAAAGCATTCAATAAGACACCACACAAAAGGACATTTAATAAGAGCTGACGGTGTTGGAGATAGTATATTAACATGGATGGATGATTAGCTAACTAATAGAAGACAAAGAATTGGGATAAGAGGGGCATTTTCAGGATAGCAACCTGTAACTAGTGGAGTGCCACAGGGATCAGTGTGAGGGCCACAATTATTTACAATATGTATTGATGACTTGGACGAGGGAAGTGAATATACTGTTGCCAAGTTTGCAGATGACAAAAATAGAAGGGAAGGCAAGTGGTGAGGATGACATAAAGAGTCGACAGAGCTATATATACAGGTGAGTGGGCAAAAACTTGGCAGGTGAAATATAAAGCAGGAAAATGTGAAGTTATGCACTTTGGTAGGAATGACTCAATAACAGCCAAAAGCTTCTCCCCTGCTGCCAGCAGACTTTTGAATGCGTAAATCACAAAAAGCTAACATGCAAGTTCAGCAAGTCATCAGGAAGACAAATGGAATGTTGGCCTTTATTTCAAAGAAAATGGAGTATAAAAAAAGGGAAGACTTGCTAAAACTATACAAGGCAATAGTTAAGCCACACCTGGAATACTGTGAATAATTTTGGTCCCCTTTTCTAAGGGAAGATATATTGACGTTGGAAGCAGTCGAGAGAAAGTTCACTGAATTGAATCTGAGAGATTTGAGGGATTTTCTTATGGAAGAGGTTGACTAGGTTAGGCCTGTATTCTTTGGAGTTTAAAAGATTGAGAAGTGACCTCACTGAGATATATGGGATTCTCAGGGGGTTTGACAGGATAAATGCTGAGGGGTTGTTTTGCCTTGTTGGAGGCTCTGGACCAGAGGGCATAATCTCAGAGTAAGGAGGTCATGCATTTAAGACAAAGATGAGGAGGAAGTTCATCTCTCAGAGGGTAGTGAATCTGTGGAATTCTTTACCGCAAAGGGCTATAGAGGCTAAGATGGACAGATTTTCAATCAGTCATGGAATCAAGAGTTATGGGAATAAGGTGGGAAAGTGGATTTGAGAATTATCATCAGATCAGTCATGATGTCATTAAATGGTGGAGCAGACTTGATGGGCCGAATAGCCTATTTCTGTTCCTGCATCTTATTGTCTTATGGACTGCAAAGAGCACCGAGTTTTATACTAGAGACTCATGGCTCACTGAAATCAAACAAAACACTTTATCAACACTGATAGCATTACCGTATTTTTCTCTTTTCTTTTAGTCACTTCTCAACCAAACAATTTATCTAAGTGTCAAAAAGAAGAACACCTGACATTTTTCTAAGAATTGTGTACTTTCATCAGCTTTAGGTGTCCGTTGTGGCCCCATTGGTAACTCAGAGTAAGGCATTTGTGGGTTTAAATCCCACTCAGAGACATAAAACATAAAGTTAACATAGATACGACAATGCATTATGCAGGGAGTGTGACACTAACAGAAACTTTGTCTTCTGGATGGGATGTTAAACAAAGGTCTCATCTGCCCTTTAAGGCGGATGAAAAAGATGCCATGGTACTATCTGAAGGAAGAACAGAGTAGTTGTGTGGGCAGCATGGTGGCACAATGGTTCGCACCGCTGCCTCACAGCACCAGGGACCCGAGTTCGATTTCCGGCTTGTTTGTGTGGAGTCTGTACGTTCTCCCAGTGTCTGAGTGGGTTTCCTCCAGGCGCTCTGGTTTCCTCCCGCTGTCCAAAAGACGTGCTGGTGAGGTGCAATGGCCATACTAAGTTCTCCCTCAGTGTATCCAAATAGGCGCCAGAGTGTGGTGACTAGGGGATTTTCACAGTAACTTCATTGCAGTGTTCATGTCAGCTTACTTGTGACACTAATAAATAAACTTTAAAACAATCCTTGGTATCTTGGTCAATTTCTTTCCCTGAATCAACATCACTGAAAACAGATTGTATAAGTCATTATCACAATGGTTTTTGTGGAAATTTGCTGAATGCAAATTGGCTATTGCATTTCCGACATTGAAACTGGATATTTAAAAAGCACTTCATTGGTTGTAAAGAATTTTCAGACATTCTGAGGTTGTGAAAAGTGCTCTATAAATGCAAATTATTTACTTTACTATTCTGAATTGCATTTCATAGAATCACAGAATCATAGAAACCCTACAGTGCAGAAAGAGGCCATTTGGCCCATCGAGTCTGCACTGACCACAATCCCACCCAGGCCCTACCCCCATATCCCTACATATTTATCCGCTGATCCCTCTAACCTACGCATCTCAGGACACTAAGGGGAAATTTTAGCATGGCCAACCAACCTAACCCACACATCTTTGGACGGTGGGAGGAAACCGGAGCACCCGGAGGAAACCCACGCCGGCATGAGGAGAATGTGCAAACTCTGCACAGACAGCGACCCAAGCCAGGAATCGACCCGGGCCCCTGGCGCTGTGAGGCAGCAGTACTAACCACTGCGCCACTGTGCCACCTCAATATGTTTTACTAATTTCTTACTGGAATGAATTATGATTTATTGACAGATTACTGAATTACTATTGAAAGGCAGCGAAACATAGCAGGTCATTTACTTCCTGCAGCTCAAACAGTTAAATGATACAGTTGCAGACATTGCTGTTCTCTCTAAGTTTGTTATGGGCTGTCTTACCGTTTGCAAGTATATGCTGCATGTGTGTTTCGTTGTGGTGTTGTCAATTTGTGGTCAGTCTTTGTGCTGCGTTTATTGTGTAAATCATGTACTTTTCCAATTTGGCAGCCTTGTTTAATTTAACAACAATGCTGAACACCTCCAGGAAGAAAACCAAATCTTCTTCCCAGTTACTTGGAACATGTCGCAACTTGCAATTCAATCAAAGGAAATCTTCCGACATTCTGACTGATAGAGCAAAATGTGGATGGTGCATAATCAAATGTTTCTTGATAACACATCAGTGGCTTCATCTATGGAAACAATTTTAATCAAATAATATGGTCCTTCTGTGGCATTTAGAAATGCATAATTTAAAGAATTGACTGCTGCCAGATATTAAATAATGTAGTTGACAAGGTACACCATCATTGCACTGTTGTGGTATGATGTACATGCACCTTTAAGGACATGTATCTTACACTGCTGCCAATCACTGCCAATGAGACAGGATGTGATGTAGTAGCCCCATGACTGTATACTCAGTCTACAGTAGCAGACCTGCAAGGCAGATGTACCTGTATAGTCTCACAGTTAACATTGTAAGTATATGGTCCTATCTTCTAATGCAATATTGTTTTACCAATCCTTATCATATGATTGGTGCATTCCCGTCAAATGGAAGAACATAATATGCATTAGCAGGTGTGCAGATAGTTTGTTTGTGGAAGGGTTTAGTCCTGATGCTTTGCTCAGCAATGTGGTTTGGTGGACCAATTGGCCTTTCTTTACCTGCCCATCAAATTCATACAACTGCATGTTGAAGATGAAGAACAACAAAATCGAATCCCCACAGAAGAAGGATTACAGAAGAAAGTGAAACATATTGACTGTAGCTCTTGGATTTTTGTGCTTGCAGCAACTCCAGAAACAGAGCTAGGAAGGTTGCTCCTCACGTCTCTCATCCTTACCTGGAGGGTCTACTGTGTAATTTGAAGGAAAACAATGAGGTGAACTCTCGCAAGGATGGGAGGAAGAGGATAAATTTGCCAAGCAAACAAGTGTGGCTGGAAGTGATCATGGAAGCCAGCAGCAGATGTGTGCATAAGGGTGTCATAACATTTTCAGGTGCCAAGTCCCTCAAACCCTTCCCTCTGACCTGCCACCATTCTCCTGCACAGCGCGTCTCCGGACAACACATCTTGCAGTTATATTCATTCTTCGGTCTCCTTCTCACATCTCCACCTGAACAACCAACCCCCACACTCCCTCTCTCACATCCATGCCTCACAAGTCACTCTCAACCAGTGTTGCCTTTCCTTCCTCACCTCGCTATACAGATCATTACAAACGCTCACACCACCTGCAGGGGAAGAGAGCACAGAAATTGATGATATGCTGAGGTCTATCATGGGGAAGGTGGCCTTCCAGGAGAGACACCTTGCCAGTCATTGACAATGCATTTCCACTTGCTTCACTGATAAAGGATTATAGAAAGGATATTATAGAAAGGATATTATTAAACCAGAAAGGGTGCAGAAAAGATTTACTAAGACGCTACCGGGGCTTGATGGTTTGAGTTATAAGGAATGGTTGGATAGACTGGGATTTTTTCCCCTGGATCATAGGAGACTTAGGGGTGATTTATAGAGGTCTATAAAATAATGAGGGGCATAGATCAGCTAGATAGTCAACATCTTTTCCCAAAGGTAGGGGAGTCTAAAACTAAAGGACATAGGTTTAAGGTGAGAGGGGAGAGATACAAAAGGGTTCAGAGGAGCAATTTTTTTCACACAGAGGGTGGTGAGTGTCTGGAACAAGCTGCCAGAGGTAGTAGTAGAGGCAGGTACAATTTTGTCTTTTAAAAAGCATTTAGATAGTTACATGGGTAAGATGGGTAGAGAGGGATATGGGCCAAATGCTGGCAAATGGGACTAGCTTAATGGTTAAAGAAAGGGGCGGTATGAACAAGTTGGGCTGAAGGGCCTGTTTCCATGCTGTAAACCTCTATGATTCTATGACTCTAAGGAGGTGTTGCAACAAACTGCCATGAAAACTCCTGAGCTACAGGTGTTCAGATATGTTCATAGAAATCATAGAATTCATAGAAACCCTACAGTGTAGAAAGAGGCCATTTGGCCCATCGAGTCTACACCGACCACAATCCCACCCAGGCCCTACCCCCATATCCCTACATATTTACACGCTAATCCCTCTAACCTACCCATTTCAAGGCACTAAGGGGCAATTTTAGCATGGCCAATCAACTTAACCCGCACATTTTTAGACTGTGGGAGGAAACCGGAGCACCCGGAGGAAACCCACGCAGACACGAGGAGAATGTGCAAACTCCACACAGACAGTGACCCAAGCCGGGAATCGAACCCAGGTCCCTGGAGCTGTGAAGCAGCAGTGCTAACCACTGTGCTACCGTGCCGCCAAGTTGTTGTGAGAGCTGACCCATCACCTCTAACCCCTCTTTTGGGAGTCTCACCTTCTTCCAGCTGAATCGTGGTGTCCACCCCTCTGGTCTGTGGAGTTGCATGTGGTTGAGGAGCTGGATTCAGATACTGCATCTAATGCTGATTCTATCCTGGTACTGTTGGTCTTGTTCCTCTTGTGCCTCATCAGAGGTGCAAGGAGGAAGTGGATAAGCTCCTCCTAGTCAGTGGTGAAGGCTGACAGTGAAGAAAAGCAGCTGAAGGTGAGCAGAATGATAGGTGAAGTGCCTTGCAGGAAATTGGCAATCACGTGAGAAGCATTGAAATCACTCTGTTGGGAGAAAAAGTGCTGTGAGCAGCAGCCTAGCATCTGGCCATGGCTCAAACTCTTCAGTTTCACTGTTCAAAACCTTCCCAGTCTGTTAGTTTAACTGAAAAAGCTGTACCTACCATGCACTACCCTCAACGACCCTGGTTAATCAGGTTCCCTGCTTGGGAACTTTGCAATTGAAACTTAAACAGTTCTTCCTTGTTTTTTTTAAATTACCTGAATTGCTTTCTTGAGAAATCCTAGGGTCCCTGCTCACCTTTAATCCCACCCTGTAGAAATCTGGAAGAGGGCCAGATGATATCAGGATCCTTACATGGACATAAAAATTAGGGCATTTAACTTCCTGTGTGCACAATAATCCCACCTCCCCTTGCCTGGGAAAATTTCCCTCAATAATTTTGTTTATGGATGGAATTATATCAATTTAGACCCCGCTGTAATGGTGGGAGCGTTTGTGGGTGATAAACCTAAATAATTAGCAGGCTTTGTTGAGGCTCATTCACTGAGCCTGGGCATTATTGTCCTGCCCCCCCCCCCCCCCACCCCCCCGCCCCCAGTTACCCACCCAACCAGGATGACTAAATGAGCAATGAAGGATCTCTATTTAAATGGCCACACAATGGCAGCTCTGAGTGAACCGTTCATATACAAGTGGTCTAAAATGCCGGCAAATTGTGGGAAGGATGGCCAGGCCCTCAGACCCATCCTTGGAGGTCAGGGGTCGAATGCGCTGATGACAAGAAGAGAAGTTCTACTCCCCGAGGACAGGGGCGGGGAGACAATCACAAAGCAGGCGTGGCTTTAATTTGCAGAGACAGTCATCAGAAGGAGTTTGGAGCCCAGGATCTCGATCCGGGTGCCAGCAAAGATTTAATGGCTTCACAAGTGGCAGCATGAAGAGATGATGGGTGGCATTCTCCCACACAGCACTCCATGGCTACCTTGACCGTCACGGAGGACGAAGCACCTGAGACCAACAGGATGAGACTGGGACTAACTATTGGCGATGGAGAGGTGGGGGAGGCCCAGGAAGCTGAAGGCAGCATTAGGTAAAACACTGTGACTTGGCATTGAACCATTCCTCATACGATGTCATGAATATATTAAATATGATCTGCACTCCGCTAACCTGGAACCTTATTCCCCCTACTTTCAGCACTAACTCCTTTCCTTTATTTCCCACAGATACACTGCAGGGCCCCACAGAGGAGCTGAGGGAGGAGGTACAGGAGGTGGATCAGCACTCTCATGATCCCTGCACATCCGCCACCAGCGCTGATACACCTCAATGGGACAATGATGGGATGGCACACGGACAGTCACACATCACATGTGAGCAGGAACTGGTTCTGAAGACAGGAACAGCAATAGAAATCACCCTTTGGTGGGCACAGGACACCCAGGACTCTGCTCAGCTGGACTCAGAAGCTGAGCCGCTGGACTGATTCACTAAATGGGTACTTAGGGAGCAGCAATGGGAAAAGTGTGTGCTTCAGTCAGACTTTCCACAGGCAGTGTCCACCCTCACATGAAGAATAGAGCAGTCCATTTTTAGCAAGAGTGTAATGATGAACACGTCCTTTGAGCAGTGACCCAACACTGAAAGAGTTAAAGGTGGCAAGACACTGAGTGCCTGTTTGCTCACACCAAGAGCCTGTACACTCTGTCAATTTACACCAGAATGAACAAACTCTTTGAGGGCAGATATGTTTATAGCAAGAAAAGTCAGATCACTTATCAGACTGTACACACACACTGTTCCCAATTCCTGGGTGTCAGTTATCAGACTGCACACATTGATCTCCATTCCTGTGTATCACTTATCAGACTGTACACACACTGTTCCCTGTTCCTGTATGTCACTTATCAGACTGTGCACACACTATTCCCCATTCCTGTGTGCCAGTTATCAGACTGTACACGCACTATTCCCCATTCCTGTGTGTCACTTATCAGACTGTGCACACACTGTTCCCCATTCCTGTGTGTCAGTTATCAGACTGTGCACACACTATTCCCCATTCCTGTGTGTCACTTATCAGACTGTACACACACTATTCCCCATTCCTGAGTGTCAGTTATCAGACTGTACACACACTGTTCCCCATTCTTGGGTGTCAGTTATCAGACTGTACACACACTGTTCCCCATGCCTGTGTGCTAGTTATCAGACTGTACACACACTGTTCCCCATTCCTGTGTGTCACTTATCAGACTGTGCACACACTGTTCCCCATTCCTGTGTGTCAGTTATCAGACTGTACACACACTGTTCCCCATTCCTGTGTGTCAGTTATCAGACTGTACACACACTGTTCCCCATTCTTGGGTGTCAGTTATCAGACTGTGCACACACTGTTCCCCATTCCTGTGTGTCAGTTATCAGACTGTACACACACTGTTCCCCATTCTTGGGTGTCAGTTATCAGACTGTACACACACTGTTCCCCATGCCTGTGTGCTAGTTATCAGACTGTACACACACTGTTCCCCATTCCTGTGTGCTAGTTATCAGACTGTACACACACTGTTCCCCATTCCTGTGTGCTAGTTATCAGACTGTACACACACTGTTCCCCATTCCTGTGTGTCAGTTATCAGACTGTACACACACTATTCCCCATTCTTGGGTGTCACTTATCAGACCGTGCACACACTGTTCCCCATTCCTGTGTGTCAGTTATCAGACTGTACACACACTGTTCCCCATTCTTGGGTGTCACTTATCAGACCGTGCACACACTGTTCCCCATTCCTGTGTGTCAGTTATCAGACTGTACACACACTGTTCCCCATTCTTGGGTGTCACTTATCAGACCGTGCACACACTGTTCCCCATTCCTGTGTGTCACTTATCAGACCGTGCACACACTGTTCCCCATTCCTGTGTGCTAGTTATCAGACTGTACACACACTGTTCCCCATTCCTGTGTGTCAGTTATCAGACTGTACACACACTATTCCCCATTCTTGGGTGTCACTTATCAGACCGTGCACACACTGTTCCCCATTCCTGTGTGTCAGTTATCAGACTGTACACACACTGTTCCCCATTCTTGGGTGTCACTTATCAGACTGTGCACACACTGTTCCCCATTCCTGTGTGTCAGTTATCAGACTGTACACACACTGTTCCCCATTCTTGGGTGTCACTTATCAGACTGTGCACACACTATTCCCCATTCCTGTGTGTCAGTTATCAGACTGTGCACACACTATTCCCCATTCCTGTGTGTCACTTATCAGACTGTACACACACTGTTCCCCATTCCTGTGTGTCACTTATCAGACTGTGCACACACTATTCCCCATTCCTGTGTGTCACTTATCAGACTGTGCACACACTGTTCCCCATTCCTGTGTGTCACTTATCAGACTGTGCACACACTGTTCCCCATTCCTGTGTGTCAGTTATCAGACTGTGCACACACTATTCCCCATTCCTGTGTGTCACTTATCAGACTGTACACACACTATTCCCCATTCCTGTGTGTCACTTATCAGACTGTGCACACACTGTTCCCCATTCCTGTGTGTCACTTATCAGACTGTGCACACACTATTCCCCATTCCTGTGTGTCACTTATCAGACTGTGCACACACTGTTCCCCATTCCTGTGTGTCACTTATCAGACTGTGCACACACTGTTCCCCATTCCTGTGTGTCTGTTATCAGACTGTGCACACACTATTCCCCATTCCTGTGTGTCAGTTATCAGACTGTGCACACACTATTCCCCATTCCTGTGTGTCAGTTATCAGACTGTGCACACACTATTCCCCATTCCTGTGTGTCAGTTATCAGACTGTGCACACACTATTCCCCATTCCTGTGTGTCACTTATCAGACTGTGCACACACTATTCCCCATTCCTGTGTGTCAGTTATCAGACTGTACACACACTGTTCCCCATTCCTGTGTGTCACTTATCAGACTGTACACACACTGTTCCCCATTCCTGTGTGTCACTTATCAGACTGTGCACACACTGTTCCCCATTCCTGTGTGTCACTTATCAGACTGTGCACACACTATTCCCCATTCCTGTGTGTCACTTATCAGACTGTGCACACACTATTCCCCATTCCTGTGTGTCACTTATCAGACTGTGCACACACTGTTCCCCATTCCTGTGTGTCAGTTATCAGACTGTACACACACTGTTCCCCATTCCTGTGTGTCAGTTATCAGACTGTGCACACACTGTTCCCCATTCCTGTGTGCTAGTTATCAGACTGTACACACACTGTTCCCCATTCTTGGGTGTCAGTGATCAGACTGTACACACACTGTTCCCCATTCCTGTGTGTCAGTTATCAGACTGTACACACACTGTTCCCCATTCCTGTGTGTCAGTTATCAGACTGTGCACACACTGTTCCCCATTCCTGTGTGTCACTTATCAGACTGTGCACACACTGTTCCCCATTCCTGTGTGTCAGTTATCAGACTGTACACACACTGTTCCCCATTCCTGTGTGTCAGTTATCAGACTGTGCACACACTGTTCCCCATTCCTGTGTGCTAGTTATCAGACTGTACACACACTGTTCCCCATTCTTGGGTGTCAGTTATCAGACTGTACACACACTGTTCCCCATTCCTGTGTGCTAGTTATCAGACTGTACACACACTGTTCCCCATTCTTGGGTGTCAGTTATCAGACTGTACACACACTGTTCCCCATTCCTGTGTGCTAGTTATCAGACTGTACACACACTGTTCCCCATTCTTGGGTGTCAGTTATCAGACTGTACACACACTGTTCCCCATTCCTGTGTGTCAGTTATCAGACTGTACACACACTGTTCCCCATTCCTGTGTGCTAGTTATCAGACTGTACACACACTATTCCCCATTCCTGTGTGTCACTTATCAGACTGTGCACACACTGTTCCCCATTCCTGTGTGCCAGTTATCAGACTGTGCACGCACTGTTCCCCATTCCTGTGTGTCACTTATCAGACTGTGCACACACTGTTCCCCATTCCTGTGTGTCAGTTATCAGACTGTACACACACTGTTCCCCATTCCTGTGTGTCAGTTATCAGACTGTACACACACTATTCCCCATTCCTGTGTGTCACTTATCAGACTGTGCACACACTGTTCCCCATTCCTGTGTGTCAGTTATCAGACTGTACACACACTGTTCCCCATTCCTGTGTGTCAGTTATCAGACTGTACACACACTGTTCCCCATTCCTGTGTGTCAGTTATCAGACTGTGCACACACTGTTCCCCATTCCTGTGTGTCACTTATCAGACTGTGCACACACTGTTCCCCATTCCTGTGTGTCAGTTATCAGACTGTACACACACTGTTCCCCATTCTTGGGTGTCAGTTATCAGACTGTACACACACTGTTCCCCATTCTTGTGTGTCAGTTATCAGACTGTACACACACTATTCCCCATTCCTGTGTGTCACTTATCAGACTGTGCACACACTGTTCCCCATTCCTGTGTGTCAGTTATCAGACTGTACACACACTGTTCCCCATTCCTGTGTGTCAGTTATCAGACTGTGCACACACTGTTCCCCATTCCTGTGTGTCACTTATCAGACTGTACACACACTGTTCCCCATTCCTGTGTGTCAGTTATCAGACTGTGCACACACTGTTCCCCATTCCTGTGTGTCACTTATCAGACTGTACACACACTGTTCCCCATTCCTGAGTGTCAGTTATCAGACTGTGCACACACTGTTCCCCATTCCTGTGTGTCAGTTATCAGACTGTGCACGCACTATTCCCCATTCCTGTGTGTCAGTTATCAGACTGTGCACACACTGTTCCCCATTCCTGTGTGTCACTTATCAGACTGTACACACACTGTTCCCCATTCCTGTGTGTCAGTTATCAGACTGTGCACACACTGTTCCCCATTCCTGTGTGTCACTTATCAGACTGTACACACACTGTTCCCCATTCCTGAGTGTCAGTTATCAGACTGTACACACACTGTTCCCCATTCTTGGGTGTCAGTTATCAGACTGTACACACACTGTTCCCCATTCCTGTGTGTCAGTTATCAGACTGTACACACACTGTTCCCCATTCCTGTGTGCTAGTTATCAGACTGTACACACACTGTTCCCCATTCTTGGGTGTCAGTTATCAGACTGTACACACACTGTTCCCCATTCCTGTGTGTCAGTTATCAGACTGTGCACACACTGTTCCCCATTCCTGTGTGCCAGTTATCAGACTGTACACACACTGATCTCTGTGTCACAACATACATTGTTAACCATCAGTATGTCTCAGTAATCATATTGGACACAGTTTGAATACCCTTGTCCATGTGCTGGTTATCAAATTTTGTGAAGTATGGTTGTGTTCTATCAGATAGGTTACAGACACTTTCCCAAGCCTCCATCTTCCCTGACTGCATTCAGACTCCGCATAATAGCAGCTTGAAACTGTGGGGAAGTGAACAGCTCCCAGTCTGTTCCCCGGCAAGATGTATTCTTACTCTTTCTCCCTGTCCCAGAAACTGATCGTTTCTGTCTGGAGTGCAGTCATGCAGAGGAGACAGCAGGCATGAGATTTGCTTGATATTTAAATACCCAATATCAATACTGCACAAATTTCAAGCATTTGGTCTGAATGAGAAACCTGCTGTCACAAATTTAATCTTCAAGTTCGGTAAAAACAATTAGAAATGGAACCAGTATAACTGTTCTTGAACTCCGCATCACAGAATTGTTATGGAATAGAAAGAGGCCATTTGGCCCATCATGTCTGCAGCAGCTATCCAAATCAGCATCATGATTTAGTGCCTTTTCCCCATACTCCTGCACATTGTTTCTATTCAAGTAATCATCTCACGCCCTCAAATAATCATCTAATGTCCTCTTGAATGCCTCGATTAAACTTGCCTCCACCACACTCCCAGGCACTGCATTCTAGACCCCAACAACTTGTGTGAAAAAGTTTTTTCTCACATCACATTTGCTTCTTTTGCAAATCATTTTAAATCTGTGCCCTGTCGTCCCTGATCCTTTTACAAGTGGGAACAGTTTCTCCCTATCTACTATGTCCAGCCCCCTCGTGGGCCAAACTTTCCCTGCCATTCCTGCCAGCGGGATCTTGTGGTCGTGCTGTCCAAGAAGAACAGTCCCAAATTCTCCAATCTATCATTGTAAATGAAGATTCTCATCCCTGGAGCCATCCTGGGAACCTCTTTTGCACTCAATGTGTTCACATATTTCCTAAAGCGAGGTGTCCAGAACTATACACAATACTCCAGCTGAACTCTAATCAGTGTCTTGTTCAAGTTCAGCATAATCTCCTTGCCCATGTCGCTATTAATAAAGCCCACTGCTCTCTCGGCCTGTCCTGCCACCTTCAATGATCTATGCACACATACACCTTGGTCCCTCTGCTCCTGCACCCCTTGTAGTATTTCACCCTTTATTTTATATTGTCTTTCCATGTTCTTCCCACCAAAATGCATCACTTCACACGTTTCCACATTGAACTTCATTTGCCACCCTTCTATCCACTTCACCAAATTGTCTATGTCCTTTTAAAATTCTACGTCCTCACAGTTTACAACACTTCCAAGTTTTGTGTCATCCGCAAACTTAGAAATTGTCAAGATTTAGATCATTAATATATGTCAGGAAAAGCAAGGGTCCCAACAACAACGCCTGGGGAACACCGCTATAAACATCCTTCCAGCCTGGAAAATATCCATTAACCATTACTCTCTGCTTCTTATTACTCAGCCAATTTTGGTACTGTCCCTTTTATTCCATGAGCTATAACTTTTCTCACAAGTCTGTGTGTGGCACTGTATTGAATGCCTTTAGAAAGTCCATATACACAACATCAGCAGCATTACCCTCATCAAACCTTTCTGTTACCTCCTCAAAAAACTCTTGCAAGTCATTTAAACATGATTTCCTCTTTAGAAATCTATGCTGCCTCTTCCTAATCAACCCATTAATTCTATCCCAAATAATTGTTTCTAGAAGCTTGTCTACTGAGGTTAAATTGGACGCCATCGACCGCGTGTGAGACAAGGGAGCCGCCATTTTGGACGCCGGGCGATCATCCTCCAGGATCCACGGTGGCAGCGGTCCAGCTAGACCAATCCCGTCCGCATCAACTCGCCAGGTCCATGATGGACATCCAGGTAAATGGCCACGTGGGAAATTGTTTGTTTGACTGCGGGAGTACGGAGCGTTTCATCCACCCCGATACAGTGGTAATTGCTGGAGCTATCCTTACAATCTTTTTTAGAAAAGTGCATAACATTTGCAAATCTCCAGTCCTCTAGCACCTCCCCTGAGTCCAGAGAAGACTGGATGATCACAGTCAGCACCGCTACAATTTCCATTCTCACTTCCTTCAATATCCTTGGATACATTTCATCCGGTCCCACTTGTCAACTTTCAGTACTGACAGTTTATTCGACACTTCCTCCTTATCAGTTTTGAACCCTTTTAGGGACAGAATTTCTTCATCTCTCATCATGTCCTGGATAGAATCTATCTCCTTCGTAAGGGTGGATGCAAACTATTTATCTAATATCATTGCCATGTCCCCTGTCTCCATGTGTAAACTGTTCTGAACTCATTCTGTACTCTCCAAAATGGAATTCTAATCGTACCAGTAACAGCAGAGCTGGTTTTCAAAACTATATTTTGAAAAACATAGGTTTCTGTCCTATGTTCAGGTTGAACTGAACATAGGAACATAAGAATTAGGAGAGGGCGTAGGTAATTCAGCCCTTTGAACCCACTCCACCGTTTAACCTGATCATGGCTGATTTTATCCTGGTCTCAACTCCACTTTCCTGCCTGCTCCCCGTAGCCCCTTATCCCACTTTTCATTACAAACATATATATTTCTTTCTTGAATCTGTTGATTGCTTCTCCTTCCACTGCATTTTGGGGCAGTGAGTTCCACAGACTCACATTCTTCTGAAAGAAGTAGCTTCTCCTCATCTCATTTTTGAACTTACCTCCTCTCACTCTGGTCTTAACTATTTTTTTCCTCCCATGAATAATTGTGATTAGCCTCAGTTATTCCAAGGCCACACTAGCTGCAGATATGAAGCCTATGTCAGAAAGATCTGAACCCGCTTGCTTCTGAACCTGCCCCTGTTGGGTGGAATCTTCCCTATCCAGCTGGGGTGGGTCTAAAGGCAGCAAATTCAGATATCCTGGTGCCAGGTCAGCAGTCCAAGACATTCTTGCTTCCGAGTAACCTTCCTGACAGTGGGTCATCACCAGCACAGATTTCCCACCCAGCAGCAGCAGGTAGCCAATCTGAATATTCAACTGCCTACTTATGGGCTGATTAGGGTGGCATACAGTGGTTTGCATGGCTGTCTCACAGCTCCAGGGACCCAGGTTCGATTCTGGCCTTGGATGTCTGTGTGGGGTTTGCACGTTCTCCCCGTCTCTGCGCTGGTTTCCTCTGGGTGCTCCAATTTCCTCCCACAGAACAAAGATGTGCAAGTTAGGTGAACTGGTCATATTAAATTGCCTCTTAGTGTCCCAAAATGTGTAGGTTAGGCGGATTAGCCATGGTTAATATGTGGGATTATGGGGGTAGGACGGAGGGGGGGGGGGGGGGGGGGTTGGACCTGGGTAAGATGGTCTGTTAGAGAGTTGGTGCAGACTCAATGGGCCGAATGGCCTCCTTCTGCACTGTAAGGATCCTATTGATTGTGGATGCTGCCTGGGCAACAGACACTGAGTATGAAATCCGGCAAGTGCCTGTGGATAGAGCAGCGTTGATCAGCAGGCCACAGCTGTAACCACTGTCCATCCTTTGGAGAGGTTACCACTTTACAGTTTTGGCCTGTTAACTGCGGCTGGAGTTGTTTTTTAATTCAAATTTCAATCTTTGGGGGGCATCTCAAGATAGTGATGCCCCAGGGGGGTACGGTGGCACAGTGGTTAGCACTGCTGCCTCACAGCACCAGGGACCCGGGTCCAATTCCCGGCTTGGGTGACTGTCTGTGTAGAGTTTGCACGTTCTCTCCGTGTCTGCGTAGGTTTCCTCTGGGTGCTCCGGTTTCCTCCCACAATCCAAAGATGTGTGAGTTAGGTGCGTTGGCCATGTTAAATTCTCCCTCAGTGTACCCGAACAAGCACCGGAGTGTGGCGACTAGGGGATTTTCACAGTAATTTCTTTGCAGTGTTAATGTAAGCCTACTTGTGACACTAGTAAATAAACTATAATTCTTGCATTCACCATCCTGCAGCAGGCACACCCACCTCAGATGGTGGGACTACCATCCTTCCCAAGGTTGCAGACCTTCTGGTCGAGCTTACAGCATTGGGAACCCACCCAATAACTGTGGGACCAACGGAGTTGGTTGGTCCCTTCAATTATTTTTAAGGAGGATAAAATTCCAGCCCATTCGATGTGGAGATTTTGGATATCCTACACTTTTGGTGGGATTTAACCCATGCCTAGTATCCAATTCCACCTCTCTGGCAGATTAGTGATTAGTGGTTAGCCCTGCTGCTTCACAGCGCCAGAGACCCAGGTTCAATTCCCGGCTTGGGTCATTATCTGTGCAGAGTCTGCACATTCTCCCTGTGTCCGGGTGCTCCGGTTTTGACCCACAGTCTGAGAGACGTGCTGGTTAGGTGCATTGATTCTCCCTCAGTGTCCCTGAACAGGCGCCAGAGTGTGGCGACTGGGGGATTTTCACTCCATTGCAATGTTAATGTAAGCCTACTTGTGACAGTAGTAAATAATCTTAAAAACAAATATTATTCCGCCCTCTCTCTCCCAGAGATGCTGCCTGGCCTACAGAGAATTTTGCAGCATTTTCCTTCTTTTATTTCAGTTTTCCAGCAGGCGGCGGCGCGATCATTAAAATGATGCTGGGTTGACATCCTGACATTTTTCTGCACTTTGCCCTACAGGCACCAGGTGGCAGCAGAGGCTATGTCCACGAAGCTGGAGGGAGAGGAACAAAAAACAAAGTTGTTCACAAGGGACAGGATTTTTGGAAGTGAAATCTCCTGAGACCAAAGCAGAACCGAAGCGTTTGATTTGGATTTGGAAAAAAGAGTGTGCCGGTGTGATATCTGCTTCTTTCCTTTTGACTTCAGGTTTTAGAAATGCCCTTAAGCAGGGAAGCAAACTTGCTGGAAAAGTGAAGCAAGGGGAAAATCCGATTGGAGTATTGATCGATATCCAGAGTGCCTTTAGTTTGTAGGAACGGAATCCAGAAATTACATCCCCTGAGCTGTTTCTGCAACGGTTTGTTCCACTTTAACACTCAAAAGTAGCCTAGAAGTGAGACTCCAGCATAGATATAGTGCCCATGCTCTCTCGATTTGAACCCAACCCCTATTTAAATGTTGAGGACACTCTCTCAAGCTGCTGGGCTGCGGGGACGGAGGGACCGTTTCTCGGCCACTTTGGACTAACTTCTCCAGCAGTCTACGAACATCTGGTAAAAGCAAACGCGGTGGTAGTGGTGATGGTTGAGGGGGGGGACACCCCAGTTATTAATGCCCCAGATGTGACTGGGATTGCGCCTGCCAGATGTGGATACGAATATAACAGCGAATATAAGGTTTGTTGCTGAAGGTCGCTATGCGTTAGGACACTGGATCCTCAAATTAATCCATATGGTATGAGCTTTAAGAATTACATAAGCTATTTTGTGCTGGGGGTGGTTGCAAAGTTAAAGGTTTTCAAAGTCGTTCCTGATTGCAATTCCTGCATTTCAAAATCGCCACGATGGCACAAGTAATTGGGCCATCTTGAAGATTAACGTGCAAACCCTTCGGATTTATCCTTTTTACTTCGTGTCCCAGAAGGAAAGAATCTCCAGATTGAGCGCTGCAACTCTGGCAATTGCACATTTTTATATGATGTCTAATCACCAACACCCCCCCCCCCCCAAGAGAGCAATCCATATGTTTCGCATACAGCGCTGTCTGATGGATGGAGGAAGCAAAAGTCCTCGCCTGAGATCGCAGACCGCGATGTCACAGTCCAGCGAACAATTCACCCCCAAAATACAAACTGATGCTTTAGAAACATTACAAATGTTTAACCAACAGCCGGGCATCGTGAAGGGAGTAACAAGATGCAGTGAAGCAAGCTTCCTGGTTAGTTCAGTAAGTCTCGGAATGCGGTGTAAATGGACATATACACACACATACATACACACAGTTATCACTCTTTCTTACCTAGTGCTTGATCAGCCGGTTCACACTTCGGAGCGCAGCGCGCTATTGTCACAAGAAGGACAGGCAGAGCGCACACCACCCAATTCATTTCGCTCCGTTTGGCTGCACTGCTCTCTGACAAATGGCACTAAGACGTCAGCCTTCAATTATATGTGTGCACCCCTTGCATCTGAAGTAGCATCTGAAAGGCAATGTGCATGTTCTATAAGAATTACGGCGGAATATCGTATTACCGTATTGCCACGTGGAGGTACAATTACAATCGGGAAATTACAACCAAGTCAGTCTGGATGGGAAATGTGACCATTTGTCCTCACTCACTCACACACTCACATAACTCTCAAACCAGTGCGCGAAATGTATACATAGTTCAGAATCGGTAGTAACTGTAACCCTTTGTTGCAATTGCTACCATTTTTAAAACATGTTTCTTCAAACGACAGACTCGCGGTTTAAATAAAATTCCTGTGGACGCAGCAAGTGGTCTCATGAAAGTTTTATTGTTGTTCCATTAATCTGTGGCGAAGCTCACATCGAATGTAAACACCGTAAGCAAGTTCAGTATTAATCTCACAGCGGCCTCCGCCGCCCTGAAATCTAATCTAAGAACAACAACTTTGAACTTACATTGTGGACACCGTTCAACTGAAATGTTTGATGGAGTTGCCCTCGATCTTTTAACCGCGTTTTCCTTTGTGTTGTTGCTGTCGTTTTAAACAGGATTGTGGATGCTTTATTTTTTTATTTTTTTGGCACAGGACTGACTCTAATGAATAATATCTTCCTCTTCAATAAGTGTATCCAGTCTGTAACTGCTCTATGGAAAGCCTTAACAAAGTTTTAAGTGATACAGTGCAAACAGATAGTCTCAACAGACAACCCTTCCCCATATATATATATATATATATAAATACTCAAGCTTGATAATAGTAATTTGCACAAAACTGCGAAAATACAAATATTTACGGAAAAAGACGGAAACTCGGACCATAATACATTCTTTCAATAAAATAGGTAATATCATAAAAAGACGTTTGCCTTTGGCTCTTCGTAGTTTTCTTCATAACACTGGAATGATCAAAAAGTGCAATGCAGTCTCACGGGCTTCCAACTGCCAGAACTTTGATTTACAGTTGGTGAAATTAAGGGATCACTTTTGGACGGCTCAAGTCCACCACACCCACCCCCCCCCCCCCCCCCCGCCCCCCAATCAGATTCTCTGCAGGCAGTAGTCGTTCTCCGTATCCAAGGAGCTGTTGTGTCCAGAGGAAGGATACAAATCCTTCTTCAGCATCCGGTTGACGATGTTGAGTAGGACTTTCTTGTACTGTTGGCGCAGCAGCGAGTAGACAAAAGGATCCGAAGCAGCTTTGGAGTAGGCGAGGCACTTACTGAGAACTCCCCAGTAGTGGTTGACGGTCACAAAAGGAAGCAGCTCTATCAACCTGTGAGATGGGGGGGAGGGGGGGGGGAGGTGGGGGCAGAAAACCAGACAGACTTCGTTAATGATGTCTTTCAAGGCCTGTGGTGTATATGCAACCAAGCCCAAGATCATGTCTCTCTTGTGGGGACCATGAATTGGATTCAATTTGAATTGGTTTTTGGAGCAAGCAAGGAGATGGATTGAAGACGTGCTGGGTCCACTCTGCTCATTGCCTTTGTAACTATATGCAATCAAATCGCCAGCAGTACCTTGCTCTTTCCCACGAGAGCATTGAAAGAGACTGTTGGGTGCCATTTATCTCTGCCAGTGTGTAAGCTCCACACTAGTTTCCTCTCAGCCCACTCCATCTATCAGTGTATCCTTATTTAGTCTTCCCAGTTGGAGGGGCCACTGGCATCTTTAATTCCCTTACAAAAGCAATCCCTCCTCCCCAATTAGTAGATGAAATCATCCATTTGAATAGTATCTGAAACACAAGAACACATGAGACAGGAGCAGGATTTGGCCACATTGCCAGCCAACCTGCTCTGCCATTCATTACGATCATGGCTGATCTTGGGTTTCAACTCCTGCCTGCTCCTCATATCTCTTGATTCCCCAAGAGACCCAAATTTGTGTCTATCCCAGACTTAAATATATGCAATGATGGAACATCCATAATCACCCGGGGTAGAGAATTCCAAAGATTCACAGCGTTGTGAGTGATGTAATTTCTCCTCATCTCATTCCCAAACGATTGGCCCCTCACATTGAGACTGTGCCCCAGTGTTTCCCCAAACAGCAGAAACAATCTCTCATAGAATCATAGAATCATAGAAACCCTACAGTGCAGAAGGAGGCCATTCGGCCCATCGAGTCTGCACCGACCACAATCCCACCCAGGCCCTACCCCCACACATTTACCCGCTAAGCCCTCTAACCTACGCATCTCAGGATTCTAAGGGGCAATTTTTAACCTGGCCAATCAACCTAACCCGCACATCTTTGGACTGTGGGAGGAAACCGGAGCACCCGGAGGAAACCCACGCAGACACGAGGAGAATGTGCAAACTCCACACAGACAGTGACCCGAGCCGGGAATCGAACCCGGGACCCTGGAGCTGTGAAGCAGCAGTGCTAACCACTGTGCTACTGTGCCGCCCCTCTCAGCAGTTATCCTATCAGAATTTTGTAGGTTTCAATGAGATCACCTCTTATTCTTCTAAACTCCAGAGAATTTACCCAGCCTTTCATCAATAGACAACCCACCCATCCCAGGGTCCAATTTAGTGGACCTTTGCTGTACTGCCTTCAATGCCAGTATGTCCTTTCCCAAATGTGGAGACCAAAACTGCCCAGTGGCCAGAACTCTCTGACCTCGCCCACAGCTGGGATTCTCCAGTCCTGCTGCAGTGAGTGGAGATTTGACCGAGCATCAAATTCTCGCTGGCATTGGGGAATTCTGGCCAGTGTCCAGATGTGCTTTCACCAAAACCCTGTACAACGTATTATTCTTGTACGTCAATCTTCTTGTAGTATAGACGAAGATGTCATTTGCTTGCCTAAATGCTTACTGCACCAACATGCTAACTTTCTGCATTCCTTGTAGGAGTACACCCAAGTCTCTCTGAAACAAAACCAGGAGAGGTAAAACCTGCTTGTTATTTGAGCGATTGTAACCTGCAATGAACATGCTACTTCAGAAATGCGATTCGCATACTGGGCGGGTCCTCCGGCTTAAATTTAAGACTCACATCAGCTCCTCATGGCCCCGTTCAGCATCGAGGTAAAGTGTAGGCTCTCTGGCTCCTCGGTGTGTTTCACACTGCACACAGCTAGATTGGTGCGACATGGTTCATTCACTAACAGCTCAGAGCTGGTGGAGAGTTACCACCTAGGGTTACTGAATGCCAACCCCCTCAGGGATTTCAGTCTGCCGTGTTCCCCACTCGCTCTACGTCAAGCTATCCTCCCCGTTTGCCAGTCGTCTTTTCAGACTGACTCCACCCTCACACTGGCTGTTCACAGGAGGTCCTGTCTGCCGTTCTTCAGCGCTAATTTGGCGATAGTGTTTGAAGAAAGCAACACCCCGTTTGCAGAAACGGTAGAGTTATTTCTCAAAACGTCAGATGGGTGTTTTCGTCTCTGAACATAACGTGTTCAGTGTTACTTGTCAGTAAGCTGCCTTGTCTGCTAGTTTCCAGGTTGTTGGTCCATTTCGACGTGGTTGTTCCCCACACGTGCAGGTGGCGATTTTCCTTGTTTCAATTGCGCTTCTGATGTACCATTGGTGTTGACTGGGGAAATTACTAAATCAATACCGATTATCTCCAAGTGCTTAGATCGTCTTTCCTTTAGGAAATGTGAACAGTTTGTGCAACAGGGCTTTATGCCGGAGTTTTCAGTACGATTCGTTAAAATTCGGCCAGAAGATCCCCGAAATTCGGGCGCAAATTCCGTCCAGGCCACAGCAGTTTCTGCGATCTTGGCAGCTGGTTGATACTAGAATTTGGCTCCACCCACACAACTGGCCTTGCCCCCAGTCAAATGAATCATTATTGTGAGTTTCCACTAACCACACTATTGTTCTTTGAGGCAGCCTTTAAAATCCAAATATATTTTGGCACGGGACGCTATTAGGCATCTTTGGAAAGTATTTAAATATGTAATCTGTAAGGAACTGAATAGGATACACCAATGCAGAATAAAGAGTAAAGTTTCAAAATTTGTAGATGATACCAAACTTGGAGGTATGATAAACAGCAGGGATAATACCAGCCCATTGGATATAACTGGGCTGGCAGAATGGGCAGCCAAGTGGCAGATGCAATTTAACACAGAGAAATATCCATGATGCATTTTGGCAGAGAGGGAGAGGCAATACAGACTAAATGGTACAGTTCTAAAGAAGATGCAGAGACTGAGGAACCTTGGGGTTCATATGCATAGATTAGTGAAGGTGATAGGACATATTCCAAGATTAGTTAGCTGAGCATATGGAATATTGGGCTTCGTAAACAGACATATTTAAGTTTATTTATTAGTGTCACAAGTAGTGTCACAAGTAGACTTACAGTAACACTGCAATGAAGTTACTGGAAAATCCCCTAGTCATCACACTCTGGCGCTTGGTCGGGTACACTGAGGAAGAATTTAGCATAGTCAATGCACCTAATTAGCAAATATTTCGGACTGTGGGAGAAAATCAGAGCACCCGGAGGAAACCCACGCAGACATGGGGAGAATGTGCAAACTCCACACACACTGTGACCCAAGCTGGGAATTGAACCTGGGTCCCTGGCACTGTGAGGTAGCAGTGCTAACCACTGTGTCACAATTTACAAAAAGGAGCAAATGGGGTATGCTGAACTTTTATGAAGCTCTGGTTAACCCACAACTGAAACATCGGGTCCAGTTCAGGTCAGAATACTTTAGGAAGGTGTGAGGGACCTAGAGAGAGGGTGCAGAGGAGATGTGGAATAGTCCCTGGGATGAATTATTTTTAGTTACACAGTTTGGTTGGAGAAGCTGCAAGTTGTTTTCCTTGAAGCAGAAGAGGTTTGATACAGGTACACAAGATTCTGACAGGTTTAGGTAAGATAGAGAAAGAAAAGCTATTCCTATTGGTGCTACAAAGACTAAAGGATGTCTAAGGGATGTCTATCATTTAGCCAAGAGATGCAGGGGGAGAGGCGAGGAAGAGATATTTTACACAGCAAATAATAATGACCCAGAACTCATGGTACAGAGGGCGTGGTAGAAGCAGAGATAATTAATGATTTCCAAAGCAAATGGAGTTAGTACTTTGAAAGAAATAAATTGCAGGGTTCCTGGGATAGAATGAGAAATGGGATTGACTGGATTGCAGAGAGCGGGCAAGATAGGCTGAGTGGCCGCCTTCTGTGCTGTTACGATGCTATGAAAAGGTACATGTTAAGTCGTTCTGTACTGTTTTCTAATGCAACTTTCAGTGAGTTGAAATCAAGTTACTTACAATTGGTGGACTAGGCATTCTTGCTAAAAATGTTAATTAGCAAGAAAGCCTAGTCATTTTCATTTTCAGCTAAAATTGCTATTGTTAAAAGCATCAAGAAATATTGCTTAATGCAAGAAAAAGAACAAACACTTACATTCTAAAATATCGCTAGATTGTGCTAGTCTGTGGAAGATTTTACATTTGGCAATATACAAGTATGTTTGAGTGGAAGCTTGAGCAAAAGTTTATTAAGCTAATTAGTGCAATTTGTGTCGGGATTGCCAATTTCGCCCAAAGCTTAAATTATAGGTTGGGCATTCCTCTCCGCAAATGTTGCCTGAACTGCTGTGTGTTTATAGTTTCTTCTATGTATATTTTGTGCTAGCTGTATTTATCTTCTGTCACATTTCACCTCCTGAGAATTGCTGTCAGCCTGACAAGACAAGGTCAGAAGTACCAAATGACAACATTATGGGCTAATAACACTTCACACATTTTTAATTGGATTTAACAGATCCCAAGGAATCAGCCAATGAATCTCAAATCAAGTCATGGTGAGACTGGCGGGTCTTATCCAATTCATGTGATGGAACTTTTCAACAGCAAAAGTAACATCATTAAGGCAGAAAAATGTCCCAAGGCATTTACCTAACAAACTCTGACATCGAGCCACATAGGGAGGTATTAGGTCAGATGAAAAAAAAGCTTGGTCAGAATTATAGGTTTTAAGGATTGCTTTAAAAGAGGAAAGGGACGTGGAGATATGGAAAGATTTAGGAAGGAACATCCAGAATTTACAGCCTTGACAGCTGAAAGTACAGCCACGAATGTTATGATTAAAATCAACAACATGCAAAAGGCCTGAATTGGCAAGCACAGATATCTCAGAGGGTTGAGGGGTCAGAGGAGGTTACAGAGCTACGAATAGACGTGGCCATGATGGAATTTAAAACCAAGGATGAACAGTTCTAAATGAAGACATCGTTTAACAGGGAAATCAATGCAGGTCAGCAAGCACAGGGGCGATAAGCTAAACATGACTTGGTACGCATAAGGAAATGGTCACCTAAGATTTGGATGAACACATGTTTATGCAGGGTAGAGTTTGGGAGACCAGGGGAGCATTGAACTAGTCAGGACTAGATGTAACTAAGGCATGGGTGGTCATTTGAGCAGTAGGTGAGCTGAGGCAAGGGGGACAAGGTTGGGCAATGTTATGGAGATGAAGATAAGCTGTCTTAGTAATGGCATGGATATGTGATCGGAAATCATTCCAGGGTAAAAGAAAAATGACAGTAAAGTTCAGAACATCCTGACGTAGCCTCAGCCAATTGCCAAAGGAAAAAGATGGAGTCAGTGGCAAGAGTAAAATATTTTTTGGCAAAGGCCAAAGTAGCTTTGGTCTTCCAAATATTTAGTTACAGGAAAGTTGTGCTCAGGCAGTAGTGGATGTTGGACAAGTAGTCCATGGCCTCTAGTTTTGGTCGCTACCACAAGTGGAAACATTTTTTCCACATCTACCCTGTCAAACCTTCCATTATCTTAAAGACCCCCTTCAGATTACCCTTCCGCCTTAGAAAAACATACCCCAGCCTGTTCAATATTTCCTTACACTTCTAACTCAAACACTGATCTTGCTTAGTGTTGTGCTGATTTGATCCATATTCTGAGAAAGGAGTTAATTTTCATAGACACGATAGCACAGTTGAAATGCTTTTCATCAATCTCACTATCATTTTCCAGACTTGGAAATAATGTAATGAGGTATTAAATAATAATTATAAAGTGAACCTATTGGCCACAGCCTGAATTCTCCAGCTGCATTAAAATCCCAACAGTCTAGGCACTCAGTCAAGTGGCTACAGAGAAGCAAAACAATCCTGTGTCAGAACACAGCAGAATTAATGCTACGGATCCACAATACTTAAGATCAATCCAAACAAACCATTTTAGCACAAAGGAAGATGGTTGTTGGATATCAATCATCTCAGTCCAAGGACAACGTTGCTGAAATTTCTTAGGTTAGTGTCCGAGGCCCAAGCATCTTCAGCCACTTCATCAATGGCCTTCTCTCCATCATAAGCTGAGAGGTGGGGTTGTTCGCAGATGATTTCACAATGTTCAACACCATTCACAACTCCTCAGATACTGAAGCAGTTCATGTACAAATGTATCAAGACCTGGACAATATTCAATTTTGGGCTAATAAAATAAGTGGCAAGTAATATTCAGACTACACAAGTGCCAAACAATTACCATTTCCAGCAAGAAAGAATCTGACCATCTCCTCTTGACATTCAATGGCATTACCATTGCTGAATCCCCCATTATCAACATCCTGTGGATTATCATTGATCAGAAATTGAATTGGACCATCCATATAAATACTGTGGCTACAAGAACAGATCAGAGGCTGTGAGTTCTGTGGAGAATAACTCATCTCCTGACTTCCAAAGCTGGTCCACTCTCTACAAGGGACAAGTCAGGATTGTAATAGAATACTCTAGACTTCCCTGGATGAGTGCAGTTCCAACAACACGCAAGAAGCTCAACACCATTTAGGACAAAGCAGCCCGCTTTATTGTCATCCCATCCATCACAGTAAACATTCACTCCCTCCAACACTGCACAGAGGCAGCAATGTGTGCCATCTACAAAATGCACTGCAGCAATGCACCAGAGCTCCTTAGACAGCACCTTCCAAACTCATGACCTCTGCCACCTAGAAGGACAGGGGTAACAGTTACATGGGAATACCATTGCCTGCAAGTTCCCCTCCAAGTCAGGCATGAGCCTGACTTGGAACTATATCAGGGTCAAAATCCTGGAATTCCCTCCCTGACTGCACTGTGGATGAACCTACACCACAAGACTGCAGCAGTTTAAGAAGGCAGTTCACTACCACCTTCTCCGAGGCAATTAGGGATGGACAATAAATGCTGGCCTAGCCCCATCCCATGAACAAAGAGATATTAAAAATTCAAATTAAATGATATTAGATTTTTTTTTCAATTTTATTCCTTTCTCAGAGTTACAAAGCCAATGTGCAGAATGGATGGGCAAGCCCTTAATCCAGCTCCTTGCTTGCTCCAAAAACCAATTCATATTGAATCCAATTCACAGTCCCCACAAAAGAGACATACGAGATCCAAGCTGACAAGAGCTGGCATTACACTTGACCTTGGGATTGATTCTGTGCTTGATCTTAGCCAAAAGGTCGAGAAATGATATTTTTACTTTATCAATGGGAAAGGCAAATAACCTGCCACAATTCCAAATTTCTCACACAAATAAAAATGACAGTACAAATTCCATAACTTCAAGATTGCCGTGACTTTGTTGTATAAAGACAGCAGGTTATGATGAAGATTGAAGTCAAACAGCATATTACCTTGTAAAATATCATTGCAATAATTCCGATAATGTCACTGTGATATGCTTAACCTTTTCAATTTATTTCCAGCTGCAAAACTTAAATAAATTGAATGTATGTAAATGTGAACCTTTCGAAGCTTAGATTTAGCATAGCCTGACAAAACCAAAATCATAGAATCCTATAGTGCAGCAGGAGGCAATTTGGCCCATCAATCTGCACTGACCCACCTTTCGTTTATCTTACCTAGGCCCTACCCTGGTCACCCTATGTAGTCACCCTGCTAATCTCCCCGACCTACACATCTTGGGACATGAAGGGACAATTTTAGTATGGCCAATCCACCTAACCTGCACGTCTTTGGACTGTGGGAAGAACCCAAAACACCAAGAGGAAACCCACGCAGAGGAGAACGTGCAAACTCCACACAGTCAAACTTGGTTTCTGTTTCTTTTCTGTACTGATGGCCAATGCATACTTTTCAAAAGTAGGACTTGTTCAATCCGTTACCATAATTTACCTCCTAGCATGACAGTGAACAGCTAATTTAACTAACTTGTTCCATTTTATGTTTCTACAGCAGAGTGTTCGATTAATTATCTAAGTTACTGTTCTAGTGGGTCTTACTCACAGACTATGTTTCCTAACTTGATTGGTCAAGTATCAAGAGCAGAAGCTGAGATCAGTGCAGAGTATGTTCTGATCAGTGTCTTGGACAACTTGCTGAATGGAGAGTGCAATACTGATCTCAAGTTGCTGGGCTGCTCCATCATTGCTCCACGCTGTGAAAACAATAAGATTCTGAAGCCTTGTCGATATGCTTGTGAGGCACTTAAGAGAGACTGCCAGCATTCATTTGAACTGATTCAAATGGCATGGCCATATTTCATGGACTGTGATTGCTTTTTTGTCAGCGAAGAGGAGGGTTGTTCTGACCCTGTAGGAAAATACAGAGGTAGGTCACTATCTTTGTCTGAGACTGGACATGATGCTATGAAACCTAGCTTGTATATTTTCTGTAATCTATAATTAACTGAAAGAGTATATGAGCTTCCTATCACACTGAGTGAGATTTTGTCCCCAGACAATACTTCACAAAGTTGATTCACATGTTAAAAAAGAGATAAAACTCACACCACCCAGTGAGTTGATGGTAACTGTCCTGTAGTGTTGTGCAGTGCCTCAGGAGAATTGTAATCTAACCTAGCTGCTGCAACTGATGGGGCCGGATTGGCTGTCCAGTTTACACACTGCTGGCTTTTACTTTTTAGTGAAGGTTGGATCAGGTTAAAATGACCTCCATAAAGAACTGAAAAAATCCATATTTAATCTCTCTCTTCCTGATTTAGCTGATCTCTTCTAGCACCGTCCCGGGTGGGGGCACCGCGCTCAGTCTCTGAACCAAGAGTTTCAATGAGGAACAGAAATAGCCACATTCCAGGTCTGCTGGTTAATGCAGTGAGTCAAGCTGCAAGTATCTATATGCGGATGTTAGACGAGGGCCGGCTCGCGTTTGTTTGTGATGCCCCGCATACCGTCCAGTCTAACACATGGCAGTTTGCACTGATCCTCTCGCATGCTATTGTAATTCTGTGACAGTGATTTACACTCTGCTCACACATCCATTACATATCAATTGAAGCTCACCCCCCACCACCCCCCCCCCCCCCCCACTTTCTTGTGGTGCATAGACTGCAATTAACATGACCTGTTAAGAATGGTCGGCTCTTAGCCTGTGGAAGATAAGTTATGAAGCAGAGTTTGCGGTCCAAGTTGCTATTGGCAGGGGATTCTGGTTCAGTCTAAAAGGCAGGATCGATATGTGTTATTATTATGGGTTCTGGAAGGGATCTCAATGCATTTTCATTGATGCCTTGCAAACCATTTTTCAAGGCATGGGATGTAGCCAAAACTTGCTGTTTTACCGTGAACTTTGACCTATCTCCCGATGCAGCTGAAAATACCCATTTATGCATTTCACTATTTGTATCTACTAGATAGCAGAGAATATTTCCTAAATAATCACACGGTGGCCTCCATGTTAGTCAATAAAGGCCGGATCATTGAAATGTTCATGGGAAAGTGGCGAAGTGTGAATGAAGCATTCAAATAATGACTCAGTGCGGTGCTTGGTCTTTGCGATGCAACAGTGCGGCGTTAGCTCTGTAGTGGTGTTTCACTGTCTTTAACTGTTTGTCGACACATCTTCAGGATGGGCACTTTAACACTTTCAGCTACAGGAGGACTATCAATTGCTACACACTTACACATGAACGAAGACCCACTTTCTTGACTTTCAGGGCTGCTTGTTTAACAGGGCCGAATAAGCGATGGGCTCAAGGTAGCTACCGTTATTGGGGGGGGGGGGGGGCGTGGAGGGGTTGACGGAGAGACAATCATTCCCCTTAACTGATTCATTGGGTTGGACGTGTGCCCCGAATACAGTCCCAGGATTGCCCAAACACTGGGACTAATGATTGTATTATTCACTGTGCGTATGTACCCCGCCGCCCCACATCTGCCCTCCCCAGAACTGGCAATGATGCTTAATACACAGCAAAGCGGCTGCTTGATGTCACGGCAGCTCTTTCACGAATGCATTATTTCTGATTTTTGGGAAGTCTCAATTAGGCGGGATTATTCCCCAGGCGTCCTTATTCAGAAAATCTCGATGATCACACTATCGATATCTGATTTTTGTTTACCTGGTTATAATATATGGAGCAAAACAGACAATAAACGACCCTATAAAAATGCTGATCTTCTTGGTTGCGCGTTGTCTTCTACTTTTCTGCTCCGCGAGGCAACGCTGTTTCACACTGAAATGACAAGAGAAACAGTGTTTAATTCCACATTGTGCCAAGGTGCACCTCCCTACCTCCATGCGGGGAGTCCCGAGGCCTCTCCACCATGACAAGAATCACCTCAGCAAATATCACTTTTTACTTCACCTTGCTTGTTTAAAAAAACATCCAGTCAGTACTAAGAGACACAATCCCCCCCAATCCAGAAATGTTAATCAAATGGTTTCATGTCTTTACTGTGAAAGCATTGTTGCCTTAATATAGCCATGACTGTATTTCCCAGCAAGTGGTTTGGGTAGGTATGACTGCTCAGCGAACAACCCAAATCCTCTAGTGTCTCGGACGCAAGAAGATGCTAAAGCGTTTGCAAAACAAACGTGTGTTCTCCATCTTCAAAATAATAGTTTGTTGTATTTTATTGTTTTTGTTTTGGAGGGGGGATGCACTTTATAACAAAATTACCACATCAAGGTACCAATATACTGTGAGACTTTGTTGTGGCACGTTGTATACACACACACACAATGGCAATAATAAACACTGGAGTATAAGTCATCAACCGTTGAATATTAATTTTCTGTTCGGAAACGTTATGATAAGAAGTTTATCGCCTCTTTGGCAGCGGGATACACTGCCTGAAAGATTGCTGGAAGCAGATGCAATAGTAATTTTCCAAAGGGAATTTGATATATTCCTGAAAAAGGGAACACAAACATTGCGGGCTATGGGGAAAGTGCAGGCTAATCGGATAGATCTTTCAACGAGTCAGCACAAGGAGGATGAACCGAATGGTTTCCTTCCAGAGAAGATTATATGATTCTTTAACCGTATTTAATAACTCGACGCCAGACAGAACGGGGATGTTCCATAGGACCGCGAACCTCCCTTAGAACACAAGAGGTGCTTGTGCTTAAGTCAAAACAATTCACTTGAAACACATCCTGCGGCACCCACACTGCCTTCAGTAGTCACGCTGCCCACATCATAGGGAACCGACTTGCTACAGACTATTCAAAAAAAAGTTTGAGAAGTCAGACGGCATTACCTGGGGTGGATGTCCACCAGTAAAACCAAAGTCTGCATGGTGATAATGTCAATCCTTCTGCAGTGAAAGCGTGCAACCTTCAGGACCTTCAGATAGGTAAAGCACAATATTACCAGGGAAAGCATAAAGCTGGTGGCGTGAAAGACAATGGTGAACACTGTAAACTGTCTCCTCTCCACTTCCTCTGACAGATGCAAAGTGCACGATGCGTATATGTTATTGAAACCGACCCAGGTAAAGAAAGCTGCCACCACGGGGAAAGTAAGAGAGTGGAGCCAAGTGTAACTCATCATAAGCACGGCGTCCTTGTACCTCATCTTGCTGGCGTAGCTTAAAGGGAAAACCACGGCAATCCACTTGTCGATGCTTAACGCTGCCATGCTTAGCATAGTGTTCGTGGTGAGAAATGTTTCCAAAAAGCCCACTGTTTGACAGATGCAGTCGCCAAACGGCTGCTGCTTTTTGACAATCCCCAGCAGTGTCGCTGGCATGTTCAAAACGGTGAGAAGGAGATTGCAGAAAGACAAGTTAACTATAAATATGCCCGGTACTTGCTTGCGGATGTCGGAACTGTAGATGAAGCATATCAACACCAACAAGTTAGACAACAAGGAGACGATCAGCACCACAACAATGAACAGCACCAGAAGAACTTCTGCCAAGTCCATCTCTCAAAGGATCGCCTTATAGCAACAGGTCAAAGCCCATCCTTTTTACCTGGAGAAAAATTCAATTGGCACATCAACCACTAATAACCTTCACCGATGCCCATTTTGTTTCCCTCTCTGCAATCGCACTCAACAGATGCCCAAGAAAGCGGAGCTGTCCAAAGTGCCGGACCCGACTGGTGGAGGGAGGAGTGAAGAGTTTCAAAGGTCCAGATGTTGGCTGGAATAAAGTGGCGTTCGCCTCAGTCCCTGCTCTACTCATCAGCGCAGCCGGCTTCCTTTAACAAGGACTTCGTGCACCGCACAGCTTCTCCTGCTCAGGCTTTATCCCCACCTCAGCAGCGCTAAACTGAGCCCACAGAGTGTTGATCTCTCCCCAAAATAGACAGCGGTTGTCGCCTTCCCATCACCAGCTCGGTCCAACAACAGCGCCCGAGTCATGCGCACAGGGAGCCTGGGTCTCAGACTGAATGGCATTGCAGAGAGACAGTGAGCGAGAGCTCCTTGTCACCTTCCAGAGGGGGAGAGAGGATTCTCCTGAAGACACCACAAGCTGCTCGCCAAGTCAGGGTGGCGCCTTGCGCCCTCTCTCCTCATTGGAGTTGTCTTATTTCCATGCCAGCAGTGACGTTTTGTAGCCTTACTGAAGAGCACGTAGGCAGGAACATCATTCAATCATAACGCTTTGAAGTAGCTCAGGACAAGCCTGGTAACAACAGGGGAAATTCTACCGGAGGGTGTGTTTTAGCCTGTTTAGTTTTAAAAAATGAAAAATAAACCATGAACTGGTAATAGAGCATTAGAAAACAATAAGTTTACACTGGCCACCTGTTTCTGTTGCTTTGTATGAGCTGGTTGGGATTGGGGGTGAATGAACGTTAAACTGCCGAATGATTGTAAACTGTCTCCATTCTCACAACCGTGGACTGATGTGTGGTGTCACCCCATTGACTGTAACATGCGTGCTGCATTACAACACTACAAATTAAATCTGCTTCAGTGATAGACAGCCACACGCCCAACAATAGGTATTTATACTGTTTTGTTTTGCGACCTCTTATGCAATATTAAGTTGATTTGAATATAATTGCGCCGTGAGGATATGGGGTAATCGTCTGGGTTAGAACTTCAGGGCAATTGTTTATTCTGAAATGCACGGAAATGTCATGTTAGAATGATTGGCTGCAACAGTTGATGTGAAATTCTAAAGGAACCCTTTTATTGGGGCCAATGGTCTTTTCTTTTTGCCAAGGTATTTACATTATGGTATTTACATTATGGTACACATTTCCACATATACTGATTGCCCGAAAGAAATATTTTTAGCTTCATAACTCCGCTTCCAATTCCGACACAATTAGACATGTGATTAACTTCTTATTTAATACATGGAAAACACAATGCTAATTGAGTTAAACATTGAAGAAAACCTGATTCAATTCAAGTTTAATTGAAAAATAAACAAGAGCCTGCAAGTTTAATTAACATTGTAATAGATGCAGATTAGAAATATAGGAATTTTCGATTTCGGATTAATGGATGGTGCGCTCGAGTAAGTGATTGATATTTACATAAATACTGGAAGCGGGAGTAGGCCATTCGGCCCTTCGAGTTTGTCCGCCTTTACGTAACGTTTTCAAAATAGCCGGCAATCTCTGAGGTGTATTAAGTACATCTGAAATAATTATATGTAACTCAGCAAAGTCGTTTCACAAATATTTTGTGGCTCTTTATTTCTCATTTCATAGTTGACCATGTTTAATTGATTTCTTATTAAAAGAAAGGTAATCACTTATAATCACTATGCCTACAACTTGTGTCGGTAATATTTTACCTTTAACATAGTAAAATGGTTCAAGGAGTATTAACGAACCATATTTCAAGCAATCCATATTACGAGCTTTTAGGACAGATGGCCAGAGGGTTGCCCAAAGAGAGAGGTTTTAAGGAGTGTCAGTGAGGAAGAGAGATTTAGGGTTGGTATTGCAGACAGACAAGTGAGGGCATAACTGCCAATGGTGGAACAATTAAAACCAGTCTTGCACAAGAGGACAGAATTGGAGAAGTGTGGAGATCTTGGAGGATTGAAGGGCTGGAGGAGATTCCAGGGCTTTGGATGGTTGAGGCTTCAGAGGGATTTGAAAACAAGGATGAGAATTTTTAAAATTGAGATATTGCTTCATGGGAGCCAATGTAGGTTAACAAGTGCAGGGGTGATGGATGAACTAGATATGGTGTGAATTAGACTGTCCATTTATCTACTCTCATATTTATGTAATTTAGTTTTAAGATCCATGATTGTGATTGGAGTATGTTGTTTTCAAACTTAAGGTGGAATTCAGTTGTATTATGATTACTGTTTCCCAGTGGATATCTTACTATGAGACTGCCAATTAACCCCGCCTCATTGCATATTGCAAGATTTAAATAGTATTATCTCCAGTTCCATGACATATTGCTCCAGGAAACTGTTACATAAACATTCTAAAAACTCACCTTCCAGACTTTCTTTAGAAATTTGATTGGTCCAGTGTACAAGATTAAACTTCCCCACAGCTACTACATAGCTCCAATAATTTCTTGCTTAATTCTCTTTCCACTACTGTTGGGGCCCTATAAATGCCTTCAGAATAATTTTCTTACCCTTGCTTTTCTTAATCTCCATGCATACTAATGCTACTTCCTGCAGTCCTTGCTGTCACCTAGACATGCTGATAGAACCTCAAACCTGTTGGTCTTTGCAGTGGCTAAGGTTACTCCATTTCTACCCTCTGGAACAGATACCTACCTCACTCAGTCACACTCCTGCCCCTGGACAAAATAAGAAGTATCTAACTTAAAGGATGTGACTGCCCCCTGGACCAAAACGTCCTGACCTCACTGCATTGCAATTTCTGAAGCTCGGGTTTGCGCCCATTAACTCTGAGCCAAAGTTCCTTGATCTCCTTGGTTGCTGTGGATCATACTAGTGACCACCAGTTCCTACCTGCTGTAGCTGCAACTTAGCACCTTCCCCTGCCACCTACATTGTGGTCTTTTAAATCTAATTAGGTTTCAAGTTTAGAAATGTCACTTAATTGCTATGTATAGTTATATTAAGTATGTAATGCAATACTTCTATTTCTCCAGTACCAGTGTAAATTACTGCCCCTGTTTATAACATCTTAAAACTCATCAACCAATCACTTAATTAATGCCTTTGAACGTTCACCAGATACTGGAGCCTGAACAAAAGGCAAAAGAGAAGAACGTTCTTCCAACTCTCCAGAGAATTCCCATCTCCACCAAATTCTAAAATTAACATTCATACCTCTTTGCACTCAGGCCTTATCATCTCCACCCTGTGTGCTCAAGAAACCTGTGTGCTTTTATAATGCACTGGCGACTCACACTCCAGTTGCAACTGCTTTAGCAGCCCCTTGAGAAAGCAGTGGTCAGCTGTCTTCTTGAACCACTGCAGTCCATTTAGTGTAGGTTCACCCAAACTTCTGATAGAAAGAGAGTTCAAGGACTTTGATGCAGTGACAGTGAAGCAACAGTGATATAGTTCCAAGTCAGAATGGCATGTGGCTTGGAGGAAGACTTGCAGGTGGTGTTGCTGCCATGCCCTTTTAGATGGTATTTGGCAGGAATTATTGAAGAAGCATTGACAAGTTGTTGCAGTGCACCTTTTATATACTACACCCTGCTGCTACTGTGTAATGTTAGTGGAGGGAGTGAATGTTTAAGTTGGTAAACGAGGTGCCCATCGAGCAGGACGCTTTGTCTTTGCTGTTGTCACGATTCATGCTGCAAATGGACAGGGATGACTTCAGAATCTGTGGAGTTGCACATGGTGCTGAACATTTGCAAATACCTCCACTTCTGAGCTTATGATGGAGAGGTCATTGATGAAGTAGCTGAAGATGGTTGAGTTTAGGATATTACACTGCGAAACTCCTGCAATGATGCCCTGGGATTGAGATGATTGGTCTTCAACACCACAACACCTTGCTTTGTGCTAGACATGACTGCAACCAGTGAATATTCCCCCCCCCCCCCCCGCATTCCCATTGAATTCAATTATGCTCGGGCTCCTTGATGCCACACTTGGCAAATGCTGCCTTGATGTCAAAGGTACTCACTCTCACCTCATAATGCTGCCTACCTTTTGTGATTAGCAAAATTGGGATGTGGCTTTCTATCCTATCATTTGAGTTATTAACAATCAGAGTGAATAGTTGAAGTCCCAACACAAATCAAATAAAGAACAAAGAACAAAGAACAGTACAGCACAGGAAACAGGCCCTTCGGCCCTCCAAGCCTGTGCCGCTCCTTGGTCCAACTAGACCAATCGTTTGTATCCCTCCATTCCCAGGCTGCTCATGTGACTATCCAGGTAAGTCTTAAACGATGTCAGCGTGCCTGCCTCCACCACCCTACTTAGCAGCACATTCCAGGCCCCCACCACCCTCTGTGTAAAAAACGTCCCTCTGATATCTGAGTTATACTTCGCCCCTCTCACCTTGAGCCCGTGACCCCTCGTGATCGTCACCTCCGACCTGGGAAAAAGCTTCCCACCGTTCACCCTATCTATACCCTTCATAATCTTGTACACCTCTATTAGATCTCCCCTCATTCTCCGTCTTTCCAGGGAGAACAACCCCAGTTTACCCAATCTCTCCTCATAGCTAAGACCCTCCATACCAGGCAACATCCTGGTAAACCTTCTCTGCACTCTCTCCAATGCCTCCACGTCCTTCTGGTAGTGCGGCGACCAGAACTGGACGCAGTACTCCAAATGTGGCCTAACCAGCGTTCTATACAGCTGCATCATCAGACTCCAGCTTTTATACTCAAATGTGTGAGACATTACTAGCCATGTGCTGCCAATTAAGAGTGGTTGTCCATTGTTCCTACTCTCTGCCACTTGCTATACAACTAATTTCCTAACCAGGTCAATAATTTGACTTAAATGTCATGAATTTCAAGCTTATCCAACAGTGCCTTACATACAACATGGTCAATTTTTTTTCTGAAAGTCCATATCAATAAGCTTGATAGACATTCCCCCATCTACTGCTTTAATTCCCTCCTCATCATGTGCTTCAGGTGTGACCTGCCCTTTGCAAATCCATGCTAGCTCTCTGAAAAATATGTAATGTGCAGTGTCACCCTCTCCTTAGTTATTTTCTCTAGTAACTTCTGGCGAGACCAACTAGTCTGTCTTCCTCTGGTAGTCCTCTTGAAATTGTGCAATGACATGCAGTTATTCAATCCAAACAAACAGCTCCTAAATTGAGAGAAGTTTGGTAGATTGTAGATACTTTCTATAAAATTTTGTGATGGAAAATATCTCATCCTGGGGATCTGTCATTCCTTCATGCCATTATTTTCTTCATTATTGTTGTTTTGCGTCAATTATTTTTGAATCTCTGTCCCCAATTCAATATGAGTTTTTTGGGGGATTTTAGGAAAGCTAATTTCTCACTCTGCGGTAAATACTGATGCAAAGTAAGTAGTCAATGTCCACCATTTCTTTATTCTCATTGACAACATCACTTGTCAAGTGGCCCGCATTGTTCTTGACTATCCTCTTTTTCTGAATATAGTTATAAGACTCTTTTGTGTTGATTTTAATCTCTCTTGCAAATTTCCTTTACTCCTCCCTTTTTGTAGCTCTTACAATGTATTTTTGTACTTTATATCCTTCCCACTCATCGAGTTCTATGCTTTCATTTGCATGCATACTTTCTTTTTCAGCTTTGTTACCTCTTATATACTTAGTTACAATGACTATTCTTTGTTTAGTAGCATTCTTGTCCCTTAGGGATATAAACTGGTTCTGTGGGTGGGATTTTCGGGCACTGCCTACCATCAGGATTGTCCAGTGCTGCTGATAGTCAAATGGGTTTTTGGCTGCGCTGCTGAATCTCCTACAGCAGGTTCGACATGACTGGTCTGGAAAATCCAGCCTGTATCTTTGTTTGAACACTTCCCTCTGATTTTCTGTTGTTTTACCCACGTTACTGTGAACAGTCTGTTTCATCTCATTGGTGTGCGGGTTAGGTGGATTGGCCATGCTAAATTGCCCCTTAGTGTCAGGGGGACTAACTAGGGTAAATGCATGGGGTTATGGGGATAGGGCCTGGGTGGGGGTTGTGGTCAGTGCAGACTCAATTGGCCAATGATCTTCTTCTACACTGCAGGATTCTATGAAGTCAACCTCGCCTGAATTTAGAATCTTAGAGGCTATATCTTTTTAAGAAAATGTATGGGGGGATAAAAACTTCAACTACATTTTTCTAAACAGTGCATTCAGAGTTTTTATAAAAAATGTATGTCTTTTATACATTTTTCTACCATATTTCAATGCCACATTTCAATGCTCCTCATACTTCAGATAAAGTCACAATTTAATTTATAAAAATTAACTTGATTAGATCAAATTTATTTTCATAAAGCAATGACAAATCACAACACAAAATTATTAACACTGAGAAAAATTGATCAACGAAAAGCAGAAATTGATATATTTTTCAATATTGTTTCTCTCAAATTTGAATGTTTAAAAGCTTAATTAGCTAACTAACATACCAAAACATTACAAATCGTGCACTAAAGAATAAGGTTGTAATGTTAAAGTGAGGACAGAATCTAAAAGTTTTTTAAAGTAAAATTCTCAAAATAAAATTATAAACCACTTATTCAGCTTAGAGAGAAAGGGCTGGAGTTTGGCCATTGAGAAAGACAGCTCAAATGAGAAATTTGAACTGTCCACAAAGAGCCCTATTGAACCTGCAACACCAAAATGCTACTGTTTTTGCCTAACCTGCACCTGTCAATCGAAGTAGTCCAGCAGAGGTTTTTTTTAATCTCTCACTGAAAGTTGCAGCCTTTTTTCAAGTTTAAGGAGTGAGGCACTTAAAAAAAACTTCAGATAATGATAGATCTCACAAACTTTACCTGTCTTTCAAGTGCGCTTACATCTACTTCATCACTTCAAGACTTCCACTCTGCGGGTTCAAACCCTGCAACTGCTAAAATGGGGTCAGTTTGAGCTCAACAGAAAGTTCAAATGGCACTGCTAATTTGGGTTTCCCTCCTGTGTGATTCACACCCCTCCCCTGCCTGACAAAAATTTGATCTGTGAGAAATGGGGGTGGGTCTTTCACATTCGGGTCATGGCTTACAATTTTAAAGATCTGGCAAACCTCCCCAAAAGAGATGACATTACAGATCCTCAAAAAAAAACAGCCACTGTTTGCAGAACACCTATCTTAGTGCAAATTTGGAGCTTGCCTCCGCATTGGCTACCAGAATATTTTAAATGATTCAAATTATTCCAAGCAATTTGAAATCTGAAAGATGAATTTGGATAATTTTTGGAAGTAGAGCAGCTTATTTGTTACTTGAGATGACTGAAATAGAGATCGACAAATATAAAGAGAAATAAATAGAGGGAAGTGTTCAGAGTATCTGTGTTTTTTACTGTTCACAATTAGAACTTCAAGCCAATTGTTAGATAGATATTTTGTAGCACAGCTGCAGTTGGAAAAATAAACCCTAGTTACTTTACATGAAGCAATAAAAAAACTTTACAGTTTCTGATTAAAAGTCTGGCATTTTCTTTCTAAAATCTTTCACCAGACCGCATGTTCCCATGCTCCATTACTAACAAGGAAACAGCATCTACATACTAGGGGTGGTTTCTATGCTTGCAGATGCTCCAAGGAAATCATACTGATGCTTCCTGGGGAATTTCTTATTATTAAAATACCATGTGTCTTTTTAGTACGAGTATCTGCAAATAAAAAAATCTATACTTTCCAAGAACTCTTCAATTACTTCACCACTTTGGATTTGATTTCTTAAAGAATGCTTTCCTGTTTTGTCTCTGCTCCATATGCTGCCAGACAGAGATTCCACCTTCAGTGCTGCAAACTCTACCCACTACCCAGCTCCCGCACTTTTCCTAACTAAAAAGTTCCCTCTCTGTACTGCTGCCAAATCACTGGAACCCCCCCCGCTTCTCCCCCCACATACAACCCCCGACCCCACAAAAACTGTCAAGCCAAGAATCCGCCCCCCGCCCCATGCTGCTAAACAAAATTTTCTATACCAAAATGCTATTAAATGCCAAACAGCACTGTCTTAGTGCTACCAAGCCTCACAATATCTGTCCAATGTTGTCAAACTACAGAACCACCATTCCAGTTTTGACTTAAGCTTAAGGCAACTCTGTTGCTCAAAGCACGACCCCGCTGATGCTAAGGTCCATGATGTCTGGTCCCTTCTACTGTTAAACACCAGACATTTAACCTCTAATCTGATGTATCATGTCCGCTATCTGTAAAGCATCCATTTTTATCAAGTGATAAAGGAAAGAGTGCGGAAGTAAAAGAATTTAACAATGATGAAGAAAATTGGTTTCAGTCTTTTGTGGAACATAATGCCTAAAATGTTGTTAAATATCATAGAATCCCTTACAGTGCAGGAGGCCCCTGAAATGCTATGCCATAAAGTGATTATTGATTTTTTAATCAGCATAAATCAATGACAATTATATTACACCTTGTTATATGACTGAACTCCCTTGTACAAAAAACACAATCTCTAACTCAGAATAGCAATACCACAGGAAATCCACATTATGTATACACACAGAAGATCAAATATTATGTAGGAAGTTAGTGATCACACCAGCTACCAGTACAAGTCTAATTATATCCAAACACTCAAAACATATTCTCAAAATTCCTTTGGTTGCACTCTTTGTTTTATTGGCAACTGAAACATCTGAAAATAAGTTTGCTGATATGATTTGTGACACAATCAAAATGTAAAATATTTATTTTCTTGATAATATAATTAAATTTGTCAACAAAATTATTTTTTGCATCTCTGGAGTGTGAAATGGCATTATTTTTGAGACCTGGCAGCTGAGGGCACTTAACAACTGCAAGTCTCAACAAACATCTGTTCCTAGCATTCCCAGTATGTCACAGTCTGAGTGTCTGCACTGTGGGGTAATTCTCAGCATGCACTGGTTTCATTTTCAGCAGCTATAATTGTTCCCTGCTACTTGAAGCCCGAGATTCTGGCAATAGTAATAAATGTGTTTGTTTTGGACATTGAAATAAGCTCAAGCATAAACCTTGGAACTTCTCTTGAGGCAAGTTTTGACATAGATGTCATTTTCAAGAAGATATTTTTACTGCTGACAACCTAATATAGTATGTGAGCAAGGGGAAGGGAGAGAGAGAGAGAGAGAGAGAGAGGAAGTAGAGTGTGTTTGAATGAGACAGACAAAGAATGCAACTGATGGAGGCAGAGAGCCGAAGAAATCATAAAAAATCAAAACCAAGGAAGAGAGAGACAGTCAGCCCAACAGCTAAGGAGAAACAGAGACAAAGAAAGATGGTGAAAAAGAGATTCCCAAAACAAGGACAGAAGCAAAAAGGTAGTGACAGACAGTGACAAATTGACAGAGTTGGAGCCCTGAATTTTTGGGTCGCCAATTTAAAAATGGTGGTAGCACATGTGTACCATCAGCCATGACAGCATTTCCACCTTCATGCCCATCCCTTTGTCCCGACGGAAGAAGGTGGAAAAAGATACAAAATTCTGAGGTCATGTACCAACCGACTCAAGAACAGCTTCTTCTCTGTTGTCATCAGACCTTTGAATGTACCTACCTCGCATTAAGTTGATCTTCCTCCACATCCTCACTATGACTGTAACGCTACATTCTGCACTCTCTCCTTTCCTTCTCGCCTATATACTCTATGAACGGTATGCTTTTCTGTACAACTTAACAACTGCAAGAAACAATACTTTTCAGTGTATATCAATATATGTCCCAATAATAAATCAAATCACATCATCTGATCCATCAGGCCCCACATCTCTATCGCATTAATTGGTCAGCTGTCATGTAATTGCGTTCATCCCAGCCGCTCTGCCCAAGTGACAATGCCACCCACTTCCAGGTCCATCACAGGGACCCATGTCGCCTGCATTAAATTACACCCAATGTGTGTGAGAAGGATGCCGAGTACCGAGTCATAATGATAATATAAAACACATATACAGAATGTGAGGTAAAGACAGACATTTGTTGTGAATATTGACAAGTGGAGATAGAATCAAGATGTACTTTAAGAAATGAAGAGGTAGAGTGAGAGAAGGAGAGAGTCAGAGATATAGCACATTGACTGCATGTTTTAAAGCACCATATTGTGTTGCAGCTCACATACAGGGCACAATGTCAAATTTTATTGATGACACGAAACTCAGAACTATAGTAAACAGCGAGGAGGATAGTAACAGACTTCAGGAGGACTTAGTCAGATTGTTGAAATGGGCAGACACATGGCAGCTGAAATATAGTGCAGAGAAGTGTGAAATGATTCACTTTGGGAGGAAGAATGAGGAGAGTCAGTGTAAAGTAAAAGCTGCCACAGGCACAAGCACAGAGAGCTGGGGTACACGTGCACAAATCATTGCAGGTGGCAGGACAAGTTGAGAAGGCTGTGAGAAAAACATGCAGGATTCTTGACTTTCTAAACAGAGTCACAGGGTGGCATTTTACACCAACGGGATTTTCAGATCCGTCAAAGTCAATGGATTTTTGAACAGATCGCTGCATTTGCCAGCCACGGTGGGGGCCATAAAATTCCGCCCATGGAGTAATAAAGGTAAGGGAATTATTCCAAATTTTTATAAATCATAGATTAAGACTCCAGTTGAGTCCTAATTCTGAGTGTCATGTTTTAGGACGGATGTCAAGGGCTTCGAGAAGTTGCTGAGAATATGGTGCCAGAGATGAAGGACTGCAGTTACGTGGAAAGACTGGGGAAGCTAAGATTACTCTGCTTAGAGCAGAAAGGGTACAGAAGAAGTTTACCAGGATGTTGCCTGGTCTGGAGTGTATTAGCTATGAGGAGTGGTAGGATAAACTCGATTTGTTCTCACTAGGACAAAGGAGATTGAGGGATGACCTGATAGAGGTTTAGAAGATTATGAGTGGCATTGACAGAGTGGATAGTCAGATGCTCTTTCCTAGGGTAGAAAAGTCAATTGCTAGGGGACATAGGTTTGAGGTGCATGGAGAAAAGTTTAGAGGAGATGTGTGAGGCAAGTTTTTTTTTACAGAGGGTGGTGAATGTCTGGAACGCGCTGCCCAGGGAGGTGGTGGGAGCAGGTATGATAGCGACACTTAAGGGGCAACTAGACAAATACATGAATAGGATGGGAATGGAAGGGTATGGACTCTGTAAGTGCATTTAGTTTAGGCAGACATCATGATCAGCACAGGCTCGGAGGGCCGAAGGACTTGTTCCTGTGCTGTACTGTTCTTTGTTCTTTATGTTCAAAATCAGAATGGTTTTGATGGTGTAAATGAGGAAAAATGGTTTCAGTACAAGGATAGTTGGTAACCAAATGATGCAGATTGGGAAAGTAACCAGCATGAGATAAGGAGAAATCTTTTGAAGTCTGATTTATGATGATCTGGAATTGAGTACCCGAAATGCACTGCCTGAAAGAGCCGTGGAAACAGGTGTCACAGTAACTTTGTAAATACTTGAAGTGGACAAAATTGCCGGGCTCAGGGAAAGAGCAGGGGAATGGGATTATTTTGGATAGTTCTTTCCAAGTCAGAGGCATGATGGGCCGAATGACCTTGCTAGCGCTCTATCACAAGAACACAAGGAAAAGGGGCTGGAGTAGACCATATGGCCCTTCAAACCTCTTCTACCATTCAATAGAATCATAGCTGATATTAGGCTTCAACTCCTCTTCCCTGACCATTCCCCATATCCCTTGATTCCCTGAGAGACCAAAATTGTGCCTATCCCAGCCTTAAATGCATTCAAGGAGGAAACATCCACAACCTTCTGGGGAAGAGAATTCCAAAGATTCACAACACTTTGAGTGAAGTAATTTCCCCCTCATCTCAGTCCCAAATGATCCACCCCCGCATCTCGCACCTCCCCCACCACCCCGCATATCCTGAGGGTGTGTCCCTGCATTTTAGATCCTTGAGCAGCAGAAACAATCCCTCATCACCTGTCCTTTGGAGTCCCTTCAGAATCTTGCACATTTCAATGAGATCATGTCTCATTCTTCTCAACTCCACAGAAAATAGATCCAGCATGTTCAGCCTCATCATCAATCCAAAAGTGTGTGGGTTAAGTTGATTAGCCATGCTAAATTGCTCCTTTAGTGTTAGGGAGATGTCAGGGGGACTATTAGGGTAAATATGTGGGGTGACGGAGATAGGGCCTGGGTGGGATTGTTGTCAGTGCAGTATTGATCGGCTGAATGACCTCCTTCTGCACTGTAGGTATTCCATGATGCTATGATCTCAGGATCAGCTTCTTCCCTGCTGCCATCAGACTTTTGAATGGACCTACCTTATATTAAGTTGATCTTTCTCCACACCCCAGCTATGTCGGTAACACCCTCTCCTCTTCTTCTCCCCTATGTACTTAATGAACGGTATGTTTTGTCTGAACAGCGCTCCAGAAACAGTACTTCTCACTGTATACCAATACACATGACAATAATAAATCAAATCATAGGACAATCCCCTCCCCCAGGGACTTCACTGTACCATCTCCAATGCAGCTATACATTTTGTTGAATGTGGAGGTCAAAACTGCACATAGCACTGCATCAGTCTATGATTCTCCAAAGAGAAGACAGCAAGGTAAGTTTCTAATAAGTTGTTATGTTATCTGGGCAATCAGTCAGCAAGAGTTGAGATTTAAAATTTATTTGAATTAAGCTTCCAGCAACAAGAGAAAAATACATCTGTGTCATTGGGTATTACATCAGCTCATTTTGTTTTCCTTTATTCTTAAACAGGTTGACAGATGTAGGACGGCACGGTGGCACTGCTGCCTCACAGCGCCAGGAACCCGGGTTCAATTCCAGCCTCGGGTGACTGTCTGTGTGGAGTTTGCATGTTCTCCCCATATCTGCATGGGTTTCCTCCAGGTGCTCCGGTTTCCTCCCACAGGCCAAAGATGTGCGGGTTAGGTGGATTGGCCATACTAGTGTCAGGGGGGCAAGTAGGGTAAATATGGGTGTTGCAGGGATAGGGCCTGGGTGGGATTGTTGTCAGTGCAGGCTCAATGGGCCGAATGGCCTCCTTCTGCACTGTAGGGATTCCAAGCTTGCGAACTTTGAAGTATCATGGCTTATGCTCCTTTTCCTTAATAAACAGTATATGCTCTGACTTACCATGAGGAATGTACTCAATCTCTTGTGATGTTACACTAGAACATCTGAGAAGAGCGTCCAGGAAATTCCTCGGATGTGATCCCACTCCGCCAGGTTTACCCTGCTGGCCATGCAGAGAAATCCAGCTTATGTCCACAAATCCTGCCAAAGTGAGAGCTGTTCCCAAGAATTTCCTCGTCACGTCCTTTCTTTTTCATTGGTCTATGTTTCTTTTTAATTTCTATTTTATCTCTTGACCTACTTTACTCTTTGTATCTCTCTTTCTCATCCTGCCTTGGAATACTCAGTACTCTGTGGGTGGGATATGATGGGTAGTATGGCACAGGGTGGGGAAAAAAGCCACCAGCCACTGCATTTGGGATGGGGTTTCTGAGAAAAATATGTCCTTTAACCACTTCCTTTGTATCTTCATCTTCCAAACACTTGTGCCTTTCACAGCAATCCTCATTCCCATTATGTTTCTGACTTGCGTTTTCATATTCTCAGCAGTCACCCCTCCCCTTCCTACAACTCCTCACTCCCAATACCAATTCAATCTCTACACCCTTGATTTAGCGACTCAATCCCCCATATATTTTCTTCCCCTGTTCAATGAAGTGCCGGACACAAGCCCACCTCCAGGCTGCCCACTTCCAACTTAGTGAGGTGGGATGGGGATGGGAATCCAAACTGCTCCCAGGAGGCGGGTTTCCCATTCAAATATGTTTAAACTCTTTGAAAAGTTTAACCCCGGCCTGTTATGTTTCGCAAGCCTCAGGAAACCCAGTTGCTCGAAGGCGATGAGGATAGCTTTGGAGAGAATATAAGTGCCATTGCAGCACTGCTTGTGGGTCAGGAGCAGGAATGCTTCCTCCTAGCTCTCCAAGCTAACCTGCTTCCCTGTCCCTGGATTCCTGCCTCACCACCAGAACCTTCCTCATCCAAGAATCAGCTGCAAATCAGAGATCGGAACCCCACCACAGTTGAGGCCAGTTGCTCAGGATCCAAGACCAGATGCCTGGGATGTGACCACTTCAATTTCAAATTTGATCCTCCCGCATTCCGGACCTTCCCCATTCTCCCATAAACACTGTAGCAGGGTCTTTACCTGCTCCAGGTTTTCCTTCATCCCACTTGTACTTCAGAGCACCAGGGACCCGGGTTCAATTCCCGGCCTGGGTCACTGTCTGTGTGGAGTTTGCACATTCTCCCCGTGTCTGTGTGGGTTTCCTCCGGGTGCTCCGGTTTCCTCCCACAGTCCAAAGATGTGTTGGTTAGATGCATTGGCCATGCTAAATTGTCCCTCGTGTCAGGGGATTAGCAGGGTAAATATGTGGGGTAACGGGAATAGGGCCTGCGTGGGATTGTGGTCGGTGCAAACTCGATGAGCCGAATGGCCTCCTTCTGCACTGTAGGGCTCTATGATGATTCTATGATGTGCAGGTTAGATTGATGGCCGTGCTAAATTGACTCTTAGTGTCTCAAGATGTGTCTGTTAGGCGGTTTAGCAGGGTAAATACCTGGGGTTATGGGGATAGGGCATGGGTGGGATTGTTGTTGGTGCAGGCTTGATGGGCTGAATGTTCTCCTTCTGCACTGTAGGATTCTATGATTCTGACAGGGAGTTAAGCCTTCTGTAAATCAGGTTGGCTTCAGGACTGCTTGTTTTCTCTAATTCTCAAGAGAACAAAAGTGAGATTCCCCCATTCAATGAGATACAAGGATTTATTTATTTATATCATTATGGAAAATAAGGAAAATATCTTTATTTATCCAGTTGAATTAAGAACAATAATCACAGAATTCCTACAGTGCTGAATGAAGCCATTCCGCCCATTGACTCTGCACCAACTCTCTGACAGAGCATCTTACTGAGGCCCACCCTGCTCTATCCCCGTAACCCTACACACTGAAGATTTGTGCTCCAGAGCTAGCCCTGCCCTTCCAGTGCAGTTACAGCACTGACAACTACTCTACAATGTGGAAAGTTGGTCAGCTATGTCCTGTTCAGATAAAGTGGGACAAATCCAATCCGGCCAATTACTGCCCCATCAATCCATGGCTACTCATCAGAAAATTGATGAAAAGTGTCATTGACAGTGCTTTCATGAGGCATTTAGTCATCAGTAACTTGCTCGCCAATGCTCAGTTTGCATTCTGCCAGGATCACTAGCCTCTTGACCTCTTTACAGCATTAAGGTCCAAGTATGGATAAAAGAGCTGAATCCCATGGGTGAGGTGAGAGTGACTGCGCTTGACTTCAAGGTAACATTTGACTGAGTATGGCATCAAAGAACCTTAGCAAAATGGAAATCAATGGGAATCAGGAGGAAAGCTCTCCGCTGATTGGAGTCATACCTAGCCCAAAGAAAGCTGGTTGTTGGAGGCCAATCATCTCAGTCTCAGGACATCACTGAAGGAGTTCCTCAATATAATATCCTAAGCATAACCATCTTCAGTTGCTTCATCAATGACCTTCCCTCCAACATAAGGTCAGTCATGAGGATGCCTGCTGATGATTGCAACTATCCATTTGCGACTCCTCAGATACTAAAACAACTGATGTCCAAATGCTACAAGACCTGGACAATTTTCAGGCTCAGACTGATAAGCAGCAAGTAACATATATGCCACAGAAGTGCCAGGAAATGACCATCCCAACAAAAGAGAGTCTAACCATCTGCTTTGACATTCAATGGCATTACCATCACTGAATCCCCCACTATCAATATCCTGGGGATCACCAATGATTAGAAACTTAATGGGAACAGCTATATAAATATTGTGGTTAAAAGAACAGGTCAGACACTGGGAATTCTGTGGAGAATAACGCACCTCTTGATTCCCCAAAGTCTGCCCCCTATCTAAAAGGGCAAATAGGGATGGGCAATAAATGCTGGTCTAGCCAGCAATGCCCACATCCCGTAAATGAATGAAAAAAGTCAGAAGTATGTTGGAATACTTTCCACATGCCTGTATGCGTGAAGCTTCAACAAAATTCATGAAGCTCAACACCAACCAAGATAGTTGGATTGGCATCCCATCGACCAACTTAAACATTCAGCCCCTCTGCCAATGACAGCTGCAGCAGTGTGTACTATGGACAAGGTGCACTACACCAACTCTTTAGTGCTCATTTGGTGGCAGCTTCCAAGCACACAGGCCGGAATGTTCCAGCCCTTCACACTGTGAATGGAGACTTCAGTGGCCTGCCGGGCTTGCCATGGGTTTCTCAGAGGTAGAAACCTCTGGTCACAATCTCTATCACCGAGAAGGACAAAGGTAGCAGGTACATGTGAACACCACGACCTGCAGGTTTCCTTCCAAGGCACAGACCATCCTGACTTGGAACTTCATTCTTGGTGGATCAAACTCTGAGAATTCCCTTCCTAACAGCACTGTGGTAGTGCCCAAACAAGATAGACTGCAGTGGTTGAAGAAGGTGGCTGAACACCTCCTTCTCAAGGGCAATTATGGATGGGGAATAAATGCTGGCCAAGGCAGCAATATCCACATACCACGGATGAATAGTTATTAAAATAAATAATATTGGGCCAAAGATCTTCGTATCAGAGGCCAACTGTGGCAATCCTGGGTTGATTTTGGGTGCACCTGCTACTTTGATAGCTTGTGGCCAAGGTAATTTCGACATCCTAATTCCAACCAGTTCCACATTGAACTAAGTATATTTTAAATACTTGGTTGGTGTGCACTGGGCCCTTCAAGGACCGATTGTAGGTTCCAGCCCCTGAAACAATAAGATGGGCGGTACACATCTGACTTGGAATTAGCTTCCTTTTGGCTGTCCAGCATTGGGAGCCATCCACTGTCTTTAATTGAACAGTGAGTGTGCCCTTGGGCGTTAGTTCCTTTTGAAAATCATGTCAGGTGACTATTTCCAACAAGATGGGGTGCCGCTTCCAGACTTAAACCCAGTGCCAGCGCCCTTCCCAAAAACAAATATCCTTCCTTCTGTTTGACATTCTTTTACAGACAAATATATGTAAATCCTGAGAACATGTATGTTAACATTGTATCTCTTTTTCTCAACAGAACATGCACTGATACATTTGAAAATTACCAGAGGTCAGAAATGATCAGAGCATTTGTAAAGGTCACTGTTTCAGATATCCAGTTTCTGAAGTGTTCGTTTTTCATATGGACAGTTTTAAATGGATGGCAGTGAGTTGCAAATTTTTTCTCAATTATTTGAGGACAAGAAGCTCTCAAATTTGAACTGGAAGCTTCAAATCTCCATAAATGTCGTTGGGAATGGTACTTCAACATTGAAATTAAGTTGTGAAAGTCATTGTACTTGCCATTATCCCATGGATTAATACTTGCAGCTATGTACTTCAGTGCTTATGTGTATTGCATATTATTGTATAATTTTGCGGTAATGCAGATTATCTGAACTGTCAGTAGTCAAGAGGTTAATAATATGCCTACTCAAAATAACCGTGGTGCTAAGGCTTGGAATTATTATATCCAAATGAATTCAAAACTCTCTGCTCAGTAAATTATGCATTATTGCATCAGATTAAATAAAAAGAAAACCAGTCTTATGGTGAAAGTGGTCCTAGAATGTAATGTAAGTATATAATGTACATTTCTTAACCATTGACCAACCAGTTACCTGTTCTGTAATCTATTACAATTCATGTCTCCATATGGCTGAAACCATTATGGCAGAAAATAACATGAACCATATCTGATGAAAATTTAGCCTTCAGTTATTCCACAACACTATGGTTATTCTTCTTATTGAAGTAATACCTTTCTTGTCCCCTTTCCCTGCTGACCTCGATGGCAGCAATTCAATACAACACATCCAATCTATTATGAAAAGTTATTCAAGACAAAATATGTGGCCAAATAGTAGTTTGCCACACCACGATGAAAGAATATAAATGCAAATACTTCATTATTAATGTTAGCAGATTTAAATTTTTTTTCTTTTGTTTTTCTTCTTCACAATACAATGATTGACAGTGTGTAAATTAAGCATGAATAATAAATAGCAGCGCAACATGGTGTTTGCTTCAGTATTTAAGTGGAAGCACGCACACACATATGTGCTACACAGTGGGATCAAACGGTTAAAATATCTTGGCTGAAGAGCTAAAATAGCTGTCGATATTTCTTCACAGTTAACCATCAGCTGATATGAGGCTTCAGTTGTGGTACTAGCAGGGAGGGCCTTGAGCTGCAAAACAGCTGAAAAGATCCTATTTCATACATCAAATTTCGTTTTAGAGATATAATTATCAGACTGTACGGTGTTTTGAGACTTAAAGGAATCCTAGGTTTAGACTGGGGGCAACAAAGAGCTTTTGTAATCTCTCTGGGGCCTCAAATATTATGAAGTGAAAATAGTTTTAACCCTTGCAATGTCTACAACTCCAATGCTTCCTTGAACAGACTTGTCTATTTTGAATGATACAATATGAAGGTGATTTAAACTGCTGCTATTTGTTTCCCACCTGAAAAGGATATGGCCAGCAATTGAAAAATCAGGTGAGGGAGGGGCCGGGGGGGGTGGGGGGTGGCGGCGGGGGGAGGGGGGGGGGGGGGGCAGTGGGCAGTGGGGCGGAATGACACCTCAGTTAATCTATTAATGCTGAAGACCTATCTAATGCAGGTCTTTCTCTGCATGGCGGTCAGTGACCAGTGGAGTGCCCCAGGGATCTGTTCTGGGACCCTTGCTGTTTGTCATTTTCATAAATGACCTGGATGAGGAAGTGGAGGGATGGGTTGGTAAGTTTGCTGACAACACCAAGGTAGGTGGTGTTGTGGATAGTTTGGAGGGATGTCAGAAGTTGCAGCGAGACATAGATAGAATGCAAGACTGGGCGGAGAAGTGGCAGATGGACTTCAACCCGGATAAGTGTGTGGTGATCCATTTTGGCAGATCCAATGGGATGAAGCAGCAATATAATATGAAGGGTACCATTCTTAGCAGTGTAGAGGATCAGAAGGACCTTGGGGTCCGGGTCCATAGGACTCTTAAATCGGCCTCGCAGGTGGAGGATGCGGTCAAGAAGGCGTACGGCGTACTGGCCTTCATTAATCGAGGGATTGAGTTTAGGAGTCGGGAGATAATGCTGCAGCTTTATAGGACCCTGGTTAGACCCCACTTGGAGTACTGCGCGCAGTTCTGGTCACCTCATTACAGGAAAGATGTTGAAGCCATTGAAAGGGTGCAGAGGAGATTTACAAGGATGTTGCCTGGATTGGGGGGCATGCCTTATGAGGATAGGTTGAGGGAGCTTGGTCTCTTCTCCCTGGAGAGACGAAGGATGAGAGGTGACCTGATAGAGGTTTACAAGATGTTGAGAGGTCTGGATAGGGTAGACTCTCAGAGGCTATTTCCAAGGGCTGAAATGGTTGCTACGAGAGGACACAGGTTTAAGGTGCTGGGGGGTAGGTACAGAGGAGATGTCAGGGGTAAGTTTTTCACTCAGAGGGTGGTGGGTGAGTGGAATCGGCTGACGTCGGTGGTGGTGGAGGCAAACTCGTTGGGGTCTTTTAAGAGACTTCTGGATGAGTACATGGGATTTAATGGGATTGAGGGCTATAGATAGGCCTAGAGGTAGGGATGTGATCGGCGCAACCTGTGGGCCGAAGGGCCTGTTTGTGCTGTGGCTTTCTATGTTCTATGTTCTAATGCAATTTTCAGGAGGACCTATCTGCTTCTAATGTACAAATTTCATTAGAGGGCCTCAATTACGATGTTCAGGCACAAAAAGGAAGAACATTTGGTGTGGCTCTGACCATTTGCAGCAGGGTGGGTGAAGCTGTGTTCCTTAAGGGGTTCAAAGGAGGCTTTTTGATAAACAGATGAGGAAATTTTGAATTGATTCTTGTGGGAGCAGAAGGAGCTGGAATTCTCCTAGACCTAATAAATACTTTATTTTCATAGAATCCCTGCAGTACAGAAGGAGGCCATTCGGCCCATCATGTCTGCACTGATCATAATCCCACCCTGGCCCTATTCCCATAACCCCACACATTTACCCTGCTAATCTCCCTGACACTAGTGTCAATTTAGCATGGCCAATCAACCTAACCCACACATCTTTGGACTAGTTTTGCTGTCAGACCACGTGGCTCATTTTCTCTGCCCCCTCCCCACAATCTCCTTTCAGATTCCCTCCCCTCTCCACCCCAAGGCAGAGCTGCTGGTTGGCTAACCCTTCGTTTGCCATTCTCCCAATGTAATGCAATTCAGTGCCTTCTTGAAGTGCCTTATAGCTCACTAACAGAGCTTAAGAAAATCCAAAGCAAAACTGGTTCAGGCCTCTTGATGTCAGCTTTGGGGCATGCTGCTCATCTTGCTGCTCCATTGAATTTGAGCCAGCTTGAGGTGGAATCGAAGATCAACTCCAGCATCACTTCATATTATATTCATACATGGATGGGATCTTCCAGTTTCCTTGCGGTGGAGGATGCGAACGGTGGGAAACTCTGTTAACAGTGGTGGGATTGGAAGATCCTGCTGCCGGCCAATGGTTGGCATCCTCCACAGCCACAAAACATGCCGTGTGCGGAAGGGGGGAGGGAATGGGTGTAAGGGGAGCATGACGTGAAAAATCCCACCCCGCAGGATTGAGGTAGCTTCATTACCAGAGTACTGATATTATAACAAAAAGTATTTAATACATTGATATAAAAGTTAAGGCCAAAATTATTTGTTTCCATCTTACTCCTATCTTATATCTTATCTATATGGGGCGGCATGGTGGCATAGTGGTCGGTACTGCTGCCTCAAGCGCCATGCTTAATTGACCCTTGTGTCAGGGGACTGGCAGGGTAAATATGTGGGGTTATGGAAATAGGGTCTGGGTGAGATTGTGGTCGATGCAGACTCGAGGGGCCGAATGGCCTCCTTCTGCACTGTAGGGATTCTCTGATTCTATTCTATATGTGGGTTGGGGATATTGTGGCATGCCCTGAAGTACTAAAGATTTTGACAGGTGAGCAAGATGTAACCAGGTCCTGCCCCACATCCTGCCACATTCTGCTTGGGTTATGTTAGCAGCAGTAGATGTGTGGGGGATGTGTTCAAGATAGTTTTCTAGATCAGTACATTAAGGGCTTTTAAAAAAAAAAGTGTTTGTATTGTCCAATGAGATTGTGGAAACTAATAATCTTATAGCAAAGAAGCTTCTCAGGAAATATGATCATAATGTGATAGAGTTTTACATTGAGTTTGAAAGTGATTTAGTTAATTCTGAGATTAGGTTCTTAAATCTGAACAATCGAAAGCAAATTACATAGATACGATAGCGGTATTTAAGGGACAACTAGACGAATACATGAATAGGATGGGAATAGAAGGATACGGACTCTGCAAGTGCATGGGGTTTTAGTTTAGGCAGACATCATGATCGGTGCAGACTTGGAGGGCCGAAGGGCCTGTTCCTGTGCTGTACCGTTCTTTGTTCTTCATATAAGTGATGAGTTGCCTGAGGTAGATTGGAAAACTAGACAAAAAGCAATGACAAACATTGAAAGAATTTGTTTCAAATCTGCAACCAATAATCATTTTATTCCCTCAAGGAATAAAAACCCTGCGAGGAAAAAATGAGTAGTAAGAAGTCTCACAACACCAGGTTAAAATGATCCAGCCCTGAATGACAAAGTTAAAGGTGATATTCGATTGAAATTTATAATCTTGTCAGAAAGAACCAGTAAGCCTGAGGATTGGGAGGATTTTAAATTTCAGCAAAGGATGACAAAGAAATTAATAACGTGAAAATATGATAAACAGGTAAAGCAGCTAGAGATTTGAAAAGAGATTGAAAAAAATCTCCAGATATGTAAAAAGGAAGAGATGAATGTTGATCCATTAGAGTCAGAGACAGGAAAAATTAACATGGGGAATACGGAAAAGGCACAACTATGAAACAAATACTTTGTATCTGTCTTTGCACCATTGTAGATTAATTTTGTGTGTGAAATAGAATCTCTTCAGCTGTTTTGTAGACTGAAACCCTCTTACATTAACTGCGAGTGCCACAACTGAAGTCTAATTTCCGCCGATGGTTAATTGTGAAGAAATATTGACAAATACTTTTGCTCTTCAATAAAGATATTTTAATTAATGGTCTTTGCGTGTAGAATGTGCGTGTGTGTGTGTTTCAATCCAAAAGAATGAAGCAAATGCCACGTTGTGCTGCTATTAATTATTTATGTTTGATTTACACACTGTCAATCATACTATTGTGAAGGATTAAAGAAAGACAATAAAGAATTCCATCTGCTTCAATACGCTCAATAGTTGTTTGCATTTATATTATTTTGCGCAAAGTTGTAAACCACCTCTGGTCATCTCTTGATTTACTTTGCATAATATTCAAATATATTGGATTGAATTGCTTGTCCATCACAGTGCTGCCATTGGGATCACGAGACAAAGTAAACACACTTAATATTACTACAAAAAGAATAATTGCCATGTTAAATGCTTACATAGAATCATAGAATCCCTACAGTGCAGAAGGAAGCCATTCAGTCCATCAAGTCTGCACCAACCACAATCCCACCCAGGCCCTATTCCTGTAACCCCACATATTTACCCTGCGAATCCCCCTGACGCTAGGGTCAATTTAGCATTGGCAATCCACCTTACCCACACATCTTTGGACTGTGGGAGGAAACTGGAGCACCTGGAGGAAACCCATGCAGACACAGGGAGAATGTGCAAACTCCACACAGACAGTGACTCGAGGCCGGAATTGAACCCGGGTCCCTGGCACTGTGAGGCAGCAGTGCTAACTACTGTGTCATTGTGCTTACATTCAGACAACAACTCTTGGCTCATTGGTAATGCTCACATATCCGAGCCAAAGATGCCCTTCAAGTAATTTGAGCACATTGACCCAAATCTTGCAATAAGTTATGAAGTGACGACACATGCCACTGGCCTTGCAGAAAACTGCCCACATAGATCCAGCCATCTGTGTCATATGGATTTCCTGATGTTAATTTGAAAATGTTAGTGCAAGTGGATTCTAGGTATACAGTAACAGTGATTTGTCAAGCACGCTAAGCAGCCAATAATATTGAAGAAATCTCACAGACAGCAAATTAGGAAGTAAAAAGCACCAATTGTTCTTCGCTTTTTAATAATTCTACAGTTAGTGACAAAGATTGGGACATACCCATGTATTAAAGATAGAAAGTGAAACATGATTAACAAACATACTTAAAAATCTATGGATTATTTTTACCATGGTGGAGATATTGAACATTTCATAACCTTAAAATTGAGACTTTCAGAGACAGAGAGGTTGTTCAGGAATTAGAATGAACATAGTTTGCTGTTAAAAACTCAATGGCACCTCATTCAACAAGGTATAACTTTTTCAAGAGTGCTTACATTTATACGAATATTGTAAAAGTGAACGTTCACGTCAATGCAAGCAATTTCTAAGATTTCCATCTGTGAAATCTTCATCTTGTACCCTATTAAGGAGGCAGAAATCATGTCAGCAACTTCTGGGCCAGGATTGTTATTATGGCGTGATTTCCCTTCTCACCATCCAATACTGCTGAACCTGCAGAGAATTCACACTCCAGCAATAGTTAATTGGCAGGAGACGGACTTCCCCCTTCCTGCCTTAGAGAGCTGCTGGTCAATCTGATTGATCGACGTATAGAAGCTGCAGTGGACGAGACTGGAACTGCAGTCAATCCCCACTACCCAAGTCCCGGGATTCCAGGAACAGATTGGTTTTGGGGGCCCCAGGGTGGGGGGAGTAAGGGAGGCCTTGAGGGGGAGTGGGGGGAGGGAATACCTGCAGAGAGGAGGATTGGGGTGTCTGTGGAGAGGCTGGGGTGGGGGAGGGAGGTCCAAGCCTGAATCCGGTTTATTTTTGGGCAGTCCCCCCAACTCCACTGAAACTCCTTCCCCTCGCCTGAAAATTGAGGCTGGATGGGTGAAAGGGCTAAAACCACTCAAATCGTTGAATGCAGCAGAGTTCCCCTATGGATTGAGTACAGCACAGAGTTCCCTGGGAAGCTCCTATGAATATGTTCTCACACTTAGAGCTGGACTGCACAAACAAGCTGACACAAAGGTCAGGAGGGTGGGGGAGGTGAGAACTCTGATGGCCACAGGGTAATAGCCACAAGAGTAGGTGTCATATTTGGATGACGTAGCCATGTAGGCGTGTTTCATTAGTGATCAATCATTATAATTAGACAAGCATATAGTAGCTGTAACTGGTCAACTATATTATGATGTGATCAGAACTATTAGTTGTAATTGTGTTAGGGACCAGATCAGAAACTCCAGGGTATATTATGAAGTTCGCCTCGACCCCAACTTTTTTGATTTTGGCATTAGTGTGAGCACAAGGTATTTCACTCCAGGTATGATTCTGTTGATCCACCAGGAAGCTTTTATTAAAACAAACTTTATTTAACAATACAGTTAAACTATAACAAACAGAATTAGCATAACTTTTACCAGTTGAAACATTGAAACATGACAGGGTATAATTCGTATCAACTAGCTATCTCTATAGTTCCAATGTAAGCAATATCCCCACAGACATAAATTCCTCTTCAGATTAAGTTAGCACAAAAAAAAATTGGCTCATGTGGATTTCCAGCCTTTTGAGCCCTCTGGATAGATACAGAAAGGCACCTGTCTTCTGACTCCCATACAGCAACCTCCAGAGAAAAAAATATATTTCCTGATAGATTCCAGTCTCCAAATCCAGAGAGAAAAAGAGAAACACTTCTCTTTAACAATCCCAAGCAGCAACTGAGCTTGTGTCTCTCTTGGTGAGCCTAACCCCATCCATTTACATGACTTTCCTGTCATTCAACCTAATCAAACTCCACTCAGAAAACCCTCAGGGGGAAACGATAAAATAACAACACGGCATTAGTCCAGATTAAAACAATCATTTCAGCAATTAAGGTCAATTATGCTGCAGTAGCAACAGGGGCTGCTGGTTACAGATGAAGTGGCACCAGTTAATAGAGCTGACTGCTAAAATAAATCCTGCACAAGAAACATGGCACAAATATATTTCTTAAAGACACAGTATCATCACAATTGGATATCAGTAACTTCAAAACAAATGTACACTTGTGATTGTTACATGCAAATCACTTGTAAGATTAGCAAAAATATACCTGTCCATACTATATATCACTCAGTAAGTCTGCACACCACCTGTGGAGGGCAGACTTCCTCACTATAACATGAATAAAAGGCTGATTTGAAACTCTGAAAGCTTTGTCTGGTCTATCGAGGGTGCAAAGTGTATGTTTCACCCAGATAGTGGGTGAAATTCTGTATTAATGGGGAATGGCCCTAGTGGTCAATAATTGGCCACTTCAGGGCCTCAAATGTAGCAAGCATGGTTGGGTCAGCTGAGGCCTCACCCACCCCAGCCTGAAATTGCAGAGAGGTTGGAGCAGGAGAGAACCTAGCATGAAATCCATCCGAGAAAGTTTACGCTCATGCCACCCCACCTATGAACCCGCCGGCAGAGGAAGATAACATTCTGCCCCTGGATTGCACATTTAAAAGTTGCAGTCATGGCTAAAGATGACAGTGTTCCCATCATTGCAACCACAAAATCCTGGCCGTTATCTTGGCTGACAGTTTGGTGTTGCACTGCAGGAGCGTTATGCAGTTGGGGATACCGTTATTTTCAGGAGCTATTAAACCTGTTCTCTCAGATGGACATTAAAGATCATGGGGCGGTATCTGAAGCACTGGAGAGATTTTCAGGTGCCCTGGTCGACATTTTTCTCTCAAGTAATGCTGTCGGAAACATTCATCTCATTGGTATATGTGTGACTTTGTTTGCAAATTGGCAGCATGTTTCCTTAAGTTCCAACAACGACACTTCAAATGGTCCTTATTGCTTGTGAAGTGCTTTGGGATACCCTGAAATTGCAAAAGGCCCTATGGAAATGTAAGCTCTTTGTTTACCTTTGGAAACTAGCCTATTTCAATATTTTTAAATGTCAGACCAATATGGGTATAGTAGATGTAACAGTGATGTTCTTTTATCTGGGGACATACCCTGGCTATGGCAAAAATGAATGCAGATGCCTGGCTGAAATATTTATATGTCTCTGACTGTGCAAAATGAGCTATGGTTAAAGGCACAACTTGTGGATTTAGACTGGGGGAAGCAATTAGACTTTATTTCCATTATATTTATGGCAGTGGAATAGAATAAGGCAAAACTCACATGGTATATATTTGAAACAGAGTAAGAAGTCTCACAACACCAGGTTAAAGTCCAACAGGTTTATTTGGTAGCAAATACCATAAGCTTTCGGAGCACAGCTCCGAATCTCTACAGCCAGCTTTAAGACCTGGCTGGCTGTAGAGATTTGCATTCTAATTAGTATTCTGTAACTTGATTTCTGTGTCTGTGCACTGTTGGAGAACAGATATCCACTCCAAGTGACGAAGGAGCTGTGCTCCGAAAGCTTATGGTATTTACTACCAAATAAACCTGTTGGACTTTAACCTGGTGTTGTGAGACTTCTTACTGTGCTTACCCCAGTCCAACGCCGGCATCTCCACATCATATATTTGAAAAACCTGGGACTTGAATGTCCATTTGGTTTTACCACATTTCCTTCCAAAACTCGAGTGGAAAACCAGCATTACCCAAAGGGAAATGGTGTAAACTGCAAAATCATCACTAATGTCCCTTTCTTGGGGCTCTGTCAATCTCCCACCTGAATTATGGTAGATGATCAGGAACACCGAGCTCCTCACAAACCCCATTAAGAATTAGAAGGCTTTAGTTTCTAATTGCTCTCATAGCTCAGCTGGCAAATGCAATGCTTTGTGTGAAACTGAACTGTGCTTTTCAGAAGGATCTTGAGTTCAATGATGCCAAGTGAAGGCATTGGAGAGAGAGCAGAAAAGATTCGCAAGAATGGTTCCAGGAATGAAGAATTTTAGTTATGAAGATAGATTGGAGAAGATAGGACTGTTTATGTGGTAACGTGGCCCCTTTTAAGGGGATGATCCTTTGAGAGCCATGTGATCGGGCTGGACCCTATGGAGAGGCCGCGCAGGCAGCTGAGCCAATAGGGAGTAAGGGCATGCGTCCTGTGACTGGGAGGAACCTCAGTTGGAGAGAGGGGGAGAAGAGTATAGACTGTATTACAGTTTTGTCAGATCCTTAATTGTATATGTATTGTAAATAAATCAATTATTGCTTGATACTACAATGAGTTAACTTTGAAGTAACTATAGAGTTCCTTCGAGAGAAGGCAGCTGAGAGGAAACTTGATAGAGGTATTCAAAATGATGAGGAGTCTTGAAAGTGTGAATAGGGAAAGTTGTGAAAGGATAGAGAACAAAGGGCACAGATTTAAAGTAATCAATAAAACAAGCAAATGTGATATGAGAAAAAAACTTTACACACAAGAGGTCTGGAATGCACTGCCTGAGAGTGTGGTGGAGACTGGTCCAATTGAAGTATTCAAAAGGAAATTAGACTGTTACCTGAAAAGGAAGAATGTGCAGAGTTATGGGAAGAAGGCAGGTGAATGAAACCAGGTGAGTTGTTCATTTGGAAAGCCAATGCAGACCCAATGGGCCAAATGGTCTCCTTTGAGCCGTAACAATTCTATGATTCTGTGATTCAATAAATGTCAGAATCTGTGTTGAGTTAACTGGTGTTAGCCAGACAGTTCAAACAGCAATACAATTGGTCTCAGCACATCCACGCTAGGGACAGGCAAATGGAGGAAGAATCTCAATTTAAGATTATTATTCAATGTTTTGCACTGGAGATGGTTTTTGGCTCAGCTGTGATCCTTGAACAGGCTACTAACATCGGAAAGCTGGGAGTGTATAGATATTCTCCTGCTTCAACTGAACGAGACTGGGAGGACTGGCAAACAGTTGTTTAGCATTTCATTGTCCAGCCATTTACATGAAAGATGAACAGTTGATTGAGGTACCATATGAGGTAATGTTACAGCAATGGAAGGGAGAACATTTTTCAATATAACTTTTGGCTGGGAATCACTTTCAAATTCTGTTTCCTAATTAGAAATTAATGGAGAAATCCAGAATAAAAAATTTAAGTAGTTCGTTAATGAAAAGAAATGGAGCTAAATGGAATAGATCTGAAACTATTTAAGGAATGATGATGACAATGATGATCACTACAGCAGAAGCAGCAGTTTGGTTTTGTACAGCAACTGTCTTGGCAAAAAAAAGTCCCAAGTTGATTCGTAGAGGCGTAATCAGCCAAAAATAGATGGCAAGATAATGAAGGAGATATTGGCAGGACTGCGCAAATATTTGGCCAGAGACATGGGTTTTGAGGATGCGCTGAAAGGAAAGAGCGGTAGAAAAGCAATTGGTGGGTGAAGTAGACATGCATGAAGGTTCAGCCCTATTGGTGCAGGGGGAAAGGAGAAGAAGATGCACCAAAAGCCAGAGTATAAGGAACAGAGGTCTTCTGGTCTTCAGTATCCCTCCAAGATGCACTTGAGGACCTGTGAAAGTCCTGATGCAATGATTCCATCAGAATAGCCTGGGGGATTCTGATGGCAATTTCCCTGTTCCCCAGAAACCTTAAGCTGGAGTCAGAAACTTTGGGAAACTCTGACATACTTACCTAGACATTTACTTAAGAAATGTTAGACAGAAAAATTCTAGTCTGAATCCTAGGTGAGTATACAATTAACAACCCTGCCTAGAACCTCAACATCCTCCCTCCCAACTTCATCCACTGACCCCCAGACTTACCCTGACCCCTGACTCCCTACCTGGCTCCCACATCCCCACCTGACTCCCACATCCCCACCTGACCCCCACATCCCCTCAATCTGACCTGACTATCCCTTGCCCAACACCTCTTCAGCCCCCTCGTGACCCTACTTGACCAGCCCCCAACCTGACAACCCCTCTGGATCTGACCCGAATACCCCCAACCCATCAACTCACTTATCGCCCCAATACCTTACTCACCCACTTATCAGCCTATTCAGCTGCCCCTACCCACCTGCCACGCCATCCACCTTCCCCCTACCAACTTAACAACCGTATCCACCTGTCATACAAGCCAACTGCTGCCAAGGCCAGCTGTCACCCTGCCCAGCTACTACCCTACCCACCTGCCACTCTGCCTATCTGCCACCCAAGCCCCCTGCAACCTCTACCCAACTATCCCCCTACCCACTTACCCCATCCACCTACCTACTTCCACATCTGCACACTAAGCCATTCACTCACTCACTCTGACACTCACTCACTAACACTGAATTTTGGGGACCTTTAATCCCTTCCCAGAATACTGCAGCAAGTGCTGTAAAAAGAGGTTGTGGCTTCTGCACTGATTCTCCTCACTGTTCACTGCAAGAGTTCCTGTGCTGAGGAGGCTTACCTGCATGGTGGATTGAAAGTCAGAGTCAGGTTGGTAGTGAGTAGTTTTCTGTCTGATTAGCATCTACTCTGATCAGAAGTTTAAGGGCCGGAGAGTTTGGGGAAGTTGTAGGATTGGGGAAGGTTAGAAAAGACAGTGAGAGGAATTTGAATACAGGGAATTTTATATTTGAGGGATTGGGAGATTAAGAACAAAGGAAGCTGTGATATACTTGGTAATTAAACATATGTTACAAAATTATTAAATTTTGTTCTGATATTTTTAGAAGAGTTCTCAATTTTATACCTGTTAACTAGACATCAATCATATGGGAGAAAAAGAGTCAATTAAAGAGTAGGCAATGCAAGTGGATAATATCCAGGTTGGTAAACTCAATGCCCCAAGGATCAGTACTGAGATCTCAACTATTCGTGATCTATATTAATTACTTTGATGAAGAGATTGACAGTATTGTCGTCAAATTTGCAGATGATAGAAAGATAGGTAGAAAAGCAAGTTGTGAGGAGGATAAAGGGGTCTGCAAAGCCATACAGATAGGTTAAGTGAATGGGAAAAATGGCAAATGGAGTATGTGGGATAATGTGATGTTATCTACTTTGGCAGGAAGAAAAGGATAATTTTATTTATATGGAGGGAGACTGCAGTATGCTGCATTGCAGAGGGATCTGGGCATCCTTGAATCACAAAAGGCTGGATTTTCATCAAGACGGGAAGATTCCATGCAGGTGTACAAATATCATCCCAAATCAGATTTTAGGATTCCAAATCCCATTCCCTGTACCCTCAGTTTTCACAGTAAGAAGTCTCACAACACCAGGTTAAAGTCCAACAGGTTTATTTGGTAGCACAAGTTTTTGGAGTGTTTCTCCTTCTTCAGGTGAGTGAAGAGTGAGTGCAAACCTCAGTTTTCACCAGTGCAGGTTAAGGTTGCTGTCTGGTGACGGTCATGAGCCCGTACCCTGCGCTCCTTACCTGGCCGGTTCCATGTGGGAATGGAATTGTCCTAACCCTCGGCAATTTTCATGGAGTCATGCCAGCTTTTAAAGGACTCATGCTTCACAGAACTTCAGAGATGTTATGAAACAAAGTCTGGGTAAGGGAACCATTTGAAAGGTAAATTCAAAAGATGTTACTCATGCCCCCTTTCGAAGATATGCCCACCCCACTTTTCCTCTTTTGTCCCTCAAACCTTTCATGTCAAGCTATGCCCCTCTACCCATTCCTATGCTCACCCCCATACAGTTATGCCTAGCTATGCTCCTCCACCTATCCCTATGGCCCCTCATACCCTCCATGTCAATGTATTGCACTTCCATGTCTGTTCACCCACTATACACTCCGTATAGTGTTACAATCCCAGCTGACATTACTATTAGGCAAGGCAGATTCCAGAGTGAAACCTGGCTTGATAGATACTATCATTTCTTTTTTGTCAGAACCCGTGCAGGTAAGTTACTAAAAATATTCACAAGAGTCTGTTGATGCAATTTTAATAAAAAGAATAAAACATTTATTAAACAAGAAAAGTGAACTATATTACAAAAATGTTGGACAGTTCTAAATACAGACACAAGAAAATGATTCAAATATTCATGATTCCTTCACTTCAGCTATATTTTTACAGATACATACAAATTTGGAAAGATAAAATAACATCATAGCTGTTTTATACTCTAATATTCAGGATAATTATGCTGTACATGTGAACCAACTGTGGTCAGACATACCACACTCCAAAGTAAATGACTGAAGCGGCTAAAGAAGCTTCCATGGATTTCTCAACAACCAGCCAAATGCTTGTCACACTATGAGCCAACCAGTCTCAATAAAATTATATCTTTCTCATGAGGGTTTTCAATCTCCACAATTCCTTAGAATTCTCTTTAAGTATCACTCTACCCAACCAGGATCCACCTCCAGGGTTTCAATCTCCTGAGATTCCTTTCCTTAGGATCTCTGTGTAAACTCAAGTTTCATCTTCCAAGCACACTTTCAGATCTTTGGTTGTGCCAAGCAGAAAAAAGGTACCTTTGCCCTTATTGTCTGTAGCATGGAGTAACCAACCTTTGGCTGCCCTCTTGATCTTCAGGTTTCTTTCAAGTCTGCTCCTATAGCTCTCCCACTTTAATTCTATTGCTCTTCTTTTTTCTGAACTTAGCTTAAAACATTTCTGTTACTGATTACTGTCCTTGTCCCTTACCTGGGATGTTCTTCTGAGATCTGTTTCTACCCCAGTCCCTGGTTGATAATCTCTTCTTTGTTTGGAACCATCTCTCTGCCCCCCATGTCCTGCTCTCTGGGCACCTCCTCTTAAATGGTGCTCCTGTTCAGGTCACTTGACCTGCAGTTTCACACTGTGTCACTTTCCTTCTTTTTCTTCTGTGCAGGTGCCTAGGGCGTATTTCTAGCTGAATAATGCAAAAAAACCTCAAATTATGCTTGTGAGGTCATCTCCCAGCCAGCGCATGCACAGGAAGCCAGAGGCCTTCTGGGAGCTGTGGTTCCTGGCCTCTGAACTCTGAATCAACAAATGCCAATTACGGTGAGTATTGAGGTTTGTCATGACAGGCCCAATGAAGCCCATTGTAACAATAGGATGTGTAAAAATCTTTTTTTAAAAGTCATTCATTCATTACTTTGTACTTCCTTAAAAAGCCTAATAGAAGTATTGATCATCCGGATTCTTTAAGTATAAATAGTATAAACTGTGCGCAGTTGAAACTTCTTGATCTTGTGTAAATGAACATTGTGCAATTGACAAAATAGATCAGAGTACAAGAGCTCTCAATCAAGTAATATTTTCTATGGGGTGCAATTGTTACAACAATCTAATAGAGGTCTGGGCTGCCAACCAAGAATACATAATGAAGCTTGACTGAAAGCCCAGATATCAATTAGTTTATTGAAACAGCTGAGCCCCAGGAAAGATATTATTTGATTGACATCTCCTGCCATCTGATATATTGGTTGGGATTTTACAGCTTCGCTCGAGCGAGACCGGAAATTCCCGACCAGGGTCACTAGACATTTCTATTATCCGCCCTTGCCCGCTCCGATTCTGTGGCGGGCAAGGTGGTAGAATCCCAGTGATTTTCTCAATTGCGCAATGGTTAATTTACACAAGATAACAAGATGCTAAGTGCTAAAGTGCTTCCACTTTTAAGAGATGTCACATGCTTGAGGCCTGTTCTTTGTTTTGTTGCCAACATTACTGAGGCAAAGTGCCAGAGCACTGAAGCAGGTATTTTAACAAGACCAACTCAGCATCCAGCAGTCACTGTGGCTGCCTCCAAACTCTTTCCAGGCAAGGGAGGTGCACAGGCCAGACTCCTGTTACCACATCCCACCCCCCACTCCAACCACCACCATCATCAAACAAATTTCTGTGTTTGCTGGCACTTTCTCCCAAGGCGGGCAGGCCAACCTGGGAAATTTTCCGACTCCCATTACCTGCCTCTCGGAAGAGAATCTAACCCAAAAAGATAACATGCAGGTATAGCAAGTAATTAGAACAGTAAATGGAATGTTGACCTTTATTGTGGGGGGAATGAAGGATAAAAACAGGGAAGTCTTGCTATAACTGTATAGCCCTTTGGTGAAACCACAACTAGACTACTGGTCTTCTCATTTAAGCAAAGATATACTTGCATTGGTAGCAGTTCAGAGAAGGTTTAACTGTGAAGAATTTTACTATGGAGTCCAACTTCTACTCTTAGAGTAGCAGCGATTTACTGGTAACTCATGTGGACCCAAGCTACATTTGTTCATGGCATGTGGGCAAGGATTTCATCTTTTATTGTCCTGAGAGCATCAATAGTCAACCACAAGATCTGGAACTGTTGTGGTGTAATAAAACACCTCGGAGACTCAGGTAGAGTTTTCAATCTTTATTCAAGCAAATGCAAGGAGATTTTGCCTTATCCAATCCAATCCCAGTCAATATTTTGCTTTCTGAGTTGTTACATTGTGTTTTATATATTTTGTCCCTGTCCCGCCATGACTGTGTGTATGTATTTCATCACATAGGCTCACAATCTACCACAATAGATACAAACTGTTTCAGATCAACTGTCCCATTCTGCTGTGAACCTTGACATTCCAGTGACTGACACTTTGGCTGGAATTCTCCGACCTTGCCTGTGGCTGGGATTCTCTGGTCCCGCTGCAGTAAGTGGAGGTTTGGCTGAGTGCCAAATTCTCTGTTCTCATTAGTATTGGTGGTGGTTGGACGTATAACATCGGAGAATTCCAGGCTTGTTGCCTGCAGGTACTGTCACACTGGGAGGAATTTTACTGGCACATCTGCCCGAGGTTCATACGATTCTGCCCGAGGCCAGTGGAGAATACTGTTCTTCGAGCCTTGCCCGCCCCCGGAATCGGGGCAGGCGTGCCGGTAAAATTCCGGCCAATAAGTGCAAAGTGTTGTGGATTTCCTAACTCATCTTATTTGCCATTTTAATGACTGACCCCTATATACACCTAATCACTAGGTTCACTTCTGCTGTGAGCTAGACTGAACCACTTTCTGTCGTGTCCTTTGTCGAGGCTAAAATCTGTCCAGTTATCCCAGCAACCTCCACTTTACAAGCTCCCACGCAATGCCGTTTCATGGCTAAAACTATTACTGCAATCATGCTATGATACCGAACACCTAGGTTACCTTTGCTAATAAATAAAAAGCACCTTGCACACTCTAACAGAACTAAAATCGCCTGTGGGCCAGACCAAGTAAGATTGATAAGTTCTCTTCCCAGAAGCGTACCAGTGAACCAATTGTTTCTTCTTTTGCAATTCAACAACTCTCTTGGACATTTTGATCTGATGCCAGCCGACCCGACAGACTACAAAAATGGACAGACTCTGAAAATTAATTGAAAAGAGTGATACTTGGCTTTGTAAATAGGAACATTGAATACAAAAGCCAGGAAGTCATGCTAACATTTACAGCTTACTAGTTTGACTTCAACAAATGTATCGCAATTCTGAGCACCAAACTTTTGGCAGGGCCTTGGACGAGATACAGGGTGGGTTTGCCAGAATGATACCAAGAACAAAGAACAAAGAACAAAGAAAATTACAGCACAGGAACAGGCCCGACTTAACTAAAACCCCCTACGCTTCCGGGGACCATATCCCTCTATTCCCATCTCATTCATGTACTTGTCAAGACGCCCTTTAAAAGTCACTACCGTATCCACTTCCATTACCTCCCCCGGCAACGAGTTCCAGGCACCCACTACTCTCTGTGTAAAAAATCTGCCTCTTACATCTCCTTTAAAACTTGCCCCTCGCACCTTAAACCTATGCCCCCTAGTAATTGACTCTTCCACCCTGGGAAAAAGCTTCTGACTATCCACTCTGTCCATGCCTCTCATAATCTTGTAGACTTCTATCAGGTCTCCCCTCAACCTTCGTCGTTCCAGTGAGAACAAACCAAGTTTCTCCAACCTCTCCTCATAGCTAATGCCCTCCATACCAGTCAACATCCTGGTAAATCTTTTCTGTACCCTCTCCAAAGCCTCCACATCCTTCTGGTAGTGTGGCGACCAGAATTGAACACTATATTCCAAGTGCGGCCTAACTAAGGTTCTAGAAAACGGCAACATGACTTGCCAATTTTTAAACTCAATACCCCGGCCGGTGAAGACAAGCATGCCGTATGCCTTCTTGACTACCTTCTCCACCTGCATTGCCACTTTCAGTGAACTGTGTACCTGTACACCCAGATCCCTTTGCCTGTCAATACTCCTAAGGGTTCTGCCATTTACTGTATATTTCCTATCTGCATTAGACCTTCCAAAATGCATTACCTCACATTTGTCCGGATTAAACTCCATCTGCCATCTCTCCGCCCAAGACTCCAACTGATCTATATCCTGCTGTATCCTCTGATGGGCCTCATTACTATCCACAAATCCACCCACCTTTGTGTCGTCCGCAAACTTACTAATCAATCCAGTTACATTTTCCTCCAAATCATTTATACATATTACAAACAGCAAAGGTACCAGCACTGATCCCTGAGGAACACCACTTGTCACAGCCCTCCATTCAGAAACGCACCCTTCCACTGCTACCCTCTGGTTTCTTTGACCGAGCCAGTTTTGTATCCACCTTGCCAGCTCATCTCTGAACCCATGCGACTTCACCTTCTGCATCAGTCTGCCTTGAGGGACCTTGTCAAAGGCCTTACTGAAGTCCATGTAGACAACATCCACTGCCCTACTCTCATCAATCATCTTCGTCACTTCCTCGAAAAACTCGATCAAGTTCGTGAGACACGACCTCCCCGTCACAAAACCATGTTGCCTCTCACTAATATATCCACTTATTTCCAAGTGGGAATAAATCCTGTCTCGTAGAACCCTCTCCAATAATTTCCCTACCACTGATGTAAGGCTCACCGGCCTGTAATTACCTGGATTGTCCTTGCTGCCCTTCTTAAAGAAAGGAACAACATTGGCTATTCTCCAATCCTCTGGGACCTCCCCTGTAGCCATTGAGGATACAAAGATTTCTCTCAAGGCCCCAGCAATTTCCTCCCTTGCCTCTTTCAGTATTCTGGGGTATATTCCATCAGGCCCTGGAGATTTGTCTACCTTAATGTTTCTCAAGAACCCCAATACCTCCTCCTTTGTGATCTCAACATGACTCAAACTATCCACACACCCTTTCCCAGACTCACCATCCACCATGTCCTTCTCTATGGTGAATACTGACGCAAAGTACTCATTTAATACCTCACCCATTTCCTCTGGCTCCACACACAGATTCCCTCCCTTGTCTTTGAGTGGGCCAACCCTCTCCTGGCTACCCTCTTACTCTTTATATATGTATAAAAAGCCTTGGGATTTTCCTTAATCCTACTGGCCAATGCTTTATTATGACCCCTTTTAGCCCTCCTTACTCCTTGCTTAAGTTTCTTTCTACTTTCCTTGTATTCCACACTTGCTTCGTGTGTTCCCAGCCTCCTAGCCTTGACAAATGCTTCCTTTTTCTCTTTGACGAGGCTCACAATATCTCTCGTTATCCAAGGTTCCCAAAACTTGCCATACTTATCCTTCATCCTCACTTTTGATATTTTCTTTTGAGTGGAAATATGAACTCCTGGTTTACTGTTCCAGTACCATAAGCTCTCGACTATGGTATCTGGTACTTGATAACAACCAGGAGAATTGAAAGGATACAACAATTACCATCAACTAAGTAGTACCTTTCATAATGTCTGGACATCTGGTAGTGCTTTGCAGCCAGTGAAGTACTTATGAAGTGTAGTCACTATTGTGTTGTAGAAAACACAGTTTTTCTCTATTCATTCGTGGGACATGAGCGCCACTGGCTGGCCAGTATTTATTGCCCATCCCTAGTTGCCCTTGAGGAGGTGGTGGTGAGCCACCTTCTTGAATCGCTGCAGTCCATGTGCTGTGGGTTGACCCACAATGCCGTTAGGGAGGGAATTCCAGGATTTTGACCCAGCAACTGCGAAGGAACGGCGATATATTTGCAAGTCAGATGGTGAGTGGCTTGGAGGGGAACTTGCAGGTGCTGGTGTTCCCAGGTATCTGCTGCCCTTGTCCTAGATGGAAGTGGTCGTGGGTTTGGAAGGTGCTGTCTAAGGATCTTTGGTGAATTGCTGCAGTGCATCTTGTAGATAGTACACACTGCTGCTACTGAACATCGGTGGTGGAAGGAGTGGATGTTTGTAGATGTGGTACCAATCAAGTGGGCTGCTTTGTCCTGGATGGTGCCAAGCTTCTTGAGTGTTGTTGGAGCTGCATCCATCCAGCAAGTGGGGTATGCCATTTGTGCAGATCGAAGTCTCACAAGTAAAGTTTTAAAGTTTATTCATTAGTCACAAGTAAGGCTTACATTAACACTGCAATGAAGTTACTGTGAAATTCCCCTAGTCGCCACAGTCCGGTGCCTGTTCAGGTCAATGCAACTAACCAGCACGTCTTTCAGAATGTGGGAGGAAACTGGAGAACCCGGAGGAAACCCACGCAGACACAGGGAGTCCATACAATCTCCACACAGACAGTGACCCAGGCCGGGAATCGAATCCAGGTCCCTGGTGCTGTGAAGCAGCAGTGCTAACCATTGTGCTACCATGCCGCCCCGGATGACCGGATAATCTTTATTAGTGATATTAGATGAAGGATAAATATTGGCCAAGACACCATGAGAATAGCCATGCAAAAGACTGCATTTAATTGAATAGTAAATGACTCCCTTGGTAGAACAGACTGTGGTGATCATTTGACTGATTCTGCTTCATCTTTGTGCTGAACATATGATTCATCTCCATAGGCCCACCTATGTTCTTTCGACTTTGACTGCTTACTTTGAAGTTGCTTCTTTTATTGTCGTGTCAATTTGATCATTGCTTCTCTTTGAGTTTTCCTTCACTGTAGGTTTCTTGTAATTTTATACAACTCTTGCATTTTTTGGGCAGACTGGACCAGTTCCATTTTCTATTTCGTTTTTGCTTTGTTAGTTTTTATCTAACGCATATGTTCTTCTTGCTCAGGAAAATTTGTTAATTAGTTTTAACCACTCAGCATTAGTGAATGGCTTGTGTCAGTCAGTGATTTCTTTGTGATGCTCCTGTTGATAACTTTGTTTCGAGCTCATTTATCTTTCCTGTATATTATGATTAAGTCATTTGGTTTTTAATTTTGTGCTTGTTTTATTTGTCCAGTGCTTTTTTAATATGTTTGAGTATTGGGACCTGGCATCTCTCTTGCGTTTTTGCAGTTTATTTTCTTTGTCATCTACGAGATTTTTATTTATTTTGATTGATGGATTTTTGTTGTAGTGACAATTTATTTAATAAAAAACAGCCGTAAGCATTAGTATTTTGGTCTACAATTCCTTGTACCTTTACTTCTTGCTTGAAGATATAAAACATGTTTTCTTGAGAAAAGAAGATAGGAGTTACAGTTTCTTTCAGAAACAAAATTTACCTCCTAATATAACACAAGCAGGTCTCCCATGTATAATTTTTACAGCGCGGGCCAAGAAATATGAAACAGTGAAAAGCTTTCAGCTATTTTTTTAACTCCTCTTAAATAAATACCTTTGTCACCATACTTGGTCAAATCTGTGTACGTTGACCTATTCAAATTGGGCAGTAGGAGTTGGGCTGGTGGGGAGGGGGGGGTGGTTCAATCTTTGCAAGCTTTTCTTTCTCCCTACTGTCATTCCTGCCTTAAATAGGGGCGGCAAACTTTGATGGACTGACCTCTTGCAGTAGGATCTCTTAGTAGTATAAGGAGAGGCTGCACTATTCCACTGTGACTTGATTTAGGACACACATTGTGTTAAGTGATCACAGATCCCTGTGGAGCTTTAACCCCCATCGCCAATCCTCCCATCAACATTCTCAATGAGCTGGGCCTGGATCACATCTGAAAGTAATTTGGGTTCAAATCCCACCACAGCAGATGGTGAAATTTGAATTAAATTTTAAAAAACCTGGAATTAAAAGTCTAATGGTGACCATGAAACCATTGTCAATTGTTGTAGAAACCCAACTAGTTCGCTCATGTCCCTTAGAGAAGGAGGTCTGCCATCCTTACTTGGTCTGGCATACATGTGACTCAACTGAAACATGTCTACATTGTAAATTTTAACAAGTATCCTGGAAGAGCTATTTTACTTGAGAGCAATACAAATTATTCGAAAGATTTCTAAGTTTTATATTTCTTGTTCCTTACAGTGAAGATTACACATGGTAAGAGCCTGTCAATATTATATGGTGGATAATGAATGCTTTTGAAATATTGTAAATTTTGTGTTGCTTTTTTCAAACAGTGTGCTTTATATCTTCAACTCATGAAAGCTTGGAAGGAAGTGCAAAGCAAAATGCATTATGTATTAAATAAATTGCAAGTCACCATTATTTTGTCAGCGTTAATGGTGAGCTACAGCCCTTTAACTGCTGCTGCTGTACCATATTTTACAGACAACTTTTCTTATGGGATGTGGGCATTGTCGACTGTGCCAGCATTTATTGTCCATCCCTAGTTACCCTTGAATTGAATGGTTGGCCTGGCCATTTCAGAGAGCATTTTAAAAGTCAACCACATTGCTGTGGTTCTGGAGTCACATGTGGGCCAGGCCAGGTAAGGACAGCTGATTTCCAAAGGAAATTATGAACCTGATGGGTTTTTATGACAATCGACAATAGTTTTATGGCCATCGTTAGACTTGTAATTCCAGATTTAAAAAAAATTGTAATTTAAATGATGGGATTCGAACTACTTTCAGGTGAGCTCCAGGCCCAGTTCTTTGAGAAATTTGTTATCCTGGCTGCAGCTTGGGCGGCACGGTAGCACAGTGGTTAGCACTGCTGCTTCACAGCTCCAGCCGTAAGCATTAGTAATTCTCGGCTCGGGTCACTGTCTGTGTGGAGTTTGCACATTCTCCTCGTGTGTGCGTGGGTTTCCTCCGGGTGCTCCGGTTTCCTCCCACAGTCCAAAGATGTGCGGGTTAGGTTGATTGGCCATGTTAAAAAAAATTGTCCCTTAGAGTCCTGGGATGCGTAGGTTAGAGGGATTAGCGGGTAAAATATGTGGGGGTAGGGCCTGGGTGGGATTGTGGTCGGTGCAGACTCGATGGGCCGAATGGCCTCCTTCTGCGCTGTAGGGTTTCTATGATTCTATGATTCTATGATAAAATAGGAGGCGGTAATTACATAGTAAAATTCAAATCAGCCTAGCTACCATTCGATGGGCAAAGATCAATAACCTATGCCAGAGGTACAAACACACACGCAATTATCAAGATCATGAAATCGGATTATAAATAAGAATAATGAGTTGAATTCTCCCGGCCCAGTGGCAACAGGTCAGAGGCAGGAGGACTGGAAACATGATGGTGGGAGGCATTAGGAGGCGTAACTGGTATCATCTTGCCGCTATGCCATATTGCCAGTGGTGGGAAATATGGCAGCCAGCCACCCAGCTGGCAGCCAATGGAGCCAAGTCAGTGGCCAAATAAGGGTCACTTGTCCTCTACAAGAGCATGATTGCACACATTGTGAGGCGCTGCCACCATGGTGGAAGGTTTTCAGTAAACCCTGGTTCTGGGAGGCTCTTCTTAATGAGCACTCCATTTCAATAGCCAGCATGATCCATGACTCTTCACCCCGGCAGATCACCAGGGCTTGGCAGCTAAACCACGGTATCCCCCATCCTTAAATGGATGACATCCCCGGTGGCAGCCTTTTATTTGGTCAATGCTGGAAATATGCTGCCACCTGCCGGTCAACTGCTTCCAGTCCTGGTCATGGGATTTACCGCTAAGTGGCAGAATTCAGCCCAGGAATGTTCTCCAAATTCTTTAATTTTGTCATGCTTGTATAGGTTTCTAATGTAATGTTACATTTACAGATATACTTCCAGCTTGCCCAATAATTTAAGACTGTGGTTCGAACCACCTCGCTACTTTGATGCAATTTGATTGGTCCATATCTGCCAGTTTGTCAATTAAACTGACAACTACCTAAGTGAATACTCTGTACTGTAAATATTACCCTCTCACAGCGGTGACAATATCATGCCTCAGGTTCACATCAGCTAATACGTTCACCCCCAAGGACTGCTTTTAAATTGCAGCCAATTTTGCAAGTCAACTGTGAATAATGATATAAATTTAAAGCAGTATATTTAAAGCAGTATTGTATAAAATCACAGAATCATCAGGGTGTAGAAGGAGGGCCATTCGGCCCACCATGTCTGCACTGGCTCTCCAAGTGAGCATCACGGCTTAGTGCCACAGTTCTGCCTTTTCCCTGTATCCCTGCACATTGTTTTTAATCAAATAATCATCGAATGTCCCCTTCAATGCCTCGATTGAACCTGCCTCCACCACACTTCCAGGCAGTGCATTCCAGACGCCAACCACTTGTTGCATGAAAAGGTTTTTTTCTCACATCACTTTTGCTTCTTTTGCAAATCACTTTAAATCTGTGCCCTCTCATTCTTGATCCTTTTATGAGTGGGAACTGTTTCTCCATGTCTATTCTGCCCAGTCCCTCTCATGACCTGAACATCTCGATCAAATCTCCTCTCAGCCTTCTCCTCTCCAAGGTGAACAATCCCAACCTCTCCAATCTATCCTCATAACTGAAGTTTCTCATCCCAGGAACCATTTGAGGACCAAATGTGTGGACATCACCTTTTAGGTATTTTCATCACTTTTTCGCAGAAAAATAATTACTTTTAAGGATGGATTTTTGAAAGTAATGCACATACTCATGAAAAAGGGAGCGATTCGGATGAAAGATTGTTTGACAATATGATTTAATTTGATTTATTATTGTCAAATGTATTGGTATACTGTGAAAAGTATTGTTTCTTGTGCACTATACAGAAAAACCATACCATTCATAGATAAGGAAAAGAGAAAGTGCAGAATGTAGTTACATTATATGGTATTCAGAAATTCTTTCTCTCAGAACTAAATACAAAGCAATTTACTATTATTTCCCAAAGACAGTTCTCATTACTTTGTTAGCTTCTGAGCGAGGGAGTGGAAGAGGAACGGGACAGCAAAAGGGAGAATAGTTTTATCATGAGATATAGGGGAGGTTGCAGAGAGGTTGTTAGAATCATAGAATCATTGAATCTCTACAGTGCAGAAGGAGGCCATTCAGCCCATCGAGTCTGCACCGACCACAATCCCACCCTGGCCCTATTCCCGTTACCGCACATATTTATCTTGCTAATCCCCTGACACTAGGGTCATTTTAGCATGGCCAATCAACCTAACCCACACATCTTTGGACTATGGGAGGAAACTGGAGCACCCAGAGGAAACACATGCAGACACGGGGAGAATGTGCAAACTCCACACAGTGACCGGAGGCCGGAATTGAACCCAGGTCCCTGGCACAGTGAGGCAGCAGTTCTAACCACTGTGCCACCGTGCCACCCATGTTCTACTTGGGTTACATAAAACAAACCATTCAATTAAGGTAGGATCAACACTAAAAGGTTAAGGGCAGCAGAAGCATGGAGACACCATTACCCACAAGATCCCCTTCAAGCCACACACCATCCTTACTTGGAACTATGGTATAGGCAACAAGTGCTGACCTTGGCAGCAAAGCTAATATCCAGTGAAAAAATTTGATAAAAAAAGATGGTGGATACCACTAATTTTGTTCAGGCATTTGAATTCTTAACTAATCACTGGACAACAACATTCGGTGCAGCAATGGTCGGTGCAGACTCGATGGGCCAAATGGCCTCCTTCTGCACTGCAGGGATTCTATAATTCCACGATTCTATGAATGCAGTGTATTTTAGCCACCTCCTGCCCACGTGATCGACAGAGAAGCTGTGAGACTGAAGTGTGGAGGCCAAGGATGTCAATGCAGGTGGAGGAAAGGAAGTTCCGATGGTTAAGAATAGAAGAAATGACTGGGAGGAAAGAATCCTCAAATTTTAGTGAGACACAAGATGTTCACTGAATCAACATGAAAAATTAATGCAAATTGCTTAACATTGAACTCATGATAAATGACCATAATCTTTGCAGCCAATGCTAGTCTCGACAAGGCAAAAATCTCTGTCTCTCAAAGAGAATGTTCATCCAATTGCAAGTTTGTACAAATCTTTTTTAAAATAAATCCAAAGAAACATGCTTTGTTTTTGATGGCATTAGCTTATACATGCTGCTGTGTCCTGGATCTGGTATATAGTTTGCCGTTGGTCATCAGATACTTGGCCTTCATCAAGTATCATTTTAACTTGTATGCTCCACAGGTTGGTAGCCTTCTTTGGCCTGAGCTTTAAAATTCATAGAATCATAGAATCCCTACAGTGCAGATGGAGGCCATTGGGCCCAACCACAATCCCACCCAGGCCCTATCCCCATAGCCCTACTAATTTACCCTACTAATCCCTGACTAAATGGCAATTCAGCATGGCCAATCAACCTAACCCGCACATCTTTGGAGTGTGGGAGGAAACCGGAGCACCCGGAGGAAACTCACGCAGACATAGGGAGAATGTGCAACTCCACACAGACATCGTCTACATGAATCCAATAAGTTATCTTTGAATAACACAGTTGGATCTGGTTATAATGACTTTATCGTTCGTTGGCTGTTGATTTTATTACGTAGGAACATAGGAATGTATAAAACCATCATGCCGGTCCCAGAGTTATTTTTTTAACTTGGTCGTCTCTCTCTTTGAATTAAAATTGAGCATTTTTTCCCTCTGATAAGAGATCGCGAATTTCAAAGTAATACTGCTAAAACCACGATAAGCATTGTAGCCAAAGATCATTTGCAGCCCTGTTGTTTCAACAATCTTGTAGCATCTGCTTCATTGATTTAACTGCTGAGGGTAATGCACAGTGACACTGAACATAAATCTGGTAACAATTTCCTTTGATTTATATTTCTGCAGTTTAAATGTATATGACTTCAAAGTAATTCCATTTTCACCAGAAATACCAATCAGAGAAAATCTTCCTGTTTATGGTGGTTTTAAGCATAGATATTGGTGTAAGTAATCCCACAAATTTTTCTACTAAGTCCACCCACATTCCTGATTTTCTGTTCATCATGGTGTTCATCGTTTTCCATCCCCCATTGCTCAATATTTGGGGCGGCACGGTAGCACAGTGGTTAGCGCTGCTGCCTCACAGCTCCAGGGACCTGGGTTCGATTCCTAGCTTGGGTCATTGTCTGTGTGGAGTTTGCACATTCTCCCCATATCTGCATGGGTTTCCTCCGGGTGCTCCGATTTCCTTCCACAATCCAAAGATGTGCGGGTTAGGTGCATTGGCCGTGCTCAATTGCCCCTTAGTGTCCTGGGGTGCGTGGGTCAGTGGGGTAAATATGTGGGACTATGGGGATAGGACCTGGGTGAAATTGTTGTCGGTGCAGACTCGATGAGCCGAATGGCCTCCTCCTGCACTCTCAGGATTCTATGATATGTTTAGTTCGTTCAATGTCCTCATAGCTCCTTTCATGGCTTTCCAGTTTTTAATCAGTAAAAAGAATCAAGAATGAAATCTTGATGAAGAAAGGATTTCAATGGGAAATAATTAAGCAAGAATAATGAAAATAAAAATAGAAAATGCTGGAAATACACAAGTGGCCTCGAAGCATATCTGAAGCAAGAAAAGACCAATTAATGCTTTACACGTGGGCTCTTTGCCAGAAGTGAATTCTAATGAACCATGAATCCAGGTTTTCTTTTCTCGATTGCTAGAAGGCCAGTTGTACATTTATGGCGTTTTGTTTTTATTTCAGTCTTCTGGTTTTTAAATTCCGTTATCATAATTTTAGCAGCAAAACCGAGGCTGCAGCGTGGGAGTGTGAGGATATTTCTAACCCGTGGTGTTTCCTGAGATTGCAGGGTGAAAATTAGAGGGGGGGTGGTGGGGGGATACATCTCCTAAAGCAAAATTCAACAACTGCCCAGTAATGGCCATGCAGATCACAATGCAGAATTAACCTATGCCTGTTGTATTCGATAGAGGCGGAACTGTAATCCTCGCATATTGCATTGCGTCAGTTGCTGTTTTTTGGGAAAAGGGATTTTTAAAAATTCTTTCATGGGATGTGGGCATTGCTGACTGGGCCAGCATTTTTGCCATTCCCTAATTGTCCTTGAGGGGACATTTAAGAGTCAACCACATTGCTGTGGATCTGGAGTCACGTGTAGGCCAGACCAGCTCAGGATGGCAGATTTCCTTCCCTAAAGGACATTAGAGAACCAGATGGGTTTTTAACAACAATCGACAATGATTTCATGGTCATAGACTTTTAATTCCAGATTTTTACTCAATTCAAATTTCACCATCTGCCGTGATGAGATTGAGAGCACTACCCTGGGTCTCTGGAATATTAGTCCAGTGACTATAAAATGTAGTCAGCTCTCTTGGAATACAAGGATTCAGTGACCTTTCTTCAACAGTGGATGGGAAACTAGGAGATGTTGGAAATATTGCCTGCTGCAGTCATGAAAGAGCCCATTGTATAAAGGTATCTGCCCTGAGTTTGTGACAGGTGGAGACTTTCAGTGATGTTTTTGGGAGGAACATTGCCCTCCATACACCCTGGGTGGATATGGTCTCCTGCTGAGAGTCCTTCTACTCCCCCTCATCCTCCCTCTTCCAGCAATTAGTTCTGCTCAATACCACCTCTACTTATTCTCCCTGACATGCTGTTAGCTAAAGTGGATGCCTGCTACTCCACCCATGTCTGGAGCAAGTGATTTGTGCAGAATCCTTGAAGTAATGACAAAGTTCTTCAGTACCTCCCACACCACTGCCTGTACAATTTGCAGCTTTAAGCAACTAGACACTGCAAATGCATATAATTGCAGAAAAAGCCAGTAGAGATCAATTAGCAACTAGCCTCTAGTTGATGATCCCTAGTGCAGTTGGAGGGGGCCTCCTTCCTGCTGAACACATGTTCAGTTGGGTGAGATGAAGAGAGGACATTAACTGGAGTATTGAGCTCTAAAATGGAAGCACTAGTGTCAAATCAGCACTACATATTGATTGGTGTCACAATGGGCAGAATTTTCCTTAAGTTGCACAGAGTGCCGGATCAGGCGAACAAAGCAGTATGAAACTCGCCAGCTTCACAGTCGCCCTGTCTCCTTTTCTTGTCTGATTAAATGCCACTCTATGCAATTTCAGAGTGTTAGTGAGGAGATACATATCAGCAGGAGGGCTGGGGCAACGCCAGAATTTTGAGATCGGAGCACCATTTTTCAATGGCTCCCTGATCTCAAAGTTCAAATTAAGGCTGTCTCCCACCAATGGATATTGCAAACCTCCCCAGGGACATCAGGACCTCCCACCACCATGGACCTGCCCCTCCCCTCCCAAACATTGGGACCCTCTGGTGGATATGGGTAATATCCCCCGCGCAGAAAGTGAAAACCCCCCATGCAATAGAGGAAGGTAAACCCCCCTGCCAGTGTCCCCTGTCAGTGCCCCTTGGCACTGCTGGGGGCACTGCCAGGGGCAATGCCCAAGCATATCCTTCATCCCCTGGTGTGGTCATCATGACTGGTTTTTATCTATGAAAATCATGGGCAGGAATCATGGGCGGACGCAACGGCATCAAGCCCAGTAAGTAGATTATAATCTAATGAAATTTATGGAAATCAAGGGAATCCGATCACGTTACCTGAGGGGGGTGGGGAACATCTCAAACTGAGATCTTGCCGGCACAAATCCTGATTTTGGCCCCTTGTGAGATTTAACGGCCATCTTGGGATTTGCATCCACGGCTAACAGTGCGACTAAATCGCGGCGAAAATATCTACTCTGCATGCTCCCCACACTTCTGCTATCGTATCCTTGCCAAAATGGGCTCACACCAGAAATGTTTGCCTGTGTTGTGGCCGTCATTCTGAATCCAAAATATCACTTGTGGCACTGAAAATATGGATGACGAGGAGCCAGATTTTGTAGCCTCAGTTTGCTCTGAATGGGAGCAAATGATCATTCTAACGCAGTAACTATTGTTGTAACAAAATGTCAGTTTAATTCTTCCAGTTGACCGGAATTTTGTCTTTCATTGAAATAATTGACTGATATCATTGTTAATGAGAGATAGAGGGACTTTGATTTATATCACTCCTTTTATGTTCTCAAGGCACCCCCAAAGCACTTGACAGACTGAAATGCTGCCACTGTTGGAATGTTGGAAATGCAGCCAAGTAAGCTTCCAAAAACAACAATAAAAAATCATGCAAGTCAGCTGTACATAATGAATAAAGTAACATTACGATTATTATGTATTACTGTATAATAGTGCAGATACTCTTCCAGAAAACATTCTTTCCTGCTCTATCTTGTTCTGAATCATTTATTTGGAACACGTTTCAATATTTTACAAGTATTTATCTGGCTCCCAAACAATGAATTCTGACTGCACTGCCAAAGATGTTGCTTTAAAGATGCCTAAATTCTCAAAAATTAATGTTAATGTGACATTTTTAAAACTCTGTCAGTCTTTATTCTTTCTTCACTCTACAAGGTGTTGTCTTTCATATTTCAGATGTTACCGTCAGGAGAGAATCACAGGGGTTTATACAGACTGCGGCAGCAGCAGCAACAACGTTTCCTGCTTAAGCAGCAAAGTAAATGTGACGGTGTGCCGGGAATGAATCCAGGGACTTTTAGACCTACCTTTTTATGTGCTTGAGAGTGTTTGAATGTGCTGGGATAGACAGGCAATTCACAGCATGGCCGGGGAATGAAGGCATTTCCCTCCTCAGTTTATTTCACAAAGTATTTTTTATCCCTTGCCATCAGATGATTTTCCTTTTCTTGAAAGGAGAGCTGAATAACATTACACTCGAGTGTAATTTAGGATTTAACTGCCAAGCAAAGAAATTAAGCAGTGAAGAATAAGGGATTACATTCAGTTCCACAACACACGTTTTTGCAACGGTTGTCATGCTTACTTGGAGGGCCGAAGGGCCTGTTTCCTGTGCTGTACTGTTCTTCGCAAGCACTTCATCGGGGAAAATAAAATAGGAGGTTGTTTAGATTGTTCATCATAACTTTGTTGAAGGGCCACATAACACCTCAAGAAAGCAATAATATGCTGTGTTAAGTGACAGAGGATGAAGGCAAATGGGGCACAATAGCCTTACATCAGACTCTTACCCCTGAATCTAACCAAAAGGAATTTTTCCCCATTTAACTCCCACCCCCCACCACCTCCTGTCAGGAGGCTATGCCCTTTTGTTTTTGAAAACATGAATTTTTAATTTTCAACTGAAAATGTTGTAACATGAACTAAGACAGAGCAAACAGGTGGCACGGTGGCACAGTGGTTAGCTGCCTCACAGCGCCAGGGACTCAGGTTCAACTTCCGGCTTGGGTTGTCACTGTCTGTACGGAGTTTGCACGTTCTCTCTGTGTCAGTGTGGATTTCCTCCAGGTCCTCCGGTTTCCTCCCACAGTCCGAAAGATGTGCTGGTTAGATGCATTGGCCATGGTAAATTCTTCCTCAGTGTATCCAAACAGGCGCTGGAGTGTGGCGACTAGGGGATTTTCACAGTAACTTCATTGCAGTGTTAATATGAGCCTACTTGTGACTAATAAACAAACTTTACAAACTGCTTAAAAATTCAAGCCCACGTTCCAAGGGGAAGTTGAGTAACAAACAAATCATACTAAGGGGAATGTGAAGACATTTCCTTGGGTTTATTTTTCTTGGGTTTAGTGGTTAATACATCTGCTCTTTCATTAATTTAATAAAACCTTGCTTGATTAGCTCCTTATTGCTCACAGCTAAAATAATCAAATTCATTCTGATTTAGAAAAGGCGTATCCTCCTCAAGAAGAAACTTAAATCTTTGTTGTGACCAACTAAGGAAGTTGAATAGAAAGGAGCCAGTTTATCCCTTCTCACTTGGTTATGACACCCCCCACAATAGGAAGCTGAGCCATCAGACCTTTTGCTGGTATACAGTAGTACAGTTAATGACAGCTTCTAGCAGGAGAGGGCTGGTATTACATGATGTTGCCATGGTAAAAAAAAAACTCATGGATGATCCTCTTGGAGGGAAAGGACCTAGTTCATAAACTATTTTTCCTATCCTCTTTCATAGAATCATAGAATCGTACAGTGCAGAAGGAGGCCATTCAGCCCATCAAGTCTGCACCAACCACAGTCCCACCCAGGTCCCATCCTCACAACCCCATACACTCACCCTAGCTAGTTCCCCTGACACCAAGGGTCAATTTAACATAGCCAATCCACCTAATCTGCACATTTTTGGACTGTGGGAGGAAACCGGAGCACCCCATGTAGAAGGTGCTGTTTATTGAATTTTTAAATATAAACTTCAAAATGTTCCTTCCCTCTTTAATGTTGCCTGCTCTGATTGTGATATAAAGTCAGGTGAACCACTGTAGCACCACTGTATTTCACTCCCTGGCAGTGACAAGCTTTCTCTACGAGGACCACTGAGTGCTGATCCAGAAGATTGGGTTGAGTTTCCTGGCCTATAGTAAATTGAAAAGATTGTATTGATCAACAGTTCACTTGCTGTCCAATTCTATTCATCATTGACATCCCCTGTTTGAGACCATTCTATCAGTTTACCACCAGGCAGGTTGTGCTAACTCTCATCAAATGTCCCAAATGATCTCCGTGTGGCAGGACTTCCGCTTCTCCTGGTGTCACAAGAATTCTCTTCCTCCCCACAAAAAGGGGAGTTGACGCCAGCCATTCGATTAAGGACCATAGATTAAATGGTTGATCTGTACTTGAAAATTACAACCAGGGTAGGACCGTGATTCGCATATTTAATTAACCTGCAACCTGAAACTGTGCAGTTGTGATGCTCACTCATTCACTGGCCCACCTAAAATTTGCATTAGACAGACATTGAACAGCTATGGGGCAGTTACGTTGCTCTCTAATTTTAGGCCACTGCTAATCCTGGACTTCCGCTTCCCACTTCAACACTCCTGAAGCCTATCCAAACCTGCCCCTCGATCTGGATAACTTATTGTTCTGTCAGGCAGGCGGAGGGGACAGCTCATCAACTAAAATTAAATTAATTATTTTAATGAGCGGTCATTGTTGTTATGCAGTGAATTCACATGCAGCAAGATCCAACAAGCATCAAAGAGATAAATGGTGTTTTCATGGTATTGATTGAGGGATAAATGTTATCCAGGACATGAAGAGACCACCCTGTTCTTCTCTAAAGTGTCACAGGATCTTTAATATTCAGACAGGCAGGAAAATGCAGTTCAGGCCACAATCAGATCAGCTATGACCTTATTGAATGGCAGAGCAGGCCTGATGGGTTAAATGACCTACTCCCACTCCTCTTTCTTATGATATTGTGGTCAAATGGAGTTTGGGTTCAATTTCTCAACTATTCAGCAGGCTACTGGAAGATTAGATTCAATAGTCATGTCCTGGAGTTCAAGGGCCCCTTGAACTTTCTGACTGAGAGGTTCAGAAACGGCCACTGACAAATAGCTGATACTTATTGCAGCTACTAATGACACGAACAAGAGACAACATTTCATTTTTGTCATTTAAAGTACATAAGCAATACAGTGAGTAACAATGTGAGTCACCAGTAATTCAGAATGAAACTGGAGCCGTGCTTTTCTATGGGGAGTCTACTGATCTCTCGCCAAAACTATGGCAGCAACATGGTTCTTTCTAGCCACGACTCCATCAATAATAAGATTACAATTTATGTTAAGAAAGTCAGAAATTCTTGTGCTTGTCAACTTCACTTCATCTCTAAACATTGCAGACCTCGACATTCCATTGGACCTCTCCCAATCTTCTGACAATAATTGGAAAGCTGCTTACACCATTTCTCAGTGTTTGTCTCCCAAAGTTATGACTGGAGATTTAGGTCAAGAAGGATTTTAGAGAGATTTTCAAGGAATGTACGTTTTTATAATAATTATGCAAAGTAAGGGTTAGAACTTTTTTTTATTCGTTCATGAGATGTGGATTTCACTGGCCACATCCTATAAAAAAGGGCATAGCAACATGACTGGGGGGTGGGGGGGGGGCAGTTTCCGAGGGTCACATGTTCAGCAAAGACCCGATGGATAGTCCTAATGGGAAGCTGAGCCAATCAGCAGGAGGGTGTATACTATGGGTTAAAGAGGGGCTCGCTGTTGGAGCTAGGGAGTCGGGTAGAGCAGTGGTATTGTATTTTAGTCTGACCTTGTTGTATATATATATATATATATGTTATTCTTTATTTGGCAATAAAGTCTTTGATGCTTCAAGCCACATTGAATTGCCCTCCATCTATTACATTGGTAATGAGGCAAAACATTGAAATTATCGGGGATTGCAGTGTCTTGCCAGAGGGGATGAGGCTTGAGCACCGAGAGTAAAAGAAATAAGGTATACTCACTTGGCAATGTCGATGATTGGAAAAATTGGGCCATTTGACCACAAAGTAGACAATTGGGGACAATACATAGAAAGGCTGTGTGAGCAGAAATGCTAAGAAACAGAATGGGCCATTCGTGGGTCATATGTTTCTTATACTAGTAGACGCACACTCCAAGTGGTTGGATGTGATGAAGTCCACAACAGCCACGGCCACTATTAACAAGTTAAGGAAGACTTTTGCCATCCATTGCATTCCAGAAGAAGTGGTGTCAGACAATGGCACAACATTCATTGCAAAAGTATTCCAAAATTCTCTCAAGTCCAATGGCATTCATCACGTGAAGTCAGCACCTTACCACCCAGCATCAAATGGGCTGGCAGGCATTTAAGTTGTCAGTAAAAAAACAAGTGAACAGACCTCCTCCTTTACCCATAGCTTCCTGATACCCTGTTTACATAAGAGTCTATTGTGTATTTTGCTAACCCTGTTCTTTGTTTCTTAGGAGTATTTTGGATTTTAGTGGGAAGGTGTATAGTAGCATGGCCCTGTGTGTGGGGGCGGGGGTGTGTGTTTCCCAAGGGCCACATGATCGGCGAGGTCTATATGGATCGTCCTGGTGAGAAGCTGAGCCAATCGATAGGATGGCGCATCCCACAGGTCGAGAAGGGACTCGCAGTTGGAGCCAGGGACTCAAGTAGAACAGTCGCATTGTAACCTAGTCTGATCCTGTTGTATATATATATTTTTCTTTATTTGGCAATAAAGCCTGCTGTTGATTCAAGCCACATTGGGTTGCCCTCGATCTATTACAAAGGGCATTTAAGTGTTAGACACACTGCTGTAGATCTGGACTCACACATAGACCACACCAGGTAAGGAGGCCAGATTTCCTTCCCAAAGGACATGAGTGAACCAAATAGGTTTTTTTGACAATGGTCTTATAGTCATCATTAGACTGTTTAGAAACATAGAAACATAGAAAAACTACAGCACAAACAGGCCCTTCGGCCCACAAGTTGTGCCGAACACATCCCTACCTTCTAGACCTACCTATAACCCTCCATCCTATTACGTTCCATGTACTCATCCAGGAGTCTCTTAAAAGACCCTATTGAGTTCGCTTCCACCACCACTGACGGCAGCCGATTCCACTCGCCCACCACCCTCTGTGTGAAAAACTTACATTTAACATCTCCCCTGTACCTACCCCCAGCACCCTAAACCTGTGTCCTCTTGTAGCAGACATTTCCACCCTGGGAAAAAGCCTCTGAGAGTCCACCCGATCTATGCCTCTCAACATCTTATACACCTCTATTAGGTCTCCTCTCATCCTTCGTCTCTCCAAGGAGAAAAGACCGAGCTCCCTCAGCCTATCCTCATAAGGCATGCCACTCAATCAAGGCAACATCCTTGTAAATATCCTCTGCACCCTTTCAATCTTTTCCACATCCTTCCTATAGTGAGGTGACCAGAACTGAGCACAGTACTCCAAGTGGGGTCTGACGAGGATCTTCTCTAGCTGCATCATTATCCCCAGACTCCTAAACTCAATCCCTCGATTGATAAAGGCCAGCACACCATACGCCTTCTTAACCACCTCCTCCACCTGCAGGGCCGATTTCAGAGTCCTATGGACCCGGACCCCAAGGTCCTTCTGATCCTCTACAGTACTAAGAGTCTTTCCCTTTATATTGTACTCCTTCATCCCATTTGACCTACCAAAATGGACCACGACGCATTTATCTGGGTTGAAGTCCATCTGCCACTTGTCTGCCCAGTCTTGCATCCTATCTATGTCCCTCTGTAACTTCTGACATCCCTCCAGACTATCCACAACCCCACCAAACTTCGTGTCGTCGGCAAACTTACCAACCCATCCCTCCACTTCCTCATCCAGGTCATTTATGAAAATGACAAACAGCAAGGGTCCCAGAACAGATCCCTGGGGCACACCACTGGTGACCGACCTCCATTTAGAAAAAGACCCATCTATACCCACTCTCTGCCTCCTTTGGGCAAGCCAGTTCTGGATCCACCGGGCAGCAGCCCCTTGGATCCCATGCCCTCTCACTTTTTCTAGAAGCCTTGCATGGGGGACCTTATCGAACGCCTTGCTAAAATCCATATAAACCACATCTACCGCCTTCCCTTCATCAATGTGTTTAGTCACATTTTCGAAGAACTCCACCAGGTTCGTAAGGCACGATCTGCCCTTGACAAAGCCATGCTAAGTATTCTTGAGCATACTAAACCTCTCTAAATGCTCATATATCCTGTCCCTCAGGATCTTCTCCATCAGTTTACCAACCACTGAGGTTAGACTCACCGATCGGTAATTACCTGGGCTATCCCTATTCCCCTTCTTGAAAATAGGAACCACATCCGCAATCCTCCAATCCTCCGGCACCTCTCCCGTCTCCATCGACGATGCAAAGATCATCGCCAGAGGCTCTGCAATCTCTTCCCTCACCTCCCACAGTAACCTGGGGTACATCCCATCCGGACCCGGTGACTTATCTATCTTGATGCCATTCAAAGATTCCAGCACAACCTCTTTCTTAAAGTGCACATACTCAATCCTTTCAGTCCACCGCACACCCACAGTACATCCACCCAGGTCCTTCTCCTCTGTGAAAACCGAGGCAAAATACTCATTGAGCACCTCTGCCATTTCTACTGGTTCCGTACAGACTTTCCCGCCTTCACCTTTTATAGGCCCTATTCCGTCACGTCTCATCCTTTTACTCTTCACATATTTATAGAACGCCTTAGGGTTCTCCTTAATCCTACCTGCCAGGGCCTTCTCGTGACCCCTTCTGGCTCTCCTAATTTCCTTCTTTAGTCCCTTCCTATAAGCCGTATACTCTTCTAAATCCCTATCTTCGCCAAGCTCTCTGAGCCTTTTGTATGCTTTCCTTTTCTTCTCGACTAGGTCCCGCACAGCTTTCGTGCACCACGGTTCCTTTAACTGACCAACACCTCCCTGTCTGCTCGGAACGTTGTCCTGTAGAACTCTAGACAGACATTCTTTGAAAAACTGCCACCCCTCTTCAGTACATTTCCCCAAGAATACCTCCTTCCAATTTACTCCTCTAATTTGCTGTCTAATGTCTTCATATTTCCCCTTACTCCATATAAACACTTTCCTAGCTTGCCTGATCCTCTCTTTTTCCAATTCCAGATTTTTAAAATTAAATTAACATTTCATCACCTGCCATGGTGGGATTCAAACCCAGGTTCCTAGAGTATTACCACGAGTCTCTGGATTACTAGTCCAACGATAGTACAACTACACCGCTGCCTCCCCTTTGAAACTGAACATATGCAAGAAGTTAAAATATTTCTGAACTCAGATTATATTCAGGCAGTTGTTATTACTTTTTAAAATGAGTGTATACCATTGGTGCAACTGTCATGTATCTCATACAAGCATATGAACAATGACAGTCAGGAAAAGACCCAGAACTTTGCAATTAATAATGAAAATCATTAAGAGCCAGATAATTGACTTGTCCTCCAGATTTCAAGCTGAGGGAGAGAGTTAAGACCCACAGGAGCCATCTGTCTTCAACTGGCTGATTACAGTATTACCTCTTTCTGATTGTCCATCTCAATATTTTAGCCAATTAATGGCACCAGTTCACTGGGAATTTGATGTAACCTGCTTAAAATGTCACCCACGAGTGGAGTTTAAGCAGGTCTCACAAATTATTTACTGGCAGTGCTGCTGTGATGTCAGCAAAGTAAATACACAGCTGCTGAGTGTTTGGTAAATGTCACATAAAGTCTCTAGCTGAGATATTAGTCAAAGTTAATGGACGTAGTTGTCTCACGACAGACTCCCTCTTGAAATCCAATTAATCCACTTGCTTCTTGAAACGCCAGAGCAGCATTGAACCTATTTCTTTCTGGTCACTGTGACTATTTTGTATATAGATTTGGGAATGTAATAATAATTTTAGGGATTCAACCAGGCAGTAGTATAAATAACTTGACTGTGCAACAGTTCAGAGTGTTGTCGGTTTTGAATTATATCAATATATTTGAAGCTCTTTTTGGAGTTATGAAGGTTGGCATTATGGAATTTCATTGTATTCCTTCAACTTCTATGACCTATTTGCATTCCATCAAGGCTACCATGCCTAATTGTCATGGCCTGTGGAAACAACAGTTTTACAGATACAAATGGCAGATAGATTCTTTTTCATTGTGATGTTCATAAAATATAAATGAGTGTTGTGGAGATCGGTATTATTGTGATGACTTAGGGAACAACAACATAATTGCATCACACTGAAGTATCCACATGGACTGTAGTCACACAATAACTACACTCTGACCAGGATTTAATGTTGAGGTGGTTGGTCTATTTACGAGTTGGAAAGTTGAGGGTAGGCCCATCTCTGCTGGCCCTTGAAGCCAAGACCAGATTTTCTGGTTGTCAGGAAATCAGATGCCTGAGATCATGGCTTCCCGGTGCCCCTCCCCCAATGACAGAAGATGTCCCACCTACAAGTGCCGCCGGCCTATCAGATGGTCAGCAGCTCTTCTGTGTCAGCTGTGCCATAGAGAGCGGTGGTTCCTGTTGGGACTGTTGTCACTGTTGTTAAGGAGCCGCACTGGACACCATTGCCAGAATTTTACCGGCACGCTGGCCCCAGAATCGGGATGGGCACGGCTCATAGAACGGAATTCTCTATTGGCCTCAGGTGGGATTTTACAAGCCTTGCCCGAATGAGGTCGTAAAATACTGGTCACCATGTTACAAGATTTGTTCTCAGGCCTTGCCAGAGCAAGTCAAGCAAACCCTGGTGTGGGGTGGGTGGAGATGGCAATTGGAAGGCAAGGGGGCATTAAGTAAGTCTTAGAAATCTTAGAATCTAAGATTTCTAAGGTTCTAAGATTCTAAGAATTCTAAGATTCTGATGAACAATTTTTTACTAGAATTCGTTAGCTCATGCCACTTACAGCTCCACAATTACTATCGTCAAAACATCAAATGCTGTAATATCCTCTTTGTAATGTCATTCCCCATATTTCCGCTTGCAAACTGAAATAACATTTTATTAATATGCCATCTTTTCCAAAGTCTGGATGACTGAAAGCATTTTACAGTCTCTACTTTTAATAGTTACTATGTTATGACTGCGAGGCATAAAAAGATGGTTATGTTTTAAACTGTCTCTTTAATTCTAGGTAAAATGGATTGATGAAGAGGAACATGTGAACTGCAATTTATTCTGCTCTGTGATAACCTTGTGTGAGCTGGATACCATGAAACAGGGACCTAGGTCAAGTAACACATGAAAGGACAGAGAAGTTGGCTTTTCCATTAGTAGATTTGCAGATTCTCAGACAGTCCAATTTCTAAAACTGTGGACAGCGCGAGAGGGAGACAGACAGACAGACAGGGAAACAGCATCTATTGTTGTCAGCATGGGAAAAAGCTGTCCTCTGTTAACTGCCAGGTAGCATGCTGGTGGGAGCATGTTCTGTGGTTGAAGAGATGAAATCCGTAGAAATATAAGGACACTCGAAGATTGACCCTGGTGAGGCCGGGTAAAGGAATCACCAAAGTCAGTCTTATCTTTGGAATGGAGGGAAATGACTTGCAATTCACAACTCAGTGAAAAGGGAAGAAACAAGCCCATTGGAAGTTGGGAGTAACTTTAGACTAGTTGCTGTAAAGACTACAATTCTGCAGTGAGAATGACATAATATAAAAATGTAGTGTTGGGTTGTCAGCCATGTTAAGACACTAATAAGGGATATCTGCTCTATAGTTTAGAGTATTAGATGCATCTTTAGAAATGATTTGTTAATGTTGATTTCATTTGTTATAGTAAAAGTCTTAAAACTTGCTTGTATGATTCTTTTAAGATGGCCACTGAGAATTCAAACTGCTTTTTAAAATGTATCAGTCTCCTTGGGGATTGTAACAACTGTTGTAAACTTACAAAAGGCAAAATGTATATTCAAAAGGCAAGGGATAACAAGAAACAGGCTTGTAAAGATACAGGTTTGCAAGAGGAAGAATAAAGAAATAGAAATGACCCAAATGATAAAGGGAGAAATAATACAAGGAATTGGATAAGAATAAAGAGTGTCGTTTTATTGTAATTCTCAGGAAGGAGGAATACTTTTTGGAAGCAAATCCATCAGGACTCGGAGCCCCCTCCCAATAGTTGCTTGAGAAATGGAGATCTGGGGATGCAGAGTTCTGAGTTCTCACAGATGCCCCGCATTGATCACTGAAGGATCGATTACCATTGAACAGTTGCCCTTGATGTCAGGAGGGAAGATGAAAAATATTTGAACTTCCCTTTCTTTTCCACTTGATGTTGAGTGGCACCCTGTTACTCTGATTTGTTGTGTTCTCAGCAAAAGCTGCCTGGCTCGAATCTTTCAATGACCCTTCTGCTTAGGCCTGACAGAAGTGCCCCTGACATACATCAGCCAGGAGCTACAGAGTTACAGTACTTCCAGGCTAATCTTCTTTGTTTTCCATTCTTTTGAACAAAATAAAATCAATTATTATCTTTCCCTAATCCATTATGATAAACTTTCAACAGTAACATGGAAAGGTGTATAAATTAACATAAATAGGCATCATGGTATTGTCACTGCACTGGTAATCCAGAGTCCCAGGGTAATATTCTGGAGACCTGGGTTCAAATCCATCTCCTGGGTTCAAATCCACTTCAAATCCTACCACAGGAAATGGAGAAATTTGAACTTAATTTTTAAAAATCTGGAATTAAAGTCTGATGATGATCATGAAACCATCATCAATATTTATAAAAGCCCTCTGGTTCACTGATGTCCTTTAGAGAAGGAAATCTTGTCCTTACCTGGTCTGGCCTACATGTGACTCCAGATCCACAGCAAGGTGGTTGATTGTTAAAATGCCCTTAGGGATGGACAATCAATGCTGGCCCAGCCAGCGGCACCCACATCCCATGAATAAATAAAAAAGGAATCTGTTCACATGAGCCTATTCTTAGTAAACGAACCCACAACGTGTTTCCACAATTCCTTATGAGTAATTGGTACCTTCATATCATTATAAAAACACACAACATGAAGCAGTGCTTCCTTCTAAACAAGCCTGGCAGCAAGATTAAAATACAGGCACGACTTGGTGGGTAGTCTTAGATCATGATACATGGCATAAGACAACGCTTGATATTCTGGTCAGACTGCAACAGAGTCACAGCATTGGAGGAGGATGAAATGGCAGTGTGGGGACTGCACAGATGGTTCTAGGTTAGTGCTCAAGTAAAGAGCTGGTGAGCAAACTGATTCCTCCAGGTGACATTGCAGTGCATAGCCAGCCAGTTCACTGAGTGTGACAACACATCAAAAGGACCAGCACCAGACTAGCTCAGTCAGGAAAGACCAGTGACCAGGGTGTGGGCCGAATCGATAGTGAGGGACAGAGAGTCAAACAAAAAAAACCAAACAAATGATCATAAAAATCTGGTAAGAAGTTCTTACTGTGTTTACCCCAGTCCAACGCCGGCATCTCCACATCATAAAAATCTGGCCAGAGAAGGTTGCAATTACAATTGGGGGAGCTTCGGAAAAGTGCATCAAAACAGCCACAGCAACACTTGTCTCAGTTATCTTTCTCTAATCCACTTTAATAAACTTTCCACAGCAACACAGAAAGGTACATAAAATAACATAAGTGGGTGTAATGTATTGTTGCTGCATTAATAATCCAGAGTCCCAGAGTAATGTTCTGAGGACCCGGGTTTGAATCCTACCACAGCAGATGGTGAAATTTGAACTAAATTTTAAAAATCTGGAATTAAAAGTCTACTGATGACCGTGAAACCATTGTCAATATTCATAAAACCCACTCTGGTTCATTAATGTCCTATATGGAAGGAAATCTGTTGTCCTTACCTGGACTGCCCTGCATGTGATTCACAGTAATGTGGTTGACTCTTAAAAATCCTCAGGGATGGGCAATAAATGCTGACCTAACCAGTGACACCCACATCCACTGAACAAATAAATTTTAAAAATTACCTTTTAGAAGTCAATTCAAACCACACACCGAAGACTTGTGCAGATAATCCAGACTGACACATTGATGTTGTGCTAGCCGCATTCTCAGAACTTTCATGTTTTTTTTAATTAAACAGTGTTCTCATCTCCTTCTCAGCTGGACATAAAAGCAAACACAACACTGGTACAGTAACAGAGTGATTATATTCCCGGACTCGTTATGCAGATACTGGACAAATGATCCAGAGAGTTAGCACTGTGTTTTCCTGTCTCCATAGTGCAGGCTTGAAGCCATGGGAGTGAGAACCAAGGGAGCAACTTTCGGACACCTTCCCAATGTGATCCTGGTGTCAGGGAATTTCCCTGGAGTGGGCTTGGGAATCAGATCAGGTCTCTGCTCCCCAAAAGTGGGCAGTCAATTAAGATGCTTAAGCCCCCAATTAAGGAGAATTTTGCCAGCAGCAAAGTTTTGATTTGATTTGATTTATTATTGTCACATGTGTTAACACACAGTGAAAAGTATTGTTTCTCACGCGCTATACAGACAAAGCATACCGTTCATAGAGAAGGAAAGGAGAGAGTGCAGAATGTAGTGTTACAGTCATAGCGAGGGTGCAGAGAAAGATTAACTTAATGCAAGGTAAGTCCATTCAAAAGTCTGATGGCAGCAGGGAAGAAGCTGTTCTTGAGTCAGTTGGTACGTGTCTTCAGACTTTTATATCTTTTTCCTGGCGGAAGAGGGTGGAAGAGAGAATGTCCGGGGTGCATGGGGTCCTTAATTATGCTGGCTACTTTGCCGAGGCAGTGGGAAGTGTAGACAGAGTCAATGGATGGGAGCTGGTTTGCCTGATGGATTGGACTACATTCACGACCCTTTGTAATTTCTTGCGGTCTTGGGTAGAGAAGGAGCCATACCAGCAAAGTAACCCACCACTATTGAGGAAGCCGCTAGCTCAATCAGGCAGCTTCTTTGCAGCAGGCTGGAGGGCTGGGAGTCAGCAGTCACAGAGCCTCCATGCCCTAAGAACAGGGCTGTGAACAGGAAAGATTACATCTGCGGCCGAGACCATTCTTCCAGAGGATTTCCTCATTCACCCCAAGGTGCTTCACAGCTTTAACCCTCAAAATGTTTCATTTGAATACACATGTTCAAGGGTGTTCCTTAATGAGGTGCCCTCACTGTCTCTGACCTGCTGCAGCAGTGCCCAGATCTCCTGGTAAGGTTGTTGAGGTACTAGAACTGTGGGCCCTCTGCTTAGGCCTGCAGCCTCAGAGACCATCCCGCCATCCTGTCGAGGAATACCCACACACAAGCAGCCAATGAGAGAATCACCTCCCAGAGGATTGCACTGCCAATCCTGCTGCTAGTAAGAGAGGGCTCGGAATACCCATTTGGTCTCATGGTTAAATCCACCCCATGAACTGATATCTCGCCATGGCACCTGGGCATTTAGCTTTGATTAATTAAACAAACCTGGAATAAAAAGCAAGTCACGCTAACCATGAAATTCCTAAACTGCCATTAAAAACCCAACAGGTTCTGTAATGTCCTTTAGGGAAGGAAATCTGCCATCTTTACTTGTTGTAGCCTGTATGTGACTTCAAACTCATAGCTGTGCATTTGATTTTTGGCTGCCCTCTGAAATGGAATACCAATCCAATCACTTGCATCAAACCATTATGGACATGCAGAATAAATTCATAGAATCCCGACAGTGCAGAAGGAGGCCATTCAGCCATCGAGTTTGCACCAACTCTCTGACAGAGCATCTTCCCCAGGCCCACCAACCCGCTCTATTCCTATAACCCCACACATTTACCATGGCTAATCAATCTAACCTTCACATCTTGAGAAACTAAGGAGCAATTTAGCATGGCTAATCTACCTAACCTGCACATCTTTGGGCTGTGGGAAGAGGGACCTAGGTGTGCAAGTCCACAAATCCTTGAAGGTGGCAACACAGGTGGAGAAGGTGGTGAAGAAGGCATATGGTATGCTTGCCTTTATAGGATGGGGTATAGAGTATAAAAGCTGGAGTCTGATGATGCAGCTGTATAGAACGTTGGTTAGGCCACATTTGGAGTACTGCGTCCAGTTCTGGTTGCCGCACTACCAGAAGGACGTGGAGGCGTTAGAGAGAGTGCAGAGAAGGTTTACCAGGATGTTGCCTGGTATGGAGGGTCTTAGCTATGAGGAGAGATTGGGTAAACTGGGGTTGTTCTCCCTGGAAAGACGGAGAATGAGGGGAGATCTAATAGAGGTGTACAAGATTATGAAGGGTATAGATAGGGTGAACGGTGGGAAGCTTTTTCCCAGGTCGGAGGTGACGATCACGAGGGGTCACGGGCTCAAGGTGAGAGGGGCGAAGTATAACTCAGATACCAGAGGGACGTTTTTTACACAGAGGGTGGTGGGGGCCTGGAATGTGCTGCTAAGTAGGGTGGTGGAGGCAGGCACGCTGACATTGTTTAAGACTTACCTGGATAGTCACATGAGCAGCCTGGGAATGGAGGGATACAAACGATTGGTCTAGTTGGACCAAGGAGCGGCGCAGGCTTGGAGGGCCGAAGGGCCTGTTTCCTGTGCTGTACTGTTCTTTGTTCTTTGTTCTTTGAATGGTCATTGGATAAGCATATGGATGATATTGGAATAGTGTAGATTAGATGGGCTTTAGACTGGTTTCACAGGTCGGCGCAACATCGAGGGCCGAAGGGCCTGTACTGCGCTGTAATGTTCTATGTTCTATGTTCTAAACCGGAGCACCCGGAGGAAACTCTCGCAGGCATGGTGAGAACGTGCAAACTCCACACAGGCAGTCAGTCACCCAAAGCTGGCATTGAACCCGTGTCCCTGGAGCAATAGGGTGCCACTCAACATCAAGTGGAAAAGAAAGGGAAGTTCAAATATCAAACCAACAACAATCAAGGAATCAGATTTGGAAATGCCAAAAAGCACAATCAGCCCAGTTAGCCTTGCAAAGTCTTTCGCATTAACAACTTAAGACACTATGGGGTAAATAGGGTCTGTGTTGTCATGACTTTATGACTTGTACCAAAACTGGGACAGCCTGACATAGTCATATCCTCAGAATCATATCTTTCAGTCAATATCCAAGTCTCCTGAATCACCATCCCTCGGTATATCCTGTCCCACTAAGAGAACAGATCCAGCAGAGGTGGCAGCGCTGTTGTGTACAGTCAGGACGCAGTGGCCAACATTGACTCGGGACTCGATGCATTCTCATGACACCGGGTCAAACATGGGTAAGGAAACATCTTGCTGATTACCACCGACATCCCTCTGTCAATTGATGAATCAGCTCCTCCATATTGAACATCACCTGCAAGAAACACTGAGGGTGGCAATAAATGTATGTACTCTTGGTGGTGGGTGGGTGGGGAGGGGGGGGGGGGAATGGGGGTGCTGAGGGCCTTCAATATCCATCACCCAGACTGTCTTGGTAACATCACCACTCACCAAGCTGGCTGAATCCTGAACGTATTATCTGCCAAACTGAACCTGTAGCAGATGGTGAGAGAACTAACACAAGGAAACCGCCTACTTAACCTTATCCTCTCCAACGTGCCAATTACAGATGCATCCACCCATGACAATTTTGATAGGGGTGACCACTGTAGCGTCCTTGCAAAGACAAAAAAAGTCTGGCTTCACATAGAGGACGTCCTCCAAGATGTTATGAGGCATCATTACCAGATTCAGAGCAAATCCGTGGCTCAAAACTGGGCACATATCAGGGATTGATGGCCATCAGCACCAGCATCATCGTACTTCACCACAGGGCTTGGCATATCTTCACTTGACCATCAAATCAGGAGACCAACTGTGGTTCAATGAACAATACAAAACAACATGCCAGGAGCAGTGTCAAGCATAACTACAGCTGCGGTGCCATCCTGACAAAGCCACATGCCAGAAAGCAGAGGAAGCATTCTACAGTTAGCGCGAAGCGATCCCAGAATGAATAGATTAGATAAAAGCTCTGAATGTCTGGCACATCCAGTCATGAATAATTGAGTAATTAAACAACTAACCAGAGGAGGAAGCTCAAAAACATTTCCATCCTCAAGGTGGAGGTCTGAGAAGTCTGAAGCATTAGCAACCAGCAACCGTCCTCAGCCAGAGGTGCTGACTGGATGATGCAAAAACACATCCACCACTCTCCCCCCCGCCACAACCACCACAACAGGGTGTCCCACTCTTGAGTGTCACCAGCCAATCTGATTGGCCAGCAGCCCTGGCAGTCCTGGCACATCCAGAACTGTAAATATTAATGTAAGCCTACTTCTAACATTAAACGAAACTAGCGGATGCTGCAGAGACTGCAAAAAGACATAGGAGGCCAAGTGGTGAGAGAGAAAGCTCAGGATGGAGGTGGGTTACATCTTGGAGGGCCTGATGGGCAAAGGGTGCACAACCTCATCCCTTCCTTCCCACTTTTTTAACAAAGCAAGTTAAAAACTCTCTGGCCCATCTGCCACTGCCCAGAATTTTATGGCAGTGGAGGTGGATTAAGGCCCTTGATTGTCACTTAAGTGGGCAGTTAAAGGTCTCAATAGGTCAAAGGACAGGAAGCCTAGTGGGCCCCCTACCCAACTCAGGAAAATGGGAATGGATCAGGCATAGACAGGAAGGATGTTGGCTGACCACCCGGCATACGTTACATGCCCAGCAGAGGGTTGAAAATGTGTGCTGGTGATACCTAGTTCCATCTCCTCTCCACATCTCTTGATCCCTCCATTATTTCTAAATTGTCAGACTGCTTGCCCATCATCCAGTAAGAAAGATCCAGATGTTGTTGCACCAGGATTTTCACTGCCAGAAGTGACCATGGAGAATCCCTTAAAGGACTACAGGATTTACACTATCAAGACAGAGTCATCTCGTGAAGACCTTGGCTAACCTTAGACCTTTTGTATGTAAAACATCACAGTACCTCGGCCCTCTCCTTCCATTTGGAACATGTCAGACTATTTCTGACGCTATCTTAGTCCACTCATAATACCATAGTTCATCTTGTGGTCCTGAAAGAAAGGAGTGGAATAGACGAGGAGCTGAAGTCCTATCTTCTTAACTTGTATTGGCAAGCTGATGACAGGAAAGGAAAGATCTCAGAAAGGACAAGGAGAGTGTTTCTGTTTGAACTTTAAAAGGGGACTTTGTGGATGTTGAAATGTAACCAGTCCGATTGACAACTCTGGATTTCCGTAGCCATATAAATATGCCATGAGGCTACCTCTGGAGGTGGTCATCTTAAGATCAGTTTAATAAAGACTCTCACAGAAACAGACACTGAAGAAGTGTCTTCCTTATGCTATCGTTATACTCGAAACAGAGAGGAAATTTATATCAATTGAACAGAAGCTTGCAATGATCAATATTACCCCCTTCTTTGTTACTATACATTTGATTTCAGTTGGTATAGTAAAGGTCCAGCACACACCTACCTCCCCCTCCCCCAATTTACACTGCAATTTGAGAACTGTTATTCCTGTTTCAAGCCTCTGCATGCTTTGGTTCAATAAGTTAGCAACACATTTAGAAACAGAAACAGCTTCAGTTGATCTATGTACACATCCTAGAGTAAAATTTCCAGTCCCGTCTGCCAGGGGAATTGTTACGGGTGGGAAAGAAAATTTGGCAGACCACTTAAAGGTCTGTTGACCTCAGGCGGGATTTTCCAGTCTTGGGGCGTGCGCAACTGGAAAATCCCATCCCCTATTTTTGAGTCAGGGCGTTCAGGCACAAGACTGAGCAATTACAGAAATTTTGAGTTCTATTTGTTCCCCTTTAAACAAGAGAAACTGAGGAGAATATGGCCCAGCTACCCAGTAAATCAGAAAGGAAATAATGAATGCTACAGACAATAGGGATGTTGGCATGGCATTGTGACACTCTTCAGCAGCTGTGATTAGTGCTGAAAAATCATGCTGCACTCCTATTATCATGGAAAACATGCTGTCAGGCTTTCAGTTCACTTATGGATGTGTGAATTGCATTCACTCTTCAGTGTGTTATATCTAAACTGAGTCGAACAATAATTATTTTGCTAAGTTATCCAACTCAGAGGTAGGTTCAGAATCTCTTTGTCCGACTCACAGCCATGCCGAAGGCCAAAGTGGGTTGCAACGATTCCATCAAACTTCCCAGTCATTATCGCAGGCTGAATCAAACAGTTCATAACCTGCGTGTTCTGTTTAACCCAAATCTCATTTCCTTTCCACCACAAAGACTGACTGCTCCCATCTTTGATACATCACCCATCTCCGTCTCTACCTTGAGAACCCCTCAGACCACTCAGAATGTAGCATCGTAAGCTGCGACGGAACCACATGGCAGACAGCCACATGACTATTAGATATAGCTCTTGGGACTAAAGGGATCAAGGGATATGGGGGTAAAGAGGGATCAGGATATTGAATTTTGATGATCCGCCATGATCAAAATGAATGGTAGGCAGGCTCCAAGGGCCGAATGGCCTACTCCTGCTTCTATTTTCTATGTTTAGACCAAATATATCAAATATGTTCATGCCAAGCATTGTAAATGGCTTTGAATCAGGCATCAGTTAATCATAGAATCATAGAGTCCCTACAGTGCAGAAGGACACCATCCAGCCCATCGAGCCTGCACCGACAATGATCCCAGCCAGGCCCTATCCCTGCAACCTCATATATTTACCCTGCTAATCCCCCTGATACTAATGGACAATTTATCTTGGCTAATCCACCTAACTCACAAATCTTTGGGAGGAAACCCAGAGAAAACTCATGCAGACGCAGGGAGAACGTGCAAATTCCACAGAGACAGTGACCCAAACCGGGAAGTGGTCATTGCATCCTGCAATTCTTTCCAGAATGTTTTGTTAAGCTGTAAGTAGATTTGGTGGAAGGCTGCTCTTTCTAATGTAGGCACCCTTGACATGCTCTTGGTGATTGACTGCTGAGTATTCAACTTAGCATGGTAGCTCTGACAAGCAATGTGGCATGTGAACATGATTTTCGAGCAGAAGTAGGCAAATCAATGCTTCAAACCTGCTCTGCCATTCAATTAGATCATATTCGATCTCATTGTAGGCCCATCTCCACATTCCTGCCTACCCCCCGAAGACCTTTCACCCTCTTGCTGACCAAGAATCTATCCACCTCTGCCATTAAAATATTCAGAGGCTCTGCTTCCATTGACTTTTGTTAAAGAGAGTTCCAGATACACAACCCTCTGAGAGAAAACATTTCGCCTAATCTCTGTCCTAAATAGGTGACTCCTTATTTTTCGTGGCCCACGAGTATGAAATTCTCCCATAGGAGGTAACATCCCCTTCGCATTGACCCTGTCAAGAGCCCTCAGGAAATTGAAGTTCTCAATCAGCTTGGCCCATTCTGGCAGAAAGGTATGTTTCAGTTGGTATGAGAGAATGCTCAATGCGCAAATGTGCTATTTTGAGAGAGGCCGGCATACTGCTCCCATCAGATTACTGCCACTCCCTTGAGTCTGGGGCTCATCACTTTCACCAATCTATGGGACAGATGATTGCTGAAAATGGGGCATTTGAAGCTGTACACAAGCAAGTGACAGTGCTGAGAATCTTGTGAGTGTGTATTGTACTTGGAATGAACAAGGACAGGCATTTTGAGTGTGGCTTTGTTATTGTCCATGTACTTGCTGACCTACAATGGCTCCTGATCCAGATGGGCGGCACGGTAGCACAGTGGTTAGCACTGCTGCTTCACAGCTCCAGGGACCTGGGTTCGATTCCTGGCTCGGGTCACTGTCTGTGTGGAGTTTGCACATTCTCCTCGTGTCTGCGTGGGTTTCCTCCGGGTGCTCCGGTTTCCTCACACAGTCCAAAGATGTGCGGTTTAGGTTGATTGGCCATGCTAAAATTGCCCCTTAGTGTCCTGAGATGTGTAGGTTAGAGGGATTAGTGGGTAAAATATGGGGGTAGGGCCTGGGTGGGATTGTGGTCGGTGCAGACTCGATGGGCCGAATGGCCTCTTCCTGCACTGTAGGGTTTCTATGATTTCTATGAAGTGCCTCAATTTAAATATTTTCATTCTTGCTTTCGCACTCTGCAAAAATATCACACCACTTTATCACAATCTCTTTCAATCTCAGTGGCTACCATCACAGAACTTCCATCTTATCCTTTCATGTACAATCACAAAGCCAACACTTTCCTTGTTCATTCCAAATACACTACACACTGGCAACATTCATTTCTCAAATACAACCACTTAATGAACTATTCCCATCACTCCTTCCTCACTTCACAGCATGCACTCTTCTCTGCATTCATTGTCTTGTGATCTTCACTCCATTTCGTTTCTCGCCACATCCACTCCTAAGGACTACAAGTCTTTGAGATATCTACACTCCTCATATTCTGGCTTCTTGTATATCCTCGATTTTAATCGCTCCACCATTGATGAATGTACCTTTAGCTGCCTAGGTGCTGGAATTTTCTCCCTAAACTTCTCTATCTCTCTCCCCTCCATTAAGATGCTCCTTAAAACCAACTTTTTTGGCCAAATTTGACCTTGGTGCAAAATTTGTTTAATGATTCCTCTTAGGAAATGTCTTGAGAAATTTTACTATGTTAAAGGTGCTATATAATTGCAAGTTGTAGTTGTTGTTGGGGGCAGTGAGAGACATGTTGTGAGGTACAATTGAGCAAGGTGGAGAAATGAAAAGATGTACTCACCCTTCTTGCTCTTGTGAAGTCATTGAACTTCTTTCTACATTGAAGCTCGGGCACAGGGGCTGATGCTGCTGAAAGTGAACCAACAGCTACCTCTGTTCAGGCCTGTCTGACAGTGGTTCTGGAGGTGCTAGGACATCTCCCTCCTGGTTCTCACTTCCTCCACCTGAATTCCAGGGAGGCATAAGAAAAATGCAGGCACCCCTGTGACTCTTGCAGCCAACAAGCCCTCCAGAGTCACAAACATTTGGTGAATTGACACTTTGACTTTTATCACTTTTCACAATCAAGTGATTGGGAAGGTGACCATCCTTCAAATGATAATATGTCCCAGGTGTCCCACCAGCAATGCCATCGGTGGAGGGGTGGGGGGTGGGGGGGTGTGGTGGGGGAGTGGGGGGTGGTGGTTGGCATCTGCCTTGCCCCCTTCTCCACCCCAACCACCCAAGCCACCACCCCCCCTCACTCCCACCCCACCCCCTACCACATTGTTAGCCCAAGTTAAAATCAAATCCTCAATCTCCATGTTATTTGGTATTATTGTTGGCCTCTCATTGTTTCGTGACTGAGTTCTCGAATACTGCCCAACATGCCAAAAGAATATTTACTACAATTACTTTCCTCCACGAATAGAATATCGAAATGGATTATATTTCCACATGCACTATTTCAAACTCCTTCTGATTAATTTAAGTAGGCCACACATGCTGTGTTACAAATTATTCTCAGTATCTTATTAAACATTTATGCTAACAGGACATAAATCCATTTGGTGCGCTGTCTGCAGGATTCCATTAAATGCCAATTGTGTCTCACCAGACTAAAAAGCTGGTAATGCATGTTATTAGTAGTGCTGTCACGATAATCCACAATACAGCAACTTTGGATGTCAAATAACACCATCCAATGATAACAATTTTTAGAGCAATATGATAAACATTTGGCCAGAAGCTTTGCACATATGTTGGAATTAAATGAATACTGATACTGAATATAAGGACTTTTCTCTAACCTGAAATATTTTAAGTTTTTCTTACACTTTCAATGTCTCCATTAGACCGTGCAGTCAATCTGTGGAATCCTACAGTGTAGATGGAAGCCATTCGGCCCATCAAATCTGCATCGACCACAATCCCACCAGACGCTATCCCCATAACCCCATGCATTTGCCCGAGCTAGTCCCTCTAAGGGGCAATTTAGCATGGCCAATCCACCTAACCCGCACATCTTTGGACTGTGGGAAGAAACCGGAGCACCCAGAGGAAACCCACGCAGACATGGGGAGAATGTGCAGACTCCATACAGACAGTCACCCGAGGCCGGAATTGAACCTGGGTCCCTGGTGCTGTGGGGCAGCAGGGCTAACCACTGTGCCACTGTGCCACTTGACGTCATTCTGTTATCAGTTAACACGGGAATATGAAGCAATATGCAGTTCTCTGAGCAATAATCAAACTTGATGTTAAATTATTTTCTCGTGCACCACCTACTTCCAGTCGTGCAAATGTCAGTTTGACCTAAAACTCTGACAGGTGCAGCTTTCTGTTGTATTATTTTTCAAACAATAACATCCATCTCTTTCTTTTTGTTGCATAGCTTCAATTTCTCTTATCACCACTCCTGTGTTGCAATAGTAGAGCATTCTGAAGGTAAGCAATTAATCCTCCCGGAGTCACTGCCAGAAGTCAAATCTTTCAGGCATTGCATTGACACAGGAAGACACCCCACTTATACAAGACAACCTGATTTAAATGCTCCAGAGGAGATTTTTCAATCAGGTTCCAGTCAGGCATCAGTTGAGTGATGCAATATGGGCACCAGCCTGACTGGTAGTCAGTCAGCCCCTCGGCCCTAACTTTGTATCTCACTGTCAAAATGTGGGCAAGCCTGCAGTTCATATTAGGTCTTCAGTTTGGAGGTTGCCACAGAGAAATTTGCAGAAGGGCCTGCAAATTAGTATGCCCTACCATCAACGCAAACTCACCACCAGTGAACTTGCCCCTGCTCACCGCCATGATTTTAAGGGCAGCCAGTGAGGGTCACCCACCGATGGCTCAATTGAAACCATTAACCGGGCGATTTGTGCCCAATTAATGGCCTCAGCCCACTGCTCTGATAAAATAGACAGTGGGAGAGGCCTGTTCCCAATGTGTCGCCCAACAAGTCTAACCCTGTGGGTTGCTAATCAGTGAAGGGGGGGCAGCGGGTGTGGGGGGCTGCTGGATGGGGAAGGAGTGATGCTTCGTTCCCAGGGCCCCAGAGCCAATCAGAAGCTCCCCTTCCAGAATTCTCCATCCCCCATTCCTCATTGCTTGGCAACCACTCCTGCTTGGCACTGCTGGTGTGCAGAACTGCCAGCCTCCGATTGGCCAATAGCCTCCTAGAGATGGACACAGGTCTCATCCCATACTAATTCAAGGGCCGTTGCCCAAAAAATTAAAGTGAGGCTAGCTGGCTGTATAACTCCCCCCTCCGCCGGATTGCCCCACCACCAGATTCCCCCTCCTCCCACAGATATTCAACAGTATAATGCTGCTACCAAATTCCCAAATCCTATTTTTGTGTTATCCAACCCCTTGTATGTGACAGGTGCCTTGATGTTTATCTACTAAGTAAGCACAAGGAGAAGAAAAAACCCACAACATGGTGGCAGTGGTTGGAATAAGAGGAGATTTTTTTCATTTTCAAACACAACATGGTGCCAGTGCTGTTGGAAGAGGTTGGCAGCAGCATTCCAATAGTTGGAGAAGTTGTGCACATGTCTGAGTTAGTGACTTCCTCAACACAAATTGAGTCTGAATCACATAATACATTTTGTCATTTCCACTCTCGTGATGTACAGGCAGTCCCCGGGTTACGAGCGCCCGACTTACGAACTCCCGTACTTACGTACCAACCTCCGTAAAGTCTATTATTTTTAAAAATCGAGTTACATACAATGGTTCGTACTAATGAACGGGCGGACAACACTGCGCGACGCTCAAAACACTGCGCGTTTTCAGCGGTTCGTCAGCCCGAGGGACCTTATGGAGCTGGAGCAGCAGATGATAGCATTTGAGGAAGAAGGCCGGGACCTAGAAACCCCAGAACCCAAGAAGTTTTTGACGAAAGAGTTAGCTGAAGCCTTTCGTCTCATTGAAGCAGGGATGGCAAAGTTAGAGGCGTTTAGGAAGAATAGACAGGAAGGAAAAGGTGGTGGGGTCGCGCTATTAATAAGAGATAATATCAGGGTAGTACTGAGGGATGACATAGGCTCTGAGGAACAAAACGTGGAATCATTATGGGTAGAGATGAGGAATAGTAGAGGGAGAAAGACACTAGTAGGTGTGGTATATAGGCCCCCAAATAATAATGTTGAGGTAGGGAGGGCTATAAACAAGCAGATAAGGGATGCGTGTAAAAACGGAACGGCAATAATCATGGGGGACTTCAACATGCACATTGACTGGCAGACTCAAGTCGGTAAGGGTGGAATGGAGGAAGAGTTCTTAGAATGCTGTCGGGATAGTTTCCTTGAACAGCATGTTACGGAACCGACGAGGGAACGAGCTATTTTGGATCTGGTATTGTGTAACGAGGTAGGTAGAATTAAGGATCTTATTGTGAAGGACCCTCTTGGGTCTAGTGACCACAATATGGTCGAATTTCTGATTCAGATGGAAGAGGAGAAAGTTTGGTCCCAAACCAGTGTCCTCTGTTTGAACAGAGGGAAATATGATAGGATGAGGGATGAATTGGCTAAGGTAGACTGGGAGAGCAGGCTGGAAGGTAGGATAGCTGAGGAACAGTGGAGGATTTTTAAGGAGATCCTTTTCAGTTCTCAGCAAAAATATATTCCAGCAAAAAACAAGGATTGTAAGAAAAGGGAGAACCAGCCATGGATAACGAAGGAAATAAAGGAGAGTATTAAAATAAAAACAGCTGCGTACAGAGTGGCCAAAAATAGTGGAGAAACAAGTGATTGGGAAAAATTTAAGAAACAACAAAGAGAGACTAAGAAAGCGATAAAGAAAGGAAGGATAGACTATGAAGCTAGGCTAGCAATTAATATAAAAAATGTTAGTAAAAGTTTTTATAAATATATAAAAAGGAATAGAGTGGCGAGAGTGAATGTTGGACCCTTGGAGGACGAGAGGGGGGAGTTAATAGTGGGAAATGAGGATATGGCTGAGTCTTTAAATAAGTTTTTTGTGTCGGTCTTCACGGTGGAGGACACAAATAGTTTGCCAAATATTAACGATAGAGGGTTGGCAGCAGGAGAAATACTTAATACAATTAATGTTACCAGAGAGGCAGTGCTGGGTAGACTAATGGGACTGAAGGTGGACAAGTCCCCGGGTCCGGATGGAATGCATCCCAGGGTATTGAAAGAAATGTCAGAGGTAATAGTGGATGCGTTAGTGATTATTTATCAAAACTCGTTGCATTCTGGGGTAGTGCCGGTTGATTGGAAAACGGCTAATGTTACGCCGCTGTTTAAAAAAGGAAAGAGACAAAAGGCGGGTAACTATAGGTCGGTCAGCTTAACGTCTGTAGTAGGGAAAATGCTGGAATCCATTATTAAAGAGGAGATAGCAGGGCATCTGGATAGAAATGGTTCGATCAATCAGACGCAGCATGGATTCATGAGGGGAAAGTCGTGCTTGACGAACATGTTGGATTTTTATGAAGATGTGACGAGGGCGGTTGATGGAGGAGAACCGGTGGATGCGGTGTTTCTGGATTTCCAAAAGGCGTTTGATAAGGTGCCCCATAAAAGGCTGCTGAAGAAGATTAGGGCACACGGAGTTGGGGGTAGTGTGTTAAAGTGGATTGGGGACTGGCTATCCGACAGGAAGCAAAGAGTCGGAATAAATGGGTGTTTTTCCGGTTGGAGGAAGGTAACTAGTGGCGTGCCGCAGGGATCGGTACTCGGGCCGCAACTGTTTACCATTTATATAGATGATCTGGAGGAGGGGACGGAGTGTAGGGTAACGACGTTTGCAGACGACACAAAGATAAGTGGAAAAGTGAATCGTGTGGAGGACGGAGAAGATCTGCAGAGAGATTTGGACAGGCTGAGTGAGTGGGCGAGGATATGGCAAATGGAGTATAACGTTGATAAATGCGAGGTTATACACTTTGGAGGAAATAATAACAAATGGGATTACTATCTCAATGGAAACAAATTAAAACATGCTACCGTGCAAAGGGACCTGGGGGTCCTTGTGCATGAGACGCAAAAGCCCAGTCTGCAGGTACAACAGGTGATCAAGAAGGCAAATGGGATGTTGGCCTATATTGCGAAGGGGATAGAATATAAAAGCAGGGATGTCTTGATGCACCTGTACAGGGCATTGGTGAGGCCGCAGCTGGAATACTGTGTGCAGTATTGGTCCCCTTATATGAGGAAGGATATATTGGCATTGGAGGGAGTGCAGAGAAGGTTCACCAGGTTGATACCGGAGATGAGGGGTTTGGATTATGAGGAGAGGCTGAGGAGATTGGGTTTGTACTCATTGGAGTTTAGAAGGATTAGGGGGGATCTTATGGAGACTTATAAGATAATGCGGGGGCTGGATAGGGTGGAGGCGGAGAGATTCTTTCCACTTAGTAAGGAAGATAAAACTAGAGGACACAGTCTCAAAATAAAGGGGGGTCGGTTTAAGACAGAGTTGAGGAGGAACTTCTTCTCCCAGAGGGTGGTGAATCTCTGGAATTCTCTGCCCACTGAGGTGGTGGAGGCTACCTCGCTGAATATGTTTAAAGCGCGGATGGATGGATTCCTGATGGGTAAGGGAATTAAGGGTTATGGGGATCAGGCGGGTAAGTGGTACTGATTCACGTCAGATCAGCCATGATCTTATTGAATGGCGGGGCAGGCTCGAGGGGCTAGATGGCCTACTCCTGCTCCTATTTCTTATGTTCTTATGTTCTTATGTAAGATCTTAATGCAGAGAGGTTCACCAAAGTTTACCAGGTAGTTACCGACGGCCTCAGCTGCTACAAGGCCATTTATAATGAGAAAAAGAAAAGCTCTGTTCAAGTCTCCCTCGATGTTTACTTTAAGAAATTACTTTAATGTTTTTTATATCTACACACATATATATAAATATAAAAATAATCCAAGTTTTATGTCATTTCCATTTATTATTATTACTGTATTATTATATTTAAGATGTTTTAGGTAAAATATATACTATATACTAAGACAAACATTTGACTAATTGACGCTAGATGTGAACCGTACGTAACTGTTCCGACTTACATACAAATTCGACTTGCAGACAGACTTAAAAACGGAACTCGTTCGTAACCCGGGGACTGCCTGTATACAGAAACCGTAACCACACTCACTTAAATCTGCACTGCAACACTGACTCAGAGGCAAGAACACAAACAATGGAGCCCCAGCTAACAGTGACTTTATGCTTTCCAATCAATTGGTTCTTTAATAATACAGCAAATATGCATGTATACATAATATAAGCTCTATCTGAACACACATCACAACCAATATATGTCTAGACTCACAATTTGCATGGTAAGTGTGTGAGACTTTTTGCCAGCAGCACAGGCTTGCAAAATGATCCCTTTGATGTTATGAGATGTAGTCGTACTGCCATCATTGTGCCAACATTAAGCAGTTTTGGGCACAAATCGGAGTTAAATTGACTTCAAGCTAAGCAGTTGGATGCCAATTTGACTCACAAGTGCTCCAAGTGAAATTTGTGTCAGATGCCCTGCTGTTGCTTTGAACTTGCCCTGGATAAGTCTTTGCTTTTATGTGTCACCAGAGTGATGTCACATGATTTGTTTTTGACAGAACATTGTTTGATTTGATCTTTGAGTTTTTCAAAATATTGATGATTATTATCTTTGTAAGGAACATTGAAAGTGCAACATGTGTACAGACGAGCAAATAGCATTTGAACACAACTGGCTCTGAAGCTAGAATGCCATTTTTCCACAGTGAAATCCTGTTTCTGACTGAGGTTACACAGACAGAGACCTCACATCCCTCGCAGTTACTCCACTCAACTGCACACGCCTCCAGTGAGTTATGAAAAGATGTCAGAGCAGTTGATTATAACCGTCTACTCATTCACAAATCTGTAACTTGACCACCTCGGTATTTTCCTGGGAAAAGGCATAAGGTCTCTAGTGGCAACGAACATGGCTACCACAGTTTAAATAAAGAACATGGTGGCTTTAAGTTTTTTATGGATAAAGCTTGTATCAGTTGTTGAATATAGACCTGGTACCAGATCAGCCAAGGGGCATTGAAAACCAACATCCAATGGACGACAGACATCTTGTTCCACATGGTGAATGAAACACTTCATTAAGTTTGAATTGATGCTGGGGAAATGTCGCCAGAGGACACTTCAGTTTTACCACGTCGCCCCAACATGCATGAGGGAGCTAATGCTCCAGTCTGTACTCTGGAACTGAGATCCTGAACTGCTTCACATAACTGTTGTGTCAACCGGCCATAGTGTCTGCTGCTGTAAGGCTGGATTTAAGGTGCTGCAGCAGTGGTATTGTTACTGGACTAGTAATCCAGAAACCCAGGGTAATGCTCTGGGGACCTGGGTTCCTATCAGGGCAGATGGTGAAAGTTGAAGTCAATAAAATTCTGGAATTGAAAGTCGAATGATGACCATGAAGCCATTGTCGATTGTCATAAAAATCCAGCTGGTTCACCAATGTACTTTAGGGAAGGAAATCTGCTGTCCTTATCTGGTTTGGCCTACACATGACTCCAGAGCCACAGCAATGTGGTTGACTTTTAACTGCCCCTTGAAATGGCCTAGCAAGCTACTCAGTTCAGGGCAATTAGGGATGGGTGATAAATGCTCTTCTTGCCACTGATGTCCACAACACCTGAATGATTTTTTAAAAAGGCGTTGGCCACGTGGAACCTATGAGCCAACCCATCAGTACAGAGCTGACTGACAAGGTCACCCATTGCTGAGTGGAATAAAGGCATCTGTGATATAACACAAGGTCTCATTGAGAAACTGTAAGCCATCTCTTATCATCACCTCTAGCCAGTTTCCTAAAACTCGAATCTCAGAAACCTGAAGATCCGTCGCATCTGAAGTCAAGACTTTGACTTCTCACCTGCTGGATTACTGAATGCAGAACAGTCAGTGGGTGATAAGCTGCTGGATGGTCTCCTGGACTTGAATTGTTGCCTGACCAATGTTGTTGCAGATTCAGAGACCAGGCCAGCCGTGTTGCCCAATGTGTCCTTGATGGAGTCCAGGGAACTCACCCCCTCCTCTGGTGTTTCAGCACCGGGACTCTTTGCATTTGACTGGATGACATTCCGGTCTCTGCTGACTCACTGCTCCTTCTGGTCAGTGTCATTGGGCTGGCAGATCATTCCTCCTCCACTCCCGCCACGGTGCTGCTGGAGTCAGATACCCGTGAGTTGTCACAGCATCAAATCACTCTCTGAGCACAGAGATGAATATGTGTCCTAGTGCAAGGCTGAGGAGGACCAGTTGGAGGCGGCCTGAGGGTGGGACTCAGAAGAAAAAAACAGCTTGGACGAGTTTTCTTATTTTCTTGTTGTACTGGTGTTCCATTTTAAAGTATACAAGGTCAGTTCGGACCAGTATTCTTATTTCCCTGTTTTACTGTTTTTCCTTCTGGGGATCGAGTGTTCATTTATGATGAGAATTGCTTTGAGAGGAGCCCTGGCTTCCAGCTAGGGCACGGGCTGACCTCTGAAGCCTGGGCCCCCTCCTTGCATTGCCCACCGGGGTTGCTCCCACAACACCCCCTCCCTGCTTCACAATGCCTCCGAGTCATTCCCCTGATGCATTGAGTAGAACCACCTTTGACCTTCTCTTCTTTTCTTAGCTGCAGGAACTGCACCAGCTGATCCAAAATGTTTAAATTGACAGAAAAGAGGGAGAGGAGTGAGTGGGGTAGCAAATCTCTGCCATAGTCCTGAACACATTGCACATTACACAGTACTTTCAGACTGCTGGGGCATATTGCTCAGGAGAATGATTACAATTACACACAGGCCTAGGCAGAGATTGCTAAACCAATGTGAACACTGCTCAGATCGCAATCATTCCCCGTTCTTCAAAAACATACACTGCTCAATTAAAATTAATTTATATCCATTAATTATATAAATGAAGTTCTTTAAGATCAAAAGCTCAGCTTGAAAATACTCAACGCTGCTCTTAAAACATATGCATTATTGAATTAATTAAAAAATAAGCACGTATTAACTTGTATTACAAGGTAAAACACAGTGAGATGCCAAAAGTCTGAAAGAACAATAGAATATGTTGGAAATACTCAGGTCAGGCAGCGTCTGTGAAGAGAGAAACAGAGTTATTGGACTTGGGCCCATTAGAGTGGCACAGTGCCACAATGGTTAGCACAGCGTCAAGGGCCTGAGTTCGATTCCCAGCTTGGGTCACTGTGTGGAGTCTGCACGTTCTCCCCGTGTCTGTGTGGGTTTCCTCCCACAGTCCAACAGACGGGTTGGTTAGGTGCATTGGCCATGCTAAATTCTCTCTCAGTGTACCCGAACAGGTGCCGGAGTGTGGCAACCAGGGGATTTTCACAGTAACTTAATTACAGTGTTAATGTAAGCCTACTTGTGACACTAATAAATGAACTTCAAACTTTTAGAGCCTGGAGGGCGAGTGTGCACTAAAAATAGTCTGTGTACTGGCAGGCCAGTTCCCTTGCGCAATTCCACTCCTGGAGCACTCAAGTGGAAGCAAGATGGGGCCCATAGAACTACACCACCCACCCCTCCCCACTGCACATGACATATAGAAGACATGCTTTATTAAGAACATATTGAGCTCGGTTGAAGTCCAGGAAGGCCTTTTGCTGGGGGCCAGCTGGGATTTTTCAATTAAACTCCAGGTTCCTGCAGGTAGTGGGATTAGTGAGCTGAGCTGCCTGGAGTTGGTCTCCCAGTGGCAGATGGAGGCCCAGTGACCCCAGCAGACCTAGCGTCCCTGCTAGGGCACTTATTGTACAGGAGCCACAGGCCAAAGTGGGACACCCCAGCTTCACAAGCCCACACTGGTTACAAGGTTGCAAGATTCATTTATCGAACTTGTTTAGAAGTTTGGAGAGAGAGCGCTTCCATTTTGAAGCTTCATGCTTTACCATAGAATAGAATTTACAGTGCAGAAGCAGGCCATTTGGCCCATCGAACTTGCACTGACGATAATCCGACCCAGATACTGTCCTATCCCAGTAACCCCACATATTTACCCAACTGATCCTCCTGACATTAAGGGGCAATTAATCATGGCCAATCATCCCAACTCACACATCTTTGGAGCACCCCGAGCAAACCCACATAGACACGGGGAGAATGTGCATACTCCACAGAGACAGTGACCCGAGACCAGAATTCAACCCACTGCTAACCACTGTGCTGCCCCTATGGTGCGGCTACCTGCTCATTTCAAGTTGGAAAACCCTTGATTAGTCCTCCTGCTTCAGGAGCCTTTATGCTGCTGGCCTTAATTGGATGGCGAGCCCAGTCTCAGATCCTTATTTGGTCGCCTTGGAAAAATTGGAACCTGTGACTAATCCCTAGGGGTTAGTCTGGACCAGGAAGCAGACCCGGCCTCTGTTTCTCAACCACAAAGGGAATTTCCTGACTAGAATTTGAGGTTGATGACCTTTGGTCATCAGTCACCATGACCAAACATTAAACTAGTCACTCAAACAATCAAGTATGTCAGGCTATACAGCACTATTGTGCTGCATGTGAAATCTTATGGTTGGCATTCTGCAAATGAGTTCAGGCACAAACTTGAACCAAAACTTCCCAATCTGAAAAACAGTGTAATTTTAACTACAATTTCCTGATTGTATCCAAAGCAAAAGCATGAAGCCATTGGAACCGATCTTCCAATATCTTTTACAGATGGACCATAGAAAGCATTCTTTCAGAGCTTGGTATGGTATCAGAGTTTGGTATGGCTCCTGCTCTACCCAAGGCAACAAGAAACTACAAAGGGTCGTGAATGTAGCCCGATCCATCACTCAAACCAACCTCCCATCCAGTAACACTGTCTACACTTCCTGCTGCCTTGGAAAAGCAGCCAGCAAAATCAAGGACCCCGCGCACCCAGACATATCCTCTTCCAACTTCTTCCGTCGGGATAAAGATACAAAAGTCTGAGGACACATACCAACTGACTCAAGAACAGCTTCTTTCCTGCTGCCGTCAGACTTTTGAATGGACCTATCTCGCATTAGGTTGGTCTTTCTCTACACCCTAGCCAAGACTATAACACTACATTCTGCACTCTCTCCTTTCCTTCTCTATGAACGGTATGCTTTGTCCATATAGTGCACAAGAAACAATACTTCTCACTGTATACCAATACATGTGACAATAATAAATCAAATCAAATCAAATATCAGGAGCTGAATTCATGCTACCTAGGACCCCGAGGAAGTCTCAAGGTTCGCACAAGCACTGTAATTGCCTGGGAAGCTTCAATTTCTGGTGAGATGATTTGTGCTGCCTGGGACACTCGGGTCCAAATGCACTGATTTCAGTGTCAGACACTCGGGCTTGATATACACTATTCAATGGACCCTTACCTTAGAATTGTTACTCTGGTGCCCACCTTGCCCTCCCCAATTTGCCCTTTATCACCAACCCTAATGATCTCCATGCCTCCCTCTTCCATTGTATTAGTGATGTGTAGGTATGGAACCCCTCTTCTTGTCCGGACCTTCCTGAAGACATTGTAAGTCCACCAGGCAACATTAACTGGTGGCCCAGCACCCTGGCCACTAATTGGCCAGCCAACCAAAAGTGGGCCTCAGATGCTGATGTGATGCAGGTCAGGACCCAGAAGTATACCCAACATTGGGGACCCATTCCCAGAACAAGAATCAAGCCCACAGGGTCCAGCAAGGATTATATTAGGGCCTCAATATTCACCACAATTATTAATGCCTCAGATGATAGAATAGAAAGTTAAGTTATCCAGTTTTACTGATTACACAAAGATAGGTGTTAATTCAAGCAATGAGGATGAAATTATAAAATTATGAAGTGATATTGATAGATTATATGAATGGGCTAAACTATGGTAAATAGCTTTAAAGTGGACAAATTTGAGGTCAACCACTTTGGACTTAAAAGGGAGAGAATAGGGTACTTTTTAAATGGTGAAAAGTGAGAAAAAGTGGAGGAAGTCTTGGGGGTTCAGGTACATAGATCACTAAAATATCACAAACAGGTACAGAAAATCATCAGAATGGCTAATGGATGCTGGCTTTTATATCAAATGGACTAGAATACAACGAGTGGAAGCCATGCATACTTTGTTGCAGGACGGATCTGTGGTGTGGATAAGTCCCAGGTGAAGTGCCCCGGCTGTTGGTATCAGGCTACTACCCTTTCTAATTTGCAACAATCAAATTCTGAAACTCAGTCGGGCAAATTTGAAGAAATGGGAAATGAAGGTTCAGTGAAATTGAAGGAAAATGCTTCAAAACTACACAACAAGTGGAACAAAAGAAACAGTAGCAGATGGAGCAACCCAGAAGAAATTTAATTCAGGCTAATTATCTGCAGGGAAAATAAGTGAAATGGAGAAAGAGTAGGGACGTGGGAATAATTGGAAAGCTGTTTCAAAGATTTGGGACAGGCTTAAGGACTAAATGTCCTTCATTTGTGTTGTGTGATTCTATGAAGTGTAAAGTGCTGCATAAAGGAAAGGGGAACACACATTTATAAATGTTGTTGAAATAGCTGAGGATGAACTGAAAACAACCTCAGACTCTTTGCAACACATATAGACAATGCTCAGCAGTAACTGACAAAGCGGATAGAATGTTGAACTATGTAGCCAAAACTGGAGAATACAAATCTGAGGAAGTCATGATCAAACTGCACAATGTTCTGGTCATACTGCAGTCGGTAATGGTCTCCAGGCACAGGATAGACATTTGTGTTTTTGAGGCCTTGCAACAAAGGTCCCTGAAGCTAATCTTTCGGGTCAGGGGTCTGATATACGAGGAAAGGTCGAAATAACTTGAACTTTTCAGCTTTGAAAAGCGGCATCCCAGAGATGATCTACATTTACACAAGATGGACAAATGGGGATGGTAAATGGCTTGGTGAATGTAAAACTGGAAAAATACTTTAACTTAAAATGCCAGAATAAGTCAAGGGAGCACAGGTTTGGTACAGTAAAAAGGCAATATTTTTTGATTTGATTTATTATTGTCACATGTATTAATATACAGTGAAATATTGTTCCTTGAGCGCTATACAGACAATGCATACAGTTCATAGAGAAGGAAAGGAGAGAGTGCAGAATGTAGTGTGACAGTCATAGCTAGGGTGTAGAGAAAGATCAACTTAGTGCGAGGTAGGTCCATTCAAAAGTCTGATGGCGGCAGGGAAGAAGCTGTTCTTGACTCGGTTAGTACGTGACCTCAGACTTTTGTATCTTTTTCCCGACAGATTTCGGACAGATATGAGCAATTTTACTACAATCAGAGACTCAAGTGTATTTCTGGATTAATGAATTACAACAGATCCAGTGATCTTCCTCACCCTTGATTGCCATGTGATTAACATGACCATGTCACACAGTCTACACTTGCAAGTTAAAATTTTAGAAAACATGCAGAAAGTCATTAAAAATAATCAGACGGAACTTTGGTGCATTGACTGTTAGATTAACTTTTCAGTTCATCCATATTCTCACAGAGGAGTTATTACATTAACAAACAGTTCTGCTTGCCACTATATCATTGCTTAACTCACAGAAGCAGATAAAGAAGCAGATTTCAGTCACTCCTGTTATGTACTGGTGGTTAAGTAACCACACTTCTGTAAAGAAGTAAAACCTTCTGACTATCTTTCCAAGGAGCGAACCTTTTCCTTTCCTTTCTGCTGCTTTAAATAGCATCTTCACCAGGTTATATCGATCCTCCACAGTTGCTTTTGACATTTGAACCACTTAAAATGTCTTTGGCAGATACACTGACTTTTGCAACTGGAGGCACTTAGGAATAGTGGTTTCACTTATTCCAATCTGTCAGAAATGCTGAATCTCTACAGTCTAATTCAAAAATTCTACTGTTGACAATCTAGCGAATTGAGTTCAGACAGTTGTTTCTGCTTTGTCTGTGACTGAAACAGGACTAATTATCCTGGACATTTCTAGCTAGTTCTTCCTCCCTGCTCTCAAATATCTCTTCCGCCCTCACTAAAAGCATGCTTGGAGGTGGGAGGGCATTTAATCAGGCTGGAGGGTGGAGGGTAAGCAACCCATCCTGCATTCCAGGATCCACCAAAAGTAAGTCTGGGGTGGGAAGGCCTTTTGAGGCCTTAAGACCCTTAAGTGGGCAATTTCTTTTTATTCGTTCAGGTGTTGTTAGCTGGGCCAGCATTTGTTGCCCATCCTTAATTGCCCTTGCCCATTGCTGTGGACCTGGAGTCACATGTGGGCCAGATTAGGTAAGGATGACAGATTTCCTAAAGGACACTTGTGGACCAGATGGTTTTTATGAAAACTGATAATGGTTTCATGGTCATCATTAGATTTTTAATTCCAGAGTTTTTTTTAAAAATGGATTCAAATTTCACCACCTACTCAGAATCCCAGAGAATTACCCTGATTCTTTGAATTATTAAGATGAAGGCAAAAATACTGTGGATGCTGGAATCTGAAACAAAAACAAAGACAGAAAATGCTGGAGAAACTCAGATGGTGATGATAAAGGCTAAGAAAGGTGCTAAAAGCGTCTATTAAGCGATTGGAATGTGTGAATGGCAGAGCAAAGGTACAGATTGTCAGGGGGCAACCTGAGTAACGTGGCAGTTGGCCCTGGCGGGGGGGAGGGGAGGGAGGTATTTAGAGACAAGATGGAGAGCGAGGTTTCAGAAGTGGAAAAACAAAAATAACAATAAAAAATGTTATTGAGGATAATAAGGATGAATGAGATGAAAAGAAGAAATGAAATAAAATAAATGGAAATGGGGTGAAGGTTGTTCCCTAACGATCTGTACCTTTCTCAGCCTTTATCATCACCATTGACATTCCCTGTGTCCAATTACACCACCTCCCCATTGTATAAATCTTGTCTGATTTTCTTTACCTTCAGCTCTGACGAAAGGTCATCCTGACTGACTCGAAACGTTGGCTCTATTCTCTCTCCACAGATGCTGTCAGACCTGCTGAGTTTCTCCAGTACTTTTTGTGTTTGTCTCTGGATTACTTGTCCAGCAATGATAGCACGACACCACTGCCTCCCAAATGTAAAGCCGTGTGTCTACGTTCTGCTCCAGGCTGAAGTGAAACTGAGCTTGGATCATGTGACACATTTCCTTCAAAGCGATAACATACTGATATCCTTTGAAGGCATATCACAACAGTTGCTGGTATTAACTCAGCAGCAGCCAGGCCTGTCACAATACGGGGAGCAAGAGAAGCAAATGTGTGTCTGTTGTCTCTGGAGGTGAGGGTTATGCAGTGCTTGTTTGAGGGACCCAGCATTAGGAGGGAGGATTACACTGAAAACCAACTCCCCTGCAAAAATGTCCCCCTATCTCATGACTCCCATCTGCCAAAACCTCTTGCGATACCTGGGTTGCTTCACGATCCTGGGCCATCAATTGCTGTCATTCTGGCAGCAGCCATCACCTCCTTGGTGACACTACTGAACAAAGAGCTGCTGACTTTTGATTGGCTGCAGCCTTCACCCCGTGGGGAAAGCCCGCTGGTGGCCTCTCAACTGCCCGATTGAACCATAGTTTGGTAGGCCATCCCCAAAGGAGGCAAATGGGGTCGCTTGCTGGTTCTCCCGTCGGCAAGGGTGACCCCATATTCTCCACAAGATTCCGCCAATATGGTTTATTCCTACATGCATGAAATGAGAGGACATAAAATATGTAAAGTTGATCTTTCTCTACACCTGAGCTATGGCTGTAACACTATATTCTGCATCCTCTCTTTCCCTTCTCCCCTATGTACTCTATGAGCAGTATATTTTGCCTGTATAGCACGCAAGAAACAACACTTTTCACTGTACCCCAACACGTGACAATAATAAATCAAATCAAATCAAAAATTATTTAAAATCAAATATGGTTTACGTCAGCATAAATATGAATCATATTGAAGCTTTAATAATATTGGGTTACACAGCGGATTTTGTGTGATGTATAAATTATTCTTCTGCTGCTTATCACAGTGTGTATTACTTTCAGCAGTATGACAGAAAACTATTTTGTCAATATTTGCTCTCCTTAAACTGCTCACTATCTTTCCTGAAAGGCCTACTCCAGAAATGTCAAATCTACCTTGGTATATGTTGGAGACATTGGGCCCGATTTTACCATTTTGATTCTAAGTGCTGAATCTGGGCGCGATTCAGATCCGACTTGGAAATTTGCTTTCAGGTGACCCCATTAGCACTCAGCCTGAAAAAAAAATCGCGAGTCTGAATCGCGCTGTGGGCGGGTCTTAGCGCGCCCGAAACGATTGGAGCTCTGAACTGCGCATGCGCAGTTAGAAAACAAATTTGAAAATCGTGCCCGTGTCAGATCGCTCCCGGGCTGCAAAAAACGGATAAAGCGGCCTGGGAGTGAAAAGCGGGAGTGATGGGCCCCATAGACATCGCCCCACCCCCACAACATAACTGTCCACTTTATCCACCCACCCATCACCCCCCCCGCTACCCAGACCGATCGCGACCCCTTGCCCCCTTCCCCCCCCCCTCACCGATCGCCCACAGAGTGGCAGCGGACCCCCCTGTCCCCACCCCGCCCACCCTCCCCAGAGAATGATTGGGCATCCCCCATCCCCAGAGAATGATTGGGCCTTCCCCCCCCTCCGCCCCAGAGAATGAACGCCCACCACCCACCCCCCGCCGAGAAAGTTTGGGCCTCCCCCCCCCACCAGACAACGATCTGGCCTCCCTTCCCCCTCCTTCCCCCCACCAGACGACAATCTGGCCTCCCTCTGCCCTCTCCCCCCCACCAGATATACATCTGACCCGCCTCCTCCTCCCCCTCCTACCAGAGAACGATCGGGCCTCCCTTCTCCCGCACCCCCCCTCCCACCAGAGAATGATCTGACCTGCGCCCCTCCCCCCTCCACCCCCACCACCGATCTGAGTCAGAGAGCCGTTGGAAGCTCTGAATTTACCTGTTCAGAAGCTGGAGCGCCCGAAACTGACCTTTTGCCGAGCATGTCTGTTTCGCGCAGAATCTGGATGTGTGAACATGATGGTAAAGGGGGAAATGCTGATAAAGTTGGCCGGGCAGTTCATTAATTCAATTTAAATGCATGCAAATGCATTTAAATCGCTGTTGCGCCTGTTTCGGGTGCGAATCGGATCGCGGCCATTCCCGGGCCTCGGTAAAGTGGCAATCTGCGCAGACGCGGGCACGGATCGCATTAGTGGCCTCACACCCGACTTTACCATGTTTTCACGCCTGAAAACGGGCACGACGCAATGGTAAAATCGGGCCCAGTGAATAATGGTGACAGATTATATAGCAACAAGCACCTCTGAAACGATTTAATATTAAAAGCTATCACAGGAGCCTGGGTGGGATTGTGGTCAGTACAGACTTGATGGGCCAAATGACCTCCTCTGTACTGTAGGGATTCTATGATTCTATGATCTATGAGGAGCATCAGCTCAATTTTACCTTTCATCCTATAGTTTTGATGCCAACTTCAATTTATTGTTCCACCAGTCTTGGTTCCAATGATTTCATTAGATGAGTTTATTTGGTAGCAAATACCATTAGCTTTCGGAGCGCTGCTCCTTCGTCAGATGGAGTGGAAACAGATTTCCACTCCATCTGATGAAGGAGTAGCGCTCCGAAAGCTAATGGCATTTGCTACCAAATGAACCTGTTGGACTTTAACCTGGTGTTGTTAAAACTCTTACTGTGTTCACCCCAGTCCAACGTCGGCATCTCCACATCTTCATTAGATGAGACAGAGAGCGAAAGAAGTCTTGTTCCCAAAGGTATTTGAGATTGTAAAATGATGAAATATGAAATGGTGAGAGTGATGGGGGAGGAGGGGAGGGGCGGGGGGAGGTGGAGATGAGGAGGCATGTTATGGGCCAGATTTTGCTCTAATTGCATAAGAACATAAGAACATAAGAAATAGGAGCAGGAGTAGGCCATCTAGCCCCTCGAGCCTGCCCCGCCATTCAATAAGATCATGGCTGATCTGACGTGGATCAGTACCACTTACCCGCCTGATCCCCATACCCTTAATTCCCTTACCGATCAGGAATCCATCCATCCGCGCTTTAAACATATTCAGCGAGGTAGCCTCCACCACCTCAGTGGGCAGAGAATTCCAGAGATTCACCACCCTCTGGGAGAAGAAGTTCCTCCTCAACTCTGTCTTAAACCAACCCCCCTTTATTTTGAGGCTGTGTCCTCTAGTTTTAACTTCCTTACTAAGTGGAAAGAATCTCTCCGCCTCCACCCTATCCAGCCCCCGCATTATCTTATAAGTCTCCATAAGGTCCCCCCTCATCTCTTGCACTTGTTCATAAAATTTCTGTAGGCTTATGCACAGCAATTTCTTGGTTAGCGAACCATCCAAAAGGGGTAGCGGCCTCTACAGGGCACCAGGGACCTGTGTGAGTAGGACAGGCAACTGTGTATCCCCTTAACCAATCAGATTGAAGGATCATTAATAAGCAGTGAAGTATCTGAAGCAGGCAGTGTACATTGGAATAATTTGTTCGAATTAGGGTAGAAAGCGAAATAATTTAAGAGGGTGAATGTAAGGCTGGATTGAGAAACAAAAGAGATAGAAAAATATTTCAAAAATTTGTTTTATTAAAACTCCAACAATAAATAAAAGCTGAAGGAATGAGTCTCTGGTCAAAATAATTTTCAATACTACAAATGTTATTTGGCAGGCAATTAAAACTCACCGCACCATTATAAGGGTATTTTGACTGAAGTAGACAAGTTTATTTGTTTAGCGAATTTGCTCTGTAACTATAAGTGCAGCAACTTCAATTTCAATGCATTTAAATTGCATGATGTCATTTTCAGGAAGCTTCGGGAGGAACAAAACATTTGGGACAGCAACGTCCCAACCAATCCAGAGAAAACATGATGTCACATCTTTTTCAGAAAGAGACACTACGAAGGAACAAATTCAATGCAAAAATATGTAGAGATAACCGAGGCTGATTGCCATCTCAGCAGAAACCATCTCCTGTGAGTTATATTTTAGACTATGGACATAATGAGAGTTAAAGAAAACAGTTTCTGGACAAAAGACATGTTTGTGGTTTTCCCCTTCCAGAAATACACCAGGAAAGGAGCCCTGGTCTCCATCAGCTAATCTGGTGTTCCGTGTGTAGTATGAAGGTCACAGCTGAAGAACACCCACAAGGCATCCCTGTGCTTGCAGGTAAAATAGCCTCTCTCTCTCTCTGATTGCTGGAAGCAAGTCACAAGTCAGCAAAGCCACAGTTGAAAAGGAAACCAACAACTCGTTTCAGCCAACCTGCAGAACCAAGAATTTCCAAACCAACTGCTGAACTGCTGAAGTCAACACTACTGGAATCACCCAGCTTAATGGCTGCAGTGTTTTACTATTTACTCCTCATGGACAAGCCAAAGGCTGATTTGTATCTCTTTTTAACTTTTACTTTTGCATTCATTTCTCATTTCTAATCTGTGTGTGTCTGTATCATAAGAATCATAGGTCTCCATAGCACAGAAAGAGACCCTTTCGTCTATTGTGTCTGCACTGGCCATCAAGTACCTATGTATATTGCATTTTATTCTTTTCTTCCTGTGTTTTAGGAACTAATAAACTCACTCTTTCTTTAACTCGAGGAAGCCTGGTTAAATTGGCGCCTTTTAAAACATAAATACATTTGGACTGGGAAAAGGTATTGCAAAAAGGAGGGATCCTTTTTGAATTAATCTTGTTGCCACCAACTAAGTGGGTTAGATAAAGAAGCAGAGAAAATTCATCACTCCTCACCCGGGGATGGGGGGGAAGGGGGAGGGAAGCATAACAACTTGGGGTATCTCATCTGGGACATCACAAATTGGGGAACTTTGCCTGGGGACCGGATGTAACGGTATTTAATGATGAATTTATGATTATCTGAAATTGCAATCAAATTTACACATAAATGTTGATGATTGTTGTTAACTTATCGTTACTTTTACAGGAAAATCCCGACAATCAGGATTTCTCATAATACCTGACATTTCTCTCAAAAGTGGTGTGGATAAAAGTTTTTGAGGGATTAATCCATATAATGTAAAGGTTTTTTTTATTAATTCATGGGACATGGGCATTACTGCCAAGGCCAACATTGATTGCCCCTCCTGAATTGCCCGTGAGAAGGTGATGCAACAAAACTGCTGCAGTGTGTGTGGTGTTGCTGCTTTCACATTACCGTTCTGTAGGGAGTTTGAAGATTTTGACTCAGCAACACTGAAGCAACAGTGATACATTTCCAAGTCAGAATGGTGTATGTCTTGGAGGTGAACTTGGTGGTAGTGGTGTTCTCAAGCGCATTCTGCCCCTTTTTCCAATTGGGAGAGGTTCTGGGTTTGGACGCTGCTGTCGAAGGAGCCTTTAGCGAGTTCTCGCAGTGCATTTTGCAGATAGTTCACACTGCTGCCACTGTACGCCGGTAATGGAGGGAGGGCATGTTTATGAACTGTTAAATATGGCAACTATCAAATTTGCTGTAAGAACATAATTTTAAAAAGTTTTAGGCTGCCTGTTGTTCAGTTATTGCTGACGCAATAAGTAGACCAAGACCCAGAACTTCTGACATGGGTTATGATGTGGAGATGCTGGAGTTGGACTGGGATGGGCACAGTAAGAACTTGGTGTCGAGAGACTTCTTAACATGGGTTAGAATTCTGACCTGGATCAGACAAAAAGCCATCCACTTACCTTCCACTGATTTTTTGGCCCCATCTTCTGATTAAGTGTCTTTCCAAATTCAGACAGTGCAGCAATCCAAGCAAGAGGCAGCGGAGAGGACCATTGTAGACATCACGCCCCTTTTTATGGCACGAGCTGTCGTATCCCAGTAAGCAAAGAGTTTAAAGGTGCCACTTTGAGAAGCTACGGAGAGAAGTTAAGTGTGTATGGTAAGTGGGTGAAGCCGTAGGTGGCAGGTAAGTGGGTGAGGGGGTGGGTGAGGGGATAGGGTTCAAAGTGGGTGAGTGAAGGAGTAGGGTGGCTAGTGGAAACAGGGTAGCATGTAAGTGGGTGAGGATTTAGGGTGGCAATTGGGTCGGTGAAGGGTTAGTGTGGCAGATAAGCTGGTGAGGGGTTAGGGTAGCAGGTGAATGGATGGCAGGATAGGGTGGGAGGTGGTCAGGTGGTGGGGTGGCAGTTGGGTGGGTGAGTGGTTCGGATGTAAGGTGTGTGAATGAGGGGGTAATGTGGCAGGCCAGTGGGTGAGATAGTAGGGTAGCAGGTGGGTGGGTGAGAGGGTACAGTGCATTGGGCCAGTCAGTGGGTAGGGTATTTTTTGCGGAGGTGGGTCATCAAGCGGTGGTTGGGAGTTAGGGGTTTAGTCAGATTTTCGGTGGGTAGTCGGTTTGGGGTTAGTCAGAGGGTTAGTTGGTTCGGGGAGGTAGTTGGTTCAGAGGGGGTAGTCAGTTCGGGAGGTAATGACGATGAGGATCTTGTCTGGGGTTCAGGTGTGTAGTCAGATCTGGGGTAGTCAGGTGATCAGGGAATAGTCAGATGTTCAGTGGGGAGTCCAGGAGTCAGTTGTATTGTTACCCAGCAGTTAGAATGAGTTATATCCTTCTAACATTTTCTGGGTAACTATTCATGTAAGTCAGTCGGAACCGTCCTAAATCTCCGACTCCAACTCAGAGTTGGAGGTATTTTTGGAAGGTTCCAGACACAGAGGAATTTCCAATTGGAAATTCAAGCTTCTAAGGCAATTCCCACCTAGTCATCTTGCAAGAGTACCTCTGGGATACAATTATCCGGTGGCCGGAGTTTCTGGGCCCATATAACATAATCCCAATTGTGAGATACTTAGCTGTGACCTTGAATTGACTGAATAGTAAAATTGATTTGATGTCAACTTACATTACAGCAACTTACACTATTACAAGAGCTCTAATGTAGTAAAACATCCCAAGGTAGCTTATAGAAACATAACCAGGCGAAAATTGACATTTCAGCCACAGAAGAAGTGATGGCTAATAGTTTGATCAAAGTGGTAGGTTTCAGAAGGGTCTTCGATGAAGAGAGGTAGGTGAAAGCGAGTGTTGGGGAGGGAGACTTACGACCGAGATGACTGAAGGCATAGCGATCAATGAAAGAAATAGGAAATGTACAAGGAGCCAGAGTCAGAGGAACACAGAATTAGAACAAAGAACAAAGAAAATTACAGTGCAAAACAGGCCCTTTGGCCCTCCAAACCGGCACCGACCATCTAAACAGGCCTGTCTGAACTAAAACCCCCCTACTCTTCCGGGGACCTATTCCTCTATTCCCAATCTATTCATGTATTTGCCCCAGACACCCTTTATAAGTCACTATCGTTGCTGCTTCCACTATCTCCCCCGGCAGCGAGTTCCAGGCACCCACCACCCTCTGTGTAAAAAACTTATTCTCGGAGGGTTTTCAGACTGAAGATGATTACGAAGGCAGTAAAGGATTTAATTATGGGGTGAGAATTGAGGCTTGGGGATCAGCGAGCCAGTGTGAGTCAACACAACAGGGGAATAAAGCTGAACAGTCAGAAGTGGATTGAAAAAACAACATCTGAAGCTCAACAGATAACTGTAAAAACAAACTAAACCGACATTTATGTGGCAATTTTACCATAACAACATTTTCCAAGACGCTTCACAGGAGGATTATCGAATATAATTAGAGACCAACCGACATGAGGGGAAATACAGACAGGTGGGCAAAATCTTAGTTAAATATATGTTTTAATAAGTGCCTTAAAAGGAAGGAATGTGGAGAGGTTTAGGGAGGGAATTCCAAAGTTTAGGGCATCAGCAACTGCTACTGGTGGAGTGATTGAAAATGGAGATATGCAGGAGGTCAGAATAATATAAAATCGCGGATGTGTATCGGGGCTGTGTGAGCTTATGGAGATAGAGAAGGGTGAAATCATGGAGGGTTAGAAGACAAGATTGAGAACTTTAACATTGAGTCTGTTCTGGACTGGGGCAATGTCGCTCAATAAGCACAAATCTGCCGGATGAACAGAACTTGATTTGAGTTCAAATACGGACAGCAGTGCTTCGGATGTGCTGAAGTTTACAGCTGGTGGAAGGGAAGAAAATAGGAGAGCATTGGAATGGGTGAGGCTGGAGATACTAAAGGCATGGCGGGGGTGGGTGGGGTGGTTATTCAGCAGTAGCTGAATTGTAGGAAGGAGAGTAATGTTACACATGGGGAAATAGATAGTCATGGTGGCAGTGCTGTGAGGCAGCAGTGCTAACCCCTGCGCCACATTCTTCAGATGGTGACGGAGAAGATATAGAGATAGAAGCTCAACTCAGATTCAGACAGTGGCTAAGAAGGGAAATGGATGGAAATGGGCGAGGGAACATTCTCTTTTTGGGAGACTATTTTATGAGGTTTGAGTATATCCGGGTGCTCCGGTTTCCTCCCACATTCCAAAAGATGTGCTGGTGAGGTGCATTGGCCATGCTAAATTCTCCCTCCGTGTACCCGAGCAGGCACCGGAGTGTGTCACAGTAACTTCATTGCAGTGTTAATACAAGCCTATTTGTGACACTAATAAATAAACTTTAAACTTTAACAGAGTAATCTGTGCTGCTGTAAGTTGTGCTGCAATGGAGGTAACAATACTTCATACCATTGAGGATGTTACCATTGAATATAACACTAACCTAATCCTTTCTAACTGTGTCTGCTTCTCTCTTTCAGATGATGGGGTGAGATCTTTCCTCCTTGTTCAAGGAACCGAAGGACAAACTTGCAACCAACTTCAGAGAATTCAGTATCAAACTAGCCCCATTCCCATTATTTCCCCAACATTATTGAAGCATGTTTATGTTTCACGTTGATGGTTTGCAAACTCTAAATGAAATTAAATAAATGATGCAAATTCTTCATGGCTGTCCATATTTACGACAGTGCAGAAAGTGGCCATTTGGTGCATCGAGCCTGAGCTGATAACAATCCCAACGAGGCTCTATCCCCGTAACCCCACGTATTTCATAGAATCCCACAGTGCAAAAGGAGGCCATTCAGCCCATCGAGTCTGCACCGACCACAATCCCATCCAGGTCCTATCCCCATAACCCCATACATTTCTCCTAGCTAGTCCCCCTGACACTAAGGGGCAATTTAGCATGGCCAATCAACCTAAACTGCACATCTTTGGACTATGGGAGGAAACCGGAGCACCCGGAGGAAACCCACACACACACAAGGAGAATGTGCAAACTCCACACAGACAGTGACCCGAAGCCGGAATTGAACCCAGGTCCCTGGTGCTGTGAGGCATTAATGCTAACCACTGTGCCACTGTGCCGCACTCTTCAGATGTGCATATCACTCATAAGGCCAGCACTTGCAGCCCATTTCTGCCTGAACAACTGATACCTATGTGCTAAAAGTGCTGTTGGTTAGGGAGTTCCATGATTTTCATTTAATTCAGGGAACGGGTGATAGGCATGCAACTTCATGCCATTGTATTACCTTCTAAACACTGGTCCCCTGTAGGTGGGTGCCTTTGCTTGTGGTTTCTCCCCAGCAGCTGTTGTGTAAGAAGTCTAGGGATCTCAGAGATCATGAGCAGGTGAATAGAGGAAACCGAGGGCAAGCAAGAAGTGAAACTAATGGTGACGGAAAAGTTCACAGAGGGGAAATCAAATATAGGAGCAACTTTTAGTCCAATAGTTCACTCACTGAAACTACACCAATAACCAGCAGTACTACTGGCAACAGTCAAATTTCCCAGAATCGTCCTGATCGTACACATTGTGGTCAGACTCCCCAGTCAATGTTATTTTTAACCGGCGCCATTTCTCACCATCTTCCTGGACTCAGGTTCTGTGCGAATGTGACAACTGTGAGTCTGCAGCTGCAGTTACAGCTGATCAGTGTCAAAAGCAGCTGGTTCAGACTGACCTGAACCAAACAGAGAAATTCCTAAGGGCTGCGGATTCGGTGTTTAGGACGCTTCGCACAGGGCACTCAGCAACAACATTGCTAAACTACTGCCTGGCTTGGACTTAATGTGAGGTGTGTTACCATCGAAATAGAGTGCCAGAGGATGCTTCTCAGTTCTTGGTGTCTGTGCTGGTGTGGGTGCTCTCTCCTATAGCCCTATTTTTCACCAGTCAGTGATGAGAAATAGGGTTTCAAAAGTGCATCGAAAGGTTAATCAATTCCAGCCTCCCAGATTGCCTGGATCCACTACCTATCGCCACAACAGGTCCACAGAAGATGCCATCTCCCTGGCCCTACACTCTACCCTGGAACACCTGGATAACAAAGACACCTATGTCAGGCTCCTATTTATTGACTGCAGCTCAGCCTTCAACACCATTATTCCCATGAAACTCATCTCCAACTCCATGCTCGGTTCCTCCCTCTGCAACTGGATCCTAGACTTCCTAACCCACAGACTGCAATCAGTAAGGATAGGCAACAACACCTCCTCCACGATCATCCTCAACACCGGTGCCCCACAAGGCTGCGTTCTCAGGCCCCTACTATACTCCTTATACACCCATGACTGTGTGGCCAAATTCCCCTCCAACTCAATTTTCAACTTTGCTGATGACACCACCATAGTGGGTCGGATCTCAAACAATGATGAGACAGAGTACAGGAATGAGATAGAGAATCTGGTGAACTGATGTGATGACAATTTCATTCTGCACTCTCTCCTTTCCTTCTCTGTGTACGGTATGCTTTCTCTGTATAGTGCACAAGAAACAATTATTTTGACTGTATGCTAATACATGTGACAATAATAAATCAGAACAAATCAAATCAAAAGTGAAAGTAAGATTGGATCACATGACACATTTCCCTTCTAGTGATGCTATGCGGTATCTCTTAAAGGCATATTACAACATGAATATCATTAGAAGACCCAGGGTCAACTATATATTTGATTCTCTATCCAATATGTTATTTTAGAGAGTTCATATGTACCAGAAACAAAAAGGAGTGCTAGCAATGAGCTGCTGCTGAAAGGAGAGCTGCCTGAGGTAAGTTAATGGAAAGTGAAAACAATATATATCCTACCATTACCTTGAGAAACATTTAAGCAAGTTCCAAAATCTAATGTATGCTCTCAATATTTATTATAGTCTTTCTTGGAGCTGCATAATTAATTTCATACATATCAGGTTGGAATCATAATTGTAATTAGATTCAGCCCCTTTATATACGATTTGGAACACCATTTATTTTTAAGTAGATCCAGCCCTCTTTGATTTCTAAGATAATTTACATAACTTAATTTCTAAGTAATATCTGGGCCTCACCGATTCGAGCAAAGCCATGCTGTGGGGATTATGATGGTTATTTTTTCATTCGTTTAAAACCAGGATGTTAATCACAGACCATTTGGCCCAACAAATCTACACCAGTATTCTTCACTTCGTGAGCTACCGAACTTTTCTGTCCGGCTCATTGCCCTTTAACATTCCCCATTTTCAAGCAACTATTGAAATCCTTCTTCAAATGAATGTGACTTCGCTCCAACAGACACTCGTAGCAAAAAATTATGCAATTATCCACTCTCTATGGAAAGATACAGGTGAGATCTTTTGGGTGTTCACTCCAGTGGAATCTTCATGTCCTACAGACAGTGTACCCCCACCATGGGTTTCCCAATGGAATGGATTCAGTTGGAAAACAGCACAGTGCTGCTGGGCCCATGAACCCTCTAGTGTCACCTAATTGGATTAGTACTAAACCTGGGGTTGGTGAGTACAGGGGTCTCCTTCCTCCATGGTGCCACACACTATCGTCTATCTGGACAGCACTGTGCTGCGGGTCTCCTGCAGCCACCGCAACAAAGTTCGACCGGGAGTGGAGTGCGAGGTGAGGCTGGAGGCATGAAGTGGGGTGCAGCCTAATGGGGGACAAGGGGGGCAATGTGGAAGGAGGGCTGTGCAAGGATGAGGGGGAGGAGAGGGAGGGCTCACAATGGCATGCAGGGAGATGGATGAAGAAGATGAACAATGGAAGGCAGAAGGAAGACCAAGGAGAGGGCAGAGTTGAACCCCGACAAACGCTCACAAACAAGTGAGTCAAAGGGATTGTTTACTGGAATGCACAAAGACTCTAGATGTGGTGGGTTGTTTTCCAAGTGGGGCATGGGCTCCTCACAGGCTCAGAGGAGAGGGTAGTTGAATTAAGGGACAAACTTCTTCCTGAGGCTGCATGCCTTTTCCCCTGAATTGCTGACATCCTGCATGGTCGGGTGTGGACTGGAGAGAGTGATATGTGTGTTCTAACCTGGCATTTAAATATGGCGCTGGGACCTTCCAACCTGTCAGCTGAAAGTGGGTGGAGAATCGGATGCCGGCTGGCCAAGAGATTCGGAGGGGAACTCGCCTGTGCATAATTCATGCACTTCAAGCACTGAATCCAATGTGGGATCACGCCTTGCCAGTCAGTAGGACAGGCACCGCCAGAGCTGCCCACCACCACACTTGGTCTCAAAATGGTAGAATTCCATCCACATTTTCTACCCATCTCCAAATTTAAAATTAGCGCACAAAAAAATCACTAAAATGGGGGGGCCTTTAGTTTTTTGTTCTGCAAAACTTCAACTCATTACTAGCAATTGGGATGGAAATAAAGTGAAGCAATCACATAATTCACAGAAATGGTAATATGTGACATTGTTTAGTCAGGTTTCTAGTGCAATTAAATGAAATAATCTATTGAACTGCATCTACGCAACATTGAAATGTAACTGGAATTTCAGCACTGTGGCACAGTGGTTAGCACTGCTGCCTCACAGCACCAGGGACCCAAGTTCGATTCCCGGCTTGGGTCACTGTCTGTGTGGAGTCTGCACGTTCTCCCCGTGTCTACGTGGGCTTCCTCCGGGTGCTCTGGCTTCCTCCCACAAGTCCGAAAGACATGCTGTTTAGGTGCATTGGCTATGCTAAATTCTCCCTCAGTGTACCAGAACAGGTGCTGGAGCGTGGCAACTGGGGGATTTTCACAGTAACTTCATTGCAGTGTTAATATAAGCCTACTTGTGACAATAATAAATGAACTTTAAAGAAGAAGATTTTAAATTCCAGCAAGTATATCTTTGTACATGTTGCAGAACAACGTTTAGCTGGCACTGAGACACAGGCATGTTGGCCATGCATTACTTTTAACAAGCTCAAAACACCACCTGTAGTCTAATAATTCCCATTGAGCTTTGGATGCCCTTTCGTGAGGAGAGAAAAATAACTTGCACTTATATAGCACTCTTCACAATCTCAGGATGACACAAATTCTTTCTCAGCCTTTGAAGTACTTTTTGAAGTAAAGTCATTGCTGTAATGTAGGAAAGTGCAGCAGCCCATTTACACACAAGGTCTCACAACCAGCATTGAGATGAATGGCCAGATAATCTGTTTTAGTGATGTTGACTGAAGGATAAACATTGGCCAGACAACAGAAGAATTTTCCTGCGCGTCTTCAGATAATGACAAGGGGCATTTATATATTGAATAGAGAGAGAAAATGAGACCTCAGTCTATCATCAGTCTATCAAAGGCAGCAGACTGGGTTTTATCAGGCTGGGAAGTGGGAGGGCAGGTTAAAAGGTGGCGGAAGACATCAGGAATGGAGTCTGATGTCTTCCTGTCATCGTGGAATATTAATGTGGAGATGCCGGCGTTGGACTGGGGTGAACACAGTAAGGGTTTTAACAACACCAGGTTAAAGTCCAACAGGTTTATTTGGTAGCAAATGCCATTAGCTTTCGGAGCCCTGCTCCTTCGTCAGAAGGAGTGAATATCTGCTCCACTCCATCTGACGAAGGAGCAGGGCTCCGAAAGCTAATGGCATTTGCTATCAAATAAACCTGTTGGACTTTAACCTGGTGTTGTTAAAACTCTTATCGTGGAATATTACTAATAGTGGGGGACTTCAATGGTACGGCCATTGACAAGGCAGATAAGTGCCCATCTAAGGGCCACTTCCGACTCCCAATGGCGTTTGACTGGTGTCAGTGGCATCACCATCATGTGGGGAGGCAGTCGGGTAAACGCTGGAAACATCCCGGTGGGTCCTTGAAGGAACACACTTTATGGATGCTCCTGTGGTGGATTAAAACCCTCGCCCCTTTTTTGGAGCAATTCATGATCAGACACACCTCTAAGTTGAAGGGAAAATGCTGGAAAATCTCAGCAGGTCTGGCAGCATCTGTAAGAAGAGAAAAGAACTGACATTTCGAGTTCAGATGACCCTTTGTCAGAGCTTTGACAAAGGGTCATCTGGACTCAAAACGTCAGCTCTTTTCTCTCTTTACAGATATTGCCACACCTGTTGAAATTTTCCACTGTTTTCTCTTTTGGTTTCAGATTCCAGCATCCACAGTAATTTTCTTTTGCACCTCTGAGATGATTCCTTTGACCATCAAGTTGAGAAAGACAGATCCCAAGGACAATAAATGGGTCTGAAGAACTGATCTATCTCTTCCAGAGGAAATGAACCCACTGAGAGTATTAAAGTTCTAGTGTATTTAACAAGTTTCAGCCAGATTATAATATCCTATAGTCAGAGCATTACTCCTCAGTGATGTGTTCCCCCGTCAAAGAGCATGTGGAATCAGCTTCATGAGTTGGTGATACAGAAGGCGATGAGAGACAATATAAATTCAAAACTATATATGTGTATAGATTAAAATCAGACATGCAATTCATGGTTTGGTGAGATAATAATTGCAGTGTTAAAAAGTTTGATCAAAGGAAAGAAAATTCTATTAGACAATCCAGATTTGAAATTCAATTATTGTTACAGTAAAATATTTTATGTTGAATATCCATCAATTGCAAATGTATCATTTAATCCCCAAACGCAAGACCTACGGAATTGTGACGGGTCTCTGTCCCCTTTAAGGGGAGAATGATTATTGCCTTCCCTAATTGTTGTACCTTTACCTTGACAGACATTCAAGCACTTCAAGCAAAATTAAAAATTTAATGTATATTCTCAAAATTTATAGGGCGGAACTATCCGGAAAATCAGCCCTGGCAGTAAGATCCTGACCACAATTTTCAGACTCTTAAAAGAATTTATTTCCCCCACGTGAAACTTCACTTCACGGTTGTGCAATGCAGAAAAAAGATGCTCCCTGTCACCCCTCTGCATTCCACCCTTCCCTCACCTGCAGAATGTCCCCTCGATCCCACATGCTGCCACCTCGCAGGGCCCCAGCACCCAACCTCCCGCCAGAATCCACAAACCTCACTCCCAGCACCCTTTATCAGAACCCTTTCCTGCTTAAGCGCAGTGCCCACACATGTCAGGGGTCATTGACCTCTGACCTGCCAGGCATCCAGCTCACTTTATTTCCATTTGTGCTCCTGCAGGAGAAACTTGCTCACAACTGCCACGACCCAGACCCAGCAAGCCAAGAGGGCCATGGGCATTCATTCATTCATTTTCTGTCTGCATTGCACACCAGTCCTCTTGGTCAGGCTGCTGGCACTGACCAATGTTGCCACCATCTCCCAGGCGGGATTCACGACCTTGTTTGAGAGCCTCCTGCCAGGCTGAAAACATATTGTAGCACACCTCTCCTCCACGGTATCCAGCAAATGACTGAGGGCCCCTCTGTAAATCCAGGAGCTGGTTTTCTCACTGTCATCCTCTTGGCTTGAATAAGAGAAAATGTTGTGGAACCATTTAAATGCACTTAATTCACATGCTCACAAGACCCCAGGGGCATGCGAATCAGATGCTTTGCACCTCAGGCACAGTGTTGTACACATGGGGAAAGAAAGTGCTCAGAGGTTGCAATCCGGATCGTGCTGCAGGAGACAGCAGGAATCACACCGATTTTCTCACCAAAAATGACACTTTAGTATCACTTTTTCAGAAAATTCCACCCACAGTATTTCTTGGGGCTGCATAACTAACAGGTTACATATATAGGGATGGTATCTTAATTGTAATTAGCTCCAGCTCATTTTTGTTCCAAGTATGCTTTGGATTACAATTAATTCCAAAGTACATCCGGTTCGCTTTGACTGCCGAGAATGTTTATATAACGGTTAATTTCTAAATAAGGTCTGGGCCTCACTGAGTCTCAGGAAGACGAGCAGTGAGGACTCATGATGGTCATTTTTTCATGAGTCACGTGTCTCTGAAGGTTATAATGTGGTTGTTGGGTTGGGAAAGCTGATAAGAATTCCAGTTGCCTGTGATATAGAGTTAGCTCGATATAAACCATCTTATCAAATATTACACTGTCAGGCTTTCCTGACAGTTTGCAAAAAACAATGACTGGAATTTTACTGGCCCGCCTGCTACGGGAATGGACCATGGAAAGGTCCATTGACCTTGGGCGGGCTTTTACGGTTTCGGGACAAGCGAGGCCCTAAAATTCCACCCAATGACTTTGGGTGTGCATCTCTCTTATCAAGGATTCTCTTATTGTTAATAAGAGAATCCTTGTTAGTACCTGGAGTGAAGAGAAACAACATCTATGGCACAATTCAGTGTCAACCGTTTGACTCCAATTACAGAAAAACGATTTTGCAACCAGTTTCTCTCAAGTACATTAGTTATTTACTGGGCTTACAAAACACAATCAGCCCTTGGTTTAATAATAGAGAATCAGGAGATGCAAGGGCCTTCATTCAGAGACCCGTGGTCAGGCAGTCTGACACTCTTAACTTTATCATCCCCTCCCCCTTACCCTATTATGGTCAGATTACTTTACAATCCATTATCCATAGTAGGAGCACCCCCAATGGTAATAGCTGCTTGATGGAGGGCGCACTCTCCCGATCCCCAAGGCCTGGTAGTCTGGCCTGAGAAGGGTATGAAAAAAATCTTACCTGGTTTTCGAGAGCCCCTCCCCATGACAGCGCCCAGTTCTCTTCCTTGCAACCTCAGCAGTGCCTATCCCTAAGGGTGGTCCTGCCAAATCTGACGGCCTTCTGATTGGGCCTGCAACTCTTGGAAGCAGGCTGCCACCTACGATTGGATGAGAGTCCTAGCTTCGGCCTCTTGTTTGGTGGTCGCCGGTAAAATGTCACCCAGGATGCCACTACCCACCCGCATGACTTCCGATCTCACTTTCGGTCTTGGTGGCAGGACTGCTTACCTGTTAAGAAAATCCAGCCTGCCACTTCTGACAATGTAGCACTCCCTCAGTATTGCACTGAAGTATCAGCCCGGATGATGTGCTCACATTTTTTAGAGTGGGACTTGCAGCCTTCTAACAGATAAAGGAGTTGATACCACTGAGCTGCAATTCAAACTAATCAACTGTACTTTCACCCTGGAGTGAAGAGAAACAACATCTATGGCACAATTCACTGTCAACAGTTTGATTCCAATTACAGAAAAATTATTTTGCCATCAGTTTCTCGCAAGTACATTATAGTTATTTACTGGGCTTACGAAACATAATCAGCCCTTGGTTTAATAATAGAAACCATTGTTGACCTAGCAACTCTGGAGAAAGCACTTAGTATCCATTTTTATCAACAAATGTTAAATCTTTCAATAACCCTAGTGATACCACGTGCTTAAACTTGATATGGAAAACTTACAAGTTGTGGCTACACAGAAAGAGGATCATGTTATGCATCATTTCTGATACATGAACATTGAGTTTTGAATGTTTTGGAAACTAGATTTATCTCTGTTGAAAATAGTGCATAGGAGGTCTTGTGGCGCAGTGAGTCACATCTCTGCTTCTGAGCCAGAAGCTCCAGGTTCGAGTCCCACTCTAGTGCTTTGATGGCCAAGGAAGGTGCATTCATAATATGGTCAAACAGGTTGAGTATGTCAACCTGTAAATGTTTCCAAACAAACCAATGGCTGGTAGTAAGAGTGGGAGAGACTCTTGGTCAGCCATGCTTGATGTGGAGTGGCGCTCCTCAAGCTATAAGCCTCTAGTGACAGAATAATGATCTGTTCTGTGAATTACTAGCTATGGAGACAGACAAGTCTTAGTGCACCACTAAGTGCGGGAAGAAAATTGGAAATTGGAAAATCGCTCATGTACCTGACACGTTATTAAAGACAGGAACTATGCTTGTTTAATTATTGAGTGAGACAGATTCTATCACAACACTAACTATTGTACATGAATTACACACCCTGTAAGATGATGCTGTCATGTCTGAAATCGTCCTTCAGAGGCAGCTAGCAAAACCAGCCCGGGTAAAGTTTCTCACTAACTGCTCATTTATTTTCCTCTGGGGGCAATTTTACATCCAGCACTCCTGTCCCCCCCAAAGAACAACTACACTCCCCACTGGTATATTTGAAAGCCAGAGATTTGTAGAATAAAATGCGTGGCCTGTCTGCCACCTTCCTGCCCATCTGCAATCTATTCCCCAAATCAGGCTGGGTAGGGAAGGTTTCAGGCCTTCAAACAATGGACATTTAAAGGTCACATTCTGTCTCTGCCAGAATAATATATGTGGCATAGGAAGGCTGAAGCAAGTTGGGAAACCCAGCAGCTTTTACTATGCGAGATGTTGTCAAGTAGGAAGGGTGGGCGGGGAGGGGAGGGGTGGGTGGTATGGAGCAGAGAAGGAGGGAAGAGGGCCAGTCCGATCCTGGTATTAGAAACAGAAACATAGCCAAAGATTGGAACCCACTCCTTTACCCTTCACTCTGGCTTCTAAAACAAGGTTCCACACCCCTGATACCCCGGCTGGGGTCCATAAGGCAGGTCTGTATAAAATCCCTGGACTTACTCAAAGTCCAGGATTCATGACACTTCATCTGTGTGGTCTGCTTGTGGTCCCAGCAGTCAATCCTGAACCCATAGTTGCAAAACTGAAGCACTTTTGTCCAAAGTAAAGTTTGGCTTCTTTAATGTGGTCATAACGGGTTAAAAAGGCATTTATTAGGCTTAGTTGTTGTCTTCAGCATCCTGGCCAATGATCATGAACAGATGGGGAAAGCAGGGGCAGTGCAACAACCCATCAGTGATGAAGATCCAGGGCAACTATCTTTATTCAGCAATTTCCTTTCAAAGTTTCACCTCTTATTTTGTGAAAAATAGTTTGACATTCCAAACATTCCAATCTTTCCACCAAAATGAAAGTGATTGTGTTTTATTACTGTGCATTTCAACAGGATCACATAGAATATACAGCACAGAAAGAGACCATTCAGCTCAGTTACTCTGTGCTGCTGTTCATACTCCATGCAAATTACATCCCATTTTATTCGCTCCATCTCAGTCTGAGGAAGGACATTCTTGCTATTGAGGGAGCCCGGTGAAGGTTCACCAGAATGAGTCCTGGAATGGCAGGACTGACATATGAACAGAGACTGAATCGACTGGGCTTGTATTCACTGGAATTCAGAAGAATGAGAGGGGATCTCATAGAAACATATAAAATCCTGATGGGACTGGACAGGCTAGATGCGGGAGAAATGTTCCAGATGTTGGGCAAGTCTACCCCTAGAATAAAGGGTAAGCCATTCAGTTCTGAGACGAGGAAGAACTTCTTCACTCAGAGAGTTGTGAACCTGTGGAATTCTCTACCACAGAACGTTGTTGGGGCCAGTTCATTAAATATGTTGATTAGGGAGCTGCATGAGGCCCTTGTGGCTCAAGGGATCGAGAGATATGGAGAGAAAATGGGAGTGGGATACTGAAAGTGCATGATCATATTGAATTGTGGTGCAGGCTTGAAGGGTCGAATGGCCTACTCCTGCATCTATTTTCTATGTTTCTATGTTTTTCCACTGAATGCTACAAATATTCTATTAAGATTATTATCAATTCCCTTTTGAAAGCCATGATTGAATTAGTTTCCACCACCCTTTCAGACACTCGTAAATGAGTTTTTCCATATGTGACCTTTTTGACCGTCATTTTTCCCATTCATCTTAAATCAGCGCCCTCTGGTTCTCAACCCTTCTGCTGTCATCCAGACCCCCTTATGATTTTGAATACCTCTATCAATCAACTCTCAACCTTACAAAGTTGCCTTCAATAGTGTTTTTCAAACCCACTCTACCACCTAGGATGGGGAAGCAAAAAGTTCAAAAAAAAATGATATTCTGTCTTGGGAACAATTTCAAAATTCCTTCACTATCACTGGGTCAAAATCTTGGAAGTCTCCCCTACCTACCACCGCCCCCCCCCCCCCCCCCCCCACCCCCCGCCGATAACAATACTATGGGTGTACTAACACCACATGGACAACAGTCATGCAAGTAGACATCACACCACCACCACCTTCTCAAAGGTAATTCAGGATGGGCAATAAATGCCTTTCCAATCATACCCGCATCCATAAACAAATTTTAAAAACACCCAGAACATGGCTTATCTTGCTTCATAAGGCTTGTTATTTGCGGTGTGGATAAGAAATTACTTGAACATTTATTGGCCAATTTTATTTTATTTATCTATTATTGTCACAAGTAAGCTTACATTAACACTGCAATGAAGGTACTGTGAAAACCCCCTAGTCGCCACACTCCGGCGCCTGCTCAGGTACATTGAAGGAGAATTTAGCATGGCGAATACACCTAACCAACACATCTTTCGGACTGTGGGAGGGAACCAGAGCATCCGGAGGAAACCCACGCAGACACGGGGAGAACGTGCAGACTCCACACAGACAGTGACCCAAGCCGGGAATCGAAACCAGGTCCCTGGCACTGTGAGGCAGCAGTGCTAACCACAGTGCCACCATGCCGCCCTAAGTTTAGTATTTGTGTGTTGTACCACCCGATGATGATAATGTCATACCTCACTCCTTTGAGCACCTTAGGGTGCAGTAAGGGAACATAGCTGTGTGCGCCACTCTGATTGCTGCACACCATATGAGCTCTGTCAGAGTAGTCAGTGGCGTTTCAACAACACAAATACATTTTGTACCTTCTGTACCTGTGCTTTTTCATGACGTTCTCCCAGTTTACCTTCATTAGCTCCACACTCGTTTCCTTGTCATTTGCTCTTTCTCAATCTATTACTTTAGTTTTTGTCCTACGTATGTCATTCTCAATCTTAATCCAGAATGATCTATGTAACAAGCACTGACAATCCAATCCAGAAAAGCTATGAAAGGTCGTCAAGTCATTTGTCTTGAAGAACTTTATTTTCCTTCTGAAATGTTTGTCAAATGCGCTTTCATATGTAACCTGAGGCTTTACAGAAAAATAGTTACTGAAATATCAATTACAAATCCTTTTCATCCTTATTAGCCATCAGAAGTAATGATGATTGACTCTGCTGCATTTTATCCATCATATGCATTTAACTGTTTTAGCAGAGCACGCATTTTGATTCTAAATGCTGCCTTTTTTTTCCAAAAGGGAAATGAATAGATTCATATAAATTATTCTCTGTGTACTAAAATTCATGTGGGTGTTAATGTGTTAAAGGCTTTCATCCCACAAGCATTGAAAAAATATCTTTCTTCTATATAACAAGCGTGCATTGGCAATCCAATCCACAAAAGCCTTGAAAGGTCATCAAGAAGTTTGCTTTGCAGAATGCAGAATGATGTACAGAGCACTCATTAATGTTTACATCTTTCCAACCCACAGACAGCCCGAACTGTCATTAAAGTTCAATGAAGTATTTATCCCATGTAGCCTCCTGAACAAATTATAGATTTTTAGAGAATCTGTGGTTTCTGAAAAGGAAATTCTTGAAAACAATGACCAACTAATGATCTGCTTTTATTATCTAAGCTTGGGTCTTGGGTCTCTCTTTTTTTTAGTTCAGATAAACATGTCAATTTGAGTATCCCATTAGCGCATTACCATTTGAAATAGACACAATGAATTCACAGAGACTCTCCACTGACTATTTTGTCCTGTCTCGGAAACTGCATAACATTTATATTTTGCTACAGAGGTTCCCAAACTGGAGGCAAACCCTATCACTGCCTCTTCAGCTCCAAAGAGGCATTTGATGAGTTCTGGGTGGAGGGTGGGGGACGTGGGGGAGGGGCGATGAAGGGTGGGGAGGAGGGGGAAGGGGAAGAGGAGGAGGGGGATGGGGAAGGAAAGAGGTTGATGGGGAAAGGGGGAGGAAGCAGAGGGAGAGAGGGAGGGAGGAATGGGGAGGAGGGGGAGAGGGCAGAGATGGAGGGGGAGGGTGGGTGAATGGGGGGAGTTGGATAGAGGGGGAAAGGTAGGAGGTTAGAGGGGGTTAGAGGGGGGAAGAAGAGTAGGAAATGGGGGAGGTGCAAGATGAATATTACTGTATCCACTACTAATGTCCTAACTGACACCAAGTCCAGTGGACCCATCATGGCTGTGACTGCTGACATATGGTGGCTCCCAATATGAAATTGAAATTCTGTCCCTTGTTTGCCTCATGGCCTCAACTGTTCCATTTACTGTAACTTCCTCTGGCCTTGAACCCTCTGAGATCTCTGTAACCTCCTCAATCCTGAACCATTTGAATCTCTGTAACCTCCTCAACCCTGAACCCTCTGAGTTCTCTGTGATTTCCTCAATCCTGAACCACCTGGGATCTCTGTAACCTCCCCAATCCTGAATCGTCTGAGATCTCTGTAACCTCTTCAATCCTGAACTCTCTGAGATGCATGTAACTTCCTTTAGCCCTCTGAGATTTCTGTAACTTGGACTTTATATTAAAACGCAAAAAGTGTAAGGGAACAGATATAAAATATCCGAAGTGACAAAATTACCAAGATAATGTGGACTTCCAGCCATATCTACTTTAATACGAATTATGTAAAAATACCGAGAGGAATTTAATGTAGGCACTGTGTACTTTGCCTGCCAATTGGGAATCTAGTGGGATCCCTGACTCGCCTCTTTTTGAAAAGGCCGGTTGCATTAAGTGCTAATCAGGTCATTAACTGGACAACCCCTGAATCAGAGAACCAGGATATGGGTGTCCCGCCCATGATGCTGGCAACTCCTCATTGTACACCCGAGTCACCAGAGGGATTATTGGCAGCAATGCACCTACCTGTGTCCCAGGATTAACACGGGATCCAGTCCAGATGTGAGTTATGGCAAGAGAGGGGGGTATCACAGGGTTGGGCTCTTCAGGGAGACCAGTTGGCAACAAGGGGCCATTCTCAATGTCCCCCCTCCATCTTGATACGCTGTCCCTCAATCAGATGCTGAGTGCCTTTAAACATGGAACCCCTGCTTGAAACCCGCAAGAGAAAATGGGTTGACTTATCCTGTTCCTTGTATGGTGAGTCCTCCACCCACCACTGGGTTAATACCAGCAGCAGTGGGATCAGACCCTTAAGTAGACATTAATTGCCCAGACTGCACACAAGCCTTCCCGTAATGAACTTAATCGAGGCAGAGGCTGAAAGGCAGCAGGGGCCCCTCCACACCATCCTCAAGCCCAATTAAATGACCCCCCTCCACCACCAAACTCACCATGGGAGAGCGCATTAAATTCCACCCACTATTTTTTGGAACATTAATCTCTCACGGCAATGTGAAACTGTGAGCTTCTGAAGTACATGATTAAATTTGACGTTTGAAATTATAATGTTGCTTTTTACTTTTCTTAATTTTTTTTGGTTTAGTTTGAAAAGAACGAAGAACCTTGTTGGATGAAAAAGGTTCAGAAACATCACCAACAGATGATATGATTTAAAGAGACGGACAGTTTCTTCACCTTTGAGACACCGGGTGCAATCCAGGTAGGTTAATAGTTGGAAGGGGACCAATATAAAATAATTTTGGTCAGTGTGCATTGTCAGGGTATTGTGGTCATGGGCACACAGCATAAAACACATGGGGCGCCAGCCATATCTCCATTCACTGCAGCGGTTGGGAAAATCCTGCTGGTGTGAATGGCCATAACATTCTGCCCATGATTTTGATACAAATCGACTCTGTAGTAGCTCATCAAGCTGGGGCAGCACTTAGCAAACCCACTTTCTATACAATTTAGAAGGACAAAGGCAACATGGCCGCTACCACCGTCAAGTCACACATTATCTTGCGTAGAACATGTAGCTCTATGTGGTGATTACCCTTTTAAGGATCAATCTACAGAGTAAGTTCACATGGCCTGGGAGCCAAACGGGGGCATCACCCTGGTAAGCGTGGACTTCTGCACTCAGAGTCATCTCAGGAGCTGATTGCAGCCACGAGGCTGCAAGCCTCTGTATAGTTTTAACCTGTAAATAAAATTTTTCCATAAACTGGTGCATGAGCATCGTTAAGTTTGGCAACAAAGATAAAAAATACGACTGTCAGACTGTGAGTACCCAGTTTACATTGAAGTTGAGTGAAGTTGAGAAAAGAAAAGAGTGGTACCAAGATGCCCCTCTTTGGACGGATAAATCTATTTGACTCTTCCATGGAGGACAGGACACAATACGAAGAGCGGAACTTGTGATTGCTGTTCACTTATCAGACATGGCTTCAGATATTCCGTGAGTGGAAAAAAAACTGGCATCATCTTGCAATGGTAGCATGTGGCGTAGGAGACTTCACCTCAAAGACCTCCATCCACTTAGAGTGTGCATCATCAATGAGCAGAAACATTGTGCCCATGAATGGACCAAGATAATCAATATGGACTCATTATCATGGCTGGCCTGGCCATTTCCAAGGATGTGGAGATGCCGGCGTTGGACTGGGGTAAACACAGTAAGAGTTTTAGCAACTCCAGGTTAAAGTCCAACAGGTTTATTTGGTAGCGCATACCATTTCCTACCAAATAAACCTGTTGGACTTTAACCTGGTGTTGTTAAAACTCTTACTGTGCATTTCCAAGGATGCAGTGGGGTTGCAGAAGACAACCTTTGTTTCAAATGGCACTGTTCACAGTGCTTGATTAGGCTCTCAATGTCAGCATCAATGCCGGACCACTGCACATAACTTTTGTAGGGCATCTTCACGTTTGAGTTGCCCGAATGAGCACTGTGTAATTCCATTTCAAGCGGCTCTCTGCCTGGTACAGGGATGACGACTCTTGCTCGCCAGAGTACAATGCTATCCTGGCAATGCAATTCATCCTTGTGGGTAACAAATGGTTTCATTTCTTCAGAAACTGGCTCATAGGCCTGATGCGCGATTAATTCACTCGGGAGGCTGGATCGTACCCGGGAAATAAAGGCTTTTATTAGCAACAAGAATAGAGCATACTGCTTAACAATACAATCCCAGACTAAAGGGTCACTAGGAAGTGCAGTGACCTTTATACTCCTATAGGAAGGCAGAGCCAACCGGAGTGTACCACAGGACAATGCCAACAGGTGGAACACCCCAACCCTAACCCCAACAGTAACAAGAGTAACATATGTACAAGTACCCATAGTGATGACCATCTATGGTTCAGTACCCATCGTGGTAACCATCTATGGTTCACCACATTCACCCCTCCTTTAAAAACAAAGGCCGGTGGGGCAAAAAAAACAGTACGAACTGTCCATATATTCACAAGTTCAGTCGTATCGGAGGTCCGCACCGTCTCTGCGACCTCCGCAGCACTGGCGGTAGCGCCGGTTCTGGTGACCGTGGTGACCCTCTCTCCAAGGTGGTGTCCAGTTACTCCTCCAGTTCCTCACGGACGGGTGGACCTCGAGGTGGCGACAATCTCCTGGACTCAGGCAAGCCTCGAGGTGGCGACAATCTCCTGGACTCAGGCAAGCTGTACACGGGAGTAAGAGGATTAAGTGGAGGTCCTGATACTGCCCACGCCATGTCAGGAGGGGAGAGAATGGGCAAAGGAACCCTAAACAGGGGTGCGGGAGTGACGGGGGTTTCCGGGTCCCCTGCAGGAGCCAGATCTCAGATAGAGACCATGTCCTCTCGCCCGTCAGGATATGCTACATAGGCATATTGAGGGTTGGCGTGGAGGAGATGGACCTGTTCAACCAAAGGGTCGGACTTGCGGGTCCTAACATGCCGCCGCAGGAGGACAGGTCCTGAGTACGTCAACCAAGACGGCAGTGAGGTCCCAGAGGAAGACTTCCTAGGGAAGGTAAACATCCGCTCATGTGGGGTAGCGTTGGTTGCCGTACACAGGAGGGACCGGATTGAATGGAGCGCATCAGAAAGTACCTCTTGCCAACGGGAGACTGGAAGACCCCTAGACCTCAACGCCAGTAAGACAGCCTTCCAGACTGTAGCGTTTTCTCTTTCGACCTGCCCGTTACCCCTGGGGTTGTAACTCGTAGTCCTACTTGAGGCAATTCCTTTAGAGAGCAGGTATTGCTTCAAGTCGTCGCTCATAAACGACGAACCCCTATCACTGTGGATATAACTGGGGTAGCCGAACAGGGTAAAAAGACTCCGCAATGCTTTGATGACCGTGGCAGCGGACATGTCAGAACACGGAATGGCAAAAGGGAATCGGGAGTACTCGTCAACAACATTGAGGAAATACACATTCCAATCTGTCGAAGGAAGGGGGCCCTTGAAATCAACACGCAGTCATTCAAAAGGGCGAGTGGCCTTAATGAGGTGTGCCCTGGCAGGTCGGTAGAAGTGCGGCTTGCATTCACCACATACCTGGCAGCTTCGAGTTACCGACCTGACATCCTCTACGGAGTAGGGCAGATTCCGGGCCTTTACAAAATGGAAGAGCCGAGTGATCCCCGGATGGCAGAGATCATTGTGGAGGGCCTGTAGCCGGTCCTCCTGCACACTGGCACATGTTCCACGCGACAGGGCATCTGAGGGCTCATTGAGCTTCCCCGGACGGTACATGATATCATAGTTGTAGGTGGAGAGTTCGATTCTCCACCTCAAGATTTTATCATTCTTAATTTTTCCCCTTAACGTGTTGTTGAACATGAAGGCCACGGACCGCTGGTCCGTGAGCAGGGTAAATCGTTTTCCAGCCAAGTAATGGCGCCAATGCCGGACGGCCTCCACAATGGCCTGAGCCTCCTTTTCCACAGAGGAATGCTGAATTTCAGGGCCTTGGAGGGTGCAAGAGAAAAAGGCGACGGGCCTGCCCGGCTGGTTAAGTGTGGCGGCCAGGGCGAAATCAGATGCATCACTCTCCACTTGGAAGGGGATGGACTCATCGACAGCGTGCATCGTGGCTTTCGCGATGTCAGCTTTTATCCCTGCAAAGGCTAGGCGAGCCTCTGCTGCCAGGGGAAAAGAGGTAGATTTTATGAGCGGACGGGCTTTGTCCGCATAATTGGGAACCCACTATGCGTAATACGAGAAGAAGCCTAAGCATCTTCTCAGTGCTTTGATGCTAGTGGGTAGGGGAAGTTCAAGGAGGGGACGCATACGGTCTGGATCGGGGCCGATGACCCCGTTTTCCACCACGTATCCGAGGATTGCTAGGCGGTGCTTGCTGAATACACACTTCTCCCTGTTATAGGTCAGATTCAGGCGAGACGCAGTGCGTAAAAACTTCAGGAGGTTGGCGTCGTGGTCCTGCTGGTCATGGCCGCAGATAGTGACGTTGTCCAGGTACGGGAAGGTAGCCCGTCGCCCGTTTTGGTCCACCATTCGGTCCATTTCACGCTGGAAGACCGAGACCCCATTAATGATGCTAAAAGGGACCCTTAAGAAGTGGTAGAGACGGCCATCCGCCTCAAAGGCCGTGTATTTTCAGTCCTCTGGGCGAATGGGGAGCTGGTGGTAGGCTGACTTCAAGTCGATGGTGGAGAACACCCAGTACTGCGCAATCTGGTTGACCATGTCAGATATGCGCGGGAGAGGGTACGCGTCCAGCTGCGTGTACCTATTAATGGTCTGACTATAGTCGATGACCATCCGGGGCTTGTCTCCAGTCTTAACCACCACGACTTGCGCTCTCCAAAGGCTAGTGCTAGGTTGAATGATCCCTTCCCTGAGGAGCCGCTGAACCTCAGATCGAATAAAGATCCGATCCTCAGCGCTGTAACGCCTGCTCTTAGTTGTGATGGGCTTGCAGCCTGGCACGAGATTTTCAAATAAAGAAGGCGGGGTGATTTTGAGTGTCGAGAGACTGCACGTGGAGCGCGCTGGGCAATTTGGAGGCTGCTGTTCTCCCACTGAAAGTGGAGGGAGTGGCCCATCGTACTGCAGGGTCACACTCCTCAGGTGGACCGTAAAGTCTAGTCCCAGGAGTACCGGAGCGCAAAGGTGCGGTAACACGAGGAGCCTGAAGTTCTCATAAACTGTGCCCCGCACCGTTAGAGTTACCACGCAGCTCCCAAGAACGGTAACAGATCGGGACCTCGACGCCATAGAGATTGTCTGCCTGACAGTTTGTACTCAGAGAGTGTACCGTTTCACGGTATCCAGATGAATGAAACTCTCCGTGCTCCCGCTGTCAAACAGACAATGTATCAGGCGTCCGTTTACCTCTATGTCCATCATGGACTTGTCGAGTCTGTGAGGCTTGGCCTGATCCCGGATGATTGACGCCACTGCTAGATCCCGAGTGCAACTGCAGGCAGCTGAGATGATCGATGATGAGGACCCCTGCTGGTCGTCTGCGGCCGGTGTCGACCAAAATGGCTGCGCCCATGGATCGCACGTGGTCGATGGCGTTGAAAGTGGCGGCACTCGCAGGTCACACGTGTCTTGCGTCGTCGTCCTCAGGAATGGCGGAGCCCGTGAATCGCACGTGGTTGAAGACGTCGACGAAGCCGGAGACGAGGAGATAGATCCTGGGGAGTCACACGCAGCACTGCTTGGCTTCGAAGGAGGCTTCGCTTGGCACACTTTGGCATAGTGCCCTTTCTTTCCACAAGCGGAGAAAAATACCGTCCTGGCCGGACATCTCTGGCGAGGGTGCTTCGCCAATCCACAGAAATAGCACCGTGGGCCTCCTGGAGCTGCCGCAGCCGTCAGGTCCGAGGTTGAAAGCACGATCGCACAGTTCCTAGGAGCCGCTGGGTCGAGTTGAGTCAGTGGCTGTACTTGCCACGATGTTCCCACGTGGTCGGTGGGGTAAGTTTCAAGACTTCTGGAGGCCGTTTCCATCGCATCAGCCAATTCCACCATTTTAGCTAGGTCCAAGTTATCCTGCTCTAGCAGCCGCAGGCGAATATAGGATGAGCCGATTCCTGCCACGGACACATCTCGGATCAGATCGTTAGTATATTGAGTAGCCGACACTGGCTTGCAATTGCAGGCTCTGGCGAGCTGCTGAAGTTCGCGCAGGTACTGTCCCGTCGTTTCGCCGGGCTGCCGCCGTCGAGTGGCTAATAGGTGACGAACATGAATCTCGTTTGGCGGTTTATGGTACAGCTTCTTGAATAATTCGATGGCCTCTTTGTAGTCTTGGGAATCACGGATTGTTGCATACACAGTGTCGCTTACCCTTGCGTGGAGGACCCGCAATCTGTCGGCGTCGCTTTGGATGCTGTTGAGGCGTCGATATAATCCTGGAAACACTTCAACCAATGGTCGAAAGTGTTCGACGCTCCAGCAGCATGCGGATCTAAGGTAAGCCGATCGGGTTTTAACATTTGCTCCATGGTTTTTTTTTCAAAACAAAAATTGTTGCTCATAAAATTGATGCGCCATTAATTCACTCGGGAGGCTGGATCGTACCTGGGAAATAAAGGCTTTTATTAGCAACAAGAATAGAGCATACTGCTTAACAATACAATCCCAGACTAAAGGGTCACTAGGAAGTGCAGTGACCTTTATACTCCTATAGGAAGGCGGAGCCAACCGGAGTGTACCACAGAACAATGCCAACAGGTGGAACACCCCAACCCTAACCCCAACAGTAACAAGAGTAACATATGTACAAGTACCCATAGTGATAACCATCTATGGTTCACCACAAGGCCCAACCTGTAATTCAAGATGGTGTCTCACTTCCATCTTCTCAAATGCAACTTGGAATGGAGATTAACTGCCAACTTTGGCGGGGATGATCACTTTCCAAGAATGAATAATAAAAAAGATTACAAGATCCCAAAACAATGCTATGTTAAGTCATTTCCTTCAAAAGCAAAATGAGCAAATTAAAGACCAAAACTGAGATAATAAAAGGCTGCAAGTTAACAATCTGGCAGTTTTAACAAACATCTGCCTTTGTATTTCTCCTGGGCAATACGTTGATTGTGTGCCCAGCAGAATTACTCTGAAGCTGAGCACCATTGGAAAGATTAATGAAACCCTGTAGACAAACGCAGCATGTATTCATATATCATATCATCAAAATGGAAGAGTCAGAAATGAGGTTCTAACTAATGAATCGTTTTAGCTTTTAATTGAACGTACCAAACTCTCCAAATAATTTAAATTCCTGAAGTCACAGCTGTAAAATATTTGTCCTGCTATATGCCATATGTTTTAGTGTTTCAAACCCTTGGCTTCCCAATGGAATTCAAGGAATTTCGCAAGGTAAAGCATGGTAGAGAGGATACAGTACGAGACAGTTTCAATTACTTTTTTTCACTTTCAAGAAAACATATTTTTAAAAAAAGTTTTGACATAAATCAGAAACAGTAGTAGACTGGCTCCCCCAAAACAGATAAAGTGTCTGCTGATAATACAGTGCGATGGAACCATTCACAGAGACACTCAGGAAATTGATCCATTTTCCAGAAGGCCTGTTCACTCCTTGTCAGATCACAATTATCTGACATGCACAAGCCATAGCTTCTTCTGCCACATATTTGGTTCTAACTGCAAGCAAAGCTTCTAAGGCAGCACTGAAGTAGTGAAGGGTGGGGAGGGTGTTGGGGCGGGGGGGACCCTGCTGCCTTTCAATCTCTGCCTCAATTAAGTTCATGCCAGGAAGGCTTGTGGGTAGCCTGCCACCAATTGAGGCCCTTAAGTGGGCAATTAATGTCAATGACCAATACCATCCAAAAGGACAAGGGCAACAGATACCTGGAAATAGCAGAACCTGGAAGTTTCCCTCCAATCACTCACCATTCTGACTTGGAAATATATCATCTTTCAGCCTTTAATTGAGAGGAAGGAGAGTGAGGGGGACTTTGCTGCCTTTCAGCCTCTGCTTTGACCTATTCCTATTGAATATGAGCATGGCTGATCCTCGACTGCAATACCATTCTCCCGCTCTCCCCCATACACCTTGGTGAAGTTCTGCAGCAGAGACATGGGGATTTCCTTGTGTCCATTTTATAGAGGTATGCAGTGACTCAAGGGCTTGCACCCTAAAACAACACAGGGAATTCTGTGTGGGACCGTGGCATTGTTTTGTAACAAACACTGAGGACAGAGCATGTGCATAATGTAGCCTCAAATATTGTCATGTTTTGTATTGTAGAATTACATAGGATATATGGCACGGAAGTAGGCCATTCACAATCCATTCTGGTATTTATACTCCATTCGAACCTCCTCCTATATTTCCTCATTTAATACTACACACAGTCACCATTTATTCTCTTCTCCCTCATATTTTACCTCTGTTTCCCCTTAAATGTATCTAGACAACTTAACACAAATGCTCCCTGAGACCGTAAGTTCCACAAGCATACGGCATGCTTGCCTTCATCGGCCGGGGTATTGAGTTTAAAAATTGGCAAGTCACGTTGCAGCTTTATAGAACCTTAGTTAGGCCGCACTTGGAATATAGTGTTCAATTCTGGTCGCCACACTACCAGAAGGATGTGGAGGCTTTGGAGAGGGTACAGAAAAGATTTACCAGGATGTTGCCTGGTATGGAGGGCATTAGCTATGAGGAGAGGTTGGAGAAACTTGGTTTGTTCTCACTGGAGCGACGGAGGTTGAGGGGAGACCTGATAGAGGTCTACAAGATTATGAGAGGCATGGACAGAGTGGATAGTCAGAAGCTTTTTCCCAGGGTGGAAGAGTCAATTACTAGGGGGCATAGGTTTAAGGTGCGAGGGGCAAGGTTTAAAAGAGGTGTACGAGGCAGATTTTTTACACAGAGAGTGGTGGGTGCCTGGAACTCGTTGCGGGGGAAGTAGTGGAAGCGGATACGGTAATGAGTTTTAAGGGGCATCTTGACAAGTACATGAATGAGATGGGAATAGAGGGATATGGTCCCCGGAAGGGTAGGGGGTTTTAGTTAAGTCGGGCAGCATGGTCGGTGCAAGCCTGGAGGGCCGAAGGGCCTATTTCTGTGCTGTAATTGCTCTTTGTTCTTTACACCACTCTTTGAACGAAGAGTTTTCTGAATTTCTTATTGGATTTCTTGGCGACTATCTCATTTGAAACAACCTCACCGTATCCACTCTATTGAAACCTTTTAGCTTTAAAGACGTCTGTTAGGCCACCCACCCTTTCTGGTGTTTGCATTGTAAATCTCCTTGGCACACTCTCTCAAGTGCCTCTCTATCCTTTTTACAATACGGTAACCAGAACTGCATGCAGAGTACTCAAAATGAGCCTAATTAAGGTTCAATGCAGGTTTAGCATAACTTCCCAACTCTGCCTTTCCAGAAATAAAACATAGGCCTAAGTTCATGCTTTGCATGTGCACAAAGTCAGCGGTTTGGAAGCGGATGTAGAACTCATTCCCGGGAAAGATCACGTTCTTCTCACAATTCCACGCTGATTTGCCAGCATTGAGTTATGGAATCATATAAACCCTACAGTGCAGAAAGAGGCCATTCAGCCTATTGACTCTACACTGACACTCGGACAGAGCACCGCACCCAGGCCCTATCCTCGTAATCCCACCTATTTACCCCACTAATCCCTCTAACCTACACATTTCTAGACACTAAGGGACAATTTATCATGGCCAATCCACCTAACCTGCGCATCTTTTGACATGAAACCCGTGTTCCTGTTGGCCTGACAGTGCAGGCAGTGATGGGTATGAGTTGGGTATAATGGGAACCCAGCAGGGGAGAGGCTGGGGTGGGATTAAAAACTCTGCAGTGCTGCTTGGGATCAAAGGGAAGCTAGAGAGAGGTTACTGCATTGGAGGAAGGAATCATTGGTAATGAGAATGGCCTCAGCTGGGCATGGAAAGTGGGAGGACAAGTCCAGTGGGCACTCTGTTTTCCATTTTTCCAATGAATACCTTGGTGTTCTGTTGGAGGGGGTCACTGCCAGATGGAACATTTTGATGTCCAGGGACAGCAAAGGAGGTCACCCCATGTCACTAAGAAGGCCCGGGAAAAGGTTGCCATCCAGGTCAGTGGGCATGATGTTGTGCGCCACACACGGTTTCAGTACTGCAAAAGGTTCAATGATCTTCTGTGGTTGGCAAGGGTGAGTACAGAGAAAGCATGGAACTGTGTGGAGAAGTGTAGTTGGGGCCTCTCCTCAGGGGGGTAAGAATGCATGTGCTAACTGACACTGAAGCTGCCCAGCTATGGCTGGGCATTTCTGAACGCTTGTCCTCAGTGAATTGGAGGGTGAGTTGTGCCATTGTGACACACCCCTCTAACTGGCTGTCAGTGTGGGGTGAGGGAGGACAAGCTGGAATGGTGCTGCAGGGAGAGGGAGCACCAATGATGAGTTCTTCTTTTCCCTTTCAAGAGAAGAGAAGCCATAATGCAGTGGAGCGCAACAGAACAGCATATGGGGTGCCCAATCTGCATGTCCTGACCCACTATGAGATGGATGCAATGGAGATGCCACTTTGTATCATTGTGTTTTTGATTCAAAAGTCCAGGGGCACAATCCTACCGGCTGTTCATGCCGTGATCCCACTGCAGTGAGGTCGGAGAATTGGGCGGCCAGATAAATCTCCATTCACTGTGGCAATATGGGAGGGATGGCACTGCTGCCTCAGAGTGCCAAGGATCCAGGTTCGATTCCTGGCTTGGGTAACTGTCTATGTGGAATTTGCACGTTCTCCCCGTGTCTGCATGGGTTTCCTCCGGGTACTCCGGTTTCCTCCCACAGTCCAAAAGACGTGCTGGTTAGGTGCATTGGCCATGCTAAATTCTCCCTCAGTTTACCCGAAAAGGTGCCGGAGTGTGGCAACTAGGAGATTTTCACAGTAACTTTCTTGCAGTGTTAATGTAAGCCTACTTGTGACACTAATAAATAAACATTATTTAATATAGTGGTAAGATCCTGGATGAGATCATTAACGTGAAATGGGAACAGCAGTGTGATCCCTACTTTGATCCTTGTGGAACACCCATTCCCACCTTCCACCACTTTGAGTGACGACCCTTTATTCTCACTCTCTGCTTCCTTTCCTGAAAGCAATGAGTGATTCATCGTGCCACTTGTTCCCTGACTTCACATTCTCTAAGCTTATTCTCTGACTTATTCTCTGAGTAAGAGACACTTTATCAAAGACCTTTTTGAAAATCTAGATAAACTACATCTACTGCATCATCTCTGTAACCTCCACAAATACTTAAATAAGGTTCGCTAAGCACAATTTTCCCTCTTGAAACCCATGCTGACCATTCATTATTGTATTTCTCATTTCTAAATATTTTTCTATATTTTTTCTATTCTCTCTTTCAGTGAGGATTCCATTATTTTTCTGACCACTGATTTTGAACTAACTGGCCTATAATTCTTTTGATATGTTCTTAAATATTGGAGTTACATTAACTATCTACCCGTCCTCTGGCACAACACCCTTTTCTAATTAATCATTAAATACGAGTAACAATGCCTCTGCTACCTGTTCCGTGGATTATTTTAAATGATGTGAATGCACTCCATTTAGATCAGGGTTTTGACCCTCTTGGAGTTTGGGCAGCACGGTGGCACAGTGGTTAGCACTGCTGCTTCACAGCGCCAGGGACCCGGGTTCGATTCCCAGCTTGGGTCACTATCTGTGCAATCTGCATGTTCTCCCCGTGTCTGTGTGGGTTTCCTCCGGGTGCTCCAGTTTCCTCTCCCAGTCTGAAAGACGTGCTGGTTAGGTGCATTGGCCATACTAAATTCTCCCTCAGTGTACCCGAACAGGCACCCGAGTGTGGCGACTGGGGGATTTTCACAGTCATTTCATTGCAGTGTTAATGTAAGCTTATTTGTGACACTAATAAATGAACTTAAAACTTTAGCTTATTCAATCGATCTCTCTCTTCAATTTAAATGCATTTATCTCATTACTAATCTCATCACTCAATATCATGTCTATCTGTTCTATCTCCCTGGTAAACATATTTCTGCCATCTCTCTATCACTATCTGTGGTATTTTCCTCCACACAGACAGTGACCCAAAGCCGGAATTGAACCCGAGTCCTAATCTAGGCTTCGGTCTCCTCTGGATGTTAAGTCATGGGCAGAATGAAGGATAATAACCATGCTGGGACTGACAGTTAATTCTTCCAATATCTATCCTGTTTCTTTTAAACTGAAGCAATTGACTAAAATTGAAAAGATCAAAATCCATATTGATCTAATTTCAATCGATTTGAATTCAAAATTCCATTCAAGGGTTTGCCCTTCAGAAAAAGGCAAATAATCAACTCTGAACAGGTTGCTGGTCTGAAATAAAATTGCTAATCTTGCTGCTGAACTGATATATATGGTACACTGAGGAGGGATACACTGGATTGATGAGAAAATTGTCCTGCTTACAATATTTCTATCTCTCATGTTGGTTGTATTAAAACCGTGTCAGTATTGTATTATCAGTAGCAGGGCAATTAACCAGAGCAAGACAATAATTGATAGAATCCCTCTCAAGGGGAAGAAGAACTGTCAATATCAGCATCTGTTATACTAATCCGGAAGGTCATACATTTCTTTTAATTATTAGTATGCCGATTTAGTCATCTGTCATCCAGATGAAGCATTTAGATTGAGGTCATCCTAAAGATAATCATTTGGTATGATGAAACTTCAATAATCACAGAAGGAAGCTAATATAAGTTTTCAACCTTCTTGGACAATATATTGTGATTTGGTTTTATTCAGCGTTAGCTTCAATGACATTGGGAGGAATACTTACTGATTAAATACATCTACAGTGACAGATTATGAAGCATTGTGCACTGCTACAACTCATAAATTTAAAAGACTGAAGCAAATCTAATAGAATTTTTTAATATTCAAAGCTGTCAGTTTGAGCGTAGCACTGATATTTGTAATTACATTTCATCAAATCTCAATGAAAAATAATGTATCTCTAATTCCATAATGAAAAGATGAGAAATCTTATGAGTGATAAACCAGGCTAAGAAAAAGAAAATCAATTTTCTAATGTGTGCAAATGTAATTCTCTTGCAACATTTTTCAATTTATTTTATGTTGAACTATGTAAACCATAACTGGTCCATCAATTGTGCCTTATTTTTAATACTATTTCATTTTTCACTTAGGGATTGCAATCTCATTGTTGATAGCCAGATATGTTGCACAGCTACTGATGTAGAATATAACAGCTTTGATGATCAAGCACAATATAAAATGTCTTGTGATGTGATCTAGATATTAACACAGTGCTACATTGCAGCATGAAATATTATAAAATAATAGGAATGGTGAAGGGTTGTCTCAAAATGTTAAGCTAATTCTCATTCAGGTATCAACATACAGTTTTGCACTTCCCGTTTAATTTCCTGTTTCCCCTTTCAGCTGTATTTACATGCCCAATTCAATAGTTACAAACACAATAAAGGTCTTCGCTAAAGTTAAGCACTGGATTGGAAAGACTATTAATTGGACCAATATCTGCAGTTGTCGTAGGGCTCCTCCAAGAATCGTCGCGTGAGGTTGAATTTTCACACTGATAAAAGGGTTCCATTCATCAGAACCTGGAATCGAAAAGTCCCATCCCCGAACCCGAACCCCTATTCTCACCCACAATTTTCCCCAGCAGTGGGTGGGAATGGGGGAAGGAAGTATTTCGCAGATCCATGGATTACAGAGCCAGCACATTTAACAGTGCAACTGATATCAAGCAGAAGCAATTTACGTCACTAAGGTTTCCAAAACTTGACTCATAAGCTTTACAAATTTGAGGAAAAGGTCAAAATCTACCAGAGTTTTTTTTGACAGATCAGTTACCCTTCTGGAGGGCTTACAGTACCCCTTTGGGAATGTTAACAATAGACAGAAATTTCGGTAAAATTGGACAAGATCTATGGAACTGTCAAGATATCAAGTCATTTAAACCCCCTGCCCTTTACAATTTAAGAAAATAAAACAACCTGCTGTGACTTACAGTTGAAAAAAAAATCAATGCTTGCAATTTCAATAGATTTTTGTTGACATTTGCCTGAGTGGTTTCATTATGCGACAGGTACTACTTGACTGCTTCTATAACTTATCATTATCACAGTGGGAGCCCTGTAGGTTTATAATTTGATTGACAGTGCCCAGTAGTTATAAAGGGATAAGTGTCTTTGATGTGGGGCTATGGATGCAAATATTTGTTTTTATAAGGGATCAAGTACATGAGAGGATTTAGATGTATTGAATGGGCATTGATGAATGAGGATGTAATTTTTAGCATAGTCAAGTCTGTAATTGATACTTTGAACTTTTAAAAAATTTAAACTCAGTGTACCTCCTGCGATCTGCCCATGTTGGATACTAGGTAAATTGACATGCAGGACATAAGGATAATGGCGGCATGGGTTAGCATGAGTTAGCATGAGTCGGTACTAAGTTGACATAGGGGCTCTGTTTTGATTATAACTTAGATTAATCCTTAGAGCACCAAAAGTGGACCTTTCAATGAGTCTGCCTCAGCACTTGGATGCCTCTGTACTACTCCTGGGGGAACCAGGCCAAACTCCGACCCCCCCTGCCACCACTGGACCAAAAGTCTGACTGTTCAGGCAAGTTTCTACCAAGTGGGATTTGGGGAGTTGGGAAGTTTCCCGACTCTGCCCACCCAACCCAGGAATGAAAACTCGACTCCTGGTGTCTGTGGTTTGCTACATTTTGCTGCAGAAGAAGAGGGTGATATATAGCCTGGATTCTCCCTGTCCCCAAGCGCATTCCAGGTGATAGTGTTGGAAAGGTGGAAATCCCATCTCACTGGAAGATCAGCACAAAGTGAGAATGAAGGCTCTATATTTTTAAGAGGTCAGATGCCTCTCCTCTGCACCAATGATTTCCGTGTGCAATATCCAATGGGCAGGCAATGGACAGAGCCAGAAGAACATGCAGGTGGCAAAATAGAAGTGCTCTTTATGAGGTAAGGGAAGAAAAGTTAGCAGTTCAGTATCTTGAAGATCGGGAGAAAGTGGGAATGCACAAAGCAAATTATTTCAACGCCAGGGAAACTGAAAAGCAGAAGCTTGCAGCAGGAGAAATTTCAAAGCCTCCAAACTCCCGAAGGAATGAAGAAGGAGTGCCTGACCCACTTACAGCTTTCCCTTACTGCAGCTAATGGTTCCCATAAAGAGCATTGTAACTGCTCCTGACTATATCACTCATTGTTTATAGCTGGGCTGAGGAAGTAGCAAAGCCAGTGCAGATTAACATGAACATTTGAAGTGGGGGTAAGGTGGGTGGGGTGGCGATCTCTGGTGGGAAGTTGCCATTTTGAAAAATAAGTTTCATTCTGCTACTTCCCAGTTTACATCTACAAGCAGGGTAATAACAAAACAAAGTGTTGCAGATGCCAAGATATCCAAAACCAGTATAAATACAAAATGGAATGTTAAATAGTTGACATTTAGAGCACAACACATTGCTATGATCATCGGCCAGTCCCCTAAGCTTTTGGTACAATCTAGTTAGGGAGCAGTACCATTTTATTTAAAGGAAGACAAAAACTTGAGGTCTAAGGTACTTATGCAGAGAATAAAGACACAAGATTCCATCATTTTTGGACAAACAAAATAAACCTTCTGATGCAAGATCAGAAATATGTAAAATTTACAATGTCTCTTATATGGCAACATTCAGAATTAATATGAGGTAGATGTGGAATAACAGTCAAACTGTGGTTAAATGCACAAAGACAGATCCTATGATTTCTCACCAACCCACCCAGATGTCATAGAGTCATGGGGCTGGGTTTTCCAGCCGCACTCGCCCCTAGACCGGAAAATCTCGACCAGGGTCAACAGGCCTTTGCGTGATCCTGTCCCGCCCACTACGATTCCCTTGGTGGGCGGGATGGGAGAATTCAGCCCATTAGGTTTCACAGAACAGAAAGAGACCTTTCAGCCCATGTGACTGCAACGGCCATCATGCACCTAATCACATTTTCCACCACTTGCTCTGTAGCCTTGTATGCTATGGCACTTTAAGTGCCCATCTAAATGCTTCTTAAATGTTGCGAGGGTTCCTGCCTCTACCACCCTTTCAGAGTGAGTTCCAGATTCCCACCACCCTCTGGGTGAAAACATTCCTCCTCAAATTACCTCTAAATCTCTTGCTCCTGATCTTAAATCTATTCTCCCTGGTTATTAAACCCTCTACTAAGGGGAAAAATTCCTTCCTATCCACCACTCTATGACCCTCAGAATTTTGTACACCTCAATCACGTTTCACCCTCAGCCTTCTCTGCTCTAAGGAGAACAACCCCAGCCTAACCAGCCTCTCTTCATAGCGGAAATTGTCCAGCCCAGGCAGCATCCTGGTGAATCTCCTTTGATTTGATTTGATTTATTATTGTCACATGTATTATTATACAGTGAAAAATATTTTTTCTTGCTGCTATACAGACAAAGCATACTGTTCGTAGAGAAGGAAGTGAGAGAGTGCAGAATGTCGTGTTACAGTTATAGCTAGGATGTCAAGGAAGGTCAACTTAGTGTGAGGTAGGTCCATTCAAAAGTCAGATGGCAGCAGGGAAGAAGCTGTTCTTAAGTCAGTTGGTATGTGTCCTCAGATTTTTGTGTCTTTTTCCCGACGGAAGAAGGTGGAAGAGAGTATGTCCGGGTGTGTGGGGTCCTTGATTATGCTAACTGTTTTTCCGAGGCAGCCAGAAGTGTAGACAGTGTCAATGGATGGGAGGTTGGTTTGAGTGATGGACTGGCTTTGTTCACGACCCTTTGTAGCTTCTTGTGGTCTTGGACAGAGCAGGAGCCATACCAAGCTGTGATACAACCAGAAAGAATGCTTTCTATGGTGCATCTGCCAAATTTCCTTCGTCTTTGCCCCTTCTCGAATGCAATCATATCCTTCCTGCAGTGTCGTGATCAGACCTGCACACAGTACTCTAGTTGTGGCCTAACGAGCGTCTTATACAGCTCCATGTCTGCAAGCATTGTGAGTCTCTCAATCTTGTTTAAACTCTGTCTCATGAGGGATTCCTGTCTTCACCTTCCAAAATACAACCTCTGAATTCCCTCCAAATGTTGTTCCGGCTCGGACTGTCTCGACAACTACTCATCTCCCAGGGTTTCAATCCCGTCTCCAGAAATCCCATTCCTCCTGGCCTGACATTGAAAAATCAAAAAAAAAGTAAGTAAAATAAATTTCTTGTTCTGGTTTTCTTCTGGCCCTGACAGGTTTCACGAATGTGAAAATTCATGAGGGTCGTCCCACCCAGGGCAAGGTTAAGATTACAGATAGCTCCTGCTGGCTACTAGTGAGTACCCTAATCACCTGTTAAAAGGAATAGATTAATACCAGGACCTTCAGGAAGGCATCAGCAGAGTAAGTTGCAGAGGATATTTTAATTGCCTATCCACCTAATTTTAGTCCTGAAGGATGGGTTAAAATTCCCCATAAAATATAAACTCTTTGGAACCAGACATACAGGCAAAAAAGCTGTGCATGAACTGCAGCACTAACTTTCTGCAACACTGACTTCTCCTAGTGTGGTGATTGTCCCTTTAAGGGCAACACAGCAGAGTAATGGTCACCTGGCCTGGGTGACCAATTGGAACTCAGGGCAAGATCTTGAGCCCACGTATGCCGTCTGTGTGATTGCCCGCAAGGACTCAATATCCAGCGGAAGCTGGAAGTCATGAATCTTCCCACAATGGGTGAGAACCTGATTTGAATATATTTAAATATATTTAAATCTGATTAACCAACCTCCCAGTCGTATATTGTCCCTCTATTGACACCACGCTGACGTGATGTCATGTCAGTGCGGTTTACAAGTTTCACATAGACATGAACCTGTTGTTGTGATCTCCTAGGGGCGTAAATGTAAGTATACCCTCCGGGGGAGAGGGGATTTGCCAGGCATTGGCCTGGCAATGCCCTATGGCACTGCCCCTTCACACAGGCTGGCACTACCGGGTTGGTACAGGGCCCATGCCAACCTGGCAGTGCCAACCTGTGCCAAGGGGCGATCCCAGTGGGAGACTCATGGGGGAAGGGGGGTTAATTTAGAACCAGTTGTGGGCTGGGAGTGGATAGAGGAGCAGGAGATGCTGACCATTGGGTGGGTGGAGAGAGGGAGAGTGGGTGGCAGGAGAGGTGGGTTCTGGTTCTGACTGTGTGGCGGGGGAGTGGAAATGGCCAATGATCAGGTGAGAGGGGAGAGACATGCTGATTCCAATCGGGGTTGGGGACAGAAGCCCCTGAGACCTCCGTGGTGAATGGGGGAGAGGTTTATTCGTGTTCTGATCGAGGTGCCATCTTTAAAGGGTACCCTGATCTCAGTGCAGCTGGGCTTTGCCAGTGATTTGAGGCCCCATGATGGCATGAAACATGTCCCCTTGATTTTTTTTTTGACAGTGTGTGGTAGAATCCGGAGAGAAAACTGGTCTGTTTCTCTGGAGAGAAACACTGGTTTTCTCGCCGGAAACAACACTCTGTATTTTCTGGTGTTTTCCCCCCTCAGAGTGGGGAATCACTCCAGGGGGAGGAGTTCTCCTAGGCAGAGGCATTCCAGAACAAACTGCAGACATGCTGAAGCTCTTGTAAACCCTTGTAAATAAATCCTTTATTGTTCACTAACGAAGTCTCTGAAAGTGCATTATTGCACCTAGGGCAATAATGCTTCATGGCCAAGTTGACAAATTACCTTTTATCTCAATGCATTTTATGAGTTTGTGCTCCTGGTGTCGCGCTTCTCTCTCTAGGTAATGCACATTGGAAGCTAAGTGATGCGCCTCCTGCCACACCATTTCCCATCCATCCAAATTAATGGATGCTAAAGTCATTGATGGAGTGCAGCGCACCTGAATTATCCACATGTGTTCTTGATGGCAGCGGCACCAGACTGTGTTACACTCATAAAATTACCTCCAAAAGAACCAACACAACGATAGCACCATAGCTGGAGAAGAAGATTCAATTTCTCAAGTTGTATGACTTGCCAGAGCACAAAGCATTGCTAATTATACTGCAGGCAGCATTCATGTGTCTGCAGGCAATGCCTTTCTTTTGATCAATTAAATGGGTCATTGCTGTATTAACATCCAGATGGTATATTGGAACCAGAGAAAAACAATTACATAAGTTGATGCTTGGTTTTTCACAATATGTTTTATAATGCATATATTAATCACTAAGTTGTCTCCAGAGTGTGTGACCATGGCTTTACAAAGCGATAAATTGTGTTCTTTCAGCCACTAATAACATGATTAGTATCCTGAACCGCCCAAACAGTCGCACCTCTAATAATATTAAACTTAGGACCTATTCCATCCCTGATGAGCTTGGCACAGCCTAATTTGCAGAGACTGGCTGGCTGCCTTCCACAGATGCAAATTTAAATGCGGTTCAAATGTTTCGGCTGTCAATCCCTCAGTCTTCGCAGCTCACACACCCACACTTGCAGATGATCAGACTTAAATGATGCCAAATCGATTAGGCAGCTGAAGCTCGGAGAAAAGTGTGGAAATTGAGTTCGCAAAGGCGTGTTATTAATTAAGAGTTGGGTGTATCATTCAAGGCATCTCATTACTTGTGAGCCTGGAGAGCTTTGTTGATTTTTGATGACCTGTAATTGAAGTTACCATTGTTAGTGAGTCATGGAATACACCTGTTGTTGTTTTACCAGCCATCTTTCCTTTGGCATTATTTAACAGCTCACTTCAGAAATTTGTGTTATTTTGAAAAGACTAAATTGTGTACACCCCAAAAACAGCAGGCATCACTATGTAGAATTAACCCACACCCATTGAGCAGATTGCAGGCAGAACACCCTCATTAGAATGATTCCTATGTGCAGGCAGTGCTCTTCACACTGCTCAATGCTGCATGCATCAGCAGGGAACTAATAATGTTACCATCATGCACTACTTAAAGGGTACACTGCTTAAATCATAAAATCATGGAATCCCTACAGTGCAGAAGGAGGCCATTCTGCCCATCTAGTCTGCATTGACTCTCCAGAGTGATGCGCGTTATCAAACACGAGGCTTGATGCTCAGGAAATAAAGGCTTTTATTTACTGTAACAAAGCAGCTAACAATTATATACACGATCCCAGACTGAGGGGTCCCAGCCAGAGCAGGGACCTTTATACCTCTCCCAGGAGGCGGGGCCCGACTGGGATGTACCACAACACTACAGTACAAAGGTGTAACAACCCCACCCTAACCCCAACAGCAACAAGTAGCACAACCCAACAGTAACATATGTACATCCTTGTAGTACTGGCCAGGCCCTGGCTCAGTACTATCCAGTGGGAACCAACGATGGTTCACCACATTCACCCCTCCTTTGAGAACAAAGGCCGGCGGGGTACAAAAACAGAATAATTTGTCATCAGTCTATAAGTTCAGACGGTCAGGGGGACCGCACCGTCGTTGTGACCTCCTCAATACCGGCGGTGACACCGGCGTTCTCCCCAAGGCGATGTCCAGCTGTTCCTCCACAGACTCACAGGCCGGTCGACCCTGAGGTGATGGTAATCCATGGGGTCCTGACACGCCCTGCAGTGGCGACCATCCTCTGGACTCAGGCAAGCTATACACGGGAGTAAAAGGGTTAAGCAATGGTCCCGATGCTGCCCGCGCCGTGTCCGGGGGAGAAACAAGAGTTAAGGGGTTTGTAACAGGGGGTATGGGAGCGACAGGGGTTGCTACATCCCCTGCTGGCGCCAGGTCTCGGATCGAGACCGTGTCCTCTCGCCCGTCAGGATATGCCGCATAGGCATACTGAGGGTTGCCGTGGAGGAGATGGACCTGTTCGACCAACGGGTCGGCCTTGCAGGCCCTTACATGTCGCCGCAGGAGGACGGGTCCTGAGTACGTCAACCAAGACGGTAATGAGGTCCCCGAGGAAGACTTCCGAGGGAATGAAAACATCCTCTCATGGGGAGTAGCATTGGTTGCCATACACAGGAGTGAGCGAATAGAATGGAGCGCATCAGGAAGCACCTCTTGCCAACGGGAGACTGGAAGACCTTTTGACTTCAACGCCAGTAAGACAGCCTTCCAGACTGTAGCATTCTCACGTTCCACCTGTCCGTTACCCCTAGGGTTGTAGCTCGTGGTCCTACTAGAGGCGATCCCGTATGAGAGCAGTTATTGCCTCAAGTCATCGCTCATGAACGACGAGCCCCTGTCGCTGTGAATGTAGCCGGGGTACCCGAACAGGGTAAAGAGATCACGGAATGCCTTGATAACCGTGGCAGCGGATGTATCAGAGCAGGGAACAACAAAAGGGAACCGAGAGTACTCGTCAATGATATTGAGGAAGTACACATTCCGATCTGTTGAGGGAAGGGGGCCCTTAAAATCGACACTCAGTCTCTCGAAGGGACGAGTGGCCTTGACTAAATGTGCCCGGTCAGGTCGGTAAAAGTGCGGTTTGCATTCTGCGCAAACCCGACAGCTTCTTGTTATGGACCTGACGTCCTCCACCGAGTAGGGCAGATTGCGGGCTTTTATAAAGTGGTAGGGCCGAGTGATCCCAGGATGGCATAGGTCATTATGGAGGGCCTGCAAACGGTCCTCCTGTATACTAGCGCATGTTCCACGCGAGAGGGCATCCGAGGGCTCATTGAGTTTCCCTGGACGATACATGATGTCATAGTTATAGGTGGAGAGTTCAATTCTCCACCGCAAGATCCTGTCATTCTTGATCTTGCCCCTCTGCGTGTTATTAAACATGAACACCACGGACCACTGGTCCGCGATCAGGGTGAACCGTTTTCCCGCCAGGTAATGGCGCCAGTGCCTGACGGCCTCCACAATGGCCTGGGCCTCCTTTTCCACCGCTGAATGCCGGATTTCGGGGCCTTGGAGGGTGCGGGAAAAAAATGCGACGGGCCTGCCCGCCTGGTTAAGTGTGGCGGCCAGGGCGAAATCAGATGCATCGCTCTCCACCTGAAAGGGGATGGACTCATCAACAGCGTGCATCGTAGCTTTCGCGATGTCGGCTTTCAATTTATCGAAGGCCAATCGGGCCTCTGGCGTTAGGGGAAAAGTCGTGGACTTAATGAGCGGACGGGCTTTGTCCGCGTAATTGGGAACCCACTGCGCATAATAAGAGAAGAAGCCTAAGCATCTTCTCAGTGCTTTTGCACTAGTGGGCAGGGGGGCACAAGTTCAGAAAGGGGGCACATACGGTCTGGATCAGGGCCAATGACCCCGTTTTCCACCACGTATCCTAGGATGGCTAAACGGCACGTACGAAACACACACTTCTCCCTGTTGTAGGTCAGGTTCAGGCGAGATGCAGTGCGTAGGAAATTCAGGAGATTCGTGTCGTGGTCCTGCTGGTCATGGCCGCAGATGGTGACATTATCCAGGTACGGGAAGGTAGCCCGCAGCCCGTTCTGGTCCACCATTCGGTCCATAGCACGCTGGAAGACCGAGACCCCATTGGTGACACCAAAGGGAACCCTGAGAAAGTGATACAAGCGACCATCCGCCTCAAAAGCCGTGTATTGTCGGTCCTCTGGGCGAATGGGGAGTTGGTGGTAGGCAGACTTGAGGTCTATGGTGGAGAACACCCGGTACTGCGCAATCTGATTGACCATATCTGATATGCGCGGGAGGGGATACGCATCCAGCTGCGTGTATCGATTAATGGTCTGACTATGGTCAATGACCATCCGGGGTTTGTTCCCGCTCTTGACCATAGAACATAGAACATGGAACATAGAAAGCCACAGCACAAACAGGCCCTTCGGCCCACAAGTTGCGCTGATCATATCCCTACCTCTAGGCCTATCTATAGCCCTCAATCCCATTAAATCCCATGTACTCATCCAGAAGTCTCTTAAAAGACCCCAACGAGTTTGCCTCCACCACCACCGACGTCAGCCGATTCCACTCACCCACCACCCTCTGAGTGAAATACTTACCCCTGACATCTCCTCTGTACCTACCCCCCAGCACCTTAAACCTGTGTCCTCTCGTAGCAACCATTTCAGCCCTTGGAAATAGCCTCTGAGAGTCTACCCTATCCAGACCTCTCAACATCTTGTAAACCTCTATCAGGTCACCTCTCATCCTTCGTCTCTCCAGGGAGAAGAGACCAAGCTCCCTCAACCTATCCTCATAAGGCATGCCCCCCAATCCAGGCAACATCCTTGTAAATCTCCTCTGCACCCTTTCAATGGCTTCAACATCTTTCCTGTAATGAGGTGACCAGAACTGCGCGCAGTACTCCAAGTGGGGTCTAACCAGGGTCCTATAAAGCTGCAGCATTATCTCCCGACTCCTAAACTCAATCCCTCGATTAATGAAGGCTAGTACGCCGTACGCCTTCTTGACCGCATCCTCCACCTGCGAGGCCGATTTAAGAGTCCTATGGACCCAGACCCCAAGGTCCTTCTGATCCTCTACACTGCTAAGAATGGTACCCTTCATATTATACTGCTGCTTCATCCCATTGGATCTGCCAAAATGGATCACTACACACTTATCCGGGTTGAAGTCCATCTGCCACTTCTCCGCCCAGTCTTGCATTCTATCTATGTCTCGCTGCAACTTCTGACATCCCTCCAAACTATCCACAACACCACCTACCTTGGTGTCGTCAGCAAACTTACCAACCCATCCCTCCACTTCCTCATCCAGGTCATTTATGAAAATGACAAACAGCAAGGGTCCCAGAACAGATCCCTGGGGCACTCCACTGGTCACTGACCTCCATGCAGAGAAAGACCCCTCCACAGCCACTCTCTGCCTTCTGCAGGCAAGCCAGTTCTGGATCCACAAGGCAACAGCCCCTTGGATCCCATGCCCTCTCACTTTCTCAAGAAGTCTTGCATGGGGGACCTTATCGAACGCCTTGCTGAAGTCCATATAGACCACATCCACCGCTCTTCCTTCGTCAATGTGTTTGGTCACATTTTCAAAGAACTCAACCAGGCTCGTAAGGCACGACCTGCCCTTGACAAAGCCGTGCTGACTACTTGACCACCACGACCTGCGCCCTCCACGGACTAGCGCTGGGTTGTATGATCCTTTCTTTGAGGAGCAGCTGAACCTCAGATCGAATGAAGATCCGATCCTCAGCGCTGTAACGCCAACTCTTAGTCGCAATGGGCTTGCAGCCTGGCACAAGATTCTGGAACAGGGAGGGTGTGGTGATCTTCAGCGTCGAGAGGCTACAGGCCGTTGGGCAATTTGGAGGCTGCTGTTGGGCAATTTGGAGGCTGCTGTTCTCCCACTGAAAGTGAAGGGAGTGGCCCCCCGTACTGTAGGATTACAGTCCTCAAGTGGACCATGAAGTTAAGTCCGAGAAGTATTGGCGCGCAAAGGTATGGCAACACTAGGAGCTTGAAACGCTCGTAAACTGTGCCTTGCACCGTTAAAGTTACCACGCAACTCCCTAGCACGGTGACAGACCGGTACCTCGATGCCATAGAAATTGTCTGTTTGACAGGTTGAATCCGGAGTCCACACCGCTTCACAGTGTCTGGGTGGATAAAGCTCTCAGTGCTCCCGCTGTCAAACAGACAATAAATCAAGTGGTCATTTACCTGGATGTTCATCATAGATTTGTCAAGTCTATGAGGCTTGGCCTGGTCCTGGATGATCGACGCCACCATTGGTTCATGAGCGCCACTGCAGGCAGCTGAAATCGACGAGGATGACCCCTGCTGGTCGTTCGCGGTCGGTGCCGACCAACATGGCCGCTCCCATAGGTCGCACGTGGGTGATGGCACCAAACTCAGCGACCCCTGGTGGTCACACATCTCCGACTCCGTCGACCGTAATGGCGTCGTCCTGGCCTTGCAAGTGGACAAAACCCTCGATGATTTCGACGACGAAGAACCGGGCTCTGAGGAATCGCAGGCCGCACTGCCGTTCCTAGATTTAGATCGGCACACTTTCGAATAGTGCCCCTTCTTACCGCAGGCGGAGCACAACACAGCCTTAGCGGGACACCGTTGCCGAGTATGCTTCGCTCCCCCACAGAAGTAACACCGCGGGCCGCCCGGAGCTGCTGCCGTCGTCTGGCCCGAGTGTGAGCATGCCATTACGCAGCATTTCGAACCCGAGGGACGAGGAGGGATTGGCGACTGCTCCTGCCACGTTGTCTTCAGGATACAATGCTAGGCTTTTGGAGGCCGTCTCCAGCATCTCCGCTAGCTCTATTGCCTGGGTAAGGTCAAGGTTACCTTTCTCCAGTCGTTTAAGTCGAATGTACGACGATCCGACTCCCGCCACAAACGCATCTCGGGCGAGGTCGTTCATACTCTGCTCTGCCGACACAGCTTTGCAGTTACAGCCCCTGACTAGCTGTAGGAGCTCGTTCGTGTATTCCTCCATCGTTTCGCCAGACTGCGTCGTCGAGTGGCTAAGAGGTAACGAGCGTGTATTTCGTTGGGCGGTTTGATATAACGCTTCTTCAGAAGCTCGAGGGCCTTTGTGTAATCGGTGGCCGCACGGATCGTGAGGTAGATAGTGTCGCTTACCCTCGCATGGAGGACCCGGAGTCTGTCATCATCTGTGGTGACCGCTGCGGAGGCTGCCAGGTAGTCTTCGAAACACCTCAGCCAGTGGTCGAAGGTGTTAGAGGCGCCCACTGCACGTGGATCTAGTGTAAGGCGTTCCAGCTTCAGTATCTGCTCCATACTCTCTTTTTTTTTCTTCGACGAGAGTTTATTTACAGCAAATAAAATTGATGCGCGTTATCATACACGAGGCTTGATGCTCAGGAAATAAAGGCTTTTATTTGCTGTAACAAAGCAGCTAACAATTATATACACGATCCCAGACTGAGGGGTCCCAGCCAGAGCAGGGACCTTTATACCTCTCCCAGGAGGCGGAGCCCGACTGGGATGTACCACAACACTACAATACAAAGGTGTAACAACCCCACCCTAACCCCAACAGCAACAAGTCGCACAACCCATCCCAAACCCAACAGCAACATATGTACATACTTGTAGTACTGGCCAGACCCTGGCTCAGTACTATCCAGTGGGAACCAACGATGGTTCACCACACAGAGTAACTCAACTAGGCTCTATCCCCGTAGCCCACGTATTTACCCCACTAATCTAAGGGACAATTTCGCATGGCCAATCCACTTAACCTGCACATCTTTGGACTGTGGGAGGAAACTGGAGCACTGGGAGGAAACTTACACAGACATGGGGAGAACGCACAACCTCACACAGAAAGCCACCCAAGGCTTGAAGTGAACCTGGGTCCCTGGCTCTGTGAGGCAGCAGTACTAACCACTGTGCCACCGCGCCACTGTGGGAGCTGCAGTCAGGAATCTGACCTGGAAAAGAACGGAGAACGGTCAATGGTCCAGTCGGTAAAGTATGGTATTTTAAGATGCAATCACTGACCTACTCCTGCGAGGTCATTAAATTTCTTCTGGCATTGAAAGCACGTCCCTGTGCCTAACCTGGTGGCATTGACCTCCAAGCTATCAGTTCCTATTGCCTGGCCTGGGAAAGATCGAAGAATGGCTAACTGTGGGAAGAAGTGGATGCCCAGGTTGATGGACACTGCACTGGAGGAGGTGGAATGAAGATGTTCTGTATCCAGAAGGGTTCAGGAGCTCCTCCAGACACTTGTTTGGAAGACAGTGAGGGCTGATGGCAGTGGAGGTCAGTAAGTAAATGCATCTTCAAATGCTGTATCCTCCCAATTGTAGCAACTGCATCACGGACACAGCCGCTGTTTAATTCACCATACTCTCATCACTCACTTATCCTCATCGCTCACTTACTAATAATCTGAACGAATCAGGACTCACACCTAACATTCATAGCTTCACTTCATCCTCATACACTTAACAATGTTGCATGTCTCAAAACCACATCTCACAACTTGCACAGAGCTTTTCACATCATCTAAACACATTGCACTGATACACATTCTTGCCTCTTGCAGGAGATGGTGGCACACAACTGGAGGCAGCAACAGCAACTAACTGGACTGCTCTGAATATTTCTATCCCATAGAAGAGATGATACTGGCCATTATTTGAAGGCCATTGCTGTGGCTGGGGCACCAGTCATTCTTTCCCAGGTCAGATTCCTGACTGCAGTTTTTCTTTAGGCAGTATAGCCTGGGAACGACAGGCCAGTGAGCCTCACATCTGTGGTGGGTAAGTTGTTGGAAGGTATTTTGAGAGACAGGGTCTACAGGCATTTAGAGATGCAAGGACTGATTAGGGACAGTCAGCATGGCTTTGTGAGTGGAAAATCATGTCTCACAAATTTGATTGAGTTTTTTGAAGGGGTAACCAAGAAGGTAGATGAGGGCAATGCAGTTGATGTTGTCTACATGGACTTTAGCAAGGCCTTTGACAAGGTACCGCATGACAGGTTGTTGCATAAAGTTAAATCTCATGGGATCCAGGGTGAGGTATCTAAATAGATACAGAATTGGCTTCTTGACAGAAGGCAGAGGGTGGTTGTAGAGAGTTGTTTTTCAAACTGGAGGCCTGTGACCAGCAGTGTGCCTCAGGGATGAGTGCTGGGTCCACTGTTATTTGCCATTTATATTAATGATTTGGATGAGAATATAGGAGGAATGGTTAATAAGTTTGCAGATGACACCAAGATTGGTGGCATAGTGGACAGTGAAGAAAGTTATCTCCGATTGCAATGAGATCTTGATCAATTGGGCCAGTGGGCTTACGAATGGCAGATAGAGTTTAATTTAGACAAATGCGAGGTGATGCATTTTGGTAGATTGAACCAGGGCAGGACTTACTCAGTTAATGGTGGGGCATTGGGGAGAGTTACAGAACAAAGATTTCAAGGGGTACATGTTCATAGCTCCTTGAAAGTGGAGTCACAGGTGGACAGCTTACTTTGCCCTCTCCCCACACCAAAACCTTCTGTTCATCTATTTTCCTTTCAGGTAACCAAGAATGTCAACATGGCCAAGCAATGGAGGAGAGCAAGAAGACGTAATGACAAAGACACGCTGCCACTCATGTTCACACTCGCAGACATCCATTCAGATACTGACACTAAGTGCAATTTATGTACACAGAGAGGCTGGATTTGCACAGGGTGAGACACAGGCATTAATTTACTGCAACCAGATCAGAGGGATAAGTGGTCAAGATCTGTAGTCCAAAGATGTGCGGGTTAGGTTGATTGGCCATGCTAAAAATTGCCCTTAGTGTCCTGAGATGCGTAGGTTAGAGGGATTAGTGGGTAAATATGTAGGGATATGAGAGTAGGGCCTGGGTGGGATTGTGGTCGGTGCAGACTCGATGGGCCGAATGGCCTCTTTCTGTACTGTAGGGTTTCTATGATTTCTATGATCATGCACGTGTTCTATTGCAGAGCAAGTAGACAATGTTGGAGAAGAACAGAGCGTTGTCTGGGCCACAGCTGGAGTACTGTGTGCAATTCTGTTCACCACGCTATGGGAAGGATGTGATTGCACTAAGAGGGTTCTGAAGAGATTCACCAGGGTGTTGCCTGGAATGGAGCATTTAAGCGATAAGGAGAGACTGGATAGGCTTGGATTGTTTTCTCTAGAGCAGAGAAAGTTGGGGGGGGTGAGGCGGCGGGGAGGGGGGGGGGAGATATGATTGAAATGTATAAGATTATGAGGGGTTTGGACAGGGTAAAGAGGATGCAGCTGTTCCCCTTGCTTGAGGGGTCAATCAAGAGGAGGCACAGAATTAGGATAAGGGGTAGGAGATTCAGAGGGGATTTGAGAAAACATTTTTTCACTCAGAGGGTGGTGCAAATCTGGAATGCACAGCCTGGGAAGATAGTGGAGCAGACCATGCAAAGCTCCATTGATCTCTGGTGGGATTTTCTGGTTTTGGGGCGAGCAGAGCCAAAAAATCCCGCTCTAACTCTATGACTGGAATGTGACTTTAATGGGCCAGGCTAGATAAGGGCACACCCAAATGTTTGGTGCACCAGAACATCTGTAGTCAATGTCATAGAGTATAGAGGCGTCTAGCACTAACTCAGCACGAGGCTTTTAACAGAGCTCAGAGCCCATCTTCCCCAGCCTAATGAGTCCTGCACTAGAAGCCCAAACTGTAATCATGCAATCTCAGCTTGTTGCCAAAGGATCTCACATTACAATCATCAGTGTTCTGGATACTAGTGTGCAAAGGGATTTCTGAATCATCACAGCACTTCTGCAATCTGTTCTCCAACAGGTCCCTCGAGATGCTCTGGGGTATAGCATCATGTTGAGAGCTTTTGTCCCTCCTACTCTTCCTCCACACTCTTGCAATTTGACCTGATCTGTGTGGGGTCAATTTATCCTCCAATGCTCAATATATCAATAAAACTCTACTAGACCAAACATGTTTAGAAGGAACTGGTTTGTGCACACATTTCTAATTTGCCAAAAAAACTTCAGAACCAGCAAGACCACTCTGTGTGGACTACTGGAACTTTAGCAAGAATGAAAAAACACCCAGAAAATGTAGACTTTATCAATAGCCACCCGGCAACCAACCTGTAATAAGTTGTTAATGATCCCTTTAAATAGTGTTGGGGTGCGAGGTCCTTTATGCTGCTAGATGTGTGTTCAGCTGTAAGAATTTAGCAGAGAAGAGGCTGGAGTGCAGGGCTCCAAAATGACAGGCCTGGCAGTGATTCAGTGTTGCATGTCATGACCTGTCTATATTGCATGCTGTGAGGGGTCAGTAGGTTCACACATGTACTAATGCCTTTACCCATATGACATCCACTACACTAGGTGCCAAAACCATGTAAATGCGTTCAAAAATCACGCACTATTTCAGCCAATTTCACCCACTGCAGCAGCGGTGAACATTAAGATTTCTAATTCCCTCTCTGTTCTTTTATTTTGTTTTCAAATAATTTTATAAACTGGAGTGTGTAAAAGAGCCCTGAATTGAGAATTATTCAAAAAGCAGCTAACAAGTCAAATGATCGAAGAATGATTTTTAAAAACGCTTCCTTCATCCACAAATTGAAAATTAAAATATATTCCCTTTACATAAAACCAATCACTTCTACAATATTTCAATCATATCAATGGATTCAATAAAAACTGTGGTATAAGCCCTGTTTATGCACCAGCTATTTATTCACAGCTCTTGGTGAGCTGAAATAAATTATTAGTGCAAATGGTACAGACATATTTAGTGAATTAAACATACTCCTCTTGATATTAGATATAATTTAAACTCAGCTCCAGGTCAGCAAGTTTGCATTGAGTTGATTGTAAATATTTAATACACACCTCCTGCTGATGCCTGTTTGTGGCAGCTGAAAATAAAATGTGTAGTAATTTATTCAAAATTAATTAGACTAAAGCTACATATAGCTCCATACAGGTTAAATATCTGACATGGTAGGTGATAGTTTTCTTTAAAATCCACTGGAGAATGTCACCTCCTTTATTAATGTGGCATTATATGTACACTAGAAATATTCCGACCAGTGATTGCAATTGTTCCTAATTGATTGATGTAAGCTATCTAAAGCTGAGCCATTCATAACATTTTTGTTGAGACTGCGGTATTTCGAACAGGAAAATAGAAAGGACTTGTATTAAATGGTGCTGATCAAGTCTCTCCAGTGCCCTAAAGTATTTCATAGAGAATTTAATACTTTGAAATGCAAATGCCAGTTTTCCCACAAGAACCCACAAGCAGCAAGCAATTGAGCCACCAGTTCATCTGTTTTTGTTTGATGGAGGATTGTGAGAATTCCTTGCTCTTTTACAGATGTGATCGTCAATATATAGCAGCCAGACAGATAGAGCCTTGGCTTAATACTTCAAATGAAGAGCGGCACCTTGAACGACATGCGTTCTCTCTATAACATGCCGTGTTTGACAGCTTGGATTATGTGTTCAAATCTGGGACTGGGACTTGGCCCTTCAGCTTTCTAACTCAGAGTGCTGCCAACTAAATCGAGCTAATACTGAGTCAGAGACATCTGTTTCAGGCCCCGAAGTGGATCGTTATGTGGAAGGAGCTTACAAATACTGTGACACCAGCTGTAGTACTTTTTAGCAAAACAGAACACAACTTACATTTACGTATTGTGACTTTCACATAATAATATGTCCCACGATATTTCAAAGGAGCTTTATGCAACAAAATATGGCGCTGGGCTCCATAAGGTTTTATGCGGACCGATATCTAAAAGCTTGATCAATGAAGTAGGTTTTAAGGAGTGTCTGTGTGGCCTGTGCTTCAGGACCCCATCTACAAAAGTGTCAGCATTTTAAAAAGAGACATAAAGGGGCTGAACCCTTTCAAACCCTTTTGGGATGGCACGGTGGCACAGTGGTTAGCACTGCTGCCTCACCGCCAGAGACTCGGGTTCAATTCCAGGCTTGGGTCACTGTCTGTGTGCAGCTTGTACATTCTCCTTGTGTCTGCATGGGTTTCCTCCGGGTGCTCCAGTTTCCTCCCACAGCCCAAGGATTTGTGGGTCAGATTAATTGGCCATGCTAAATTGACCCTAGTGTCAGGGGGATTGGCAGGATAAATATATGGGTTTATGGGAATAGGGCGTTGGTGGGATTGTGTTCGGTGTAGACTTGATGGGCCGAATGGTCTCCTTCTGTACTGAAGGGATTCTATGAAACCAATATCTAATGCTTCCATGAACTGCAACCTTCTTTTTTTTTCCAGATTTTCAGGAGTAATAGGTTTAAGCTTTGTGCATGAATGCATATCTGAGATTAGGTTCTACATCTGAAGATGTACTCATAACATTTAAAGCATGCAAATGAGAATTTGTTTTACACACAAGTTTCAATGTTTATAGGTTGGACTATGACTTGATTTGCTTAGTTTATCCATAAATCCCTAGCAAAGCTGAAGGTGCTTTGAATAAATACATTGCTGATTGGTGTAGCCAAAGTAATTTCCATGGTTTTGAAAGATGGGTGATTGCTATTGAGAAGGAAGACCAGATTGGCACATCTGTCAGTAGGGCTTAGGCCAGCAAGTTAAACAATTTGCTAAAAAAATATACAGAGCAATTAGATAAGTACATTATAATGTCTCGGATAATAGTTCTTACAATATAAGTATCGTGGTATGCAGATAATTGTTTATTTCCGTTTGTCTCTAATATGTAATGCATTGAGGATAAGATGATTATGTCATTCATAAATAAAATATACAAGTATACAGAAACATATTTATGAACTCAGATTTAATAAGATTAAGTTTCCCTTGTTTTTGTTGGGAAAAAATCAGTGAAATTCTAGATTCATAAAGGATTTTCTGAGTGGGAGGTTGTTTAGACAGTTGGAGAAAAGTGCTGACTCCACATTTTTATTATAATAAGTTAATGTTTCTGCAATCTCTTTTGTTAATGTCTCAATATTTTATCTGAACACGTTAAAGAGACATGGGGCGGAATTCTAGCGGCTCGTCCTGCCCATCGAGCCGATAAAATTGCACGGGTCACGCGCAATTTCTCAGCTCTCGCGATTTCAGCAAGCAATATTGGCAAAATCATTGTAACTGATCATGAACTTTGAAACAAGTGAGTTTTTCATTATATCTTTTCATAGAATCCCTACAGCGTAGAAGGAGGCCATTTGGCCCATCGAGGCTGCACCGACAACAATCTCACCCAGGCCCTATTCTTGTAACCCCACGTGTTTACCCTACTAATCCCCCTGACACTAAAGGGGCAATTTAGCATGGCCAATCAGCCTAACCCACACATTTTTGGACTGTGGGAGGAAACCCACACAGACACAGGGAGAATGGGCAAATTCCACACAGATAGTGACCCGAGGCTGGAATTGAACCTAGGTCCCTGGTGCTGTGAGGCAGCAGTGCTAACCATTGTGCCACCGTGCCACCATTGATTTCAGGTACAATTTACTCAAACAGAGTCCTGTTCACAAAACATGCCACATCTTCAGGTTGAAAATTGGAGTTTTGACCAATTTTGCTAGGTCACAAATTGCACTAATTTGCTCAGGTGCAGAGCACAAGTAGGTAGGTTTTAAAAGTATTTTTCATTTCAAAAAATAGTTCATTGTCTGGGAAAATAACTGTTGTGCGCAAAGGAAGTTAATTATAATTTTGTATAATTTTTTTTAAAGGTGATTTTAAATCAGGTTACTCATAGGTGGGGGGTTGGCTACGGTTATTAAAATGTTCACCTTTGATGATAAATCCATTTTCAGCCGTACTCATAAAACTGCACCAGGTTACCTCTCTGAAATACACAAAGGAATATGTTTTAATGGAAAAATATGGAAGTAACAAATATATTCTGTTACACTGCCCAATGGCACTGGTTCATAAGATTTTGCTTTTGTGTTTTTATGAATGAACTCTATTGAAACAGTAATCAAATCGGTGCAATTTCTGCTACAATTTCCAAATTGCGGCCAAAGTATAGCCTCTAACCCAATGTGTGTAGTGTACTCATTTAATATGAATATTGAATAAGGTTAAATCGCTCCTTTGCAACTTCTGATAATTCTGTGATAAAGGCAGAATAATATATTATACTATCATTAATACCAAAATTAGTTTTGATTACTTGCCTTGTTATTTATTTGAAGGTGGAGGAGGAGCAGGATGGCCTAATGACTAAAAGATCTGTTCTTTCAATTATTGGAACCATATGTTTAAATAACGACAAAAGCAAAACGCTGCTGATGTTGGAAATCTGAAATGCATATTAAAAAAAACAGGAAATGCTGGAATCACTTAGAATCACTTAATCTGGAGAGACAAACAGAGTTAATGGCTCAGATTTCTACTGTCGAGGGAGGCAGCTCAAGCCAGGAAATTTCCTGGCTCGCTGCACCCACCTCGGTAAAACGGCTTCCGAACAGTGTGGTCTTCAGGAGGGTGCAGAATGGAGTTGAGGTTGTTGCTCCTAGAAGTGAAGTGTAGACAGCCAATTGGGTAGCCAAGATGGTTAAAAGGCCCACCACAGTGTTGTGGGGCTTGTAATCATCACCTCTGGCACTCCCTTCCGCACCTCCACTCCAACTCACATCAACACCACCTCCATGCCATCTCCATGCCATTTCATGCCCTCACCCAGTCCCAATGGCCCCTCATACCCTCCATGCCAATTCATGGCCCACTCATGCCCACTCACCCAGCATAACCTTTCCTGCTGTCAAAACAAACTACCTGCTAAGCTATCCTTTTAGGAGTCTGGGATCTCAGCTAAGCATACATAATGAGGCTTGCCTGAGAATCTGGATTCATTAAGGATTTTTTGAGTGGGAGGCTGTTTGGACAGTTGGAGAGAAGTGCTGACTTCGCATTTTTATTATAAGTTAATTTTTCTGTAATTTCTTTTGGTCAATGTCTCAATATTTATTTGAACACGCTAAGAAATATGGGACGGAATTTTACCAGTTCGTCCCGCCCATCGATGGTTGGAGTGCGTTGGTAAAATCACACGAGAGCTGAGAAATCAGGATCACGCCTGATTTCTTCACCCTTGCGATTTGATGAGAGCCGGATTTCCGGCGAGGTCAGCCTTTCTCCGGAAAGGGGCGAGAGGCTGAATAAACTATGCAACTGCATTATAACGTTTATTACCATGTGATTAGCGAGCCCGGTGCTCAAAGGCAGGGGTTCACTTGCCTTTATGGCCTCGCCAGGAGAGGTTCGCTCCAGCGAGAAAAGCCCCTGCCCCATGAACGTGGAACAGTCCTGTCGGCCTTGCCGGAGGCCATTGACGTCCCCTGGGGAGGCTGAGGGTAATGGGGGTACCCCTTGGGCAGTGCCAGCCTGGCAGTGGCACCTTGGCACCTGGGCAATGACCATGGGCAGTGCCAGGGTGCTAGATGCCCATGCGTTGTGGGGCTCGCGATCGGCCGTGGGCCCCCGCGATTGCGGTGGGGGGGGAGCTGGTTGAGGCTGCCTGCAGTATCAGGGGCCTGACAACTGACAACCAGTAGTAACAGGGAGGTGGAGGAGCAGATAGGGAAACAGATCCTGGAGAGATGCAGTAATAGCAGAGTTGTTGTGATGGGAGACATTAATCTCCCAAACATAGATTGGAATATCCCGAGGGTAAGGGGATTGGATGGGGAAGCGTTCATTAGGTGTGTTCAGGAGGGTTTCCTGACACAGCATGTGGACAAGCCTACAAGAGGAGAGGCTGTACTTGATCTGATACTGACCAATGAACCTGGACAGGTGTCAGATCTCTCAGTGGGAGAGCATCTTGGGGATAGCGATCATAACTCTATCTCCTTTAGGCTTGCATTGGAAAAAGAGAGGATCAGGCAAGCTAGAAAAGTGTTTATATGGAGTAAGGGGAAATATGAAGACATTAGACAGCAAATTAGAGGAGTAAATTGGAAGGAGGTATTCTCTGGGAAATGTACTGAAGAGAGATGGCAGTTTTTCCAAGGAATGTCTGTCTAGAGCTCTACAGGACAATGTTCCGAGCAGACAGGGAGGTGTTGGTCGGTTAAAGGAACCGTGGTGCACGAAAGCTGTGCGGGACCTAGTCGAGAAGAAAAGGAAAGCGTACAAAAGGCTCAGAGAGCTTGGCGAAGATAGGGATTTAGAAGGGTATACGGCTTATAGGAAGGGACTAAAGAAGGAAATTAGGAGAGCCAGAAGGGGTCACGAGAAGGCCCCGGCAGGTAGGATTAAGGAGAACCCTAAGGCGTTCTATAAATATGTGAAGAGTAAAAGGATGAGACGTGACGGAATAGGGCCTATAAAAGGTGAAGGCGGGAAAGTCTGTACGGAACCAGTAGAAATGGCAGAGGTGCTCAATGAGTATTTTGCTTCGGTTTTCACAGAGGAAAAGGACCTGGGTGGATGTACTGCGGGCGTGCGGTGGACTGAAAGGATTGAGTATGTGCACTTTAAGAAAGAGGTTGTGCTGGAATCTTTGAATGGCATCAAGATAGATAAGTCGCCGGGTCCGGATGGGATGTACCCCAGGTTACTGTGGGAGGCGAGGGAGGAGATTGCAGAGCCTCTGGCGATGATCTTTGCATCGTCGATGGAGATGGGAGAGGTGCCGGAGGATTGGCGGATTGCGGATGTGGTTCCTATTTTCAAGAAGGGGAATAGGGATAGCCCAGGTAATTACCGACCGGTGAGTCTAACCTCAGTGGTTGGTAAACTGATGGAGAAGATCCTGAGGGACAGGATATATGAGCATTTAGAGAGGTTTAGTATGCTCAAGAATACTCAGCATGGCTTTGTCAAGGGCAGATCGTGCCTTACGAGCCTGGTGGAGTTCTTCGAAAATGTGACTAAACACATTGACGAAGGGAAGGCGGTAGATGTGGTTTATATGGATTTTAGCAAGGCGTTTGATAAGGTCCCCCATGCAAGTCTTCTAGAAAAAGTGAGAGGGCATGGGATCCAAGGGGCTGCTGCCCGGTGGATCCAGAACTGGCTTGCCCAAAGGAGGCAGAGAGTGGGTATAGATGGGTCTTTTTCTAAATGGAGGTCGGTCACCAGTGGTGTGCCCCAGGGATCTGTTCTGGGACCCTTGCTGTTTGTCATTTTCATAAATGACCTGGATGAGGAAGCGGAGGGATGGGTTGGTAAGTTTGCCGACGACACGAAGGTTGGTGGAGTTGTGGATAGTCTGGAGGGATGTCAGAAGTTACAGAGGGACATAGATAGGATGCAAGACTAGGCGGACAAGTGGCAGATGGACTTCAACCCAGATAAATGCGTTGTGGTCTATTTTGGTAGGTCAAATGGGATGAAGGAGTACAATATAAAGGGAAAGACTCTTAGTACGGTAGAGGATCAGAAGGACCTTGGGATCCGGGTCCATAGGACTCAAAAATCGGCCCCGCAGGTAGAGGAGGTGGTTAAGAAGGCGTATGGTATGCTGGCCTTTATCAATCAAGGGATTGAGTTTAGGAGTCGGGGGATAATGATGCAGCTATATAAGACCCTCGTCAGACCCCACTTGGAGTACTGTGCTCAGTTCTGGTCGCCTCACTATAGGAAGGATGTGGAAAAGATTGAAAGGGTGCAGAGGAGATTTACAAGGATGTTGCCTGGATTGAGTAGCATGCCTTATGAGGATAGGCTGAGGGAGCTTGGTCTTTTCTCGTTGGAGAGATGAAGGATGAGAGGAGACCTAATAGAGGTGTATAAGATGTTGAGAGGCATAGATTGGGTGGACTCTCAGAGGCTTTTTCCCAGGGTGGAAATGTCTGCTACGAGAGGACACAGGTTTAAGGTGCTGGGGGGTAGGTACAGGGGAGATGTTAGGGGTAAGTTTTTCACACAGAGGGTGGTGGGCGAGTGGAATCGGCTGCCGTCAGTGGTGGTGGAGGCGAGCTCAATAGCGTCTTTTAAGAGACTCCTGGATGAAGCTTAATAGGATGGAGGGTTATAGGTAGGTCAAGAAGGTAGGGATGTGTTCGGCACAACTTGTGGGCCGAAGGGTCTGTTTGTGCTGTAGTTTTTCTATGTTTCTATGTAACTCTCTGGCTATCAGGCCCCTGCTGCTGCTATCGAGCATGTGCTGTTTTATGTCCCTTTTTAACTCCCAGCTCACTCTCATCCTGCTCAGTGGTATGATGAGTAAGGTGCAGATGATGTTACATTGACCTCTTTCTTTCCACCCTATTCAATTTCCTGCTTTCAGACATTCAGGAAGAGCTGTGTGCCCAGCTACAGTGGTCCCGCACAAAGGGAGGGAACAACAGCACAGTACTGAAGAGACCCTGTCACAACATCTCACATCGACAACCACCATCTCAGATGTGAGCAACTGCACACACATTAGAGGGTGGCATAGAGTTGTGGTGAGTCATGGGACATGAGTGGGATGCAGCCAGACCAAGAGGAAAGAATGGTTTGTGTGCCAACTCACCAGAGAGTGAGATTGCAGCCAAATTCGGTTACAGGGGACTTGGGTGAGGACCTTGACTGGAAGGTATATGGGTGCACACTTTTGAGCATGCGCACCAAGATGCTAGGTTCATTCCAGACTCCTGTCACTTCTCGGAGCACAGAGACATGTCGTTCCAAGCTGGTGGAGGGCAAGGAGCAGAGCTTCCCCTTCTCACAGCCTGTGCTCCATCTCCCTGCCATGTTGCAGAGCCAGGGGCACAGTCACTGCTGCCTCAATACGTAGTGCAGCCTCTGTGTGGACAGGTCCATAAATCCTGCACCATCATCATAGGATGCAGCCAGACTCCATGTCAAATCCGGAAACTCATTCAGCTTCCAAAGACCTTGCAATAGAAGAGGCTATCCAAAATTATTTTACCAACAAGGTGGATCTCTTTAAATAATGCCTGTGCTGGCCTCTCCTGTGGCTGAATGCTTGCTCCTTGGTGAATGATAAGTAAATTTGTCCAATAGGCCTCGCATTAGTTCCTATGATACATTCAGAAACATAAGGCACATGCAGGGGACTGACATGCAAGCGCCCTTCTCAAGCTGGTGCTCCTGGTGGGCTACACTGGCAGCAGTTGGCAGTGCGCATTACTAGGAGGGCAATCAGCTTCAGTGGCACTGTCTCCAGCTGGGCTGTGGATTGAACTTTCACACCTTTCATAGCACCAAGGTTTTTCCACAGACACAAATCTCACCAAGTGGCTTAATTCAGCAAAAAAAGAGACCCACAACAAAACAGTTGATGCACCAAAGAGCAATATAGTCAAAGATATATATCAGCTCACCAACTGTCCATCCATTGTCTGCCTAGCAGGTAGCTATAGCTGATTGGCTTGGGGTCATCAGTAACTAGGGGTAATTAACCCCCAAGGTTCATTGTCAGCTGAAGTGTGACAGCAGTTGAAGTATATCGACATCTAAGGTTCATCAGCATTTAAAATTCTTCGGCGGTCAAGGTTTATTGGCTTCACTCTGCCTCAAGCATTTGGGTTTTTATTCCCATTCTAATTTGAAACTATGTTCTGTCATCTTCCTATAATTAAATTTGACCAATATTCTCTGAGTACTCTTTGTTTTTTATTCATTTCTCATCATCTGTATCTTCCTCCTGTCAATGTGGTTTTCTTCACTTCCATAGCACCTGATCAATTCAAAGTGCAGACCCCATTGTGGTCAAATAGTTTTCAGTAGAAGAGGAAATGGCCAATTTAGAAGAAATTGGCCTCATTTATTTGCGATAATGTTGCCACATTAAGGATAATATTCGAGAGGCATGCGGATCAAGTGACCTGAAATGCCCTCATCATTCAAACCCATTTTGTGAACTTGCACACCACATCTGTAAGCTGCAGTATATAGCATCTACTAATGGAAAATAAATAAGAGCTTATTGAATATAAATGGGTCAGTTATAGGCTTTATATAACTTTAAGTGCCCATCTTTCATTGTTCAAGACAACTGAACATGTTCCATGGAGTAATTCACAGACCAAGATAATTCCTTATTAATGCAGAGTGGTGGTGGGTGCATGCTTTTGTGGGAAGGTAGTGATAAGGAATTAAGTGGGACACTTCCACTCCCTGTTCGATTCTGGCTATTAGCTCTTAACCTATCTGCTTGGTCGTGGTCACTGTTCTCCTGAATGCTGCGGACAATGGTCTGTTTGAGGTTGTGCGGTTGTTTGAAGGCAAGAAGTGGGGGTGTGGGGATGGCCTTGGGATCTTGGGGGATGTTCGTCTTCATCAATGACATGTTGAAGGCTCCAGAGAAGATGTTGTAGCTTCTCCGCTCCGGGGAAATACGGGACAACAAGGGTACTCTGTCCGCCGTGTTCCATGTTTGTCTTCTGAGGAGGTCGGTGCGGTTTTTCGCTGTGGCGCGTCGGAACTGCTGATCGATGAGTCGAGCGCCATATCCTGTTCATGGACTCATGGTGAACAATAACTGAAACAACTATATGATGACAGCAACAAGTTCCATCCCACCATCAGACTCACCATGGACCACTCTCCGGAATCGGTTGCATTCTTGGACACATGCATCTCCATCAAGGACAGTCACCTCAGCACTTCACTGTACCACAAGCCCACGGATAACCTCACGATGCTCCACTTCTCCAGTTTTCACCCTAAACACGTTAAAGAAGCCATCCCCTACGGACAAGCCCTCCGTATACACAGGATCTGCTGAGATGAGGAGGATCGCAACAGACACTTCCAGACGCTGAAAAATGCCCTCATAAGAACAGGATATGGCGCTCGACTCATCAAATCGACAGTTCCAACGCGCCACAGCGAAAAACCGCACCGACCTCCTCAGAAGACAAACACGAGACACGGTGGACAGAGTACCCGTCGTCGTCTAGTACTTCCCCGGAGCGGAGAAGCTACGACATCTTCTCCGGAGCCTTCAACATGTCATTGATGAACATCTTGCCAAGGCCATCCCCACACCCCCACTTCTTGCCTTCAAACAACCGCATAACCTCAAACAGACCATTGTCCGCAACAAACTACTCAGCCTCAGGAGAACAGTGACCACGACACCACACAACACTGCCACAGCAACCTCTGCAAGACGTGCCGGATCATTGACACGGATGCCATCAACTCACGTGAGAACACCATCCACCAGGTACATGGTACCTACTCTTGCAACTTGGCCAACGTTGTCTACCTGATACACTGCAGGAAAGGATGTCCCGAGGCATGGTACATTGGGGAGACCATGCAGACGCTATGACAATGAATGAACGCACACCACTCAACAATCACCAGGCAAGAGTGTTCTCTTCCTATTGGGGAACACTTCAGCGGTCACGGGCATTCGGCCTCTGATCTTCGGGTAAGCGTTCTCCAAGGCGGCCTTCACGACACATGACAATGCAGAGTCACTGAGCAGAGACTGATAGCCAAGTTCCGCACACATGAGGACGGCCTCAACCGGGATCTTGGGTTCATGTCACACTATCTGTAACCCCCACGACTTGCCTGGGCTTGCAAAATCTCACTAACTGTCCTGGCTGGAGACAATACACATCTCTTTAACCTGTGCTTAACCCTCTCTCCATTCACATTGTCTGTACCTTTAAGACTTGATTACCTGTAAAGACTCGCACTCCAACCATTATTTTGTAAATTGAGTTTGTGTCTTTATATGCCCTGTTTGTGAACAGAACTCCCACTTACCTGATGAAGGGGCAGCGCTCCGAAAGCTAGTGGCTTGTGCTACCAAATAAACCTGTTGTACTTTAGTCTGGTGTTGTGAGACTTCTGAGTGGGACCAGTTGATTCAGTCCAATATGGCACACAAGCACAGTCCGAGTAGTCTCTTTCTCTGTTGTAAGAAGTCTGGGGTAAACGATGCCCGCATTGTTTACCCCAGTCCAATGCCGGCATCTCCACATCATGTGTAGAGTTTACACATTCTCTCCGTGTCTGCACGGGTTTCCTCCGGGTGCTCCGGTTTCCTCCCACACTCCAAAGATGTGTGGGTTAGGTGGATTGGCTATGCTAAATTGCCCCTTCGTGTCAGGGGGACTAGCTGGAGTAAATGCATGGGGTTAAGGGGGTAGGACCTGGGTGGGATTGTGGTCGGCGCAGACTCGATGGGCCAAATGGCCTCCTTCTGCTCTGTAGGATTCTATAACCAGGCGTGATACGCGGAAAAAACCTTTTTACACAGCAAGCGAGATTGTGGTGGAGGCAGGTTTAGTGACTTTAAAAGGGGATTGGATATTATCTGAAGAGAAAATAATTGCAGAACTAAGGTGAAAATGCAGGGGTGAGTGGGACCAGCTGATTCAGTCCAATATGGCACACAAACACAGGCCGAGTAGTCTCTTCCGCTGCTGTAATGACTTAATGATTCAAAGATTCTATGGATTGCAACACTTTTTATTGTCAAGACAATATCGCATCATGGGTTTGCTGTCTAACCTTCGTGAACAAGTTAGGCTGAAATGCAGTAAACTGGATTTCTTAACCTGCTTTTTTTTTGCATAACTGACTTCAGCTTATGTTGGGTATCTTGAAGAGATTTCATTGCATATTAAATCGGGAATAAGTGATTCATTTAAAATTATAATTTGGTTCATCTTTTTTTTAATTACACAGTGCTGCATTTCAGAATGGTTTTCTGGGGCAGAATAATGACTACATCTGGATGAGAAAATTACCTCAAAACCAAATGCCTAATTTTGCTACTTCATTCACTTGATACTGTCAAGTTTAAAATTATAATTACAAGCTTTTTTTATGAACTGTATGTGACAGGATGATAGAAAGTGGAAGTTTGCTACAAACTTAAATATAACTTGGACTAATTTTACATTACGTTTTTGTTACTTTATTTGATATAATGCTTAATGTTGAAAATGTAAACCGGTTTCTAATTCACTAACACTGTACTGTACATTTCAGTGAAAAGAGTTTATTTAAAAAAGGATGAAGCTGGAAGCCACAAATATCACTTTTGAAGACAAAATATTTTAAACCATCGCTTAATCTGTCCACCCTATTTTAATTTATCATTCGTTTCCCAACTCATCTCTTACAGACTAGCTCAGCAACCATTATTAGAGGAAATAGTCTTCATGAAAAGGCATTTGATAAATCTGTTCATGGTGAAAAATTTAGAAGGATCATACATCATCTTCATCGCGATGATGTTGCACGTATGTGATGTGATGAAGAGCTTCAGCACTGTTTAAGTCACTGCTCACGTGTTTTGAAACAAATTATATAGAACCAGTGCCAAGCACGTTTGTGGGAATGTTGTGTCCCTTGAATGCTGCTCTACCATTAATCAATGTGTTGGATTTAAAAAGTGACAAAACAGATGGTAGAAGGGTAGAGATTACTGTTAATGTCTTATTGGATGTGTTCTTATCCTAATTCTTTTTCCTGATAAAGCAGCAGAAATCATCCTATTTATTTATCACAGGTAAGACTTACATTAACACTGCAATGAAGTTACTGTGAAATTCCTCGAGTCACCACACTCCGGCATCTGTTCGGGTCAATGCTCCTAAACAGCATGTCTTCTAGAATGTGGGAGGAAACTGGAGCATCCGAGAAAACCCATGCAGACATGGGGATTACGTGCAAACTCCACACAGACAGCGACCCAAACCGGGAATCGAACCCGGGTCCCTGGCGCTGTGAGGCAGCAGTGCGAACCGCTGTGCTACCGTGTCACCCCGAGTTAAAATAAATGGATATAAAATCTTAGAGAGCAATTCTTCATGGGCAGTTTCATACCATTGTTTGAGAGAGTTTAAATTAATTTGGCAGTAGGATTGGAAGAAGGATGTGGCATTAGATAGGATAAGCAAGCTGTACAGTAGATTGGGAGAGACAGGTAACACTCAAGTGAGAAATAATAAGACATAAGGTAGGGTCAGACTTGAAAGTAATACAATAAGATGTAAATTACATGTGCAGTGTATTTGATTCCTAGGGTTTAAAAAGAATACAAATAGTACAGTTAACAAAATAAATATAACAAAGGAAAATAAATAAGTGAATAATATAATGAATTAAAATACATTAAGGATGGCAGGACAAGTGATCTGTCAAGGCTGCAACATGTATGGATGCTAGTAGGATTTAGGGCAGCTGTGTCTGTAGTGTTGGGGCTCGAGGAGCTTTGGTTCAGAATGATTGAACTGGAGGCTGAGCTGCAGACACTGCAATGCATCGGGGAGAGGGAAAGTTATCTGGATGCTTTGTACCAGGAGGCAGCCATGCCACCTAGGATAGGATCTTCTGATTTGGAAGGTGGTCAGGGACAGGACGGTGTGACTGCAACTGCTACAGGTAAGGAAAACACAGTAAGAAGTCTCACAACACCAGGTTAAAGTCCAACAGGTTTATTTGGTAGCAAATACCATAAGCTTTCGGAGCACTGCTCCTTCGTCAGATGGAGTGGATATCTGCTCTCAAACAGTGCACAGACACAGAAATCAAGTTACAGAATACTAATTAGAATGCGAATCTCTACAGCCAGCCAGGTCTTAAAAGGTACAGACAATGTGGGTGGAGGGAGCATTCAACACAGGTTAAAGAGATGTGTATTGTCTCCAGACAGAACAGCTAGTGAGATTCTGCAAGACCAGGGGGAAAGCTGTGGGGGTTACTGATAATGTGACATAAATCCAACATCCCGGTTTAGGCCGTCCTCATGTGTGCGGAACTTGGCTATCAGTTTCTGCTCAGTGACTCTGCGCTGTCGTGTGTCATGAAGGCCGCCTTGGAGAACGCTTACCTGAAGATCCAAGGCTGAATGCCCGTGAGGGTCGCTTCATCCTGAAGGTTTTGTGGGATGGCATGGCTGCATGTCCACTCCGGCAGGAGGGATTCGTTCCTCCGGTGGGGAGGAGGGATCGCCCGCAGAGTGGCAGCGGAACCCCCTGCCCCCTCCCTTCCCACCAATCGGCCGCAGACTGGCAGTGGAACCCCCCCCCCCCCCCCCCGACCAGAGGATGACCGTCAGAGAGCCGCTCTCTCCACTTTCTGCTTTCTTTTCTTTCGCGCCCGGGCGCGCTCTGTCAGATTTTTTTTGAACTGCGCATGCGCAGTTCAGAGCTCCGATCGGTCCGCCAGCGCGAAGCCCCGCCCACAGTGCGAATCGGACCGGAGCCGGCAAAACCCGTATGGGCGCGCTGGAAAGAGGATTCCAGGCACGGATCTATTTGACGCCTAGATTCAGCACTTAGACTCAAAAATGGTAAAATCAGGCCCTGAGTCTTGGTCCTATAGAAAGTGGGTCTGGGGAATTAATAATGGAAAATAAGCAGATGGAAGATAAAGTGAACATGCATTTTGCATCATTCTTGATAATAGAGGATAAATGTAACATCCCCGAAATAGCTGTAAATCAGGATAATTATGATCACTCGGGAAATAGTACTTCGCAAATAGTTGGAGCCGCAGGCTGACAAATCGCCATGTCCTGATGGATTTCATAAAAGGACTTAAAAGATGTGGCTGGTGAGATAATTGATGCATTGGTTTTAGTTTTCCAAAGTGGCCTTGATTCAGGAAAGGTGCTGTTAATTGGAAAATAGCAAACGTAATTCCTTTATTTGAAAAGGGAGGGAGACAGAACCGGAAACTATACTCTCTGGCTCTATAGGCTAGTTAACATCTATCATACGGAAAATGTTGGAAGGTATTATTGACAGATTTTATGGCGGGGCACTTGGGAAAATTCAAAGCAATTAGGCAGAGTCAACGTTGTTTTGTGAAAGGGAAATTGTGTTTGAACAATTTATTGCAGTTTATTTTAAAGGAATTAGATGTGCTGTGGATAAAGGGGAACCAATGGATGGACTGGACTTACTATTCCAGAAGGCACTTGATAAGGTGCCACATCAAAGGTTATTGCAGAAAATAAAAGCTCATGGTGTAGACATTAACATATTGACATGGATAGAAGCCTGGCGAGTTAACAAGAAATAGAGGATAACCACAAATAGGTCTTTTTCTGGTTGGCAGGAAGTAACTTGTGGTATGCCACAGGGATCAGTGCTGGGACCTCAATGTTTTACAATTTACATAAATGATTTGATGAAGGGATTCAAAGTATGGTTGCTAAATTTGCTGCTGACATAAAGATGACTAGGAAAGTAAGTCGTGAAGAGGAGATAAGGAGGCTACAAGGGGATGTGGATTAAGTGCCTTGGCAAAAATCTGACAAATGGAGTGTAATGTGGGAAAATGTGAAATTGTCCATTATGGCAGGAAGAATAAAAAATAAACGCATTGTCTAAATGGTGAGAGATTGCAGAGCTCTGAGGTTCAGAGGGATCTGGGTGTCCTGGTGCATAAATCTCAAAAGGCTAGTGTGCAGGTACAGCAAGTAATTAGGAAAGCTAATAGAAATGTAGGGACCGATTCTCCTATCCCGATGCGCACGCTTTTGGCAGTTTCCAGCGCAGTCGGGACCACGCTGGAAACCGGCGGGAAAAGAGATAAGTGATTTAAATCTTTTTAAAATGTATTTTAAATGTGATTATCAGGCCCGGCACAGAACTTGCCGGGCCCGATAGCATCTCCCACCGCGCCAGGAGTATTTCACTCCAGTGGGGTTTAGAGTAGCTCCCCACATTTGTGGAACTAGTGGGAGACCCTGCTGGAGTGAAGGGGGGAAATCGGGGCCCCCAGGGGGTCGGACAGGTGGGAGGGGTGCCCCCTAGGCATGGCCACACTGGCAGTGCCAGCCTGTACCCCTGGCACTGCCCAAGGGGCAAAATGCCCATGCCCGGGGGCACTTTGGCACTGCCCACTGGGCATTGGGCAGTGCCAAGGGGGGTGGGGCCTATTGTGGGCACGGCTTAGGGTGCAATTGGTGGGGGTGGGGGGTCCCGCTGCCACTCTGCAGACAGGATCGGTCGGGGCTGGAGGAAGGCCAGCTATTGAGGCGAGCTGGGGGTTGGTCTGCTGCGGGGGGGTGGGGGGGGGTCTGCCGGGGGGGGGGGTCTGCCTTCCGGGAGGGGGAACTGCCTCCTGTCGGGGGGAGGGTCTGCCGGGGGAGGGGGCTGGAGGGATTGCCACTGCTGGTGGAGGGGGGGCGGGGGGGCTGGACATCGGGCGCTCTGGGATGTGGGGGGGGGGGGGGAGGAGGATGGTTGGAGCTGGCCCGGAAATGCGTGCAGGGGCCAAGGCGAGGGGGGTGAGCTGGAGGGACAGCACTGCGGAGGTCCTGGACTGGTCAGCAATCGAACTGGCCAGCAAACGGGGAGACTGATAGATCGGAGCCACTGCGCATGCGCAGAGTTCCAGAACTGTCAAAAACTGGCACAAATAGCACCCCCCCCACCCACCACCCCCCCTCCCCCCCCCCGAGTTTTTAATGATATTCACGATTGGGACCTCTGCAGTGCAAAGAATGGGGTGCTTTGGGTCTGAAGTTGCACTGAAAAAATAGTCATGATTTAGACCAGTTCTCTCGGCAATTCAGCACTTTTGGGAGAATCGCCCCCGTAATTGCTTATCGTGAAGGGAATTGACTACAGAGTAGCGAGGTTATGCTTCCGGTGTACAGGGTATTGGCGAGACCATATCTGGAGCACTGTGTACAGTATTAGTCTCTTTTTTTAAGGAAGGATGTAATTGTATTAGAAGCAGTTCAGAGAAGGTTTCCCAACCTAATACCAGGAGTGGGCAGATTATTTTTCTGGATGCGCCTCACCTCTCAGAAGATCATACAATACTTATACAGCATGAGAAATACTGAATCAATCTTAATTCATCCTTCAACTCTGCACTCTCAAAATCTGGGTTCTTTTCAAGTAATTTTCATCTCCAGAGCCCCTCAAATTGTATTTCCAGGATTGATTACATTTTGCACAAAGAAAGACCCAAGATCAGTCCTAAAATTAATTTGAACTTCTGTCCACTTACCCTGCTACTACAGTCAGGCTGAGAACATTAAAACAAAAGCAAAATACCGTGGATGCTGGAAGTCTGAAATATAAACAGAAGAAAATGCTGGGTATACTCAGCACGACTGGCAGCATCTGTGGAGGGAGAAGCAGAGATGACGTTTTGAGTCTGGATGACTCTTCTTGGTGATGCTAATGGGCTACCAATGCTGAATTCCAACTCCTTTAGAACAAGTGGGAAACTAAATTCAGAAATTCTGGTCATTGATGAGAATATTTATCATAAGAGCTGTTGGGGGGTGAGCTGGAGGGACATAGAATCCCAACTGTACAGAAGAGGCCATTCGGCCATTGAATCTGCACCAACTCTCTGACAGAGTATGTTATTCAGGCTCTCTGCCCTGCTCTATCCCCATAACCCCACACATTTAACGTGGTGAATCTATCCAAGCTGCACATCTTGGGACACTAAGGGTCAACTTAGCATGGCTAATCCACCTAACCCGCACATCTTTGAGCTGTGAAAGGAAACTGGAGCACCTGGAGGAAACCCACGCAGACATGGGGAGAATGTGCAAACAGACAGTCACCCATGGCCAGAATTGAACCCTGACGCTGTGAGGCAACATTGCTAATCACTGTGCCACTAATGTTTTTCAGGCTTGGGAATCAAAGTCAAAGGCGCTTTGTAGAGAAAGCACCAGAAATGCTGTGGTGAGAAAGATGTCGATACTCCAGTTGCTGGATATCTGCGTTAAAAAGTCAAAAAGTAGAATTAAGAGCAAATGATCAATCTTTGATCACAGATAATAGAGGGATATAATGATGACTAGGGGGGCACAGTGGTTAGCACTGCTGCCTCACAGCGCCAGGGACCCAGGTTCGATTCCCAGCTTGGGTCACTGTCTGTGCGGAGTCTGCATGTTCTCCCTGTGTCTGTGTGGGTTTCCTCCGGGTGCTCCGGTTGCCTTCCACAGTCCAAAGATGTGCGGGTTAGGTGGATTGGCCATGCTAAATTGCCTCTTAGTGTCAGGGGACGAGTAGGGTAAATGCATGGAGTTATAGGGATAGGGCCTGGGTGGGATTGTGGTCGGTGCAGACTCAATGGGCCAAATGGCCTCCTTCTGCCGTGTAGGGATTCTATGATTCCATGACTGGAGAAGTAGCTGAGTAATATGTAAGCTGGCAGTCATGACTGAAGTATTTCCATAAAGCTATCAGAAAGACGTGCAAGGCATGTTTGATGAAATTGAAAGATAGCAGTTAAGGCTGAATCCTAACAAATATGGGTCATCCACTGGAAATGGAAGGTTTCAATCCAGCACCACTCACTTTTCCCACAGGAGCTGAATTGTAGGTGAGAGTTATGATGGAGTAAGTCCTGCATCTCCATGGTACCTGGAGCACAACAACACTAAAGATTCTCCTGTCAATTTTCAGAGCTGTGGTATTAGCCGATGTATCCAATAAGCAAAGAAAGAAGCCTTCAATATCTCTGGTGTATTCAGATTACAAGCCCCACCAACAAGTTTTCTGATAAATAAGATAATTCAAATGCCTATTTTTCTTTTTAGCTTTTAAATTTCAGTTTTGATTCAACTGTGGGACGTGAGGCGACTGTGTAAACATATTGGAGATTACACTCTCTTCTTCGAAAAACCTGCGGACTTAGTTCTTAATGAGAAAAGTATTCACATGTCAAGCAAGTAATGTATCTCTTGAAGTGTCCCCAAAGTAAGAAATCATGGTGATTACCGTCTGCAACACTTTTTTCAATCATGGAAGCGTTCAACGTATCTTCTCAAATATGCTCAAACTGTACTGTCACACTACCACACAAATTTATATTTTGTGCTTTCATAATGCGAATATCACAGGTATAGATCTGGAGGGAAATGCGTGGATGAATGAACATTCTCTGGTTAGTCATTAAATGTGATCTGAAGTGTAACAGCAAAATTGACAATAGGTATGTTCCATTCTCTTGAGACCAGAGTTACAGACATTGCTTGGAAAAGGGCCCTTTCTCCACTGAAGGATATCGACAAATGGAAGATAAATGAAAAAGACTGGTGAGCTAATTTTTCAATAATAGCAAACAATGTCGTGCACCAAATTAGAAGGATGCAGCACTGAAATTACAAAAGGTCAGTGAGACAAGTAAGCAGAATGACAGATGCATCTTAATGCGCACAAGTATAAACTATGCACCTGAGTAATAAAAGAGACAATGGGTGGGATTTTCCGGCCATGCTCACGCCCGACGCCGAAAATTCACGCCCGAGGTTGATGGACCTTTCCACAGTCCGCGTCCCACCTGCTCTGATTCCCGTTGCGGGCGGAACGGGAAAATTTGCCCCAATATGCATGTTGTGTGAGGCTGCTAGGGGGTAGATACCATGGGCCCGATTCTCCCATTGCAACCCGCAGCTTTTCTGGCAGGTCCGGTCAGGAGAATCGTGTCGTTGGTCTTTTTCCGGGATTTGCGCATGCACCGGGAACGCATGCACATCTCCCAGAGTCGGAGAACAGTCACAGTCCAGGCCACGCTGGAAACCGGCAGGAAGACAGATAGATGATTTGAATATTATTTTAATATGTTTTAAATGTGATTATCAGGAACTTGCCGGGACCGATTGAATCTCCCACCCCGTTAGGAGTACTTCAGTCCAGCGGGGTTTAGAGTAGCTCCCCACATTCGGGGTCCCATAAGGGGTCGGGCAGTGAGGGTGGTGTCCCCTGGACATGGGCACCCTGGCAGTGCCAGCCTGACCCCTGTCACTGCCCAAGGGGCAAAGTGCCCATGCCCAGGGGGCACCTTGACACTGCCCATCAGGCAGTGCCAAGGGGACCACTATTATGGGTGGGGCCTAGGGGCAATCTGTGGGGGTGGGAATTCCCGCTGCCACTCTGCATGGTGATTGGTCTGGGCTGGAGGGAGTGCAGCAATTGGGGCGGGCTGATGGTGGTGGTCTCCTGAGGGGGGGCGGGGGGGCCCTGCCTCCCGGGGGGGGAGGGTCTGACCCTGGAGGAGGGTTCAGCGGGGAGGGAGGGTCTGCCGGGGTGAGGGAGATGGGGGGGGGGATCGCCACTGCGGGGGGGAGTGGGCTGGACATCGGGGAGCTCCGGGGCGTTGCGGGCGGGGGGTGCTGGCCTGGGAATTGTTGTGGTGGCCGCGATCGGGCCGTAGGGGGGGGGGGGGTGGCACTGCGGGGGTCCCGGGCTGGCTAGCGATCAGGGAGACTGACAGATCGGGGCCACTGCGCATGTGCAGAGTTCCGGAACTGTCAAACTCCAGCGTGAATAGGCCCCGCCCCCCCACTGGGTTTTTAATTAGATTCACGATTGGATGCGACTGTGCAGAGGGACCTGGGGGTCCTTGTGCATGAATCGCAAAAACTCAGTTTGCAGGTGCAGCAGGTGATCCAGAAGGAAAATGGAATGTTGGCCTTTATCACGAAGGGGATGGAGTATAAAAGCAGAGAGGTCTTGTTGCAATTGTACAAGGTACTGGTGAGGCCGCAACTGGAGTACTGTGTGCAATTTTGGTCCCCTTATTTGTGGAAGGATATATTGGCCTTGGAGGGAGTACAGAGAAGGTTCACCAGGTTGATTCCGGAGATGAGGGGGTTAGCTTATGAGGAGAGATTGAGTAGATTGGGCCTGTACTCATTGGAGTTTAGAAGGCTGAGGGGAGATCTTATAGAGACATATAAGATAATGAAGGAGCTAGACAGGGTAGAGGCAGAGAGATTCTTTCCACTTAGAAAGGAAACAAGAACTAGAGGACACAGCCTCAAAATGAGGGGGAGTCAGTTTAGGACAGAGTGAGGAGGAACTTCTTCTCTCAGAGGGTAGTGAATCTGTGGAATTCTCTGTCCATTGAAGCAGTGGAGGCTACCTCGTTAAATATGTTTAAGTCGCAGGTAGATAGATTTCTGATCAATAAGGGAATTAAGGGTTATGGGGAGCGGGTGGGTAAGTGGAACTGATCCACTTCAGATCAGCCATGATCTTATTGAATGGCGGGGCAGGCTCGAGGGGCTAGATGGCCTACTCCTGCTCCTATTTCTTATGTTCTTATGTTCTTATGGATCTCTGCAGTGCACAGAGTGCGGAGATCTGGGATTCGGGTCTTAGTTGCACTGAAAAAACTGTCATGATCTTGAATAGTTTTCCCACCAATTCAGCACTTTTGGGAGAATCGCCCCCCATATTCCTCCAGAGCTGTATCAAAATCCTTGAAATACAAGTGTATTTAAAATTGCGTTGTGCATTTTTGTCCCTTTCCAACTACCATACACACTTGTATCAGCAGATAGTGTCTAGAAGGATAATAAAGGAATCGTGTTTTAACAGCATGTACAGCAGTTCTGCTTCTCACTGAATCTTACAGGGGGTAATTTTGAGCGGACACTTTCTGTCCACCGGAATGGCATGCTCAAAATCCAGAAAGCGCGATTCACACAGGTGAGATTCCAAGTTCTGATCTTCCCGGCCCCTTGCCGGCGGAATGGTATTAAAACGCACCATGGGACCGCAGAAAGCTCATTTTAAAACATTAGAATGTCACTAGCAAGCACCCTCTCCAGGACCTTCCCCTCCCCCCCCCCAACCCCACTTCACCAGATATTCAGCAGGTGTGGAGGGGGGGGGCGGGGGTAGGGGGATGGGCTCTGGGGGTGGGGAGGGGGAGCAGCAGTGCCTCCTTACTGTGTCACTGGTGTTGGGGGGAGCGCATAGCGCTGCCATTCTCACACTCCACAGGGATGAGGCGCCAGGTGAGTGCGGTGGTTCCCCAAGCTTGGTGGCATCAACACACAGGGCGGATGTAGGCTCTGTGGGTGAACAAAGTGACGTTTAATGCTAAACATTCACTACAATGGTGATATATATACACTAATGTCTATATTCACCCATGCCCACTAAGTGCCAACAGTTTCTTAATCTTCCTTATCCTCATACTAGGTTTAGGTGCATCTCCAGGATCCACAGCTGAGGTTAAAGCAGCCTGCTGACTTCCATGCTCTGTTGCCTGGGTGACTGGGACCTTGTGGGTCCAGGCCTGCTTTCGGGCAGCACGGATGCTTGATTGCTTCCCTTCAGTGTCAGGAGCTGAAGATGTGTCATTCACAGGGAGGGGGGTATCAGATGGGCTGAAGATGCCCAGGATCCCATGGCTGGAGGACTCCAGCCCAGGTTGTACTCCTGTCAATTCTCTTCTCTTTTGGTTCCCGGAGGCCCCTGTCTCTTCCATGGGATGGAGGGGCAGCTGGAGGGAGATACCAGAAGCCCCGCCATCCTCTGGCGCTGACACTTAATTCCCACCAGTGCCTGCACCATGCAGCCAGAGCCCTGAACCATGGAGCTCACACCTCAGACATGGAGGCCATGAGCTGAGCCATGGTGCAGACATCTCTTGCCATGGAGTGCACCAATGTCTTCACTACAGACCCCACTCGAACAGTGTTGGCTTCAGTGCACTGCAGTGACGGCACCATCTCCTCAGATAGAAGGCGATGGGACTCCTCCAATCGGCCTTGACTCCAATGATGGCTGTTGTCATCACTTCCTAATACACGCGACTCTGCCTTTGCAGCTCCAGCAGCTGTGGGACGGTTGGGCCTAGGGACACATCATCGGCAAGGATCTCAGCAGAGAGCTGGCCTCCGGCATCCCTCCGAGTGCCAGTTCCCTGGGACAGCCCTGCCTCTGCCGGCTGTGGATCTTCAGCTGTGAGGTGCTCACCAGTGAGTGACCCAGAAGCCTGTCTACTTGATGAACCCACCGAGGTGTATCTGTGCTGGTGCCGGGTGCGGATGACAGCTGTGACGCCTCTTCAATGGTGGGGTTGGAGAAGTCCCCCTCTGAGCTGCTGGAGTCTGGTGGATCCAGGGGATGCGAGGATGATCAGCTTGTTCCGCTGCTCGGCCTGCAAGAGGAGAGAGATGGCATCAGTGCATTACAGGGATACAGAGATAACATTGATTAATCATTTGAGACTTGAGGAATGGTAACATATGTGTTGAGGATTTTCATGTTTATCTGCTGCCCATAGGAATTTCCAATATAAGACGTCCCTGTCATCAAACCTTCACCATTGCATCTCCAGCCTTACAAATGATGCTGGAGGTTCAGTCACTTACAAGTCTTCAAGAGATGGCCCAATACAGACTGATATTCAATTCCCCAGCCTATCTTATAGCCTTACCAATGTACCCAGAATGCTTTATAAATGGAAGTTACAATTGTTTTGGCACATTTCTGTCATATAAAAGGATTCTACCCAAGTGAAACTGGAGCTATGAAAATGAAATTAACCAGTGGAAAGTAACCTCCCCATGACCGGTGGCAATAGATCCTGGAGGACACAGATCACATCTAGCACTTTAACCCATGAGAAAGATATTTATCTCTTAAATATACCACTCACAATCTAGACCATTTGCTTTCTCACATGTGTGACATCTACTTGCAGGAATAACCCATGTAATTATTACTTACTGAAACTGTGAATTTGTTTTTCTGCATTGTGAACCTACCGATATTTCAAGTACAGCAGCATCTTTATAGACCTCGGGTAAAACAGATAATTACAGTAATTTATATTTTGATTTTCAGTCTAACAAGAATAATTGGAATATAATTTAATTTTCATAATAATGAAATTAAAAACAGATTTAAAATCCTAGTATGTAATTACATCTTTATAAATTCAGTTTAACCGTACAATGTTTCATTAACTGGATTCCTAATCGCTAAGGTAGGGACATGTTCGGCACAACTTTGTGGGCTGAAGGGCCTGTATTGTGCTGTAGTTTTTTCTATGTTTCTATGATTCCTGGCCCTCATCATTAGAAAGCTTGAGTTCCTCTATTTAAATATCCTTCAAAATAAGTGAAGCATGAAGACTATCGCAATTTTAATGTAGACATCTATAGGAAAGCACACTCTCCAATGTAATTTTTATTTGAATTTAACATCAATTATTTCACAGATCATGGAAATGATATATTGGATGCTATTTTCTCGCGGGTGTGATTGTCTCATCCTGGCAAAGGCAATGAATGGACTTTCCAAAGGTTGCATTTTCTGTTCCCAGCTTGCCATAACAGGGCCATAAAATTCTGCTCATTAAAATACACCATGAGGTCCCATTCTTGATGGAAAGGTCTCAAAAAAAATTTGGGGCTGTATTTACTGACCCTTTCCCCCGGCAGGATCTTCTGGTCCCACCGAAGTTCACCCCCCACCTCCACCCTCCCCCGCCCCACCTCCCCCCACCCCACCTCCCCCCCTCCCCCACCCCACCACCATGGTGAGTCCCCGGTAGTGCGGCTGGTGAGCAACATGAATGGCCATTGATTCTGATGGGACTGGAAGATCCGCCTCCATCGCTGGAAAGCCCCCAAAGGGGAGGGGTGAGGGGAGGTGCCAGAAAATCCTGGTTTTATCCCAATAATCATTAATTTCACAGGCCACACAATGCTTGAATCGTCAAAGTCAGGAGATGGGATTTTCCGGCCTCGCTTGCCCTGGAACTAGAAAATCCCACCTGAAGTCAACGGACCTTTCCATGTTCCGTCCCTCGCCCGCTTCAATTCCCGTGGCAGGCGGGATGGGAAAATCCGCCCCGCTGTATTTTGCCTGGCTTGCCAAAAACCCACATGGGACGGAATAAATGGAAAGATATCTACTTTAGATTCAGCTGTGAGACTTAAATATCCAATTCATATCTGGACAGGAGTTAAAACTTTCCCAAGGTAACTCTTGTCATTTTCAATACCTTTCTCTGAGATGAAATGGAAGGAAGCCAATTACACAGTTATTTAACATCACTGATGTGATGATGGATGACCCACACGGCCAGTCCCAACATGACTGAAGTTCATTGTCTGAATTAAAAATGGGTCCACCTGCTGTACATACAAAGAACAAAGAACAAAGAACAATACAGCACAGGAACAGGCCCTTCGGCCCTCCAAGCCCACGCCGCTCCCCGGTCCAGGATTGAATCCTGAATCCAGGATCCCCGCCCAATTTTCCAGCCTATCTACATACCAATATCCTATCCACCGAGCTGTCCCTCACAGCTACGATGCTTTGTTCATCACAACCTATTAACTCACCCCCAACCCCCCATTCCAGACCATGTGATCTCCAGGGAGAGGCGAAAACCCAGAGTGAAAACCCCAGGGCCAATATGGGGAAAAAAAATCTGGGAAATTCCTCTCCGACCCCCTGAGGCGATCGAAACGAGTCCAGGAGATCACACTGGCCCTGATCAGAAAATGCTTCCCAACCCTATTCATTTCCACTTCTGCTTTATGAACACCATCTGAATTCCCTGCCCCCGAGACAGGTTCCCAACTATCCGCAGTCTCGCTCTGTACTGGCACCAGCAAGATGATCATAGAATGAAGCCTTGAAACGAGAAACAAAGAACAATTAGCCCGCGCCGCTCCCTGGTCCAAACTAGACCACTCTTTTGTATCCCTCCATTCCCACTCCGTTCATATAGCTGTCTAGATAAGTCTTAAACGTTCCCAGTGTGTCCGCCTCCACCACCTTGCCCGGCAACACATTCCAGGCCCCCACGACCCTCTGTGTAAAATATGTCCTTCTGATATCTGTGTTAAACCTCCCCCCCTTCACCTTGAACCTATGACCCCTCGTGAACGTCACCACCGACCCGGAGAAATGGAGAAAACGTGAGAGTGATTCTCCCAAAAGCTGGAAAACTGTTCGAGATCACGACTGTTTTCTCAGTTCAACTTCTCACTTGAATCTCCACGCTCTGTGCACTGCAGAGGTCCCAATCGTGAATCCCATTAAAAACCTAGGGGGTGGGGGAGGGGGGCTATACGCACCGGAGTTTGACAGTTCTGGAACTCTGCGCACGCGCAGTGGCCCCAAACTGTCAGTCTCCCCATTTGCTGGCCAGTTTGATCACTGGCCAGCCCGGGATCTCCGCAGTACTGCCCCTCAATCCGCACCCCTCCCCCCCTTCCCAAAGGCCCGATCGCAGCCACCACGACAATTCCTGGGCCAGCCCTGACCCCTTCCCCCCCCAATCCCAGAGCACCCCGATGTCCAGCCCACCTGCCGGGGTGGGTGATTACCCCCACCCCCCCCACAGGCCCCCCACCCCCCGGGGTCAGAGGCCCCCGAGAGGCAGGCCCCCCCTCCGGCAGACCCCCCCCCAACCCGCCCAATTGCTGCCCTCCCTCCATCCCAGACCGATTGCCATGCAGAGTGGTAGCGGGACCCACCCCGCTCCCATCGATCACCGCTCGGCCCCATCCACAATAGGCCCTGCCCCTTGGTACTGCCCGATGCCTGGGCATGGGCACTTACCCCCTTGGGCAGTGCCACAGGGCACAGTCTGGCACTGCCAGCGTGCACATGTCCAGGGGGCACTTGCCCTCCACCGCCCGACCCCCTGGGGGACCCCGATTGACCCCTCTCCATTCCAGCGGGGTGTCCTGAATGTGGGGAGCTACTCTAAACCCCGCCGGAATGAAGTACTCCTGGCGGGTGGGAGATTCGATCGGGACCTGAAAGGTCCTGATAATTAACTAATAAACATATTTTAAACATATTTTAAAAAATCAAATGACTGAACTGTCTTCCCGCCGGTTTCCAGCGTGGTCTGATCTCCGACTGTTCGCCGGCTCTGGGAGTTGCGCATGCGTTCCCGGCACATGCGTGAATCCCGGAACAAGGCTGGCGACGCACATCTCCCACCCCGACCTGCCAGAAAAGCTACGGATCATGATGGGAGAACTGCCCCCCCTTATTTCTCACTATGCATTTACTATCAAACAAGAACAAGTTATCAGCAACACAATTTTTAACAGTTAAGCATGGAATAAGAACAGAAAGTGCTGGAAATACTCAGCAGGTCTGGCTGCTGTGGAGAGAAACTAAGTTAACATTTTGAGTTGAATATCAGAACTGAATGAGGGTGGACAGGTGGTGGGTTAAATGTCATTGAAAGGAGGGAGAGGGGAGAAGAAAAGAGAAATCCTGGCAAAGAGGAGAAGATGGGAAGGATTAAATGACAAAGTTGTCTTGGAAGGAATGGCCAAGAGAGTGGCAATAGTCAAACTAAAGAGACAAAGCAGTTGTCCAGAGGGTAAATGACAGAATAATGAACAGATAAGTTTGAAAGCAAAAACATGAAAAAGGAGATTAGAAGCAGCAATATCAAAAAGGCAGTATCAGAATGCAGGACAGAATTCATGGTCTGAAGTGGTTGAAGTCAATGTTGAGTCCAAAAGGCTGTGTAAAGTGCTCAATCAGCTGCTGTCCCTTGGGTTTGTGATGAGCTTCAATGGATCACTTACAGCAGGCCAAAAGCACAAACATGAGAACTGGGAAGTGAATTAGAATGGCAAATAATTAGAAGCTCAGGACTGAGCTCCGGGACAGGGCTCCGGGACAGGGCTCCGGGACAGGGCTCCGGGACTGAGCTCCGGGACAGGGCTCCGGGACAGGGCTCCGGGACAGGGCTCAGGGACTGAGCTCCAGGAGAGAGCTCCGGGAGAGAGCACCGGGACAGAGCTCCGGGACAGAGCTCCGGGACAGAGCTCCGGGACAGAGCTCCGGGAGAGAGCTCCGGGACAGGGCTCCGGGACAGGGCTCCGGGACAGAGCTCCGGGACAGGGCTCCGGGACAGGGCTCCGGGACAGGGCTCCGGGACAGGGCTCCGGGACAGGGCTCCGGGACAGGGCTCCGGGACAGGGCTCCGGGACAGGGCTCCGGGACAGGGCTCCGGGACAGGGCTCCGGGACAGGGCTCCGGGACAGGGCTCCGGGACAGGGCTCCGGGACAGGGCTCCGGGACAGGGCTCCGGGACAGGGCTCCGGGACAGAGCTCCGGGACAGGGCTCCGGGACAGAGCTCCGGGACAGAGCTCCGGGAGAGAGCTCCGGGACAGGGCTCCGGGACAGAGCTCCGGGAGAGAGCTCTGGGACGGGGCTCCGGGACAGAGCTCCGGGAGAGAGCTCCGGGAAAGGGCTCCGGGACAGGGCTCCAGGACAGAGCTCCGGGAAAGGGCTCCGGGACAGAGCTCCGGGACAGGGCTTCCGGACCGAGCTTCCGGACCGAGCTTCCGGACCGAGCTTCCGGACTGAGCTTCCGGACCGAGCTTCCGCACCGAGCTTCCGGACCGAGCTTCCGGACTGAGCTTCTGGACTGAGCTTCCGGACTGAGCTTCTGGGCTGAGCTTCCGGACCGAGCTTCCGGACCGAGCTTCCGGACCGAGCTTCCGGACTGAGCTTCCGGACTGAGCTTCCGGACTGAGCTTCTGGGCTGAGCTTCCGGACTGAGCTTCTGGACCGAGCTTCCAGACTGAGCTTCCGGACTGAGCTTCCGGACCGAGCTTCCAGACCGAGCTTCTGGGCTGAGCTTCCGGACCGAGCTTCCGGACCGAGCTTCCGGACCGAGCTTCCAGACTGAGCTTCGGGGATGAACGTCCAAACTGAGCTTCCAGACTGAGCTTCCAGACTGAGCTTCCGGACTGAGCTTCCGGACTGAGCTTCTGGACTGAGCTTCCGCACTGAGCTTCCGCACTGAGCTTCCGCACCGAGCTTCCGCACCGAGCTTCCGGACTGATCTTCCGGACTGAGCTTCTGGACTGAGCTTCCGGACTGAGCTTCTGGGCTGAGCTTCCGGACCGAGCTTCCGGACCGAGCTTCCAGACTGAGCTTCTGGGCTGAGCTTCCGGACTGAGCTTCTGGGCTGAGCTTCCGGACTGAGCTTCTGGACCGAGCTTCCAGACTGAGCTTCCGGACTGAGCTTCCGGACCGAGCTTCCAGACCGAGCTTCCGGACCGAGCTTCCGGACCGAGCTTCCGGACCGAGCTTCCAGACTGAGCTCTCTTCCACAAATGCTATTTGCTGCTGGATCAGTTGTTAATTTTAAAACTGATATTGATAGATGTTTGTTAACCAAAGGTGTTCAGCAATATAGAGCAAAGGCAGATATATAGAGTTCTGTCACAGATCAACCCTGAGGGCAGCAGGGTGGCACAGTGGTTGGCACTGCTGCCACATAGCACCAGAGACCCGGGTTTGATTCCGTCTGTGTGGAGTTTGCACATTCTCCCTGTGTGTGCGTGGGTTTCCTCCGGGTAATCCATTTTTATCCCCACAGTCCAAAGATGTGTGGGTTAAGGATGGTAAAATTGTCCTTTAGTGCCTCAATATGTAAATTAGGGGGATTAAATACGTGGGGTTATGGGGCTAGGGTCTGGGTGGGATGCTCTGTCAGAGAGTTAGTGCAGACTTGATGGGCCAAATGGCCTCCTTCTGCACTGTAGGGATTCTATGATTTCACCTCATGGTGGAATTGGCCAGAAGGGCAGAATGATCTACTCCTTTACCCATGTTCCTAAGATAAGTTCAGAGACAGCATGATAGGAAATAGGAGAGAAACCAGATAAACAATATTGTAAATGCTCAACCAAGCAGCAGATAGCACCACTTGCACTGAAAGATTCCCGGGTTGTTGCGATATCAGTTCGGATAGAATCTAGTTTGGTAATCGTAAATCATTGGCCAATTACACTATCTGTTCAATGCACATGGCAAGCAGAGCAAACTCTATCTTACTGTCAATGAATTATCTCTTCCATTGTGCCACATATCGTGGGATTTTGTTACAAACGGATTGAATAAAAAGTATTTACATCAATCCAGGTCAACAGATGCAGAGCTGCTGGTCCCTGTAGTAGTTACGGCAGTTCAGTTCCATGCCAGAGTGCTCCACCATTAACATGATGTTTATAATCAGAGAACTGGCACAAAGATGCCTGGAGTTCAGCTAACAGTTTTTTCACAGCCTTTGTTGATTTCCAAATGGCCTATGATTCAATCAATTGCAAGGCTTTATGGTCACTGCTGCCAGCAGGAAACATAATGTCAATAATTGAATTGTTACACAATGACTTCAATAACTACATTCACACTGGAATCCAGCTTGACTTTGTATTCTGTGACAGGTGCAGTGTTCATTTAGGATATGTTGTGGGTTCAGAATTCCTCATTGCAGCCACAAGCCGTATTATGATGGCGACAGTGATAGAGCCAGTGGCTGGGATTCACATTGGTGACACTTCTATTGCTAGCTTTGTGTTACAAATGCTACAATTGTCTGAGACCCGCAGTTGTCTGTCCAAGGGACTGTCAACTTTGAAATGAAAACAAACCGGCCTGCGAGGAAAGCAATGTGTTTCAACTGACTGGACCAGCTTGTCTAAAAGTTAATAATGTAACTGCGAACAATGCCAAGCGGTAGATCTACTTTGGTAGAAACATCGACTGTCACAATATTATTATAGAAAACAGCCAAAGAATTGGCTTTGCCTTATCCATCATGTCTGGCCATCTGTGCTGGAGGGGAATGATCAACCTGTAGACATTTCATTGGAACAGAAGAACATTCCAGACATTTCATTGGAAGTCTGTTCCAGCATTCAGTTGAATCATGACTGGTCATACCCAGGTTCTGTAATCTTTGATGCCCTTGCCTAACAAAAATCTGCCAATCTCAGTTTTGACATTTTCAATTGACCTCCCCTCAATTGCTTTTTGTGGGAGAGAGCTTCAGATTCCCACCATCCTTTGTGTGGAAGAGTACTTCCTGACATCTCCCCTGAATGGCCAACTCAAATTTTAAGATTATGTCCCCTTGTTCTTGAGTCACCAACTACATTTTTTTGTTTTTTGTGACAAACTCATAGCGGGCTGGATTTGAACTGTTTGATAAGCTAGCAGCAAGGAGCCCAGGAGCGCCTTGAGGAATCTGGATATTTCAGCAGTCTGTTTGTCAGTCACTTTTCAACATAGCCATGACATTAGCAACTGACTTCCAAGTTTCCTACCCAATTAGTGCGATTGGCTATGACGATGACCCTCAATTAGTGCAGTGGGATGTAATGATGACCCTCAATTAGTGCAATGGGATGTAATGATGACCCCCCAATTAGTGCGATGGGGTATAATGATGACCCCCAATTAGTGCGATGCAGTATAATGATGATCCACATGAGTCTATCTCAGAAGAACTATTTAAAGAAATTCTGATAAGATTAAAGTTGAAGGACTGTGCAATTGTTTCCAGAAAGCAAGATACTGCAGAAATGTACTCTCAACAATGGAAGACTACAACCTGCTTTACTGAGGTCTTCCATGAGCTAATAGTGTGGGCTGTCAGGGCCCATGAGGGATTTACTTCCCTGGCAACTGGAGGAAGAATTCTGTCACAATGAAGAAGGCAGCATGGTGGGAATACAATGTTACGTCCCCGAATCCAGTGCCAGGAAAGGTTTAATGATCTAATTAGGTCAGGAAAGGTGAGTGATGTGGCACATCCAATTGTACCCTAATGTGCATCTATACCCAATGCCCTCACTCTACTTTCACAAGCTTACTCCTTTACATCACTCCTCATAGAGAGACTGGTGCACCTGCAGAATAACTTGCTGTGTCACAGATCTCCATCTGACCATTGGTACTCACTCTCGTCTTAATGCAAAATCAGACCTTTCCCCAATCACACACCACAGATGCAGTCAATCCATCCACTAAACATATTCCATTATTCTCACTCATAGGTTTCTTCTTTCCCTCCTTGCATGAGAGAGTGCAAAACACGAGGGAGAGGCACAGAACCAGAAGTGGACGTCCAGTCATCTCCATAATGACTGGGGTATAGAAGGAGATGTTGGAGATGAGGTGAGTCCCAACACATCCAACCATCAGGGATGGAGAGATGGGAGTCTCCAGCTACCTGGCGATGGAATTAAATTACACATAACCACATGGCAAACGACACTTACTCATGCTGAATGATGAGATAAGTGAAATAGAATGGTAAGAAATTAGGAAATGTAGATGTACAAAGGGACCTTGTCCATATGTCACTGAAAGCTAGCATGCAGGTGCAGCAAGCTATTCAGAAGGCTATTGGAATGTTAGCCTTTATCGCAAGAAGATTTGAATCCTGACGCAGTGAAATCTTGCTTCAACTGTACAGAGGCTTGGTTAGAGCACACATGGAGTATTGTGTGCAGTTTTGGTCCCCTTATCACAGCGAGGATATGCCACAGGGGGAGCGCAATGAAGGTTCACCAGATTTGTTCCAAGGATGGTGTGACTGTCTTATGAAGAGAGATTGGGCAAACCGGGCCTGTACTCTCTCGAGTTTCAAATCAAGAGAAGTGAGAAAATTGAAACCTACAAAATACTTTAAAGGAATAGACAGAATGGACGCAGGTACGATGTTTCCCTTGGTTGGGGAATCTGGAACCAGGGGACACAATTTGAAAATAAAGAGAATGCCACTTACAACCAAGATGAGGAGAATCTTTTTTGCACAGAGGGTTGTGAATCTTCAGAATTCTCTACCCCAGAGGGCTGTGGAAGCTCAGTCATTGAAATAGAAAATGATAGATTTCCGACTAACAATGGGCGGATGGTTCCTAGGTAACTAGGACTACCAACTGATGACACTAATTAGGAGTCAAGCCAATGATGCAATCCATCCGTAATCCAATCAAAGTAACCTAACAACAAGAGCTGTCACTGAGCCCTGAGCACTTAATGGATTTTTTGCCTGTCATGTATTCAACCCCCTCAATTCATGCTGTCCCTTTTCCTTGCATTCACTGGCAAATTCCATAAAGCCCAGGAAACCACTGCACTCAGAGTTAAATTCCAAAGACAAGTTAAACTAGCTGCTATGTGCTTTTTTACATATCCTCATCGACAGCCCATCTCTCCCGAATAGGTTTCCTGCTCGCGATCAAACACATTGAGGTTAAAGGCAGAGGTCAGCAGTTTCTGCTGTCACTTCAACGCACCATCAACTTCGGCCTTTTTAACTGGCCCTGGCTGAAATTTCCTGCAACCTTCGACAACATGCCAGGAGGCGGGAATACAGAAATAATGCAGAAAGGCGTGGGGGAGGGGTGCCTGAAGTCTTCCCTCCGCCATGCCAATTTGCCAGCAGCAGGTACTGGCAGATCAGGTTGCCAGTTAAGAGGCCATCATTAAAGTGGCTACTTATTACCTCTGTGAAAATGTTGTCCAGATTGGGAGTGGAGGCCACATAAGAGACCACTCAGTGAAATCAACTGGCCTCCATTGGGTCCCTCCTTATGGGCACTCCATGACCCAAGCAGGTGGTCCCTGGTGCCATCGGCACCACGGGTGCTCAATAACACCTGTCCCAACCCCCCGGAAAGCAGGCCCCAACATCTCCAAACCCCACCTACCTTTCTTTGTGCGTGCCTCAGTCCACTGAGGTACCCTTTCCTGAGGGCCTTGTCACATACGTTCGAACAACTGTCTAATTACATGCATTTCCACTCAAAGAAAGGCCTTTGATCAAAAGACAGGATAAAGGCATGGGAGTTCGAGGGCAATCAGTGCAGAGATTATAACAAAAAAGGAGAATTTCGTTTTCAAGTCACCATAATAATCACCAGTCACATGAAAGGTTGGAAAACTTCTGAAAGGGGCAATTCTTCACGCAGAGGGTGGTGCGTGTATGGAATGAGCTGCCCGAGAAAGTGGTTGAAGCAGGGACAATAGCAACATTTCAAAAGCATTTGGATAAGTACATGGATGGGAAAGGATTAGAGGGATATGGGCCAAATGCGGGCAATTGGGATTAGCTGGGAGGGCACCATGGTCGACATGGACTAGTTGCGCCAAAGGGCCTGTTTGCCTGCTGCATTGCTCTGTGACTATAGGTGGAATTCTTCTGCCCTGCTGCCACAGAATCGGAGTGGGTGAGGGGCAGACAACGGAAATGTCCCTTGACCTCGGGTGGGATTTTCCTCGCTTGAGCGAGGCCATAAAATCTCGCCCTATGACTCTAAAAGAAAAATAAGATCAGTAAGCAATATTGCAAAGTTACTGTTCTCCTTTAGACTAGTCTAAATTACTTGAAATTCAGTTGAAGATTACTTTCATGCGATTTGTTATAAGGACAGTTTAGCAATGTTTATGGCACTTACCAAACTCACGATCATTTTTTACAGAGAAAAGAATATATACAGGGAAACAAATAAACTTACACACATTCCATAAACAGCTTCTGAGTCGTGAATGAGAGTTGCTGAATCTCAGCCAAATCAATTACATCCAAAATGATGTTATTTATATGCAGATACATTTTGTGACCTCAAAGTATGAACTCTCCATTCAGCATCAGGGTTAATATTAATCTAACTTAAGAAACATGACAGGAAAAAGTTATGCTCCAGGAATCATTTGCAAATAATTTGGAATACTGTATTTAGAAATATTGTAACTGAACTCATTTCCTTTTCTGATACTTTCAAAAGCCAACAAACCATGCCTGAAAATTACTTCCAGCTATTAGATTCACCCAATGCCTTCATAATCCAGTTCACCAGATTTTTTAAAAGATCACCTCAAACTTTATTATAAGTTTAAAATATTAAAGGATTTAATTTTAACAAAGAATGCCAAACCAATTTGTCAATGTTGTAATAGATATTGGCATTATGCTCTCCTCCACATAATGCCTCAATTGGACAAGATATTAATCATAGCCCCAAAGTTCTTTGAATGAGAAAGGGGTGCAGCATATGCACTAACTGGGAAGTGGTTAATATTTTGGGGAAGATCCTCCCTCCTTTTCCCTCAAGGTCAAACATTGCAGCGAAGTGGAGGACATGCTTCTTCCAATTGTCTCCACCAAAGATCCCACGAGTTCTGCCTTTCCCGTGACACATAGAACATATACTTACATGCATGGGTGGCACAGTGGTTAGCACTGCTGCCTCTCAGTGCCAGGAACCCGGGTTCAATTCCGGCCTCGGGTGACTATCTGTGTGGAATTTTTGCATGTTCTCCCCGTATCTGCGTGCGTTTCCTCAGGGTACTTTGGTTTCCTCCCACACTCCAAGGATGTGCGGGTTGGGTGGATTGGCCGTGCTAAATTGCCCTTTAGTGTCAGGGGGATTAGCAGGGTAAATACCTGGGGTTACGGGCATACAGCCTGGGTGGAATTGGATGTAGACTCGCTGGGTCAAATGGCCTCCTTCTGCACTGTAGGGATTCGATGATTCTATGATTACACAAGTTTAGAGGTGGGGTCCGAATAAGTGCCACCCTTTTGGGTAATCTGCAAGATGTTTTCTCAAGTTCAGCATTTGCAGTTTCTCCCATTAGCAAACCTTTCACATTCCCATGATCTGAATAGTGAGATCTAAAGAGTTTAGTGGAGAAACCTTACTTTACGCACAGACTAAAAGGGTGTATTATGTGCCATAACTGATTCTACTTCCTTTGGTTTGTATATCAACCTAAACTTCAGCTCCACCAGCTGGTATCAGGTGAATGAAGAGTAAACAGTCTAACACAATAAACTGTATATTTTTCTACTATCCACAAGGCACAACAATGGTAAAGATACCTTTTCCCTATATAGGCCTTGAAATTCCAATGGATTGGTTGAGTTGAAAGCCTGAGAGCTATTTGAGCGGCGAGCACAGTTGGTATTGGGAATCGATCCGATAGTCTCCGAATCCTATTGAAGTTCCACTGTCAATTCTAACAAGCAAGAGTAAGAGAAAATGCATCTATTTCGAAAGACTGTTGCCAGCAAAAGGATGCAATTGGAAGTTGATGACATTATTTATCCTAGCCCGAGGGGCCATCAATTTAAGATATGCCATTTTAAAACAGGGGTAAGTTAAATTAGTACATAAGCAAAACCGGTGCAGTATTAATATTAATTTTAAAGTTCCATTATGGTATTATACAGAGTCCAAATTTTATTTCGGAAAGGTTTCTTCTGTCAATTTTTTGTTCTTTATTCTTGAGGATCCGATCTTCATTGGAAAGCTCTCTTTTTGACTGAAGAATTCAATATTATGAGCCAAGGTGCAAAGGCACTTTGAAGAACAGAGCAGTTTTTAAAGTTTATTTATTATTGTCACAAGTAGGCTTACATTAATGCTCAATGAAGTTATTGTGAAAATCTCCTAGTCACCACACTCCAGTGCCTGTTCGGGTACACTGAGGGAGAATTTAGCATGGCCAATGCACCTAACCAGCTCGTCTTTCAGACTGTGGGAGGAAACCTCAACACCCAGCGGAAACCCACGTGGACACGGGGGGAACATGCAGACTCCTCACAGACAGTGACCCGAGCCAGGAATCGAATCCGGGTCCTTGGCGCTATGAAGCAGCGATGCTAACCACTTTGCCACCATGCTGCCGGGAGAGCTTTGTGCTGCAGTTCTAAGAAGCTGGAATCCTCTTCCTCTCCACTATTGGGATTATGATATTAGTTTGCAACTGATCTTAGGTGAACAAATCTTATGAAATTATGAATATCCTTTAACCCATGAGGGAGGATCCTGAACATACTGTAAGCTGTCCAAAATGGTGTCCTGGAGATTGATCTTGGAATCAATAACACGCTGTTTTCCCCATATACTGTCATCCACAACTCAATACTGGCATATTGAAGATGCGTGCCCCTTGGCCTCTATTCACACCAGCATAAAACTGATTCTGCAGGAAGCAGGCAGAGGTCTCTGTAACTGCAATTCACGGCAGCCTCTCAGTGTTGTGGATAGGCCATCTTTGATATTGCCCTCAAGGAAAGCACTGCACTGTCAGCCATCTGCCATCTGTCTCCTGAGAGGCTTCGCAGTGCCTTCCTACACGTTTGATGCTTTGTTAGAATTCTTCTTTTCACAGCGAAGCACTGAGACGTTCTTCAGTCAGAGGCTTCGCTCAGGCACATGCTGCTCCCTTCCCAATATCTCAGCCTGTAAAAAAAAATGCAAGTTCAGTGAGTGAGGCAACATCTACGGAGATAACAGATGAGACATTTTGGGCACGGAGCCATCTTTACAGTTAGGTGATATGTTTGGTGAACAGCACTGAAAAAGTAACAGGAAAAAGAAAGGTAGAACGTAGAAGATAAGCAACAAAACCACACAAAACCTGCGTTCTGTTCCTTTTTAAATGGTATCATCCAATTTGTATATTCTCCACGCGTTCATGTCAGCCACCAGCAGGGTTTCCCAATCTGCCACAACGGGCACCAGCGGAAAATCCCGTGGGAAATTCACACCAGCATAAAACTGATTTTGTGACTGATCACCCTTACAAAATACAAAAAGATAAAACTTATGAATCAAAATGAGACAAAAATACCTTTTTTGTTATCATATTACTCTCTCTCTGTCTTATGGTCTGTACTGCACTGCCTAAGCAGTGCTCATGAGGAATGAAGCTTTAAGCATTATTGATCTGAAGAATTGTTTTCTATTGATTTGTTTTGCACAGAACATTGTCTAAATACATGTGGGCCGAGGTTCACACATTGTCCCCTCTATGTGCTTTTTTTTGTGCATTTGCAGTCATAATTACAAGTTGCATTTCTACAGTAAGCCTCAGTATGGACACTGTCCCAAGTGTTTCACAGGGGAAAACAGGTGCTGAGTTCAGGACAGATTTAGGAAGAGGGACCAATAGATCTGTCAGGGAATGATAGCTCTGTCACACTGCTGCAGCGGGTAATATGATGTCAATCAGCTGTTTCAACTGATTCGACGCACGGTTTACAAACTTGGAACAGTCAAATCTGCACAATGGCCACTCGCGTGCTGACAGTAACATCGGTGGAACTCAACTAAGTGAGGATTCAGCACGATTACATCCATCAGACAACCATGCTCTGAGTGATGCCTCCTGTTACACTGGTCCTTGCCATGGATGAATCATCTCTCCTTTCTTTCATACACCCATTCGGGGAGCAGCAAAAGGGTTCCATCACCCAGTTCCTGGACCACAGAAGGGGAATCTACAGATACTGATATTGTTGGCCCCTCACAGTTCTCACCCACACCCTCCACCAGTGCAGATACACACCTCAATAGGACCAAATTCTAGTGTCGCTTCAGGGTCACAATCCGGTGAGCACATTGCACTGTCCGATCCACAGCAGGCGGAGGCAGGGACATGCCAGCACTCGGAGGGTTGCTGGAGGCCAGGAAGTTGCTGAGTCTGAGTCAGGTAAGGAGCCTCTGGACTCGGTCATACCTCAGTTGCTGGAGCTGCAAAGATAAGCTCAGGAATATCAGGAAAGGATGTCTGCTGCATTCGGAGTGTAGGGCATGATGGAGGATTGTGTCTATCTTCAGGCTGAGGTTATGCCACCATGCCAATGCACCAAGGTCAACGTCAGTAATGGGGCAACCGCCATGGAGACCTTTGTCCAGGTTATCGGTCCTGTGCTGCTGCAGGAGCAGTACTCCATTGCTGAGGCACTGGCTGGCATCCATCAGTGTCAATACCAGAGGCAGGTGGGGCTTCTGGAGTTCAGTCCAGCTGCCCCTCCCTTGGGCACCATAGGGAGGAGGATCAGTCGGGTGCACACTCTGACTCTGGACATGTCCAGCCTTTCCAAATCCTAACTTCCTGTGACCCCAGCAGCTCCAGCTCCTCAGGCTGGGGTGAGTAGCACTGACATGAGGTGGGACCCAGTAAGCAGGCCGGGGCCCTCCGGGTCTTGGCCCTCCAGAGTATGCCTGCCAAAGTCATCACAGACAAGAGGGTGCAGCAGTTAGCCTCCGCCTCTGCTGTGGATATTGGGGATTCAGCAAGACATAATAGCAGGCTTAGAAAGGCCAAGAAGGTCTTAATGAATAGCAATTATTGTTGACCATTGTAAATATATTCCCATTAATGTCTCTTTGTCTATGGCTTCTTGTTATGGTGACCCCTTCCCCACCCTCAATCCCACATCTCAACTGCATTCCTGAAAGATGAAGGTGAGGTAATGAAGGGACGTGATGAAGCCTACCAAAGGATCAAGTATAGTTAAAGTTCATGTGCCCGCTGTTTTTTAAAGTTTATTTATTAATGTTACAAGTAGGCTTACATTAACACTGCAATGAAGTGAAAACCCCCTTGCTGTATCTCAGCAGCGTCTCCACGATATGACCCTCTTCATAGAGCATGTGTGTGCTGAAGATCACAGGCGTGTCCTCACAGCATCTTATCATCATCCTCTTGGAATCCCATGGCAATGAGGGCCTCACAAAATGGCCAGCCTTGCTTGGCCAGAGCAGCGGCCTCATTGCCTCCATCTTTGCATTCCAAGACCTCAGTATCCTCATCACCTTCGACTCCCCCTTATCGGAGGAGATGTGCAGTTCTTCCATCTCCTCATCATTCAGGTCCTCCCCCCCTTGGCATCAACAGGCTGTGTCGCACACAGCAAACCAAGATAAAGCATAATAACCTTCTGGGGAGTGTATTGGAGTGCTCCATCAGATCTGTTGAGGCATTGGAACCTCTTTTTCAGGATACCAATGGTGTGCTCCACCAAACTCCGGGTCGCAACATGACCCTTGTTGAACCTTTTCTCAGCAGGTGTCCAAGGCTGCCACATGGGGGTCCCAGGAAGATATCAGGAATCTTAGACCTGCTGCGGATGAACACGGACAGTCATGGACACTGTCTTTGCAGGGACATTTGCCAGTGTGGTTGAGTGGATTTAAACTACATTATCAGGGGGATGGAAACTTGAAGGCAGATTTGGATAGGGCAAATTCAGAGCTAGGAAGCAGGGGGAGACAGAAAATTAGCAAATGTCTGTAAAAAACAGAAGAAATAAAGGTTGAAAGGTTTAAAGCATAGGAATTTGTCAGTGTTGAAAAGGTATTTATTTATAGTGAGGAGTATAGATAACAATTCCAATGAGCTGAGGGCACAGGTAGACTCATGGCAGCGTGATATCATTGCTACAGCTTAAAGATGGGTAAAATGGCCTCTCAACATCTTGGGGTGTATGGTTTTCAGGCTGTACAGAGAGGGGCCTAAAAAAGGAGCGCGATTGGCATTATTGCTTAAAGAATCAATTACAACTTTGAGGATAGGATTTTGAGGGATAAGGGGGTATCTGAGGTCTGGGGGTATGGTCGGGCCTCATTAGAGGTGGGAGGGGTGGGGCTCGTACCTCAAGAGGCATGTGTAGGATCTCAGGAAGGCTGTTGGAGATGTTAGACTCGGCTGGGGGGGGCGGGGGCGGTGTCAAACCTCGGAGGGGAGCTTGGCGGGGAGAGAGCATTGGACCTTGGGGGTTGTTGAACCTCGGTGGGTGGGGGTCGGGTCGGATCTGCCTGGTGAAGTCAGTTAGGTGGGGTGAGGTCATGTTGGGGGGTTGCGGGGTGTGACGTCGGGTCGGGTCATGGGGGAGGGTTGGTCCTTGAGTAGACGTTGGAGGTGAGAGCTGAGCCTGCAGTAGGAGGGGAAGAATCCCATGCGGGGGAGTTGGGGGGGGGGGGGGGGGGGAATCTCATGGGGGAGGGTTAGGGAATATTGTGGGGGGAGGGGGTTAGTCAAGCGGTAAAGGGGATCCAGTTGTTAGTTTGGGTGGTGGGGGTGTAGGGGAGCGGTGGGGGGAGACCCGTGGCAGGGTCGGTCGTGATCTTTACAAAAAGTTACAAGAGCTTTTAATTCTTCTAACTTTTTTTCGGTAACTATTTGTGTGAACCAACCAACAAAGTTTTTTACTCTGTCATTTGATGGGATGTGAGCATCGCTGGCTAGGCCAGCATTTATTGCCCATCCGTAGTTGCCCTTGAGAAAGTAGTGGTGAACTGCCTTCTCGAACTGTTGTGGTCCCTGAGGTGTAGGTACACCCATAGTGCTGTTAGGAAGGCAGTTTCATGATTTTGACCCAGTGACAGTGAAGGAACGGTGATATATTTCCAAGTGAGGATGGTGAGTGACTTGGAGGGAACCTCCAAGCGGTGGTGTTGCCAGGTATCTGCTACCCATGTTCTTCGAGATCTTGGCGGTTGTGGGTTTGGAAGGTACTGCCTGAGGAGCCTTGGTTAGTTCCTGCAGTGCATCTTGTAGACAGTGCTCATGGCTGTGACTGTTCCTCGGTGGTGGAGAGATTGAGGGGGCGATTCTCCTAACAAAATTCTAAATGCTGAATTGGTAGGAAAAATGGCGTAAACCATGATTGTTTTTGCAGTGGGAGTTCAGACTCGAATGTCTGTGCAATGCAGAGGTCACAATCATCCTGGCCAGCCCAGGCCAGGTCCCTCGCAGTGCTGCCCCTCCAAACATCCCACGGCCCGATTGTGGCCCACACAAGCATTCCCAGGTCAGCCCCAGCACCCCACCCCCAATCCTGGAGCGCCCCGATCTCCAGCAACACTCCCCCCATCAATTACGATACCCCCTCCACCCCAGCAGACTCCTCCCCCCACGGGAGGTAAACCTCCCCACGGGAGGCAGACTCCCCCGGCAGACCACCCCCCTCCAGTCCGCCGTGATCGCTGGCCTTCCTCCAGCCCCGACCGATCTCCATGCAGAGTGGCAACATGACCCCCCCACCCCCACTGATTGCTCCTAAGTCCCATCCACAATAGGCCCCGCCTTCTAGTCCCCAACCCCAGCTGGTCCCACCCCCTTGGCACTACCTAGTGCCCCCTGGGCATGGGCACTTTGCACCTTGGGCAGTGCCAGGGGCACCACCCCCCCCCCCCCCCCCCCCCCCGCCGGCTGATCCCTGGGAGGTGGGGAGGGGGGGGGGAGGCGCTCGAGTGCCACCCCCTTCACTCCAGCGGTGTCTCCCGCTAGTTCCCCAAAAGTGGGGAACTACTCTTAACCCCGCCAGAGTGAATTTGTACTGAGTGGGTGGGAGATGCTATTGGGCTCAGAGAATTCTGTCCCGGGCCCGATACTCACATTTAAATTACATTGAAAATAGATTTAGCGGGTCAGACTGGGAGAATCGCCTCCTGAATGTTTGTAGAAAGGGTGTCAATCAATCAGGCTGCTTTGTCCTGGATGGTATCGAGCTTCTTGAGTGTTGTTGTAGCAAGGGGAGAGTCTTCCATCGCACACTTGCCTTGTAATGGTGGACAGGCTTTCAGGGGTCAGGAGGTGAGTTACTCACCACAGGGTTCTTAGTCTTTGATTTAAATCTGTGACTTAAATGGCATTTTCGCATGTTTCACAGCGGAGAGCAAGTGCCCACCAAAAGTTTCCAATTGCCATGCAAACCTCACAGCTGTGAAGTTCTGAGAGGGGTTCTCCAGTGCTCCTTCCAGGGACTCCCCTCCCCCAATCCGATGCTGAGGAGCTCAATGGTTACGGCCCACACTATTTCAATGCAATTACTGAGCTGGAATCTAGGGGCTGCACAATGTGAATGCCATTGGAAATCAGAAGAGGGTCAAACATCTTAGCAATATCCCCGAGTTGGTCCTATGAACCTTGATGCACTTTTCAAGTGTTTTCTCAGAAGTTCAGTCTCAGGAGATTGTGTCTCAGCTGTAAAGTTTTGGAGGATCTCTATTCACTGCAGGAAGCAGGTTTAAGATGTACAGCTCCATCTGTGGCAAAGAGATTGACCCCAGCTCTCAGCTTTTACACTACAGGGATTTGCTACAGATCAACAAAGTCGCTGTGCATTCCTTTATGAGGAAAGTCAGCAATGCCCTCTTTGACAGGGCAACTTCGTTTATACAACTGACAGCAGTCCCAGACAGAGGAGCAAGAGGATGATCAATCTTTTTTACATTGCTGTATTTCCCAGGGTCTGGCACCATTGTGAACATTATTTCTCTCAAATGTATGATGTATGTGATCCCAAAAAGTCTTCCATTCCTTAAATTTGCAGCTCATTTGCAATGACAGTGTAGTTTCTTGAAAGTGAATTCATCATATTGCAAACTGGCATTTTTTTATATGCTTCATCAGTTCTATTTTCACAACAATGGTAAAGGTTAGGATGACTATTAGGTAACAAACGTTAGCGGAGATTTCCAAGGCTCATGTTACCGCTTTGTAGAGCCACCAGTCCTGCAGTCAAGCTTTATAATGAAGTACACATGAACTTTCCTTTAAAGATCATGGGGAACGTGAGGGTTGTACCACTGGGACGGCCTACCTCTGAACAATGCTGGGACTAGTGTTCTTGCAAACTACATAACTAGGGAAGTAGATAGGGTGTTAAACTAAATAGTTAGGGGGGCGGGGGTGTGGCGGCACTGGTTCTGTAGACAGGATATGTGGACTTAAAAAGCAAAAGGATATGACAGCATTAGAAGGCAACTATTTAGGTAATGTACCCAGAGCGTGAGCAGGAAGGAACAAATAAGGTCAAAGAGGGGGAAAATGCTAAAAAGGCAAAATTGATGGTTCTTGAGTTAAGAGCATGTAACATTCAGGACAAAATAAATGAATTATTTGCACAAATTGAAGTTAATGGGTGTGATCTTACAACCATACAGAGATGTGGTTACAAGGAGATCAAAACTGGAAAGTAAATATTCAGGGTATATTTCAGACATTCAGTGTGGCTTTGTAGAAGATAAAGGAACACAAAATCTATCTTTTCCAAACATTGGCAGAAAAAACCATTGAAATGCAAAATGACTTCTGCTGATGTTTTATTGATTATATCAAAACATTTAACACAATCACCCCATAAAAATGCTGGAAGACATTAACATCAAAGGGAACAATTTTTGATTAATCAGGAATGTTTAATAGTGTCAGGTAGTAATGATCAGATATGAAAACAAATTTGGTGACTGGAAGGCAATCAAAAGAGGGGTTAGACAAGGCTGTATTTGTCAACCTGGCCATTCCCCCCTCTACAGTGAATGCATTCTCAGATGAATTGAAGGGTTGAAGTGTGTAAAGACATCAACAACATCCACCAGGCCGACAACACCTCACAACAATACCTGAAGACGACTAGCAAAAGTCAATTGATACAGTTGTAAAGAAAAGTGGTAGATACAGGCTTACACTCAACTGCAAACAAACATAGACTATGGTAATTACAAAGAGAAAGGACATTTCTGTCTACACCACCACAGTAAATGGAAGCAAGTAAAACATGTCAATAAATTCAAATATCTCGGAACCTTAATAACATCCAAAGTCAAAAGAAATACTGAAATCCAAAAAAGGATTGGAGAAGCCAAAAATATTTTTCCAAAATTAAGCAACATTCTCAGAAATGTCAGTCTTGAGTCGTGAAAAGAGAATCCCTGTACTAAAATGTTATATGTCCGCTCACTAATGAATTACGGATGTGAAGCTTGGAGCAATGGGAAAGAGACGGAAAATAACATCAACAGCTTTGAAATACGGTGCTCAAGAAGAATCCTAAGGTGGGTTGGGTGAAGAAAAGAACTAAAGAAGTATTGAATGAGGCCGGAAGAACATGAGAATCTCAATTAATATCAAAAGAAGACAAATAGGGGGCAATTTTCCAAGAAAACAGGACACATTGACGATGACAACCCTATTCTAACACTTTTTAAATTCTGCTATTAAAGGTTTGGGGCCTGATATGTAGTTGGTCTCTGCCTGAGGTGGAGTTGGCCTTTCTTTTAGGGGTCAGAAACCTTGAGATGGACAGACTTTAACATTTTGTTATCCATTTTTTAGCAGCCTGGTCCTGCCCTAAATTCTTCAGCATTTATACTGTTATTACACTATGATGGCACTAAAACACTCAAGTTGGTTTAATTTTTATTGCATTGAATACGTTTCCAATTTTCTCAATAATGCAAATCTTATGACTGCCAAAATCTTCTCAGTCAGAAAAATGGTTGAGAACATTGGTCCAGCAGGGTACCATGTGTGTACAAACCACACTGCTCCAAGGAGACCCATTCTAAGAAAATAGGCATCGAAGAGTTGTTCCTCTCCAAGGATTCCATTGGAAATCTTTGCCAACTTCAGAAGATTTGTGAATTTGTTCTTCTGGGAATTACCCTTCCTCACAGCTCCTTCTTTGGCTTGGTGTTGATAGTTTTCAGATGATGTTTCCGTGAAGTTCCTTTGGTGAAGGAAATACAGAAATACAAGTTGCTGTTATGGAGCTTGGGCCCCACTGACTTGAGGAAGCAAAAGTGGTGATTGTAGCAACAGCTACCAGACCTGGTGCTTGTTACTGTTACTGGGACCTGTCAAAGGTAAACCAAAGAGCATTTCAAGAAGATGGAGAGCAGTGTAACCAGTGTGACATTAGTTCCTTGAAAGCCCCCCACCCCACCCCACCCCACCCCATGGCAGTGGCTCACTTGCCCTTTTGCGTCACTAGAGGTTAGTTCTAAATGGTACTCACCTGCTTGCTCGCCCTTGCAATCCATGGCACCTGAGCCACACTTCAAGGGACCAGTAGTGATTTGTGCCTATGTGACTTACCCATGTGACTGTGCAGAGGGATCTGGGTATCCTTGTGCAAGAATCACAAGGAGTTGGTTTGCAGGTGCAGCAGGTAATTAAGAAGACAATTGGAATGTTGTCCTTCATTGCTAGAGGGATAGAGTTTAAAAACAGTGAGGTTATGTTGCAGCTGTATAAGGTGCTGGTGAGGCCACACCTGGAGTACTGTGTACAGTTTTGTTCTCCTTATTTGAGAAAGGATATACTGGCACTGGAAGGGGTGCAGAGGAGATTCACTAGGTTGATTTCGGAGTTGAGAGGGTTGGCTTATGAGGAGAGACTGAGTAGACTGGGGCTATACTCATTGGAATTCAGAAGAATGAGGGGAGATCTTATAGAAACATATAAGATTATGAAGGGAATAGATGAGATGGAAGCAGGGAGGTAGTTTCCACTGGCAGGTGAAACTAGAACTAGGGGGCATGGCCTCAAAATAAGGGGAAGCAGAGTTAGGACTGAGTTGAGGAGAAACTTCTTCACACAAAGGGTTGTGAATCTGTGGAATTCCCCGCCCAGTGAAGCAGTTGAGGCTACTTCATTGAATGTTTTTAAGGGAAGGATAGATAAATTTTTGAACAGTAATGGAATTAAGGGTTATGGTGAGCAGGCGGGTAAGTGGAGCTGAGTCCACAAAAAGATCAGCCATGATCTTATTGAATGGCGGAGCAGCTCGAGGAAAGATAGAGAGAAACAATTCCCATTGGTCAGGGAGTCCAGTGCCTAAAACTTAGAGCTAGGTTTAGAACACAGCCTAAAAGTTATAGCTAGGTTTTTCATGAGTGAACTTAGGAAACATTTCTACACACAAAGAGTCTCAGAAGTTTGGAGGTATCTTCCACAAATGGCAATTAGCTAGGTCAATGGTTAATTTTCGAATCATACAGTGCAGAAGAGGCCCTTTGGCCCATTGAGTCTGCACCAACATGTGAGAAACTCTATCTTTCTCTCTATCTTTCCTGTAGGTTCCCCTCAATATCTTAAAAGTCTTGATCAAATCCCCTGGTATTCTGTTGTAATGTGCTTTGATGTGATAGCAGTATACCATCACTAGGTGGGAAGTTTGTCATGTGGTCCAGTTGTAGTTTTACTTGTGCCTGAGTAGAGAACACAGCACACACAACTCTGTTGCTGAAGTTCTCAAGCTTTCTACCTTTGTATGGCTGTTTTTTATGTGACCTCCCATCTAATCCCATTTACCAGCACTTGTCCCATAGCCTTGAATGTTATATTGTACTTTAAATTTTAAATCTGGGACTGGTAGATTTTTGTTATGCAAGGGATAAAGACCAACATGGACCTATGTTACAGATCAGCCATGACCTCATTGAATGGAAGAACAAGCCTGAGGGGCTGAATGGTCTTCTCACGTTGCGAAGTTATGTTTTCATAACCCTATCTCTGAACATTTCCTTGTTGCATACAATTGATGTCAACTTTCCTGCTAATTACTGATTTCTAGCAACATTAGTCATTCTAGGTTCATAAGCTTGCAAACTGGGTTGACTCAACTGGCTTTAAGTGTTGCTATTGTGCTGATTTGTATTTTTGATTTGTGTATAAACAGAAAATTCCAAAGGGAAGCTCTAAATCGAAAATCAGAGTTCATATTTATCCAAGTACAGTGGAGCCCCGTTTTAACGCGATGGTTGGGGTCCATAAAATATGATCGCGAATGTTATCGGGATCGCGCTAAATCACTAAACCAGAAATAGCAAAAAAAAGGGTCCGTCGCCCGATCGCGTAATATCCGATTTCGCGCTAAATCGGGGCGTGTAAAATCGGGGCTCCACTGTACTTATCTCTGCTAAGTTTGGATTCATATCTAAGCAAGTTGGAGGGCATGTATTGAAAATATCAAGACTGCAAGCTTACTTTGAACAAGCCTTCATCAAGAAAATGTTGCAGTTGATTGCTTCAGGGATTCACATATGTTTGTGAATAACAGTCTTGCCTGACTTTTTAAGGAAAAACGCTCACATTTCTGTTATCTCAAAAATGAATCCAATCTTTCCTTGTTAAAATTATCCACGGCCAAATTTGACGACCTTCAATATGGAAGGCACCGTGAACTGAAGGAGTTATTTCCAACAGTATTAACTTTTTTCTGAACAATGTTTCCGTTTTCCTTCCTGATAAACACTTCACCCAAGGCACTGAGCTGGGCTGTCCTTTCTGCTTGTCTCAGTGTTGTGTTGACACAGCTCTGTTCATTTCCCTGGCACATGTCATTTTCATTTTGTTCAGGGCAGATGAAACCTGACTAATCCATTCTCACCTCCATCTTCAACGTAAGAATACTATTTCACTCAAAATCAATGTTGAAAAGGCAGCCCAGGGCAGAATTTTTAAAAAAAATATCTCAACTGAATAGATTTTTCTCTACCTATTCAAATATTCCAGTTGGATACAAAGAGTATTTTCATTTGTTTTTGTTTTCAGAAATCAATGGTTTAAAATATTCTATCGTGACACTACAAAACATCAATTTTACTTCCTAAATGCAATTTTGACTGCATTTTTTGTTTTACATTTCCTTTCAATGTTTTAAGAACATAAGAACTAGGAGCAGGAGTAGGCCATCTGGCCCCTCGAGCCTGCTCCGCCATTCAATAAGATCATGGCTGATCTTTTTGTGGACTCAGCTCCACTTACCCGCCCTCTCACCATAACCCTTAATTCCTTTACTGTTCAAAAATTTATCTATCCTTGCCTTAAAACATTCAATGATGTAGACTCAACTGCTTCACTGGTCAGGGAATTCCACAGATTCACAACCCTCTGTTTGAAGAAGTTCCTCTTCAACTCAGTCCTAAATCTGCTTCCCCTTATTATGAGGCTATGTCCTCTAGTTCTAGTTTCACCAGCCAGTGGAAACAACTTCCCCGCTTCTATCTTATCTATTCCCTTCATAATCTTATATATTTCTAGAAGATCTCCCCTCATTCTTCTGAATTCCAATGAGTATAGCCCCAGTCTACTCAGTCTCTCCTCATAAGCCAACCTCACAACTCCGGAATTAACCTAGTGAATCTCCTCTGCACCCCCTCCAGTGCCAGTATATCCTTTCTCAAGTAAGGAGACCAAAACTGTACACAGTACTCCAGGTGCGGCCTCACCAGCATCTTATACAGCTGCAACATAATCTCGCTGTTTTTAAACTCCATCCCTCTAGCAATGAAGGACAAAATTCCATTTGCCTTCTTACTTACCTGCTGCACCTGCAAACCAACTCCTTGAGATTCCTGCACAAGGACACCCAGGTCCCTCTGCACAGCAGCATGCTGCAATTTTTTACCATTTAAGTAATAGTCCATTTTGCTGTTATTCCTACCAAAATGGATGAACTCACATTTACCAACATTGTACTCCATCTGCCAGACCCTCGCCCACTCACTTAGATTATCTATATCCCTTTGCAGACTTTCAGCGTCCTCTGCACACTTTGCTCTTCCACCCATCTTAGTGTCATCTGCGAGTTTTGACACACTACACTTGGTCCCCAACTCCAAATCACCGATGTAAATCATAAACAATTGCGGTCCCAACACTGATCCCTGAGGCACACCACTAGTCACTGATCGCCTACCAGAAAAACACCCATTTACCCCCACTCTTTGGTTTCTGTTAGTTAACCAATCCTCTATCCATGCTAATACATTACCTGTAACACTGTGCACCTTTAAATTCCACTGCAGTTCAAGAGACGTGGAAAAATAAAAGGTACATGAGAGATCCTATGTATGCTTAGCCTTGTTGGCTTCAGTCTATGCAAAGACTTCATTTTAAGATGTTTCTGCCTATGCAATTAACTCTGCTAACTTGACTATGTGTAGAAATAGAAGGCTAAAGGTTAGCTAAACATTGACTGCATTCCTGAAGGGTAAATATTGCAGGGATACCCACTGCTTGCTGAAGTCTAGGTCTGAGGCGTTCAAGTCATAGTCCTGACCTTTACAAGAAAGCCAGATCTAAGGATCAAAGATGCCAAAAGATAGTACCGGACCAAGCTAGAATCCCAGGCTAGCCACACGGACCCCCGTCGACTATGGCAAGGTCTACAAGACATAACAGGCTACAAGATGAAGGCATGTAAAATCGTCAGCTCCAATGCACCCTTCCCTGATGAGCTCAATGCATTCTATGCCCGTTTTGAGCATGAGGTCAGTGAGAGCATGCCCTCCACCCTGGAGGCCCTGAATGAACCTATATCTGGGTTACAATTGCAGATGTCAGAGCAGCTTTCTCGAAGGTCAACCCACGGAAAGCGACTGGCCTGGATTGGGTACCTGGACAAGCACTCAGATCCTGCGCAGATCAGCTGGCAGGGGTATTCGCAAACATCTTCAACCTCTCTGTACAACAATCTGAGGTCCCCATCTGCTTCAAGAAGACGACCATCATCCCAGAACCTAAGAAAAACCAAGCAGCATGCCTTAATGACTATCGGCCAGTGGCTCTGACATCCATCATTATGAAGTGCTTCGAAAGGCTAGTCATGGCACAAATCAATTCCAGCCTCCCCGGGCTACCTGGATCCACTAGAGTTTGCCTACCGCTGCAACAGGTCCACAGCAGATGCCACCTCCCTGGCCCTGCACTCAACCCTGGAACACCTAGATAACAAGGACACCTATGTCAGACTCCTATTTATTGACTACAGCTCAGCCTTCAACACTATTATTCCCACGAAACTCATCTCCAAACTCCGTGCCTTGGGCCTCGGCACCTCCCTGATGCGCTACTCAAACACGAGGCCTGAAGCTCGGTAAATGGAAGGCTTTTATTTACTGTAATGAAGCAGCCAGTACTTATATACACTATCCCAGACTGAAGGGGTCCCGGCCAGAGCAGGGACTCTTATACCTCTCCCAGGAGGCGGAGCTCGACTGGGATGTGCCACAACACTACAGTACAAAGGTGTAACAACCCCACCCTAACCCCAACAGCAACAATAGCACAACCCAACAGTAACATATGTACATCCTTGTAGTACTGGCCAGCCCCTGGCTCAGTACTATCCAGTGGGAACCAACGATGGTTCACCACATTCACCCCTCCTTTGAGAACAAAGGCCGGCGGGGTACAAAAAAACAGAATAAAGTGTCAGCAGTCTATATGTTCAGACGGTCAGGGGGACCGCACCGTCGTTGTGACCTCCTCAATACCGGCGGTGACACCGGAGTAGGCACTTGCGGTGGCGTTCTCCCCAAGGCGGCGTCCAGCTGTTCTTCCACGGACTCACAGGCCGGTTGACCCTGAGGCGACGGTAGACCAGGGGATCCTGACACGCCCTGCAGTGGCGACCATCTTCTGGGCTCAGGCAAGCTGTACATGGGAGTAAAATGGTTACGCAACGGTCCCGATGCTGCCCGCTCCGTGTCCGGGGAAGAAACAAGAGATAAAGGGTTTGTAACAGGGGGTATGGGAGCGACAGGGGTTGCTACGTCCCCTGCTGGCGCCAGGTCTCGGATCGAGACCGTATCCTCTCGCCCGTCAGGGTATGCCACATAGGCAGACTGAGGGTTGGCGTGGAGGAGATGGACCTGTTCGACCAACGGGTCGGACTTGCGGGCCCTTACATGTCGCCGCAGGAGGACAGGTCCTGAGTACGTCAACCAAGACGGTAATGAGGTCCCCGAGGAAGACTTCCGAGGGAATGAGAACATCCTCTCGTGGGGAGTAGCATTGGTTGCCGTACACAGGAGTGAGCGAATAGAATGGAGCGCATCAGGGAGCACCTCTTGCCAACGGGAGACTGGAAGACCTTTTGACTTCAACGCCAGTAAGACAGCCTTCCAGACTGTAGCATTCTCGTGTTCCACCTGTCCATTACCCCTAGGGTTGTAGCTCGTGGTCCTACTAGAGGCAATCCCGTAGGAGAGCAGGAATTGCCTCAAGTCATCGCTCATGAACGACGAGCCCCTGTCGCTATGGATGTAGCCGGGGTACCCGAACAGGGTAAAGAGATCACAGAATGCCTTGATAACGGTGGCAGCGGATGTATCAGAGCAGGGAACAACAAAAGGGAACCGAGAGTACTCGTCAATGATATTGAGGAAGTACACATTCCAATCTGTTGAGGGAAGGGGGCCCTTAAAATCGACACTCGGTCTCTCGAAGGGACGAGTGGCCTTGACTAAATGTGCCCGGTCAGGTTGGTAAAAGTGCGGTTTGCATTCCGCGCAAACCCGACAGCTCCTTGTTACTGACCTGACGTCCTCCACCGAGTAAGGCAGGTTGCAGGCTTTTATAAAGTGGTAGTGCCGAGTGACCCCAGGATGGCATAGGTCATTATGGAGGGCCTGCAAACGGTCCTCCTGTATACTAGCGCATGTTCCACGCGAGAGGGCATCCGAGGGCTCATTGAGTTTCCCTGGACGGTACATGATGTCATAGTTATAGGTGGAGAGTTCAATTCTCCACCGCAAGATCTTGTCATTCTTGATCTTGCCCCTCTGCGTGTTATTAAACATGAACGCCACGGACCGCTGGTCCGTGATCAGGGTGAACCGTTTTCCCACCAAGTAATGGCGCCAGTGCCTGACGGCCTCCACAATGGCCTGGGCCTCCTTTTCCACCGCTAAATGCCGAATTTCGGGGCCTTGGAGGGTGCGGGAAAAAAATGTGACGGGCCTACCCGCCTGGTTAAGTGTGGCGGCCAGGGCGAAATCAGATGCATCGCTCTCCACCTGAAAGGGGATGGACTCGTCTACAGCGTGCATCGTGGCTTTCGCGCTGTCGACTTTCAATTTATCGAAGGCCAATCGGGCCTCTGGCGTTAAGGGAAAAGTCGTGGACTTAATGAGCGGACGGGCTTTGTCCGCGTAGTTGGGAACCCACTGCGCATAATAAGAGAAGAAGCCTAAGCATCTTCTCAGTGCTTTTGCACTAGCAGGCAAGGGAAGTTCAGAAAGGGGGCGCATACGGTCTGGATCAGGGCCAATGACCCCGTTTTCTGCCACGTATCCTAGGATGGCTAAACGGCACGTACGAAACACACACTTCTCCCTGTTGTAGGTCAGGTTCAGGCGAGATGCAGTACGTAGTAAGTTCAGGAGATTCGTGTCGTGGTCCTGCTGGTCATGGCCGCAGATGGTGACATTATCCAGGTATGGGAAGGTAGCCCGCAGCCCTTTCTGGTCCACCATTCGGTCCATAGCACGCTGGAAGACCGAGACCCCATTGGTGACACCAAAGGGAACCCTGAGAGAGTGATACAAGCGACCATCCGCCTCAAAAGCCGTGTATTGTCGGTCCTCTGGACGAATGGGGAGTTGGTGGTAGGCAGACTTGAGGTCTATGGTGGAGAACACCCGGTACTGTGCAATCTGATTGACCATATCAGATATGCGCGGGAGAGGATACGCATCCAGCTGCGTATATCGGTTAATGGTCTGACTGTAGTCAATGACCATCCGGGGTTTGTTCCCGCTCTTGACCACCATGACCCGCGCCCTCCACGGACTAGCGCTGGGTTGTATGATCCTTTCTTTGAGGAGCCGCTGAACCTCAGATCTAATGAAGATCCGATGCTCAGCGCTGTAACGCCTACTTTTAGTCGCGATGGGCTTGCAGCCTGGCACAAGATTCTGGAACAAGGAGGGTGTGGTGATCTTCAGCGTCGAGAGGCTGCAGGCAGGGCGCGTTGGGCAATTCGGAGGCTGCTGTTGTTTTCCCACTGCCAGTGAAGGGAGTGGCCCACCGTACTGTAGGATTACACTCCTCAAGTGGACCATGAAGTTTAGTCCGAGAAGTATTGGCGCGCAAAGATACGGCAACACGAGGAGCTTGAAACACTCGTACCTTGCACTTTCAAGGTTACCACGCAACTCCCTAGCACGGCAACAGACCGGGACCTTGATGCCATAGAGATTGTCTGTTTGGCAGGTTGAATCTGGAGTCCACACCGCATCACAGTGTCTGGGTGGATAAAGCTCTCAGTGCTCCCGCTGTCAAACAGACAATAAATCACGTGGTCATTTACCTGGATATTCATCATAGATTTGTCAAGTCTATGAGGCTTGGCCTGGTCCAGGATGATCGACGCCACCATTGGTTCATGAGCGCCACTGCAGGCAGCTGAAATCGATGAGGAGGACCCCTGCTGGTCATTCGTGGTCAGGGTCGACCAACATGGCCGCTCCCATGAGTCGCACGTGGGTGAGGGCGCCAAATTCAGCGACCCCTGGTGGTCACACTCCTCCGACTCCGTCGACCGTAATGGCGTCGTCTAGGCCTCGCACGTGGATGAATCCCGCGATGACTTCGACGACGAAGACCCGAGCTCTGAAGAATTGCAGGCCGCACTGCCGTTCCTGGGTTTAGATCGGCACACTTTTGAATAGTGCCCTTTTTTACGGCATGCGGTGCACAACACAGCTTTAGCGGGACACCGTTGCCGAGTATGCTTCGCTCCCCCACAGAAATAGCACCACGGGCCGCCTGGGGCTGCTGCCGTCGTCTGGCCCAAGTGTGAGCACGCCATTACGCAGCATTTCGAACCCGAGGGACGAGGAGGGATTGGCGACTGCTCCTGCCACGTTGTCTCCACATGGTCCTCCGGATATAATACTAAGCTTTTGGAGGCCGTCTCGAGCATCTCTGCTAGCTCGATGGCCTGGGTAAGGTTAAGGTTACCCTTCTCCAACAGTTTAAGTCGAATGTACGACGATCCGACCCCGGCCACAAACACATCTCGGGCGAGGTCATTCATGCTCTGCTCAGCCGACACAGCTTTGCAGTTACAGCCCCTGGCTAGCTGTAGGAGCTTGTTCGCATATTCCTCCATCGTTTCGCCAGACTGCCATCGTCAAGTGGCTAGGAGGTAACGAGCGTGTATTTCATTGGGTGGTTTGATATAACGCTTCTTCAGAAGCTCGAGGGCCTTAGTATAATCGGTGGCCGCACGGATCGCGAGGTAGACAGTGTCGCTTACCCTCGCATGGAGGACCCGGAGTCTGTCATCATCCGTGGTGACCGCTGCGGAGGCTGCCAGGTAATCTTCGAAACACTTCAGCCAGTGGTCGAAGGTTTTAGAAGCGCCCACCGCACGTGGATCTAGCGTAAGGCGTTCCAGCTTCAGAATTTGCTCCATACTCTCTCTTTTTTCTTCGACGAGAGTTTAACGACAGTAAATAAAATTGATGCGCTACTCAAATACGAGGCCTGAAGCTCGGTAAATGAAAGGCTTTTATTTACTGTAATGAAGCAGCCAGTACTTATATACACTATCCCAGACTGAAGGGGTCCCGGCCAGAGCAGGGACTCTTATACCTCTCCCAGGAGGCGGAGCCCGACTGGGATGTGCCGCAACACTACAGTACAAAGGTGTAACAACCCCACCCTAACCCCAACAGCAACAATAGCACAACCCAACAGTAACATATGTACATCCTTGTAGTACTGGCCAGCCCCTGGCTCAGTACTATCCAGTGGGAACCAACGATGGTTCACCACACTCCCTCTGCAACTGGATCCTGAAATTCCTAGCTCACAGACCGCAATCAATAAGGATAAACAACAGCACCTCCTCCACGATCATACTCAACACCGGTGCCCCACAAGGCTGTGTTCTCAGCCCCCTACTATACTCCTTATACACCTATGATTGTGCGGCCAAATTCCCCTCCAATTCGATTTTCGTGTTTGCTGACGACACCACCGTAGTGGGTCGGGTCTCAAACAATGACGAGACAGAGTACAGGAATGAGATAGAGAATCTGGTGAACTGGTGCCGAGACAGTAATCTCTCCCTCAATATCAACAAAATGAAGGAGATTGTCATCGACTTCAGGAAGCATAAAAGAGAACATGCCCCTGTCTACATCAACGGGGACGAAGTAGAAAGGGTCGAGAGCTTCAAGTTTTTAGGTGTCCAGACCACCAACAACCTGCCCTGGTCTCCCCATGCCAACACTATAGTTAAGAAAGCCCACCAACGCCTCTACTTTCTCAGAAGACTAAGGAAATTTGGCACGTCAGCTATGACTCTCACCAACTTTCACAGATACACCATAGAAAGCATTCTTTCTGGTTGTATCACAGCTTGGTATGGTTCCTGCTCTGCCCAAGACTGCAAGGAATTACAAAAGGTCATGAATGTAGCCCAATCCATCATGCAAACCAGCCTCTCAGCCATTGACTCTGTCTACACTTCCCACTGCCTCGGCAAAGCAGCAAGCATCCACCCCAGACATTCCCTCTTCCATTGGGAAAAAGGTTCCAAAGTCTGAGGTCACGTACCAACTGCTGCTGTCAGACTTTTGAATGGACTTATCTTGCATTAAGTTGATCTTTCTCTGCACCCTAGCTATGACTGTAACACTACATTCTGCACTCTCTCATTTCCTTCTCTATGACCGGTATGCTTTGTCTGTATAGTGCCCAAGAAACAATACTTTTCACTGTATGCAGATACATGTGACAATAATAAATCAAATCAAATCAAACAACAGCTTAACAGCAGCTGCAAGAATTATTTTTCTAGACGCAGACAGACAGTGAAAAACATTTCCAGTAACAAGATAATGGTTGAAATATAGTTTGGATTTTAGTGTGAGTTTTTCCAGTTTGTTTTCAGGATCCGTGCAGTGCTTTCAAGTTGAGTACTGAGGCTGACAGTAATGAGTTCACTTTTTTCACTGAAAAGTTCACTTTTCATTTTTATTTCACTTCTGTCATGTTCATAATTCTTTTAAGTTCTGTTCAATAAACTATTTTTAAAATCATATCAGTGCTTTCCCCTGTCTATTCAAACAAATGAATGGACCCAACAGTACATATCTTATTTTATTGTACTGTTCCGAAAAGGAAATTTTGGAATGCAGTGGGGTATCTTGCTACTGTGTAATGTGCATGCATTGGAGAATTGCAAGACCACTGTTTTGTCTTTGAAACTGTAAGTATCCAGGTGTGTTGAGAAGGTAACTATTTTAATGGCCATTTGTTAGAACTTAACTTTGCCAACTGCTTTATCGTAAGCACATCATTTTATTTCCACGTTTACCTACATTTATTGGTTACAACGTTTGGAAATATTTTGTCAGTGCGATTTATATAAAGGTGAATTTTTCAACCAGTCCACCTATATCTAATGTAGAATGAACACGAGATGCTACGTTTAAAGAGATACTTTCTTTGAATTCAGCATCCTTGTAAAAGAAATAAGAATGTGCATTTATATAGTGCTTTTCACAATTTCAACATGTCCCAAAGTGATATACAGCTAAGAAAGTACTTTTTAAGTGTTCCCCAGCAGTCTATTTGCATACTGTTAGATCTCTTAGTACTGAGGTGTATCCTCAAGTTGCCACAGGTCGGCCTCACGGAACACAGATCTTTATTCGGTCTACTCACTCCAAACTCAAAATATTGACTGCCCACTTAGGGCATTTCCCAACCAACTCATCCCACAACCCAGGCCACATGACCCATTCCCTTAAAGGGGCTATGCCCCAACTTACATAACGCAAGTCTCACAAAGAGCAATGGGAAAACGAAAAGATAAACTGTTTCAATGATGTTGGTTGAGGAACAAATATGTTATTTTCATCATATGAAGGGCTTGGAGAGGAGCTTTTAATCTGGACTTTTGTATCAGCTATGGGCCTATGTGGCTCTGGGTAAGGACTGTCTGGATCATGATGCATAAACATAAACATAAACTGAGTTCAGCAGTCCAGATGAACAAGTTGGTCTCCCCTTATTAAATCTTCAGAAGGTGAAAGAATAACATGCAGTGAAACTCCAGTTATGACCAGTGGGCAATTTTCGTTCAAATGAAACAGGAAAAGAAAGATAATCATCATAAAGAGTAGGGTTGAAAGCTTCAACATTACCTTGAATCTAACATATCTGGATGCAGGCCTAACCGATGGCTTTGGCAGTACTGCCTCAGTTACTGCGGGTGTGCGCTAAACGGGTTGAAGATTTTCAACCTCAATATATGTACCGCAACTGCAAACGTTTGTTAGTCTTTTCAAAATGTCAAAAGCAACAATTGTGTCTAGCCTGCATTAACTTCAATATAAGAATGACTTTTGAAACACAAGCAATTATCTCTGATGCCCTGCTTTCACTCAGCAGAATCCTCTGACCAGGCTTGTAACCCCGAAAGTTCCAAATTGATTTGTAAGGCGAGTACAGGCAGCAAAAAATAAACCCACAACCCATAATTACTAACTACAGAGCTTTTTGTCAAAATGTCTGAAGATGCATGGCGCTCAATGTTTTCTGTAAAAAGTTACCAATGTTTCCCTTAAAAAGTAATTATGTGCGGCCAACTTTATCAATGTGTTGTCCCTTTAAATTTTTCCATGTGACTGCTATACGTTTGCATACACACTGTGGCCCACATTTTCACTATGTCATGGTGAAAATCCCAGAAATTGTTGAAACTTCTCAATTCCCCCCCCCCCACCCAAGTGTTCCATTTTCACGGGGGCAAGAGTGGAGTTGGGCCAGTGTTCCTGCACATGCAGATAACGAAGCAGCTGGCCATTTAAGTCACCAGCTGCCTCCACTGGGATTTAGTTTGGCCAGAAGTGTCAGACCTGAAGGTACAGATTAGACCAGGTTAGAGCTGGTCTGAACTTGATTGATTTGTTTGGATAGCCAGGATACCCCTTTGGAGAGGAAAGGTACCCCTTGGATATGGTTCTGGAACACCTTTGGGAGAGCAAAGGCAACACTTGGGAGAAGTGAGGAACCCTTTGGGATTGATAAACGTGAACAGGATTATGCACTCGTATTGTACATACCAATTGAAATTGTTAAGCTGTAAAGGAACTGTCAAAGAATTGACAAACTGTCAAAGAACTGTCAAAGCTTCCAAAGCTGTTAAATATGTCAAAGTGCTGTCAAATCCATCAAGAAACTATCAAATCTATCAAGGTGCTGTCTAAGGATGCTGGGTTAGTTGTCATAGATTGGTAAGTGTCGGCTGCATGTTGGCATGACTTTGCATCGGGACTAAAGAGGGCCATGGGGATCTGTGTGTCATGGTTGTATGAGGGGAAATGGGGGCGAGATAGAGGGGCATTTGTTGGCATGAGAAGACACATGCAGGCATGGGTGGGGCATGGCGAGTGTGTGGGAGTGTGAGGGGGTGAGAACTGAGGAATTGAGGGATGTTTATTGTGTTCTTATTCTTTGTTTTTTTTTATTTGAGCACAGTGCCAGAGCAGAGAGGCAGGCCATCCTTCCAGCCCACCCTATCCGGGGAAAATCTGAGCTGTGGGTGGCCATCTTTAAATGTTGGAATCGCAGAGATGGTAATCCCACTGTCTCTAAGCACTCTGCCCAGGAGCGAAACTCTAGGCCTGTATTTATCACACCACAAGGCCTCCACTTTCAGACAGCTGCCTAGCCACATGCCTGTTTACTGGGAGCATGGGGCCTAACCCCTCACAAAGCTGGCTCAAATTTTCAGCGCAGAGAAAGCCATCGCTATCAGTTTTGAAAAAAGCTTTTCTGAAGTAAGCGGAATTACCCAACCCATTGATTAGTTTGAAAAATGTTGAATGATCTTGAAGGTTAGTTCACAACCAGGTACAATATATATTAAGATCTTGTCATGATGTTTGTATGATACAGATCTTATTGCACGTAGATCATAGAGCTGCAGGAGAGACAGGAAGTGTCAAAGGACAACCTGCTTCCAGATACTTGCTACAGCAGATCACCAAGTATTTCCAGTAGAAAAGGCACACCCAGCTGTGGAAAGAAAATGTTTTTCATGATCCCTTGTATTATTTTCAGATAACCATTGTTCAGCTTTGTGATACATTCCATTATCTCTCCGTGAGGAACAAAAACTTATCAAATAAAAGAGAAATCAGTTGTATTCATATCATCCACAAACTTACCAGGCTACTTCGAAATGTCATATTTACTGATTGAAGATTATTCAGTTCACTACCTGGGTGGTAATCTGGACTTTAGTGCAAAACATATATTTATATCAAGATCTACTAGATAGGCACTAGCAAGATTTAACTTTTTTTGGGCAGGGATTTAGATTTTCAGGAATCGCAAAGACTAAGCCAGACCTGATGCCTGGCATATGCTGTTCCCCAGATTCTCTGAAAACTCACATGCATCTCCAGAACCCACAATGGCCCCAAAAAAGGATTCATTATTGCTTTCTGTTCATATTCACAAAACCAATTGAAAATTTTAGTCTTCATTTCTATGCACGATAATTCACGATAATATTATCATAGAATCCCTACAGTGCAGAAGGAGGCTATTCAGCCCATCGAGTCTGCACCAACCACAATCCTACCAAGGCCCAATTCCCGTAACCCCACGCATTTACCCTACTAATCCCATGACACTAGGGCCAATTTTGCATGACCAATCAACTTAACCCGCACATCTTTGGACTGGGGGAGGAAACCGGAGCACCCGGAGGAAACCCACGCAGACACAGGGAGAATGTGCAAACTCCACACAGACAGTGATCCGAGGCTGGCCATCCTTCCAGCCCACCCTATCCGGGGAAAATCTGAGCTGTGGGTGGCCATCTTTAAATGTTGGAATCGCAGAGATGGGAATTCTCCCATCACAGAGATGGTAATCCCACTGTCTCTAAGCACTCTGCCCAGGAGCGATGGGAGAATTACCATCTCTGCGATTCCAACATTTAAAAATGGCCACCTACAGCTCAGATTTTCCCCGGATAGGGTGGGCTGGAAGGATGGCCAGCCTTGGGTCACTGTCTGTGTGGAGTTTGCACATTCTCCCTGTGTCTGCGTGGGTTTCCTCCGGGTGATGCTGGGTCCCTGGCACTGTGAGGCAGTAGTACTAACCACTGTGCCACCATGCCGCCCATTTTCTTCATGCAAGTATAAATATTAGAGCAGTGCTTCCCAATGTTTTTCCCGTTGTGACCCTATTTTGATGGTATGATCCCAGAGTGAAAATTGGGGAGAGTGGTGGGGGTAAGAGTCGCTTGCACACAGGCACGAAAAGAAACTAAGACACAACCATTTTTGAGGGGCTGTTGGTGGCAGACATCAGGCCTCACAGCTTATTTCATTAGGCTCTGCCCACCTCACATTTAGAGGGGGCCCTGCAGCCAATCACTAGGCTGTCATATTTGAGGGTTTTTTTAATTCATGGGATGTGGGGCATTGCTGGCTAGGCCAGCATTTATTGCCAAACTGCTCTTGAACCGAGTGGCTTGCTCAACAATTTCAAAGGGAATTTAATAGTCAGTCACATTGCTGTGGATCTGGAGTCACGTGTAGGTCAGACCAGGTATGGATGGCAGGTTTCCTTCCCTAAATGACATTAGTGAACCAGATCAGCTTTTACGACAACCAACAAAAGTTTCAAGGTCATCATTAGACTTTTCATTCCAGGTTTCGCTGGATTCAAATTTCAACCAAGGGCCATGGTGGGATTTCTTTTTTATTCATTTGTCGGACGTGGGTGCCACTGGCTGGCCAGCATTTATTGCCCATCCCTAGTTGCCCTTGGAGGGCAGTTGAGAGTCAACCACATTGCTGTAGCTCTGGAGTCACATGTAGACCAGACCAGGTACGACAGCAGATTTCCTTCCCCAAAGGATATTAGTGAATCATATGGGTTTTTCTGACAATCAACAATGGTTTTATGGTCATCAGTGGATTCTTAATTTCAGATTTTTTTTATCGAATTCAAATTCCACCATCTACTGTGGTGGGATTTGAAACTTGGGTCCCCAGGACATTAGCTGAGTTTCTGGATTAATTGTCTAGCAATAATACCACTAGGCCATCGCCTCCCCCTAGGTCCCAGGTCCTCAGACCATTACTCTGGATTTCTAGTAGTGAAAACATCACTAAGCCACTGCCTCTCCACTCTATAAAGCCTCCACTCTACAGCCGGCATTGGTGCTTGTGACCCCAAATGTTTGTCTCCTGACCCCACTGGAAGGGTCTTGTGAAACCCTACATGAGAGACTATGTATTTCCAAGTGCAATGTTCTCAAACATAGAAACATGGAAACATAGAAAACTACAGCACAAAACAGGCCCTTCGGCCCCACAAGTTGTGCCGAACATATCCCTGTCTTTTAGGCCTACCTATAACCCTCCATCCTATTAAGTCCCATGTACTCATCCAGGAGTCTCTTAAAATACCCTATTGAGTTTGCCTCCACCACCACTGACGGCAGCCGATTCCACTCGCCCACCACCCTCTGTGTGAAAAACTTCCCCCTAACATTTCCCCTGTACCTACACCCCAACACCTTAAACCCGTGTCCTCTCGTAGCATCCATTTCCACCCTGGGAAAAAGCCTTTGAGAGTCCACCCAATCTATGCCTCTCAACATCTTATATACCTCTATTAGGTCTCCTCTCATCCTACGTCTCTCCAAGGAGAAAAGACCGAGCTCCCTCAGCCTATCCTCATAAGGCATGCCAATCAATCCAGGCAACATCCTTGTAAATCGCCTCTGAACCCTTTCAATCTTTTCCACATCCTTCCTGTAATGAGGCGACCAGAACTGAGCACAGTACTCCAAGTGGGGTCTGACGAGGGTCTGATATAGCTGCATCATTATCTCCGGACTCCTAAACTCAATCCCTCGATTGGTAAAGGCCAGCACACCATACGCCTTCTTAACCACCTCCTCCACCTGCGGGGCTGATTTTAAAGTCCTATGGACCCGGACCCCAAGGTCCTTCTGATCCTCTACAGTACTAAGAGTCTTTCCCTTTATATTGTACATATAGATGTTCAGCTAAATTGTAGTTTGGTTTCTGACCTTCATTCTGTGATAAGTTTCATTAAATTATTGGTAACCTGAAGTGCGTGAATGCAGAATGCATGAGCAGTGCCAGATGGGACTGGTGTAATTAACCCCTCAGTTTTTGGAATAACATTAGTCTCCATGGCAACTCTTGACAAACATACTCTTTGGCATTGTATTGTTGACCTCACTCAGAATGCTTAAAGAATGAAATGAACAAGATAGCTGTAAACTGTGTTCAATAATAAAATAAAGGCCACAGCAGAAATGATGCACATGCATGCACACATAAAAGTATGATTCATACAGCCAAAGACTGAAGTCTGAGTCAGAAAACATGGCATGATCTAATATGTTTATCTTCCTTTTTTTCAGACTTTTTCAGCCCAGAATTTGGCAAATGTCTGCAATGACATTTTCCAGAGATTTCAAATTATAATAACTGTAAGCATATACTTTGTCAGCCCTTTATAGCTAGACACACCAAGAATAACACATTTATCAATTCTGGCAACAGTAATTTAAAATAATTATTTGGCATTTGTTTACAACTAGAAGATGCACAAAGCAAGTCGAGCATGCAAAGGCTAGTCTCTTGTCTAAATGGCAAATTTGTACTTTGGAATGAGCTGAATACTTTATATGTATACACACAATGCATTAGACAACCATTCAGTTCGCTCCTTTCTGGAAGATCCATTAAGCTCTGAACTCATTTCCCTGTAACAATGTTAGTTTTTGGCAGTGCATCAGAATTCCCAAAACACACACAACAGTGGAAATGAAAGATGCTTTTTTGATGACAGAGGATGAGCTGCCAACTGTCTATTGGTGAACAATGTAACTGAAGGTGTAACACTGATCTGATAATATTGGTGATTCATTAGAAATGAGTCAATAGCAGAGAGAGATGTACATCCACTGAAACGTACAAGGGTTGATGTTTAAATAAAACATGGTTGCAGCAGGATTTTTCATCACTTTGAGGGAGATTTCCAATTATCATAAAGAACGTTGTTACATATCAGGATGTAAATTCAGGAATTTTGTGTTTAAATTATAATGTGGTTTTGATATTAACATGGCATTACAAATTGGTGGTCTTGCATTGATAATTTCCCAGCTTCTGTTATGATCTGGACTGGATGTTTTTGTCTTTCATACACATTTTTCTTCAATCTTTCCAAAGATGGGCCAATAAGCAAAGACTTGGTAACCAGAGGTCAGGTACTAATTGTCAAGTTGCTTAATTTCACAGTAAGCTAAGGACGCAGGGTACCCATTAGAGCAGATTCACCCAGCTCAACTCACCATTCATCTTTGCATAATGATACAAAATAAAGACGTGACCACCCTAGCCCAGATCACTGAGATGTCTTCTTTGACTTACACAAGAGGGCTTTGAAATACTCAGTAAAGCCTCCACTGCTTTCCCTTGAACAAATCTTACAACTTTTGCGGTCTTCTCCTCTTAAAAAGCCCCACTGCATGTCCATCTATATGCAGTGGGGCTTTTTAAGAGGTACTTGCTATGTGCTGCTAGAAAGGGGATCACACATTTTCCCATGCAAAGCATAAAGAACATTACAGCACAGCAACAGGCCCTTCGGCCCTCCAAGCCTGCACCGACCATGCTGCCCGACTTAACTAAAACCCCCTACCCTCCCGGGGACCATATCCCTCTATTCATGTACTTGTCAAGACGCCCCTTAAAAGTCACTACCGTATCCACTTCCACTACCTCCCCCGGCAATGAGTTCCAGGCACCCACCACTCTGTGTAAAAAATCTGCCTCGTACATCTCCTTTAAACCTTGCCCCTTGCACCTTAAACCTATTTCCCCGAGTAATTGACTCTTCCACCCTGGGGAAAAGCTTCTGACTATCCATTCTGTCCATGCCTCTCAAAATCTTGCAGACTTCTATCAGGTCTCCCCTCAACTTCCGTCCCTCCAGTGAGAATAAACCAAGTTTCTCAAACCTCTCCTCATAGCTAATGCCCTCCATACCAGGCAACATCCTGGTAAATCTTTTCTGTACCCTCTCCAAAGCCTCCACATCCTTCTGGTAGTGTGGCGACCAGAATTGAACACTATATTCCATGTGCAGCCTCACTAAGGTTCTATAAAGCTGCAACATGACTTGCCAATATTTAAACTCAATACCCCAGCCGATGAAGGCAAGCATGCCATATGCCTTCTTGACTACCTTCTCCACCTGCATTGCCACTTTCAGTGACCTGTGTACCTGTTCACTCAGATCCCTTTGCCTAAGGATTCTGCCATTTACTGTATATTTCCTAAATATACAGTATAGACTGTATAAATAGACCTTCCAAATTGCATTACCTTACATTTGTCCTGATTAAACTCCATCTGCCATCTCTCCGCCCAAGTCTCCAACTGATCTATATCCTGCTGTATCCTCTGATGGTCCTCATCACTATCCGCAAATCCACCAACCTTTGTGTCGTCCGCAAACATACTAATCAATCCAGTTACATTTTCCTCCAAATCATTTATATATATTACAAACAGCAAAGGTCCCAGCACTGATCCCTGAGGAATGCCACTTGTCACAGCCCTCCATTCAGAAACACACCCTTCCACTGCTACCCTCTGTCTTCTATTATCGACACAGTAAGAAGTCTAACAACACCAGGTTAAAGTCCAACAGGTTTATTTGGTAGCAAAAGCCATGAGCTTTCGGAACAGCTAGTGGCTTTTGCTACCAAATAAACCTGTTGGACTTTAACCTGGTGTTGTTAGACTTCTTACTATGTTTACCCCAGTCCAACGCCGGCATCTCCGCATCATTCTATTATCGAGCCAGTTCTGTATCCACCTTGCCAGCTCACCTCTGATCCCATGCGACTTCACCTTCTGCACCAGTCTGCCATGAGGGACCTTGTCAAAGGCCTTATTGAAGTCCATGTAGACAACATCCACTGCCCTACCCTCATCAATCATCTTCGTCACTTCCTCGAAAAACTTGATCAAGTTCGTGAGACACGACCTCCCCTTCACAAAACCATGTTGCCTCTCGTTAATACATTCACTTATTTCCAAGTGAAAATAAAGCCTGTCTCGAAGAATCCTCTCCAATAATTTCCCTACCACTGATGTAAGGCTCACCGGCCTGTAATTACCTGGATTATTCTTGCTACCCTTCTTAAACAAAGGAACAACATTGGCTATTCTCCAATCCTCTGGGACCTCCCCTGTAAGAAGTTTAACAACACCAGGTTAAAGTCCAACAGGTTTATTTGGTAGCAAAAGCCACACAAGCTTTCGGAGCTCTAAGCCCCTTCTTCAGGTGAGTGGGAATTCTGTTCACAAACAGAGCATATAAAGACACAGACTCAATTTACATGAATAATGGTTGGAATGCGAATACTTACAACTAATCAAGTCTTTAAGAAACGAAACAATGTGAGTGGAGAGAGCATCAAGACAGGCTAAAAAGATGTGTATTGTCTCCAGACAAGACAGCCAGTGAAACTCTGCAGGTCCACGCAACTGTGGGAGTTACAAATAGTGTGACATGAACCCAATATCCCGGTTGAGGCCGTCCTCGTGTGTGCGGAACTTGGCTATCAGTTTCTGCTCAGCGACTCTGCGCTGTCGTGTGTCGCGAAGGCCGCCTTGGAGAACGCTTACCCGGCGGTCACGGGCATTTGGCCTCTGATATTCGGGTAAGCGTTCTCCAAGGCGGCCTTCGCGACACACGACAGCGCAGAGTCGCTGAGCAGAAACTGATAGCCAAGTTCCGCACACACGAGGACGGCCTCAACCGGGATATTGGGTTCATGTCACACTATTTGTAACTCCCACAGTTGCGTGGACCTGCAGAGTTTCACTGGCTGTCTTGTCTGGAGACAATACACATCTTTTTAGCCTGTCTTGATGCTCTCTCCACTCACATTGTTTCGTTTCTTAAAGACTTGATTAGTTGTAAGTATTCGCATTCCAACCATTATTCATGTAAATTGAGTCTGTGTCTTTATAAGCTCTGTTTGTGAACAGAATTCCCACTCACCTGAAGAAGGGGCTTAGAGCTCCGAAAGCTTGTGTGGCTTTTGCTACCAAATAAACCTGTTGGACTTTAACCTGGTGTTGTTAAACTTCTTACTGTGTTTACCCCAGTCCAACGCCGGCATCTCCACATCATGACCTCCCCTGTAGCCAGTGAGGATACAAAGATTTCTCTCAAGGCCCCAGAAATTTCTTCTCTTGCCTCTCTCAGTATTTTGGGGTATATCCCATCAGGCCCTGGAGACTTGTCTACCTTGATGTTTCTCAAGAACCCCAATACCTCCTCCTTCTTGATCTCAACATGACTCAAACTATCTACACATCCTTTCCCAGACTCATCATCCACCAAGTCCTTCGCTTTGGTGAATTGTGACGCAAAGTACTCATTTAATACCTCGCCCATTTCCTCTGGCATAGATTCCCTCCCTTGTCCTTGAGTGGGCCAACCTTCTCCCTGGCTACCCTCTTGCTCTTTATATATGTATAAAAAGCCTTGGGATTTTCCTTAATCCTGCTGACCAATGCTTTTTCATGACCCATTTTAGCCCTTCTTACTCCTTGCTTAAGTTTCTTTCTACTTTCTTTGTATTCCACATTTGCTTCGTGTGTTCCCAGCCTCCTAGCTTTGACAAATGCTTCCTTTTTCTCTTTGACTAGGCTCACAATATCTCTCATTATCCAAGGTTCCCAAAACTTGCCATACTTATCCTTCATCCTTACAGGGATGTGCCGGTCCTGAATCACTATCAACTTACACTTGAAAGCCTCCCACATGCCAGATGTTGATTTGCCCTCAAACATCTGCCCCCAATATACATTCTTCAGTTCCTGCCTAATATTGTTGTAATTAGCCTTCCCCCAATTCAGCACCTTAACTTGAAGACTACACTTATCTTTATCCATCAGTACCTTAAAGCTTACTGAATTGTGGTCACTGTTCCCGAACTGCTCCCCTACTGAAACATCGATTACCTGGCCGGGCTCATTTCCCAATACCAGGTCCAGTATGGCCCCTTCCCTAGTTGGACTATCTACATACTATTTCAGGAAGCCCTCCTGGATGTTCCTTATAAACTCTGCCCCATCCACGCCCCTAGCACTAAGTGAGTCCCAGTCAGTATAGGGGAAATTAAAATCTCCCACCACAACAACCCTGTTACTTTTACACCTTGCCAAAATCTGCCTATATACCTGTTCCTCTATCTCCCGCTGGCAGTTGGGTGGCCTATAGTAAACCCCCAACATTGTGACTACACCTTTCCTATCCTGAGCTCTACCCATATTGCCTCGCTGTATGAGCACTCTGAGGTGTCCTCCCGGAGTACAGCTGTGATATTCTCCTTAACCAGTAGTGCAACTCTCCTACCCCTTTTACATCCCTGTCTATCCCGCCTGAAACATCTGTATCCTGGAATGTTAAGCTGCCAATCCTGTCCTTCCCTTAACCAAGTCTCTGTAATAGCAACAACATCGTAGTTCCAAGTACTAATCCAAGTTCATCTGCCTTACCTGTTACACTTCTCGCATTGAAACAAATGCACTTCAGTCCACCAGACCCTCTCTAATTAGCAATCCAACCCTGCCTCCTGTTTCTCTGAGTCTTACTGGCCCTACTCTCTGGTTCCCTTTCAGCTAATTCACCTTAGCTTTGGTTCCCACCCCCCTGCCAAACTTGTTTAAATCTTCCCGTGTGATACTAGCAAACCTCCCGGCCAGAATATTTGTGCCCTTCCAGTTTAGATGCAACCCGTCCTTCTTGTACAGGTCCCATCTGCCCCAGAAGAGACTCCAATGGTCCAGATATCTGAAACCCTCCCTCCTACATCAGATGTTTGGCCACGTGTTGAGCTGCACTATCTTCCTATTCCTCGCCTCACTAGCACGTGGCACAGGGAGTAATCCTGAGATTACAACCCTAGAGGTCCTGCTTTTTAACTTTCTACCTAACTCCCTAAACTGCTGCTGCAGGACCTCATCACTCTTCCTGCCTATGTCGTTAGTACCAATATGTACCACGACCTCTAGCTGTTCACCCTCTCCCTTCAGAATGCTTTCTGCCCGTTCAGAAACATCCTGGACCCTGGCATGAGGAAGGCAACATACCATCCTGGGGTCTCCTTCACATCCACAGAAATGCCTATCTGCACCCCTAACTATAGAGTCCCCTATAACTATTGCTCTAGTCCTCTTTGTCCCTCCCTGCTTAACAACAGAGCCAGCCGTGGTACCACTGCTTTGGCTTCTGCTGCTGGTATCCCCTGATAGCCCATCTCCCCCAACAGTATCCACAATGGTATACTTGTTAGAGAGGGGGATGACCACAGGGGACTGCTGCACTGACTGCCTGCCCCTTCTGGCAGTTACCCATCTGTCTGCCTGCACCTTTGGTGTGACCACATCTCTAAAGCTCCTATCTATGATGCTTTCCACCTCCTTCATGCTCCTAAGTGCATCCAACTGCTGCTCCAACCTATCCATGTGGTCTGTAAGGAGCTGAAATTGGGTGCACTTACCACTCCTTGACACCAGATCTTTCACTTCCCACTTCTTGGTAAATGTTGCTGGTCTGACTTCTCCCAGAATGCACCAGTGAAGTCCCTCAGCCGCTTCTATCGGATACACTGGATCCTAAGCTTTTTGACTGTCAACAAAGATTAATGAAGTGTAATTTTTACAGTCTTTGGAGAAAACAACATCAGAGCTGGCACATTAGCAGTTTAACTATCTATTGGGTGGATTTTTCCATACTTCCTCAGAGTGCCAAGCTCTGACTGAAAACCAGCATATAGCTCTCCAACTGCACAGCTGAGTTTTTAGACCAGATGTTCAGCCACTCTGGAAAAGAAAATCAGTGATGTGGTTTACACCCTCATTCTGGCACGGTGGGGCCTGATAGAGCCGGCAAGATCGACTTCACAGACATCGGGGCGCCACCTTTAAAGGGCGCCCTGATCAGCACAGAACAAAGAACATTACAGCACAGGAACAGGCCCTTCAGCCCTCCAAGCTGCCTGAAGATAAAGGCCCTCTCCCACGGTGGACCTCCCTCACAAGCACTGGGGGCTTCTCTACTGCCTCACCCACCACCACAGCACAATCATCAGGGCTTTCCGCCCCACCACCACTACAGCACAAACAATGGGGCTTTCCGACTGAGCACTATCCCCACCCCTCCGCCACTCTCACCCATCCAGCAAACAATCTGTAGATCTAAGAATATATCTGCTGTCTTCAGAGGATTAAGCTGTTAAGGGCAATCGATGTGACATTGGCGGTGTTAATGGTTTCCTCAGATCATCTCCAGCGACTTGTGGTCAGTTTCTATCACAAACCTGCTGCCGAATAAATAGGTGCGAAAACATGTAATTCCAAACATCAAGGCTCATGTTTTCCACTCGATATTAGAATAATTGAACGCCACAGGTAGGGATTTGCAAGCAAATGCATTGGGTTTAGCTTTTGTAATATACTTGATTCTGAATCATTTTCTGATGTTTCTACTGCTGGTGTGATTATCTCTCTACAATTGGAAATTTGTAATTCTGATCATGACAGTTTTATTGCTTCAAAGAGATGTTGATGATCTTCATGCCATAGAAAAAGCATTCTCTTTCCTCCTGTTGTGGATGCATAAGCTGAGGACTATGAATGTTTTAAATAAATTGCTACCTCTCAACTTCTTGTAGTTCCTCTACTCACCCTGGCACAGTCCACTATTGCTGCGGTCCCTGGGATCTATACCATTGTTGCCAGTTGCGTGAATGTTTCTGAACTTCACCCCACAAAGATGAGATATGGTGGGGTTGCACCACAACACTCCACAAAGGCAATAATGGCACTATTTTTTTTTTAGCAACTCCTGACTTTGGCTGTCGCTATCACAACCTTCCTCATCCCAATTTTCCTTGACGGTTTGCAACTCTCATCCCTTGCCCACAATAGATCCAGTCCATGGCCCAATTACTCATCTTCCCCGGCTGAGCAAAGGCCAGAACTAGTCCTCTCGATGCCCTGTCTCACACGTGGAACTGACTCACTGTGTACTGCAATCTCCCACTAGAGCTCACACATCCAGCAATGACTAAGTGCTTCCAAAAACTCCAACATTAACTGCTTACCAACTTGTCTCAGCACTGGCAGGGCACTGTGTTTTCAAAGCTTTTCACTGCCGTCACCAGGCTGAATTTTAAGAACTCTGGGATACTGCGGTCTAATAACAATTGACTACAATGTCAAGGTTGTTCTTGAAAATTCTCAATGATACGACCACGTGGAGTCCTTAAAAAAAAATCCAATGCTGCCACGAGGTTGTTGTAATAGTAGGGCCTGGTACCTAAAGGGTTCATGTAGGACTGAATACAGTACCGGACATACAGTGTTGTAAGAGGGCACATTAACCGGAGCTAGGGGCAGTCTAGAGATAGGTAGTGATGTGTAAAAACCTAGTAAGGAGTGTTTTACATTCCTGTAGCCTCTACTATAAACATGTAGAGAGTTAGATGCTGTTAACAAAGAGTTAGGCCAGGGTCTTTGGGCCTGTCGTGGTCAGAAATTTGGTGGACCAGCCAGAAGCCCATTGATATTTTGTGGTCCAAGTGATCCCAGCCAGAAAATCCCAGCCTTAGTGTTGTTAAGACTATGATTGGAATTTTCCAGCTCCCCCTCAACAGTGTGTTTTCTGGAGGTAGAGGCTCACTATTAGCGACCGGCAGGAACCTCCAGTCCCAACGACGTTCATTGCCATTTGCGTGGCTTGCCCGCCATGCTGCTACCAAATCCACCATCGTGGCCTATGATGGGACCAGAAGGTCCCACCGGAGGGGGAGCCAGAAAATCCCAGCCTATGAATACTGCTTCACGGAGCCTGGAGCAAGATCCTTTACAGTAGCAGTGATAAGATTCTTCAGTTGTGTTTTTATAAAATAAGATCTTGAGCTTATTTGCCAAATAAACAATTTTTATTATCATTCATTTGTCAGATATGGGCGTCGCTGGCTGGCCAGCATTTCTTGCCCATCCCTGGTTGCCTGAGGGCAGTTGAGAGTCAACTACATTGCTCTGGAGTCACATGTATGCCAGAGCAGGTAAGGAAGGTCGATTTCCTTCCCGAAAGGACATCAGAAAACCAGATGGTTTTTCCGACATTTGACAATGGTTTCATGGTCATCCATAGATTCTTAATTCCAGATGTTTGTACTGAATTCAAATTCCAGCATCTGCCTTGGTAGGATTTGAACCCGGGTCCCCAGAACATTAGCTGAGTTTCTGGATTAATAATCTAATGATAATACCACTAGGCCATTGCCTCCCCATCAAGGCACCAACCACACAGAAGGGATGATCAATACATTACTTGTAGATTAGTTCACTTATATTTCAAATGTTTATTTATTCTTTTCTCAGAATTACAAAGCCCTTAATCCATCTCCTCGCTTGCTACAAAAGCCAATTCAAATTCAAATTGAATCTAATTCATGGTCCCCACAAACGATACATATCCAGACTGACGAGAACAGGCACGATCACACATTTGATCGTGACAGTAGCCTTACATTGTTGTTGAGCTTGGAAACACATTTGAGCTGTTGTCTGCTCACTGCATAGAGCGTGTGAGGCTAAGACTGAATCATACGATAGATTTTATCATTTCCCTTCTGGTGATGCATACAGAGTTTACATCCTTAAAGATATACCACAATAATGCAAGCTCAGACTCCAGCCATTAAGGCTGTAGATTAGTGTGTGAAGCCACTTTCAGGGTGTCACAGCAACCCAACAATTTGTCCTCTAACAGATCACTAAGACTGCTGAGATGCCACACTGGGGAGTGCAGTGGCTCCTATGATTTTGATTTGATTTGATTTGATTTATTATTGTCACATGTATTAACATACAGTGAAAAGTATTGTTTCTTGCGCGCTATATAGACAAAGCATACCATTCATAGAGAAGGAAATGAGAGAGTGCAGAATGTATTGTTACAGCCATAACTAGGGTGTAGAGAAAGATCAACTTAATGCAAGGTAGGTCCATTCAAAAGTCTGACAGCAGCAGGGAAGAATATGTTCTTGAGTCGGTTGGTACATGACCTCAGACTTTTGTATCTTTTTCCTGAAGGAAGAAGGTGGAAGAGAGAATATCCGGGGTGCGTGGGGACCTTAGTTATGTTGGCTGCTTTGCCGAGTCAGCAGGAAGTGTAGACAGAATCAATGGATGGGAGGCTGGTTTGTGTGATGGTTTAGCCTACATTCACGAACTTTTGTAGTTCCTTGCGGTCTTGGGCAGAGCAGGAGCCATACCAAGCAGTGATCCAACCAGAAAGAATGCTTTCTATGGTGCATCTGTAAAAGTTGGAGAGAGTCGTAGCTGACATGCCAAATTTCCTTAGTCTTCTGAGAAAGTAAAGGCATTGGTGGGCTTTCTTAACTATAGTGTTGGCATGGGGGGACCAGGACAGGTTGTTGGTGATCGGAACACCTAAAATCTTGAAGCTCTCGACCCTTTCTACTTCGTCCCCATTGATGTAGACATGGGCATGTTCTCCTTTACGCTTCCTGAAGTTGATGACAATCTCCTTCATTTTGTTGACATTGAGGGAGAGATTATTGTTGCCGCACCAGTTCACCAAATTCTCTGTCTCATTCCTGTACTCTATCTCGTCATTGTTTGAGATCCAACCCATTACGGTGGTGTCGTCAGCAAACTTGAAAATCGAATTGGAGGGGAATTTGGCCACACAGTCATAGGTGTATAAGGAGTATAGTCGGGGGCTGAGAACACAGCCTTGTGGGGCACCAGTGTTGAGGATGATCGTGGAGGAGATGCAGTTGCCTATCCTTACTGATTGTGGTCTGTGAGTTAGGAAGTTCAGGATCCAGTCGCAGAGGGAGGTGCCGAGGTCCAGGCCACGGAGTTTGGAGATGAGTTTTGTGGGAATAATAGTATTGAAGGCTGAGCTGTAGTCAATAAATAGGAGTCTGACATAGGTGTCCTTGTTATCGAGGTGTTCCAGGGTTGAGTGCAGGGCCAGGGAAATGGCATCTGCTGAGGACCTGTTGTGGCGTTAGGCAAACTGTAGTGGATCCACTGTCAAGTTCCTCTATGAGTCAAGTTCCTCCATGGCCTCTACACCTCCATATCTTTGTAACCACTTTGAACCCTAAAAAGCAGCATGTTCCTCCAACTCTAACCATGTCTCCCCCACAAAATTCTGTTGAGTTTAGGTCCACTCTGCTCCCACTGAATCTTTCAAGATTTGAGACTGGTAGTTTTTTTTTAGGCAAGGATATTGAGACAAGATACAAATCAGCATGATCTAAGAGAATATTAGAACATGCTGGTGGACAGAAAGGCTTCCTGCTGTATCAATTAGCACCCTCTCTATACAGCACCACTGGGAGGCATGTCTTCAACCTTTTGAGTCTTAAGCTCTGGAGTTAAGTATCTAAACCTCTCCACCATTCCACTTTGTTCTCCTTTTTTAAGATGTTTATCAAACCCTGTAACTTTGAACTTTTAGGATGGTTTCTTATATTTTAGAGGTGCTATAAAAATACAAGTTCTTGTTATTCTTGTTGTTGAGTGAACATTATTACAGTCAATTACTTATTTTCTATCATGCTTTACAATATAGATTATAGTAAAAAAAACCGGCATGTGCTGGACTCTGTGAAATTACCTCCTACCCCATTGCCCCCACAACACCCACAAATCCAAGTGAGATTTTAGTGGGGCTCATGTAAAATAGAATGGATGATTAGCCCACCGCCTTCCCACCCTCCCCAGCCTGATCCCCATGATACAGGGAGTGGGTCAGGTGCCCACAAGCCTGCCCGCTCTTAGGCCCATGGAAGTCTTTAAGAGTCGAATGATTGCCCACAGAAGGCCCTTGACCCACCTCCATAACCATAGGGCTGGATTATCCGACCATGCCTGAGCTGGGATTCTCCACTCCCATTGTAATGAATGAAGATTTGGCTGAGCGCCAAATTCTCTGCTCTCACTGTTAGTGGCCATGGGACATGAGTGGCCAGAGAATATGCTGGGAAGCAACAAGCAAGAAGGGCATTTTTTTTAAAAGACTGGAAGAAAGAAAGATTAAAACATTCAGGGGTGCCTTATGTGCATGGAGGCACCCCCCTCAAAATGTTACCCCTCCATCACCCCTCTCTTGCTTCCCTACTTGGGTTCGAAAACCTGCTCTCCCCGCTCTGCTTCTTGATCCCTCCCTGTCCTAAAAGCTCAGGATTTAGCTGGATGCGGTGCCATGAATCTCCATTGTAGTCCCATCAACACTAAGTTCTAGGTGCTGCTGGGACTGCTAGAGCTGTTGCCCAATCAGATTGGCACTTCTGGGACTGCCAGGGCTGCTGGCCAACCTGACTGGCTGGCAGATCTCGCGGGCAGGACTCCCTTTGACTGAGGGGCAGAAGTCTGACCCTCAGCTGCTTTAGGCTCTTTGCAGTGTGTTATCACTGCAGGGCGACCATTTTTAAATTGGTCAAATTGTGACTCCGCCTTTCTTCCAGCCGGGTGAGCTGTACAGCCCCCTCAACCCGCTCCAAAAATCTAGCCCCATATTGTCCCTTTAAAGGGAAAAAAAGACACTTGACTTATTGACATGTTTCCTAAAAATTAACTTTCCAAAGTGCTTTTCTAATTAGGGATTATAGTTCAAATAGGAGTCATAGTTCACTAATGGGAATCATATTCTAAATTAAAATTAAAGCTGATCATGGATGTCGGTAAGTTACCATGATCGTGTTTCAATGATTTGATTGAGAAACTCTCGGATAATATGAGTTCAACAAGTTGCAAATTGCAGATTGAGGGCCCGATTTTACCATTTTGATTCTAAGTGCTGAATCTGGGCATGATTCAGATCCGATTTGGAAACCTGTTCTCAGGCGCCCCCACACGCACTCTGCCTGAAAAAATAGCAGCAAAACTGAATTGCGCTGCACAAGCCTGTGGGCGGGTCTTAACGCGCCCAAAACCCTGCAGCTCCGATCGGCGCCTTCAACTGTGCATGCACTGTAAACAAAATAGAAAAACGCTCCCCTGCCACATCGCTCCCGGGCCCGATAATACCTCCCCCTGGCCCCCACAGACATTGCCCCACCCCACAACATAATTGTCTCCCTTATCCCCGCAGCCTCCCCCCCCCCCCCACTACCCAGACCGATCACAGCCCCTTAGCCCCCTTTCAGTCCATCAGAGAGCCATCTGACCCGCCTTCCTCCCCCCCGCCCCCCAACCACTGATCTGAGTCAGCGAGCCAGAAGCTCTGATCCTATCTCCTCAGAGGCTGGAGCACCCGAATCAGACCTTTGTGGACCATGTCTGTTTCGCGCCGAATCTGGATGGGCGAACACGGTTGTAAAGGGGGAAATGCCGGTAAGTTTGGGCGTCCAGCTCGTGAAGTCAATTTAAATGCTACTCGCCACACTCCTGACTTTACCAAGATTTTGCACCCAACAACGGGCGCAACTTGATGGTAAAATCGGGCCCTGAATGTATGACCTGTTGAAGTATGAATATGAAAATTGTGCTGTTTAAGGGTTCTCTGAATGATTGACATAGGCAAGCTCTACATGTTGGAACAACATTTGCGGTCTGGCGTCTTGGGTGATTTGCCTGGCACGTTATACTGTTGAATTGTATTTTCTTGCCAATTGTGCCTCCTTACTGTTCTCGGGGTTGCAGCCATTGCAAATAGCATGAGATTGGCTGCAACCTCTTGTCAGTCATGGTGGTTTTCTGGGGTTACTGTGGGGATAGTTCCCTGAAGTGGAAAAGCCAGCAAACCTTTCTCAGCTTGCAACAGCAGGATTATTTCAACAACCATTAAACATGCAGTCAGGGGCTCTATTACTTAACTACTTGCCCACATCTTCCATTTCATGCTTCTACTAGATTTGCCTTCCTTAACGTCTGGCGTGCTACACAGCTTTTTTTGTTATGTTTAAATAACTTGATTGAGTTTTTTGATGATTGGAGAGGATTGATGAAGGGAATAGGGTTGATATGGTATAAATGAACTTCCAAGAGGTGTTTAATAAAGTGCCACATGACAGACTTGTCAGCAAAGTTGAAGCCTATGAAATAAAAGGAATGGTAACAGTACAGAGTGACAGGAAACAGAGGGTGGTGGTGAACGATTGTTTTTCAAACTGGGGAACGTATAAAATTGGGCTCCCCCAGGCATCAATACTTGGACTATTGAATCTCTTGATATATTTTGATGATGTGGACTTGGGTGTGTATGGCACAATTTCAAAATTTGCAGATGACACAAAACTTGGAAGTGTTGTGGATGGTGAGGTTGCTAGTGATAGACTTTAGGAGCACTTGGGTTGTGGAATAGGCAGATTGCAGGTGGAATTTAATGCAAAGAAGTGCAGCTTGGTGGGGTGGCGGTGCAGAAATCTGCAGATATAAATGTACTATCATTGAAGGTGGCAGGGCAAGTTGAGAAATGGTTAAAAGGCATATGTGATTATGGGCTTTATGAATAGAGGCATAGGGTGGAATTTTCCCCACCCGCCACGGGAATTGCAGCGGGCGGGACACAGATCATGCAAAAGTCTGTTGACTTTGGGTGGGATTTTCCGGCTTTGAGGCGAACTCAGCTGGAAAATCCCGCCCATAGTGTAGAAAATCAGAAGTTATGGAGAACATTTATAGAACTATAACTTCAACTGGGATACTGTGTCCAATTCTGGGCACCGCATTTTTGGAAGGATATGAAGGCTTTAGAAGGGGCGCAGAAAAGATTTGTGAAAAAAATTCTGAGGACGAGGGCCTTCAGCTAAATGGATCGATGGAGATGCTGGGGCTGTTCTCCATAAAGAGAAAGTTGAGAAATGATGGGTGTCCAAAATCACAAGGGGTCCAGACAGAGTAGATGGAGAGAAATTGTTCCCATTAGCAGAAGGGTCAAGAACCAGAGGACACTGATTAAAGGTGATTGACAAGAGAACCAATGATGAAACGAGAAAAAGCTTCTTTATATAGTGAGTGGTTAGAGACCTGAGACTGTGGCAGACGTAGAGTAAGTCACTTTTAAAATGAGATTAGTTAAAGACCTGAAAAGGATCAAATAGAACGATCACAGGGAAAGGATGCGTGACGCTCTTACATTGCTCTTGTAGAGATCCAGCACGGATACAACCGGCCAAGTGTGCTGTCACCATTCTACGATTCTTGATTCTATATTCAAACTACTTTCAGGCTTTCTAATATCTCCATGAAATGACCATTTACATTTAAACCTTGTTTGCTGTGATTAGTAGAAGGTTTCAGTGTAAAAATGAACAAACTCTTTTGGCATTGTGAGAAAATGTTAACTCGTTGAAGATAAATTCCGTGAAATGCTGATTGCTATAGAAATCTAATCACCGAATCGAACTGAATACTTAACAATGTAAATGCACATTGATTGAGATATAGACAGTTTTATCTTCAAAGCAGAAGAGTAATTCTCTGATGATCGCCCTTTCCTCAAGAATCATACTGAATCACTTTCAATATTCATACGTTCAGAGGGCATTTTAACATTTCTTTATTTTTCTGACTAACTTTAATTATTAGAAAATAACTCCTGATGCATATTCATGCATTTTATACAATTGGCAGTGCTGCTCCTATTGATTCGATGCAATGCAGCCTTACCGAGCAATTAATTAGAGGGGAAAGAACAAAACAATTCGATTGTGTATTTATGACAAAAGAATTGTTTTCAATATTAAATAGTTTGATTAGTTTTACATAAATCTGTAGGCAATTAGTCTTTGCTGAGAACATTAGAACAGGAGCAGGTTTGGAGTCCCTTTAGCCTATTTTGCCATGCACTAAGATCATGGCTGACCTGTATCCCAGCTACATTCTCCTTGGCTAGTAAAAGTCAATCGGTCTCAGATTTCAAACCATTAATTGCGTTAGCATCTGCTGCCTTTCTTTTGGGAGAAAATACCACGTATCTACAATCCTTTTGTGTAAGGAAGGATTTCCTAATTTCTCTCTTGAATGACTCCATTCTCATTTTGATGTGTGCCCTTTTCAAAGATTCCTCCGTCAGTGGAAAACATTTCTTCCTATCTACTGTATCAATTCCTTTCAAAATCCTAAAGACTTCAATGATATCACCCCCTAACCACCTCCTCTTTATATTCTAGCCCTGTGAAATAAAGACTAGAAATAAACATTCCATTAGACATTTTGAATATCTTTTGTACCTGACCATTGTGATATTTGTATCTGCATCTGTACTGTACGTAACTTTTCAGCATTCAAAAATATACCCGGATCTATCCCTTTTTGTCCAAATATTGGGACAGCATGGTGGCATAGTGCTCAGCACTGCTGCCTCACAGTGCCAGGGACTCTGGGTCACTGTCTGTGCAGAGTCTGCACATTCTCCCCGTATCTGCGTGGGTTTCCTCTGGGTGCTCTGGTCTCCTCCCACAGTCCAAAAGATGCGCTGGTTCGGTGATTTGGCTATGCTAAATTCTCCCTCAGTGTACCTGAACAGGTGTCGGAGTGTGACGACCTAGGGATTTTCACAGTAACTTCATTGCAGTGTTAATGTAAGCCTACTTGTGTCACTAATAAATAAACAAAATTGTTTAAGCTCACACTTAACTCCATTGAAACCCATCTGCCACAGTTTTACCCATTCAATCTATTAATGTCTACTTGTAATGTTATGCTCCAGTTTATACTTCTTACTATGTCACCAAAACCTAGATATCTGGCTCCATGGTGCATTATCTAAGTCTTTGGGCCAGATTTTCATCTCCCAATGGAACTGTGAATTGGGTCGCAAAATGCTGCTTTTAGTTTTTATTTGCTCGCAGAATAATTTTCCTCTGCACCCACGCATTCTCTGAGGTCGAGTTCCCATTGTGAGAACCATTGGAGAATCATAATTCGTTCTGCATGCAATATTGTGTGCTGGTATGTTTTGGAAACTCTAAAAAAATGTATATCCTGAAGAGTTTATGATCACTGGGGGAAGCCTGTTGGGGAGATGGAAATGATGGGTAAAATGTTTTGACATCTTCACAGGTCAGTATTCGGTGTTGTCTTGTAATGTAGATGTCTTTTATTGCAGTGATTCATCATAGGGATCTGTCCTGCAAAGGTAAGTTAATCCTTAAATTGATCACTATTGTGTAAGTATTGTCATGCATTATATTACTTTTTACATTGTAGGAAGTGCCATAATGCATTTAAAATATATTTCAAAAAATGTCTTGTCAGCTTCTGCTGTCATCTTTTGCATTAGGATTGAAATTGGCTGGCAGCTCTGGCAATTACAAAAACAACTTTAAAAGTTGAAGAAAATTTCTTCCCCTGTTCCTTTCCATTGATTGACAGGTCCTCTGCTTTGAAATGGAAATGGGACACTATTCTATCAGTTTCAGGAAATGTAGGGTCCATTCATTCCTCAGAATAGACGTAGACAGCACTGGTACGTTGAATTTCGTTTATTGAGCAGAATTTTAAAATTAACACATTACAGAAAGCGAAAAAAACTTATTTACCAGAGTGAGAGTGAGAGATGGGCAGAGATACTAGCAAAAGTCAGTCCTGACACAGACTTGACCCAAACCTCACACTGAACACATATAGCTGTAGAGAGCATTATAACTTTTCAGTTATCTGTGTTATGAAATTACCTGGTACAGGCAGTCTCTAACTTTCATAAACAATTTGCAGCTATGGCCATGAAAGCTTTGTTTTGGCTTATGAAAAAGCCTGCTTACCTTTCAAAAATGCAGTCAATTTCTAAGTTCATCCCAGCATGCCTGCTCAGTCTTAAAATGTGGCCAAGTTAGCTTTAAGGCTTAGCATAGTTAGTTGCATAGGCAGAAATATTTCAAAATGTAGTCTTCACATTAACTGAAGCAACCATACAAAGGATCCTACAGGCAATGTCGCTGGAAGTTTTTGTTTTGACACTGGTATCCATTATGAATGCATGGCTGGATTTCAGAAGCCCTAATGTCTTCAGTTCAGCAGGTGCTGTATTGATCCAAGAATAATTAAAATTTTTAAAAGGCTGTAATAACAGGGAGTGCTTTCAATGTGGCTTCTTGCCAGTTTGGTATCTGGGGTGCTCAATTTCAAAAGTACTCCATTGGTTGAAATGGCTTTAGAATGTGCTAAGATTGTGAATGGCACTACATAGATGCAGGTCCTTTTCAAATTAATAAATATAGCCAATAATTAAGCTCCCTAAATGGATGCTTGTGGGGCATCTCCAGTCACTTCCTTCCAATTTCAAGGCATACCAATTATCCCTATTCGGTCCTTCAATGGCTAACCTATCTCCTAATCAAGTCAATAATTTGACTCCAAGCCCATGAGTTTTAATTTTACCTTACATTCTTTTATTTTATAGAACCCCCTACAGTACGGAAGAGGGCATTTGGCCCATTGAGTCTACACCAACTCTGTGACAGAGCAGCTTACCCAGGCCCTCTCCCCTACCTATCCCTGTAACCCCACACATTTACCATGGCTAATCCATCTAAGCTACACATCTTGGGGCACCAAAGTGCAATTTAGCATGGCCAAACCTGCATATCTTTGGATTGTGGGAGGAAACCAGAGGACCCGAAGGAAACCCATGCAGACTCAGGGAGAATGTGCAAACTCCACACGGACAGTCACCCAAAGCTGCAATTGAACCCAGGTCCCTGGCACTGTAAGACAGCAGTGCTAACCACTGTGCCACCCCCCCATATGGAACCATTTAAAATAAATCCATTGATCTCCCCTTTCACTAATTTAGTTACTTTCATTAGTACAAAAATATATTAGTTTGTTCGACGTGACTTATGTTTCCAAATCCATGTTAGCTTTCTCTAATCAGCTAAAATCTTTCTCAGTGCATAGTCACTCTGTCCTTAATTATAGATTGCAATAATTATAAAGTTCAAGGCAATAATTTCTGAACTTTTCATGAATAAAACACACTTTAATCAGAGCATGCAGAGTCAGGGGACAAGTAACAGGAATGAAAACAAACTGACTACAAAACACAAAGCAGATTCTGGTTTAAAGGCAGTTTCCCAGACTAATGGAAGGCGGGATCTATACTGGACCCACTGTTTAATCATCATTTCCGCAAATTATGTGTAATCAGGAATTGGAGGTACAATACAAAATTTGCAAATTACATCAAACCGGAGGGTATAGTTAACATTGAGGAAGACAGCACCAAAATATATCAAAATGTTAACATGCTTATGGTGTGTAAGTGGCAAATGAATTTCAATATAACTAAATGTGAAGTGTTGCATTTTGGTGTGAGGCCACTTATTCCTTGGAAAATAACTGGAGGTTAGGGGCACAAATGGATCCAGATGTACAGATAAGTAGCAAGACGATGAAGTGCAAAAAAACATTTATATGGATAATACCAAAACTTGTAGGATGCAACTATCAGGATAAAATAAACAATCAAGGAAATTTTTCACAAGAGAAGTGAAAACCAGGAGACTAATGGATGTTTTTAAAATTATGAAGTGATTCAACAGTGTATAGGAGTAGAGAGGATGTTTTCACTTGTGGAGGAGACCAAGGCTGGGGTCAGAAGCATATGGTGATGACTAAGAAACCCATTAAGGAATTCAGGAGAAAGTTCTTCACTCAGAGAGTGCTAAGACTGTGGCACTTGCTTCTACATGAAGTGCTTGTGACTACTTGAAGTGGCTGAGATGAACAGCAGAGGTGCATTCAAAGGGAAGCTATTACATGATGGAGTAAAGATCGAAGTATCTACTAATAGGATGGAATGAAATTAAGGTGGGAGGATAAGGCTCAAAAGCATCTCAGGCTGTTTGACCTGATTTGTGCTGTAAATAGCATGGAGACAAAGTGAGTTTGGAAGCACCACATGTCAGTCCCCCTTGCATCCTGAAATGGAGTCTATGATATGTGTGCACATTATGATGCAAAGCACCCCAGATACCAAACTGGTAAAGGCATTAGTACACAAACATTTAATTATGCTTCAGTATCAGAACCATTCAGAGCAAGCTGTCAGTCAGCATGCAACACTGATTTCATTCTCACAATGCCACGTTGGAGCTCGAAACTCCAGCCCAATCCCTCTCACGAACTCATGCACCTGAACACGCTGAGCTACATGAAGCATTCCCCATCAGTTGTATTGAAAGGAATCATTAACCACTTACAGGTTTGTTGCTGGTTTGTTTCTTTGGACTGTTGCTGCATACAACAGGTTTCAGTGCTTTGACACTTCAAAAGTCTACAGGGAGCAGCAGAAGCTACTAACTTCGGATTTCTGCACAAAATTGGTTGCTCTCGGACATGGGTGCACTGGTAGGTATTCACTTTGGAATTGAGCATGGCTGGGAAAAATGAGGGGAAGGAAGAGGAAGAGGAGAAGGAAGAAGAGGAGGAAGAGGAAAGGAGGTTGCAAGTGAGGCAGCCTCTTGCACTTTGAGCTGTACATGAAGAACAAATTCAACTACCAAACTTACTGCAACACCAATTCTCAATTCACCAACAGTCTGCATTCCTTAGAAAGTACAAATCCTGTACTCTGGATGCCATTATCTCATGGGACATCCTGCCCATGTGCTCAAAGATCTGAGAGTTGTGGATCAGCCCTTTCAGTCACATGAAGACCCATGCCAAAAACCTACAGCGGTGAGTAGATGGCATCCTGGAATCAAGGAACAGCCAATGACACTGTCACTGCTGCTATGTCACTAAACAACACATCATTCTCTTGACCACAATGCAGAAACAAAAGTCACAGAAAATATAGATTCCACACCAGAATTACAAATTAAATGATACCATATTGTATACAAAATTAACCTAACCTCCTTGGTCATTTCCTTAGTGCTTGTCCCTTGAACAGTGGTATCCAGAGCAATGAAGCTGTCAGAGCTTCCAGGGTGGCATTAAGACTTTTGTTAAGGCTGTTTGTGCTGGAATGGAAGTTGAGGCTTCAGCCCTCAGCCACTGCGTCATGGTTGGGCCCACAAGTGTGTTGATGGAGTTGGTCACTGTTTCCATGATGGACAGAATGGGCCCCAAGCTCTGCGCAAAGCCCTGTGCCAAGGTGGCGCCAGTGTCTGCCTTGTTCCTTGATATTGAACGTTGCCTTTCTGGCAACACCAACAAAAACCTATCTTTATAAAGTGTCATGAATGTAATAAAACATCCCAAGGCTTTTCGCACAGGCATTATAAAACAAAATATGACACATAAGGAATTATTAGATCAGATGGCCAATGGCTTGATCAAAGAGATAGGTTTTAAGGAGTGTTTTAAAGGAAAGAGAGAGAGCGAAGGAGAGGTGAACGCAGTGAATTCCAGGGCGTAGAATGTAGGCAACTGAAGGGCATTGCCACCAATGGTGGAGAGATTAAACTTGGAAATGTGAATGAGGAACAGGGAGGCAATGGCCTAGTGGTATTATCGCTAGACTATTAATCCAGAAACTCAGCTAAAGTTCTGTGTTCAAATCCCACTATAGAAGATGGTTGAATTTGAATTCACTAAAAATATCTGGAATTAAGAATCTACTGATGGCCGTGAAACCATTGTTGATTGTTGGAAAAACCCATCTGGGGTCACTAATGTCCTTTAGAGAAGGAAATCTGCCGTCCTTACCTGGCCTGGCCGACATGTGACTCCAGAGTCACAGCAATGTGGTTGACTTTCAACTGCCCTTGGACATCTAGGGATGGGCAATAAATGCTGGCTAGCCAGCGATGCCCATGCCCCACGAGTAAAACAAAACTGAATGCATGGCCACCAATGATGGAAGGATTATACTCGGGGATGCAAATGAGGAACAAATTAGATAAGCGCAGATATCTTGGAGGGTTATAGGGCTGAAGAAGATTATATAGGACGAGATGGACAAGACAATGATGTACTTGAAAACAGAATGAGAATTTTAAAGTTAAGGTGTTGTATAATTCGGAGCCAACATAGGTCAGTAAGCACAAGGAGGTGAACGAGAGTTGGTGTGAGTTAGGACATGGGCAGTAGACATTTGGATGGCCTCAAGTTTATGGAGGGTAAGGTATGGGCAAATAGCATTGGGATAGTCAAGTCCAGAAATAACAAGTGCATGAATGAGAGTTTGAGCAGCAGAGCTGAGGCGGGGTGAAGTGAAGGTGATGTTGGGAAGGGGGAAGTAGACTTAGTGATAGTGAGGGGGGAGGGAAGTTCATCTTGGTCACAGGTGTGATAGCAAGGTTGTGAACAGTCTGGTTTAGTCTCAGGCAGTTGCCATGGAAGAGGGAAGGAGTCGGGATTCAGGATTTCCCCATTCACCAACCATTTCATTGAGAAAATCCATTCTTTTTTTCTGTAGCCTGGCTAATCAAAGGTATCAACTGGGTGTTCTGCAGCAGAACTGCTGGGCAACCTCACCTCCTGGTTCACTGGCACTTTTGCTATCTATTCCTCTCACTCTTGCTGCTGTATGATTAAGCCCGGTGTCTCACCACATACTGATCCCATCTCTATCCTGTCCTTTAAACTATGTGCAGTATCAGTGTCTAAGTTGGTTGTTGTGTGAGATTGAGCGACAGCATATCTTCGTCATCACTTTCTTCTTGTTTTATCTTTACTCCCTGGTCAGATTGCAATTTTTAGCTGTCTGAAAGTAAATACAATAAAGGGTAAGGTTGTGATGTGAAGTAAGAAGAGCATTCTTACAGCATCTGCATCTTCTAAGCCAGAAGAAATTGTGAGCTGAGGGAGGTGGGGGGAGTGGGATGTGAGGGGGTTAGGTTTAAGGATGCTATCATCTTTGATGGATTCAGCCCCATCACTGGCCATGTCATCAGCAATTACTCTTCCAATCTTTCACTCACTGATTGATTCCAAATAAACCTGTTTGACTTTAACCTGGTGCTGTGAGACTTCTTACTCTGTTCACACCAGTCCAACGCCGGCACCTCCACATCATGTCCGTGTGGAGTTTGCACATTCTCACCTCCTGTGTGGGTTCAGTCAGAACCTGACACTTTTCCAAATTTTTTGTGGAAAATTCCACCCTTTAACTGGTAAGTGATGGCTGCTAGCTATATTGGACTCCCTGCTGACTCATGCAGCTGATGAACAGCGTGGTCAGTGCTGGCTGTTCAAAGTTTACATGCTGTCTGCATTTTATAGAGAACAAGTGTGGGATAATCATGCATGACAATCTCCACCCTGGATTTCAGCGTCCATTCAATTAAATCCCCGTTGTAATTAAACAATTTAATACTTGCTAACATGTGATTACAACAACAGCAACTTGCATTTATATAGCACTTTTAACATGGTGAAATGTCCCAAGTGGCTGACCCTTTGAGACAATGCGTGAGTTGGATACATGGATCAGGGTCAGGATTAATTTGTATCCATCTTGTCCCAGTAGATTAAGAATAAATAAAATTTTGCTCTTAAAAGATCTCTCAGAGAAAACCTTATAGAGGTTGTCCTCTGAGTTTGATGTAGTTTTGATATTATAGATTTTGGAAAAAGCTAATCTTCCTTCTTAAATGGACACTCAAAGCCTTAAAAATGGCTGCCAATTGTCCCCTTTAACTTTATGAGTGGCTCAATTAAAAATAATCCAGCAGACCATCTTTTGTTTTAAACAAGATAAAGGTTTGTTTATTGCAAACACTACTGCTCAAAGTTACTTAGGTAAAAGTGATACAATTGTCAAATAAAATACAGATATAAAGATTAAAAGCACAGTGGCACAGTGGTTAGCACTGCTGCCTCACAGCACTGGGGACCTGGGTTCAATTCCTGACTTGGGTCACTGTCTGTGTGGAGTCTGCACGTTCGCCCTGTGTCTGTGTGGGTTGCCTCTAGGTGCTTTGGTTTCCTCCCACAGTCTGAAAGACATGCTGGTTAGATGCATTAGCCATACTAAATTTTCCCTCAGTGTATCCAAACAGAGTACAGCTGGAGTGTGGTGACTAGGGGGTTTTCACAGTAACTTCGCTGCAGTGTTAATGTAAGCCTACTTGTGACACCTTTTAGATGAAGTTAAAGGTGAGGTTTTAACTCAATTTCTGTACGATATCACCGAGGGCTGAATAGCACGCAATAAACAATACTTTTTGCTGTATCCCAATACAAGTGACAATAAAAAATCAAATCAAATGGTAAAAACAATGTCTTTGAGACGTTGGAAAGGGCCATCAGGGCAAAAGGAGTGTGTCGTGGTTTTACCCTGTCACAAAGCTTTCAACATTTCTACTCCAATGTAATTAACAGGACAGGCCAATTAAACCAGAAGCAAAACTTTCAGATACATCAGCCAGACAACAGGACACAGGTTTGTAAAGGCAAGTTTAGAACAGAAATAATTATTTACACAGAGCGCAATTAAGAACTGGTCAACAGGGAGGCTGGTTGAGGTCAGGATGCTAGAAGCATTCAGGAAATGGTTTGATACGGTAATGGAGAGATGGTGGTGTTGATATTCTGGAAGAGAGATCAAAAGTGCTGAAGTATTTCTTTTCTAATATTGCATACTATCTTGCAAATTGATCGCAATCCAAACCAGATACCTCAGTTTCCCGGCATCATCTTCACCCTGACCATGACCTAGCTGAGCAATAGAATGCCCTCCAAAATATACATATTCAGTACTCATTTCAGGAAAGCAGAAAATTAATCACCAAGATTTAAAGCCTGAATGATTAGAACCCAGGGATTGAATTCCACTATAAGTCCTCAGATTGTCAAAATATTAGTCAGAGTTTCAAATGTTAGATGCTCTGTGGGCTGCATGTTTTTATACAATGCCAGTGGTGTGCTAGTGATGTGATGTCACATCTTATGAATTGCAACAAATCTGAGCAAACTCTTGCCATAGCAACAGAGTGCATTGACCCACAAGATCACTGAGCTGTGTTCGGTCTGACTCCCCCTCAACCAGATGTTAAAATAGCTGTGTGAAATCATTCTTTCAATATAATCAAAGCATTGACATTTCCCAGCGCTGTCACTCTTCCTTCTGTTTAGGTATCAATTAGACAGACAGTATGACCCACTAATATTAGAAGTGAAATGTTAACTATGCAACTTGTGAGGCTGAAATTATAAATTGACAGTGTATTGTTTTGATTACATTTGTGTCATTGCAAGCTATTCACATTTCTGGGTATGTCTGATTTTTAATAAAAAGCAAAATGCTGTGGATACGGGAAATCTGAAATGGAAACAGGAAATGCTGGGTAAACTCAATAGGTCTGGCAGAGAAACGCAGTGAACTATCGGAGGGTCATATGAACTTGAAACAACTTATCCATTTTTATCACTTTTTATTCTTATGTTCATTTTTCCATTTCTGAAATCTCATTCTTCAACTTCCAAACTCTGCCCCCCACCCCCGCCAGAGCCAAGTGCCCCATTCTTCAGGTTGTCCTCTGACAATCTCTGCCTTTGTTCTGGCATTCACACATTCCGATATCTTAATGGACACTTTTAGGTCTAAAAAGGTCTAAAAATACATGTTTTTAAAAAAAATCAACCAGAACGGCTGAGGGGAAAAGGACAAAAGGGGAAACCATTTGTTTTCCCAAACACTAAAGTTTTATTTGAAAATTGCGTTTAATTTAAACGCTCCTTTTAGCACCTTTCTTAGCCTTTATTATCACCATTTAGAATTATAGAATCCCTACAGTGCAGAAGGAGGTCATTCAGCCCATCAAGCCTGCACCAACAAAACTCCCACCAAGCCCGATCCCTGTAACCCCATGTATTTACCCTAGCTAATCCCCCTGACATTAAGGAGCAATTTAGCATGGCCAATCAACCTAACCTGCATATCTTTGGAGTGTGGAAGGAATCTGGAGTACCCGGAGAAAACCCACGCAGACACGGGGAGAATGTGCAAACTCCACACAGACAGTCACCCGAGGCCGGAATTGAACCTGGGTCCCTGGTGCTGTGAGGCAGCAGTGTCAAGCACCGTGCCACCGTGCTGTCCAATTACAGCCCCCTCCCCCACTCTCATAGTTTAAATCTTGTCTGATTTACTTTGCCTTCAGCTCTAACGAAGGGTCATCCTGACTCGAAACGTTGGCTCTGTTCTCTTTTCACACATGTTTCATACCTGTTGAGTTTCTCCAGCAATTTCTGTTTTTATGCCTGATCTTTACATCGGCAATGTTGAAAAGGTGAAATGTGCTGCTTTCTGACAAACAGTCGCAAATGGTTCCTAAAGCCAGCCTCTCAGAGATGGTAGACATCATCCTTGCAAGATCATTCTCCTGATTTTTCTTGGTTCCTGCTGGGTGATGTTGTAGCACCTAGAATTTGGAGTCCATTTGTGGAAGGTGTTGTATCATCAATATTGTTATCCAGTGGCACTCGCACAGAACTCACTGCTCACTTCCCAAACCTTGGTAGCCATCTTTCTCAAAAGCTACCATTAAAGAGGAGATCCAGCACAGAAGGAGTTGTGCTAGCACAGCCTTCCAAAAAATTGCGCATCCAGGCCAACAGAGATCTCCATAAGACAACAAAGTCTACAATGCTATTGTTGTCACCATCCTTCGATATGCCAGTGAGACTGGATCACCCATCAAAGGCACCTCTGGGTGCTGGAGAATTTCCACCAGTGGTGCCTCCACAGGATTCTCAATGTCAAGTGGGAAGACAGATGGACAAACTCCAGCATCTTCATCAAAGCTAATTTCCCCAGCATTGATCATACAGAATCATCTCTGCTGGTCTGTACACAGCGTCTGCATGACAAATAATTGGTTTCCAAAGCAGATTCAAGACTTAAAGGTGACACCAGATCTCAAGGAGGACAGAGAAAACAGTCCTCTGAAGGCCTCACTCAGAGAAAACAGTCCTCTAAAGGCATCACTGAAAAGTGGACAAATTGACATTGCTGTTTGGGATGAACTTGCCGCAAACCCTGTCACGCGGTGATGTCTCAACAAAGTCATAGCTGGTCACGCACTGTTTCTCTGTGGCAGAGCTTATCCAGTCAATGAAAGATGAAGGAGAGAGAGGGACTGAACCCTGGCTCAAGTCACCAACCCTCACCGCCCCCCCCCCCTCCCCCCTCCTCTCTGCTTCAGGATTAGCTTGTTGGCGTACCTGGGGAAACACAAATCATGAAGCCTGCAGATGTCATCCTCATTTTGAGGGGCTGACAAGGATGACCCAGCAATAACCTGCTCACTGATGCTAAGTTTGGGTTCCACCTGGGCCATTTGGTTCTAGACTTCAATACAGCCTTGGTCCAAACATGGACACAAGAACGCCAGAGGTGAGATGAGAATGACTGCACTTCACATCACATCAAGGCAGCACTTAACCAAGTGTGGCATCAAGGTGTCCTAGCAAAACAGTGATCAGTGGGAAAACTCTCCAGTGGTTGGAATCATACCTAACACAAAAGAAAACGTTTGTGGTTGATGGAGGCTCATCATCTCAGCCCAAGGACATCACAGCAGGAGTTCCTCAGGGAAGTGCCCTGAGCTCAACCATCTTCAGCTACTTCATCAATGACTTTCCCTCTGTCATAAAGATAGAAGTTGGAATGTTGACTGAAAATTGCACAATGTTCAACACCATTTTCAACTGCTCTGGAGGATTGTCAGAGAATACAGCAGGATATAAATCAGCTGGAGACTGGGCCGAAAGATGGCAGATGGAATTTAACCCAGACAAATGTGACATGATGCGATTTGGAAGGTCTACTGCAGAAGGAAAGTATACAGTTGGTAGGGCCCTTAGAAATATTAGCATACAGAGGGATCTAGGCGTGCAGATCCACAGTTCCCTGAAGGTGGCAATTCGGGTAAACAAGGTGGTCAAGAAGGCATATTGGCCTTCATCGGTCAGGGTGTTGAGTATAGGAATTGGAAAATCATGTTGCAGCTGTATACGACTTTGGTTAGGCCACATTTGTAGCATTGTGTACAGTTCTGGTCACCACACTATCAGAAAGATGTTGATGCATTGGAAAGGGTGCAGAAGAGATTTACCAAGATGCTGCTTTGTTTGGAGGATATGGACTATGAAGAAAAGTTGAACAAACTTGGATTGTTTTCATTGGAGTGTCAGAGGATGAGGGAGGCCTGATAGAGGTTTACAAGATTATGACAGGCTTGGATAGAGTGGATAGTCAGAGTTTTTTTCCCAGGGTCGAAGGGTCAATTATTCAGGGGCAAATGTTGAAAGTGAGAGGCGTAAAGTGAGAGATGTAAGTGGCAAGTTTTTCATACAAAGGGTGGTGAATGCCTGGAATGCGCTGCTGGAGGAGGTGATGGTAGCAGATTCTATAACAACGTTCAAGAGGCATCTGGATAGATATATGAATAGGCAGGGGATGGAGAGATATGGACCACATTGAGGCAAGGAAATATTAGATTAGATAGGCATCTTTGTGGGCACAGACTTGGTGGGCTGAAGAGCCTGTCCCTGGGCTGTACTGTTCTTTGTTCAGATACTGAAGGAGTCCATGTCCAAATGCACCAAGACCCGAGCAATATCCAGGCATGGACTGACATGTGGCAAGTAACATTCACCTCTCATAAATGCTAGGCCAATGGCCATCTCCAAACAAGAGAAAATCTAACAATCTCCCCCAGGCATTCACAGCATTACAATCATTGAACCAAGATATTTGGGGTTACCATTGACTAGGAATGTAACTGGACTAACCATCTAATTACTGTTATTACAAAGCAGGTCGGAGCCTGGAGATTCTATTGCAAGTAACTCACCTCCTGTCTCCCCAAAGCATGTCCCCAAGGCACAAGTCAGGCGTTTGAGGGATTATTCTCCACCTGACTGCTCAAGAGCAACTCCGACAGCACTGAAGAAGCTCCGTACCATCTAGGACAAAGTAGCCAACTTGAGTGGCACCCCAATTCATTACTTTAAAAACTCACTCCCTCCACCTGAAACACAATGACAATGGTGTGCACTGTCCATGAGATGTACTACAGCTCCTTTGACAGCACTTTTCAAATCCTGACCTCAACCACCTAGAAGGACAAAGGCAGCAGATTCTTGGGAACACCACCACGTGCAAGCTCCTCTCCAAGCCACACACTGTCCTAACTTGGAACTATATCGCCGTCCCTTCTTTATTACTGGGTCAAAGTCCTTTAACTCTTTTCCTAACAGCACTTTGGGTATATCTACACCAGATGGACTGCCGTGGTTCAAGGAAGCAGTTCACCACTACCTTCTTATGAGCAATTAAGGATGAGCAATAAATGCTGGCCTTGTCTCTGATGCTCACATTGCATGAAAGAACAGAAGAAAATCAAAAGCTAAGTGATGCTTGACCCAATGACACTGAATATTCTTACAACGTTTTTGCTCCTATGTTATTTGCCAATGATTAGTCAATAGGATAGTCATCATATCACAATAGGGACCATAGGACTTATTCAGAGTAAATGTTTTCTCCAATTTCTGCTTAGCAAAATGCAAGACAATTATCTTATATAGCTTTGTGGTAAATTAAGAGGAGCAGTAGATTTGAAATTAATGTTTTTTATAATCATGTAACCCGGGATATCATTATTTTCTTACACTCACTAATGTGCTGAGTATAATGCAAATTAAGGAAAATATATCCCAGTGACATGAACTAAGATACCTGCTTTGAAGGCTAATTAAACTGACCTGAATATCAGTGAATCAAAATAAAAGCCGACAACCCCCCTGAGGTTGATGTACAAAGACAAGTACACTCCCATTAAATTGATGTTTATTTTTATATTGCCAGATGAAATAAAGATTCTGTGTAGCACCAAACATAGACTATACAACATGATAAGATTGCTCTCCTATTCCTACCTGTGGAAACCAAACATTTGCAATCATGTGTCTGGGTAAACACATCTAACCATATAAATGTTGACAGAATACAAATGTTCGTCCGTGATGCCGACATGACCAAAGCAGAAGTATACATAGAAACAATCATAAAATTCATACAACCTTATTCCTAATACAGTATTCCATAATGAGATTATTTCCCTCTACCCTTTACCACTGGCAGGTTAGAATGGTCAACAAATACAGTTTGTTGACTGTGTTAGCATCTCCTTATATTTTCTGAACAGCTTATTTTTCTCAGGAGGTTGTTGTGGCTGAATAATCTCTGATTCTCTTCTGTGGATGTCCCAGTCCCAGGAAAATTTTGTGGCGTGAGGTGGTATGGCCAGAAGAGATAACCGCATGATGAAGTCTGTCAATCTGAGCAGAACACTTCAATCCCTCCTCTCCCGAAACATTGGGTCTCCATATCTTTGGGGAGACAAGTTTTGATTTTCAGGCAGTCCTCACATCTATCCCTGTTCACAGGAAGAGTTTCTGAGTACCCAGTGTGCCATCCCTATGGGCATTCCTTTGCTTTTTTGTCAATGGGGAAGCAGGGAAAGACATAATGGAGAAGATGAGAATGAGGCAACATCTGAGGTGACTTAACCTACAAATAATTACCCTCCTCCAAAGATTTTACAGAACATGCAGATTATATGAAAGTGTTAGTGATGAAGTCTACATGTAGAGGGTCTGGATTGTTAATTGTATTTAATTGTAGGCAGGTGATGGCCATTAATCGGAGATTCACTCGCACTCCTGTCAACAGGAACAGCTCCAAAAGAGTATAAACAGGAACAGACTGAAACGTTGATTATTGGGTGAGGATGTGCATGTTTGTGTAGAGCATCTAAACTATATGAAGATTGTCTCTAGTTCTATCCAACACCATCATCTGGTTTTCTGAATATAATGTGGCTCACGCAAGAGGCAATATAAAAGCTGTGCCAACTACAATTTTAAACCAGCCAAGATCATCATTCGGGACAACTCTGCATGTGGCTATTAAAGAGGCATCTGAACTGTTTTTGTCAGCTACCTGCTTATTTCAAGAAGCAAAGGGAATGTGGGCAGTATCTTTGAGGGTGCTGACTAGGCATGCATTCATCAGAAAACTGGCCCAGTGTTTAGCAGGCCTGGAGGACTTGTTCTGTTTAGCAAGGCAGTACAATCTGGCCAGCCATTGCTTTTTTTTTGATTGCCAGGTTCCTCAAGTTGCAGGGCAATGCCTAGTATTCTGATCTTTTACCATTAACACCCTCAAATGTTTTGTTAAAGATCAACATTGAATGTGGCCAAGTGCAAAGAATTCCTTCTTGTTAATGCCAGGTTTGTTCAAAGTTGCCATGAGTTCTCACAAAATGCTATCAGCCTGAAATGTTAACTCTGTTTCTTTCTCCGCAGGTGCTGTCCGAACCATTGAGTATTTCCAAGTTTTTAGTTTTTATTTCCAACCCGTGCAGATCACCTCCTGGCTTTGCCTTTCTACAAGGCCCTGACTTGTTGCTCTGTCAGACCAGTGAATTGTTTGGTTATCTGGCTGCTATCAGCTCTGGGAGAGAGAGCAGCCTGAAACCCTGCTCTCTGGCTCTGGATAGCTTGTATGCAGACTACAATCTAATCCATCACTTCCAGGACAGCAGTCAACTAAAGCCATCAGCTGGAATTTCAGCCCGAGATCTGATAACATTAAAATGTGATGTAATGAACAATGTGGATTGCATTGGAGCAAACAGTTGGTGTGTTAAAGCCTCGTTTCTGCTCTAAAATGAGGAGCAACCCTGCCATAAGACCCAGGAAAGGTCTCAAAGAATGACCATTTCCTCCTGAGTGCTTGTGATAACTTGAGGCAGGAGCCAGTTTGTTGCAAACAAATGTAAACTTTATTGGGAACACACGTTGAAATATTTACAGGCTTGTCGCCATCTTACCACCCTGGAACACAGCTGGTTGATTGGCAGAAGGGACAGTCAACCACTTCCATTACTCCTGTGTTACGTGACTATTATCATTTAGACAGGGTTAATCATTTTGGGGGTGAGGAGGAAGATGAAGGAACTGACCCTCCATTATCCGATCATGTGGAAGAAGCTCATGGGGCAATCAGGTAGTTCTGAGAAATCGATTGCGAGTAGCTTGCAAAAAATAACTGCACAGTATTAACAACTAATTTCAGTAAATATCAGTCAGGGGATTCTTCAAAGGCTATAATCCAGTGGAGAATTGCCTTTGACTGCCCAAGGCTTTCAACTGTTCCTCACAACAACTGTTTTTTGCCCCTTTTAGGAAGAAGTCTTTCCTTCAACGTTGTCACAAAGAAGAGTGATTCAGTCTGTTGTGTGGCGTTGTATTGAATGCCTTTTGAAAGCCCATGTACATCACATCAACAGCATTGCCTTCGTCAACACTTTGTCACCTCCTCAAAACACTCCAACAAATGAGTTAAACATGATTTCCCCTTTAGAAATCCACGCAGGCTCTTCCTAATCAACCCACATTTTTTCATGTGGCTACTAATTCTATCGTGAATAATTGTTGCTTGAAACTTGCTCACTAATGTTAAACTGACTGACCTGTAATTTCTGGGGCTATCCTTACAACTTGTTTTGAACGAGGGGAGAAAATTTCCCCTGAGAACATTGGATAGCATAGAAAGCCTACCTGTCATGACAGACGTGGATACTGAACCCACAGCAGAGGAGCTTAGCAAAGCTATTAACTCGCTTGCCATGGTCAAGCTTATGCTAATGCTATAACGCTTGAACTCATCAAGAGTGGAAAAGCAGCACTTTTTCTACATGTGCATGCACGCTCTGTCTATGTTGGATGGAGGGGGAAGTGTGTGTAGAAAATATTGTAACCCTGTACAAGAAAAAAGGGGTGAACGTAGCGATTGAAACAATAATCGAGGTGTCTTCTTGCTCAGCTTGATGGGAAAAGTATTTGCTCATGTTGCCTTTGTCAGACATCAGGGCCAGAATTTTACCTACCATGGGAATCGGAGCAGACGAGGGGCAGAGCGTGGGAAGGTCCATTGACAGCAGGGGGGATTTTACGGTTTCAGGACAAGCAAGGCTGTAAAATCCCTCCCTATATTTTGGCTAAACCCATATGTCCTCAATCCCAGCGTGGTTTCAGAACTGGAAGATACACAATTGACATGATCTTCTCAGTCCAGCAGGTGCAAGAGAAATTCCATACAAAAGGAGATCACTATATATATTTTTTGATACTTTGTTCCTAATCAAAAAAGCCAATTAAGTCCAATCATAGTCCCCCACATAAGGGGTAAACCAGATCCAAGCTGACAAGACAAGGATATTGCATCCCATCTCGGGCTTGATCAAACACGATCCAAGCTGACAGGATGGGGCATTACACCCCCTCCCGGGCTTGATCTAATGCTTCATCGTAACCAAAAGGCCAAGATGGCTTTGAAAAATTGCATCGGGTAAAGCCTCGGTTTATCCTCATTGGCCACCCTGATTACTTACTCTACCCAGGGAAAGCCATATCACAAGCGTCAGCACACCCAAAGATCACTAGATTGCATTCACTGATCTCACCAAGGCATTCGATCATGTGAGCAGAGGTGGTCTATTTAAGCTGCTGGAGAGAATTGGCTGCCCATAGAAGCTCTCAATGTGATTCCCTCTTTCCTTGATAGCACGGTGAGTAAGATCAGTTATAATGGGGCAACACTGGAAACGTTTGAGATCCCGAGTCAATCAGGCATGGTGTTCTGGCATCGATGTTCTTTGGCATATTCTTCTCCTTATCATAGAATCCCTACAATGTAGGAGGAGGCCATTCGGCCCATCAAGTCTGTACCGACCACAATCCCACTCAGGCCCTATTCTCATAACCTCACGTATTTACCCTGTTAATCCCTCTGACACTAGGGTCAATTTAGCATGGCCAATCAACCTAACCTGCACATCTTTGGGCTGCTTGCTCCTGTCAAATGCCTTCAGATCATCTTCAGAGAGTGTTTTCTTTCATACCACAACTAACGGCGAGCTCTTCCGTCTTGCTCATCCATGATCCAAAACAAAGGTGTATGGAGTCCACAATAAAGAGTTGCTCCATGCCGACAATGCCACACTACCATCACATATCAAGGAACAACTTTAGCGACAAGTGGACCGACTCTCTCACATCTGTAAGGAGTTGGTTTGACCACCAACATCAGGAAGAGTAATGTCATGGACCAAGATGTTGTCATACAGCCATCACCAGCATTGACAATGTGACATTGGTTGTGGATCCCAGATATATGAAGCTATCAATCTGCCACTTCATGCTGAAATCAACACACGCATCACAAAAGCTGCAACTTTTATGTTCAAACAGAATAAGAATCATTGAATCCTACAGTACAGAAGGAGGCCATTCAGCCCTTCGAGTCTGCACTGACCACAATCCCACCCAGGCACTATCCACATAAACCCATGCATTTACCCTAGCTAGTCCCCCTGACAATAAGGGGCAATTTAGCATGGCCAATCCACCTAACCTGCACATCTTTGGACTGTGGAAGGAGCACCCAGAGGAAACCCATATGCAGACATGGGGAGAACGTGCAAATTCCACACAGACAATGACCCAAACCGCAAATCGAACCTGGGTCCCTGACGCTGTGAGGCAGCAGTGCTAACCACTGTGCCACCATGCCGCCCACCACGGTGAGAATGTGAAACAACAGCAGCCTGACTGAGAACACCAAACTGCAAGTCAACCTACCCTGCACCCTCAGCACACTCCTCTACATAGAGAGACCCCGACAACATACAGGAAGGAGAAAGGCTGAACAGTTTCCCCCTTTGCTGTCTCAGATGTATCCGCTGCATCTCTTGGCAGGACAAGGTCACCAACTCTGAGGTCACAAAGCACGCTAATTCCCTCAGCATACACTCATTGCTAAACCAATGACATCTGTGCTGTCTCGGCCATCTTCATTCGATGGAGGATAGCTGTACACCTAAAGATCTTCAGTATGGTGAACTGGCCACTGGCTTCGTGGGCAGCTATTCCTCTGCTGGAAGGACATGTGCAAGTGATATATGAAGATGGTGGACATTGATACTGACAGATGGTGACTGTTGATGATGGCTGATTGTTTGGAAGAGCATGGGAAGAAGTGGGCAGAAATGGAAAGCACAGTTGGCTGAGAAAAGGGCCAAGAGCAAACAAAAGCCAGAGAATGGGACAACTTCTCTGCCCACTGATCTCTGCAGCGAATGTAGCACCATGCCAGAATAGGGCTCCTGAGACAGACCAGGCAGAATCATAATATCCCTACAGTGCAGAAGGAAGCTATTCAGCCCATCGAGTCTGCAATCCCACCCAGGCCCTATTTTCATAACCCCACATATTTACCCTGCTAATCCCCCTGACACTAAGGGTCAATTTAGCATGACCAATCCACCTAATCTGCACATCTTTGTTGTATGGGAGGAAACTGGAGCACCTGGAGGAAACCCACGCAGACATGAGGAGAATGTGCAAACTCCAAGTAAGCTGAGAGACATCTTCAAAGAGAGAACATAACGCGACTTGTCTACTGAATTATCTGGTGAGATCTTTTGATGCAAATAAGCGTATAATTTCTGAGCAACTACTGAAAACATTTTCTTCCTTAAATCAAAAGTATTGTTAAATGTCAGGAGGATTTGTAAGTTGTGTGTAGAAAATTTATGAAAACATTTTTTTTTCCCCCCCAAATCCTCAAATCCCAACAAAATATTAATGCTTTGATCAGTGGGCATCAAGATCTAAATGCAATTCATCTCAAACTGTGGTTTAATATATTAAAGGGCCTTTGTTGAAGAAAGAATGAAAGACCAATGACTTCACAGGGAGATTCACTCGTTTGGTTGGGGAAAGCTTAAACAGCCCAGAGGTGTGTGGGTTATGTTGATTGGCCATGATAAATTGCCCCTCAGTGTCAGAGGGATGAGCTGGGGTAAATACATGCGGTTACAGGGATAGGGCCTGGGTGGTCGATGCAGGCTTGATGGGCTGAATGGCCTCTTTCTGCACTATAGGGATTCTATGATTCTAAGTTCTCAGGGGGATGGACATCAGCTTGAAGCCACAATAAAGTTTGAAGATAAAGGTAATCGCATATGTTGTTTAAAAGAAGCGTCTTCTTTATATAATAAAATAACAAAGTTTAACAATAACAGTAATTCAACAGAACACGGAGTTGGGGGTAGTGTGTTAAAGTGGATTGGGGACTGGCTATCCGACAGGAAGCAAAGAGTCGGAATAAATGGGTGTTTTTCCGGTTGGAGGAAGGTAACTAGTGGCGTGCCGCAGGGATCGGTACTCGGGCCGCAACTATTTACCATTTATATAGATGATCTGGAGGAGGGGACGGAGTGTAGGGTAACGAAGTTTGCAGACGACACAAAGATAAGTGGAAAAGTGAATCATGTGGAGGACGGAGAAGATCTGCAGAGAGATTTGGACAGGCTGAGTGAGTGGGCGAGGATATGGCAAATGGAGTATAACGTTGATAAATGCGAGGTTATACACTTTGGAGGAAATAATAACAAATGGGATTGCTATCTCAATGGAAACAAATTAAAACATGCTATCGTGCAAAGGGACCTGGGGGTCCTTGTGCATGAGACGCAAAAGCCCAGTCTGCAGGTACAACAGGTGATCAAGAAGGCAAATGGGATGTTGGCCTATATCGCGAGGGGGATAGAATATAAAAGCAGGGATGTCTTGATGCACCTGTACAGGGCATTGGTGAGGCCGCAGCTGGAATACTGTGTGCAGTATTGGTCCCCTTATATGAGGAAGGATATATTGGCATTGGAGGGAGTGCAGAGAAGGTTCACCAGGTTGATACCGGAGATGAGGGGTTTGGATTATGAGGAGAGGCTGAGGAGATTGGGTTTGTACTCGTTGGAGTTTAGAAGGATGAGGGGGGATCTTATGGAGATTTATAAGATAATGCGGGGGCTGGATAGGGTGGAGGCGGAGAGATTCTTTCCACTTAGTAAGGAAGTTAAAACTAGAGGACACAGCCTCAAAATAAAGGGGGGTCGGTTTAAGACAGAGTTGAGGAGGAACTTCTTCTCCCAGAGGGTGGTGAATCTCTGGAATTCTCTGCCCACTGAGGTGGTGGAGGCTACCTCGCTGAATATGTTTAAAGCGCGGATGGATGGATTCCTGATCGGTAAGGGAATTAAGGGTTATGGGGATCAGGCGGGTAAGTGGTACTGATCCACGTCAGATCAGCCATGATCTTATTGAATGGCGGGGCAGGCTCGAGGGGCTAGATGGCCTACTCCTGCTCCTATTTCTTATGTTCTTATGTTTAACAGCAATAACTCTGAAAACAGGAGCACTAGTAAAATGGGTCTTGCTTATAGAACACTTTCTTGCAGACTGAAAAGCTCTCTAAAACCCACACATGCTCCAAACTCTCAGAAGTGAAGTATTAGACTGTTGACTGAGGTTGGCATTGGTTAGCACTGTTGCCTCACAGCGCCAGGGACCTGGGTTCAATTCTGGCCTTGGGTCACTGTCTGTGTGGAATTTGCACATTCTCCCTGTGTTTGTGTGGGTTTCTTCCCACAGTCCAAAGATGTGTGAGTTAGATTGATTGGCATTGCAAAATTACCCCTTAGTGTCAGGGGATTAGTGGGGTAACGGGGATAGGGCTTGGGTGGGATTGTTGTCAGTGCAGGCCCGATGGGCTGAATGGCCTGCTTGTGCACTGTAGGGATTCTATGATTCCACACAGACAGTGACCAGAGGCCGGAATTGAACCCGGGTCCTTGGCGCTGTGAAGCATCTGTGCTAACCACTGTGCCACCGGGCTTCCAGCTGTGCTTTCTATTTCTGCTCACTTCTTCCCATGCTCACAGAGTTGACCTCCATGGTACAAACCCTTGTCTTACAAGACACACTACCCAGCACTACCTCCTGATAATTTCCTCTGTATATCCTGTCCAGTCAAGCACAACAGGGTAAAATCTACCATTCAGTTTTCCTCCCAACTTCAAATGGTGTAACCACACAGCAGAACATCACCACATAAGTGAGGGGAAAGAAAACAAGAGGCTGATGATCACCTTCTGAGGCAAACTAAGGATGGACACAATACAATCAGCACCATAGACATCTGAGGAAAAATCAGAACAACTTGTACAAATAAAGCTTGACATACTTTTACGAAGTTAATGGGTTAACATCTCTGACAAAGTTGATGGAAAGAAGTATTTCCCCTGACACATTAAATATTCAAGCACTCATAGTGAATAACACAATTTCATCCACAAAATCATTTGAATCCTGCTAAGAAAGATCCCAAAATATGCCAGCAGAAAAACAAAATGCAGGGCACATGGAGAATAAAAGCCAGTCCCTTCAAATTAAACTCTCTGCATTGCAGGACCTAAATTATTCAGTGCCGCCAAGTGTAGTAAAAGCCATTGGCAGCATAATACACTGAGCTTTCCTTCTCCCATCCTTCCCCACTTTTCTGAAATTTAAGCTTCTGTCAAAAACCCATCTTTTGCTGTGGCTTTGTCAACATCAAAGGTATACTATAACATACACATTGTTGCATTAAAGGTAGAAGAAAACAGCCTGACCTTAAATTTGAGGAATGAGCCCTAAAAGAATCATTGTCCATCTCGTTTACCATCCCAATAGTCACATGATAAAGGGGTTGTTGAACAATCATGGTGATCAATTTCTACCAATTAGTCTACAACAGGCCCAGTTTTCCATGGAGTCTCCCTTGCTGGAATGTAGTAGGTGGTTCGCATAATCCTCCTTCATCATTGCTGAAACTGTCCCTTTAAGGGGCAACTTTTAATTTTTCCCTCAGTTTCTTTGATTTAGTTTAATTGTTGAAAAGGATTTAACTGCTGAAACCAAGTTATAGCAATTACTCAGAGATCTTTTGGGTTTGATTTAACATTGAGTTAACTTTGTCAAAGTAGCAGAAAGAAACATTTTACTTCGGTTTATTAACCCCTTTGTTAATAGTGATCACACTGCGCAATTTTAACACGGAATCCATGCTATTTAGAGCATTCTCTGAAATGGTTCAAATGGTATCTGGGAAGTGATTTCCCTTCCAAGGTATTACAGATTTGAGGCTGTTTTTTTTTACACTGTCTGACTCATAGCCAGAATGTGCTTGTTAGGAGAACTGGAGACAAGCGCCTCAGTGGCAGTGTACAGCAATTATCCACCCTGCTTGGTTTCATCTACTTCACAAATGTTGCTTTTGCTAAAGCAGTTTAATCTAAGGAAGCTGAATAAACATCTCCTTTATTTATTTAAAAAGCAACCACTCTCGTTTGAATGAGAAAAACAAGAAAGAAAAACAATGTCCATCCAGAATATTCTGAGATTATCTTGTATGGATGACCATTGTCAGTAATATTTCTATTAGAAGAGGGATTTTTCAACAATTTGTCCCTCGGAAACTCTCAGTTAGTAAGCTTAAAATGTTCATGGAAGTATCAGGAGACTTATTGCATCAGATCTCTGCCTCCAAAATGCCCGTCCCAAGATTCCTTGGTTAGTCTTGAAATGATGCATCTGGTTCTGTGTCTAAACTTAACACAGTCCTCCTGCACAAATGCTATTTATGGTAGAGTTTTCTGGGAGTGGTCACTGGCATAAATCCATGATAAAATGGATGTTATTAACTGTAACTTAAAAAAGACAGATACAGGACTAGAGGGCAAGTTGAAGAAGGAACAGCACTTGGCTCACTCTGAGATAACTTCACTGTGCCTCTCATCAACATTTTTATGATATTTTTCAAAATGCCTACAACAAGACTCTCTGGAGCAAGCAGCCAAACAAAGCAGCAACACATGGCACCCAAGCATAGAAGAGAAATACAGAATATTTATGAAATTATAATGAAAAAAATGTTGGAAGCCACTCAGCAAGTCAGGCTTGCGGGGAGAGAAATTTAAGGTTCATATTTCAGATGGATGACCTTTTGTCAGAGCTGGGATCTTTTTCAGGCTCAGACCACCAGAGTTCAGTTCCAGCCTCGGGTCACTGTCTGCCATTGAGTTTGCACATTCCCCCTGTGTCTGCGTGGGTTTCCTCCGGGTGAACACTCCAAATATGTGTGGGTTAGGTTGATTGGCCATGCTAAATCGACCCTTCGTGTCAGGGAGATTAGCAGGATAAATATGTGGGGTTATGGATATAGGGCCTGAGTTGGATGGTTGTCAGTGCGGGCTCGATGGGCTGAATAGCCTCCTTCTGCACTGTAGGGATTCTATGATTCAAGCCTCCTTCAAAGAAATTGAATTAAGGAGACAGAAGTGCAGCAGTGCCAGTGAGACACGTTGCCACACGTGCCACCTAAAGGGAGGTGGCACTGAGTTTAAGAAGTTAATTGTGCCTCATCAGGTCAGGCACAGAACAGCCGATATTCCCCCTTTTTTTCATCCACCCTGGGAAGCAACACACTGTGCACCTCGTTTAGGCAATTGTCCATCCTAGATGGCTGCTGTCTTCCCTCATGAACAAACTTTAATGGGGCACCAGTGCCCACCCGCTCAATAAGGGGTCACATTGAAATGTTTCAGAAAGTTCTGGCAATGACAGAAAAAAACAATAAACAGAAATTAGAATGCTGTTATGACAAAGGTAATTTTCTCAACTGTTCAAAAAGATGTCTAGAGATGTAGGAACTTCTCTTCCTCACTCAGAAACTTTTTATTTATTAGTCACAAGTAGGCTTACATTAACACTGCAATGAAGTTACTGTGAAAATCCCCTAGTCACCACACTCTGGTGCCTGTTCAAGAACACTGAGGGATAATTTAGCATGGCCAATGTACCTAACTAGCACATCTTTCGGACTGTGGGAGGAAACTGGAGCACCCAGAGGAAACCCATGCAGTCGCGGGGAGAACGTGCAAACTCCACACAGACAGTGACCCAAGCCGGGAATTGGTCCATGGCACTGTGAGGCAGCAGTGCTAACCACTGTGCTACCAAGTTCTGATAATTCACAATTGCTTTATTTAATTATCCACAATCCTTAAAGAAGGGTTACGTTCAGCAATGGCAAATTCAAATTGCAACTACAATTAAGCCACACAGGACCCTGTCCTATTGGATGCTCAACCTCCTTATTTCCAACTTAATTTCCGAACTTCATACTTACAGTCTTCTCCCCGGTAGTCTTCTAATGGTGTCTGTCGACCTTTTAGTGGAGTTGACCAAGCTGTACCATCTTCCTTGACTGTCTGCAGGAACAGTATCATAATTTCTGTTCATGTCCATTTTCTTGCTGCTGGCTCGGCCATCCTGTCCCAGAAATCTAGCAATGCTCCAAACCTTCAGTTCTGACTGGCAACTGATGTCCTCGACCTCATCCTTTTAAAAAAAATCTTCTGTGAAAGACACAAATTTTTCTTGCTGCTAATCGGCCAGTCTTTCACACTTCTTGTCCCCTGTGATTTACACAGTATTTGAGGGGAGGTGATGGCCTAGTGGTATTATCGCTATAATATTAATCCAGAAACTCAGCTAATGTTCCAGGGATCCAGGTTCGAATCCCGCCACAGCAGATGGTGGAATTTGAATTCAATAAAAAATATCTGGAATTGACAATCTACTGATAACCATGAAACCATTGTCAATTGTCAGAAAAACCCATCTGGTTCACTAATGTTCTTCAGGGAAGGAAATCTGTCATCCTTACTTGGTCTGGCCTACATGTGACTCCAGAGTCACAGCAATATAGTTGACTCTCAACTGCCCTCTGAACAAGGGCAACTAGGGATGAACAAGAAATGCTGGCCAGCCAGCAATGGAATGATCCCATGAATGAATCAAAAAAAAGATCTCCCTCCATTGTCAGTTTATCAGGTCTGAATCCCTTCCCCTATTGTGGTTGCAAGACATATATATATTATATATATATATATATTTATTGGGCCTTTAATTCTCAAATGGGCTATGTGTCTGTCCACTTCCACTTAAACTTGTAACTTCAGCCGAATCTCACACAAGGAGTTAACCTGTTGTGTTAACCTAGGAGATAACCTAAGAGATATTCAATATTTCCAGTGGTAACAGTTGAAAAACAAATTCTAGGGACAATGATTCCCTCCAGCCACATACCCACAAAAATATCTATGGAAAATATATGTTTAAAGCTGCACCTATACTTGCTTCACGTATCTTTTTAATCAGTTAATCAAATGATGGTTCTTGATTTTGGTCCCTTGTGTCTTAAATGGGATGCTTATGCTGCAGTTGGATTTAGGAATTCCGAGTGTTCTATGTTAGAATGTAACCGGTGATAACATTGTATCTGTTGTAATGTGACCAATGGTAACAAGCTGTAAGGGTCAGCTGACCCAGTAAACCATGTAACCAATGACAGAATGATATGATGATCAGCTGACCAGCTGACTCAGTATAAATAAGAACCTGTTGGGAATTGTTAATTTGCTTAGAATGGCCCAAGTTTAGAGTAATGAAGTTTCTTTATTAAACCTTTTCTTTGATTTACAAGTTAGAGTAAGTTTTGTTATATTTTTATTGTCTACACTGGAAGAGTTCCTTCTGGATCAACATTCTAGGCTTTCAGTGTTATGACAATGACATTGTGTAAATGCCACCTCTATACCTGCTGTAATATCAAATAACACCAATATCCCTCTGGCACTCTCTGCCTTCCTCAGATTTCTGAACTTGGAGATCATAAAAGGCTTTTGATAAGCTTTTGTCAAATTGTTGGATATTCTGTATTATCCATGTTTTAAACAGTTGGATGTATTCTTTTCAAAATGAGAATGAATGCTGTGAAACTCTGCACTGCTGCTGGTACCAGTGCTGTGGACTGTTGTCTAGAACACTGCCAGTCACATCCAATACAGACCCATCAGCGTGCCCTGACTCATAGGCTGCAAGCTCAGGCGTGTCGGGCATGCAGACTGGATGGACGGTGTCATGAAACAGCATCTGATGCTGATTTGATGCTCGACCTGCCATTTTGGGTCACACAGATTCCGCTTCTAAACACTCTAAGCTGAATATGTGGTCAGCTGCATGAGAACCCTCTCCTCGTATGATTTAAAGGAATCAAGCACCCAACTTCAAGGTGAGGTGTGTTGCCTTACTTTTGCCAGTGCATAATGGTGGAAGTACTATGTTGTGTTATTAGAGGAGTCTTGCAAACATTTTGGATTTTCGAGGTTTTGGTAGCGGATTTTGCCAATGAGGCCAGGGGAGCAGTTTGGCCTATCTGGAGAAATCCTGCTCTCAGTAACGGGGGCTTTGGTTCTCGCTCCCCATGGGCTGCAGCATGGTATGAAATGGAGCACAGGCAGCAAAGAGAAGAAGCTGGAGGTGGAGGAACTGAAACTCAAGCCAAATGGGACCTTTAGAGAGCTTCCCTGATCCTTTCACCACCCTGACGAACGCTTCCAGATTTCCATCTGAAAACCTTGGAACGCTCCCCTCTTGCTTGTTGCTTCAACAAGTGGCATGGGGCAGCACGGTGGCACAGTGGTTAGCACTGCTGCCTCACAGCGCCAACGACCTGGGTTAGATTCCTGGCTTGGGTCACTGTCCGTGCAGAGTCTGCACGTTCTCCCCATATCTGCATGGGTTTCCTCCGGGTGCTCCGGTTTTCTCCCACAGTCCGGAAGACGTGCTGGTTAGGTGCATTGGCCATGCTTAATTCTCCCTCAGTGTAACGGAACAGGCACTGGAGTGTGGCGACGAGGGGATTTTCACAGTGACTTATTGCAGTGTTAATGTAAGCCGACTAGTGGCACTAATAAATAAACTTTATACTTAAAACTTATTTTCAGCCCTTTCCAAGTCTTTTCTAGACAGTCTGCCACAACTTCTATTCAATGAGTGGGGCTCCTTTTAAGAGAGATGGGCTCCTTTTAAAAGGTGAAAGCTAGCTATGTGTTGTGCTAGCCATACACACAGCTGGTTCCCCGGTAGAGCACGTAGCCAGTCAGAAGTTCATTCTTTGCTGGGCTACATGCTGAAATAATTTTGATAACAGAAGGTTTGCAAGCTACCTGCCTCATCTGAGTGGTGCAATGTGATCCTTGCACACAAAAATGGACTTTAGTGAGAATTCCCCCATAAATGTTCTTAAAGGCATGAAAGCAGGGGTGGCATGGTGGCACAGTGGTTAGCACTGCTGCCTCACAGCGCCAGGGACGCAGGTTCGATTCCCAGCTTGGGTCACTGTCTCTGCGGAGTCTGCATGTTCTTCCTCGTGTCTGCGTGGGTTTCCTCCGGGTGCTCCGGTTTCCTCCCACATTCTGAAAGACATGCTGGTTAGGTGCATTGGCCATGCTAAATTCTCCCTCAGTGTACCCGAACAGGCGCCAGAGTGTGGCGACTAGGGGATATTCACAGTAACTTCATTGCAGTGTGAATGTAAGCCTACTTGTGACTAATAAATTAATTTTAACTTTAACTTTAAACTCTAAGCATGTTCAGAGTTGGGATCGGGAGCAAAATTTGAAAATAGCCTGTGTTCTGACCTCTGGGCGATCTTGTCTGAGGGTGGCACAATGCCTGGCATTGGTAGTCAATTGGGTCAACTAAGGGGTCAATCTCTGGCACCACCAAGATATTGTGGATGTTGGATGGGCAGCCTTCGAGGCTGATACCTGGAAACAGCCTCCCGGCTGTATAGGCCCAGGGTCATCTGTACCTCCAATTCCCCCATCATGGACCTTTTGGGACGTGAAGCCCACAGGCAAGGCCACAAACAACCTTGTGTGTAGAGGAGCTCCCCCTCTGCAGTGATGGCCTGACAGCTATAGACATTCTTTTACTTTTTAGAAGGCTTTTGAGATGCTCTCACACACCCTTTCAGCTTCTCCCCCAGTGGGCTACTGGCCCTCTAGAGCTTTGATTTGGCTTCCCGCCCACCCCTCCTTTAATCCTGACAGAAGAAACATTTCAAAGATGGTAAGATTCTGCCTCTTAAATCAGATCAAAGTCCAATTAAAAGCTGCTTAACATTAACAGATTTAGCCGACAATGAATATCTACTGTATCTATTCCAAATGTTACAAATTGCAGATTTTTCAGTAAAGCCTCCCAATTTATTGAGACTGCTTAAGACATTAATTTCGGAAACATTTTATTCATCTGTTAGTTTTGATTATTTGCAGTTCTACATGTGAAATATTCTTCATTATCTTTAAAAATATGAAATGATCCATTTAACAGTCCTTTTGAAATTAATTTCTTCATTGATAATCACCAATGTGGGTGGCACAGTGATTAGCACTGCTGCCTCACAGTGCCAGGGACCCGGGTTTGACTCCCGACTTGGGTCACCGTCTGTGTGGAGTCTGCACGTTCTCCCCATGTCTGCATGGGTTTCCTTCAGGTGCTCCAGTTTCCTCCCACAGTCCAAAAGACGTGCTGATTAGGGTGTATTGGCCATGCTAAATTCTCCCTCAGTGTACTCGAAAAGGTGCCAGAGTGTGGCGACTAGGGGATTTTCACAGTAACTTCATTGCATTGTTAATGTAAACCTACTTGTGACACTAATAAATAAAGTTTAAGCTGTGGTTAGATTATTTTTATTAAAATAATTGATGTTTCAGATGAGATGCATCCTAGTCTCTAGAGGGAAGTGAGGCTAGGAATTGTGGAGCTTCTGACCACAATCTTTTATTCCCTCTTAGATATGGGATTGGTGCCAGAGGATAGTGGGGGACTGCAAATGTTCAAAAAAGGGGAGATAGATGGACACAAAAAAATTTACAGGCCAGTTGGTCTGACATCAGTATTGGTGGGGAAACCTTTAGATACAATAACCTGGGACAAAATGAATTGACATCTGGAAAATTATGGGCTAATAAATACAAATCAGCTTGGATTTATTTGACTTGTTGGAGTTTAGAAAGATGAGGGGGGATCTTATTGAAATGAGGCCTGGATAGAGTGGACATGGAGAGGATGTTTCCACTAGTAGGAAAAACTAGAACAAGAGGGCACAACCTGAGGCTAAAGGGACATTCCTTTAAAACAGAGATGAGGAGGAATTTCTTCAGCCAGAGAGTGGTGAATCTATGGAACTCTTTGCCGCAGAAGGCTGTGGAGGCCATGTCATTAAGTTTCTTTAGGAGAGATATAGATAGGTTCTTGATTAATAAGGGGATCAGGAGTTATGGGGAAAAGGCAGAAGATTGGGGATGAGAAAAATATCAGCCATGATTGAATGGCGGAGCAGACTCGATGGGCCGAGTGGCCTAATTCTGCTCCTATGTTTCATGGTCACACTGAGGGAGAATTTAGCATTGGCTAATGCACCTAACCAGCACGTCTTTCAGACTGTGGGAGGAAACTGGAGCACCCAGAGGAAACCTATGCAGATACAGGGAGAACATGCAGACTCCGCACAGACAGTAACCCAAGCCAGGAATTGAACCCGAGTCCCTGGCGCTGTGAGGCTGTAGTGCTAACCACTGTGCCACCATGCCACCCATAGGGAAATAAGAGTGGAAATTGCAGAAAAGCTGACCACAACTTTCCAACAAAGATAGAGGACTGGAGAACATGCAGACGCAGTACAGTCACCCAAGCCAGGAATTGAACACAGGTCCCTGTTGCTGTGAGGCACAATGCTAACCATTGTGCCACCATGACGCCCTCATGGTGCTATTCTAAACGGGGCAGGTGTACGTTGAGAAATCTTTGCAGGTGTCAGGCCAAGTTGAGCAGGCTGTTAAAAAGGAATATAAGATCCTTGGCTTTACTAATGGTGAAATTGAGTCCCAAAACAAGGATGTTGTGGTCAATGCTGGCTCGGCCTCAGCTGCAATATTATGTTCAATTCTGGGAAACACGTTTCAGAAATAATGTTAAAGCTTTGGAGAAGGTACAGAAGAGATTTATTAGATGGCAGTGGGGATGAGGTGCTTCAGCTATATCAAAGACTGAAGAAGTTGGGCTTGTTTTCCTTTGAGCAGAGAAGGTTAGGAGCAAATTTGATTGAGGCATTCAAAATCATGAATGGTTTTGAAAATGCGAATAAGGACGAATGATTTTCACTGGTGGGAGCATTGGTAACCAGAGGACACAGATTTAAGGTGATGGGAAAAAGAACCAGAAGCAACATGAGGAAAGAATTTTTGACATGGTAAATTGTTGTGATCTGGAGTGCTGCCTAAAACAGCAGTGGAAGAAGATTGTATAGTCACATTCAAAAGAGAACTGAATAAACATTTGAAAGGACAATTTGTCAGGGCAAAAGGGAAAGTGCAGAGGAGTGGGGTTAATTGAATCAGCACAGATATAATGGGCTAAATGGCTTCTTTCGATGCTGTATCATTCTGTATGCACATGGTGGAAGCCCATCAGATTTAGGAAGAACAATTAGCCCAGCATGTTGATGAGGTGGCAGTAGGACTCTTACTATAACATCATAAGTTCTCAAGCGAATGAATATTTGTTGGAGCAGTTTTTCTCCCTGTACATTCCTTGTTCCCTTTTACCCATCTGACCCTTTCTCTTTCTCTGCGTCATCCAGCAAGCTTGCAGGCTTACTCGTGGGCAGCATGATGGCACAGTTGTTAGCAGTGCCGTCTCATAGCACCAGAGACCCGGGCTCAATTCCGGTCTCGGGTCACTGTCTGTGTGAAGCTAGCATGTTCTCCCTGTGTCTGTATGGGTTTCCTCCGGTTGCTCTGGTTTCCTCCCACAGTTCAAAAGACGTGCTGGTCAGGTGCATTGGCCATGCTAAATTCCCCCTCAGTGTACCCGAACAGGCGCCGGAATGTGGCAACGAAGGGATTTTCACAATAACTTCATTGCAGTGTTAATGTAAGCCGACTTGTGAAATTAATAAAATAAACTTTAAACTTTACTCCCTGCCCCTTTGGATGAATGAGTCATCTCTTCGGATGGCAGAATTATGTAGGATGTAGAATTTATCTCCAGTGTTATTCTGGTAAGCCAGCATGACCTGGGTAGTGGCAGAAGGATATACGAAGTGCAGCTGGGTCCCTTCTATCTGATGCCATTCCTCAAATTTCCCATTAGGCATGACTGTGGATGGTCCATTGCCCAGTCAGTTACGTGTGTCTTCCTGTCTCCCATATTAAATATTGAATTGACAGATAGCAAGTTAAGAGCAGATCTGCTTTTTAAAATAAATGTAGTGTGAGACCTGTTAACATACATTCACATCATTTTTAAGGATATGATGAAACCTGGTACCTCCCTCAATACACTCTCAATTGCTACAGGCTTCTGTGATTGGAAAATTAACACAGTCTACATTTAGTCCTCATTTTACCCAGTACTATAGGCAGGGTTTGGAATCATTCCCTAAGCACTACATCAGGGAATCCGGCCTAGATTATCTTTTTGGTGAATTCATGTGAAACTTTACAAAAAAGCGCGAGTCTTTTTCTTCGAGACCATGATTCATAGAATCCCTACAGTGCAGAAGGAGACCAATTGTCCCACTGATTCTATACCGACTCTCTGACAGATCATCTTATCAACCCTATCTCCCCCTGTCTTATTCCCATAACCTCCCACATTTATCCTGCTAATTCCTCTAACCTACACATCTTTGGACACTAAGGGGCAATTTAGCATGGCCAATCATAGGAACATAAGAACATAAGAAATAGGAGCAGGAGTAGGCCATCTAGCCCCTCGGGCCTGCCCCGCCATTCAATAAGATCATGGCTGATCTGATGTGGATCAGTACCACTTACCCGCCTGATCCCCATAACCCTTAATTCCCTTACCGCTCAGGAATCCATCCATCCGCGCTTTAAACATATTCAGCGAGGTAGCCTCCACCACCTCAGTGGGCAGAGAATTCCAGAGATTCACCACCCTCTGGGAGAAGAAGTTCCTCCTCAACTCTGTCTTAAACCGACCCCCCTTTATTTTGAGGCTGTGTCCTCTAGTTTTAACTTCCTTACTAAGTGGAAAGAATCTCTCCGCCTCCACCCTATCCAGCCCCCGCATTATCTTATAAGTCTCCATAAGATCCCCCCTCATCCTTCTAAACTCCAACGAGTACAAACCCAATCTCCTCAGCCTCTCCTCATAATCCAAACCCCTCATCTCCGGTATCAACCTGGTGAACCTTCTCTGCACTCCCTCCAATGCCAATATATCCTTCCTCATATAAGGGGACCAATACTGCACACAGTATTCCAGCTGCGGCCTCACCAATGCCCTGTACAGGTGCATCAAGACATCCCTGCTTTTATATTCTATCCCCTTCGCATTATAGGCCAACATCCCATTTGCCTTCTTGATCATCTGTTGTACCTGCAGACTGGGCTTTTGCATCTCATGCACAAGGACCCCCAGGTCCCTTTGCACGGTAGCATGTTTTAATTTGTTTCCATTGAGATAGTAATCCCATTTGTTATTATTTCCTCCAAAGTGTATAACCTCGCATTTCTCAACGTTATACTCCATTTGCCATATCCTCGCCCACTCACTCAGCCTGTCCAAATCTCTCTGCAGATCTTCTCCGTCCTCCACACGATTCACTTTTCCACTTATCTTTGTGTCGTCTGCAAACTTCGTTACCCTACACTCCGTCCCCTCCTCCAGATCATCTATATAAATGGTAAACAGTTGCGGCCCGAGTACCGATCCCTGCGGCACGCCACTAGTTACCTTCCTCCAACCAGAAAAACACCCATTTATTCCGACTCTTTGCTTCCTGTCGGATAGCCAGTCCCCAATCCACTTTAACACACTACCCCCAACTCCGTGTGCCCTAATCTTCTTCAGCAGCCTTTTATGGGGCACCTTATCAAACGCCTTTTGGAAATCCAAAAACACCGCATCCACCGGTTCTCCTCCATCAACCGCCCTAGTCACATCTTCATAAAAATCCAACATGTTCGTCAATCTAGCCTGCACATCTTTGGACTGTGGGAGGAAACTGGAGCACCCGGAGGAAACCCCCGCAGACACGGGGAGAATGTGCAAACTCCACACAGATCGTCACCCAAAGCTGGAATCGAACCCGGCTCTCTGTTACTGTGAGGCAGCAGTGCTAACCACTGTGCCACCATGCTGCCCTGACATTTCATTACGGTTCCTAGTATGGAATTCCAGTTGGTCCAATTCATAGCAACATCAGAACAAGAAGAGACCATTCAGCCCCTTGACATGGTCGGGGGAATTTTCCTGTCCCGGGGGGCAGACTACGCAAAGGTCCTTTGACCTCGGGCTGGATTTTCTGGTTTTGGGGCAAGCGCGGCCAGAAAATTCTGCCCGGTGTGTTATCTAATTAGATCATCATTGATTCATGCATCAAGGTGCAATCTAAGAAGCTCAAGGCTCCTGGGCTGGGGAAGGAGGCCACAGGGATATGAACTGTAGTGTATAAGGGAGGAAAGGGCTCAGGAGGTAACAGCCAGGATTCCTACCCCCCAGACATGGCCCTAGCCTGGCAAAAGATTTCACAACTTGACTCGAATAGTCAAGGGAAGATCCCACCTCAGAAATACTCCTCAATATCTGCCCCATCATCAGTATCAAAACCGCAACACACTGCACCCACCATCAAACAATACATTCACACACTCCACATTATTGCACCCTCCACAGGTACTACTTACACCTCGGGCACATAAGACAGCTCTTCAATCATATTCGGCATCACGCTCAGACAATGCATTCTTTCTCTTAAAAGACAAGATGCACAGAGCAAACACCAAGGGAAGGGAGGCACAACTGCAAGATGACAGTGCTGGCGGTGATTCAGGGGTGAGGGTGTCAGTGGAAATGCCAGTATATTGCCGAGATATATGTGGCAATTCTAACTTCCCTATATATCCACAACTATCCCTGGTCCCCATCAGAGTACAGCCCAACAGCGAAGGTGTCTTCTTTTTGCCGGTATATCAATTGTGAGTCACACCAAATGACATTAGTGCAATAACTTGTTGGAAGCCTGTATTGGCAAAGGTGCACAACGACATCACACACAGGTGGCCAAAACTGATAGCGGATTTAAAAATCAGGCCATCGTTGATGTGTAAGAATTAGTTATCTGTTGATAAAGATTGTGTTATGTCGGGAGTTAAAGTTGTGATTCCTGAAAGATAGAAATCACAGTTGCTATGTGATCTTCGTGATCAACACTTAGAGATAAACTTGACAATGAGTCTAGAGAGAAGCTATCCTTGGTGGTCAGGGTTAGATAAGGACATAAAAGACACAGTGACACAGTGCAGAGTATGTTAAGTTATAGAAGAGAAGTCACCATCAATACCTGTGTAGTCATGGGAATGGCCAGCTGTAGTGTGGCATAGGCTGCACATAGATTGTACAGAATGTGTGAAGGGCACCAATTATTTATTGCGATGGGTAGCCATTGAAAGTGTGTTCAAACAGCTAGCAAAACTCTAGATACTTTGCATTGTTTCTTTGATGCTTCTGGGTTTTCAGAGGAAACTGTGTCTGACAACAGACCCCAGTTCAGTTCAGAAGAGTTGCAAATTTCATGAGAATGAATGGGGTAAAATACACTAGATTTCCGCCGTACCATCCTGCTTTAGCAGCACACACTGTTAAGCGTGCTCTTGTGAAGCAAAGATATCAGCTATCATTCACTCATAAACTGGTGAATTCTTTGTTTATGGTAACACACCTCACACAACTACCAGCAGCAGAATGCCAGCTGCATGGTTTCTCAGAAGACAGCCTCGAACAAGATTTTCATTGCTGAAGCCTCATTTAACACAATGGGTAGAAGAGAAGCAATAGAGACAAAAAGACAGTCATGATTGGAGCAGAGTAAGAAAAAGAAGTCTGGGTAAAGTGGCTACCAGCAAGAGTCATGAAAATGTGATCATCGCACATGTTTGGTAGTGGAAAGTTAGGTTTTTACATAGGGATGATGTTTTACTTTCAGGGGTTCATGTGCAAGAAGAAAGTTGGGAAGAATCAAATAAGTCTGATGAATTGGATTAGTTTGGACACAACTAGAGTACTGATGGTTACTCCAACGCACGTTGTGCCTGAAACCAGTTCAGACCTGGATCAGAGTCAGACAGACCTGCCTGACGAAGTAGAAAATTCAGTTCACGGTCAAGGTCAAAATCGGTCTTTGTTTCAGAAAACATCTCCCAAGACTCAGGCTCAGATGGATCAAGGTCATTTGCCAAGTTCTGAAAGTTTGGGTCAAGAAAGAAAGTATGTTCATTAGGAATAGGAAACCACTGGTTAGGTTTGATTTGTAAATAAATAAAAAACAAAAAATGAATATGTCTTATATGGAGCTTGAACATTTTGTACCTTTTTCATTAAGGACAGGGGAGTGTAATAGAATCCACTTGTGGCAACATGCTACTGTGCAGAGGGACCTGGGAGTCCTTGTGCATGAATCGCAAAAATTCAGTTTGCAGGTGCAGCAGCTGATCAAGAAGGCAAATGGAATGTTGGCCTTTATCACGAAGGGGATGGAGTATAAAAGCAGGGAGGTCTTGCTGCAATTGTACAAGGTACTGGTGAGGCCGCAACTGGAGTACTGTGTGCAATTTTGGTCCCCTTATTTGCGGAAGGATGTATTGGCCTTGGAGGGAGTACAGAGAAGGTTCACCAGGTTGATACCGGAGATGAGGGGGATAGCTTATGAGGAGAGATTGAGTAGATTGGGCCTGTACTCGCTGGAGTTTAGAAGGCTGAGGGGAGATCTTATAGAGACATATAAGATAATGAAGGGGCTCGACAGGGTAGAGGCAGAGAGATTCTTTCCACTTAGAAAGGAAACAAGAACCAGATGACACAGCCTCAAAATCAGGGGGAGTCAGTTTAGGACAGAGTTGAGGAGGAACTTCTTCTCTCAGAGGGTAGTAAATCTCTGGAATTCTCTGCCCATTGAAGCAGTGGAGGCTACCTCGTTAAATATGTTTAAGTCTCAGGTAGATAGATTTCTGATCAATAAGGGAATTAAGGTTATGGGGAGCGGGCGGGTAAGTGGAACTAAACCACTATCAGATCAGCCATGATCTTATTGAATGGCGGGGCAGGCTCGAGGGGCTAGGTGGCCTAGTCCTGCTCCTATTTCTTATGTTCATATTTGTGTATGTATGTATGTGGAGAGATCAAAACAGGAATAAACCAGTTCAGTTAGTTACTTGAACTCCGTGTGGCTAACAGTCTCTTTTTATCCTGCAAAGATACCACACCAACCAGCATCCATGGGATCACAAGATGGTCCAATGGAAGATTGAACAAATTTCACTGTGCTGCTCGCATCTTTCACTGAATGGCAAAGTGCTGCAGTGGAAGTTCAGGTGGCTGACATAGTGGCTATAAGTTCTTCAGTTGAAAGAGCATTGCAGAGTGTTAGCAACCCAGCTATCTGTCCTCCAGCAGATCACTGGACTAGCTAAGGAGATGCCCTGAGGGGTGACAGCATGGTGGCACCATGGTTAGCAATGCTGCCTCACAGCGCCAGGGACCCGGGTTTGAATCCCGGCTTGGGTCACTGTCTGTGTGGAGTTTGCATTTTCTCCGTGTCTATGTGGGTTTCCTCCAGGTGCTCCAGTTTTCTCCCACAGTCTAAAGATGTGCGCGTTAGGTGGATTGGCCATGCCAAATTGCCCCTTAGTGTCAGGGGAACTAGCTAGGGTAAATGTATGGGGTTATGGGGTTATCCCACCTGGGTGGAATTGTGGTTGGTGCAGATCCTATGATTCTAGGATTCTATGTCTTCATGCAGCAGGAACTGATGAGATGCCAGAATTCCCACTCCCTTTCCTGCCACTCCACCATTGCCCTTTTCACTGCCTGTCAGTCAGGTGGGCCAGACCGCTGAAGTCTATATTGAGATGCTGCCATCCGAGGCTGGGGCATCTTGGCCTTGAATCTCTCAGAAGCGTTACTGAGGAACATCTGACCTGTCTTCTTCAGATTCTCAGCAAGTATCCACCTCGCATGCTGTTTTACTTGGTTTGCAGTTCATAGAAGTGCTTCTAGGATAGCCACTAACGGTAAGCATCAGGTGAATCCATTGATAATTCTAAGTATTACTGATTTGTTTGTATCCTTTTCTCTAGATAAAGGCGGATGGATAGCAGTGAAATTGAGGTTTCTCATAGTGTGATCTTGATGGGTTGGAGGGATTGAAAGCTGGGAAAGGGGGGTGGACTTTCTATTGGATCCTCAGTAATGAAAGGCAGGTGCACTGTAATATGATGGTGGAAAATGTCTTTCAGATGTGGTCTCCAGTTAGATGGTAGGGTGCTCCTTCTGGCATGAATTCTTTGGTACTATCCTTCATGCCTTCTACCTCCTCCTCAACGTCATCCTCCACAACTCCTGCCTTCTCCTTCTTTCTTAAGTCTTGTCTAACCCTCTGGCATAATTGCTGCTGGCAATAACTGCTCTCTCCTGCAGCAAGTCACCACAAATCTGGAGGCCTCCTCACCCTCCTATCCCTCCTCTCTCTCTCACACACACACACTTTCAGCTTCTGGTGTTGTTTTGCATGGCTTCATCTCCTTATTTTCTTTTCTAGACCATGGTGGACCCCTGGCAAGATCCCCATAACCAACCACCTCTTTCTCCAGGTGACTCTTAGAGATCTCCAATAAGTTACAATAACACGACACTTATTCTCTTTAAGTGAATTCATCAGAGAACTTGCAGAATAATTGTTGATGGAATGTTAGGAAGGTATATTGATAATGTGTACCAAAAACTCTACAAATGTGCCTCAGATGCCTTCTTCACTGATTAATCATTCAATCTCAGTCAGAAATTGAACTGTAAAAGCTGATAATGGCTTTAAGTACCATTTGCAATCCTCAGTAATGACCTATTTACTCCTATCCAGCTGGCTGCTCTTAGGAGGGGTCGATAATCACAGTGCGAGTCGGCAGAGTGGCATGCAGCCTCTTTAACGAGCACCTGGTTGCAATTTAATTGCCGACCAGAAGTTCAATCATCCCATTCTCGATGGGCTGAAGGTCCTTTTCTACGTTGTTATGACTCTTTCACTCGAGGACTCTGGTCAGTGGTCCTTACTGTTGCTTGAATCCCTTTAGTGAGATAATGACTAAAAGTAGGCTAACTTGGCATTTCAGCACAAGTCCCCATCTCGGTCACCTTGGAGATTCTGTCATGCTACAGTGGGAACAGTAGTCCCAATGTTCTCTGATGTTCACTGACATTAAACACAGCAGTATGAACCAACACTTATGCTACACTGCTAAATTAAAAATGTCAAAATGAGAGCCACAAATGTATTTCAAAGATTCTTTGCTTCAAATGCTACTTCACCTACATTCAGAGCATTATTATTTATATTTTATCTAATCATTACTTCTATTCATCAACCTAATTTGTGCTGTCACTTACTTTAAGTGTAAGACATGACTCCTTTCAAACATTTTGAAAGGTCATGGTATTGTTCCGAATAGATTGCAGCAGTAATAGAAAATCCACTGTGGCGTCGAGAATGAACTATGGTGCATGTTATTATCTTATGTTTTGGTGCTATCTATGTTTACAGTGGTGATCAGAATGATTGCTGAGCAAATTATAGATTTTAACTCTACTTATTAGTAGCTCATCCTTTTGTCTGTGGATAAAATAGGCAAATAACAGAGTCGTGCAGAGTTGATTATAGCCCTAAAGGGATATCTCCTTCTGCCTATTAATTTATGGATACAGTAAATATGAGCAAATGGGTAGGAAAGTAGTGATAGATTTTATGGTATTTATACTCTCATAATAGATGAAAAATGCTTGTGGAAAACCATGTTCATTAGAAACCTTTAAGGCTTTGTTAATGGCCAATCAATAAAAGTCTCAAGGATGGTTATGAAAAGTAATTCCCAAACTCACAGTTAAATCTTTGACAGTCCACTTCAGTTGTCTCTCAGAAGTTCTCTGTGTTATTCCACTTTGCATGGACAGACTCCCTTTACGGACTTTTCCTCAATACTCTTTACTTCATTGCCCGGATCATCTTCCATCCCAGGCATTCCATCTTGTTGTCAAGCAGGGTGAGGGGTCCCCAGTGGAGGGCGCTGCAAGTGGGAGTCCTTCCCCATTCTATTGAGGAACACGTGTGGATAGTTTTACATAGAGCAGTGCCACTCAAAGAATGTTCTTTAATTTCTGGCTGCGTTTCTTAAAACTTTTGGTCGCTGGATACAGAAGCCAGAGGATAATTCAAAAAACTAAAGTGCCTAGTTGACACGAATATAACAGCATTAGTCTAATAAGAGCAAGAGTTTGCCCTCCAGCTCTTTGAGCCCGCTGTGCCAGTCATGATCATCACTGATCTTCAGGCTCAGCTCTACTCTCCCATTTCCGATTTTTGCCACCTCTTGCCGGCAGCATAATGGGTCTTCCCCTTCACCAAGATTTTCATACTTTGCTGACATGATGTGATTTGACGTTGGCAAGCTTCATCCCGACCTGAACCTGTAATGGGGATCCCTGGGTAGGTGGGGGGGGAGGGGGGTGGGGGGGTTAGTAAAGGTCACTATATACCCCGGAGCAGAGGGACATGGCTAGGCAGTTCCTTGGCAATGCCTTCTGTCACTGCCCCCAGAACAGGTTGGCAGTGCCAAGTTGGCAGTGCCAACCTAAGCCAGCCTGTGCCAGAGGTAGTAACAAGATGGGCCCTCGGTGGAGCCTCAAATGCAGGGACTCATCTATTTGTATTGATTGGTGGGGGTGGGGGGGGGGGGGGCAATGATCGGGAAAGGAAGAGGGGGCAAGGGGATAAGGCAATGCCAGTGATGATGTCGGGAGAAAGGGGATGTGGTAATGTTAGGGGGAGGTGGGAGGGCGATGATTTGAGGGGGACGGGGTGATGATGGGGAGGGGGGGGGGGTGGAAGAGGATGCCTGGGATGATCAGGGGCAGAGGATACTGGGAATGATTGATAGGGGGTAAGGGGATGGGATAATGTCGGCGATGATGTGGGAGGGAGAAAGGGGACGATGATCAGGGAGGGTAAGTGGGGGTGATGATGGGGGCGGGTGGGGATGGGGATGCCAGCAATGATCGGTGGCTGAGGGTGATTGGGGTGGGGAATGGGATTGGAAAGGGTTGGGGGGAGGCAGTGAAGATCGGCAGTGGTGGTGGGGAGGCGGATTGAAATGCCAGAGATGATCACAAATAGCTGCATGATGGAGGGAGGGGATTACTATTTGTATTTGTTCCAGTGATTGAGGCAACCTTATTAAAGGTTCCCAGCTCTGAGAGTCACCAGCTCGCCAGGGTAAAGGTGCAAACCACGCCCACTCTTTTTTTTTGTCAGTTAAAATGACAAGATCTGGAGAGGAAACTGGCCGATGGAGCTGGAGAGTTCCACGCCAGCTTTCTCTCTAGAAATGCCACTCTACCAAATTCTTGGAAGTTTCCACCCAATGCGGCCACTGAAGATCCCTCCTCCTCCTCCTTTTCCGAGGTTGTTAGTTGTCCACCTGCGTGAGAGAAAAAGTTAATTTAGAGGATAACAAGCATTGCATCACCCCCCAAACCAGCAAGTGTTTTGACAGAGCAAATAAGGAGAAACTGTTTCTAGTGGCAGTGAGGTGGTAACCAGATTTAAGGTGAATGTGAAGAACCAGAGACAAAATGAGGATTTGTTTCTTATGCAGTGATTTATTGTGATGTGGAATGTATTATCTGAAAGGCTGTTGGTAGCAGATTTGATCATTACTTTCAAAGGAGAAAGACTTGCAAACCTAAAGGGGAGAGAATTGGGACATTCACCTCTCATAAATGCTAGGCAATGGCCATCTCCAAACAAGAGAGAATCTAGCAATCTCCCCCAGGCATTCACAGCATTACAATCATTGAATCAAGATATTTGGGGTTACCATTGACTAGGAATGTAACTGGACTAACCATCTAAATACTGTTATTACAAAGCAGGTCGGAGCCTGGGGATTCTATTGCAAGTAACTCACCTCCTGTCTCCCCAAAGCATGTCCCCAAGGCACAAGTCAGGCGTTTGAGGGATTACTCTCCACCTGACTGCTCAAGAACAACTCCGACAGCACTGAAGAAGCTCCGTACCATCTAAGACAAAGGAGCCAACTTGAGTGGCACCCCAATTCATTACTTTAAGCTAATATTTTAGGGTTAAGTACGGCAGCACAGTGGTTAGTACTGCTGTCACACAGTGATCGGGACCAGGGTTCAATTCTGGCCCTGGGAAACTGTGTGGAGTTTGTACGTTCTCCCTGTGTTTGTGCAAGTTTCCTCCCAAAGTCCAAAGATGTGTGGGTTAGGTTGATTAGCCATCGTAAATTGCCCCTTAATGTCAGGGAACCAGCAGGCTAAATAAGGTGAGGTTACAGGGATAGGGATTGAGTGGGATTGTTGTCAGTGCGGGCTCAATGAGTCAATTGACCCCCTTCTGCACTGCAGGGATTCTATGGCCGGTACTTTATGACCTTGCTCATAAAATCCCACCCAAGGTCAACGGAGAATTCCATTCTGCGAGTCTCGCCTGCCCCGATTCCGAGGCAGGGCAAGGCAGTAAAATCCTGCTGTAAGACTCTACGATTCTATGGTTAGTTTGCTGGTTAATCAAAGCTAGTGTCCTATTGTACAAATACCTCTGATCATTGCAAGTTACTTTGATTCATATTTGGCCACGTTTTTCTTTCAAGGGATGTGAATTATTGCTATTCTTGCTTGGATGGGAACTAACATGTGATTTCCATTGACACATTGATTTTTGGTATTAATATTAATTTTGGAAACCTGGCAAGTCAAACTTTCCTGCATTAACGCTGATTTCAAACTTTTCAAGCACTTTAGTTAACCCAGCTGTGGAAAACTTAATTCCCTGGCTGGTACATCTCAGCCATGTAATTGAAAAGCTTTCTGCAGATGGCTGTGTTTGAACTTGTGGATGAAAGGCTGAAATGCAGAGATAGCCTCTTTTTAATCTGTGGAAGCTATCAACGCTGAAAGCAGGGAGGAAGTTACTGTGAAGGTGACTGTTCGGTGTATGACGATCCTCCTTCCTCAACCCCCAGATCAGGAATAAGTATGAGGCAAAGCTCAAAAACTTGTGCAAAACTATGAAGGCAAGTCACAAAGTAAGACAGCTGAATGAATAGCCTTTATCTTGATGACAAAATCAACCCTGAACTGTTTGCATTTGTTAGAGTTGCGTGTGAAGGAGGCAATTGGTAACAAATGTTTTCCTTTTCTGCCTTGAAATACTCTACAGTATGTGGGCAGGTTGAATAGAGGAGAGAGATGCCCACCAGAGTTTGCTGTGGTATAGCGAGATATGGTAGTTATTTGCCAAAGAAGTTGTTCTCCACAAATATCCATGTCTTGCCATTAGACTTGAGAGTACAAAGACAAATGTCAGTGTAACAGGAATGTCTGAGCTTGAAAACCACGGAGGACAAAAGGTTTGGTAGTTGGAAGATTGAAATTGTGGTTGTAAGTGATGGTGTGGAAGGAATTGGAGTTGGAAGAGCGTAAGGGTGGGCTGCATCAAGTGTCAGCTGTGGCTCAGTTGAACACTGAACTTTACAAGATGGTTACAATTTGTAATGTACCTTCATTGTACCTATGCAAAGCAGAGAATTCTGCATAAACCCTTTAGCTCAGAGGTCTGCCCATGAGAACTTGTTTCCATGTGGAGAGAAGCTCAAACAGAAATACTTGAAGTGTGAAGGTCTTTGACCCAGAAGCAATAGCAATGAGGAAAATTTGTAACAAATTTAAAACGTTTGGGAAATCTGTAATCACTTACTGAAAAATGTTTGACAATGAACTTTAAGAATTTGTATCACCCGTAAAAAGATCAATGATAATTTTTGAATAGTAAGAAATACTGGTTCATTTGATTTGACGATCCTTGACCTGGAAGCAATACCAACAGGAAGGAAGATAGAATATGTAGGCCATGTAGCCACAGACGCAAAAGGGATGATTCTCCCATCCCGCTGCGCTGATTTTTTTAGTGCAGCGGGCGGGAGATTTAAGCGGGGCCGGATTAGCGCGATCCGCGCTAGGCGTCCGGCCCTGAGCACGTCTCCAGATTTCCGGCGCTGTCACTCCGCGATGGAAATATGCGTGGAGCTGCATTACATTTGCAGGTCTTCATTTTAATGTGTTTCAAATATAATTAGCGGGCCAGGGACTGAAATGTCCAGGTCCATTAGCATCTCCCCCCACACCCTGCCAGGAGTATTTCACTCCAGCAGGGTTTACATTAGCTCCCCACTTGCAGGGAACAAGCAGCCCGACCCCGCTAGACCCTGCAGAGGGTTGGGCGGCAGAGGGTTGTCCCCTGGGCATTGACACCTTGACAGTGGCAACCTGTGCCCCCTGTGGGGGAGAGGGCAGGGCGGGAGCGAGTGGGAGATCCGGACTGGTGGGGTGATTGAGGCTGGGCCTTGGCAGGCTTGGGGGGCCACCAATCAGCCCATAGGGGAGTGGGAGGGCCAGCGTTGTGGGATCGCGGGGCTGGCCAGCGATCGAGCTCGCCAACAATCAGCAGGCCAGTTGACAGGGGCCACTGCACATGCACCGATCTTGGCGCTGACAGATCGGCACATGCACAGCTATGCTGCCGGCCTCCCGGGTGGGAATAGGACCCGCCCCCTGATTTTTTTACGTGATTCACGCTGGTGCACTATGGTGGCACAGTGGTTAGCACTGCTGCCTCACAGCGCCAGGGAGCCGGGTTCAATTCCCGGCTTGGGTCACTGTCTGTGCAAAGTCTGCGCATTCTCCCCGTGTTTGCTTGGGTTTCCTCCAGGTCTTCCTGTTTCCTCTCACTGCCCCAAAGATGTACTGGTTAGATTCATTGACCATGCTAAATTCTCCCTCGGTGAACCTGAACAGGCGCAGGAGTGGCGATTAGGGGATTTTCACAGTAACTTCATTGCAGTATTAATGTAAGCCTACTTGTGATGCTAATAAATAAACTTTAGTGTGGGAGATTCTTCTTTGAACTCCCACTGAAAAAACCAGTGTGATGTACTCCAGTTTTCACGCAAATTCGACATTCAGATTTTTTTGAGAGAATTGCCCCCAAAGAAGAAAGGGAAGAACTAGAGTGAGAACACGCAGTGAACAAATCAAGCCAGAGAATTGGATCTCTCAATGTGTGGAAATGCAATTTTAGGACTGTTTCTATTACTTCCAAGTGACTGAATGCCCAAACCATGCAGAGATAAAGATGGTTCTGTTAGATGCATACTACCATGATTGACGGGAACTGAGAGTTTGGGAGGTTTGGGAATGAAGTGCACTCTGTAGGGAATATTGCACAATTAGAACCCTGTTTACACAGATGCTGCTGCCTGTGGAGAATTGGCTAAATCATTCAAAGGGACTGGAATTCTGCTTGGGAGAAAAGTGTGGCTAAAATAGTAAGAAGTCTCACAACACCAGGTTAAAGTCCAAAAGGTTTATTTGGCATCATGAGCTTTCGGAGCGCTGCTCCTTCATCAGGTGACTCGCCTGATGAAGGAGCAGCGTTTCAACAGCTCATGATTCCAAATAAACCTGTTGGACTTTAACCTGGTGTTGTGAGACTTCTTACTGTGCCCACCCCAGTCCAACGCCGGCATCGCACCTCTTGGCTAAAATAGAAATCAGACAGGCGGAGTAAATTGTCTACTCACTCCATGAGCTAGTCTTTGCAGTATCTGCCATTCCATGTGCAATTTATATGGAATGTGATTTACCTATGTATTCATGTTTCATTTACATTTACTCTGATTCATGTTAAAGTAAGGTTAAAAAAAGAGACAGTGGTGTAGTTGTAATGTCACTGGACTAGTGTTCTAGATGCTCAGGCAATGCCATTGGGCCATGGGTTCAAATCCCTCCAAAATCCTGGAAGTTGCTGCCCACTAGCAGTGTGGGTGTACCTTCACCACATGGACTGAAGCAGCTTATCAAGGCAGCTCACCACTACATTCTCAAGGACAAATAAAGTTTAAAGTTTTAAAGGTTTAATGATTTAAAGTTTAATGTTTATTTATTAGTGTCACAAGTAGGCTTGCATTAACACTCCAATGAAGTTACTGTGAAAATCCCCTAGTCGCCACACTCTGGCGCCTGTTCAGGTACACTGAGTGGGAATTTAGCATGGCCAATGCACTGAGCCAACACGTCTTTTGGACTGTGGGGGGAAACCAGAGCACCCAGAGGAAACCCACGCAGACACGGGGAGAACATGCAAACTCCGCACAGACTTTAACCCAAGCCGGGAATCAAACCCGGGTCCGTGGATTGACCATGTTAAATTGACCCTCATGTCAGGGGGATTAGTAGGGTAAATATGTGGGGTTATGGGAGTAGGGCCTGGGTGGGATTGTGGTTGGTGCAGACTCGATGGGCCAAATGGCCTCCTTCTGCACTGTGGGGATTCTATGATTCTTCTATGACTTGATCAATCACCACCATTTACATGCCCTTTGTCTTTTTGTCTATGGCATTTTTGTCAACCCCCACCCTAACAATATAATATCATCTTATTTTCTATTATCTTCAGCTCTGATGAAGGGTCATCCAGACTTGAAACATTGGCTCAATTCTCTCTCCACAGATGCTGTCAGACCTGCTGGGATCACAGGAAGGATTTGAGGAAGATCTTTCTTATGCAACATGTGGTAATGACCTAGACCATATTGCCTAACAAGAATGTGTTATAACTGGAGACAATCAACAATTTCAAAGGTAAACTGGATGGGCACTTAAGGGAAGTTAACTTGCAGGGCTACAGGGACAGGGTGAGGAATGGAACTGACTGGATTGCTCTACAGTCGACATTGACTCAGTGTCAAAAGGCTTTCTTTTGCCTAGAAACAGAGATGTTTAGATGCAGAGCATGAACTGAATTATTATTGTCAAAGGTCAACTTTCCCTTCTCTCCTCTCCCCACCCCCTCCGCTCCTTTGCTACAGGATAGCTGCATGTGGTGTGTCTAAAAATACAGGATGTACAATGGAGAGTTGTGGCTATTATGACATGTACTGGCACATCACATTAGGTGTACTCCTGTAGTTAACAGTAAAGTCAGGTACAAAAATAGCACTGCAATGTTTGGAGCAGCTCAGAGTCCTGACTAACTCACACAGGCACTCCTAAGAAGAGAGTGCATCCATGGTCATACTGATGTTACAACCTTTTCAAGTTTCTTTTCTTGTAATGTATTTGAACTGTATATGTAGTGTTGTCATATTTCTTCTGCTCGGCAGTCTTATACAGCCAGTGCTTGGGACTGAGGTGGCCCCTGACCTCTGGAAGTATGGCCCGTGATGGATCTGCTTCAGGCTGCAGCATGTCCACTAGTACTGGAGCCATACTCTGGTGGTCAGGAATAAGTGACTCAATCCCAAGCAATGTGGGAAAAGAACAATCTTTATTAGACAACTCTTGAACAATTATTAATGATTACAAGAAAAGGAAAGAAAGATAACTTCATTATAAAGAAAGGAAGAAAACACTTTGTGTACATATATTATATATATATGTATTAAAAGGACAACTTTACATATATACTATACATATTATATTACAAATATGTACAAGTACATACCATATTACAAATGATAACCCCAAATTGATCGACAAGTACCCAGGCGATGGATGAATGGTGAAGTGATCCAAGTTAGGAGTTGGACAGCAGAGTTTTGGATGAACTCTTTAATATGGAAAGAAAAAGAAATAAAGATCTGTATTTATATAACACCTTTCATGATCACCTGACAACTCAAAGTACTTTACAGCCAGTGAAGTAATTTTGAAGTGTAGTCACGAAGAAATGGAGACCATAATGGAGGGCAGAATATGAATATGGAAGAGTCAAGTCTTGAGGGTTTCAACAGCAGATGATCTGAGGCAAGGACTGTGTTAAATCAATTTTTTAAAATCATTCAAGAGATGTGGGCTTCACTGGCTAGGTGAGTATTCATTCATGTTCCATACAGAAGTAGAAATAGGCAGTCTTAGCCAATATACAGTCAGAGGTTCACCTCAGTATCATATATGATACCAAAGTTGTGAACAGCCTGGTTAAGCCCCAGACAGTTACCAGAGAGAGAAGTGGAGTCAGTGGTTAGGGAACAAAGTTTGTGGTGGCGTGGGGAAGAATGCAATACCGTGGTCTTTCCAATATTTAGTTGGAGGAAATTTCTGCCCATCCTATTATGGATGTTGGACAAGCAGCTTGACAATTTAGAGACAATGAAAGGATTGAAACAGATGCTGGTGTGACAGAGCCGGGTATCATCAGTGGTACATGTGGATGATGTTGTCGAGGGGCACCATGTAGATTAGAAACAGGAAGGGGACAATCCCTTGCGGGACAGCAGAGATATTGGTGTGGGAGTGGAATAAGACCTCATTGCAGCTGATTCTCTGGCTGTGACTGGATAAATATGAATGGAATGAGACAAGAGCAGTTTCACCCCATGAAACAGATGGAGGAGAATGGTGTTGTCAACCCTGCCAAAGAAGAGACAGTTCACTTTTGTCACAGTCTCAAATGATGGCTGTTATTGTTGGGTTGTCACGGAAGACATTGGGTGCCTTATTCTAGTAAGCGATCCGGCCGCAAGCAAAGATCTTCCCTTAAAAATTCTTTATTTACACAGCTAAGTACACACAGATCACAGAACATCAGGACAGAGCTACTGCTCCTGTCTTAGATTCGTCTTACCCATCTCTCTCTGGGTGACAACATAGCTCCTTGTGGACATGTAGCTAAGATAGGTGTGGTGTTAGAGTTAATCTTTTACACATGCCATTGGTGACTTTGAAAAGAGCATTTTCAGTGTGACAGCCTTATTGATTGTCTCCTTTAGACCCATCCGTATTTCCCAAACTTTATTTTGTTTTCTTTATATCATTTAAATGCAATTTATATTTCCTGCTTCGTACTTTCTAGACTGGGTCTCAGTAAGGATTTTTCAATCTGGTTGAAGAGCCTCGCTATTTCCTGTGCTACTCACAGACACCACGGATCCCCTGTAGGCGACACCACATTGGTACAGAGCATCCAGTGATGGTCAACAGGGAGTCAAATCTTTGGGGGCAGTTGTCTGTGGGTTGAATGATGAGTTCCTTCACCATTGACCTCAAAATCCATTTTATATATTACCCTGAAACACTTACACAAATGAGCAAAGGAAACTGCATCATCACACTCTGTATCTGGATAAAGCCAATTGCAAACCTGCCATTGATCTTTTCTTTTGCGTATACATTTAGAAAATCAAATAATTTTCACTTGATAAATGTTTAACTTTTTCAGCAATCCTTTCAGGCTGTGCATGGACGCTACTCAGTAATATTGCCAACCCTACCCCATTTGATGAGATTCTAGGATCAGAACTAAGAGAAGCCATTAAGAGTTCACTGTGAGTCTGATTTTTTCTGACATGTGCAATTCCGATAGTGGGTGTAAAATATGACATTCTATCTGTCAGCCACAATGGTGGTTTTCACACAAAGTGTGCTTCAAACAGCATTAAATATCTAACCATGTGGAACACACCATTTGTGCAGCATCCGATTCACCCATCGTTCCATGACCTCGGGGGCCATATTTACACAGCGTTCATTCTCTTTGCAGCTTAGGACACCTCCACAGAAACATGGCTTCCAAAGGCAAGGAGCAAAATTCAGTGGTCCCTCACCAGAGCATTAGGGCCCCTGTTGGATGCAGTTGAGGCCCGCCGCGATGTCTTTTATGCCCATTCCGCTGGCAGGAATTATTCAACAAAGATGACCAATCCAACTTTATACTGCCTGGATTGGACTCTCACGCCGGAATTCTACCGCCCCGCCCGCCATGGGAATCGGAGCGGGCGAGGGGCGGACAACGGGAAGGTCTGTTGACCTCGAGCGGGATTTTCCCATCTCGTGTCGAGCGAGACTGTAAAACCCTGCACTGCGTGTCTCAGTAAGGGATGCAGTCACAGCAGTGGTCAGCGCAAACTCCCTACGGAAGAGATCAGCCACCGAGTAAATTGTTGCGTTTGGATTAATGCTGCTCAGGAACTCTAACTTAAACTGCCTATCATTTCAGCAAGAGTCCCACTGCTGACAGACCGACCTCTAAGTGCAGTCACACCAGCAATATTACACCGGCTGCCATTCCCCAAATGTTATGTTACACCATCGATCTAAAACATCACGCACGGCTGCCTTGTTCCAATGGATCTCCTTGAGGAGCCTTGTCAGATTGAAGGCATGCAGCCACAAACATACTGAGGATCATGCAAGTGCTGCTGTATCTCACAGGGTGCTGGGATGCTGCATATAGATGTGAGGAGGCAGCACTTTCTGATGTCTGATGCTGAGATGCCAGATAACACCTCATCTCAGGATAGACACTTACCCTAAAAGATGTGCTCATCCTTCAAAGCATCAGGGTAATCTGAGCAGACTGTGCAATGATGCATTGACAGCAGGAAGTGCATGGCTGAAATTAGAGTAGCAGCAATTCTGGTGTTCGTACAGGCCGATGGTGGAGGAGAGTCCAGGAGAATCCTCAGTACATTCATCATCCTCCTCCTGGAGTCTGCTGGTGATGAGGGCTTCACAAGCATGCCTGCTTCATCTGCTCTGTGTGATGACCTCTCACCTGCATCCTTGGCTTCCATAACCTCATCACCATCATTCCCTCAAACTCCTCCTCATTGGAGATGTGCAGCTCCTCCATCTCATCCTCTGGCAAGTCCTCCCCACTCCTTTGCAGCACCAGTTGTCCAGTGCACAGTCAGCCACGATTAAGTTTTTAAAAAAATTATTATTGTCACAAGTAGACTTACATTAACACTGCAATGAAGTTACTGTGAAAATCCCCTAGTTGCACATTCCGGCACCTTTCGGGTACACCGAGGGAGAATTTAGCATGGCCAATTCAGCTAACCAGCACGTCTTTCGGACTGTAGGAGGAAACCGGAGCACCTGGAGGAAACCCACGCAGACACGGGGAGAACGTGAAGACTCTACACAGGCAGACACCCAAAGCTGGAATTGAACTGGTGTCCCTGGTGCTATGAGGCAGCAATGCTAACCTGTACCATCGTGCTGCCCTTTGATATGTGGCACCCTTTGGAAAGTGTAATGGATTGCTCTGCTAAATGTATCCAAGTGAATGGATACACATTCCTGTGTGGATACACAGGAATGTGTATCCACACATTCTGAGTGTCCCTATAGGGTATTCCACCAAACGTCTGGAGCCTCATTTTACCTTCTGTCAGTAGGATTCTGAGGCCACTGCACGGGATTTATCAGCAAAACTCTTTGTGGGTAATCCTTGGCCCAATGAGCCAACCCGGCATCCTGTGTGTTCCTTCGAAGATGTCAGGGATCTGAGAACTACTGCAGATGTATGAATCTTGAGTGCTTCCGGGGTATATGGTGCAAACCTGCATGATACATTTGTTATAGATGCACACCAGCTACACACTGAGCAAGTCGTATCCTTGCAGTTGATATACTGCACTGCCTGCTGCCAGTGAGCTTTTATAGTCACATGAGTGCAGTCATTGGCTCCCTGCATCTTTGGAAAAGCAGAAATCTTAGCAAAGCCCAGTGCTTGATCTCTGTCAACATTGACAGATTGTTGGTCTTTGCAAAAGTGGCATCTGTGACCTCCTGCATGCGTTTGTGGGTGAACGCTTGGGAAATCCCACAGAGGTCCTCAGTGGAGGCATCAAAGGGGTCACTGCCGTAGAAGTTGAGTGGAGTGGTTACTTTCACAGCCATTGGCAATGAATGCCGTCCAATTCTCTGTAAACTGGCAATGCATGCCCTCTAAGTCTCTGTGCCACTGGCAATGCATGTCCTACAAGTCTCTGTGAACTGGCAATGCATGCCCTCCAAGTCCCTATGCACTAGCAATGCATGCCCTCCAATTCTCTGTGCCACTGGCAATGCATGCCCTCCAAGTCTCTATGCACTAGCAATGCATGCCCTCCAATTCTCTGTGCCACTGGCAATGCATGCCCTACAAGTCTCTGTGCCACTGGCAATGCATGCCCCACAAGTCTCTGTGCCACTGGCAATGCATGCCCTCCAATTCTCTGTGCCACTGGCAATGCATGCCCTACAAGTCTCTGTGCCACTGGCAATGCATGCCCCACAAGTCTCCCTGGCACCAAACCCTGCAGAATGTTAGAAATATGAGTCATCGAATCCCTTGACATGTGAAGGTATCTGTGACCCTGGTTCTCGCTCGTCTGCAGATACCAAATGCGGTGTCTATACAGCTTCAGTCCAGCAAGGTGCCTATGAATGCTAGCTTTCTGAGGATCTACATCTGGAGGAGGACCTGTTACTCCTCAGTCTTGAACGTTCTGCTCCTCCTTTTGGTGAGCAAGGTGTCTGTCGTCACATTTTTCTCCTTCCCTACTCCTGTCTATAAGCAGTAATACAGGCACTGATAACGCAAGGCTCCATCTTGCTGGTGGGCTGCTGACTGCAGTATCTCAGAGAGATACAAAAATCAGTATTCATTTCCAAAGGTCCAACTTTGGTTCGGGAATCATCATTGATTATGTCCTCAAAGCATTTTTACACATGGTGGAGAGCACTGGGCCCTGGAATGGTGCCCAAGTGCAGATGGTGGGGTGTGCATGAAAGTATAAACATTTGCCACAACACCCCACCCCACATGAGTGACTGCTGACCCCTTTTGCCAAACGACTGGATGTTCTGCTTTCAGGAATCATCATGACCTGGTCCCCATGAGGGTGAATGTTCAGTGACATTTCCAAAGCAATCCTTCAGCTTGCCCAGTCGCCCACTAGGTCTGCAGTTCCATAATACTTTGATGAATTTGAAGGCTGCAAACGAGGGACTAAAACGAGAGGAACAACTTTTGCCAGTTTGAAGGATCAGTGTTGCATAAATGGCCACAAATTCTTCACTTGCCTGGCTCTCTGCATGTCAGTGCAACAATTGCTAACCTGTCTCAGCTGTGTCAGATCCTCACATTTCAGTTAAGTGGCCGTTGAGTGCCCCCTGCTGAGTCATGTGTTTCGATGCAATATTCCCCCACTGGCTGCCCCCAATGGAGTCTTTGCCCAACATCCCCATCCTTTGCCTCATTCCTGTCTGACCTCTTTCCCAATGGAGCCCTTACCCTGCAGCCCCTGCCCTTCCCTCAACCTTCTCTGACCCATTCCATAATGGAGATCTTAAAAGAACAATCCCACCTTAACCCTGGTGTGGTCACTGTTGAGACTTCCCTGAGAGACCCCCCTGAAACCATGGTGCAGGTGGCAAAACCAGGCGCTGATTCTCATGAATTCTGCACAAGTTATGCAAGCTAACCTCAGAGTCCCGACAAGTGCAGGACGCCAACTCATGCCACTCAAATCCTGTTGTGAAACGCGTTGTTCTAATTACACGCCAACATGGGCTCTTAATCCAGCATGGTGTAATGATTCCAGGGAGGAAGCATCATAATGAGAAGCTGGTTTATGCTAATGATATTCACAATGTTCGGCAGTGGGAAACATCATTAGCGGCTGAAGCATACAATCACTTCTGTGGTGAACCATTGTTGGTTACCACCAGGAGTGCTGAGCCATGGTCTGGCCAGTACTATGAGTCTGTAGATATGTTACTGTTGGGGTTAGGGTTGGCTGTTCTACCTGTTAATATAGTCCTAAGGTACACCCCAGTTGGCTCCGCCTCCTGGGAGAGGTATAAAGGTCACTGCTCTGCCTGGTGACCCTTTAGTCTGGGATTGTATATTGTATATAGTAGCTCCGTTATTGTTGGCAATAAAAGCCTTTATTTCCCGAGTACATCCTGCCTCCCGTGTGATTTATCGCGCATCAACTTCCTTGTACTAAAACTGGTTTTGGGACTTCTTGTGAGATATAGCTCTCACACCCACCATGATGATTGCCCCGAATGGGAACAGAAAATTCTTGCCCGTGAATTAACACTAGCCCTGATTTTCAGCCTCTTCCTTTTTTTTATTCATTCGTGGGACATGGGCATCGCTGGCTGGCCAGTTTTTATGGCCTATCCCTCACTGCCCTTTAGAAGGTGGTGGTGAGCTGCCTTCTTGAATCGCTGCAGTCCATGTGCTGTGGGTTCACCTACAATGCCATTAGGGAGGGAATTCTAGGATTTTGACCCAGCGACTGTGGAGGAACGATGATATATTTCCATGTCAGGATGGTGAGTGGCTTGGAGGGGAATTTGCAGGTGATGGTGTTCCCATGTATCTGCTGCCCTTGTCCTTCTAGATGGAAGTGGTCATGGATTTGGAAGGTGCTAACTAAGGATCTTTGGTGAATTGCTGCAGTGCATCTTGCTACTGAGTGCCAGTGGTGGCGGGAGTGGATGTCTATGGATGTGATACCAATCAAGCGGGCTGCTTTGTCCTGGATGGTGTCAAGCTTCTTGAGTGTTGTTGGAGCTGCATCCATCCAGGCAAGTGGGGAGTATTCCATCACACTTCTGAATTGTGCCTTGTAGATGGTAGACGGGCTTTAGGGAGTCAGGAGGTCAGTTACTCACTGCAGTCTTCCTGGCCTCTGACCTGCTCTTGTGTTTATGTGATGAGTCCAGTTGAGTTTCTGGTCAATGGTAACCTCAAGGATGTTGACAGTGGGGGATTCAGTGATGGTAACACCACTGAATGTTAAGGGGCGGTGGTTAGAGGGTCTTTCATTGGTGATGGTCATTGCCTGGTATTTGTGTGCCATGAACGTTATTTCTGTTGTTTCAGAACCTGGCCCTGGAAATGCAACCTTGTATACATTTTAAAAGGCATGATGGGCAATGAAGAAATAAATATGTTCATTAATGTAGCACCTTGTTATGATGCCAAAACATTTCAAATTGCTTCAGGTAATAAAATACTTTGGAAGTGCCATGACTGTTTGATCGGCAGACACATTGATTGTGCATCAACAATATCCCATAAACCACAAGGAGAAAAATAAATGTTGAATCATCTTGATATCAATTGTTGAGGCAATAACATTGGTTAGGGTAGCAAGTAAACCCATGACTCATCTTTAGTCCGTGCAATGGGATCTTTAATAATCCAAATGGATAAGTCCTTAGTTTTAATGATTGATCCAGGAGATATAAACTCTGAACACCCCTTCAGCATTGCAATAGAGCAGCAATGCAGTTTATTTGTTCAAATCTGGTTTAGGAATTGAACCCACAATCGCCTGCCTTGGGGGCAAAAATAATACAAACTGAGCTAAGATGGCACAGCAAGAATCATGTTCTTCTTCATATTGATATGAATTTTCTTATATAGTTCTCTTATCAAGTAATCTTCCAATCAGAAATTGGTCCTGTTACATTTACTAATTATATGCAATATTAGTATAGGTTAACAGATCTCTGATCATTGCTGAGGGTAGGAGATTTTCTAAAGCTCTTGCGAAATGGCCCTTTTTCCCACTTTTTGTTTCGCGTTGTTTCGTGTTTGTCGAGTTTCTTTTGCTTTAAAGAAGTCAACGAAAGAGAAATTCGATCCAAGTGTAAAATGGAGTGCTGATTAGTTATCAGCCATTCAGTGCTGAAGACCAATTTCACTCTCTCAGTTCTAATGTCAGCAAAGGAAATGGCAACTTGCGTTTATATAGCGCCTTTGATATAGGAAACTATCCCAAGGCACTTTGTAGGAGCATTATCAAACCAATCTGACATTGAGTCACATGATGAGACATCAGAACAGATGGACAATAAGTATGGACAAATTAAGCACTTGGTTTTAAGGGGCATCTTAAAGGTGACGAGAGAGAGATGGAGTGGTGGGAAGCTTTAGGCAGGGAATTCTAGAGTTTAGCACCCAGGCAGCTGAAGGCATGGCATCCAATGGTGGACAGTTAAAATTCAGGTTGCTGGGTCAGACTTGGAGGAGTGCAGACTTTTCAAGTGTTTGTAGGGCTGGAGGAGGTGGTAGAGCTATGGAGGGGTGAGGCAGTGGAGGGATTTTTAAAAGATAAAGCTCTGGGGAGAAAGACAAAATAGATTAAACTACACAAGAAGCTGGAGTGTTTGCAAGTTTTATTGTGTTTCTATTTTTTTGGAGCTGCAATGTCCTTTCTGTTGTAGTATCTGCCTGTTTATTGAGTGATATTGGCTGAGGGACAGTGGGAATGCAATGTATATGTGTTGGTGTGTCTACAGGGCCAGGAGGTTCTTGGCTGGAATTCTCCAGCTGTTCACACCCAAATACCGTTGCCAGAGTGGACGGAGAATTTGGAACTCAGCCAAATCTCCATTCACTGCAGCGGGACAGGAGAATCCTGCTAGTGCGAGCGTCAGAGAATTCCGCCCCTTGGTCCAGAAATATCTCTGCAGGTGAAAGTGAACTTTGACATTAATTATTTCTGGTAACGTCTTGGTTTAAAGTCAAAAGCTTGTCAATACCCAAGGGGATATTGAAAAGTCCACATGGCGCCTAATTACTTCAATGCACTTCATGCATTACTTGGCACAATTCCTCCTCACTTTCAGAAAAGCTCATGGAATTCTTAATGATGTGATGCGCGATATAACACACGAGAGGCTGGATGTACTCGGGAAATAAAGGCTTTTATTGCCAACAATAACAGAGCTACCATATACAGTATACGATCCCAGACTAAAGGGTCACCAGGCAGAGCAGTGACCTTTATACCTCTCCCAGGAGGCGGAGCCGACTGGGGTGTACCATAAGGACTATATTAACAGGTAGAACAGCCCAACCCTAACCCCAACAGTAACATATATACAGACTCATAGTACTGGCCAGACCATGGCTCAGCACTACCTGGTGGGAACCAACAATGGTTCACCACATGATGTGAAGTATAAAATCTCTTGGTCAGACAAGGTGTCCACATGCTTTGGGTTGGGAAATTGAAGGCCCCAAACAAATGTCTAAAAATGGCTGCTCCACTCCACTTGGAAGAGAAATAGTTGAAGGTTCAAATTCCTGCATCTAAAAGCACAACAAAAGAAATTGGTCAAACAACCAATACGAAGCTAGCCAAAGCAGATGAAAAAATAAGGAGGCAGAAACTCAACCTCTAAGTTCCCCACCTCACAATTTTCCATCCATGAAAGTTTCAAAGGGTGAAGCCTAATTTTTTACCCATCTAGATTTATCTTTAAGACACCACTGCATTTTCCTCAGTGCTCCATTGGTGCAAGGCAGCAGTCGCTGGAGAAATTTCCATTGCCCAAAGCCACCCAATGCTTATTTTAATGGGATTTACATCTTGGGGCAAGACAAGTGTCAGGATTCTCTGACCTCGTCCATGACTAGGATTTTCTGGTCCCGTTGCTATGAATGGACATTTGGCTAAGCGCCAAATTCTCCGTTATTGCTGGCAGCAGTGACGGGGGGTATATCATCAGAGGATTCCGCCCATAATCTCTTGTGCCCCTAAGCAGACACAGTAAAAAAAAGTCAAGTACAGACTTGACCCACCAATGAAAATTCAGAGTTTGTGCTCGGGTTTTGCACCAGTAGTGCGATGTTAGTCCTCGCAGTGTTAACTTTAAGAAAGTTCAGTGATGGTTAACCAAAAGAGAAAACACTGGAAAATCTCAACAGGTCTGGCAGCATCTGTAAGGAAAGAAATGAGCTGACGTTTCGAGTCCAAATGACCCTTTGTCAAAGCTGATGGTTAATTTAGGAAATGAAATGAAATTCACACTTGTACAGCAGGAGGTGATATTCTGAGATTAGTATTATGATATATTAGTGGCAATTTTCACCTGCTACTGTCTGGGCGGTTAGTAATCAGGTGGAGCAGACAACCTGGAATTGTAAAACCTGTTTCATTTTCATCCCATAGATCAATGGATGGGTGATCTGCTCCCTGCATTTCCTGTCCGGGGGGGTAGAAGATGAAATTCACCCCTATTGTCCCAGCAGATCTCATGAGCTTGCCCTTTGCACCTTGCTAAACTCTGCCTGCAAGTGCTTTGGGCTGATACCAAAATAAAATACTTCAATGGCTGGAAATCTAGAGGCCGACCCAGAAGCAGGTGAAATTGAATAAGGAGACATTGGACGCAGGTCCTGACATCATTGCGCACTCATGCGATATTTCAGTTGGCGGGCGCGTGCGAGAGTTGGAAGCGTGCTCGCCGACAGTTAAGCCCATTAAGGAGTCAACTTGAAGTGGTTTCATGTGGCCAATCTACTTTTATGGTTGGCGGGGTGGGCAATTGGCCAGGTAGCCTTCGCTACAACCTCAAACCAGGGAGAGATGAAATTAAATTTAAAAGGATGTTTGGGGACTGAGGTGTTCTGAGGCTGTTAGTTGTTTGAGTGAGCTGTCGAGACAAAGTTTGCTGCATTTTTTCATTGGGACCCAATTCATCGACGTCTGCAGCTCCCTGAGACAGCAGCTTGAGGGAGCCCATTCGAAGCACCAGCCCACACCCTCCCTTTCCTTGGCACCTCCCCCTCTTCCTCCCCGTGCCCCTCCCTCCCCCATCCCCCTCCCTCCCCCGGCCCCCTCCCTCTCCCTCCCCCCCACCTCTCCCTCCCCACCTCACCCTCCCCATCCCTCCCTTTCCTTGGCACCTCCCCCTCTTCCTCCCCGTCCCCCTCCCTCCGCCATCCCCCTCCCTCTCCCTCCCCCCACCTCTCCCTCCCCCCCCACCTCTCCCTCCCCACCTCTCCCTCCCCCCCCTCCCTCCCCATCCCTCCCCCCTCTCCTTCCCCCTCCCCCTCCCTCCCCCTCTCTCCCTCCCCCTCCCTCCCCCCTCCCCCCTCCTTCACCCTCCCCCCTCCCTCCCTCCTCTCCCTCCCCCCTCTCCCTCCCCCCTCCCCCTCTCCCTCCCTCCTCCCCATTTCCCTCCCTCCCTCTCCCTCCCTACCTCTCCCTCTCCCTCCCCCCACCTCTCCCTCCCCCCCACCTCTCCCTCCCCACCTCTCCCTCCCCCCCTCCCTTCCTCTCCCCTCCCTTCCTCTCCCCTCCTCCTCCCTTCCTCTCCCCTCCCTCCCTCTCCCCTCCCTCCCTCTCCCCTCCCTCCCTCTCCCCTCCCTCCTCCCTTCCTCTCCCTTCCTCTCCTCTCCCTTCCTCTCCCCTCCCCCTCCCTTCCTCTCCCCCTCCCCTCCTCTCCCCTCCCCTCCCCTCCCCCCTCAGCTCCTCTCTCCTCCTCTCCCTCCCCTCTTCTCCCCTCCCCTCCCTCAGCAGCATTGAGCCCTTCTCAGCGCGTGCTTTACGCTGGCTGCCCATTAACTATGCAGACAGTGTGAAAACACGTCCCAGGGCCAATCGCGGCCGGAAATGCATTTTGTATCTGCTTCCGTCAAATTCAAGCAAAATTCAGGCTCTGAAATCAGGAGTTAAAAAATGCCCAAAGCACTCAGCAGCATCGGCAGAAGCTGGAGCCGGAAACGGAGTTAATGCTTTCGGTAGGTGACCGTTCCTCAGAAAGCTCAGCACAATTTTAACTGTGCAATGTGTGTGTATTTTCACTCAGTTAACATCAAGGCCAACCGAGAACTCTGCCCCTCTCTCCACAGATGCTGCTTGACCTGCAGGGTCTTTCCACCATTTTTCATTCCTTTAGGCTGATACTGGACGCCTGAAGCTTGAAGAAGACAAAACAGTCAGTAAATAGATGAATTAGGGAGGTGATGGCCTCGTGGTATTATTGCTAGACTATTAATCCAAAAACTCAGCTAAAGTTCTGGGGCCTCAGGTTCGAATCCTGCCATGGCAACTGGTGGAATTGGAATTTGATTTACAAAAAAATCTGGAATTAAAAGAATGACCACGAAACCATTGTTAATTGTTGGAAAAATCCAACTGGTTCACTATTGTCCTTTAAGGAAGGAAATCTGCCATCCTTACCTGGCCTGGCTTACATGGGACCCCAGAGCCACTGCATTGTGGTTGACTCTCAACTGCCTTCTGAAATGGCTTAGCAAGCACTATGTTCAAGGACAACTAGGAATGGGCAATAAGAGCTGACTTGCCAGTGACGTCCATGTCCCACAAATGAATAAAACAAAGTTAAATAAAATTATAATATCCAACACAAAGTGGAACTGGCCTTCCAAGAGAAGAAATTGCTACGGTCTGAGGGAGAATACCTGTGAAGAATGGTCGTCAGTACAGGGCCTTGGAGCTGCTATAGTTCAGCTCCAAATCCTCCTTCACTTGATGTAACAGGAAGACAGAAATTCGAATCACGAATACCCATTTTAGGTGGAAGTTGAATTTCTCGGCCATGATTTCAGAGAATTGTATTTCGGGTTCCTGGATGATTTCTTTGTCTAAACTCGGTTGCCTAGTTACTGATCCCACAGTAAATGGAATTCCAAAACCAGAATAATTGCAGCAAATCCTTTCTTGGTAGCCACGTGAACAGAAATTAAACAGCTGTAGTTTTGTATGCAATTTTCTTTTAATTTTAACGGTGACACCCATGGCATTCCTTTGAAAATAGCTTTTGATTGTTAAAAGGCTTATGTCTTGTCCCAAGTACTGAATGAATTTTAATCAAGAGTAATTAGGTAAAACTGATTGCATGATTATTTAGCATGGATGCAAATAGAATATCAAGTATGTTTAAATGAAACTGCAGATGTATAGTATATGAAGTTAGCTATCTAGACTTGAGAAACATTCTACCTGAAAGGTTGATTTTTAAGCTTAAAGCAATTTAGACGTCAAGATCTGAAAAGGGATTGTGTAAAATGATTGGAATGGTAAAAATAGGAGGATATTGCTGGTGGACTCATCAGGATAGTTACAATATTCAGTGGAGTATCAGAAATTAATGTTCTGGAACCCATTACTTTCCAATTTACATTATCCAAAATTCAGAAATCCAATGCATTCCCAGTAAAATTTACAGCACCTTCCAAATTCATGACCTGTATTTGATTGGCACCACATCTACAAACATCCACTCCCTCCACCATCGATACTCAGTAGCAGCAGTGTACTATCTACAAGATGCACTGGAGCAATTCATCAAACATCCTTAGACAGCACCTTCCAAACCCATGACCACTTTCATCTAGAAGGACAAGGGCAGCAGATACATGGGGACACCACCATCTGCAAGTTCCCCTCCAAGCCACTCACCATCCTGACTTGGAAATATATCGCCGTTCCTTCACAGTCGCTGGGTCAAAATCTTGGAATTCCCTCCCGAACAGCACTGTGGGTCAACCACAACATGTGGACTGCAGCGATTCAAGAAGGTAGATCACCATCACCTTCTCAAAGGCAACTAGGTATGGGCAATAAATGCTGACAAGCCAGCAACACCCATGTCCCATGAATGAATTTTTAAAAACACCTATAAGGAAAAGGGCATCAGATACATGGGAACACTGCAGTATCCCTCCATCCGCAGTATCCCTCCAAGTCACGCAGCACCCTGACATGGAACTATTTTGCCGTTCCTTCACTGTTGTGGGGTCAAATTCCGAGAACCCCATTTCTAACAGCAGTGTGTGTGTCCCTATACCACAAGGATTGTAATTGTTCAAGAAGGCAGCTCACCACCACCTTCTGATGGACAATTAGGGATGGGCAACAAATGATGGTGAAGCCTATGTGCCAAAAAAGAATAATTAGAAAAAATTAATGATTAGGAAAATAAATAACTAGGAAAAATTAATAATTATGAATGAATTGTGAACCAACTGTGATTTTTGGATTGCATCTTTGGGAAATTAGAGTCTGAGGCCAGAATCTTAACACCGTTCATGCTGGCAAGATTTTCCTATCCTGCCGCAGTGAATGGAGATTTGGCTGCCAAACTCTCTGACTTCCCTGCAGTGGGAGCACGGCATGAACGGCAAGTAAGATCACGCCCTGAGTATCCATTCACGGACAGCTTCTCTGGGGTCTTGGATGCATAGTCACTCCCTTCTCGATCCCTTCTTCCTCTGGCTTTTTCTCCTCCTCAATCACCGCAGTACTTCAACTTTCCACCTCTGTGCTCCATTTTCAAATCATTCAGCAGCCCAAGAGCAACTATAACTATCGCCCCCACGACTGAAGCAGACTTTTTCTTCACATGTCACACAACTCCACTGCTTCCTCAGGAAGATTCAGCACTCTTAATAATCCAAAAGGTGTGCAAAACTCCTCCAATTAGAGAAAACGCAGTACTTCCACTACCTCTGTCCTAGCAAAAGTAAATTAAAATCACCTTGCCTAGAATTTGGATAGTTAGTTATTTGCATAATCATGTGAGAGTGTCTAAAGAAAGGACATTAACAGAACCTGCTTATCCAAAATGGGAGCTAGTGCACCAACTTAGTGTCAGGGATTGACATTACAATGCACCCATTCTGCACATTTCTGTCACACTCATGAGATGCCATTGCTCCTCATGGCCATTCTACAACCACAGCAGAGATGGGCAAAAGAATTCCACCTGACATTTCACTTTCAGACTACAGAGCCCAATTGCCTGGCCATCTTGTTCTAATAATAATCTTGAGCGGGATTTTATGGCCTCACTCATCCCAAAACCGTAAAATCCCGCCCGAGATCAACGGACTTTCCAATATTCTGCCCCCCGCCCGCTCCGGTTCCATGGCGGGGGGGCCAGTAAAATTCCGGCCCTTGAGTCTACAGCCTCTTCTCACTGATTTGCCAGTCTGTAGAAAGAAACTTTCACCAGGTCCCCTTCAAAATTTTGAATACATCTATTGTCCTCCACCATTTTTGTTCCAATGAAAGAAAGTCCCTAGTTTTTCAAAAGTTTCTTAAGAATGATAAAACCCTCATTTACTGATACCATCCCAGTGAATCTTTACGATACTTATTTAGAATGTTCTCATACCCTTTCTAGAATAGCACAACTATGGTTCCTAAGGAAAATCATGCAAGCATTTAACATCACTTTCTTGTTATATAGAGTACCCCCCTTATACATAAGACATAGAATAACATTTGCATTTTTATTATGTTGTAGGGAAAAATCCCTTGTACCAGTGCATTCAAGGAGGTCGAGTCGCAAGGCAAGGTTCAAAGCGTTTTTCTTTATTGTACAATTACTGGGATCCCAGGGAGACCCCCGTAGCCAGCTTAGAAACAGTGGCTTGGCCACGTTGATCTCAGCAGTTACACATTTGCTCTGGATATTTATAGGAATCCAAATTCGAGCGGGAACATTTGCTCATATATTTTTACAATACCTAAAAAGTGTCCTATCTGGTCAGGAAGTTCCCTGGGAGACTTGTCAATTTGCATCTGTATGGTGTGTGTCCGTGTTAATGGGACTGTCTGTTCTTGCCCCGGTGTTTTAATGTGTTTCCCATTATCCTCTCGATGTGTCCCCTTATCTAAATTGACCTCTGATGTTTTGTGTCTGTATTCTATGCTTGCGAGATTAGGTGTTAATGTCATTTTGTCCTGCTGTGTGTAGGGAATTTAATCTAATCTTTTATTCTTTTTATCCTGGTTTATTAAGTTTCTTTGCCTGCCTTGGCCATTTTATTCCCATAATATTTTATTTAGAGTACAGTTATGCCATATATCCCACTGCCAGGTCTTGACTCGCAGATATCCCGATCTTCTGGCCAAGGGCCGTTTTAAAATGCAGCTTCGTGCTGTTGCTGGGCAGAATAAGGATCTTTTGTCGGCTTTGAAATTAACGGTCTCTCAGCTATGCAGAGGGGGATTTAAACGAATGTCCATTCGGGTGTTCCCCTCTGCATTGTGGGCACGTTATGAATGGTGCCAATCAGTCCAATAAATGAATATGTTTAATGAGGTGAATATTGATGAGATAATAAAAATATGGCTTTGGAAAATGGCCTACTTCAATTACCTCTTCTGCATGTACTCCACACACGTCAATGCTTTCTCTTTGATCTCCTAGACCTTTCCGTAATGGTATGTCATTATTATTCATGATATATGCTCTTCCGCCATTCATTCTCCCCAAAACATTTGATTTTATATTTTTCTGCTATTGATTTGCTACTCTACTGACCTGTATTCTTTCTCAGTTTAATATGGCCCCTTATCACCAGTAAGTTTCAGAATCATTCCTCTTCTGTCTATATCACATCGGTGTGGATCTTAAGAGCTAGTGTTACAGTACATTTTGTGTTATCTGGCAGTGCACCAGCCGGAATTCTCTACCAACCAGAATTTCTGTTGTTCACCAAATATGAATAATCACTTTACCAACCGGAAATAATTATAAAGTTATCCAGAACATGTAACTGTATCATTTTATACAGCAAGGAACGAGCTGAAAAAGGGGCTTAGGAGAGCTAGGAGGGGACATGAGAAGTCCTTGGCAGGTCGGATCAAGGAAAACCCCAAGGCTTTTTACTCTTATGTGAGGAATAAAAGAACGACCAGGGTGAGGTCAGGGCCGGACAAGGACAGTAGTGGGAACTTGTGTATGGAGTCAGTAGAGATAGGCGAGGTGATGAATGAATACTTTTCTGCAGTGTTCACCAAGGAGAGGGGCCATGTTTTTGAGGAAGAGAAGGTGTTACAGGCTAATAGGCTGGAGGAAATAGATGTTCGGAGGGAGGATGTCCTGGCAGTTTTGAATAAACTGAAGGTCGATAAGTCCCCTGGGCCTGATGAAGTGTATCCTAGGATTCTTTGGAAGGCAAGGGATGAGATTGCAGAGCCTTTGGCTTTGATCTTTGGGTCCTCACTGTCCACGGGGATGGTGCCAGAGGACTGGAGAGTGGCGAATGTTGTTCCTCTGTTTAAGAAAGGGAATAGAAATGACCCAGGTAATTATAGACCGGTTAGTCTTACTTCGGTGGTTGGTAAATTGATGGAAAAGGTCCTTAGAACATAGAACATAGAACATTACAGCGCAGAACAGGCCCTTCGGCCCACGATGTTGCACCGACCAGTTAAAAAAAAACTGTGACCCTCCAACCTAAACCAATATCTTTTCGTCCATGAACCTATCTACGGATCTCTTAAACGCCCCCAAACTAGGCGCATTTACTACTGATGCTGGCAGGGCATTCCAATCCCTCACCACCCTCTGGGTAAAGAACCTACCCCTGACATCGGTTCTATAACTACCCCCCCTCAATTTAAAGCCATGCCCCCTCGTGCTGGATTTCTCCATCAGAGGAAAAAGGCTATCACTATCCACCCTATCTAAACCTCTAATCATCTTATATGTTTCAATAAGATCCCCTCTTAGCCGCCGCCTTTCCAGCGAAAACAATCCCAAATCCCTCAGCCTCTCCTCATAGGATCTCCCCTCCATACCAGGCAACATCCTGGTAAACCTCCTCTGCACCCTCTCCAAAGCCTCCACATCCTTCCTGTAATGTGGGGACCAGAACTGCACACAGTACTCCAATTGCGGCCGCACCAGAGTTGTGTACAGTTGCAACATAACGCTACGACTCCTAAATTCAATCCCCCTACCAATAAACGCCAAGACACCATATGCCTTCTTAACAACCTTATCTACTTGATTCCCAACTTTCAGGGATCTATGCACACATACACCTAGATCCCTCTGCTCCTCCACACTATTCAAAGTCCTCCCGTTAGCCCTATACTCAACACATCTGTTATTCCTACCAAAGTGAATTACCTCACACTTCTCCGCATTAAACTCCATCCGCCACCTCTCGGCCCAACTTTGCAACCTGTCTAAGTCTTCCTGCAAACTACGACACCCTTCCTCACTGTCTACCACACCACCGACTTTGGTGTCATCAGCAAATTTGCTAATCCACCCAACTATACCCTCATCCAGATCATTAATAAATATTACAAACAGCAGTGGCCCCAAAACAGATCCCTGAGGTACACCACTTGTAACCGCACTCCATGATGAATATTTACTATCAACCACCACCCTCTGTTTCCTATCCGCTAGCCAATTCCTGATCCAATTTCCTAGATCACCCCCAATCCCATACATCTGCATTTTCTGCAGAAGCCTATGGGATTTACGACCATTTAGAAAGATGCAGATTAATCCGGGATAGTCAGCACGGATTCGTGAAGGGCAAGTCGTGCCTCACAAATTTGATAGAATTTTTTGAGGAGGTAACTAAGTGTGTTGATGAAGGTAGGGCAGTTGGTGAGATTATGCAAGACCAGGGGCGAGCTGTGGGGGTTACTGATAATGTGACATAAATCAGCTGTTCTGTCTGGAGACAATACACATCTCTTTAACCTGTGTTTAATGTTCCCTCCAACCACATTATCTGTACCTTTTAAGACCTGGCTGGCTGTAGAGATTTGCATTCTAATTAGTATTCTGTAACTTGATTTCTGTGTCTGTGCACTGTTGGAGAACAGAGACCACTCCATCTGACGAAGGAGCAGCAAGCTCCGAAAGCTTATGGTATTTGCTACCAAATAAACCTGTTGGACTTTAACCTGGTGTTGTGAGACTTCTTACTGTGCTTACCCCAGTCCAACGCCGGCATCTCCACATCATGACTACCGTCTGATCGAAGACAGAGGGTGGTGGTGGATGGAAAATTTTCGGATTGGAGGCAGGTTGCTAGCAGAGTGCCACAGGGATCAGTGCTTGGTCCTCTGCTCCTTGTGATTTTTATTAATGACTTAGAGGAGGGGGCTGAAGGGTGGATCAGTAAATTTGCTGATGACACCAAGATTGGTGGAGTAGTGGATGAGGTGGAGGGCTGTTGTAGGCTGCAAAGAGACATAGATAGGATGCAAAGCTGGACTGAAAAATGGCAAATGGAGTTTAACCCTGATAAATGTGAGGTGATTCATTTTGGTAGGACTAAGTTAAATGTGGATTACAGGGTCAAAGGTAGGGTTCTGAAGACTGTGGAGGAACAGAGAGATCTTGGGGTTCATATCCACAGATCTCTAAAGGTTGCCACTCAAGTGGATAGAGCTGTGAAGAAGGCCTATAGTGTGTTAGCTTTTATTAACAGGGGGTTGGAGTTTAAGAGCTGTGGGGTTATGCTGCAACTGTACAGGACCTTGGTGAGACCACATTTGGAATATTGTGTGCAGTTCTGGTCACCTCACTATAAGAAGGATGTGGAAGCGCTGGAAAGAGTGCAGAGGAGATTTACCAGGATGCTGCCTGGTTTGGAGGGTAGGTCTTATGAGGAAAGGTTGAGGGAGCTAGGGCTGTTCTCTCTGGAGCGGAGGAGGCTGAGGGGAGACTTAATAGAGGTTTATAAAATGATGAAGGGGATAGATAGAGTGAACGTTCAAAGACTATTTCCTCGGGTGGATGGAGCTATTACAAGGGGGCATAACTATAGGGTTCGTGGTGGGAGATATAGGAAGGGTATCAGAGGTAGGTTCTTTACGCAGAGAGTGGTTGGGGTGTGGAATGGGCTGCCTGCAGTGATAGTGGAGTCAGACACTTTAGGGACATTTAAGTGGTTATTGGATAGGCACATGGAGCACACCAGGATGATAGGGAGTGGGATAGCTTGATCTTGGTTTCAGGTAAAGCTCGGCACAACATCGTGGGCCGAAGGGCCTGTTCTGTGCTGTACTGTTCTATGTTCTATGTTCTATGTTCTATACTTTAATTTATGTTTCAATGCAGTGTTGGAGATTATTTTTTATTGACTATCCCTTGCTAGTGAGGATGGTTGTTTTCCAAGAATCCGAAGATGGCTGATGGATTTGGGATCTAGAGACTTTATGGCATGTGGAATATATGTTGGCCTGGTTGTGTATTATTAGCTCAAGTCACGCCACGTTCTTTTCACCGTTCTCTCTCTTCCTCTCCACCCTGTTGTCATTGGGTCTCAAAATGCTGGGATGCCCCCCATAGACTCTGCAGCCATCTGGTTCGATCTTGTGTGATCATCTCCAAGGAGTTGATGCCAGTGTTACATTTTGGTATGCACGCCCTTGGAGCTTCTTCTATCTTCCTCTGGTGTGTCAACCCTGACTGAGCTGGGAGAAGACCACCTGCTTTGTAACTTGAAATCTGATGTTTGAATAATATGACCAACACAACGAAGCTGATGGTGGATGATCACAGCCTCGATGACTGTGGTGCTTGCCTGAGGACGCTGCTGTTGGTGCATCTGTCCTCTGCCTTGCTAAGTAACATCTTCTGCAGGCAGTATTGGTGATATGAGTGCAGTGCTTTGAGATCCTTCCAATACATTGTCCATGTTTTAGCCCCATACAGTAAAGGAAGGATCATGACCACACGGTAGAGCAAAAACCTGCTTTCAGTTTTGGTGTGGCAATCCTCAAACACTCACTTTCGCAGGTGACCAAAGACTGAAACAGGAGATTTCAGGTGACGCTGGATTTCCTTGTCAACATCAACCTTCTGTGAAAGATAGCTTCTGACATACTGGAAGTGTTCCACTTTTTCCAAGCACTCACCATGAATCCTAATCGATGGGGCTAGTGATGTGCATTCAGAGCTTAGAATTTGGTCACCTGAATGTTGAGTGTAAGTGCCATTTTCTCATATGCCTCAGTAACTATGTCAATGGTTGTCTGGAGATGCATTTCTCACATGGCGCTTACTGCAGCATCATCAGCGTATTGGAGCTCCATGACTGAGGTGAATCAGGGAGGTCTGCGCTTTTGATTGGATTCATTTGAGTTTAAATAGTTCAACTGGTGAGGGGAATCATTGCTGAGCTCGGTCCCATTATCATCTGACATCTGGGCAGCACGGTGGCACAGTGGTTAGCACTGCTGCCTCACAGCGCCAGGACCCAGGTTCGATTCTGGCCTCGGGTCGCTGTCTTGTGCGGAGTCTGCATGTTCTCCCCGTGTCTGCGTGGGTTTCCTCTGGGTGCTCTGGTTTCCCCCCACAGTCCAAAAGACGTGTTGGCTCGGTGCATTGGCCATGCTAAATTCCCACTCAGTGTACCTGAACAGGCGCTGGAGTGTGGCGACTGGGGGATTTTCACAGTAACTTCATTGCAGTGTTAATGTAAACCTACTTGAGACACTAATAATAAATAATCTTAAAGAAATGATGCTGTCTGAAAAGTTTATAGACCTACTCCTCTGACAATGTCACTTAGGTAGTGATGATGTGGAGATGTGGAGGTGTGGCTTTTGCTACCAAATAAACCTGTTGGACTTTAACCTGGTGTTGTTAAACTTCTTACTTAGGTAGTGAGCAAGAATCCTTGTTTGCTTGTCAGTACTCTAACCCAAGAGCTTTGAGGCCACTATAGAAATCTTGGCAATAGTTAACTGAATACGGATTTAAATCTGATGTCTTCCTGAGATCTGTGTGGTTCACTTTCTCACTGGGTCAACTTCTAAATCCATTGTTTGGTGAACGAGCATCGGCTGTCGGCACATCCCTATACTCAAATCTTCTCACTATGAAGGCACATACCATTTGCCTTCTTTACTTCCTGCTGTACTGCATGCTTACTTTCAGCGATTGATGCGGATGATCACATTGGGCTATTGAGAGAGGTTCTGTCATCCAGGGTCAAAGTGGCTGGTCTGCTCAATTGCACCAGTTTGCTGTCACCTTCAGTAGCTGCACATTCCAACACACACAGATAGGAAAGAAGAGAGAAAGCTCTGTATTTGTGAAGGGGATCTGAGCCAGAAAAAGTGAATGGACCTTTTGAAGTCTTTAACGAATGATTTGGGGCTCTTTATGCAGAGGGTCTTATAAACAGGAGACCACAGAGAGAGGCTTCAGATTACATTTTTATCTAAGCTGAATGTCCTTTGTCAGCACTGTGGGATGATTCAAGAATAACACTGGTGGTCAATCATTATCCTTCCCACTCCTGAGTCAGCCCACCTTCATTTCAATGCCATGCTAGACTAATAGGGTGGCAGAGCCATGCGGTATCTCATTGAGGCTCCAACTCAGAGAAAATTACTGCAACGGAGGCGGGATCACAACCTGGCACCGAGCCCAACTTCCAATCTCCCACATCCCACCTCCAAGGGAAACTTCAACCCCAGTGTTGCCGAGCCTGACATTTCAGAGTTTCCCATTCTTTTCACGTGTGCATCAATGTGACAAATGTCAGATCCAAAAAGAGGAGCACATTTCTACTTGGGCACTTGTTGTCAGCTTTGAGTTCTATCAAAGAAAGTAACTTGCTTCACAAACCTGCCTTAAGCTCAAATTCAAAACACCAATTCACCAGGGTGAATTCTTGAACTTCACACATCAGCCGTTCTAAAGACAAAATACAAATGTCAAACACCTTTCAATTTTTAAATGTGCTGATCCCTTCAGCAATATAAAGTTCAAGAAATTCTTTTTTTAAAGTTTTAACCTCACCTGCTGTTGGAGAAATAGTTATAACTCCCAGAGTTTCCATTGGAGTTTTGGTGGACAAATTCCCTGCACTTTCTTTTGACTTTTCATGTTAAAAAAGTAACCAGATATTCCAGGGGCAATGCGTTACATTACGGGGGCAATTCTCCGACCCCACGTGCTCACACGCAGATCACACTGAGGCCATGCGAGGCCAGGGAATCACAGGGGAGGGGCCATTTAGGAGGGGTATTTAGCACCAGGGAGACCCAACCCCCTTTGGGATTTACCCCAAACCCGCGCCCCAATGTAATCTGGTTCACGTCCAGCAAGGGCGAGAACCAGATTTGCATATTTAAATAATCATCTAAATATGCTGGGGGGGGGAGCGGGGGGGGGCCGGGGGGCGATGGGGGAGTGGGGGGGGATTCACCAGCTCTGTTTATCAATGGCGGGAATCCCGATTGCCTGGTGACTCAGGCATCAGGGCTAAACATGGGATTCCCATTATGCCTGAAGGAATACGGGATTGACCTGCAATGTTTACTCAAAGGGGAAATGAAATGCACTCAACTGGTTTGAAGTTACCTGAAGCTGTGACCTCCTAAACATTGCAGTTAGGAACAATGGGGGTACTTGAGATGCATTCAAACATAAAGGGAAATATAAATTAACACAACTGAGTGCATACTGAGTAAAAACCATTAATCTGTCAATCAAATGAGAGTTCAAGTTGAATGGTAAAAATGTTTTTGAGAGGGTTTGAAGGCATTTCAAAGGCTTTTAGCTTTCTATGAAAGCTCAGAGACTTGAAATAAATGCTGTGTTAAAGCTATGAGGCTGAGTGAACGGCTGGGGAGAAGGGAATTAAAGTAAAGTTTATTTATTTATTAGTCACAAGTACATTCACATTACAATGAAGGTACTGTGAAAATCCCCTAGTCACCACACTCCGGTGCCTGTCCGAGTACACTGAGGGACAGTTTAGTGAGGCCAATTCACCGAACCAGCACATCTTTGGACTCTGGGAGGAAACCGGAGCACCCGGAGGAATCCCACGCAGACACGGGGAGAATATGCAAACTCCACACACACAGTGACCCAAGCCGGAAATCGAACCCGGGTCCCTGGCACTGTGAGGCAGCAGTGTTAACCACTGTGCCACCGTGCCGCCCCAGGGAATTCCTCCCTCTTAGTGAAAGTGACTGACATCTGTCAGTCAGAGGACTTGAAAGGGGTCTTTCCACACGTACAGCTTCTTATTTAGAGAAAGGAGAATCCCTCCTGCTGAATGGAGTGCTGTCATGGCTTGGAGGCCCTCCAGCTGTAATTTTCATCTTGCCTGCTCGGGCAGTAATCTGACAGTATAGATGCCCACCAGCTACAGGTGTCTTACCTGAAATCCACCGGTACTACTAAGGCAAGTTTTACAATGGGCAGGTCACCTGTTAAATTACAGCTTCAGCACTGAAGTTGGAAATTCACCCCAAAGTAATAAAGAGTAAGTTATTAAAGGAGATATTACGCTAAACCATGATTGAAGTGCAGTGAAAGATGAGAAGAAGCTCCAGGATTCTGCTTAGGAGGGATAAGAGAAAAATACTCGGAAAAGCAATGACTATAACGTGAGATGGAAAAGAAGGGTGACAAATTGGATCCTGTTGCCGCCGAAAGAAGTGCTAACAAGCTAATAAAAAATCAAACATTTAAATTTGTATCGATCTGTCAAGAGCCCCTACTAATTATACAAAACATAATGAATTATATTACCAATTACCATTAATCTTTTGATTCCAACCACACGAGGAATGATAAATTTTCAACATGGTCAATTAATGAATTAAAAAGATGAAATTCAAATACCTGGTTTGAAGCAAGCAAAATGACTTGTAATAAAAATAACCCTATATTAATTTTTCTGAAACAGAGACAATAATAAACACAATCAACTCTGTCAGCAGTCATTAAATCTCATCCAACGCTTAGCACTTTTTTCCCCCTAGGAATATAGCAGAACTTCAAAAGCATTGTTTGTGGTCTGACACAATGGTTCTGACAGTCACAGAATGACTGTGCTTCCTCACTTAAGGCAGTGTTCCATCTGAATGCTTCTTGTGCCGTCTGCTATAAACAAAATCAACTCGCAGTGGGATGTCCGTTGAAATTCTGTGGTACCTGTGCAGAGATAGTCACTGTGCGAATGCATGTGTGAATCTGTGCACAAATAATGTTCTTATACAACAGTGAATTTGCCTTATTTCCTCCTTTCCCGATGCAGGGAACTGAAGTGTGAAGTTCTGCCTGGATCCAAAATTATTATTTTTTCCTCAGGCACAGCCACCCAACTTTAACAAGATGCAAATTTACATTTGACACTGAAGCAGTGTCTTTAATGCTTGAAATATCCAACAGCTAGTTGTTTAGTTCCACAGCAGGATGGGAAGAAGATCCTTAGGCATTGTTCCCAGCTTTAAATGGAGGCCAAATCCCTTGAGAATGGAGGAACCAACGGTACCATCAATGTATTGAGAGGAAACTATACTCAAGAAAGTAGTTTATTTACTCGTCACAAGGCTTACATTAACACTGCAATGAAGTTACTGTGAAAATCCCCTAGTTGCCACACTCCAGTGCCTGTTTGGGTCAATGCACCTAACCAGAACGTCTTTCAGACTGTGGGAGGAAACCGGAGCACCCGGAGGAAACCCACGCAAACACGGGGAGAATGTGCAGACTCCACACAGACAGTGATCCAAGGCCAGAATTGAACCTGGATCCCTGGCGCTGTGAGGCAGCAGTGCTAATGACTGTGCCACCATGCCGCCTGGTAAATGGTGGAAAATAGGCCAAAGCCTATTGCAGGCAGCAAGAAATGTTTAAATGCTTAATTTAATCACTGATAACCCCACCAAGATGAAGGCATAATATTAACCTTGGTTATGGTAGGTGCCAGGGTAATTCATGCATAAATTCTATTTTGACAGCTATTCACAATTATCAACTTCATTCATACATTCATTGCAAGGTTCCTGCAGGTTTTAAGTAGAGACAGAGCATAAAGGGAAGTGCAACATTGACTGTGGACAGTGTTTCTCATATCCAGATTCAGTGGGAGCTTAATAAATACTTAAATCTGGATAGTCCACTCAAAACCAGGGAAAGCAGATTGACTTTGAAAGCAGTTCTCCTGGTATAATAGCTCTTCTTCTTATTCAGTAACGGATAGCCCAGAGGGAAAAAAAAGACAGTCACTGGTTAGAAGCCATGGATTGGGACTGTTGTACCCTGGTTGTTACTGGTTAATAGGCAGTAGTCATTAGCCGGTTGAAACCATTAGGGATGGGCAAAAATGCTGGTCTAGCCAGTGACGTCCACATTCCATTATGAACGAATATAATGAATAAATGAATAAAAATATCTCAGCCGGATATAGCCTAAATTTGATTGACAAAACCGGGGACCAGTGCTTTCCGGCTGGCTGTGGGTTGGTCTCTGGTTGCTCTGGCTGACCCCAGGTAAGTGTCGGTTATTCTGGTTAGGATCTGAACCAGTTACAACTGCTTTTTCCTTCTGGGTAGCACAGCTGTCCCCAAAATATCCATAGTTCACTTGTTGCTCTTTTGAGTGCGGTATCCTATGGTCTTTTATTTTTCATTTGTGAGGCCAAATGTTACATATTTTAGCATAAGGAACACAGGGACCTGGAAGTTCCTGCAGTCTGCATTGCCTGGTTATGTGCAGTGAAACCTCACTCATGCACAAAGACTGCAAACCCTGAAATCTAAAACAAACAGCTCATTCCAGAGCAGATGAACCATGAGGTTCTTCCATCCGTAACATTTATCTTAAATATAGGCAAACTAATGTTTCTTTGGGGGGGAAGAGATGGTGGTGTAGTTGTAATTTCATTGGACCAGTAATCCAGAGGTCCAGGCCAATGCTCTGAGGACATTGATTCAAATCCACCAGGTGAGACCAAGACTGAAAACGTTGGTGGAATTTTCCAGCCGTTCACACCAGCAGGATTCTATGGTTTCACTGGCTGCGCACCCCCATCCCTGGGTTTCCCAACGTGGTGGAGTGGCTTCAATAGGAAGTCCCATTGACGGCGGTGAGACCAGAGAATCCCACTGCCAGCAAACAGCTCGTCATCTCGCATTGCCAAGAAACACACAGCTGGGAGGCCTGTAAATCCCGCCCATTATAGCTGAGGCCTAACCAAGGTCTCATAAAAAGACTTATTGCTTATCCTTGTTTTGTAGAGAGTTTTCCTACGAATAGCACATAGAATCCAGTTTTCTTTTAGCTATAGCCTATGGCATTGTCCATGAACATTTAGAGAGTGATGCACTTCAAGCCACTTGCCTTTTATTTCACCATTGGCTTTAATTCTGTTCATTAATGGGTGTAAGCATATTCAGCATTTGATTTGCTGACATGCATAAAACTATAATTTTCTAAGTTTAACATAACTTGACCAACTTGCATCCGTTTTCCAACATATTAAGACCTGCTTGCAATACTCGAGCATCTCATATCATCCTAACATTTGCACATAAATCGCTTTTATCCACAAACTTGCAGATTATTCCCCCTAATACTTACGGCAATCAATAATAGAAAGAGTAAATGGCAATGATCCTAACCCTGACCCCTAAAATGCCAGAGGTAACTGGCTGCCATGAAAATCCAAATTCTTGAACTACGACTTTCTACCCAGAGACAGTCAGCCAATTCTGAACTCAACTTATCAGGATTGCCATAGTGTCACTAGATATTATTTGTAAAGAAATCTCTGGTGTGGAACTTTTTCAAAGATTCCCTAGAAAACCAGGAAGACAATAGGCCAGATTTTCGTCATGGATACAAAAAGCTCGAGTTGGGTAATCTCTAGATATGGCAGATCTGTCTCCATGGAAACCCACCCCAGCGCGCACGATTTTTGTTCCAGGGTAGAGAGTGCAAGCACATGATTGAGTCTGGCCTGCAGGCTGCCATCTCTGGGGGCAGGTTTGAGGCAGCCATGGAAGTGGGAAAGAACTGTAAGGGCGGCACGGTAGCACAGTGGTTAGCACTGCTGCTTCACAGCTCCAGGGACCTGGGTTCGATTCCTGCCTTGGGTCACTGTCTGTGTGGAGTTTGCACATTCTCCTCGTGTCTGCGTGGGTTTCCTCCGGGTGCTCCGGTTTCCTCCCACAGTCCAAAGATGTGCGGGTTAGGTTGATTGGCCATGCTAAAATTGTCCCTTAGTGTCCTGAGATGCGTAGGTTAGAGGGATTAGTGGATAAATATGTAGGGATATGGGGGTAGGGCCTGGGTGGGATTGTGATTGGTGCAGACTCGATGGGCCAAATGGCCTCTTTCTGCACTGTAGGGTTTCTATGAAACTGTTTAAAAGGCCTATCTTGGTTCTCTGGACTCCCGCCCAATTTTCTAAAAAGCTGACAGAACCTCAATCCTCAATACTCATCCTCAAACTCACCCCATACCACCTCATGCCACATCCATGTCATCTCATTCCCCCCATGCCGCCTCCATAGCAACTTATCTAGTATCCTGTATGGGCAGACCACAGGAGCATGTGGAGATGAAAAAAAATTAAAGACAGAATTTTCTGGCCGTGCTCACCCCAAAGCCGGAAAATCCCACCCAAAGTCAACTGACCTTTCCATGGTCTGTGTCCTGCCCGCTACAATTCCTGTGGTGGGCGGGACAGGAAAATTCCACCCTAGATGTCTAACAATCTAAGCAAATCTCACTCAAACACAACTTGATACAGAAAAAATAACTCATTCATGAAACCCATTCAAAGATTTTAAATCTCTTCAAGTGGTCTGCCTGTCATAAAAACAAACAAACCTCTCTTTGGTAACCACACCAAGATGTTTAATGTTCTAATAACTTCTTAAAACTGTCACTCAAAATGTGAACTCAGCCAAACATTACGATCTCTGGAGTTAACTCAATTCTGGGAAAATCCGGCCCAAAGTCACCCAAATTATCCTCATGGTGGTTACAATAAGCAAATATGGGTAACTTTCTTTTACAATGATGCAGGAACCAATGGGTCAAATGATCTCATTCTGTACTGTAAGTTTCTATAAATCACCAGATAGGGGGTAATTTAGTCAAGTTGAAAGAATTTGGTGTATCGCTGGACAGGAAGGTTTTTGCCTTACAGTGCAGTTTCCAGTGAGCAGTGCCTGAACAGATATTCAATTATGATTCAGGGCCAACTATAACTATAATGTATGAGATCAATGTACCACTTAAACGTTCACCTTTGATGCTTTAGGAAACATTAGACCCTTTACAACCACAAAAATCTTTACTCAAACAATCCTATTAAATCAGAATTTTCATTTAAACAACATAATAAGCTGTTCATTTGAAATACTTTTAATTTTTTTGCAATTCACTGTTATTCATTTTCAAGGCTTTGACTTTCCCCATTTTGGCAGTCTGTCCTGCCTTTTGGTGTGAGATTAGATTCTCCAGGCTGATCAGTTCCTGCCTTGGAATGCAAGTTCACCCTTTCGGAACTCTCTGTCCCCAAAGTTTAATTCCTTATGTTCAGCCTGTAAGATGCTGCCAGAGATATTTTGTTTTGGTCTGGCACTGATTAAACTAACTTTCTATCCCAGAATTAGCCTTCTAGCCATTTCTGTTCCCCTAACCTTTCAGCTCCATTGGAGGCTCCCAGATAAAGGTCTCCTTCCTGCGTTTATTTGGCCTCTCCCCCAATCATTTCCCACGCTTAACCATTTCATCTCATCATCTGTTTTCCGTTGTACTATCAATTTAATCACAATTTTTAAGGCTTCTTTTCATAGAATATTTATTAACAGAATCATATTTTACATCTAATTTAATTCATAATTATCTATTAATATTTCTATCAATTTAACTTTTTTCAATTAATTAATATTGATTCATTTAATCATGTTTAATATTTGATCTTTAAATTTTCAATTTACGAATAATTATGCATTTATAAATTTAGATCCTTTTGTTATTCATTAATGGGATGTGGGCTTCTTTGGCAAGGACAGCATTTATTGCCTATCCCGAATTGCCTCAGGACAGTGGTGGTAAGCTGCCTTCTTCAACCACTAAATTCCGTGTGATGTAGATACATCCACATTGTTGTTTGGGAGGGAGTTCCAGAATTTTGGCCCAGTGACAATGAAAGAACATTAAAATATTTCCAAATCAGGATGGTGTGTCACTGGGAGGGGAACTTGCACGTGATGATGTTCTAATGTGTATGCTGTCAGCTTGGGCCACTGTGCGGAGGCTGCACATTCTACCCATGTCTGCATGGGTTTCACCCAGTTGCTCCAGTTTCCTCCCACAGTCCGAAAGACTTGCTGGCTAGGTGCTGGTTAGCTGGATTGACCATGCCATATTCTCCCTCAGTGTACCCGAACAGGCGCCTGAGTGTGGCGACTAGGGGATTTTCACAGTAACTTCATTGCAGTGTTAATGAAAGTCTCCTTGTGATACGAATAAATAAACTTAAAACCCTAGCCTCCGAGACGATCGAGATCTTGGGTTTTGAAGATGTCAAAGAAGGTTTGGTGAGTTGTTGCAGAGCATCTTGTTGATGGTACACACCGCAGCTCCATGTGCACCAGTGATGGAGGGAGATTATTGTTGTGCATGCAAACAACATGAGAGCATCAGATGGCACACAATGCAATGGGAACAAATGCCTCCATTGCTGCAGCAGGAGATGAATTAAAAAGGAATGAGAAGTGGTAGTCTCTGACTTACCGTGGTCAACACCTCAGGAGATGAACCAGTATATATATAGTATACATGTTCCCTGTAGTGGGTGGCCTCATATTTGTTTGCCATCAGAGATATGGGGTTTGAGAAATGTGACTTGGCGAGACAACAATGTCGCCTAGTGATGGGAGTACTGAAAAATACTTCTGCTAGTATATAATCGAAGTTTAGTATTTATCATAGAATCTCTGCAGTGCAGGAGGAGGCCATTTGGCCCAGCAAGCCTACACCGACAACAATCCCACCCATGCGCTATTCCCTTAACCCACATATTTACCCTGCTAATCCCCATGACACTAGGTTCAATTTAGCATGGCCTATCAACCTAATCTGCATATCTTTGGAATGTGGGAGAAACCAGAGCACACAGAGGAAACACACACAGACACGGGGAGAATGTGAAAACTCCACACAGTCACCCAGGGCTGGAATTGAAGCCGGGTCCCTGGCGCTGTGAGACAGCTAACCACTGTGCCACTTACTCAGGGCAGAACTTTCCCTTCCGGCAGAGGCAGACCTCCACAGAGAATGCTGGGAATTTGCATAACCCCAATATCATTATACAGTTTTGAATTCTCTGACATTTTTCATTTTTCATGGGCTGGATGGTACACGCCCCTCCACCATATCTGGGTGCCATTTTTATAAAGTGCTCGACCAGCAGCCTACATAATGTTGATTTAGGAGATGGCCAGAGGAGGACAGGGAGATCAGCGATGCTTCCCTGGACACCCTACTCAATTAAGTGGAAGCCAAGAAGAAAGTCCTCTATCCATCAGTTGGACAGAGGAGGCCAAACATGGAGATGGACCTTCCAAGGGAGCAAGTCTTCAGGGCAGTCAGTGTCCAGGGCCTTCAGCAGAGTATTGCTCTGCAATGCTGAAAAAGGATGAATGAACTCATTCACACTGCCAGTGTAAATGAACCCTCAACTGTTCACACTCACCTCAATGAATGGTACAGGGGACATGGCCTCATGATAAGGTGATGCCTTGTAGCATCAATCCACTCTGCAGGTGTAGAGACCATTCCGGATCACTCATCCTTCCACACAGAAGCTCACATTCTGTCTGGGAGTGGGAGGGGAAGGTGGGGGCTGCTCACGCATTCCAGAGGACACAGAAGAAAAAATCATGACAAAGGAAATACACTCAGCGACAAGAGCTTTAATGTTATCAGTGAATATATTGTAAATTATTTAAAAAGCTAAAAGGTATTCTTGAAACAATGAAACAGTTTGAAGAAATTGTTTCAGGTTCAAAGTATAAAAAGTTAAAAGGCAATAACTAATGGTAGGAGAGTGGATGTGTGGGAGTGTTTAGGGATTTGACATTTTAGATATGCAGAGTCATACTGTGACACAGCAGAGCTGGAGGCCATTCAGCCCATTGTGCCTGTGTCACTTCTTTAGTAGAGCTATCCACTTGGTTCCACTCCCCTGTTCTTTCCCCGTAATCCTGTGTTTCTTTGCCTTTCAAGTATTTATCCAGTTCCTTTTTGAAAGTTACGATTGAATCTGCTCCCATCATCTTGGGGATGGTAAGGTAAGGTTGTTACTTTACTGGACCAGGAGTCCAGAGGTCAGGACCAATAATCCAGTGATAGAAATTCAAATTCCACAACAGCGGCTGGGGAAGTTAAACTTAATTACTTAAATAAATCTGGGACAGAAAATGAATACCAGTAATGGTGAGCATGTACTCCAGATCCATTCAGCTAATTATTAGCCTTAAAGGAAGGAAATCTGCTTTCTCTATCAATTTGGCATACTTGCGACTCCAGACACACAGCAACGTGGCTGATTCTTAACTTCGCTCAGATGGTTTAGCAAGTCACTGAGTTATATCAAAACAGCATGACAAAGTAAGTTAAAGAGAAAAACAAATGGAACATTCAGCATTGACCTAGGCATTGGATTTGGACAAGATAAAGGCACACTCAGTCTATCAATCCTGCAACGTCTTCTTCACTAACATCTGGTTACTAGTCAAGCAACAGCCTGGGATAACCATGCCCACTAGATTATTTCTTACAGCCAATGCCCCGAGTCCTCCATCATCAGCCCTGACTATGTCTTGACCAGCTGACAGAACAGACCTACCAGAGAGGGAGTGGCATAATGGTAAACAGTCAGGAGTGAGTGCCTCTGTGATTCTGCCATATTAACACTGGACTCCATGAAGTCTCACGCCATATAGTCAAATTGGATAAGGAATCTTCATGCTGATTATCACCTGTCACACCCCCTCAGTTGAGGAATTAATACTCCTTCATGCGGAATACCACTTGGAAGAAATACTGAGGGTAGCAACGGCATTGGAGAGGGTCTTCAATGTCCATCACCGGGAGTGGTTGGATAGCACCACCAATGACTGAGTTGGCAAAGTCTTTAAAGACATCTCTGGAGATGACATTTGCAGCAGGTGTTTAGAAAAATTGATGATGATACTACACAGGATGCTGAACAGTGGAAGCAGCATACTCTGGACAGAGAGCTAAGTGGAGCAGGTCAAAGTTCTGCAGACTTGACATATTCGAGGGGAGGTGATGGCCTGGTGGTATTATCACTGGCCTGTTAATCCAGAAACTCAACGAGTGTTCTGGGGACCCAGGTTCAAATCCTGCCATGGCAGATGGTGGAACTTAAATTCAATAAAAAATATCTGGAAATAAGAATCTACTGATGACCATGGAACATTGTCAATTGTCGGAAAAACACATCTGGTTCACTAATGTCCTTTAGGGAAGGCAATCTGCTGCCTTTATTTTGTCTGGCCTCCATGTGACTCTAGACCCACAGCAATGTTGACTCTCAGCTACCCTCTGAAACAACTCAGAAGGGAGCTCCCCACCACCTTCTCAAGGGCAACTAGGGATGGACAATAAATGATGACCACAAGTGAATTTTTAAAAAATCACCACAACTCTGTAATCTGTCCTTGAGCCAGGTTTCTCATCCACAATGACTGTCCCTTTAGTCCTGTGGGTTTTACTTTCGCTAATGAGTCTATAAGGTCGTACATTATTAAACACCTTTTGAAAGCCCATATAAATTTTTGACTTTCAGTAACTATGGCAACACAAATGTCTTCAAGTAATGATCAGACCAGTAATAGCCTGCTGCCAGAGTTTAACAAATAAAAGTAAAGACATGGCCTGGTTTAGGTCATGGAGAGTGGTGTTCATATTAATTCAGGTTCTGCTTTGTTATGCATTGGAATGGAGAAAGCTGGCTGATGTGAAAGAGTGGAGGGATTTGAAATTCAAACTCACCAGCCATTAAATGCATCACATTAAATGGATAAGACCATTCAAAACAACTAATGGAATACTGGGTTTTATGGCAAGAAAATGTGATGTAGGAATTGGGATGTAATGATGAGCTGAAATAAAACCTGAATAAGATCAGCGACAGAGTATTGTGCAGTTTTAGGCTCAATGTTATGTGTAGGTCATTGAGGCAGTGGTCAAAGCAAGGATGCTGCCTAATACGAGGAAATACAAATGCAAAAGAAGAAATATTGAAGCTGCTGTTATTAGAACAGAGAAGCCGACAGGGTGGTTTGATAAAAGAGGTGTAAGAATAAATGGAACAGATTGAGTGAACAAACTTTGTCTGACCCTTTGCCCCACATATGCATGCACACAGACACATACGTACATGCTTACACATATACACTTTTTTAAGCTGCTTTTGCTCAATCTACTATTCATTACTTCAATGAAGTATGTAGTGGGTTAATGGACGTGGAAGCACCATAGCTTGACAACGTGGGGAGGCATGAGGGGCCATAGGAGTGTTTGTCAGGCATACCTTACGAGTATAAGGGGTCATAGGAGGTGGGTTGGGGCATACCTCAGAATAGAGGGTGATGCGCGATTAATTCACTCGGGAGGCTGGATCGTACCCGGGAAATAAAGGCTTTTATTAGTAACAAGAATGGAGCATACTGCTTAACAATACAGTCCCAGACTAAAGGGTCACTAGGCAGTGCAGTGACCTTTATACTCCTATAGGTAGGCGGAGCCAACCGGAGTGTACCACAGAACAATACCAACAGGTGGAACACCCCAACCCTAACCCCAACAGTAACAAGAGTAACATATGTACAAGTACCCATAGTGATAACCATCTATGGTTCACCACAGAGGGCATGAGGGTTATTAGGGGCCAGAAGGGGTTGGGCGGGAGGGGGGGTATGAGATGGCATGCATGAAGCATGGGGAGGTGAGGGGGTGTGAGGGGTAAGGGCTGGAGGGTCTGTTCATATTATATTTGGGACAAAGTCCCACAGCACCAAGGCTGCCCCTTAAACAGCCGGACTCTGCATACAGCTGCCTTGGGACATTATCCCTGATTGGCTGGCACGGTTTCAGACCACACCTGTCCACCCCACAGGGTAAATCCCAAACTTGCAGTCACTTTCACTTGAGGTAAGCAGGACAAACGGGAAATTTTCCCAAATCCTGCTACTCATCTCAGGATGAAAATCTAGCCCAATAATCTGCAGCAGGAATCTTTATACAGGATTGTGATATCTTCTACTATAGGTCAAAGGTCACAGGTAAGTTCTGAACTGATCCAATCTTTTAGCTAAAATAGTACAGTCATCATGATAAATGTCCTGATCTTAATATTTACACTAATTATCAACTTACTTCAAAATGTGGTATTGATTGACCTCTTCACCTTTCTTTATGATGGCGTCACTAAATTTTTAAAAACCTGGTCTGTTGAAGAGGCAGACAGATTTAGGGAGGTTTGAAAGTTTGTTTAATAGTGTCACAAGTAGGCTTACATTAACCCTGCAATTAAGTTACTGCGAAATCCCCTAGTCGCCACACTCCAGTGCCTGTTCGGGTACACTGAGGGAGAATTTAGCAAGGCCAATGCACCTAACCAGCACGTCTTTCAGATTGTGGGAGGAAACTGGAGTACCTGGAGGAAACCCACGCAGACATGGGGAGAACGTGCAGACTTCGCATAGACAGTGACCCAAGCCAGGCATCGAACCCGGTCCCTGGTGCTACGAGGCAGCAGTGCTAACTGTGCCACCATGTTGCCTTAAGGATTCCAAACCATAGGACACAGCTAACATTGATAACAATTGAAAATCAAAGATGCACTAAAGGACTGAAATGAAAGAACACAGAGATCTTGAAGGGTTGTAGGGTTGGAGGAGCTTAAGGTTAAGTGGATAAAAGCAAAACACTGCGGATGCTGGAATCTGAAACAAAAATAGAAAATGCTGGAAAATCTCAGCAGATCTGACAGCATCTGTGGGGAGAGAATCAAGCCAACGTTTCGAGTCAAGGTGACCCTTTGTCAGAGCTCTTTGAGCCTGCTGTGCCCGTCAGTATGATCATCACTAAGTGGACCCATGTAAGAATATGAAACCAAGGATGATAAGGTTAATGCTAAAGCATTGCCACATCAGGAGCCAGTGTGGTTCAACAAGTACATGGGATGATGGATGAATGGGACTTGAGATAGGACAATGATTGCTGGCCTCAGCTGTACAGAATGTGAAAGGTAGGAGTGTGGCCAGGAGAGCATTGGAGTAGCTGAGTCCAAAGGTAGAGGGACGGTGGAAGGATAAAACAACAGATGAATTGAGGCCAGGGTGAAGATGGGCCAGTCAAGGTGATGAATGTTTCAGGCTCAGACAGCAACCAGAGAAGAAAATAAACACGGTGGATAGGAAACAAAATTAATGGCATGAGTCAAAAATAATTGGCGGGATCTCAAGCCCACTCTCTCCGTCCGCAGGATCCACGGCAGGGGCTCCAGATTTGGCAAAACCCAGAAATTGCGTATCACAGCGGGTGTGAATCTGATTTCAATACATTTGAATATATTTTAATAAAAGTAACCCCCTCCCCACCAGACATCGAAGACTCACCGTAATTTCAAACTTCGCCAACGTGATGTCACGCTGGCACAGCTTACAACAGGTTCACCCAGCCATGAACCTATTGTGGGATTCCCCCGTGGGGCATAAAGGTGAGAGGGAAATGGCAGTGGCCTGTAATGGCCCTTGGCACCATGCCCATGCCAACCTGACAGTGCTAACCTGTACCGAAAGGAAGTTCCGAGGCAGACCCCAGTGGGAGCCTCATGGGGGAGGGGGAATTCATTTATTCGTAGTGGTGGAGGAGGAGCAGGAGCGGGAGCTGGGGATGCCGGCTATGGCTGTTCCGGTGGGGAGTTAGGAGGAAGGGGTGCAATGTCTGGGGGAAAGGGTGCTGGCATTGACTGTTTCAGGGTTGGGGGGGCTGCTGGCTCTGATCATGGGGGGGGAGGGGGGGATGCCCCTCAGAATCCCTGAGACCTTCATGGTGCGGTGAGGGGGAGGTTATTTTTTCCTCTGATCAGGGTGCCCTTTAAGCGCGGCGCCCCAATCTCTGTGGAGCTGTGCTTTCCTGGCGTGTATAGCCTCCCACCCCTCAACTATGTCAGCATGAAACACACCCATCTGTTTTTTTTTGACAGTGTGTCAGAAGATCTGGAGAGAAAACCCGCCTGTTTCTTTGGAGGGAAACATTCCGATTTTCAGTCAGATGCCAACATTTTGCCACGTTTCGGTAAGATTGCCCCCAGTGGCTTTGGTCCCCCTGCCCAGCAGGGCAATGGTGGACAGGTTTGAAAGAAAATTACCTGATCATCTAAACCAATGACTGCAGACAAGACATGAGTTTGAAAGTTTATTCATTATTGTCACAAGTAGGCTTACATTAACACTGCAATGAAGTTCCTGTGAAAATCCCCTCATCACCACACTCCGGCGCCTGTTCGGGTACACTGAGGGAGAATTTAGCATGGCCAATGCATCTAACCAGCACGTCTTTTGGACTGCAGGAAGAAACTAGAGCACCCGAGGAAACCCACGGAGACACGGGAGAACGCGCAGTGACCCAAGCCAGGAATCGAACCCAGGTCCCTGGCACTGTGAGGCAGCAGCGCTAACCATGGTGCCACCATGCCACCCATGCTTCCATGCTGGGATGAAGAGGCATAGTTTGCCATGGATGCAGTCACATAGGATTTTAGGATCATAGAAACCCTACAGTGCAAAAAGAGGCCATTCAACCCATCGAGCCTGCACCGACAACAATCCCATCCAGGCCCTATCCCTGTAACCTACATATTTACCCTGCTAATTTCCCTGACACCAGGGACACCAATTTTGCATGGCCAATCAACCTAACATGCACATCTTTGGACTGTGGAAGGAAACCCACTCAGACACAGGGGGGACATGCAGACTCCACACAGACAGTGACCCAAACCGGGAATTGAACCCGGGTCCCTGGCGTTGTGAGGCAGCAATGCTAACCACCGTGCTGCCTGTAAAATTTTATTTATGACTTTTCCAAGCCAATTTCAGTGCAGGATTTATACCTGATTAGAGAGTTTGGAAAGATAGAGGCTGATTTTAAGAGTTAACAACACAGCAGTCAATCGTCTATCTGGCACTATCCATACGAACCCATTTATCCAATGTTTTATCGGAAGTGTTAATAAGCACAGCTTTAGCTGCTTTACTTTGGATTCATCATCATTCTGCAGAGGTCAGTTTTCATGTCTTGCAGATTTGATATGACTTACGGCAGATTTGACTCATCTTTGTGCCTGGGTTAAAAGATCCATCATCAGTGGGAGGGAAATAAAAATCTTTGCCATCTCAAACCTTGCTCGAGGCTTGTTAATTTTACACTTCTATCCAATGGGTCTGCAGCCATAATCAAAGCAAAATAACCTAACGGCATCAACATTATCTATTCTTCTCAGAATCTTAATACGCTGATCCTATCTCCTCTCCCTCTCCTTCTCGCTAATGGAAAAGCAGTTCTCACTTGATAACCAAACCCATTAAATCCAATGTGATCTTTTCACACCTCTCTGAACTCTTTTTCACACGTCAATTTCCCTTCAAATTTGGGTGAGCAAAATTATATACTTATGCTGCGTGTGGTCTCGCCATTGATGTATATAAGATTGGAATAAACTACCTACTGGATTTTTATACACCGACATCAAGTAATTCAAATCACTTTTGAGGATGCTGTCCCAAAATTTAGCTCACCTATTTTATCACGATGCATTGACGAATCAACACTGTGTTTCCAGCACTTTCTGTGTTTGTTTCAAGATTCCAGGCTTTGCAGTTTAAAAAAATTTTCTTAACAGTAGCTTGATTCACGTCACTATTTCATTATAAAACATTTTAAGGTCTCAGCGATCGTGCTTTCCAGCTGATAAACACTTCTTTCATGATGCCTTCCTTTGAAGCACATTTAGTTTTATTTGCTAGAGATCTGTTTTTGTCATTTGTCATTCTAAAGCAAATCTCCCTTATACTTAAGCATGAAGGGTCATCTGGATACTGTGGAGATTGAAAAATCAGACAGGAAGGACACAATGGAACTGTCCAATTTTTCTCCAAATGCTGCACCCCGTTGATCTTTCATATGAAATGCAATAAAAGTAACATCTGCCCCTTAAAACCTTTCTGCACACTTGACACTTGCCCTGCAGTGTGGTATAATCTACATGATACAATATGGGAAAGGATAACTGGAGAGGACATTGTGGTTGATCAGCTACTTACAGAATCCTCTAACTTTCTGTTACCCATCTAATCAGCTATTTATACAATTCTCTATTTTTTTCCACGTCCTTATCTACACTGTTATCCTGAACAGTCTATTCCATTCATTCAAATTATCTGCACAAAATAATTAAATCTAAACTGCACCTTGCTTCTCCTAAGGTTGTGTTCATGTGCCCTAGATCCAGAATTTGTAAATCCCAAACAATTTATTGGATTAATTTTGTTTATTCTTGTCAGAATTTTCAATGCTGGGGAGTGGTGGTGATGGTGGTATCATGGTAATGTCACTGGATTAGTAATCCAGAGGCCCAGGCTAATGCTCTGGGGGCATATATTCAAATCCCACCATGGGAACTGCTGCAATATAAATTCAGTTAATACATCTGGAGTATAAAGCTAATTTCAGTAATGGTCAGCATGGGACTATAACTGGTTGTTGTAGATCCTCATCTGTTTTACCAATGTCCTTTCGGGAAGGAAATTTGCCACGCTTACATGGTCTGGCCTATATATGACATAGAAGCATGGAAAATAGGTGCAGGAGTAGGCCTTTCGGCCCTTCGAGCTTGCACCACTATTCAATATGATCAAGGTTGATCATGCACTTCAGTATCCCATTCCCACTTTCTCTCCGTACCCCTTGATCCCTTTAGTCACAAGGGCCACGCCCAGCTCCCTCTTGAACATATCTAACGAACTGGCCCCACCAGCTTTCTGTGGTAGAGAATTCCACAGGTTCACAACTCTCTGAGTGAAGAAGATGTTCCTCATCTCAGATCTGAATGGCTTACCCTTTATTCTTAGAATGTGACCCCTGGTTCTGGACTTGCCCAACATTGGGAACATTCTTCCTGCATCTCACTTAAGAAAATTTGGAGAATTTGTGATTCCTTCAGTATGGAGATGACGGGCAATACTTGTTGGAAAATATCAGAGAATGGGAACAACACACAAGGAAGCCATTCAGCCTTTCACCTCCATGCTGGTTCTTTCAAGTCGCTCATCCCACTCCCCTGACCTTCACCTGTGGGCATGTACTTGTTTTTCTTTTCAGCTGCTTTTCATTTCTTTTTTGAAAGCCATGATTGAATTTTCCTCCACCACATTCTCAGACAGTGCATTCAAGATCTTAATTGCTTGCTGACTATAAATGATTTTCCTCATGCTACCATTGGTCCTTCAGCCATTCACCTTATGCCATGGTCCCGTGGATCTTCAGCCTTCCACCAATGGGAACAATTTTCCTCTATCCAACTTCTTTCTGCCCAAACCCAGGGGTCCCCATTGCAAACACTTGAGGCACAGACATGGGTGCAACTACTGCATTGCCTGCCAGGTATGTCTTGCAGTTCAGCCAGATGGGGGAGGGGCAGCCTCCTGACTATTGCAAGTTGGGTTCCCATTGAAGAGAACACTGCAGACTCCATCCAGTGTGAGGGGTCATGTTAACACCTGCTTATCTCCCTTGATTGGGGGCCAGACCTGCTGCCTGTTACTGTTAGTGGGGCTTGGGATGGCATGACAGCATTCAGCCACAGAGCCTGTCCAGCAGACGGATAGCAGGGCAAGCTAGTTGATATTCAGGGGGTTGGTCGTGGACCTCATGTGGCACTCCTCGGGGGTCTCTCTGCAGCCAGGGGAATGCATGCGCCATGGGCCTGCAGCCAGCGATGACCCCCGACCTACGGATCCCTAGACTGGCACAGGCCCACCCCCCCATTCCCAGCACCCAGACAAGCCCCTCACCTCACCCAGCAATTTTGCAGTGTCTGAGAACCACCCCACCCCCACCCCTCATCCTGCACTCCGGGGGCTGCTGCTCAATGGGACTTACCTCCTCACTCCCCTTCGTTACTGTTGCACCTGGCCCAGACTTTTATAGACCATCTGCGATCCATGCCAGCATGATGTCACGGCAGAGAGGGGGGAAAAGTATGGGGGGGGGGTAGGGCCTATGTCAGACTTGCTAATGATATGTTAACCGTTAGCCTATTCAAATTCATGGAAGTTGACGCCATGCCCATTTTGGGCGTGCTACAGTTCACACGGGAAAAAACTACCTGGGAGGATCCCAAACCGCCTGACGCCGGGCTTGAATTTGATTTTTCAGCTCTTGCTTCCCGCCTCGCTAATCGGCCAGCGCAGCAGGGCAGAAAGATCGCGTCCATTATCTAAATGGTGAAAGATTGCAGAGCTATGAGATTCAGAGGAATCTGGGTGTCCAAGTGCATGAATCGCAAAAGCAGGTCCAGCAAGTAATTGGGAAAGCTGATAGAATATTATCATTTACTGTGAGGGTATTGAGTATAAAAGCGCAGTTATGAGGGTACTCTTGTGACCACATCTGGAATACAGTGTACTGTACTGGCATTCTTATTTAAAGGAAATATATAAATGCATTCGAAGCAGTTCAGAGGAGGTTTACTAGGCTTTACTAGAGGAATATCAGGAATGGGCAGGTTGTCTTATGAGGAAAGGTTGGACATGTTGCATTTGTATCCATTGGAGTTGAGAACAATAAGAGGTGACTTGATTGAATGTACAAAATCCTAAGGGGTCTTGATAGGGTGGACGTGGAAAGGATGGCCAAAATTTTACCACCCCATCCACCACAGAATCGGAGCGGGCGAGGGGTGGAGAGTTGAGGTGGAGAGGGGTGCCTGTTGACATCGGGCAGGATTTTACGGTTTTGGGGCGAGCAACGTCGTAAAGTCCCACCCAATGTTTCCTCTTGTGAGAGAATCTGGAACGAGGGCACACTATTTTAGAATAAGGCGGTCACTGATTTAAGGATGAGGAGAAACCTTTTCTCTCAGAGGGTCATGAGTATTTGGAACTCTATTCCTCTTTTTAAGACAGAACTGGATATATTCTGGATGAACAAACGAGTGAAAGGTTGTTGAGGATAGGCAGGAATGTGGAGTGGATGTTACTAACAGATCAACTTTGATATTATTGAATTGCGGAGCAGTCTCGTTGGCCAAGAAGCCTACTCCTACTCCTTGTTTGTTATCTTCTTAAGAGTGGGGTCATTTTATAGCTCTATCCTCAGGTGATGGGCAGGGGCAGTGTCTTCCTTGCAGTGTGTGCTGTGACCTGTAAACTGCTGTTAACTGTGGGGTTGTTTGCACTGATGTACCTGCTGAACTGTCTGAGTTCTCATCAACACCTTCTTCTTCTTGTCTTCCTTGCAGGGCCTTTAGCCTGGCTCATGAAAAGAAAGCCAGCATTGCCGGCCTCCTCAGCTGGGGTCACTGCACTGAGTCAGCAACACTATATCTGCCCTCCACACATCTCACCTCAGTGGGCCACAATCTGGACCCAAGCAGGGAGAACTGGGTGGAAAATGTGTCAGGAGCAGGAGGGGGAGACTGAGGTAGTGTCAGCTGTGGGCTGTCCACCTCAGAGGGTGGAGGACAAAACACAGTCGTGCCCTGCAGGTCGAAGGACCTTGGGTGAAACAGCCAACGAGGGACTTCTGGAGCATCAGACCTTGATGAGATCCCTCTTCTCACAGATCCCTGTAGCAATGTGGAGCCAATGGCAGACATAGGAATCTCGACAGCACATGTGCTCCTTTACGTATATGAGCCCCTCAACTGAGAGAATAGCCCCCTCATGGAGAGTCATGTCCAGCACCACTTGGACAAAGGAAGAGCGAGACTCTCTGTAGCATTGACCACTTAGTATTAGTGCAGGGAAGCTTGGAGTGAATGCCAGCTGCATTTCAGCCTGTGGCCTGTGGCTTGTAGCTTTGTCAACAATTGACCACACCATGACAGAGAATGGTGAGGTGGCTGCCCCCTCAGAGGGGTATCATTGCCATCACGTGCCTCTTCAGTACTTCCTCTCCACCCCACCTCCCCCCCCACCCCAACCCCCCGCCAATTACACAGGTGCAGAAGCTTGTGAAGATATCCCCTTGGGCACCTTTAAGACAAGGGGAGAGGTTATGGGCCTGTCAGCCAGCTGCCGGGACAAGGGAACTGGCTGTCCTCACCCCTCCTCAGACACAGGGCCAGCCATGAACACAAGGCGCCAAACTGTTTGTTTCGCTTGAGGGTCACCTGGTGATGTTTGCTCTGTTTGTGCTTTAATTGAATTGTGTAGTTATTAACATCATTGTTTCATGGGATCACTCAGATTTCAGTGTGTTCATAGATTATGGTAGAGAAGAAGGCAGTGGTGAGGGAGCGGGGGGCGGAATGGGGCAGTGGTTGCAACAACTATAGGTTTGTTGTAGGAGTTATGTCTGTGAGGTCTTGTGATGGTGGCAGTGGAGATCCAATGCTCCATGTTGATGGATGGCAATGGGTTTATCCAATGTGTGTGCTAGATGGAAAACTTGTTCAAGTTCATATTGGGAGCCACGTGACAGGCTTAAGAGCCACTCAGGTGAAGTGTTGATGAATCAGTGGGACCCTTGCAGCCAGGCAAGTCAGACAATCTGCCATGATGGGATTTGAATTGAATATCCCAGATTATTACCCTGAGTCTCTGGATTACTAGGCCAGTGGCAATATCACGAGACCACCGCCTCATCATCTAATAGCTGTCTGGGCTCTCAGCCAAGCTTCATTATGTATGCCCAGACATCCATTTCCCTCGTTAAAGCACTTCCCCTGCGTTTGAAAACCCAAATCTGGCCCAGTGATGATTTTTAATTGCTTCCAGAGGCGAACAGGCACTTAATTGGAGGTGTGGCAGGTTCTGGACATCCCCCTCCTGCTCTCCCATTGAAAACTGCATCATATTCCAGAGGACTTCCAGTGCCTCCTCCAGTATTGCAAAATCGCACCCGCTTCCATTCCCATCCCCACCTGCAATTGAAAACCCGGCACATCAGGGGGAATTTTCCAGTCCTGCCCACCACTGGAATCATAGCGGGCGGTGGAGGGGCAGGGGGTGGTGGGGGGGGGGGGGGGGGGGGGGGGGCATGGTTTGGGGGGGGGGACACCATGCAAATGTCTGTTGACCTCGGGCGGGACTTTCCGGTTTTGGGGCAAGCTTGGCTGGAAAATCCCGCCTGTTATCCCTGACAGCGATTATATTTATTTCGCCACTACATATATATAGATTAAACAAAAAACACTCTTCAAACATGCAGTCAGCCATAATGGTCATCAGTCAAAATCTGATGAATGTTTCTGTTAAATGAGGATCCATCTTTCATAGCCACACAAAGGGAGGGTGCTATTGGAGTGATATATTAGCATGGATAGAGTATTGGTTAGCATAGACAGGAAATAAAATGTAGGAAAGCAGAAATGGGACATTCTCAGGTTGGCTGCCTGTGTCTTGTGGACTGCCATATTAATCATTGCCGGGGCTTCAGCTATTCACAAACTATATTAATGACTGAGACAAAGAGACAGAGAGTATTGTGTCTAAGTGCTGACAATTCAAAATGAAGTGCAAATGTTATAGCTGCGAAGAGCATACAGAGAGGGGGCATATCAAATGGAGTATAATGTGAAAAGTGTGAAGTTATTGACCGGAATTTTACCGACAAGCCCACCCCAGAATTGGGGCGGGCGAGGCTCGCAGAACAGCATTCTCTGTTGGCCTCGGCCGGGATCTTACGAGCCTCGGGCGGGTGTGCCAGTAAGATTCCGGCAATTTACTTTGTTCGCAAGATTTGAAAAGCAGAATATTTTGTTAAATGTGCAAAATTTGTAAACTTTGATGTTGAGAGAGACTTGGTTGAGCTTGTACAAGGAACACAAAGGGCGGAATTTTCCGGCCGCGCTTGCCCCAAGACTGGAAAATCCCGTCCAAGGTCAATGGACCTTTGCATGGTCCGTGTCCTGCCCACTACGATTCCCGTGGCAGGTGGGATGGGAAAATTTTGCCGAAAGAGTTTGCATGCAGTTATATCAACCAGTTAGGAAAGCAAACGGCATGTTGGCCTTTACTGCAAGAGGGACTGCAGTATAGGAATAAACAAGTCTTACTGCAGTTGTACGGGGTTTTGGTGAGATTATACCTGGAGTACTATCTGCAGTTTTGGTCTGCATATTTGAGGAAAGTATATTTCCATTGGAGGCAGTACAATGAAGGTTCACTAAATTGCTTCCTACTGAGAGATTAAGTATTTAGGGCCAATATTCTATCAAGTTTAGAAGAATGAGAGGTGTTCTTATTGAAACATCCAAGCTTATGACAGGGTTTGACAGGATAGATACTGAGAAGTTGTTTCCACTGGCTGAAGAATCTGGGATGTGGTGGGCACAGACTTAGAATAAGGAGTTGGGACCGAGATGAGGTTAAATTTCTTCACTCAAGGGGCTATGAATCTTTAGAATTCTCCATCCAGAGTGTTGCGGCTGCTTAATTGTTGATTATATTTATAGATGGGATAAACAGGTTTTTTGGTCTCTCCGAATCAAGGGATATAGAGAGCAGACTGCAAAGTGGAATTGAAGCTAATGATCACTTATGATCATTGTGGTGATTGTTTCTTCAAGGGGAACGTAGCAGAGCACGGGTCACCTGGCCGGGGTGACCAATCAGAATTCAGAGTGGGGAAGAGTTTTTCCTCGGCAGAGGTATTATAGAATTAGCTGTAAACATGCTGCTGTTTTACATGACTTGTTAATACATCTCGTGTTGTTCACTAGTGAAGTCTCTGAAAGTGCATCATTACAATCATAATGAATGACAGAGCAGACTTGAAGGTCTTAAGGTCTAACCCTGCTCCTATCTCTTGTATTTTTGACTATAGTGTGGTAAGTGGCTATTGATTCACTCCTATACAGATGCACCATAGAAAACATCCTTTCCTGATGTATCACAGCTTGGTATGGCTCCTGCTCTGACCAAGACCAGAAGAAACTATAAGGAGTCGTGAATGTAGCCGAGTCCATCATGCAAACCATTGACTCTGCCTTCCCGCTGCCTTGGAAAAGCAGCCAGCATAATCAAGGATCCCACGCACCCTGGACATACTCCCTTCCACCTTCTTCCATCAGGAAAAAGATACAAAAGTCTGAATAAAAGCAAATTACTGCAGATACTGGAATCTGAAACCAAAAGAGAAAATGCTGGAAAATCTCAGCAGGTCTGGCAGCACCTGTAAGGAGAAAAAAAGCTTTGAAAAAGGGTCATCTGGACTCGAAACGTCAGCTCTTTTCTCTCCTTACATATGCTGCCAGATCTGCTGAGATTTTCCAGCATTTTCTCATTTGGTTACTGAGATCACGTACCAACCGACTCAAGAACAGCTTCTTCCCTGCTACCATCAGACTTTTGAATGGACCTACCTTATATGAAGTTGATCTTTTGCCACACCCTAGCTATGACTGTAACACTACATTTTGCATCCTCTCCTTTCCTTCTCCCTTATGTACTCTATGAACGGTATGCTTTCTCTGTATAGCGTGCAAGAAACAATACTTTTCACTGTATATCAATGCATGTGACAATAATAAATCAAATCAAATAAAATTAAGCATAATCTATCTAGTATTTCTGCTGCTAAAACACTCATCCATGACTTTTCGACCTCCAGACTTGACTATTGCAATGCTCTCTTGGTTATCCACTTTGAACCATTTTTGAACTTGACCGCATCCAAATCTGCTGTCCATAACCCAACTTCCACCAAGTTCTGTCCATCCCTCACTTGTGTGTTCTCAATATTACATGGGCTTCCGGTTAGCAATGTTTGGATTTAAACATTTTCAACCTTCCCTCCATGGCCTTGGGTCATTCTTATTTCTGTAATGTCCTCCAGTCCTGCAACACACTGAGAAATCTGCAATATTACAATTCTGGCCTCTCGCGCATCTTGGTTCCCATTGCACCACCATTGGCAGCCAGACCTTCTGCTGTGCGGAACCAAACCTCTGGAATTTCCTCCCTAAATCTCTCTACCTCTCTCTTCTCCCTTAGCATCCTCCTTAAAATCTACCTCCAGGACCAAATTTTGGGTCATTTTTCCGAACAACTCCTTATATTGTTTGAGAATACTTCTGTTGTTGCCTTATATGTTACCATAACATAAAGAGGGAGTTGGCTAAAAAAGTCTATTCCCATAAATTCAGAGAATTGAAGACTATAATTGAGCATTGTACTTGAAGTTGGATTTTACCTCTTGTTAACAGCATTAATCACAGTTATTGATGTTTTAGGAAGTGAATATGCCTATTTACAGCAATCTTTCTCAAGCTGTCAAACCTGCTTGATTTGTCAGCATTTCTCATTGTGAAGTATTCAGTCAGAAAATGTCAGATAATCACTCGGGACCATATCTGTTCTGTTGTTCCCATATGAAACAGTAATGGGATTCACTTCTGCTTGTAAAAGCTCTTTTTGTCAAACACAGCAATGCTAAAAGGCGAAATCTACTTGTGACAATTTTGACAAAGTAATGAAGCAACGCTGAAAGATCATTTAATGAACCGTGTGATGATAAATAGACACTTCCATGTTTCCTGTTAGAACAATAATCAATATTTCCTGGTGAGTGTGATTATTTTTACCAAAACATGCCATTTTTAAGCTACCTTAATCAGAATGGTAAGATAGTACTCAACAAAGGTGGCGAGCAATCTGTTAAAGTTGACTTCTCCCGATTAGTCAGAGCTAATAACAAAGGGGGAGATTCTCCCCGGCCCGCGTGCTGCTTGAGTAACGCAGTGGGCCAGGAGACATCAGTTGTAGCGGGTAGGCTGGCGAACAGGGTGGGGGGTTTGAGAAGCCAGCAATCGGGAGGCCGGCGGTGTGGGGTGCCAGTGCGCATGTGCCAATCTCCCCACTGATAGATTGGTTCATGTGTAGTAGCCCACTCACCTGAAGAAGGGGCTTGGAGCTCGAAAGCTTGTGTGGCTTTTGCTACCAAACAAACCTGTTGGACTTTAACCTGGTGTTGTTAAACTTCTTACTGTAGTAGCCCACTCACCAGGGGATGAGGCCCTGCCCACACTTACTGGCATGAATCCCCTGAGACACTCTGTGGAGCACAGAGTGCTGGAGATTCATCCTACTAAGTACCCCCAAAAACAGGCGGGAAAATCTCCCATTTTCCCACCTGCTGGGCACTTAGTGTTTGTTTTGGGAGAATCCTGGCCAAAATCTCAGACTCTGAGCAGCTGATAGAAGCAAACAATGCACCTCCTACCTTGAATGCTCTATTTTTTGAGGGAGGTCCTGGCAAACAGAATACAGTAGGTCAAATGACATTGAGGTTGAGCATGACACATATAATAGAACTATCATAACCTCAGGACAATTACCCCAGAGTGGGTGCTCCATTGACATATATTCCAGAGGGTTCTAATGAATGGAGAGATGCAACAATTGTCAGACATGCTGGAAACATTACTGGCAAGTTTAAATATTGGTTGAATGTTCACAATGATGGCCAGAAAGTGAAGTCCATGGATTGGTAGAATAAGGTGAAAGAGTGGACAGTAAGAAAGGGCAGAGCAAGTACTGATGGTGGGCACAGAAGTGATTCTTTTATCTCAAGCTGTAGAAATGTATTGCAGGTAGTACAAGAGGGAGATTGCAAAGTCATATAGACCCCACAGACGTAAACGCGAAAGTAGAATGCAGCGTGAATAGATTAACCAATAAATTAAAGACCATGGAACAGTGAAGAAACTTAACTAGAAGCAGAAGTCCTTACCATCGTCATGTTTTGATGGTTGCCGATAAACCTGAGGATAAACTAATAAGGGAGGCAAAACAAAAGGAGTTAGGTAGTTGGGGAGAGTTTAGAGTTTATTCAGAGATGCCAGATAGAGTCAACATGTTTTATCATATTGGCAGAGTTGTATTGAAAAGTTGTGTCGGATTGCCCTTATAAGGTTAAAGTAAGATTAGTATCTAGGGGTTCTAAAGAGTGATCAGGCAGTGCAGATGTTGGAGTAGGCAGTACAACAGCTGGAAAAGTAATCATAAAAACCTTTATAGCTCTGTTGGCCCTATATTAATAGGAGTGTATGTCAAGTGACATAAAGTCACATTTCTGAAGCCCAATACTTTTCAGAGGAAGTTTCTGAAACCATCCATGGAGTCAGTAGATCCTGAAGGAAAACTATGGAAACTAAACATTTGTGTATTTGGCATGAATGATACCTCCAGGGTATCGTATTTTCTTGTGAGATCTGTTTTTCTGAAAATAGCTTATTTTTCAACTAGAAACAGATCCCCACAATGTTTTAATGGTACCATGAAGTAAGCTTTCATGATGCATGTTGTTGATTTCTTATGGGGTGATATTATGGAATTTGACAAATGTGTTATTAATAAGACCGGTGCAGAATATAGGATTCATGCTTGTGGAGCTTTTAAATATATTGATTTGGATATTAATCTAAGTACATCTGGAATATCTTTAAATCAACAATCACATTTAGAAAGTGTTTAATCATATTGCTTATCACATAAAAGTGATCTTACATCGAAAGAAGTGACAGAGCAATGCAAAGCTTAAGTGGTTAGTAAAACCAACGAGGTGCATAGATGAGGCAAAATAGTTTTGATGCATTGGAATTAAATACTAGAATGCAACACTCTAGTATGGGATATTTTAAGAGTGAATATGCATTGCAAAAATGATGGGGACAATTCTCCAAAAAGAAATTAAAATGCTGAATTTGTGGGAAAAACTCTGTAAATCATGATTGTTTGTTGAGTGGGAGTCCAGGCCTGAATCTCCCCACTCTGTGCACTGCAGAGGTCACAATCGTGAATATTAAAAACACGGGGGGGAGACGGGGCCTATTCACGCCAGAGTCCGACAGTTCCGTAACTCCGCGCACGCGAAGTGGCCCTGATCTGTCAGCCTGCAGTTTGCTGGCCAGCCCGGGACCCCCACAATGCTGCCCCCCCCCCCCCCCACCACCCCACCACAGCCTGATCTCGGCCCCCACAACCATTCCCGGGCCAGCCCCAACTTCCCGACACCCCCCCCCCCACCCCGCCCCGGAGTGCCCCGATCTCCAGCCACCGCGCCCCCCCCCCTCCCTCCTCAGCAGTGATGATGCTCTCCACCCCCCCACCCCGGCATAACCTCCCCCCCTCCGGGAGGCAGAACCCCCCCCCCCCCACCCCAGCAGACACCCCACAAGAGGCAGACCCCCCCCCCCCGGAAGACCCTCCCATGGGAAGCAGACCCCACCCTCCCCCTCAGCAGACCATCCACCCCAGCCTGCCCCAATCGCTGGCCGCCCTCCAGCCCCAAACGATCCAAATGGCAGAGTGACAGCAGGAACCCCACACTACCGATCGCCCCCTAGACTCCTCCTCCAGCAGGCCCTTCCCCCTAGGCCCTGCTCCCTTGGCAGTGCCACATGCCCGGTGGGCAGTGCCAAGATGCCCCTGGACATGGGCACTTTGCCCCTTGGGCAGTGCCAGGGGGCACAGGCTGGCACTGCCAGGGCACCCATGCCTAGGGGCACCAACCCCTACCACCCGATCCCCTGGGGGGCCCCGATTGCCCCCCCCTTCACTCCAGCAGAGTTGTCCTGCTAATTCCCCACAAGTGGGGAGCTATTCTAAACCCCACCAGAGTGAAATTGCACTGGCGGGGTGGCAGATGCTATCCAGCCCGGAGAATTCAGTCTCGGGCCCAATAATCACATGCAAATAACATTAAAAATAGATTTAAAGTACTTACCTGGTCTTCCTGCCGGTTTCCTGCATGGTCCCGACCGCCCCTGATTTCCAGAAGTGGGAGATGCACATGCGTTGGGAACATATGTGCCAATCCCACAAATCGGCGCACGCGTGCATCTCCCGATTGAACCCGCCAAAAAATTAGTGAGTTGGAATGGGAGAATCGCGCCTCTAATCTGGGATAAATGAGCACATAAGCTCCAATCTATAAAGAATATGAAGCTACATAGTCAATTTTTGGTGATCGTAGAATCCCTGCAGTGAAGAAGGAGGACATTCGGCCCATCAATCCTGCACAGACAACAATCCCACCCAGATTAATGCAAAATACTGTGGATGCTGGAATCTGAAACAAAAACAGAAAAATGCTGGAAAATCTCAGCAGGTCTGACAGCATCTGTGGAGAGAGAATAGAGCCAACGTTTCGAGTCTAGATGATCCTTTGTCAGAGCTGAGCTCACCCAGGCCCTAACCCCGTGACCCCACATATTTACCTTGCTAATCCCTCTGACACTAATGGTCAATTTATGCTGGCCAATCAACCTAACCAGCACATCTTAGGATAGTGAGAGGAAACCAGAGCACCCAGAGGAAACCCACGCAGACACGGGGAGAACGTGCAAACTCCACACAGGCAGTGACCCAAGGCTGGAATTGCACTGTGAGGCAGCAGTGCTAACCCTGTGCCACTCATGATGCTTTGCATGATAATTTTCCTGATAGGTATCGGCTGGTTTTATAATATTTCTAATCGGCGAGGACGTGAATTGTTGTCCTTTAGCTTGGGAAATTGAGAAAATAAAAAGGATGTTTAAAAGTACTCTGGCTGGGAAAACACTGGCTCTTTTGTGAAAACAGTGAATGTGGGACTCCTTTGCCAAATATTTTCAATGAGATTCTGTACAATGGGTCTACTGACGATAGTTTGCCAATTAAATGCTCCATAAATTATCGTTCACAGGGGGATAAAATGTACATTCAATGGAAAGGTGAGGAAAGCTTACAGATGGACCTTGCTGGCTTGAATCAAATGCTGGAGAGAAAGAAAATCTCAAAAATTAAATGGATGGATTCAAGCCATCAACTGTCCCACAAAAGAAATGCACATACAGAGGAATTGTTAAGTGGACAAGCATCTCACAATGTAATGTTTGGAGAGAAAACTGAAGTCTTACTTATATTGGGGAAGATTTGGGTGTGCACAGGGTGTTATTTTTATTTAAAGAGAGACACGGGAATCTATTAATTGCGTATTAATTGCGTGTTTGTATTCAGATGGTGAGCATGATGGGGATTCATTTGTTCTCTCACATAAAGGAGCAGACTGAAGCTGTCATTGTAGGATTCGGAGGTGCTTGTTTGTAATCTGTATATCTGTTAATGAAAGCTTATAATTGTATTAAGAATAGACTCTAGTTCTATCCTTCACACCTGGCTATTTGAGATAGTATGTCGTGGGGTGGCGATTAGTAGAGTTGGTGTGGGTGGGAGGAAAGATCAGAAGGGTCAGGGGAGATTGGAGGCCACAGCCAGGCTAAGCAGAGCAGTGAAGGGGGAATTGGAAAGGTTGGAATAGGAGACTGTGTGGTTCAGAGGGACATCATGGCTCAGGATGTGGATGTCTGATCGCAAAGGAGGTGGCAGAAGTATATAAGCTGAACCATGCAGAGAAGTGGAAAGATACTTACTTGATAGATCCCTGTGTCCTCATATAGTGTCAGGTTAAATTTAAAATGGAGATTAAATCTGATGTATACAGCTTTACTATAATATTGCAATAGCCAGCCTACCATCAGAGAGTGAGTTGGTTGTCCAGCTCTTGTCCTGCCACCATTAAAACTGTTCAAGGTAGGATGGGTTTGAGATTTTTAACAATGCGATGTTCAAACTGATCCAAGCTTCCTAACCCCCACCCACATCCCCCCCCCCCCCTCCGCCCCCGCTCCCCCCAGCTCCCATCTTTGGCCGTTAAAATTCTCCTCAAAGTTTTATTTGTTTACGTTTTGAAAGATCTGGTGGGTATTCTCCAGCCATTCACGCTGGCGGGATTCTCTGGTCCTGCTGCAGTGATGGAGATTCGGCTGAGCACCAAATTCTCTGCCTTTGCTTGCAGAGACAGCAGGGGGTGAACGACTGGAAAATTCCTGCCCATGAATCTGAAGCTTTAACTCTGTTTCTCTCTCCACAGAAGCTGCGTGGCCTACTGAGTATCCCCAGCGTGGTTTGTTTTGTTATGGCCGTGCATATCCTGGACAAGTAAGAATGAAGAGGAAATGCAAAGTAAATTATAGTGCACATGGAAAGAAAAACAATTTTCCATTGCTCAAAGGCAATTGTCAAGCTTAGTCCATTCAGTGCCATCACTACAAGGACTTTAATGCTTCAAGAAGACCTGTTACCATCTTCAAAGGGCAATTAGGGATGGACCTAAAATTCATCCTTGATATTTGCCACACCGAGGGAGCATTTTCTTTATGAAAGACAAAGGACTCCAGTTTGGGACTCAGCAATGGAGCATTTCATCTGTAGCAGATAGGAACATATTAGACAAGCCAGGTGGCAACCATGGAAACTGGAGAGTTTAAGTTGAATGCTATTGTCCTAGAAACAATTAGCTTAAGGAGTTTAACATATGCTTTCAACTGGCAAGCTACACCTTTCCAACAGTAATCGGGCATTGTGAAAAAAAGAGGATATGATAATTAGGGGTTAAATGTGCACCCTCTTCATGCCCTGATCCTATTGTGATCTAACCTACAAATAGCACAGGCATTCATTGTAATATCAGCAGTCATTTCCAGCCTGCTGTGCTGCTTATTATTTGTATAATGAAATTATAGGAATAATTTGCTGACCTTATGCTCCCAGTGAGGAGTCTCCCCTGTTGAGATCCCATACTGGATGGCCAGAAAATTGCTGGCAATGCATGCTCACACTTACAATATATATTTCACTGGGTGAGGCTTCCCACTGAGAGAATAAAGTTGCAAAATCCCCCTTAATAGGTTCACCTTGACAGCTCAACGGGGAAGAAAGCTGAATTATGGCCAATTATGTTAAGTGAACTGCAGAATTACTGCGCATATGGCTTAGTAAGTTATAAGTTGTGTTGTATTTTCGAGCTAAAATCATTAAGTACAAGTATGATCGACCAAAGAGGCCAAAAATCTGACGCTTAATTGAAGTATCAAGTAATCAATAATAATTTATACAGGTTTTTGGATCCAACATTTGTTGTAATTATTTATTTTGTAAAATAAGAATGAATGAATGGAAACATTTGATTGAGGTTGTTCAGTGGTGGGGGAAAAAATCCTCAGGACACCAGAAGTAAACATGACACCATAATTTGCCATAGCATGTTACCTAATTCTGCACATTCATGTTTTAAATTTTCAGATGGGAATTTGCTGAAATTGCGAACAGGAAACATGGAATTGGATTTTCAATGCCTGGTCAGGAAGCCGATACCTGGATAAATTCCAGCTCCTGGTCCCATGCCTCAGCTATGTCACTCTCACACCATGATCTTTGAATTTTAATAATCTAATTGGCCAGGAAGTGAGCTCAATGCTCAATTAAAGGCACCAAGCTATTCCAGGAGGTGGGAGCTACCTAAATAAAAACAAATTACTGCGAACGCTGGAATCTGAAACCAAAAGAGAAAATGCTGGAAAATCTCAGCAGTTCTGGCAACACCTGTAAAGAGAGAAAAGAGCGTCCAGATGATCCTTTGTCAAAGCTAAAAGGCATAAAAAGTGGGAGATATTTATACTCTAGGATGAGGGAATGAAAGATGAGTCATAGCCACAAAAACAAGGGGAAAGGTTAAGAGGTGCTAGTGGCAGTCCATAGAGAGAATAGAAAGTGTGAATGGCCAAATGGCAGAGAAGATGAAATCAGAGGGTAAGCTGTGACAAATGAAGATGTGGGGGGAGGGGGAACTTGGGTGGGAGAGAGGTAAAATTGAGAAAAAAGGAAAAGAGTAGGTGGTTCTCAATTTCACCTCTTTTTCACTCATCTCCCATTGATGCCATTAACAAAGTCAAGTAGCAACCATGTTTGGGACTGCCATTGCATTTCCAATTAGAGCAGGCAGCTCCTCAGATGGCCAGGAAGTCAAATATAGTAGATAGTGGCCATGAATGATAAGGTTAGGAGCAGCGTCTGTGCTGGCGCTAGTTGTATCCTTTGATCTAATCTCAAAACAACTAAAAAGCAACTTAATTGAGCCCCGTGTCACACCCGACTGTTGTGCACTAACACTGGGAAAAAACGTCGAAATTGCAACTTGAACAGACAGACCTCTTAACAAATTCATTAAGGAGATCAAGGTGTTGTTAACGGTGGTAAGTGGGGTTCCCACTCCCTCGCCCTGCCAGCCCTTTGAAAATTCAAAGCTATTCTGGCGGTGTCAGGATCCCAAGACAATCTCTGGAACCATGCTTTAGAATTCTGGCCCACGCTCGGTCCCAACCCTGTAGCCTTTTGAAAATCCAACCCAGCGTATCTGGGACCGGGGCAAACAGGACAATCAGATTGATGGATTGGAAAATAATCCATGCAAGGACTGAGAAGAAAGTGCAAATTAGAGAGGGTGAATTCAATGTTAAATCAGGAACAGAGAAAGAAATTGAACGGAAAAAAGATTGAAGTTGAAAGATAGACAAAGATAAATTTTCAAATTTTGCATTTTTAAAATCTTCAAAGTCATTTAATAGTTAAAAGAATGAAACTTCACATTTGTAATGTTTAATTTTCAAATTCAGGTAAGTTGTTTGGCAGTAATTAACAGCTCATGTTGTGAAAAGGATACTTCAACATACTTTGAAATGGCAAGGCTGAACATTTTCCAACTCCATTGAGCCCACTTCTACCTCTTTCCCAAAAACATGACTGACTTGGCAATCCATCTTTTCAGCCTGTTTCTGTCCCACTGAACTGATTTCTTCATTTCCTGAATCTATATTTTCTCGGTTTGTGCAGTCTCTTCCCACTCACATCTGCAATTCTGATGACGCCCTCCATCATTGCAACAATATCCAGTTTCCTAGTCCTAACCAACTCCTCTTCACCATGAATGTCCAATCCCTCTACCAGGACATTCTGCGGGCTCTCCGCTTAATCCTTGAATTGAGGCCCAAACATTCCCCAACCAGCATCACCCTCCTTCCCTGGGTGAACTTGATTGGTCCTTGATTAATTTCTCCTTTAACTTGTCTTACTTTTTCCAGGTAAAAGGTTTGGCTTTGGGAGGCTGAATGGGCAGTAATTATGCTTGTCTTTTTGTGGAGTATTTGGAACATTCCTTGTTCCAGGCCTAATCAGGTCCCCTCCCACAACTCTTTTCCTAATACATTGACTACTATATTGTTGCAGCTTCCTACTCTCATTCAGAACTGGAAAATGTAATCAACTTTGCTTCCAACTTCCACCTTTCTTTCACCTCCAGCACTTCTCTTCCCTTTCTTCACCTCTCTGACTCCATTCTGGTGTTAGATATTCTCTTCATATTCATTACAAGCTAACCAACTCCCATAGCTACCTCAGCTGCCCATTCCTCAGCCCCTCCATCTTGGAACGATACCATTCCATTGTCCGACTTTCTCCATCTGCATTGTTTTAAGTTTATTTATTAGTGTCACATGTAAGCTTAGATAAACACTGCAATGAAAATACCCTAATTGCCACACTCTGGTGCCTGTTTGGGTACACTAAAGGAGAATTTAGCATGGCCCATGCATCTAACCAGCACGTCTTTTGGAATGTGTGAGAAAACTGGAGCACCCAGAGGAAACCCACGCAGACATGGGGAGAACGTGCAAATTCCACACAGACACCTGAGGCTTGTTCGGGTACACTGAGAGAGAATTTAGCATGGCCAATGCACCTAACCAGCATGTCTTTTGGATTGTGGGAAGAAACTGGAGCACCCGGAGGAAACTCATACAAACATGGGGAGAATGTGCAGACTCCACACTGTGATCCAAGCCGGGAATCGAACCCGGATCCCTTGCGCTGTGAGGCAGCAGTGGTAACAACTGTGCCACCATGCCGTCCCCAATGCATCTGTTTTGATGATGCTATTTCCACAATGGCACTTCCAACATGCCTTCCTTTTTCTTCGACTGTGGATTCCTCCCAACAGTGATTGACATGGCTCTCAACCATGTCCCACCCAGGTAGGACAAACAAAGACGGAACCTCCTGGATGACAAATGAGATAGAGAATAAGGTGAAGTAAAAAAAAGGGAACACATGAAATTGCCAGGTTGATAATGCAAATGAAAACCAGGTTGAATATCAGAAGCTCAGATGACAAAAGAAATAAAGAAACAAGTGCAGCAAAGCGAGAGCAGGAGCAGAAACAATCCAAGTCTTCTATTAGCTTTCAGAAGGGAATGAGGTAATTATTGGAAGAAAAAAATTTGTAGGGTTGCAATTAAAAAGCAGGAGAATGAAACTAGCTCAGATGCTCTTGCAGACAGCAGACATGGACATATTGGGCCAAATGGCCTTCTTTTGTGGTGTAACCTTTCTATGATTTAGTGCCAGAGCTGGTTGAGTTTGTTCTATAAAGCCGTGTACAGAATAACCCCTCAAAAGTAACAACACTGAACCTTTGCTGCACTCCCTCTATGGCAAGTATATCCTGTCTTGGGTAAGGAGATCAAAACTTTACACAATACTCAAGGTGTGGTGTCACCAAGGCCCTGTACAGCTGCAGTAAGACATCCTTGCTCCTGTACTCAAGTTCTCTTGAAATGAAGGCCAACCTACCATTTGCCTCCCAAACTATTTGCCACCCCTGTATGCTTGCTTTTATTGACTGGTGTACTAGGACAGCCAGATCCTTTTGTACATCAAAATTTCCCAATCTATCACCACAGAAAAAATAATAAAAGCAAATTACTGCGGATGTTGGAATCTGAAACCAAAAGAGGAAATGCTGGAAAATCTCAGCAGGTCTGGCAGCATCTGTAAGGAGAGAAAAGTGCTGACTTTTCGAGTCCCGACGATCTTTTGGGACCTGGGTTTGATTCCGGGCTTGGGTCACTGTTGTATGGAGTTTGCACATTCTCCTTCTGTCTGCGTGGGTTTCCTCCCACAGTCCAAAAATGTGTGGGTTAGGTAAATTGGCCATGCTAAATTGCCCCCTTAGTGTCAAGGGGACTAGCTGGGGTAAATGAATGAGGTTGCGGGGATAGGCCTTGGGTAAGATTGCGGTCAGTACCATAGATCATAGAAATAGAAATCCTACAGTACAGAAAGAGGCCATTCGGCCCATCGAGTCTGCACCGACCACAATCCCACCCAGGCCCTGCCCCCATATCCCTAAATATTTACCCACTAACCTACACATCTCAGGACACTAAGGGGCAATTTTTAGCATGGCCAATCAACCTAACCCGCACATCTTTGGACTGTGGGAGGAAACCGGAGCACCCGGAGGAAACCCACGCAGACACGAGGAGAATGTGCAAACTCCACATAGACAGTGACCCAAGCCGGGAATCGAACCCAGGTCCCTGGAGCTGTGAAGCAGCAGTGCTAACCACTGTGCTACCGTGCCGCCCGTTGCTACCGTGCTGCCCATGCTACCGTGCCGCCTTGATAGGCTGAATAGCCTCCTTCTGCACTGTAGTAATTCTATGAAATAACTGTAGTTGGACAGAGAATGTCTGCATAAAACAGGTCCATCACCTTCCTTATACACTGTGGACAGCAAATTGGGAAATGTTAGAGGTTTCACCTGATTCAACCCAGAAGGAACCCAACAAGAAAAAATTAATGTGCATGGTCGCCTTCATAGCCACTGGCCATGTTGTCCTCACCCTGTTCTGATGCTGCAAGTCTGCCTGCAAGAGTTCCAGATTTCACTGAACAGCTCCTTAGTGAAATGGAGATGTCACACACACTGCTCCTGGTTTAGATTTAAGTCAGAAAAGTGTTCCCTAAAGAACCAGGGTGGATGAGGCCCCCTGCAAAAAGTCTTTCTCCCCCTCCCACTCCTTCTATGAGCAGTTTATACTCCCCTGTTTTACCTGCAGGTGAACAAATGGTCTGACCAGAGCAATTGTTGGTGGAACGAAGGCCCTGCCACTCCCTATACACTTCACCAACTTTAGAGAGCAGTAGAAAATCCACAGCACTTCTACAAACTTGGCATGAGCCAGTGGAAATCAACCAGCAACTAACCTGAGAGTACTTGATGATCAACTTAACCAGCACTCAGAGGAGGAGGGTTGCGAGGTCCATGGTCAGCTGTGCATGTCTGCGAGACGGTGCTAAGCAAAGCAGATAATGGCAGGGTTGCTCTTAAGTCAGAGTGTAAATAGTCTGCCAACTCTACATATTTATGATGTGCTTTCCTAATGCCTGCATTAATGCCCTCAGCATAAAGGCATTGGAGAGGGTGCAGAGGAGATTCACCAGGATGCTGCCCAGGATGGAACATTTAAGTTATGAAGAGAGGTTGGGTAGGCTTGGGTCATTTTTGTTGGAGCGGAGAAGACTGAGAGGCAGCCTGATTGAGGTGTACAAGATTATGAGGGACATGGGCGGAGTGGATAAGGAACTAAGTTGCTCTTAGTCGAAGGGTCAGTCACAAGGGGACACACGTTCAAGGTGAGGGGCAGGAGGTTTAGTGGGAGGCTGTGAGGAAAAACATTTTTATCCTGAGGGTGGTGATGGTCTGGAATGTGCTGCCTGGGAGAGTGGTAGAGGTAAGTTGCCTCACGTCCTTTAAACAGTACCTGGATGAGCACTTGTCAAGCCATTACATTCAAGGCCATGAGCCAAATACTGGCAAATGGGATTAGGTGGGAGGTCAGGGGTTTCACACGTGGTGGTGCAGACTTGATGGGTTGAAGGGCCTCTTTTGTATGATTCTATGAAAGGCATCTGACATGATGGTACCCTCTGACGCCAAAATTACGGGCAGTGCAGAGCCAAATGTTGTTGCCTCAATATTACAAGTTATGTACACTGGATTTAAGGAAAGTAGATCTTATGTTTAGATCCCAATTCTATAAAAGAATAAGATGCAGCTGAAAATCTTCCGTGTACAGCTACTAGTGAAAATGCCAACAGGATGATTAAAAATGCTGCGCTGCATATATTACTGTCCTATATTTAAACTCAGCTCATTTAGAAAGTGTGATGGAAACACCCATCAAACAGCCAATCTTCCGAAATATTCAGGGCACAAAAGAATGATTGGCCACCCACGGATAAGGTTATTCATTTTGAAATCAATTTAAATGCTTTCAGCTACTGAGTGAATATTAATTACAACTAGCGATTCTTCGGTGGTGATGCTCAGGGTGAGTCAGTGCCTCCTTGGATATTGCATTGAAAGAAGTTGGAAAGACATTTTCCACACAGGAAAAAGAAATCAGGAAGGAAACTGGCAGCCAATTCATTACCAGCTGTACGGTGGCACAGTGATTAGCACTACTGCCTCACAGCGCCAGGGACCCGGGTTTGATTCCAGCTTGGGTGACTGTGAGGAGTTTGTATGGGTTTCCTCTGGGTGCTCCAGTTTCCATCCGAAGATATGTAGGTTAGGTTGACTGGCCGTGCTAAATTGCCCCTGAGTGTCAGGTGGATGCAAGAAGTGGGGGTGTGGGTATGGCCTTGGCGAGATGTTCGTCTTCATCAATGACATGTTGAAAACTCCGGAGGAGATGCCATAGCTTCTCCACTCCGGGGAAGTACTGGATGATGAAGGATACTCTGTCCACCGTGTCCCGTGTTTGTCTTCTGAGGAGGTCGGTGCGGTTTTTCGCTGCGGCGCGTCGGAACTGTCGATCGATGAGTCGAGCGCCATATCCTGTTCTTATGAGGGCATCTTTCAGCGTCTGGAGGTGTCTGTTGCGATCCTCCTCATCCAACGCCAGTCCAACGCCGGCATCTCCACATTGTCAGACGGATTAGCAGGGTAAATGCATGGGGTTATGGGGTGGGATTGTTAATGGTGTAGGCTTGATAGGCCAAATGGCCTCCTTCTGTGCTGTAGGATTCTTTGATTCTATGATTTTGCACTGCTGGCATTTGTAATTTCACACCTGATGTCTCAGACCTGTGTAGTTTGTGGTCCAGGGTACAATGACTTTCTGGCCGGGCTCCTCAAAAACTGCAATCCTTCATTTAATCAGCTGACTGACTTGACTTGGCCAGATCTTTCATAAAAAGGGATTAGGTTTGGAGATGCTACAGCAATTGTCACTTTCTCCAGGCTGTCCTGCAGTGATTTGGACTCCAGCTGGTCATTGGGCTCCAACGATATAGCTGTCATTTCCCACACAACTTGAGCTGCAGTGTAATAGGGTGAATGATACAATGATGAACTCTTGTCAGGAACACAGATTCGGGTCTTCCTTTTCAGCAATGGTTTCCATTGGCTCCTGTCCTGCAGATCTCTGCAGGAAGAGATGATCTTTGTTAATTATGGATGACATTCTATCCTAATCAACTACACAGAGGGACAGCAATTGAGCGGTTGGGTCTGCCCTGCTAAGTATTCTTCAGTGGTCACCAACAACATGTTTTAACAATATACGTATCCTTTCTATAGAGCCAAGAGGAGCAGGCTTGTCATCCATGACTACACAGTCCCAGAGGTAAATGTCCCACCTCCCACTGTACCCCACTCACCTTCTTCAGCCCACATCTCCTGAGGCTCTTACCTGAGGGTCATGCTGGCTGCCTGTTACTCATTTCTCCCATGTGGGGAACAGTCTGTGGAGGTCCAATTGGCGTCAACCCAAAATCCAATTGGCTTCTCTGTTTGGGCATGAGGATAGACCCGGATGACTTCTCCAAACATGCCCATATTTCAAACTCTGTCTGCCATGACTGTTCTTCCTTCTTTTATGTGCCATTAATAGCCAGATTATTTTCACACTTGTTCCCTGAAAAGAAGGGAAAGTGGTTTTTAATATTTCTATGGATTTTTCCATCTCTTCATTAGGTACCTGAAATTTTTAATCATTGTCTGCAGTCTTCTTCATCAGGAAGAACACATAGTATTAATGCATTGCTGCCTGGGAGGGTGGTAGGTGTGGGTTGCTTCACGTCCTTTAAAAAGTACCTGGATGAGCACTTGGCACGTCATAACATTCAGGGCTATGGGCCCCAAATGCTGGCAGATGGAATTAGGTCGGAGTTCAGGTGTTTCTAATGTGTCGGTGCGGACTCAATGGGCCGAAGGACCTCCTCTGCGCTGTATGATTCATTGTGCTGGTCTCCAGGTCCGACAGTCATAATCAATCCAGATTCAAGGATTGGATGGCAAGGACCAAGGATGGATGGCAAGGTCAAATTCAAGGACCAAGGAAGTAAGGTCTGAGATTTTGGTGAGCTAGCAATGCATTACAGAGTGTGTGACATTGAACAAAAACATTGCCTAGTGTTCTTGCCTCTAGGATGAGAAACCTGTATTCTAAAGGCCAATGCTTCTCGGGAATATCTATGTACTTCTCTGTGATTCAGTTACCTGTCCCATTATTCACTTGAAAGCATCTTTGCTATTCCAATGACGTCATTAAATTCATTGGCCTTGCAAGGAACCAGGCCCTTGGGATTTTTGAGCAGTTACTCACAAACATAAATATCCCTTCCCACATGATGCTGGCAACTGCTTTTACCTGGTACTCCATTAATGACATCTTTCAATTCTCCAATGTGGTCTAGCAGCATTTCTACATCAGCCTCTGAAAACTAGAAGAATTCCTTTATTAACTTCAACTATTTCAATCCTTCTTCCAAGAGTCTGTTTGGCCCTTCAGTTGTGTAGAGCCCTTTAAATAAGAAAAATATGTTCTTGCTCTGACCTCTTCCTGAATTTCCCAGGAGAATCTCAACCTCCCTTCCCCCAGTATGCCCAATCCTATTTAAACTGGCCATCCCTGGAATTCCCGATGGTGTCAGTTCCTCCACTTTTCCGGGCATAAACCCTGCTCTGTTCAGACTTATGCCACTGAAGCAGGTTGTTGGAATTACCAGGCAATATTTCACTAAAAGGGCAAAGAGAAATTCTGGTGTAGGAATTGCCTGTGGTCAATTTTCAGCTAATGATGCACAGACAGTGCGCTGAAACCAGGTCAACCCAACAGAGTAGCAGGCTGACTCTAGCAAGTGGTCGGTGCGATATAGCCCATCTACCTCAAAATCTCAGAATGATTCCTTCATTTATTTAACATGTTAAAATGAATCGGCAGCGTTCTTTTTTTAATTAGACAAGATTCAATTTTTATTTCTTCATTGGAAACAAGACCACAGCTCTCGAGCACTGGCGATCACCTTCATTTTACAACTCAAAGACACCTTGAGACAAAAGATTCAGGGCAGCTTTAAAGAATTGAATTAAGTCACTTGTTCTTTTCAGATGCGATTACAGACAAAACATTAGCATTGCTCATGGGAGACAGCTGTAAGGTCGACCTGTCACTCATTCTGCCCACGTCCGCCCACGCACAGTCTCCAGTGGGAGGAACAGTCAGGCCACTTATCGCACGCTCCATTAAGCACACCAGCACTTTCACAGCCATGCTACCTTGGTGTTCTACCCTGACATTCCTTATCAAAAAAAAATTAAGTGTTTTTCTTTCGAGTGAATAAAATAATTCTGAGTGCTGAACAAAGGGAATTAACCCACACGGCTCCATGGTGATGTGTCAAACATCAGCAAGCAGTTATATCCCAACAAATTTAACATTACCTAGCAGGTTTTGTTTAAGTCAGCTAATGCTCCTGGAATAGCACAGGAATAGAGCAATTATTATCACCATTGATAATTGCATGTGAAGACTTAATGCAATCATATCAAATTCTTCTCTGCTATTTTAATGTCGGCAATAAAATAGGAATTGCTGAATTTGAGAGGAGAACATTATGTGAGATTATTGTACCATTCCAGATAGTAATTTCTACCCATTACATCCATAATTAAGCACATTCTGATCAAACAATGACCCCAGTTGTACCCTGAAACAATAGTGTGCTGTTGGAGTCTGTGCCATGAGAAAAGGGGCTCAAGAGGTGGTCATCAGCAGTTGAGACATTTCCTGGCCTCATGACCCTACCTCCTGCCCGTCCATGCTATCTTGGTGGTGGGATGGCAGAGGCAGGCTGAAGTGGGGGCTGTTATCAATGGAAGGAGGCCTGAGGCAGAAATGGAGGTACTGGTGTACTGGTACCAGGTGTACTGGTTAAAAGGCTCACTTTCATTCACTATCGATTTTAGCCCGGTTTGATGGATCAGCATGAGGGCATCGAACCCATACCCCTCCACTCCCTCACCTCCTCTGTGAACCCTCATCCCCTACCCACCCCCTCACTACCATATTCTCTTCATACCCATTCTACAGTTCCATAGCCATTCCTCCAGAATCCAACTGAAGTCAAAACAAATAACCAATTAAACAAATAAAAACTAAATGAATCATCAGTTCACCCTCAATAAATGAACCAATAAGGAGACAGAGCAAACGTATGCACAGAAATTACAAGCCCTCTAATAACATTGGTAAGTCTTTGAGATGCTCATAAAAGCAACCAGTCTAGAGGAGTGAGGAAATCAGATGCTCACTGCAGAATTGCCAACCTCTGACCTGCTGTTGCAGCCACAGTATATGTATAGCTGGTCCAGCTCAGTTTCTGACAATTTTTACCCTCCCAGAATGTTGATGATGGGGCTTTCTGTGATGATATAGTCATTGAACATCGAAGGGAGATTGTTAGGTTCTCTTTAGTTGGAGAGGGTCATTGCTTCGAATCCATGTGATACAAATGTTTCTTGTCATTTATTAGCTCAAGCCTAAAGACCAGGTGTGACTGCTTATAGGCTGCTTAAGAATCAAATTTATGAATTTCATGAGATTTGTTTCAGAAATCTCGCTGAAGAAAATTGCTTTTGAGTGAAGGCAGCTGCATTTTGAAATGTGCTGCTTACTGTGTGAGAACCGCACATGTGTGAAATACATCCTGCCTGCAAATAGTGGGTGCTGGAAACGGGTGATAGAGGGACTTCTGGATTCGGGGCTCCGGCACCATTTTGGGTAAGATGCGGAGACCTTCCATCACTGTGAAAACTTGGGCCTATATCTTTAACAGCCTCCTCAAAGGCCTGCAAATGAATGCAATTAGCAGACACTCGGATTGGTCATTAATGTGATTCGGGGGCCACGCTTTTGTGGGTGGGGCTGGCTTCTTGCCCAATGTTTAAAAATCGCAGAAATCTGAGTCTCTATTTGGGCTTGAAATTTGTCCATGTTTTGCACAGGACTGATATATTCAATTGCATAAACAGCACAACCTAGCAGAAACTCCAAGCCATGCTCAGCGATTCTACTGTTTATAATAGGAGGAAATATCATTTTTGCACCAACTCGTAAACAACTGAAGAGCAAACGTGTGTGCTGACATTTCCCCTGTACCTCTGCCGTGCACAGGTTTAAAAAATTCTGCTCATTAGTCCTTCTGGTACAAAACCTACATCAGCATCGCATCATCGTAACATGACACTGACATTTTCAGTTAAGGTTCAGATGTCTTTTGATGATTGCCACCCACGCTAGGGTAATCCACAAAAACACTGTGTAACATTTTAGACTGCTGCTTTAATCTATGAGGCACCGATAGCAGGAATGATAAATACACTAGAAAAAAAGCATGAGAGAAGAGCAGACAAGGAAATGAGCAGTAATTATTACTTAGTGCATTAATCTTATCATCTGATCACATGGTATTGTAAGTATCATAGCACCCCCTGCCATATCGCCCAAATTTGCACTCCCCCAACCATCCACCTCCCAGGAATGCATAAAATTCTGGCCTTGATGTGTCCCACTAGAGATGTGTGATCCTTCCCACCTAATTATCTTCGATGTGCTCTCTCCATGTATTTTATTTATTCATTCGTAGGACATGGGAGTCGTTGGCTGGCTGGCTGGCGGGGGGGGGGAGGGGGATGCCAACTCTGCTCTATAAGGTGGCATGGTAGCACAGTGGTTACCACTGCTGCCTCACAGCGCCAGGGGCCCAGGTTCGGTTCCCGGCTTGGGTCACTGTTTGTGTGGAGTTTGCACATTCTCCTCGTGTCTGCGTGTGTTTCCTCTGGGTGGTCCGGTTTCCTCCCACAGTCCGAAAATGTGCAGGTTAGGTGCATTGCCCATGCTAAATTCTCCCTCAGTGTACCCGAACAGGTGCCGAAGTGTGGCGACTGGGGGATTTTCACAGTAACTTCATTGCAGTGTGAATGTAAGCCTACTTGTGACGAATAAACTTTATTATTATAGATTATCTTTTGCTCTGATCGGAGCACCCTTTAAGATTGGCACCCCAATCTCTGTGCAGCTGGAATTTCCCTGCGTGTTTAGGCCCCTTCCCTCAACATGATGGCATGAAACCGCCCCCCCACCTCTCCCCCCCCCCCCCCCCCCCGCCCCCACTCCGCCCTGTTTTATTTTTGACGAACTGCCTGTTTCTCTGGAGAGAAACACAGCAGTTTTTAGTCAGTCAGACCCTGACACTTTGCCATTCTTTTTGGTAAGCTTCTGCCCAATGTCTTTCTTTAACAAAGAAAACAGAAAGGCTAAGAATGTTTGAGTAGAAAGAGAAATAATAATTTTTGACTGTGATAAATAGGGTCTTAATCCTACAAGTGGGACAAAAGGAGTTGAATACAGAGTGATGATAGAGGTGGGAGCACAGCTACAGGTATTTTGGAGCTTTGGACAGAAGGGAACTTTAGAGATAAGGCTGAAACTGGTGATGCGCGATTAAATCACTCGGGAGGCTGGATCGTACCCGGGAAATAAAGGCTTTTATTACTAACAAGAATGGAGCACACTATATACAATACAATCCCAGACTAAAGCATCACCAAGCAGTGCAGTGACCTTTATACTCCTCCAGGTGGGCGGAGCCAACTGGAGTGTACCACAGAACAATATCAACAGGTAGAACAGCCCAACCCTAACCCCAACAGTGACAACAGTAACATATCTACAAGTACCCATAGTGCTGACCATCTATGATTCAGTACTCATAGTGGTAACCAACTATGGTTCACCACATTCACCCCTCCTTTAAAACAAAGGCCGGCGGGGCAAAAAAAAACAGAACAACTGTTCATATATTCACAAGTTCAGTCGTATTGGAGGACCGCACCGTCTCTGCGACCTCCTCAACACTGGCGGTAACACCGGTTCTGGTGACTGTGGTGACCTTCTCTCTAAGGTGGTGTCCAGTGACTCCTCCAGTTCCTCACGGACGGGTGGACTACGAGGTGGCGACAATCTGCTGGACTCGAGCACGCCTCAAGGTGGCGACAATCTCCTGGACTCAGGCAAGCTCTATGCCCATCATGGACTTGTCGAGTCTGTGAGGCTTGGCCTGGTCCAGGATGATTGACGCCACCGTTGGGTCTTGAGTGCAACTGCAGGCAGCTGAGATGGTTGATGATGATGACCCCTGCTGGTCGTCTGCGGTCGGTGCCGACCAAAATGGCTGCGCCCATAGATCGCACGTGGTTGGTGGCGCTAAAAGTGGCGGCCCCTGCAGGTCGCACGTGTCTTGCGTCTTCGTCGTCAGGAATGGCGGCGCTCTGGAATCGCACGTGGTGGAAGACCTCGAAGACGCTGGAGACAAGGAGACAGGCTCTGGAGAATCACACGCCGCGCTGCTATGCTTGGAGGGTAGTTTGGCCCTGCAGACTTTGGCATAATGCCCTTTCTTCCCATACGCGGAGCAAAATACCGTTCTAGCTGGACATCGCTGCCGAGGGTATTTCGCCAATCCACAGAAATAGCACCGCGGGCCTCCTGGAGCTGCTGCCGTCATCAGGTCCGAAGTTGAAAGCACAATCGCGCAGTTTTTCGGAGCCGCTGGGTAAAGTTGAGTCGGTGGCTGTACTTGCCACGATGTTCCCACGTGGTCGGTGGGGTACATTTCTAGACTTCTGGAGGCTGTTTCCATCGTGTCAGCCAATTCCACCATCTTAGCGAGGTCTAGGTTACCTTGCTCTAGCAGCCGAAGGCAAATATACGACGAGCCGATTCCCGCCACGAACGCATCTCGGATCAAGTCGTTCGTATACTGGGCCGCCGACACTGGCTTGCAGTTACAGGCTCTGGCTAGCTGCTGAAGTTCGCGCAGGTACTGTCCTGTCGTTTCGCCGGGCTGCCGCCGTCGAGTGGCTAGAAGGTGTCGAGCATGGATCTCGTTTGGCGGTTTGTTGTACAGTTTCTTAAGTAGTTCGATGGCCCCTTTGTAGTCTTGGGCATCGCGGATTGATGAGTATACGGTGTCGCTTACCCTCGCGTGGAGGACCCACAGTCTACCGGCGTCGTTTTGAATGGCTGTTGAGGCATCGATGTAGTCTTGAAAACACTTTAACCAATGGTCGAAGGTGTTCGACGCTCCTGCCGCACGTGGATCTAACGTAAGCCGATCAGGTTTCAACATTTGCTCCATGGTTTTTTTTTCACCAAAATTTTGTTAGTAATAAAATTGATGCGCGATTAAATCACTCGGGAGGCTGGATCGTACCCGGGAAATAAAGGCTTTTATTACTAACAAGAATGGAGCACACTATATACAATACAATCCCAGACTAAAGGATCACCAGGCAGTGCAGTGACCTTTATACTCCTCCAGGTAGGCGGAGCCAACTGGAGTGTACCACAGAACAATATCAACAGGTAGAACAGCCCAACCCTAACCCCAACAGTGACAACAGTAACATATCTACAAGTACCCATAATGCTGACGTCTATGGTTCAGTACTCATAGTGGTAACCAACTATGGTTCACCACAACTGGATGAAGTGGCAGGATGTCGGGCAGTTGATTCCATTGTCCGTTGTTCTGAGTGAGTGCATCAGATAATTGTAGGCACACAATTGAATTACGCTGATGTTGATTTTATAACACAATGGCCCAGAGGTTCTCCTATAACATCACAGATCCATGGATTCTCTGTTTATGTGTGTAAATATCCAATGTACTGCTAGCCAAGTTTTGATGATGGTTTTGGATCAGCACTGAAAGAATTCTGCGTCAGTGCAGTGAACACGTGGGAAGTTATCTTATCTTTCAGTTAATTTTAGAGCAAATGTTACTTTTAAGTTCTGTATTGTGATCATTTGTAAAGATTGATATCTGGAAGCATGTATCCCAATTCATTTTATGTAATATTTTAATTTCAATTTTATTTCCTGCTATTAGTATTAAGAGTTGCATGTTATCCGGTCATCCAGGTGGTGCAGAATTATCACTCATGCAACTACACCTGAAAGCATTGGATGGCAACTGATTTCAAAATTCTCATCCTTGTTGAATCTGCCTTGCCCCAGTCTATCTCTGTTAGCTCCTTCAGCCCAAAAGGCCTCTGAAATCTTTGCAGCCCTTTGACCTTGGTCTATTGCACATGTCCAACGTTAATTGCTCCACTATTAGTGCTCTGCCTTCAGTAGCAAAGCTCTGGGGTTTCCTCATTAACTCTACTTTTCTTTCCTCCTTGAGGTCACATCTTAGAATTTTCCTGACCTAGTATCCCCTCATGTGGCCCAGTGACAAGTTTAGTTTCATTCCTGCGAAACACCTGAGGATGGTTCACTCTGTTGAAGGTGCTGTATAAATTCAAGTAGTTGTTTTGTGTTAGACTTAAACTAAGAGTCAGGCTCCTTTGTATATGAGTGATTGGGGGCCAGCACTCTTTGTGGGTCAGTAAGTAGTATTTACAGCTGGTCAAATGGGTCTGAAATGGTATTCAGGAGCACAGCAGTTGTATAATATTCTAATATAGACAGGAATAGTTGAAGTGTAAAGAGAGGAGAAAGAGTTTCTGAAGTGTGTTCAGGAGAATTTTCTTGATCAGTGCGTTGCTGGCCCATTGAGGGAGGAGGCATTGCTGGAGCTGGCATGGGGAATGAGGGGGGGTTAAGTTACTGCTATGAAATACACTTCTGTACTTCATAGAATCATAGAATCCTACGGTGCAGAAGGAGGCCATTCGGCCCATCAAGTCGACATTGATCACAATCCCACCCAGGCCCTATCCGCATAGCCCCATGCATTTACCCTAGCGAGTCCCCCAGCACTAAAGGGCATTTTAGCATGGCCAATCCATCTACCCCGCACATCTTTGGACTGCGGGAGGAAACTGGAGGAAACCCACACAGACACAGGGAGAATGTGCAAATTCCACAGACAGTGACTCAAGCCAGGAATCGAACCCAGGTCCCTGGTGCTGCGAGGCAGCAGTGCTAACCACTGTGCCATTGTGCTGTACTTCTATGCAGTAGGGGTAATTTTCCAATTTCTCACTCATGTAGAGATCTATTTCATTAGAAGCAAAAAGTGAAAGTTCAGGTACCTGCAATACACAATTTTACAACAGTCGGAAAGTCAACAGAGCAGAACAACCTTGCAGCCTTTTGGAGAGGGCACGGTGAGTGATTAATGAATATGGAACTCCAAGAGAATACAATAATTTGAGGGAAGCAAAAATACATGTTTCAGTCAGTTTTATATTGCTGACATTTTTTTTTAACACCTACACAACAACTGTGTACATGGCACTGTTAAAAATAAAAAATATTGTCTGGGAAAATTCTGTCTGCATTCTGGCACTCTGTCCCAACATGAACATTCAGGTGGTTTGTGTTGTAAAATGTAAGTACAGCAAATACTGGAAATCCACATAAAACGTACTAACAATATGCAACATGTCAGCTTGCATCTATAAACGGAAAAGACAAATAATGCACATTGGGTGTAAACTCATCATCAAACCCAAGATGAATGAGTAACACCCGATATGTTATCAGCTTCTTTTCTCAATTTCAGATTTAGTGATAATGTGCATCAAGTAATAGCAGCTAGGCCACTTGTTTAACCACTTTCAACACTTCAATAGATGCAACAATTAAAGGTTTTTAACAAGTGACAAAGCCAATATCTCAAGCTTTACACTATCATCAAATTCCCCAACTGTGCGTAAGTCTCATTACCAGAAAATAGGATTTACTTATGACGATTCACATGCAGAAGTTCATATGTTCCATATTTCTCTAAAGTGCAAAGCTCCGTGGATCATGCACAATCAAGTTAAATTAATCCAAATAGCTCAGGACTATTTCATGTGCAATTCAAATTGGAGTCAGCAATGCAACCAAGAAACATTAATGTTTAAGATCTGTGCGCCAGCTCCAAGTAAGGTTTAAAAATGCTTGAAATTGCAGGAAATCACGTAGTGCACATGGAGTGCTCAAGCTGCAACCCAGACACTCAGTACTCATTTGAAATGAAAAGTTCAAACAAGGCCATGGAATATAAATAGTAGAACAGATTTGATGGGAGGCCTTCCCCTCCACATAGGGAAATCTTTTATCGCAAGACCCACTGCATTAATTCTGCAAGCTTTTTTCTTAAAGCGATGTTAAATAAATAAACACAGTTTTTAGGACAACCAGCAGCTCTTTAACAGCTGGTATCATTGGCTAACCCACCCCTGTGCCTGCAGCACCCGCAACTCCACGTCCCAAGGATGTCATATCAGTATTTAAGTTATTTGTGACATCCAAGTGCAGAAGATGGAGGAAGTTGATGTGCTCTGCTAGCTACTTACTAACCTAACAAGTACATGCATCTAGATGTCAATTGAGAACACTATACGGCTCAGCGCATTGGCCCCAGCACATGTTCACTTGGTTGAGCTATCAATTTGTCACCGGTGCTTTAAGAATGAACAAACATAACTTGTGCAATACTGCCCAGTAAATACATATCATATTCATAGCCTACAAGTTACAAATTTTATTCAATGTAGACTCTTTGAAATTGGCCATTTTCATAAAAGAAAGCCAATGTCATGCAAAGATGGCCACTGTAAGGTCAGATGACTTGCTTGTGTATTCAAAAACTGCCATACTGTTTACTGTGACACATGTATGTTGGGGGTTTGGGGTGCGTAATGCCCCTTTAAGAGTGTGGGTCATGTGACCCCTGTGATGGGGTTAGCTCTGCCCAGTGTGGAACCTGGTTAGGCAGTCTAGGTTTTGACTGTGAAACAGTGCACATCTATAATAAAGTGTTCCCCAGTGTTTATGTTAAGAAGCCGACTTCGTGGTTCTTTTCCACCTTACTTCGAGAAGTACATACATAATATTTACCAGAGACAAAGGCTCACATTCCAGATGAAAAGTTATTAATTATGCATATTCTGAGACCATCAAGGGACATTTCCAAATTGAAACAAAGAAGGTGATTGTCTTAACCTACCTGCACCCCCGTCCCCTCTCAACCCCAGGATGAATGTCATGAAACAACAAACCAGGATGTGGCTAATCAACCCAAGACCACCAGCACATTTGGAATAGGAGTTTCCACTACAAGGGGTGACGTGATAAGGCAGCCATGTTTGTCTCTGCATAACTTTTAAATATGCTGAGTGCAGAAAGTAAGAGACAGCAACAGCCGGAAGGACAGTAGCATTTATGCCTTAAAGGAACTAGAGGCTGTAATATCGCAAGGTTTTTTGGGGGGTCCACCAATGCAGCAAACTGATTTCCTGATAAAGAGATTACAAACTTCCTGATCTCCAGAAAGTCCATCATTTTGGGAAAATTCTGAAATGACTTTGATATCCGGCTGTGGCTATCGAATTCGCCTGAACTTCCCTTCAGAATCAAAGATGTCCTCTACATCAGACCTGCAACATGTATTTACCAGACAAGACAATCATGTGAATTATAAATTATTCTTTTGCTTATAACCTGTAAAACTGGAGACCACTATAGATGAAGGTCAGCTTTTCTTTAAAGTTTTTTTTTCAGTTTATTTATTAGTGCCACAAGTAGACTTACATTAACACTGTAATGTGAAAAGCCCCTTGTCGCTACCCTCTGGCGCCTGTTCGGGTACACTGAGGGAGAATTTAGCATGGCCAATGCACCTAATCAGCACGTCTTTTGAACTGTGAGAGGAAACAGGAACATCCAGAGGAAACCCACGCAGACACGGGGAGAACATGCAGACTCCGCAGGCAGTGACCCAAGCTGGGAATCGAACCCGGGTCCGTGGCGCTGTGAGGCAGCAGTGCTAACCACTGTGCTGCTGTGCCACCCAGTATTAACTACTCAACTTACCTGAGCATAGTATTCATTTTCTAATTTGCGGAATGTGACTGGAATCTTTATTTGAGCCTAAGATTTTCACCATGTATGGGGATGAAGAAATAGAGAGTTATATATCTAAGGTTGCAGATAAGGCGCACAGTAAATAATGCAGGTGAGAGCATAGGAAGTTACAGAGGAAAATACTTAGGCTAAGTGAGCAGGCAAAACTCTGCAGTGAAGTCCAAGGTGGAGGTGATCTACTTTGGATGCAAAAAAGACAAATCGGGACCAAGGACTGTGAAGGGGCAGAGGGATTTAGGTGCCCATGTACACACATCACCAGTAGGGTAAAATTATGAGGGCAGGTTGCGATGATAAAGGGATTTGACATACAAACTGTTTCCTTCGCTGGGTTATCCAGGACAATAGAGCATTCAGGAGTGAGATCAGACAGCACAAAAAGGGGTGTGAAAATTTAGAATTTGCTCTCCCCAAAGGTTGTGGGTGCTAGGTCAATTGAAATGTCCAAGATTATGATCAATAGATTTTTGATTGGATAAATGCATGGAAGGAATGTGGAGCAAAAGTGGGTAAATAAAGTTGTGATACAGATCAGCTCTGAACTAATTGAACAAGGAAACAAACTTGCGAGTTTCAACGGCCTGATCCTCCACTTTTTTCCCATATTCTAACTCACACTGTGAGCAATACCACACTGAAAGGTTTCTCCATAGAGTTTGGAATTGGGTCAATTATATTCTAAAGAGCTCATCACGGAGTGTGTTCTTATCCAAAGAATATATTTTAATGCCTGTCGTTAGCTGTGCACAGTGAGGCAAATAGATGGTAAATCTGAACAATTTCTGATGACATGGGATGTTACTTTTAACCATGCTTGGCTCAAAAAATGTAAAGTGTGGATATTATTATTTGGACAAGAATATCCTCAGTTGGTAAAGGCAGTTGAGAAAATATAAATCCTAAATAAATTATTCCTTTAGTTGACTTCCCCTGAGCTTGATTTTCCGATTTTAAGTATATTTTTCTTTCTTTTTCCTGAGCTATTTAGTAATTACCCTGTTTAAAAATACCATGTTTGAGTTTTAAGAGCCAATTTAAATCCACCCTTGCCCGCCATGAACAGTTTGGATGAGGGAGGTAAGATGGCATCGCCGGTGGGTGATGGGCACTTGTGATGTGTTCCCACTGTCTCCCATCTCTCCACTACTGTTTTTATTTGACTTACTTTAGGAATTAAAATGTCACTTACTGCAAAGGAGCAGAACTCTAAATTGCAATGTCCTGTTGACATGATGAAGATCTACGTGTCATTTTAATGACAAGCCCAACAGTGGCTCAAGCAACCTTTGACCTGCATACTCTGAATCTAAGTCTGGCTGAGGTTGATTTTATCCTAATACTTCAGGCAATAAAGAATCTCCAAGGTTCTCAATGCAGCTTTCACCCTTACTGAACACAAGACACCATTTTGGTAAAGGTGTTCAAATCAGTGTTAGGAATGACCTTCCAGAGGCTTGTTAAACCATTGATTGGCACTTAATAAGCCAGCCACCACTCATTAAAGAGGCTGAATGAGAGGCTTGTGCTTCACCTAACATCCTCTCCTCAAAATGACCAGTTGTTTGAGAGTAATCTATGTTGCTCTCAAGTCACTGTTCATTAAAATTGGCTGGGATTTTCCTGGCCCGCTCAACATGGGCGCAAATCCCATTATAGCCACTAACTTCAGGACATGAACCTGATTACCATCAATTTAAATATAACTATATGGCATACCTTCCAGGGACGTCAGAGGTCCTCCCCCCTCCTGCCCTCCCGTGATATCACAAAGGTGGGAATTACTACTGCTCTACAGGAGTCGAGATGTCCACATCGGGGGTATAGAGGCAAATGTAGCCCCTCAGTGGTCAGGGATATGGCACAACAGTGCCCAGCACTGCTCCTTGGCACCCTGGCATGGAGTGGGGCTGAAGGGGCGAGACCGGGGGAGGGGAGGGGGAGGGGGAGGGGGAGGGGGAGGGGGAGGGGGGGGGCGCGATGATGCAGTGGGTGGTGGGAGATTTCCGGCAATAATACATGAGGGGGGTGGAAGATATCTGGCAATAATAGATGGAGGGGGAGGGAGATTGCTGGTGGTAATAGATGGGGGGGAGCTGGGATGGAGAGGTCCCGATGTCCCTATGTCCCTTACAGATAGGGAGAGGTTCTGTCTCATAATGCTGAGATCGGGGCACCATTTTTAAAGATCTCTGTGGAACTTGGCTTACTGGCGTCTTTAGGCCCCACTTCTCAAGAATGACAGCGCAAAACATGCCCCCTGATTTTTTTTGACAAACTGCCAGATTAACTGGAGAGAAAACTGGCTGCTTCTGTGGGGATAAACGCACTAGTTTTCAGTCAGAACCAGACACTTTGCCTGGAATTCTATGGCCTTGCCAGTGGCTTCGATTCTCCGGTCCCGCTGCAGTGAATGGAATTTTAGCTGAGCATCAATCTCTCCGTTCTCACTGGCAGCGGTGGCGGGCGAACCCAGATCGGAGAATCCCGGCCTTTGCCATTTTTTGGGAAAATTCTTCCCATTCATTTTCTTATGCAACGTATGAAACATGGCAATTGCAACAGAATGTTAAGGATATTTTCAAACTTCACCATCCAGTCAGTAATTTGTTGGAAATAATCGTCCATCTACTGCAGAACACATTTGATTTACATCATATTGATGTCCTCGGAATAGAAATTGAAAGGTTCTATAGATCACAGACCTTTATAGGAAGGGAAGGATGGCTTTTGGGAAACCAAGGCTAATGACACTCTTAAACCAGGTACGGAATTAAAATGGGACATTTATGCAGCAATATGCACGCTGCAACCAAACATGCCACTAGAATTTAAACAGCATTTCTAAAGTGTTGACATGGCTGGAGTTGCATATTTCAGTACATGGCCAGGTATTCACAAATGTGAGTCACTCTGCTGTATGCGCCATCATTTACTCCTGTAAAAGGTCAATCTACGGAGGCTAAAGAACAGAATGGCAAATTCATGGCTGAGCAGAAGGTAAAAATGATAAGAAGTCCAGAGCAGCAAGGAAGACTGGCAAAGAGTATCATATCTGTCTCATTTCTCTAAAGCTGCTATCTTATCTGCAAGGTGTCAATATCCAAGCCATTGACACATTCGTTTTTTAAAAAATAATTTTATTGGTGTCACAAGTAGGCTTACATTAACACTGCAATGACGTTATTGTGAAAATCCCCTAGTCACCACACTCCGCACCTGAGGGAAAATTTAGCATGACCGATGCACTTAACCAGCGCATCTTTCAGACTGTGGGTGGAAACCGGAGAAAACCCACGCAGACACAGGGAGAATGTGCAGACTCCACACAGACAGTGGCCCAAGCTGGGAATTGAACCCGGGTCCCTGGCGCTGTGAGGCAGCAGTGCTAACCACTGTGCCACCTTGCTGCCCATGACTTCTCCAATATCATTAATTCCCATCTTTTGTGAGACTCGATCTTTATTTTAATCAATGGCACCCAAGTAGCCATCACAATGTTTGGATGAAATGCAATGTTTTTCATCTATGCTCGTGTGAGTTTGTGTGGCTCCTGCTGGAAGTCGTTCCTGAACAGAGGGCCTGGTTGGGATTATTGTCGGTGCAGGCTCGATGGGCTGAATGGTCTCCTTCTGCATTGTAAAGAAAAAAAGGAAAGTGGTGTTCCAAAATCTCAAGTGAGTCTAACATGTGGCTGACTGATATCAGTGATACATCATCATCCAAGTCATATATTAGCATATTCCTTCTGTTAGCCCTTTACAGTTTTGACTAAGTATTGAATTTCTTGATCTCTTTACCTCTGTGGGGCACTTTTCTCTGTTCATTAAATGAAAAATTGTTGTTCCCGTTGAGAGGTAATGGATTGAAATACCTGAGGCTAACTCTTGTGGAGACTGGTTTAAGAAAATTATAGGTCAAATTGTCTTGAACACAAAATTATATTGCAGAAATGTTTTAAGTGCTCAGATCAGGAATACTGCCACACAGCAGTACAGTATCTGGGGCAATTGGAGCAGCACAGTAGTTTGCACCGCTGCCTCACAACTCCAGGAACCCGGGTTCAATTCCCGGCTTGGGTCACTGTCTGTGTCAAGTTTGCACATTCTCCCCGTATCTGCGTGGCTTTCCTCTGGGTGCTCTGGTTTCCTCCCACAGTCCAAAGACGTGCAGGTTAGGTGGATTGGCCATGCTAAATTGCCCCTTAGTGTTGGGGGACCAGCTAGGGTAAATGCATGGGGTTATGGCGATAGGTCGGTGCAGACTCAGTGAGCCAAATTGCCTCCTTCTGCACTGTAGGATTCTATGATTCTAATATCTGGGGCATACTCCATGCAACAAATAAAAAAAAGGTACATTTGAGAGTTTTTGCTTTGCACAGAGGTTGCTATCTGCACCGTCAGTATTGCAACCAGGGTGAACATTACAGTGGTTCCACTTAGAAAAAGAACATTTCTTGCCAAGGCACCCAAATAGTGTCCCTCTCTCACTCCTGCCTCTATCCACAATGTCGCAGTCATCAGTACCATTTACTGTAAGCATCTGCCTGGGTTCCCCGCCCTAGTTCAAATGGTTAAAGATCTTATTATTAAAGCTCCGAGCTGATAATCTGTTTGATTGACTTGGCTGTTTCATTAAAATTGGCCCTTAAATGTCTCTGTGTTGAATATATTCGATCAACTACTGACTTGTTCCTGAAAGCTTCCCTTCAAGGCATTTATCATTTAGTTTTCGCTGTTTACCCACTTATATCAAGAGATAACAGCGTTGTAAAAATGGCACTTAATTGCTCTTTAACTTATGAATAATTGAATAGTTGGGTCTAATCACTTAGAACTATCTAGGCGGAATAATGATTTCATTAAAAATACAGTAGCCTATTAACTTATTGCATCCTTTCCTATCAAGGTTACTTTTTGTTAGCATTAATTTACTTCTTAAAAGTTTGATTTTTAATCCACCATAAGCTTATGGAAGTATTTTTGTTAGACTCTTGGAATTTATTTTGGTTGCATTTGCAGAGTCCAGTGTGTCACTCAGAGTGCTCTAACCATCCAGCAACTGAATGAAGAACATTAAGCTGGTTTGTTAGGAAGCTAGGTTGTCCTTTGTCAATGGGTGCAGCCTGCAGTATGTGTCACCTAACTGGACACCGTGACGAAGGAGGTCACTAAGGCCAACTTCTAACCATTTGCTCCACATCTCATCATTCGGCATCGATAAAATCTGGAAACTGAATGGTTGATTCTGTCACCACATAAATATGAAGCATCTTTTTGTCACCTATTATGGCACCTAGAGATAACATTCTTTAAAGACATTATCCAAATCAGATGCTGAATGCTACGGCAGTGATGGAGTGTCATGTTTTGCACATAAAGGAACAAATTCTGCAAGGCAACCTGATGTCAGAAAAGGTATTTTTTTATAGGTTGATTGGCCGTGCTAAATTGACCCTAATATCAAGGGATTAGCAGGGTAAATATGTGGGGTAATGGGGATAGGGCCTGGGTGGGATTATTGTTGGTGCAGACTCGATGGGCCAAATGGCCTCCTCCTGCACTGTAGGGATTCTATGATTCGATTTTACAGGATGTGCGTGTTGCTGGTTGGGCCAGCATTTATCTCCCATACCTAACTGCCCTCCATTTCAGAGAACATTTGAGAGTCAACCACATTGCTGTGGATCTGGAGTCACATGTAGGCCAGACCAGGTAAGGACGGCAGATTTCCTTTCCTGAAGGACATTAGCGAACCAGATGGGTTTTTGCAACAATTGACAATGGTTTCATGGTCATCATTCCAGATTTTTACTGCTTCTTCTGCCATGTGAGATTTGAATCTGGGTCCCCAGATCTTGCTCTGGGTTGCTAGTCCAGTGACATTACCGCTGCACTGCTGCTTCCCCTGAATGTTGGACAAGACTAGTACAGGCCAGGTTGGTTGGTCTCATTGTACCTGATATTAAATGTAGGTTTTCATTCAGCAGAGTGTTCACTAGTCCTGTAGTAAAAGATGTAAACCACCCTAGGGAACAATAACATGCGACAGATCATAGGATCATACAGTGCAGAAGGAGGCCATTCCGCCCATCGAGTCTGCACCAACCACAATCCCACCCAGCCTCCATCCCCATAACCCCATGCACCTACCCTAGCTAGTCTCCCTGGCACCAAGAGGCAATGGAGGATGGCCAATCCGCCTAACCCGCACATCTTTGGATGGTGGGAGGAAACTGGAGCACCCGGAGGAAACCCACGCTGACACGGGGAGAATGTGCAAACTCCACACAGACAGTGACCCAAGCCAGGAATCGAACCTGGCACTGTAAGGCAGCAGTGCTACCCACTGTGCCACCATGACACCCCGATAATACAAAACGTCCCAGAATTTTGCTGTGCATTGACTCCCCCCATGATGAACCAGTTAATTTGCTGATTAATTTCTTGAATTTATTTTAGTGTGTTCTTGCTAAGGTGTTCCTTGACAGTCAAGGTATTGTCCAATGTATTGCAGACTTTGGGTGGTGTTCCAGCATTCAGTAAGAATGACTGTTAGACTTTGTGTGATGTTGAGTGAATCGACTGGAAACTGTCCTTTCGGCTTTTGGTTAAAATCTCTGGGTGGGATTTTCCGGCTGCGCTCGCCCTAAAACCGGAAAATCCCACCCGAGGTCAATGGACCTTTCGATGGTCCGCTCCCCGCCTGCTACGATTCCTGTGGGACGTGAAAACTCCCCCCTCCGTCTTTAGCAATGGCTTCTAGGTCCTGCTCCTTGCTCCTTTACTGCCAGACAAATACTGGGAGGAAATTTTAATCCCCAAAATAGGGTATGAAAGCAAGTGGGGTTACATTTATTGATTTTATTTTTGGACTGGGAATGCAACCTTGGCCCAACTTGCACTCAGGTTTAATGAAGTCAGTTCAGATGGCAGCAAGAAACCTATTCGTCAAAATCAGAAATTTAATTAGAATCATAGAAGAATCATAGAAACCCTACAGTACAGAAAGAGGCCATTCGGCCCATCGAGTCTGCACCGACCACAATCCCACCCAGGCCCTACCCCCATATCCCTACATATTTTACCTGCTAATCCCTCTAATCTACGCATCCCAGGACACTAAGGGGCAATTTTAGCATGGCCAATCAACCTAACCCGCACATCTTTGGACTGTGGGAGGAAACCGGAGCACCCCGAGGAAACCCACGCAGACACGAGGAGAATGTGCAAACTCCACACAGACAGTGACCCAAGCCGGGAATCGAACCCAGGTCCCTGGAGCTGTGAAGCAGCAGTGCTAACCACTGTGCTACCGTGCCGCCCACAGAGTGTCAGCCCACAGACCGCTATCGGCGCAATTAAGATCATTAAGAGACATTAGTGAGGTTTTTGTCAATTCAACTCTGTTCCAAAGTTAGCATCTCCAACCAGGTTTCCCAGAGATAGAGAAACTGTGCATGGAAGCAGAGACAATTCTGAACAGCAGTTCAGCTAGATACTTAAACATGTCACCACCCCATCAAAGTAAAATCTCACTTATTGCAGCTGGTGTCTCTTGACCTTTTATGAAATGTTTAGCATACTGCTCTTTATTTGGTACAGCTTTTTTCAACCTTGGAGAGTTTCTAACTGGCACTGTCAGGAATGTTGGATAGTGCTTATTTTGTCAGCATAGTAATCCAAAGGTCTGGATAAACGATCTAAGAGGTATGTGTTCAAATCCCATTGTGGCAGCTGGGAAATTTAAATCCAGTGAATTAAATCCAGTGGTTAACACTGATGTCTCAAAGCTCCAGGGACCCGGGTTCAATTCCAGCCTCAGATCACTGTCTGTGTGAAGTTTGCATGTTCTCCCCGTGTCTGCGTGGGTTTCCTCCGGGTGCTCCAGTTTCCTCCCACAGTCCAAAGATATGCGGGTTATGTGCATTGGCCGTGCTAAATTACCCCTTAGTGTCCCGGGATGCGTAGGTTAGAGGGATTAGTACAGGGATATGGCTTAGGTGGGATTGTTGTCGGTGCAGACTCGATGGGCCAAATGGCCTCCTTCTGCACTGTAGGGATTCTATGATTCTAAATAAAATTAGCTTAACCTGGAATATTACTGAAAAGAGACATGTTACTGAAACTTTTCATCTTGCATTCATCGGGGCAAATGCAAGAATGCCAAATTTCAAACAATCACTCTCAACAAGTTAAACCGTAAGAGAAAAAGGGTGCTGATTGGTCGGTAAGTCAACTCTGATTGGCTGAGGGATTGCCACGGAGAAAGCAACAGAGAACTATAGGCTCCCCAAGCTCCTAATTGATTCAAAGAAGGTGCAAGGCTTGATGTTTTGTTTTCAGAGAATGGATAAGTTAAGGTAAAGTCTCCATAGTCTCAGATGACCATAGGCTGCTCTCCCCTTTGAGGGGAAGAGCTGACTGTTGGTAATTTAACCTGAGGATCACCACACCTCAGGCGAGGGGCAACGTTGGGAAGATGGGCATTCATGAATAACCTCAGTTGGTACTGGAATTGAACCCATACTGTTGGCTTCGCACTTCATCTCTAACCGGCTGTCCAGCCAAATGAGAAATAAACCACACAAGCTTCAGTGGTTCAATAAGGTGGTTCACTACTCAAGGGCAATCTGGGATGGGCAACAAATTTTGGTTTTGCCAGTGATTCCTCACATCCTGTGAATTAATTAAAAAGAAAATAAGATCTTAGCACATCAGAAGAAGACTATCACCATTCATGCGGTTTAATAGGTGCATGGAAAGATCAAGGTGCATCGGCAGAAAGAGCACAAGAGAGACTACAAGTAGAGGAGTTGAGGTTATAGGCATTTACAGATGGTTCAAATCCTTCAGCCTCTCAGAAGAGCAGCGGTTCCAGAGCTGAGGTTGTCATGCAGACTGGAGCCGGCAGCTGCACACTCCCACCAGAATTGCTTCCCGCTGGGACCTGATAAACACACTTGACCAGTGTTGTGAGAGTGATAACTGAACTCGACCCAGATCTTCCAGGGCGTTACTGAACATACTCTTGATCTCCCAGGTAGCTACTCATAAACACATAAAGCAGCTCACTGATGTCTTTTTTGACTGGCTCAACATTTATTTTAATTTTCTATGATGGACATTATCAGAGGGGGTGAGCACTTGGCTTTGTCTCACTGGCAGGATTCCCACAGCGACAGGGAGCCATTGGTTGAATCAATATGGCAAGCTAAGCATTGCCACAGCAACCAGGAATTTTTATACGCCATAAGGGATATTTGTCCATTTTAAGTTCTCGACTACTGGGGTGTATGCTTAAGAACTCATTCCACAGACAAACGTCAGGGAATGCAGGTATTTATCGCAGGTCTTACTCACTCCACACTTCAAACCACAGCTGCCTTCCCGAGGTGGTTCCCGGGCAGATCACCACACACCCAGGGTCACCTGACCCATTTCCCTTAAAGAGGCTATGCCCCATAACAGTCGATCAGAATATAACTGGCGTGTAACCAGAAGAAGGGGTTTATGCTGGTCTGTAACATGTTCCCTGGGAGAGAACATGGTGTTGTCATACTGGGGTGTTCAACATTGCAAACTTCATTTCAGGGAACAGGCTCAAGGCCTGTCTCATTGGAAACAAGGGATATCCACTTTAAAGTCAGCTCATGTCACCTTTGATGAACCCACCAATGAGGTGCAGAAGTGATACAACTAGAGCCATGTGACCAGCAATTGTGACATTGAGCAAACGGTTGGAATGGTAAAGCTGTGCTTCAAGTGCTGAGGAAACTCTGGAGTATGTTCCTGTGTTGTTGGGTTGGAATAATTTCAATAACTCCCAGAGACTGCCAGCTGCAAACATTCTAGCTTTATGTTAACATATTTACAGTAATGAGAACACACCCTTACACTGGTTTCTTTCCCTGCTGCTTTCTTCTAGAATCTCACATCACGTAGGTGTATGTCAATTCGTTCTATATCACAGATTATTACAGTTAACCTTTGAGGTACTTAGTCTAACATATTCTATTATACTACATCTCCCCCAAGTCATAGTACAACAGTCAATGTTCTCTAATGTGCTAGAAACCAATGCGTCAGTCTCCTGGTCATTCTGAACATTTCAGTATTTTGAAGTCTTGTAGGTAATGTAGCTTCTTTTGCTCTCTTAGGAAATGTCATTTTTCTTTCTTCCTCCATGTTCTCACCTTGTTCTCTCTTCCCTCTGTTTTTATGAGATTCTCACCTTCCCTTACACTGTTAAACATTGTGGTCCACTGTACCTTGTTTTTGCTCTCATTTGTCAGGTTTCCCCATTCTACTATTGGTCCTCTGGATGCTGTTGAATAGTAAGAAGTTTAACAACACCAGGTTAAAGTCCAACAGGTTTATTTGGTAACAAAAGCCACAAGCTTTTGGAGCCTTAAGCTCCTTCTGTTGAATAGTATCAGGAAATAGAGGTAATTTTAAGTAATCTATATTTGTATTATTGGGTATTAGAAATAGAGTATAGCTTTAAGTGAATTTAATTTTGTGTTTCTGTATAATAAAGGGTTCAAACTTCAGTTAGCTCATGTTAAACAAAGGTGCCTGTTTGGTTTCATTTCAAACTGTGCCTGCATTGTGATCAAAGGATTTACAGCGTAAACTGGGTTAAAGAAAGCCTAAGGTGTTGCTTAGCAACCAGGGGCCACCTTAGGTTATAAATTTAGTTTTAAGCTGGACCCAGAAGCAGCTGGACAGGACCAGGGAGCTCCAAAAGGAAGTCCAGAAACCAGGCAGTTAGGACAAAAAGTAAAGTATGTCTCAGGAAAAGAGTTACATTAAAAGAAAATCCTGTTCAGGAGAAGTCAAGTAAAAGGCAGCAGAAGTGTTCTGAGTTAAAAAGAAATCTCAGAAACCAGGTTTAAGGTCAGATATGTAAGAAGCCAAACATCACAATAAATCAAAAGTTTGGTGATATCTTAATACAGCCTGTGAAGCAGTAGTTTTCTGTTGGCACGATTGTGTGGAAGCTTGAATACATCTGGCAATTCAACGCAGAGGAACATAGACAGTGAAAATCCTCTTCTTTTTCAGTAACACCTTTTCCAGTTCTGATATCTCTCTGAGAAAACCTCAGTGAACTTGTTGTGTGAACAAATCTAAATAATTCTGTGAAACACTATGCTTGCGTGTGGACTGTTAGCTGATATCAGAATATCAAGAATCCCACAGGCTGCAAAGAAATTCCAATGACATTATCGCTGCTTCTGAGGTGTGACCACCTAACCGCTTCACTTTAATCCACCTTGAGTAGTAATCTGCTTTTAGGATGAACATTTTTCCTTCATGTTCAAACAAATCCACCCCAAGGCATTCCTATGGGCCTATTGGAAAAGGAGATGACATTAGTGGTTCTTTTGATTCCTGTCTGCGAGTTGTACCTGTGATGCATCTGGATATTGTTTCTTCCAATGACTTAGAGGGACCTGCCACCAAACCAAATCCCGTGCTCTGGTTCTGCACTCGGTAATAGCTAAATGACCTTGATGAAGGCGTTATAGGATCTCAGTGCTCTTGGAATTGCTATTATATCATCATATGCCAGTAAACAATTGATCACTGTCAGATATGCACTCTGTTCAAAATAGTCTCAGAATAGGACTATGTTTGTATATAGGTTGACCATCCGCTAATGCAAAATTCTCTCACCTGCTTAAATTCTTTAATGATTGTTAAGCCGCTTGTTTAACCATGATTCGGTGTCTGAAAGATCTAGAAGTGCTGCTCCAGTATCTAATTCAAAGTGTGTACTGTGAGCTTCCAGCAGGATTTCTGCACTCCAAGAACACCTACTTCATTATTCAATCTCTCCACTGAAGGGCATCTCAATGTCTTGTGAAATCTTCTTTTAAACCATTTTCTTTTTGAGTGTTCTGAAATTATTTTCTACTGTGACATACTGCCGAATATTCCCCAACTTTTCGGCACCCGTGGCATTGTGTGCCTTTGGAAGGACAATCCCCATCTCTATATCTTTCTCTGCCAGAGCAGTAAGAAGTCTCACAACACCAGGTTAAAGTCCAGCAGGTTTATTTGGAATCACGAGGTGAGTGGAGGTAGGTTCACAAACACGGCATATATGGGTAAAGACACAATTGCAAGATAATTGCAGGTTGGAATGTGAAGAATAGTTGGAATGTGCGTCTTTACAGGTAATCAAGTCTTTACAGTGTGCGTGGAGAGAGGGATAATCCCAGTTTAAAGAGGTGTGAATTGTCTCAAGGCAGGACAGTTAGTACGATTTTGCAAGCCCAGGTCAAATGGTGGGGGTTACAAGTAGCATGACATGAACCAAAGATCCCGGTTGAGGCCGTCCTCATGCATGCAGAACTTGGCTATCAGTTTCTGCTCGGCGATTCTTCGTTTTCGTGTGTCTTGAAGGCCGCCTTGGAGAGCGCTTACCCGAAGATCGGCGGCTGAATGCCCTTGACTGCTGAAGTGATCCCTGACTGGACAGGAACATTCCTGCCTGGCGATTGTTGCGCGGTGTCCGTTCATCCGTTGTCGTAGGGTCTGCATGGTCTCGCCAATGTACCACGCCTCGGGACATCCTTTCCTGCAGCATATGAGGTAGATGATGTTGGCAGAGTCGCATGAGTATGTACCGTGTACTTGGTGGGTGGTGTTCTCGTGTATGATGGTGGTATCCATGTCGATGATCTGACATATCTTGCAGAGGCTGCCGTGGCAGAGTTGTGTGGTGTCGTGATCACTGATCTCCTGAAGGCTGGTTATTTTGCTGCAAACAATGGTCTGTTTGAGGTTGAGCTGCCAGACCAGCAACAGCTAGTCTGGACTGCCACCATTCATTACTTTTTCTGCCGCACATTCATCCTTCTCTATATTTCCCTTTTTTATGTCTGATGCATTCAACTGTATCTATTACTTCAGGCTGTCTTTCTTTCTCTCTCTCTCTCGCTCCTCTGACTACCGATTGGTCTTGCCTCCTGATCTTGTCTTGTCTACTTAATTGAATCGTATTCACAAGTGTCAAGTCACCCTGGGACCGCAGATTGCCTGATAATACACCATCCACCGCTCCAACAATTCCTGTGTCATGAATTAGTTCATCTATCAGATTACTGCACTTACAGTCTTCTGCTAATCAGTATAAATCATTAGTAAATAAATTGATGCTTTCCCCAGGTCTCTGGGTATATCTTTCGAATTTTGCTCGTTCCATTATGGTGTCCTTGCAGGAATTGAAATACGTCTCCAATGTATCAATGACTTTAGCACATGTGGTTTTACCCACATTCATCCCCAGGGTAACTAGGATGTCACCGGTGTAGTTACCCATTGCTTACAATAGTGTACTGACCTGCTCAAAGTCTGCGGTGTGAAATTAGGCGAATCTCTTGTATCATGTTGGCCACTTTTCAGCCTGAATTAGGCCTGCAACTTTCTCAGGGCGCCCTGGTAGAGGGAGAGATATTTCTATCACCATTTTTTAAATGCTTACAACCAGATATTATCATGTAGTGTTGGAACACCACACTGTAAATTGATTGTAACATTTTACAGTGATGAGAACGCTCCCGTACAATTATTTCCATGTTGCTTTCTCCCAGATTCTCAGATCACATAAACATATGTCACTTCCTTCCATGACATCACAGACTAATAGAGTTAACTCTTTGTGGGACTTAGTCAAGCGTAGCCCAATTTATTACATGGAGGTTCTCCGAGTGTTCACCAGCTACGGTGTCCAGAGTAACAATGCTATGTTGCTTATAGCACAGTATTGCATGGCTAGGGGACTGCAGGTACAGAAGGAGTCATAGGATCCCTACAGTGCAGAAGGAGGCCATTCGACTCATTGAGTCTGCACTGACTCTCTCTAACAGATTGTCTTACCCAGCCATTTTCACACCCTATCCCTGTAATCCCACACATTTCCTATGGCTAATCCATCTAACCTACACATCTTGGGATTTCCTTCAGGTGCTCCGGTTTCCTCCCAGAGTCCGAAAGACATGCTGGTTAGGTGCATTGGCCATGCTAAATTCTCCCTCAGTGTACTCAAACATGCGCCGGAGTGTGGCGACTAGGGGATTTTCACAGTAACTTCATTGCAGTGTTAATGTAATGACTTGGGACTAATAAATAAACTTTACTTTAACTTTACTTTACTAAGGGGCAATTTAGCATGGCCATTCCACCTAACCTGCACATCTTTGGAGTGTAGGAGGAAACCAGAGCATCCAGAGGAAACATGGGGAGAACGTGCAAACTCTACGCAGACACCCAAAGCTGGAATTGAACCCGGTTCCCTGGCACTGTGAGGCAGCAGTGCTAACCACTGGGCCACCGTGCCACTGGAAGAAAAAGTTCATCACACATCTCTAGATAAGGAGGAAATAGAGGAGGAGGAGAGTGAAAATGGGGCTGCCATCGCTAGACACCCACTTACCTGATTGCCCAGTCTTCCAGGGAATTTCCAGTATTGCGATGGTTCAGCTAACGTGAAGGGTAAGAAATGAAAACCACCAGGACCATCCTCCACCTCCCTCCCCCACCCCAACTCTGCACCCATTTTGCATCTGCCCGCCCACATCCCACCAGTTGCCATCACGTATTGGCATTGATCATGGACTGAGTGAAAGGGCAAGTTGTTCCTCAGATTCAGTAATGGACACACTATGCATGAGTGATTATCAATAAATTGTATGTGCTACTGCAAAACAGCATACCATTTTTTTAAATCAAACACCCATATGTATACCCTTGGTGATTACAATTGGTTAGATAGAAATATATAAAGGAAAGATAACAGGATACATATTTTTTAAAGTTGTGTTAAATATTATTGGTCTGTGCCACTACTATTATTGCTCCTGAAACACTTGTATAATGTCGAATCATTTCAATAGCAATTGTATTTTATTTCTCAATTAATTCCTACAATATAGCTTAACAGTCACTGACATAAAACTGTCCCTCACTATTACCCAAACCATTTTGTTCATTTTCATTTGATATTGACAACATGAATCTCTCTACTGCAAGTTCATATTTGCAACCATTAATATATTCCCATTTTGAATGCATGATGATTAAATTATCTTCTCTAATTCTATCAGAGATTATGTAACTGCTGATTGTAATATGAAGAGAATACAAACAATAATCAGAGTGGTTTTAGTGACAGATTACAGTGGAGTATTGGCAAAGATTCAGAAGTGGGACTGCAACTCATGTTTACATCTGGGAATGATATGCTGTATTAGAGATTGTTACCTTTCAGGATTCCTAATGCTACACTGGAGGCTTTAACATTTAAGCAATGATTTGATTTAATATGAAGTTCAATTCAAGCTTTTAAGAGGACTAAATTAAATAGCCTCTGAAAATGGAGCTCCCAATACACAATAAACCGGCACCTGTTCAATGTGATTCGGCCAGCACTCTTTACTTGTACATGTTACTGTATACTGCCTTCTCACTGTCATGATTGTAGCACCCAGCCAGCAGTCACTGCACTGCTGAGTGGTGCACAGTTCAGCAGGGAGTCTAAAATCATGAAAGAACTAGTACAGTTAAAGCTGTACTGCTTTGAAAACTGCCTGCTCTTAAACAGGAGGTGCACAATGGCTAGATCAGGTGATGGAAGTCATTGTGGAAGGTGGTCTAATTTGGCAAATGACTTAATAGTGGCACAACATGGGAGAAAACATTCTCAAAGGCTCTTGAATGTTCCACTCGAGCCTTGTTGGAGGAGGTACAAAGGACTCTTACCTAACATTCATAGCTGGTGGTATGTCCTTCCTGCTGCTATGCACATGTCTCTTAATCCTCCACAGCAGCAGCAGAAAGTATCCTCCAGTCACACTATCTAAAGGGGTCATGCTTGTTTGAATATTCTGGCAATGAGGCATTTAGGTGAAATACTTTAACAGTCTGCACAAGCAACCATACAGCAGGATCTATCTCCTTTTCCCATTGAGTCTCTGGGATGTTATGTTCACTCCACTGCCTGATGGGCTTGTGGTCAAAGGTGTTTCTCTGCATAAACTTTTACAAGAGTGGTAAATGATACCATGGTTCAACTACTTGAAGTACCCTGCGACACAGAGCCAGACCTAATCTTCACAACACTGGGATAGGTAGAACATCAGCATGGAGTGAAACGTGGGCCAGGATTTATTGCCTGCAATTACATCAGGCGGGTTTGGAGTCAGGAGCAAAAAGTATCGCGAGAACTTCAAAGCCATGTTTTACATCAGCGTAAATGTGATTGACCCCTTCCCCCGAGTGGTGGGGTGTGCTCCTGACACGCAATGTAGGTATCGTCATTTAAATATATTAACATATAATTATCAGATCATGACTAACCTCTCAAGCCATAGCAGACGTGGAGGCAGCCTGCTGACTACCATGCCCTGTTGACTGTGATGACCTTAGCGGGCATTCTTTGGAGGACCGAGGTCTGCAGGACCCCAGCCTGCTCTGGGTCTCCTGCTGTGGGGCAGGTGCACTGTCCTTGGAAAGAGGAGCTGGGGTTGCTGGGGTTACAGACAGAGGGAACTTGCCTGGCCACCGCTGGGATTGCTCCCATGGCTGAAGTGATGGTATGCAGGGGCTCACTCATATCCGACGCAAAGTCCTGGGCTAAGGTCGCCTTGGCAGTCACCACGCTTCCAACAGTGACCTCAATGAGCTGGCATGTCGGTGCTGTGACATCTGACTGAGCGTGGGGGATTTTGTGGGCATTCTGACAATATCCCTTTGACCTTCTTTCTTCTGTAATTGCTGGGATGAGCCACTTTTGTGTGCATTTCTGAAGCCCCACCCACAAAGGCGAACTGTGACAGGAACGCACCACGGAGTAATTGTGTCTTTGCTTTTTATTCAATTTATTGTTCAGCAACTACCCAAGCCACACATTAGAATCACAACTTTCCCTGGCCCTACTTCTACAACAGTTTTCTTTTGTTTGACTCTCAGTATTGTTCTGGCCCATACCCTGGTCACTCACCTTTCCTGACTGAGCTAACCTGGTCGTCTCGACAAACTGTCCTTCTCATTGAACTGACAGACAAGGCACTGCAACCTCATCACCAGGGATCTGTCTGCTTGCCAGCTCTTTACTTCAGGACTAGTTTGGTGCTGTATCTCCAAAACTTTTATTCACAGTTCGGATGCTGTGTTCTCAACATTCTCCAACACTGCAACTTTGTTGCCGTCTGACTAAGACGTTGGGGTCATCTTATGTCATCTAGCACGATCTAAGGCTGTTCACCATTTTGCACCTACTTTTACTTAATCTTGCTGTCACCCACCTACAGCACCACTGATCACCATGTTGTGTTATATAATGGTATAATCACCAACCGCTTATATAGGATTGGGTAAACATGTTGTGGGTTTATTTATTAAGACTAGGTGCATGAGAACTATCATACATAGGTATGAAGCTTGAAAACACCAGAGCTATGTGCTGTGCTGTGCACAAAAACAAACATGCAACTAAGACTGCCTCACAAGACACCTTTCCCTTAAAGTTTAAAGTATATTTATTATTAGTCACAAGTAAGGCTTACATTAACACGACAGTGAAGTTACTCTGAAATTCCCCTAGTTGCCACACTCCAGCTCCTGTTCGGGTCAATGCACCTAACCAGCACATCTTTCAGATGGTGGGAGGAAACCGGAGCACCCGGAGGAATCCCACGCAGACACGGGGAGAACATGCAAACTCCACACAGGCAGTGACCCAAGCTAGGAATCGAACCCGGGTCTCTGGCGCTGCGAGACAGCAGTGCTAACCACTGTGCCACTGTGCCACCCCCACAAAATTAACCCTAGCTTTTTTAGTTGCCGCACATAACTGAAACCACTCAACTTTGGTACCATTCCAATAAATCTCCTATATACCCGCTCAAAGACCTTGGCATCATTCCTAGAATGTATGGCCCAGAAATGGACGCAACATGCCAGCTCTCCTTATGAAATAGAATATCTTCCAACTTGCTGTGAGCAGGATCACAGGAGGTTTGATCAGACTCTAAATAATTGAGGGATATTCCGTCTTTATCTCAAAAGCCTATTTCCAACTCCTGCCTCTCATTCAATTCTTACTCAAGCTCTTTTCATGGTTCTAAGACTTAGTTTCCCTGGGCGGATATTGGCCTCTGGATAAAACAGCAGACAAATCTGTTCCTGTCTAGAGTGAAGCTGTAATGAAATATCCCAGAATTGAAATGCGCGCTTCCTGAGTGATTCCATGTGTGGAAATGAGAAAAGATCTGTTAATCATGATGCCAGTCGGACAATAGGAATTTCAGAGTTCATTCATCTGGCTGTGAGTCCCAGGTTTTTTGTGTAAAAATAGCTGAAGAAAGATGGAGAAAGTTCCAGCCTCACTAACAGATATTTCCATCGCCCTGTTAAAGCTGTCAGCTGCAAATGTTCCTCGCTCTATCTCCGCTAATGAAGCACTCTGCCTAAATCTCACACATGAACTCATCACCCAGCCAGAACAACAGCTCAGTGCTGAGAACCCCTTCTGTTTGTGAAATGTGCGTTGCTTTTCTTTATTCTCCGAATGTAGGTGTCACTGGCCAAGCTGGATTCTGTTTTTTAAGCCATTCTTTATTCTTAGAATCCTAGACTGTAAGGGCCCGATTTTACCATTGCGTCGTGCTCGATGGTAAAGTCGGGTGTGAGGCCATTATCGCGATCCGCGTCTGCGTCTGCGCAGATTGCCACTTTACCGAAACCCGGGAATGGCGGCAATCCGCTTCACGCCCAAAACGGGCGCAATGGCGATTTAAATGCATTTGCATGCATTTTAATTGAATTAATGAACCGCCCGCCCAACTTTTTCAGCATTGTCCCCTTTACCACCCCGTTTGCCAATCTGGAACCGCGCCATAATGGACCTGCTGAATAAAAGTCTGAATCGGGCGCTCCAGCTGCTGAAGAGGCAAGTTCAGAGCTTCCAACGGCTCTCTGACTCAGATCAGTGGTGGGGGGGGAAGGAGGGAGGCGGGTCAGATCATTCTCTGGTTCGGGGGGAGGAGGGGGGGATCGTTGAGGGGGGGAGGAGAAGGAGGAGGCGGGTCAGATGTATCTCTGGTGGGGGTGGGGGGGAGGTCCGATTGTTGTCTGGTGGGGACGGAGAAGGAGGCGGGTCACATGTTCCTCTGGGGGGGAGGGGTGAGTGAGGCCAGACCATTCTCTGGGGGGGGGGGGTGGTGAATGAGGTCAGATCGTTGTCTGGGGGGGGTGGGGGAGGAGGGGAGGTGAGTGAGGCCAAACCATTCTCTGGGGGTGGGGGGTGGTGGGCAGTAAGGCCAAATCGTTATCTGGGGGAATGGGAGGAAGGAGGCTGGAAAGATATATCTCCGGTTGGGGGGGGGGGGGGCGGAGGCCTGATCACTCACTGGTGGGGGGGGGGAGATGGATCTCTGGTGGGGGGGGGTGTCAGAAGGATCTCTGGTGGGGGCGCGGGGAGGTAGGGGGGTCCATTGTCACTCTGCGGGCAATCGGTGGAGGGGGGAGGGAGGCAGGGGTGGCGATCGGTCTGGGTAGTGGGGGGTGGATAAGGGTGACAGCGATGTGTGTGTGGGGGGGTGGATAACGGGGACAACGATGTGTGTGGATAGTGGGGGGAGGTGGATAAGTGGGACAGTGATGTCTGTGGGGGCCATCGCTCCCGCTTTTCGCCCCCGGGCTGCTTTCTCCACTTTCTGCAGCTCGGGAACGATCTGACACGGGCGCGCTTTTTCAAATTTTTTTTCCAACTGCGCATGCGCAGTTCAGAACTCCGATCGTTCCGGGCGTGCTAAGCCCCGCCCACAGCGCGAATGGGACTGGAGATGTTTTTTTTAGGCTGAGTGCGTATGGGGGCACCTGAAAGCAGATTTCTAAGTCGGATCCGCATTACGCCCAGATTCAGCACTTAGAGTGAAAATGGTAAAATCGGGCCCTAAGTGTCACCTCCTTCAAAGAATCGTGCAGTACTAAAGGTCGAGATCATCAGTCCATTGCGCCTGTGCCAACCAGCTCTGTGAAAGAGCTGTCCAATTAGCCCCATTTTTCTTCTCCTTCCCCATGTACAGCCTTTTTTTAAGTATACCATCTTGTAAAAGTTATTATTGAATTCTCTTCCTTCTCTTTCAAGCAGTGCATTCAAGACCGTAGTAACCATACCTGTGGTAACAGTTTCTCCTTCTTCACTTCCTCAAAATGTTTCATAAGTTTGAAAACCTTTCACAAAATCTCCCCTTTATTGTAGAGTGTTGGGTACCGTTCAGTAAGTGTTAATGGCCCGTAACTTCCGCAGAGGGGCAATCTCCGTAGGATTGCCACTATGGACAGACGTTCCCACGCTGTAAGTCCACAGCTCGCCCAACCTTCTCACTCAGATCAGACCAGAGCTGAAGGGCGAATTGGGCCTGGAGGGGGGCAGGGTTGGACGGGAGAGTGGGGTTGGACCGGGAGGAGGAGTGCTCAGGCCTGGAGGCGGAGGGTCGGACTGGGAGGAGGGGGGTGTCGGTCCACGAGGAGGGGGATCAAGCCTGGAAAGGGGTCAGACCAGAGGGAGGTCAGAGCTGGGGGACGTCAGACCAGGTGGAGTTAGGGTTGGTAGGTACCCTGGACCTGAGTGGTTAAAGAGTTACTCTGGAGTTAGAAGGGATTTTCTTCCTTCCGACCCTTCCAGAATAACTGTCAGAATAAAACTGGCAGAACCATCCAAAGTGAGCAATTTAAATTGCTTCTATTAGATGGTTTCAAGCGCAGCGCAATTGTCCAGGGGAAGTTAGCACATCTGGATAATTGCCGGTTAAACACTTGCATGGGAACTTCCTGGAGGGATTCTCCAGCGCATCACTCAGTAACCCCCCCTAATGCGATGCTGTGATACCTGAAAATTAAGGGCCTCTTAAGTCCTCAAAGTCTTAAGTAGGTTAACTATACATATTCATTAACTGTAAGAACCATGTATGTATATACAGGTAAGGGTTCAAGATTGGAGTGTCACCATGTTTGCTTGAGCACAAAGCCAGACTGACCCAGAGCCTGTCCAGACAGTACCGCCTTCAGTCCCACATTAACACGAGATGTGCCAGACCCTTTCCCACACTTCCTCCCAAGTCTGTATCCAATGGGCCCGATTTTACCATTGCGTCGCGCCCGTTTTTGGGCGTGAAAACATGGTAAAGTCGGGTGTGAGGCCATTAATGCGATCCACGCCCGCGTCCACACAGATTGCCACTTTACCGAAACCCGGGAATGGCGGCAATCCGCTTCGCGCCCGAAAGAGGCGCAACGGCGATTTGAATGCATTTGCATGTATTTAAATTGAATTAATGAACTGCCCGCCCAACTTTATCAGCATTTCCCCCTTTACCACCGCATTCGCCGATCACGGAATCACGCCAAAATGAACCTGCTAAATAAATGTCTGAACCTGGTGCTCCAGCTGCTGAAGAGTGAGCTCAGTGCTTCCAACGGCTCTCTGACTCAGATCAGTGGTGGGGGGAGGGAGGGGGGGGGAGGGAGGCGGGTCAGATCATTCTCTGGTGGAGAGGGGGAGGGAGGGAGGCCTGATTGTTGTCCGGTGGCGGGGGGAGGGCTGATCGTTGTGCGGTGGGGAGGGGGGAGGAGGTGGGTCAGATGTTCCTCTGCGGGGGGGTGAGTGAGCACAGTACGAAGTCTCACAACACCAGGTTAAAGTCCAACAGGTTTATTTGGCTCATTTGGTTTATTTCCACTCACATTGTCTGTACCTTTAAGACTAGATTATCTGTAAAGACTCGCATTCCAACCATTATCTTGTAAATTGAGTTTGTGTCTTTATATGCCCTGTTTGTGAACACAAGTCCTCACTCGCCTGAAGAAGGAGCTTGAGGCTCCGAAAGTTAGTGCTGCCAAATAAACCTGTTGGACTTTAACCTGGTGTTGTGAGACTTCTTACTGTGCTTATCCCAGTCCAACGTCGGCATCTCCACATCAGGGGTGAGTGAGGCCAGATCGTTCTCTGGGATGGGGGGGATGAGTGAGGCCAGACCATTCTCTGGGCGGGGGGGGGGCAGTGAGGCCAAATCATTCTCTGAGACGGGGGAGGGAGGAGGGAGGTGGGTAAGATGTATCTCTGGTGGGGGGGTGGGGAGGCCCGATCGCTCACTGGTGGGGGGGGTGGCAGATGGATCTCTGGTAGGGGGGGGGAGGAGGGGCAGGGTGGTCCGCTGCCACTCTGCGGGCGATCAGTGGGGGGGGGAAGGGAGCAGAGGGTCGCAATCAGTTTGGGTAGCAGGGTGGGGGGTGGATAGGGGGACAGTGATGTCTGTAGGGACCATCGCTCCTGCTTTTCATCCCTGGGCCGCTTTCTCCGCTTTCTACAGCCCGGGAGCGATATGACATGGGCGTGTTGTTTCAAATTGTTTTCCAACTGCGCATGCGCAGTTCAGAGCTCCAATCGTTTCGGCCACACTAAGCCCCGCCCACAGCACGAATGGGACCCGTGGTTTTTTTTTCAGGCTGAGTGTGTATGGGGGCACCTGAAAGCAGATTTCTAACTCGGATCTGCATTACGCCCAGATTCAGCACTTAGAATGAAAATGGTAAAATCAGGCCCAATGTATTTCAAGCTATTCTAATTTACCCCATGTATTTACATATTACTACCTAATTTCCTCCCTTCACGACTCTGAGATCACAGGTTCAGGTGATCTGGAGCCCTAATAAACATTCTATATCTTGCTGGCATTACTGTCGGAGGAGTGACAGGCTCCGTCATTGCAGATAAACTCTGTTGATTTGGATGTTGTTTTGTGATCTGGATATCTTCCTCCTATATCTCCACAGTACTGTGGGCAATCTCGGGATAAGGGGGACACTCCTAGTTCTCCTGACTCTACCATCTGGGGTGCCAACCAGATAGGACAAAGGTTAGTCATCATCCTTCCTGATGATAGAACCCTCTCACCGACGTCTTTAATCCACACCTTGTCTTCTTTTCATTGTTGTAGCAAGTGTTGTGGATAGAAGCCTACTTCTGCCTGTAGGACTGCTCTCTTGCTTTGATGTCCTGGTAATCCCTAGGTACCAACCCTGGTATGAGATTTTCCAGAGGATTGGAGATTCTGTGCAGAGTGTCCTATCCATCGGGAAGTCGGATGGGACCAAACTGCTCTGTTAGTGGGGGGACTTGTATGTTAGCAGCAGGGGGGCACTGCGGCATTGTTGTTAGCACTGCTGCCTCACAGCACCAGGGACCTCCGGGTTTGATTCCCGGCTTGGGTCACTGTCTGTGTGGAGTTTGCACATTCTCCCCGTGTCTGCGTGGGTTTCGTCCAATTGCTCCAGTTTCCTCCCACAGTCCAAAGATGTGCGGGTTAGGTGGATTGGCCATGCTAAATTACTCCTGAGTGTCAGGGGGATTAGCAGGGTAAATACGCGGGGTTATGGGGACAGGGCCTGGGTGGGTTTTTTGTCAGTGCAGGTTTGATGGGCCGAATGACCTCCTTCTGCACTGTAGAGCTTCTATGATTCAATGAAAAGTTTTCATTCTTTTTTGAGGGAGCTTTCACAGAACGGGCCCCTCTTTGGGCCTAGTTATTTGACTGTGGCTATCTTGGGGAACTATGCTGGTGGAAGCCGGATGTGGTGGTGAGGTACTCATTTAAAAATTCTGGGCTGTTATCGGACACAATCTCGTCTGTGATTCCGTGGCTCATGACAATCTCTTCCAGTGCCTTAATTACGATCTTATTGCTAGTTGTATCTAATTGCTTCATCTCCACCCACACAGATAAGTAATCCACCACTGTCAGGAACAATTAGCTGTTGAAGATAGATAGGTTGATGCCCTGTTTCTTCCAGACCTTGTGGGGAGGAGCTGTGTGGGATGAGGAGTTGTCTTTGTCCCTGTCTGTGCAGTGCACACACCTGACATTTTGCCATGGTGCCTTGCAAATGCCCGGTCACCAGACAGTAGATTGAGCCTGCGCCCTGCTCTTGGCGATGCCCAGGTGACCTTCGTGTGTTTTTTGAATGATCTCCTGCAGAAGGGAAACTGAGGTGACCAATCGCTTATTGTAGACCAGGAGATGGTCAATGACAGTAGCGTGTTTTTGCTCTTCGGACTGAGCGACTTGATCTCTTTGTGGTCACCCTTGTTGGCAGGAACGGCAGATGTGGGCACATTCCTCATCATGCAATTGTTCCTTGCAAATCTGTTAGAGTTTACTTGTGGTCACCGGTGGGTGCCTCTGTCGACGGCGAGTATACTGCCTGCTCCCAAAGAGCGTTGAAATCCTGTTTTGTCAGATGGCCTGCTGTGGCCTTAGAAAGTGCATCCCGTGGTCCCGCCGGGAAACCCGCAGCAGGAGGGTCCATAGAACGGGAAACCTCATTGACAACAGCGGGAGCAGAAGATGCTGCTGCCAGCCAATGGCAAACTGTCTCCTCCGCTGCGAAACAGGCCACGGGGACTGTGGAAATCCCACCCTTTGAACCAACATATCACACATGTGGAAATCATGCCCTGGAAAATGTTCAACGTAATACGTTGAAATATCTTTGGCACTGAAATGATTCCAAACGGCATGTAGTAAAAGCAGGATCTGCTAAAGGTGGTAATGAATGTGGTCAGCAGCCTGGACTCTTCATCAAGGGGAAGTTGCCAAAAGTCCCTGTTGACATCCAGCCTTGAAAATACAGATGGATCTGTCCGGTTTTGGAAATGGGTCAGCCTGGAACACCACGCGGTCGGTTGTGTGACTGGGGCGATGACTCCCATGTTTGTCATCTCGTCCAGCTGCTGCTGCAGTTGTATCGTGAGTGGAAGAGGAATCTTTCATGGTGTTAGCAGGTCATGGGTTTCGCACCCTCCCTCAGTGTGATCTTGTGTGTGTTTTTCAGTCAACTCAGTCCTGTAAGGAGCTTTCAGAACTCACTTTTATACTTGGAGCCCGGTTATTGTCGTTGACCGTGAAGCGCTATCAATTAGGCAAAAGACTACTTGTGTGCCAATACAACTGTAGGCTTTTATTCATTACAGAACTAGGAGCACATCCCAACAGATAACCGACCCGAACTGAACAAGGGGGAGGAAACAGCCACCTTTATACTAGGTGACAAGGGAAAGAACCGGCAGGGGAAGTGGCCAGGCATTACAAACACAACAACGGTGGTCCAGACAGGACAAAGGCGCAACTGAAGTCCACCACAAACCGTGTCAATTTTTTGTAGAAAGTTAAGTTTGACACAGGATTAGCAACTTAGTAGTAGCTTATAAATGATCTGCAAGCAGGGACAGAGTGTAACATAGCAAAATTTACGGATGATTCCAAGAATAGGTGGGAAAGTAGGCAGTTAAGAGGATATAAAGGTTTTACAGACAGATATAGGTAGGCTAGGAGAATGGGCCAAATTTGGCAGATGGCGTTTAATGTGGGTAAGTGTGAGGTTATCCATTTTAGCAGAAAAAATAGAAAGGCAAATTATTACCTCAATGAAAAGCAGATTCAAAATGCGTCCAAGCAGAGGGATCTGGATGTCTATGTTCATGAATCACAGAATGTCAGTATGCAGGTGCAGAATGTAATAAAAATGGCAAATGAGATGTTGGAATTTATTGCAAAAGGACTGGAGTATAAAAGTAGAGAAGTGTTGTTGTAATTGTATAGGGTGTTGGTGAGACCAAATCTGGAGTATTGTGTCCAGTTTTGGTCTCCTTATTTGGGGAAGGATGTGGTGGCATTGGAGGCAGTTCAGAGGAGGTTCACCAGATTGATTCCGGGGATGAAGGGGTTGACAAATGAGAAGAAATTAAACAGTTTGGACTTATATTTGGAGTTTAGAAGGGTGAGAGGAGATCTGATCGAGATATATAAAATTCTAAAAGGGATTGATAAAGTAAATGTAGACTAACTGTGGGGCAATTTAGAACAAGAGGTCATAGGTATAGGTTGAGAGGCAGTAAATTTAAAACTGAGGTGAGGAAGAACTATTTCTCGCAGAGGGTAGTGAATTTTTGGAACTTGCTGCCCCATAGCGCGGTGGAGTCTGAATCGTTGAATGGTTTCAAGAGGGAGATAGATATGTTTCTAATAAAAAAAGGGAAAAGGGATATGGGAAACAGGTGGGGAGGTGGATTTGAGACCAGGGAGAGATCAGCGATGATCTGATTGATTGGCGGAGCAGGCTCAAAGGGCTGTATTTGTCTACTCCTGCTCCTAAATCCTATATTCTTATGAACAGTCCTGATTGTAGATCACAAACAGGATCTCTGGGAGTCTTTCATCCTTGTGCCTCAGTGTTGTCTGCAGAATTCCTTTCACCGTGAGTTTCAGGGCTCCTGCTCCTTATAGGTGTGTCTTGGGTGGCACCACCAGTCCTGTTCTTTATTCAGAAGGACTGTAACTCTGGCACCCATGTCCAATTGGAAGTTTGTGAGATAGCCTTTAACTGAAATGTCTGCATTCCAACATGAAAATCCAAGATCTTTGACCTCACTCAAGAAGCATGGCTGTGTGTCCTCTTGGTGTGCAGTCTCAGCCGCTGGAATTATCTTTGGATCTTGTGTGTGTTTAGATGTTTTAGCCTTACAGTTTGCCAAAGTGTCCAGTTTTGTTGCATTGAAAGCTCGGGCTGAAATTGCAAGACATTGATTTCATCCACGGGGGCACTGTGCCCCACAGCACTGGCACGGTCACTCATGGTCAGTTAGGATATTTCTCCCCTTGGCCTGGAGTGTCCTTGGGTAGAATTCTCCACATCCTGCCAGCTTGGTGGTGGATGGGAGCAGAGAATCTATTGGGAGGCAAAAAGTCAGAAACCCGCCAGTGTAAAATCATGTTACAATTCTCTCAAATGGGGGGGGGGGGAGGGGGTGGGGGGGGGGGGGTTAATGGCAGGTTGGCCTTCTCGCTGGCTGGTACCGGGAATGCCATTGACATTAGTTTACATCTCATGAATGCTCATTAAAACAGCTACCTGCTGGTGTCCTGTCAGGTATTCCCGTCTTGCGTCAGGCCAGCAGGAAATCACATCGATGTCAAACCCGATTACTAACCCTCAGTTGGCAAGAGATTTTGGGGTGAGTGCAACAAGTTTCTGCCACAGTGCAGCACCGCTCCTGATGTGCTGCTCCTGCCCTCCATCTCTATGCCAAGTTGGTCTTCATCTACAGCACCGTGCTGCTAGATCCATGGACCCTCCTATGTCACCTAATCAGACCAGTACCGCGCCTGGGGTTGGAGGGTAGGGGGTCTCTACCCACCCCGGTGCCCCACACCAGCGTCTCTCTGGACAGCATTGTGCTGTGGGACTCATGCGGCCAACGCAACAAAAGTCCGAAGTTCGGCCAAGCGGGTGGAGTGTGAGGTGAGGCTGGGAGCATGAGGAGCGAGTTTAACCCAATGAAGACAAGGAGGGCAATGCGGAAGGAGGTGGGTGTGGGAAAGCCCAGGCGCACGATGGCATGCAGAGGGGCAAGGATGTGGATGAGGAAGATGAACAACAGAAGGCAGAGCGAAAACCACGTGGAGGGAAGCTCGACAAGGCTGCATGAAAATCTCACAAACAAGGAGGGTCAAAGAGAGGGCACGTTGTTTACTGGAAGGGGGATAGATGAAGACAGCGATGTGGTGGGTCAAGGTCCAAGTGGGGCACGAGCAGGTAATGGGTGGTTGAATCAAGGAACAAACTCCTTGAGGCTACTCGTCTTTTTCCTCTGGATTGCACGGTCTGGTGAATACAAGTAGGCTGGAGAAAGTGATAGGAGTGTTCTGGGCCAGGACCTTCAAACCCCCCCCCCAGCTAAGCAGATAGATCGGCTGCTGGCCTGCCAGGGTGGGGGGGCTGTGAACATGCCTATGCATAATTAATGAGGTTTCAAGTGCAGAATTTGATGCGCGATCCCACCATTCTAGCCGGTGGGTTTGGCACCGCCAGAGCTGTCCTCCACCGCACTTAGGGGGCGATCTTACCGTTACACCGCTCCGGCCGTTGGGTGGGATGAGCCGGTGAGATTGCGAGCGAGCCGTGAAATCAGGTTCGCGTCCAATTTCTCACCTCTCGCCATTTCACTGGCACTGGGTATCCGGCGAAGTCAGCTTTGCGCCCATTTCTGGCTTGAGGCTGAATAATTTATTTTAAATCAATTTGTATTTACTTAGCATTGATTTAATGAGGCTGGGGCATTATCGTCCACGCTCACTTGCCTCTGTGGCCTCGTCGGGAGAGGTTCTCCCCGACAAGAATCAAAGGTGGTCCCCAGCAATAGGGTCCAGTCGTGATGGCCTCGCCAGTAGAACTGGAAGCCATTGAGGCCCCCTCGGGGAGGTCGGGAGCAAGGGGCAGTAAGCAGTGGGCAGTAGGCAGTGCCAGCATTGCAACTGGCAGTGCTAGTTTGGCAACCTGGCAATGCCTACTGGGCACCAGGCATTGCCAATGGGGCAGAGCCAGAGGGGGGCAGGGCCTACTGGGGGATCGCAGGACCATACGGGGGCGGCGGGTCAGTTGAGGGAGAGGGACCCGCTGCCATTCTGCTATCGAGATCGGTGGAGGGGGGGGTTGGGCTGGTGATCGGGGGCTTTGGGCTGGTGATCGGGGGCTTTGGGCCGGCAATTGCAATAGGCCATGGGGCCCAATGGTAGCTGGGGGTTGCTTTGTTTGAGGCTGCCTGAGTGACAGTCCTCTGCTACTGGAGGCCTACACATGCACAATTGCGCCCTCCGCTGCTCTCAGCCACTGTTCGGGCAATTTAAGCCCCGTTCCCCTCCCCATACAGGCGGGAAACTGTTTTTGAGGTTTTTTTATCGAAGCGGTTAAGATTACAGATTTGAATCTGCCCAAGATACGGATCAGAAACTCTCCCATTTTCACACTCGTCCTGGACTTAGAATTTGTTTCATCAGATCGTCCCTTAGTCACCAAATGAGAGAATTCCACCCCTCTTTCTGTGCTCTTTAATTAACGGGAATGTGGAGGTTTCCTTTGTGCCACAGTTTACGTTTTCCTCTTAAAATGGACCTGTGCTGCACATGGATTTCAAACTGCCCAGCAATCTGGATAACTTTCTCAGGGATTAGATCTTCCTCCACTTGCAGCATGTCTGAGAGTGCATTGGCCACCATCAGTCCTACAACTACCCTAACCCTGAAAAATTCAGATTTTTGGTCTCCATATTCACAGCCTTCAGTCATCCAGTACAGATCATTAAGGAACAATCAACAGGTTCCTCTTGCTGCTGGACACGCTTATTAAATTTAGCCCTGTTGAGGCTAAATTCAGTTAAAAAAGACATTGAACGATTTTAGTACTTCTTCATATTTAGCAGATGATTCTTTGATTCCTTGTCTAGCAATAATGCTGTCCGCTATTGGGCCTACTGAATAAAGCAACATATTAACTTATTGAGTCTCTGTCTTTTTAAACGGACCTGAAGCAATCATGTATCTAAAGAGTCTTTTCTCCAGTGTCCCCAATTTTGTGATTGGTCTGGGCCTTGAATTTGTCCAAACTGATCTGGAAGTCAGATTTCTGATCCATGGTTAAAAAACTTTAAAGTACAGGTTCAGCTTTAAGAAGTTGCTAAAATTCAAGATGGTGCCACCATTAATTTGAAGACTGGGGGCTTATCTTATCGGCTCATCCCACTGGTCAATGGGCGGGGTGAGCCAATAAGATTGTGAGAGCGGCGAAAAACCGAGTTCACGCCAGGTTTCTCACCTCATGCGATCTTACTGACACTGGATTGCTGGCGTGATCAGCCTCACGCCCTTCCTGGGCACAAGGCTGATTATAAATATTGATATTCCAATTTAAATACAAATAGCAGCTGACTTTTCGGCAAGAACAGACTCTGTCCACTCCCTCTACTGGCGTGAATCACACTTTGCCCCTTTTTTTGCACTAAGTACCATAAGAAACCGCCTGAGAGCGCGCCGAATAAATAGGTGCAATTCTCTCCTGTTTGCCTGCTTGTTTGGCACTTCGAAGATTTTTGGTACGATCTCCCCCAAAGGGGAATAAATTTTCCCACACTTGCCAATTTTGGCGGGCTCCAGTTGTAATAGCGTTCATGCTCAATCTCGAAAAAATTGTAAACAATGGCAGCTTGTATCGACTAGCTGCAGACTTGTCCACTTCAGCGCTATGTTTTGGAATTACAAAAGCATCAGATCCTGGTCTTTAATGCTATTTCATTCGTCGCAATTGTTCCAAATTATATATATTTTTTCTTTTCAGAGCTAGCTTGGATGCCACATGTTCAGGCCCCCACGCTGTGTAATTCAGTTCTTTTTCAGTTGAATTATAAATCAGTGGCCTGCCAACTTAAGGAACACTGCCACTGCCATTTGAATAGTGTGGCAGGTTCACATTTCCCATTTCCTTTCTACCTTGCTGTAACCAGAGATGAGATCCCACTGGGTACGGTTAATAGTGACAGGAGTCTGCCTTCATTATTATAATGAGATTTACCTCACAAAATTTGGCAGGATCACTTCACTGGGAGGGCATTTTGTCTCAAAGCACTTTTGACAAGTGTTTGCCAAATGGGAAAATTCAGCCAGTAACTGTAATGAAGAATGAAGGGGACAGCAATAATCAGATGCAACGTGGAATCCCTTTTCAACTGAAAGTCAATGTTAACATTCTGTAGAGAGATTTATCACCCACTGACAATTTCTAACCAGTTTGAATGTTTTCCTATTCTCTTTATATTGATCACTATGAAAGATACTCAGCTGACAAACTCTAAAGCATTTTCCTGATATACGGGCCAAAGGCCTGGCCCAGCCCCTTTCAAAACCCTTGGAGAAATAATAACAATGTGTAACTTTGTACCTTTCAGGAGAAGAATCAGTTTTTCAATAACTATAATAACGTTTTTCTAAATGAAAATACTAGTTACAAAGTTTTGTAAAATAATTGGTATATTTTTTAAACAGTAATATATATTAAAAAAGATCCGGCAGTGCTAAAATGTGATAAATTCAATTAAGTAGATTTTTAAAAGAGCTGTTGTTCATGTATCACCTGGACATCAAATTGCTGATGTTTTGGCTGAATTAATTACAGCTTCCAGATCCTTTGATGTGATCAGCATAAATTTTCTTCTCCACATACTAATTATGTTATTTGCATACTGAGATAAAGAAACTTACCCAAAATACATCAATGTGTTATTGATGATTAGAATGTCAGTGTGTATTAAATTAGAATCGGTGTTATTCCTTAGTGCAGTCATTTGTGTCCTTAGATGGAACAGTAATGAGTAGTGCACCCATTTAAAATGGTCTGCATAGAAAACTATGCAGTAATTTCTGCTCTAGCTGTATCCCGACATGAAGTTTGCTCGCAATAATCTGAATGTACATTTAGCAGTAGGAGTGAGCCCATGTTTTCAGCAAACATTCTACTTGTCTGTCATTAGAAGTGCTGATGTGAAAGCGACACCAGTAGAGCTCAGGAAAAGGGACAGGATAAGAAGGCATGTCTGTAGTGCTGGGAAAATGGCATCTGATTCTCTTTGCAGTATCACCAGTAGTTATCAAGTTACTACATGTCAATTTAACATCTGAGCATACATACGTTATGGGCTAAAAAAGATCTCGCGATATAATCGTTCCCACCTGCCACCTATTTTCATAATGCTGTTCAAACCCAGGAAGGTCAGGAATCTTATTTTAAAATATATCGCTATCATTAGTGAGCTTCCCCACTCTATTCCCCCACATTCAGAGCTTCCCCCTCGTCAATATGACATCATGTCGGCAAGGTTTACAACAGACCTGCTGCAATGTGAACTAGGCGAGGAGAACATGCAGGGGATGCACAGGTAAGTACAGAGAGAGAGGGTCATGCCCCCTGGCACTGCCCCCCAGTGCCAGGGGGCAGTGCCAGGGTACATCCAGGGACGGTGCCAGCGGGGCTTCCTCTGGGGAGGTCCATGGGGGAGGGTTTCCCATATGGATGGAGTGGGGCATTCTCCATGTGTATGAGAAGCCATTCTCCATGTGTGTGGGGGGAGGAGGTGGGTGGGATTGTCCACTGAAAGTCTATAGACCACCAACTAGTGAGAAGGATGTAGAAGATCAAATCTGCAGGAAAATTACAGAACAATACAAACATTAAAGAGTAGTTATAATGGAGCACTTCAATTACCCCAATGTTGATTGGGAGAATTGCAGTGGAAAGGGCGGAGAGGGGCAAAAAGTTCCTCGATTGTGTTCATGAACTTTTTCCACAGCAGTTTGCATCCAGTCCAACAAAAAAAGATGCACTACTGGACCTCATTCTTGGAAATAAAGTGGGCCATGTAGATCAAATGTCAGTGGGGAACATTTAGGAGACAGTGATCATTGTATTGTAAGGTTTAGGATGTTATTAGAAAAGGACAATGGACAATCCCGAGGAAGAATGATTAACTGGGGGAGAGCCAACTTCAATGGGACTGGAATGGAGCATGACTAGATAGATTAGAACCAAAGGTTGCTGGGAAAAACTGCAGCTGAACAATGGATTAACTTCAAAAAATGGTTTGGACACAGTCAAGGTGAATTCCCTCAAAAGCGAAAGGCAAAGCAAACAAATCCAGAATTCTGGCACTGCAATACCATGTGTAATCCATGGGATTGCTGCAGGATGGCCTTATTTAACATGGCTCAGCTGGCATCTAACATTTTTTCCAGAAACGTGAGCAATAAGCCCACTTGTCACCCTTCCTCCAGTAGCTGGAGCTATCTATAAGCAGAGGGAGGTGGGTCTGAGGTTGGCAGAATTATTAGGCATGAGTCCTATGTGCCAGGGAGTGCTGTTGAGTGAATGAAGGGGTATGCTGCATTGAACAGCATGTGAAGTTGGTGCTGTTGTGTCATGTGTGGGAGATCTCATGGGAAGACCCAATCACTGACAATGAGCACACACAGGAGGTCTTTTGACCTCTTGTGGCACTGTTGCCTGGCCTTTGAACCCAGACTGTGAGAGTTAATCTTCCTACCCACCCATTTGCATTCCCTTATGTACTTTCCTGATTGAGGGGATCTTGCCCGTCCCACCTTCCACCTTCCTACAGTATCCCCATATCTTTTCATTCCCTTAATACCCAAAAATACTTTGCACTCTGGACATCTACCCTGTCAAGCCCCTTAAAAATGTTATAAGCTTCAATGAAATAATCTCTCTTAACCAACACCAATAATTCCGTTAGTAATTCCAGGGTTAAATTCTTTGTAAAACTGTGTTCAGTGTTCCTTATTCTTTCATGGGATGTGGGTGTCACTGGCAAAGCCAGAATGTGTTGCCCATCCCTAACTACCCTTGGAATGGGTCTTAGCAAGTAAAGATGGCACATTTTCCTTTCCTGAAGGGAATTAGTGGATTTTGCCAACAGTCAACAATGGTTTCACGGTCACCATTACTGAACCTAGCTTCATACTCAAGATTTATGAATTGAATTTAAATTTCACCGGAGGCCATTGTGGGATTTGAACCTATCACCCTCCACATTGCTAATCAAGTGGTATTACCACAATGCCACCATCTATCATTATAGATTTTTAAAATAGTTTCTTGTTTTCCCTCCATCTTTATTTGCCGTAACTGGAAGCAGGAGGGTTGGATTTTTAACACGGTACCTGAGTGTAATAATGATGTTATAGATCAAATGCCCATGTAGGAAATAGCCTGGCTTTTATTCCTACAATGGACCCAACCACAACAACAATAACAAATTGCACTTTTATCGGCTTTACTGTAATAAAACACGCCAAGGCACTTCATAGGATCATTCTCAAACTTGATGTTTTCTATAACACCCAAGTTTAGCTGAATGGTAAGTTCAAAATTGAGCCCAATACTTATTTCAACCTGTATTTCAAATCTTAATTCAAGTCAGATGATGCACATAGACTGTTGTAATAAATAAGAAAAACAACTTTTTATCTTAACATACAGAACAATCTGTATTTATATTGCCTAAAACAGAAACAAGCTAAAAATGTTTGAGTGGATCTTAATTATCATCTTAATTAATTATTATTAATTATTATCCCTATTATTTTTTCACACGTTCACAATTTCTCTCCTGTTCTCAGTTGTTCAGTAAAAATGCAATACTGCAATTGTTATTAGTTTAATATTTATTCCGGATTACATTCAATTGCATGCTATCTCTTTGATTGCTTACTGCAACTGATTACACAGCCTGAACTGAATTTGATTTGATCTGTACTGGAGAAGGACCATAATAGGGCCTTAAGCTGTAGGAGCAGAAATAGGCCATTTGGCCCATCGAGCCTGCTCCACCATTCAATGAGATCATGAGTGATCTGAGGTAATTATCTTCAACTGCGCTTTCCTGTCTTAACCCCATAACCCTTGATTCCCTTACTGATTAAAAATCTGTCTATCTCAGCCTTGAATATACTTAATGACCTACCCTGTACAGCTCTCTGCGGTAAAGGGTTCCACAGATTCACTACTCTGTGAGAAAAGAAATTCCTCCTCATCTCTGCCATAAATGGGCGACTCCTTACTCTGTGATCCTAGACTCTCCCACAAGGGGAAACTACCTCTCAGCATCTATCCTGTCAAGCCCCCTGAGGGAACAGCACCACTGCCAATAAATGGAAAGAGCTGTTGCTGGTGATGTCACTCTGGAAGCACACGTAGGTCAGACCAGGTAAGGATGGCAGATTTCCTTCCCGAAAGGACATTAGTGAACCAGATGGGTTTTTACAACAATTGACAATGGTTTCATGGTCATATTAGACTTTTAATTCCAGATTTTTTTTAATGAATTCAAATTTCACCATCTGCCATAGTAGGATTCAAACCCAGGTCCCCAAATTACCCTGGGCTCCCTGGTTTATCAGTCCAGTGGCAGTGCCACTACCCCACCGCCTCCCCATAAGTTTGTGTAGTTGCCAATCCTACAGAATCCATCCTGCAGTATGAATGGAGCCTGTGCTATGGCATTGGGAACACCAGTATGCTCCGCTGGTCTTCAATGATTTATCATATTTATTAACAAGTTAAGATGATGGAATAGAAAGCCACATATCCATGTTTGCTGATGACACAAGGATAAGTAGCATTGTAAGCAGTACAGAGATAGAAGCATAAAATTATAGAGATGTAGCTTGAGTAAGGCACTTGTTAACTCAGTTGGCTAGATAGTTGGCAAATAGTTCTGAATGATACCAATTGTGTGGGTTTAGTTCCCATTCGGCTGAGGTAGACCTGGGACCTGTCTCCTTGCTCTAATGGCAAACTGCCAAGAAAAGGGGCTCAGCATGAAACTTCAGGCATGGTGGCACAATAGTTAGCATTGTCACCTCACAGCTCCAGGGACCCGGGTTCAATTCTGGCCTTGGGTCAATGTCTATGTGGAGTTTGCACGTTCTCCCTGTGTCTGCTTCGGTTTCCTCCGGGTGCACCGGTTTCCTCCCACAGTATAAAGATGTATAGGTTAGGTGGATTAGCCAGGCTAAATTGCCCCTTAGTGTTCAAAGATGTCTAGGTTAGATGGATTAGTCATGGTAAATGTGTGGGGTTGCGGGGATAGGGCAGGGGAGAGGGCCTGTGTAAGGTACTCTTGTCAAAGAGAGTTGGCGCAGACGTGATGGGCCGAATGGCCTCTTTCTGTAATGTCAGGATTTTATGCTCTGATTCAGTAGACAATGAGCCAAAGACCCACCTTTACGCAAATGCACATGATGTTTTATTTGAATATGGAATTAGACAAAACTGTGGCAAATGGATTTCAATGTCGGTAAATATGAAGCCATTCACTTTTGTACGAAAGAAGAGTAGAACATATCTTGAAAAATTAAGAACAGTGGCGATCAAGAACATTAGAGGTTTAGGCACAGAGACTAATACAATATTTTGAAAAGATAGAGACAGTAATGAGAAAGACTAATGGAATGATGGTTTTGGCTCCAGTGGGTGTGCTAAACCTATACAAATCCCTGGTTAGACCACACCTGGAATAGTATAACTAGTAATGGGTATTACTGCTTAGGAAGACAGTACAGCATTGATTTACCCAAATTATACCTCGACTTCGTGTTATATTACGAGGAAAGATTAGACAAATTAAGGAATTTAGAAGGTTAAGGGACGACTTGATCAAAGTTTTCAAAGTACAAAATGGAACAGGAAGGGGAGATGCAGAAAAATTATTTCTGCTGGTTGGGAGTGTCAGACTCGAAGGCATAATCCAGAATTTGGAGCCAGAACTGACACAAGGAAACGTTGCAATACACAAAGCTTGGTGGGAGTTTGGAACTCTCTTCTGCAAAGGGAAATTGATGCTAGAATGATTGTTAATTTTAAATCAGGAATCAATGGATTTTTTGCTAACCAAAGAAATTAAGAGATATGGAAAAGTTCGTTTATGGAATTAAGTTACAGATAAGCCCCGATCTTATTGAATGGTAGAACAGGCTCAAGGGGCTGAATGGCCTCCTCATGTTCCTAAATCTTAAGCAATGGCGTAATGTAAAGAGGACAGAAGCAATGAGCATAACAAAAGTCCAAAGATGTGCAGGTTGGGTGGATTGGCGAAAAGAGCAGATGATAGAAAGACTTCCCTCTAACAGGATGCCTTAGGGTTACCAGCAAAAACCTGCACAGTATATGACAGAAATCAGCAAACCAACTAGACCATAGAGAGGGTCATACATGTGCAATTGTACTGGATCACTATTCTTTGATAGGCCTCTGTCCAGAAACAAACTTGAGGCAACACAATGTGCTTGAGCTAGAGCACTTGCATAAGATAACTCTGCATATCCCAACAGAGAAATGAAGGTCACCGCCAGGCTAGGTTAGGGATCAAAGTGTCAGAGAGACATAGGGTGGAATTCTCCAGCCACGCTCACCCCAAAAACGGAAAATCCCGCCCTAGGTTAACGGACCTTTGCATGGTCCATCCCCCGCCCGCCATGATTCCCGTGGCGGATGGGACGGGAAAATTCCCCTCTGAAAGTTAATACAATTGATTGAAAATCGTGGACAAAGGTAGGAGCTATCATTGAGTTCCTATTCTGTCAGTCGTGGCTGAGTCAGCAGCATTCTTGCCACGGAACAAAGATTGTAGGTTCAAGTACCACTCCAGGACTTAAGCAATAAACACTAGGCTGACACTATAGTGCTGCGAGTATTCAAGGTGCCCTTTTTCAGGTGAGATGTTAAACTGAGGTACTGTCCACTTTCTCAGATACACATAAAAGATCCAATGGCACCCATTTTAAAGAAAAGGGATATACCCCTTGTTTTCTGCCAATATTTATTTCTAAATTAATATCACAAAAGCAGATTATTTGGTCATTATCACATTGCTATTTGTAAGAGCCTGCTGCATGGAAATTGGCTATTCTGTTTCCTACATTATAAAGGTGCCTACAATTTGACAATAGTTACTTAGCTGTGAAGCATTCAGCAATGTCTGATAGTCATTGGAGGACTCTATTTAAATGCAAGTCTTTTCTTTCAACCAAAGGTTAAGACAACTTCCAATGAAAGGAGCAACTGGGATGCAATAACAGAGAGGATAAACTTAGTTGGACAGATAAAACAAAACTGATCATATTAATGTCCATAACTGTTTCTGTGAGGTTTCCCACCCTTTAATAATCAAAGGTTTGAAAGAAATATACCAGACAATAACCCACTTGGTCGTATCTTTCAATCCAACTACCAGTAATTAGTAAGCTTGTTACATCATCATTTCGCACCTATTTTGTAAGCATAATGTTTGAAAAGTCAAAGCTGCATTTGCAGTTCTTTTGATGTGAATGTCTTCAAGAGAAAGTGAAGAGAAAATGCATCAGACCCCTTCAGAAAATGTCCTTTCAAATTTCAGCTTTATTCTAATCTATGTGAAGAGGATGATGCGTTCCTCTTTGTGCTTGTCGTTGATGTTTAAATAAAGAACTGAAGAGTCTTAATATCAATCAGATATTAAGTATGCAGCAAAAAATGAACAGCCCGCTGTAAGTGTTTTACTAATTAGTGCTTTGGGCAACAAGCGCTTCGGAAACAACATATGTAGCAAAAGGGTCCCTTTTCCACGGTGTGGAATTTAGTTTTAAAACTGGGTTGATATCCCCCTCCTGACAGCATCCCATGTGGGCGCCTTCCGCTGAAGCCCGGCATATTTTAACCTCTGAATCCTATTTAGGAACATGGAAACAAAAAGGCCATTCAGCCCCACTAACCTGTTCGTTAGCTCATGACAAGTCTCTATACCAACTCCACTTATCTACTATTGTTCCATATCCCTGAATGCCTTTGTCCAAGAAAAATCTATCAAAGCTGAAATCACCCCTGAATGCATTAACTCTAACTATAATGTCTCAGCCTCTCCTGCCCCCGTCCCAGCCTCTCCTGCTCTTGTCCCAGTCTCTCCTGCCCTGTTCCAGTCTCTCTTGCCCCTGTCCCATGCTCTCCCACTCCTGTCCCAGTCTCTCCCACCCCGTCCCAGTCTCTCCTGCCTCTGTCCCAGTCTCTCCTGCCTCTGTCCCAGCCTTCCTTGCCCCTGTCCCAGCCTCTCCCGCCCAAACATCACCATGCCCCAAAAGCCTTCAGCAGCCCTGGCCCTGGGCCCGGTCCTGGCCCTGGCTCCTGGTCCTGGTCCAGCGTCTCCTGTCCCATGCCTGCGGACTTCACTGTCAGCCCATCTGTGACTTTCAGCACTATTTTGAGCTAATCCTATCAAAGGCCAGCTTCTCAGCGCATTTAATACTGATAGGCTGACTAGTGTGTCTATCAGTATCTAATGCAGTGGGTCAGTGATATCTGGTGTCTTTTTTTTATGGCACCTGGGTATGATGGTGTGATGTGCCTTATCAAGCCTGCCCCGGCATGGAAGATGGCGCAAAACCCCAGATGGATGATTAATTATGCCAGGGATGAAGGTATGGCATGGCTTCCCATCGGCCCCTGCTGTGGGAAACACTCCCCGTCCCCACGCCCGCTATTGGATTTGTCCCAGATGGAAGAATTCTGCCCCTGTGTCTGATGTCCTTGTCCTTCTAGATCAGGGGTGTCCAAACTTTTCAGTACGAGGGCCATATCGTATATTTTACACATTTTCAGGGGCCAAAGAAAAAAAATTAGTTTTATAAATGAATGAATAAAATTTAAATGAATGAATAAATTTTATTTGGATCATCTTTGTAATCAGCTTGATATGATTCGGAACAAAAGAGAAATGTGACAATTACAAAGAAACAATGCCGTGCTTACACTGAGAAATGATATATAATGAGTAAAAATGTCAAACATTAGCAAATGCTCTGACAAAATAATCAATTACTTAACTGCAGATGAGAAAAGCAGGCTATTCATTTTTTAATTAATTTAATTTACTGAAATTTTACAAATGTTTACTTGAAATGAGAATTTGCCCAATTTTGTGGCACACAATAAGAAAAATAAACACGCCCCAAGAAAGAACTTCAGTAAAACAAAACAAAGAAATTCAAAATAAACTTGAAACATTAATAAAGGTCGAACAAAAATAAATTCAGTCTGCGCCTTTCTACACAATTCTGGCAATTGGAGTTTTCAATCGTAACCAACAAATCATGAAGTTTTGCACAAGGTTAATGGGAATGATGGAACTGCTTTTTTAATTTCAAAATATTGCTGAACTGAGGTTTCAAGCTTGAGCCAATTATTAGAATGGACTTCAAATGCTCATCAGATAAATTTGCTCAATATTTGGACTTGACATACTTCATTTTTGAAAATGTTTGTTCACACAGGTACGTTGTACCAAAAACTGATACAAATCCACAAGCAAATCGCTTCAAATTTGGAAACTGCTCAGGCTGCAAAGATTTATAAAATTGGATCAGATTTCCTTCTTTATACTTGTCTTTCAGCATGTTATCTGATTGGAGATCAATAATTTCCATTTGAAACTGACTTGGGATTGTTTCAACATTGCAGCCAAATGGATTTTGAAACAGCTTTATTTCATCTGTGTTTCCATCAAGATCAGAAAATCATTCCTGAAATTGTTTTTGCAAGTCCTTAATGATTTCTGTTGCAAATGAAGAAGGAAATTCTGCTTCACTTTCTTCATGAAATTTTTCACAACATGGAAAATTAACCAAGTTATGAACTTTCAGCTGTCCTTGAAATAGCATCAGTTTTGCCCTGAATGCCTTGACATGCGCGAATAGATCACAAATCAAATTTGTTTCACCTTGCAACTTCAGATTCAATTGATTCATATGGCCTGTCACGTCTGCAAAAAATGCCAATTTCCAAAGCCAGTCAGTGTTTGATAAAAGTGGTTCGGGCCGATTCTTCTCTGTGAGAAAGGAATCAATTTCATCTCTAAGCTGAAAGAACCGTGATAGAACCTTTCCACAACTAAGCCATCGAACTGCTGTATAATAAGGCAAGTCACCGAACTCAGAATCAGTTTCTTTCAGAAAATCACGAAACTGGCGATGATTAAGCCCATGAGATTGAATGAAATTCACTGTTGAAACAACAGGTTTCAGAACGCAAGACATATCCACATATTTTCCGCACAATGGTTGTTGATGGATAATGCATGGGCTTTGAGAATCCACCAACCTCACAAGCTTTTGTGATTTGTCCAACCAAACCTTTCTTCACCCCAGACATGTTCTTTCCTCCATCAATTGTCACGCATTGCAGTTTATTCCACTCCAGGTTATATTCTAACACAGTTTTTTGCAATTCTTTGAAGATGTCTTCTCCAGTTACTGTGCTGTGCATGCTATGCACTGATGCTAATTCTTGTGTCACATTAAATTCACTGTCGACGCCACGGATGAATACTAGGAGTTGTGATGTGTCTCACACATCAGTCGATTCATCAAGTGCGAGAGAGTACAACTGAAAAATTCTTGCTTTGTCTGCAATTTGATGAAATATATTGCTTCCTATATCCTCAATTCTACGAGCAACAGTATTTGGCGCAAGACTGATGATTTTGAACAGATTTGCTTTTTCTGGGCATAACTCTTCCACTGCTTCCATTATACACTCTTTGATGAGATCTCCATCGGTGAATGGCTTTCCTCTTTTAGCCAACACATAAGCTAGTTTGTAACTGGCTCTGGTTAAAGCTTCATTTTCAGTTATCTTCTGCGTAAAAAAAGCTTGTTGGGAAAGCAACCTGCGTTGCATTGAATCAAATTTTTCCGAATGCTGTGTTCCTGTGAATTGGGAATAACTTGGTTCATGTTTGGTCTCATAGTGCCGACGTACATTGTATTCCTTCAAAACTGCAACAGTCTTGTTGCATATGACACACAAGGTTTTATCACCTGCTTGTACAAAGAAGTACTTTACACCCCATTCTTCATTGAACAGACGGCACTCGCTGTCCACTTTTCTTTTCTTTTTTCCTTCCATAACTGAATTGGTCTGAATTGCCGCCATCATTGTCATTGTTCTCGCTCATTTCAGACGGATGGAGCTTACGGATTGGATAAAGCAGCTGTCACTCAGTCAATGCAGAGCGGCAATTGGATAACAGATGTCTCAATTGCTGATTCGTTTAATGAACTGTCAGTCACAGGACGGCAGCTCTGATTGGACAATAGGCCGGTAAAGAGGGCAGGGATTCCCATGGGTCCATCAGACACTGTGCGGAGCGGCAGAAAATGTCCGGCCTGTGGCTTCCGTCCCCGCATCCGGATCCTGAGTCAGCGGCGGGGTTCTGGACGCGGGAGCGTTTTCAGCAGCAGGAATCCCGTCCCGCCCCACTGGCTGCGGGCCGGATGTGGCCCGCGGGCCGTAGTTTGGAGACCCCTGTTCTAGATGATAGTGATCGTGAGTTTGGAAGGTGCTGGCTAAGGAAATTTGGTAAGTTTCTGCAATGCATCTTGTAGATGGTACAGGCGACTGCCACTGTGCATCAGTGATGGGGGGAGTGAATGTTTGTGGGTTGGGTGCCAATAAAGCTGGCTGCTTTATACTGCATGGTGTTGGACTTCCTGAGTGTTGTTGGAGCTGCACCCATCCAGGCAAGTGCAGAGTATTCCATTATACTCCTGACTTGTGCCTGGTAGGCGGTGGACAGGCTTTGGGGGGGGAGTCCTTTCAATGGCCTTATGCCTCCCATTCCTGCAAGCTGCGATGGCCCAATGTTCTTTCTCACATCATCCCTTCCAAATTTGTTCTGCTCCAACCCACAATGCACAGTCTTCAGCGAATTTATCCGATGCTCAAGAACACTTGGACATTATGACCGAAATTTTACCAAAATTTGCCAGACTGTCAGGCTCTGACTGAAAACCAGCGTGTATCTCTCCAGATGCAGAGCCGGGTTATCAGACCAGATTTTCTGGCACTCAGTGTAAGTTTTAGGGCAAATCCTCCATGATTAAAGAAACCAGGGATAAGGAAAATGGCCGGCTGGCTGTCAGGCCACATGAATATGCAAGAGGCTGGGAATAACGAGAAGGTCGAGACAGGGATGATCTAATCAACAGGAAACAAAGGAGAAACCATGGCCAGCAGATGAGGAGTTAAATAGCCCAGCAGCAAGACAATGAGAACAGAGATTATTCCATCCACGGACAACATCAAGACTCAGCTCGCTGATGGGATTCCAATCAGGCTGACTCAGAGAACATTTAAAAGACATTAAAATATCAATTAAGGGCGGTCCCGACAGTTCCGGCCCTTTTGTTCCAGTCAATCAAAACTACCAATGATCAGAAACTGTTTTGTGTGAGAGAATCACTGGTTCAGGTTTTAAAAAGGGACAAGCAAGCTCTGGTCTCTCTCCACTCTCTTCTCCTGTTCCTGCCTGCCTCTCGTTCGTCTCCAGCACGCAGCCCGAAGCCCACTGAGCAATTTAAACTAGGATTGTGAGTATCCTCCGGTAATTCGCGAAGTTCCCGAGATCATCATAGTGGATGAGGCTTTGGAGAAAGATGGGGGGGGGGGCTTTTGCATGCACCTTTCATAGTTTAAGACACTGGTAAACTTGTGTAAAATAAGCATTCCCGTTGTGTCCGTTTTAGTATTCCTTCCATAGCTATAGTCTTATAGAGCATAAGGCATTGTGTGTTGTTTTCCTGGTGTTTGGTGATCTTGATCTTGATGTTTTAACAAATATAGATAGATCTTTGACTTCCATTGGAGTCCGTTTTGATCTTTTCAATTTCTCACCAACGATCTCTGACCAAGTCACAATATTAAATATCCCTTACCATAATTCCGGAGTCTAGAACTGAGGGTACCCTGGGCGCTTCGAAACCGCCCACTCAGGAAAGGCTGCCAGGTAGTGGATAGGCAGCAGTTTCCTTTTCTCTCTCTTGGGAGCGCGACTCTAGTGAAGTAGGCGCAAGGTGGCCGTTGTTCCATCGGCGAAAGAGAGAATCACCGGGCATTGGTGGGGTTTGGGTAACGGAGAACCAAACCTGAGATAAGCCCACGAGTGGAGTTAAAAAGAGGGAGCCCGCTACACTCAGTGCACAGAGAATCTGGGAGTGTGGTTTACACTGTCACTCTGGCAGGGCAGGGCCTGATAGAGCCAGCAAGAGCTGGGATTAAACTCTGCCACCCTCCCAGACATGCAGGGCCCCCCAAATGAATCGGGAGAATAGCCCCCTCCCCACCATGGAAGTATCAGGGACTCTCTTGCCCCTAACCCCAAACCAACCACACATGGATTGGGGGGTGCTCTCCCCTCTCTCCCTCCCCAACCAGTGCAGCATGATCGCAGACACTCTTCCCCCTCACTGCCATTACCATTCACCCCCTCACAACATTGTTTAGCCCTCCCCTATTTCTCAGGCATCGCCCCCCCCCCGCCAGATCCTGTCTCGGATATCTCCCCCCTTCACCAACATCGCCACTGCCCTTTCACAGGCATCACCCCCCCCTACCTTCACATGCATTGCCCCTCTCCCACCTTCTCAGCCATCGTCACTCCCCTCCTCAGGCATCACACCACCTTTCAAGGCATCGTCCAACTCCCCCCATCCTTCTTGGGCATAGACCCCCTTACTCAGGCATCATCCCCCCACCCCTTAATAGGCATGGCCCCTTCCCCTGCCCCATAAACAGGCATAACCACGCCCCTTCTTAGGCATCACCACCCCTTTCACGGGCACTGCCCCTGACCCCACATTACATAAGGGAAACCCTCCCAATAGGGTTCCCCAGAGGGCTCACCCATGGCACTGCCCCCGGCACAGGTTGGCACTGCCAGGTTGCCAACCTGTGCCAGGGGGCAGTGGCAACCTGTGTTGCGGCAGTGTCAGGGCACTGCCTGGATGTGTCCCTCCCTCCCCCCCCCCCCCCCCTCCACCACCCCCTCCGCAGGGCTACATTTACCCTGGCACTTGGTGGGTTCCCCTCGCCTATACAGCTGTAGTAAACCTTGCCGGTGTGACATGTATGAATATTTATGAATCAGGCGGCTGGGAAGCCCTTCAATAAAATGCTAATCTATTAAAATGTATTGAAATTGACCTCATTACGACATGGATGAGGGGTGGGGGATTCGGGAAATGAGACCCCGCCGGTGAGAATCGCGTTTCCCCACTCTCGCGGTATTTTGCGCTCATGTCACTGTTTACGCTCGCAGAGAACGGAGGCACAGAATTCCTCCCAGAATTTCTACCAAGTTTCATAGACATTGTTAAAATTTAATCCTCACCAACCTCACATTCGACTGTTTCAAAATCAAAATGCAGCAGAAGCTGGAAATTAGAAATAGAAGCAGAAAACGCTGGAAAAGTAACTCAGCAGGTCTGGCAGCACCTGTGGAACAGTTAACATTTCAAGTTCAATATGACTCTTCTTCAGAACGGAGCACTTTCAAGTCCCTCCCTGAAAACCCTTCCCATCAGGCTCAGGTTGGACTGCCCTCCCCCAGCTGTGAACCATTTTGGGATATTTTGCTGCATTCCGGGCACTATATAAATTTAATTTGGTATTGAGTCCTAGCAGTGAGTCAAATCGAATTGGAATGATTTTTTTTCCTCATTGTGTGAATAAATTGAAAAGCAGCAGCTGCCCCTACTCCATCCAAATTGCATTCATATTCTCCGCATCTCCAACCACTGATCCTGTGACTCTCTGAAATGAAAGTACATACACATCGTTTTAACCCTTAACTTTTCAACACCCTCACCACAACCGCAGCAGAGATAAGTGATCCATTGTAATCACACAATGGTTCTCTGTTCTAAGTGATTCCTGCTGAAACATACAAGGGCGGCATGGCGGCACGGTGGTTAGCACTGCTGCCTCACAGTGCCAGGGACCCCGGGTTCGATTCCTGACTTGGGTCACCGTCTGTGCGGAGTCTGCGCATTCTCCCCGTGTCTGCGTGGGTTTCCTCAGGGTGCTCCGGTTTCCTCCCACAGTCTGAAAGTCGTGCTGGTTTGGTGCATTGGCCATGCTAAATTCTCCCTCAGTGTACCAGAACAGGCGCCGGCATGTGGCGATTCGGGGATCTTCACAGTAACTACATTGCAGTGTTAATGTAAGCCTACTTGTGACACTAATAATAAAACTTAAACTTAAAAGCAAACATCTTTATAGACCATACTAAAAATATAATCAATGATAAACAAAAGAAATGGACAAGACGAGCAGGTAAAATTCAATGGACTCGCCCAGTCTCTTTCTATAATATCAATGGGCAATCTCATAAACCTCAAAAATCTTTTTGAAGTTTATTTATTAGTCACAAGTAAGGCTTACATTAACACTGCAATGAAGTTACTGTGAAATTCCCCTAGTCGCCACACCATGGTGCCTGTTCGGGTCAATGCACCTGACCAGAACATCTTTCAGATTGTGGGAGGAAACCGGAGCACCCGAAGGAAACCCACGCAGACATGGGGAGAATGTGCAAACTCTACACAGTGAGCCAAGCCCGGAATCAAACCTGTGTCCCTGGCACTGTGAGGCAGCAGTGCTAACCACTGTGCCACCGTGCCGCGTATCTTAGCAAGGTTTCAGCAATATTACTCCGCAGCTGCTTACTTAGTAACATCAATATTGATTTTTCAGCCCATCGAGCATCAGATCATTGGACAGAATGTTAGACAGGCACTGCTGGAAAGGAGAAATAATCTGAAATCACAACAGGATTCTGAACAGGAGGGACAAGCTGAACTCCTATTTCCCAGTAAAAAATATCATTTGGATTTTTACAGTTCCTACTTGATTTTTCTTGAATGATTTTCAACCTGTGAACTAGGTCTTCTCACTCTAATATTTAGGCGATTAACAAGATTTTCTGTGCACCGGTGTTACGGGACATAAAAGACTTTAAGGGTTAAGAGTGAGACGTGACTTCTAATTGTGTCAGGAGACATAATTGTGTGAGGGGAAAGACCAGTAGTCAGGCGTGACAATTCAATCTCATAATCAGGAAAAGATACCAAAAGGAAGAATGATGTGGGAGTAATGTAGTCACAGGAACAGAATATCATGTAAAAGCTGAGCCTGGGCAGTGGTTGGAATAAAGGAGGACTGGTACCGTGAGCAGTTGGGAGGATGAGTATGCAACTTTTGTAAACATATAAATGTAACTCACAAACTCATGTACCTTGAGAAGTACCTTGAGAGCAGTCTTGAGTGCTTTTCCCCTGCTTGCAAGCTTGAATAAACCACCTTGTTCGAGAAATCGTCCTGCATCGAGTGCATTGTCTTCTTGCCAGTAAAACGATCCTTCAGCCGGCAAATATATTTTGGCGAAAGTATGCCTGCCATCCCTCCTTGCCTTTCTGTGATATTATCATTGATTCATTGAAACAGGCCTTCTTCTTGCCAAGAAATACAGTATTATATTTTAGGCTGTAAACTCTCATTGGCAAAATCTCCCATTTTGAGACTAAGTGCTGTGATGGGGCAGGTAATCTGGAATGTTTCCCGCTGGGGCAGCCAGTGGAAAAACACACCAAGTTTTCCAGCCCCAACCTCATTAATTATGTACTCGGTGTTTTACGCCGCATTCAGTGGCAGGGCAGGCCTGGATGGCGGGTGGTCCACCATTGTGTCTGGGTTCCATATTGAAAAGGTGCCCAACATCACTGACCCATCATTGAAGAAAGAAGGAGGATCTCCTGAAAATGAACCATAGAATCCCTGCAGTGCAGAAGGAGGCCATTTGGCCCATCGAGTCTGCACTGACCACAATCCTACCCAAGCCCTCCCTATCCCTGTAACCCCACATATTTACCCTCCGAATCCCCCTGACACTAAGGGGCAATTTATCATGGCCAATCAACCTAACCCACACATCTTTGGAGTGTGGGAAGAAATTGGAGCATTCGAAGGAAACCTACGCAGACACAGGGAGAATGTGCAAACTCCACACAGACAGTGACCCGAGGCCGGAATTGAACCCGGGTCCCTGGTACTGTGAGGCAGCAGTGCTAACCACTGTGCCACCGTGCCGCCCCAGATATCTGAGAGCACTCTGAGACTGGAAGATGGACCTCCTGAGAATGAAGATAGATTTCCAGGAATATTCTGAAAGTTGGAAGATGGACCCCCTCCTGGACACCGAATCTGGAATGTCCACCTGCAGATGCTACCCTGACCCACTGCTGTGGTGTTTCAGGGTTCAGGGTTGTGGGTCATCTCCCCGGGCAGTCCTAGGCATTGTTCAGGTGAGTCCTGACATCTGCATGCCATGTTGCCCCATATGTGTTTCATCGGTATCGCGGAGAATCTGCCGTGGAGATTGGGCCTTCATCTACATCCTATTAACGGAATGGAAGCAAGATTCACACTGACCTCTGGTCATCAAACTTACTATGGTGGGCCCCAGCAGAGAATCCTGTGGTAAATCCATACTGGCATGAAACCAATTTCTGGTCATCCCGCCATATTCTCCCCCCGCCACGCCCACCATTGAACCACCTAAAGGACCAGAATTTGTTGTTAAAATAACAAATATCAAACAAAACATCAAACTAATGGCATATATATAAACCGCAACTTCATAATGTTCAAGTCCTAAGTGTGCGCTCCAATTCTGATCAAACAACAACTGTGCCAATACTGTCTGTGCCTAGAAAAAAGATGAATGCTTCTGTTTCTGGCATTTGCAATATATCTTGTGTATTAATGTAACTAGTCTCAACAACAAGTTGTATTTATGTATCATCAGATACGACCTTAATATCTCCCTTTGAGTCTCTGGCCTGCTCCAATTCAGACACCTTGCACGCTTTTCATTTTACTCACTCCACAATGAGGAAGGTGTCAGGATCCAATATGGAGACCCTTCAGACACAAGAAGGGTCTCTTCCTGCTGCTGCTGGTTTTTTTACCAATGGCAGTAGTTGACCATTCCGCAAGACAAGGCTACGGGGGAAGCAGAGATGCTGTCCCGTTCAGGAACTTTGTGCCATAGGAGGTACCCCCACAGTACCCTCTCCCTGAGTGTTCCCCACCCTCCCAAACCCAGGTCTCCACACCTCTTGCAGACACCTGTCAGCTCAGCCCCACTGAAACCCAGGCTTACCTCGGTATTGGGCTCCATGACTCCTCCTCATTGGAAACTGCCTGTCATCCCCACCACTGCTCTTTGCTTCTGATGGTGCTGCTGGGAATAAAGATCCAACAGCCATTGGACTGTCTGGCAGCTCTCAGAGGTGGGCCGTCTCCTCTGATGGGATCAGAAGTCTCACCCTGAGCTGACTAACTGGGCAACAACCATTACATTTCTGCCAAGTGCTCTGAGCAAGCAGAGACAGACTCACAACGACCTTTCACCACCTCCAGGCAAAATTCTGGTCAGTGAAGAAGCTCTTTGAGGGAGGCTGCTAAGAGAAACGGAGCTACAACCCACATAGACAAATAAGTTGTCTAGATGAGGGCGACAATTATCCTTACAAGAGATAATCGAAGGCGTTTCCATGACCTGGAGTCAGGTAGGGATGAATACGCCTTGAGCATTTATTGCCTAGTAATTGGCAAAACCAAATGAGTAAAAGTAATTAAATGATTGAATTACATGAGATATCCACTCATCCCTAAAATAAGATATAAAATAGAGCAATTGAGAAGGGAGGCCAGGCTCCCCGAGGAATGCTAGCTTTGGCTAAACACTTGAGCAATGATAGAAGACTACTGCAGACTATAAAGATCAAACTTCCACCCTGGGAGTGGTAAAGCATTTTCACACTGCCACAGACCATCTTAACCTGAACTTGAACTGTTGCTTCTCAGCAAACTGTTTGTAACTCCTCGACTCTTCTGACTCTGCCACCCTTGATCAGATTGTACACTGGCCAGGAGGACATTGCAATAGGCCCTGCTGTTTCATATTCAAAGTAATTGCACATTAAGTAAGCTTTTTAACCTGCCCGCCTCCATGTTCACCTCGGGCCTGCTTCTGGGGCAGTGGCTCAGGCTCCAGCCCATCTCCGCCTGTGTGTGGGCAGACACTACTGTGGAGGAGCCAGATCGTGACATTGAGAAATGGCTGCCATTCCCACCACAGAGATTAAATTACGCGCTACCTCTATCGCAGTGTTTTGTGCTTGCCTTGCGCGATAATGTGAATTTAATTTCGCTGCCGAATATTATGGTACAAGCGCTGTACCTAAAAAGTATTTTATTCTCTATGGAGATGAATAGTTCATTCAGAGCTGAGGACCACCTTCCATTCAAGAGCAGCCTGGGTGGAGGGGACAGAGAAATGGTCTCCGTTGTGGGACAGATTTTCCTAGCCTTCACTTTGCTCTAACATTAGGTAGCCATCACGCATTCCAAAGCGGGCTGCACCTTGTCCAGGCCACACTGTGGCTGATAATGTGGAATGGACCCTGTGGCCTAGTCACATTCTTGACACAGCAGCCCCTTTCCCCAAAGGGGCAAATGGAAGAGGGAAAATGGGCAAAATTGCAAGCCTGAATCCTGCAGCAGCAGATGGCACTGTTGGCCTCAGGGCCTTCGAACTGAGAATGTCCCCAAAGTCATAATGGTTACCTGGCTGCTGTAAAAAATAAAGATTTGCAGCTACCTTGGGGGGTCTGCTTCAGCCAAGTCCCTCATCTGATTTTTCCTGGGAGATCATTGTCTCTGAACATAAGAACATAAGACCTAGGAGCAGGAGTAGGTAATTCAGCCCCTCGAGCCTGCTCCGCCATTCAATATGATCATGGCTGAACTCATCTCAGCCTCAACTCCACTTTCCTGCCTGTTCACCATAGCCCTTCAACCCATTGCTAATTAAAAATCTGTCTATCTCTTCCTTAAATTCACTCAAAAGTCACCACACTCTGGGCTAGTGAATTCCACAGATTCATGATCTTTGAGAGAAGTAATTTTTCTTCATTTCTGTTATAAACCTAACTCCCTTACTCTAAAACTATGACCTCCTATTCTAGATTGCCCCACAAGAGGAAGCATCTACTCTATGTCTACTTTGTCAATACCTTTTTATCATCTTGTATACCTCAAATCGATATCCCCTCATTCTTCTAAACTCTAGACAGTATAGGCCCAAACTGCTCAATCTCTCTTCATAAGATAAACCCCTCATCTCTAAAATCAATCTAGTGAACCTCCTCTGAACTGCCTCTAATACCACTACATTCTTCCTCAAATAAGGCAACCAAAACTGTGCACAATACTCCTGGTGCGGCCTCACCAATGCCTTGTATAATTGCAGCAACACTTCCTGACCTTTATATTCTATTCCTTGAGCTAGAAATGCCAAAATTCCATTTGCTTTCCTTATTACCTGCTGTACATGCAAACCCGTTTTCTGCAACCCATGCATGAGAACACCCAGATCTCTCTGCACTGAAGCACCCCAAAGTAGCTTTTCCATTTTTCCAACCAAAATGGATAACCTCACACTTGTCCACGTTAAACTCCACCTGCTACATTACGGCCCACTCAACTAACCTACCTACATCCATTGTAAATTTCTCACGTCTTCATTGCAACTTATTATCTCATCTATTTTAGTGTCATCTGCAAATTTGGCTATAATACCTTCTATCCCTGCATCCAAGTCACTAATATAGATTGTAAATAGCTGAGACCCAAGGACTGAACTCTGTGGCACCCCACTAGTTACATCTTGCCAATCAGAAAAAGACCCATTTATCCCAAATCTCCGCCTTCTGTCAGTAAGCCAATCCTGTACCCAAGATAATAAATTCCCCTAACCCCATGTGATCTTACCTTATGCATTAGCCTTCTGTGTGGCACATTATCCAATGCCTTCCTGCCGTCCAGAAATACTACATCTACAAGATCCCCATCACCACTTGGCATGTTACATCTTGGAAGAGCTCTAGCAAATTTTTCAAACAGAATTTACCTTTCATAAAATCATGCTGTCTCTAATGTATTGAGTTTTACTTTCCAAAATGTCCTGTTATTACTTCCTTAGTAATGGATTCTAATAATTTCCCAACAAGAGATGTTAAACTAACTGGTCTATAGTTTCCTATTTTCTACCTCCTTCCCTTTTTGAATAAGCATGAGCATTTTTCCAATCCACTGGAATCCTTCCCACATCCAGGGAATTTTGGAATATTATAACCAATGGATCTACTATCTCACTGCCACTTCCTTTCATACCCTAGGATGTAGGCCATCAGGCCCTGGGGATTTGTCTAACTTTAATCCCGATAGTTTATTGAGTACTTTTTTCCTATTGATAATGATTGCTCTAAATTCCTCCTTTTCCATTTTCTCTGCATTTTCTGTTACTATTGGGATGCTACTAGTGTCCACCACCTTGAAAACTAAAGCAAAATATTGATTTAGTGTCTCAGCCATTTCTGTGTTACCCATTATTAACTCCGGTCCCATCCTCCAAGGGACCAACATTCACTTTTGCTACTCTCTTCTCTTTTATATACTTATAGAAGATTTTGCTATCCTGTTTTATATTTTGTGCTAGTTTTCTTTCATAATTTACGTTTACTCTTTTTATTATTTTTTTAGTAACCCTTTGTTGATCTTTAAATGCTTCCCAATTTTCTAGCCTGCCACTGGCCTTTGCAATATAATATGCCTTAGTTTTTGTCTTTACGTTGTCTTTAACTTCCTTGCTTAGCCTTGGATGTTTCTTCCCCTTTTACAATCGTTCTTCCTCTCTGGAATATATTTTAGTCGGAAAGAATTGAATATCTCCTTAAACAATTGCCAATGCTCATCAACTCTCCTACCTTTTAACCTTCCTGCCCAGTCCACTAGGGCCAAGTCTGTCCTCACGCCCACATAATTACTTTTGTTTAACTCCAAAATGCAAGTGTGGGACTCCAGTTTCTCACCCTCAAACCAAATTTTGAATTTTATCATACTATGATCACTCTTCCCAAAAGGATCCTTAACTATGGGGTATAGCTCAGTGGTAGAGCATTTGACTGCAGATCAAGAGGTCCCTGGTTCAAATCCAGGTGCCCCCTTAATGGGGCGGCACGGTAGCACAGTGGTTAGCACTGCTGCTTCACAGCTCCAGGGTCCCGGGTTCGATTCCCGGCTTGGGTCACTGTCTGTGTGGAGTTTGCATATTCTCCTCGTGTCTGCGTGGGTTTCCTCCGGGTGCTCTGGTTTCCTCCCACAGTCCAAAGATGTGCGGGTTAGGTTGATTGGCCATGTTAAAAATTGCCCCTTAGAGTCCTGAGATGCGTAGGTTAGAGAGATTAGCGGGTAAATATGTAGGGATATGGGGGTAGGGCCTGGGTGGGATTGTGGTCGGTGCAGACTCGATGGGCCGAATGGCCTCCTTCTGCACTGTAGGGTTTCTATGATGATTTCTATTCTATGATTATGAGGTCATGAATTAATCCCTGCTTATTACACGATACCAAATCTAGAATAGCTTGCTCTCTGGTTGGTTCCACAACATGTTGCTCCAATACATTCAATACATTCAATGAGCTCTCCCTCGAGGCTACCCTTGCCAATTTGAAAAAACCAGTCTATGTGCATATTAAAATCACCCATGATTATTGCCTTTCTTGCCTTTCTTACAAGCCTCCAGTATTTCTTGGTTTATACTGTGCCCGACTATGGAACTACTGCTTGTGGACCTATAGATTACTCCTACCTAGGACTTCTTCACTATTTCTTACTTCTACCCAGACTGATTCCACATCTAGATCTTTAGTGCTTATATCATTTCTCACTACAGCTCTAAGCTATGCCTTCACTAGCAAAGCTAGACCACCCCCTTTTCCTTTCTGTCTATTCTTCTGAAATACTGAGTACCCTTCAATTCCCAGACCTGGCCTCCTTGTAACCATGACCCTGATTTTACCAGTACGCCCACCTCGATTTCATAGAGGGGGAGGCTCAGAGAATGGCATTTCCCCGTTGGCCTTGGGCGCGATCTTACGAGCCTCGGGTGGGCTTGCCGGCAAAATTCCAGCCCATGTCTCAGTAATCGCCACCAAATCATACCCCTTTGTCTCTATTTGCGGTGTTAACTCATTAATTTTGTTCCGAATGATTCATGCATTCAGACACAAAACCTTTAAATTTGTTATGTTATCAAATTTCTATACTCTTGCATACTTCCTCGTTGCAAAAAGGTGTTCACATGTTCTGTTCTTTTTATTTACATATCCTGAAGTGGTCTCCCTTCTTCCTCAGCTCTGGCTTTTTGTCTTTACTTCATCAAAGGGTCCGGTTGTGAGGTCAAACCCCACAGAAAGAATGGACGGATGATGCAAACCATCACACTGTCAAGGTCAACCTGACATCTGATGAACAAATTGCGATAGTGTCATATGTGAAGCTCTCTTATGCAACCTGCTCTTCTGAAATGAAGCAATGTCTTAGTCTAAGCTTTACGACTTAATTACACCCTCTCATCTCTCTGATTTCAGGAACCTAACATAGACTAACATTGTCATGAATATTTGAATATAATAAAGGAATGAAATGTTTTTATACCTGTCTCTTCAGATGTCGAGCCTCAAGAATATGGCTAATGTTTTAGAAAAATAGCGGTGCTGATTGATGACACATGGAGGACAGAAGCTTCACTGTCGACAGACTCTCTTGATTTGTAATGTGCTTTCAACTGCTTGTGAAACATTACATTGATCTATGTTTGTAACCCATTCTGTGCCTCCCAGCGTAAGTAAAGAGTGCCTCGCGATCATTTATCTTTGACAAAGGCACAAAAATCAGGCCTATGAGCGATGTGACTGGAAAGGAGGTGTTGGAAAACACATGAACTTGCCAGCTGCTGGATAATGACATTGAAAATAATGATACCGTCCCTGACAGAGTCAGTTAATTAACTTTGGAATAAGTTGATCTTATGCTTCATTCGAAACTGTTTGAAAATAATCTCACCTTCTCTCTGAAGGTTATTAACTCCGAGCTCGAAATTTCTTGCTTAGTATCATTGAGTAGGAGGCCTTGTGGCACAGTTGTTAGTGCTCCTGCCTTTGAGCCAGAAGCACTGGATTCAAGATGCACCCCAGGACCTGATGGCCAAGGAAGTGTATTCATACATGTGTCAAAGAATATCCTTGAGAACAATTGTGATTCCTTCCACCACACGACAATGACAGGTGGTAAGAGTGGAAGAGATTCCTGGTTACCCATGTGATGGAAAGAAATTGGAGCGTCTATCATCGCTATCCAAATCTCCAGGTGAACTTCATATGTTTTTCCAGTGACAGGATGGGCACGGTGGCACAGTGGTTAGCACTGCTGCCTCACAGCACCAGGGACCCAGGTTCGATTCCCGACTTGAGTCACTGTCTGTGTGGAGTTTGCACATTCTCCTCGTGTCTGCATGGGTTTGCTCCGAGTCCTCCGGTTTCCTCCCACAGTCCAAAGATGTGCGGGTTACATTGATTGGCCATACTAAATTGCCCCTTAATGTCAGGGGGGACTAACTAGGGTAAATACATAGAATTATGGGGCTAGGGACTGGGTGGGATTGTGGTCAGTGCAGACTCGATGGGCTGAATGGCCTCCTTTTGTACTGTATGATTCTATGATTCTATGACATTGCTCACAGGTCTGATTTCTGTGCTTTAGTGAAAGATAAATGATTGCGAGTGTATGGTGTCACAGAAACTCATACTCCTTGGGGTTGGTGGTTGGACAGCCATCCGGCTCAAGTGGATCAAGGACTTGGCTCCTTGCCCCCACCTGTGGTGGAGGTAGTTGGGCTGTGGGTCAGACCGTCTTCGTTCAAAGAGAACTGAAGCAGGAAATGCAATGCTGAAGGTGGGGCTACTTAGTTCAAGTGCTGCTATTGTGGGATGCCTTGTCTCACCAGCTGCCTCCTGTGCAGTCCGCGTGCTACTCTGTGAGGAGCTTAAAAATAGGGAGGTTTTGTTGCAATTGTACAGGGTGTTGGTGAGGCCTCACCTGGAATACTGCTTACAATTTTGGTCCTCTTACTTTAAAAAGGATATAGTGACGTTGGAGGCAGTCCATATGAGATTCACCAGGTTAATTCCTGAGATGAGAGGGTTGTCCTATCTGGAAAGACTAAGTTGCATTAGAATGTATTCCTTGTAGAGTAGAAGAGTGAGGAGTGACCTAATCCAAACATATAAGATCCTGAGGAGGTTTGACAGGGTAGATGATGAGATGTTTTCAGTTAGAACATAGAACATAGAAAAGCTACAGCACAAACAGGCCCTTCGGCCCACAAGTTGCGCCGAACAATTTCCTTACCTTCTAGGCTCATCTATAACCCTTTATCTTACTAACCTCCATGAACCTATCCAAAAGTCTCTCAAAAGACTCAATCGAATCCGCTTCCACCACCACTATCGGCAGCCGATTCCATGCACCCACCACCCTCTGAGTGAAAAACTTACCCCTAACATCTCCTCTACACCTACTCCCCAGAACCCTAAACCTGGGGCCTCTCGTGACAACCATTTCAGCCCTGGGTAAAAGCCTCTGAGAATCCACTCTATCAATACCTCTCAACATCTTATACACCTCTATCAGGTCACCTCTCATCCTTCGCCTCTCCAAGGAGAATAGACCTAGCTCTCTCAACCTATCTTCATAAGGCATACCACTTAATCCCGGCAACATCCTCGTAAATCTCCTTTTTGGAGTTGCGGGAAAGTTTTGAACAAGGGAATATAGCTATAAGATAAAAGACCAGTTATTTAAAACTAAGTTGCATAGAAATTTCTTCTTGCAGAGGGTGGCGAATCTCTGGAATTCTCTGCCCAAAAGAATACTGGAGGCTGAATCATTAGAAATAATTAAAGTGGAGGTTGATAAATATTCGATAGATCCAGGAATAGAGGGCTATGAGGAAATGGCACAGAAAGGGAGCTGAGGCCAACATTGATCAGCCATAGTCGTTTTGAATGGGGGGGGCAGGCTTGAAGGGCCTGGTGGCCCACTCCTGCTTCGATTTCTTGTGTTCTTGAGAGAGGCCAACATAGGGGCCACCCCAGCATGTGCTAGAATGCCTTGTTAGATTCCAGGCATTACACAGCCTAACCAACTGATGTGGCACCCAGATCCTTAACTCAGGATTAGTCCTGCCACCTAATTCATTGATTGTTCTGCAAACAACTAGTGTTCTGCATTATCTAAAGGGTCAGCACCAAAATTACAACTAAGGAGCTTTTCCAAGATCTTGCACCTGGAGGCACTCTGGAGTACGTTTGGACGTGTCATGGTGAGTTCCTAGATCAGACAGGAAGTGTTGCTTCTTCCTCTTGGAGGTGCAGTCTGGGGAGAGTGGGGAGGGGAATGTGTGCAGAGGATCAGGCAGCCCATCCACACAAGGGCTAAAACAGATATAGGGGCAGCAGCTTCAGCGACTCTGGGTCTGCAGGATGTCAGAGATGGAGCAGATGTTGTGGTAAGGGGTCATGAGTCCTTTGCAGCTGAATTCCTCTGTGATCTCACCCTCCAATAAGCTGACAAATGAACCATCCTTTCCTCAAGGCTGGCTGCAGCCCACACATGTCAGCATTACACATCACATGCTGACCCTATCTCTATGTTTGCCTCCAGTGTATGTACGGTGTGAGCATTTCAGCTGGTGGCTGCAAGAATCAGTGCAAGTAACAGGGCCTCTTCATCAGTGATGTGCTGTTGCCCTCTCTCTTCCTCCTCCTCAGACTATTGTGGCAGGGCAGGTGGCAATTGTTGGGTATCTAAAAGCAGGAAAACAGAAGGGGAAGATGGGTGTGAGGAAGGGTGTTGGGGTGAAAAGCAGGAAGTCCATGATCAGGCCATCCGCAGGTTGCTCACCCTACCAGATAGCAGGATGAAGGTTTGCTGGAAGTTAAGGTCATAAGGCAAGAACATTGCGTCATCCGCAATGTCCTCAGCAATGTCAAATACTGTGAGCCCCATCGCAAATGGCGCTATGATTTTGAGAGCCATCTCCTCCATTGGGCTCAGTAGATGCAGGTCTCCTCGCCCTTTCCTGCTCCACTCTGCCACCTTGTTCAACAATAAAGCAGGCAGCAGACTGTCAGTGACTGTATCGTAACTGGATTCACTTCTGTGCCACTGAAAAGTAGGCCTTTCCAGTCTTTCCATATCTGTCTCCATTTAATAATGGCAATGTCCATTCAAACCTTGTTCTCACTGAATTGAGCAGTGTGCAACAGATCCACAGTGTGAAAGTAGTGTTAGTGATACTGAAAACTAGTTGAAAACAATGACCTGAAATGTTGACCTCCTACCTTTCTGCCTTCACGGATGTTGCCTAACCACCATTCTTCAGCCTTTATTTTGGTTTCAGCATCTGCAGTATTTTGTGTTTTTTTGTTCCAAAATGTTGTTATGGTGCTGATCCTATCCAAATGGTAAAATGCTACTCGCACTCAAATTTCCTGGGTCAACACGTTTGCATAATTCATCATGGAGCTGGGTATAGGAAGAATCAAACATAAAAGGTAGGAGGTCATGTGGCGTAGTGGGTCATGTCCCTGCCTCTGAACCAGACGCTCCGGGTTCGAGTCTCACCCCAGGACTAGATGGCCAAGGAAGGTGCGTTCATAATGTGGTCAAACAAGATGGGTATTAAACTGCAAATCCTTCCAACTCTGACAAGAAATCTCTCCCTCTCTTACTGTCAGCCACGCTTGATGTGGTGTGGTGCCCCTCAATCTATAGGCCTCTGGCAACAGACTAGCGACCAGTTCCAGGAATGACTAGCTATGGAAACAGACAAAATTCTGTCACAGTGCACCATTTGGTGCGGGAAGAGAATTGGAATGGAAATGCAAAAGGTGCGAGAGGAGAATTGTGCTTAAGTAAAATTTAAAATGATAGAGATAATAAAAAGCAAGTACCACAATGAGGAATGAAAGGCTAAGACGGCAGCGAAACTCTTTTCCGAGGCTGAGGGAGCCAAGATGTGAAGCAGTAACAGACCAAAGTAAATGCAGAGAAAGCTCATCTGCAGCTTTGAGGGAGGAAGCTGGTCTTTGTTTGAAATGTAAAACTGGATATCTGGGTCGGGAGAGGATGGATAAACATCTTATCTCCTCTGTGCAATCATTAGTCCAAGTGTCAGTGATATATTCTGATACTTGTTCATTTCATGAGGGAGATAAACAGCTCAGCAATGAGAAGCAGGCCAGCATTTCTGTAAGAAGTTTTGCTATTGCGCCAGTCCCGAGATTACATATTGATAACTGGTATCCTTATCACAGAGACCTCTGCACATCACCTGACAGTTTCCACAAAGGCACTAACCCACAATGACTTTGTTTACAAACATGGTTAGAGGGCATCATGGCAGTTGTGACTAATTACTGGCTGTTAATCACCCAGTAAGAAGTCTCTCTTAAGACTCGCATTCCAACCATTATTTTGTAAATTGAGTTTGTGTTTTTATATGCCCTGTTTGTGAACAGAAATCCCACTCACCTGACGAAGGAGCAGCGCTCCGAAAGCTAGTGGCGTTTGCTACCAAATAAACCTGTTGGACTTTAACCTGGTGTTGTGAGACTTCTTACTGTGTTTACCCCAGTCCAACGCCCGCATCTCCACATCATGTTAATCACCCGACATAGCCCCTAACAGATCACAGTTTGTGACTGGAGTGTTTCTGAAGAATATCCCAATGTAATAGTTAATCAGGTCTTCAGACTGCAGATATCCGTGCCATGGTGCCTGCTGCCATAATTGGCACATTGGCATTTCAGGCCTCACTATATAGTAAGCATCTGTCAAAGTGATGTCTGGATGCACAGTTACCAGCAGATGGGCACAGATCACCTCCAAGCTGCCTATCATACTTTTGGGTTTATTTCCCAGCACCACATACTAGGATCTTGCACTGAAAACCCACTCTAGTTGTGAGAAAAGTTAAAATAAACTAAGTGGCCAAACGTTTCATAAGAATCCGAGTGCAACAAGAAATACAAGCTCTGCTTGTATTAATTATTTAATTATTTATGCTACCCAATGCCTGGCAAAACCCCAGGTCTCCAGTTATAATGCTACCTGTAGATGTAGCAAATGAGAACTGGCCTCAAAGACACCCAGTGCCTGATTGAGGGACTGAACATTGGGAAGTGGTGGGACGTGTTGGGGGGGGAGGGGTGGCAGGCGGGGGGGGGGGGGGGGGGGGGAGGCAGTGGGAGGGTGGCGGTGGGGGGCATTGAGACCCAGCCCCCTGCCCTTGCTTCTGAACCTCATGCGCCCCTCTCACTTTGACCCACACCCTGTGAAACTACCCCCAACCTCACCATATCGCTTACCTTTGTCCTGGGTCGCTCTACAATCCTTTGAATCTGGGGCACCGGGAGGGGGGGGATTCTTCTGGCAGCACAGCAATGGCCTCCTCAGTGGCGCTACTGAATGCAACAGCTACCAGCCTCTGATTGGCTGGTAGCTCTCGTTAGGTGAGACTTGCAGCCCTGGGGATCTGATTCCACGGGCAGGTCAACCACTGGCCTTGCCACTGCCTGATTGGCGTGTCGTTTGGTAGGACATCTGAAAAAGAGACAGCGTGGGTCTCTCACCAGCTGTCCAGCTGACAAGTGAGCCCCCGACACCTGAACAGGGTTCCACCCAACAAAAAAAATCAATAGTGTTCAAAGTACTGAGTGCCAGTGCAGCGATATTTTATTTGGCATTAAATTACTTCAGTCCACAATTATGCCATTTACGTGCATTAAGTGCAAGGGTTATCATGTTTTGAAATAATAAGATGCTATTCTAAATTATAGCCTAAAACATTAATTCTATTCCACTGGATATTTTGCTGTTATAATTATTTCCATTGGCATGTTTGCCTGATTGCAGGGGCTTCTCTCATCAAACATTATAATATGGCATAAACGTGCACTGTGCACCAAGGAAAGCTGCCATTTTTTCCTTCCCGAAGCATAATTATATGCACTTTTTCTGTTGACTTATAACCATCTTGAAACAAAGAGCCGTCATTACATGCTCCAGACTCGGAGGTGACCCACAGTGCCATGGCAACAATGAGTAATCACCATCTGGTGTTGAATGATTTGCCTCTGAGCAGCTGCAAAGTTGTTTGTTTTCAGAGCAGAGGTTTTTTTATTCAAAGTCTCAGTTGGTGGTTCAAGGATGTTCTCAACAGAGCACCTTGACAAAAGTCCAGTTATAATAACTTTTGTTTCCCTGCTATAAATAGTGTGAAAAAAGGTAAGGTAAAGTCATCATAGTCCCAGATGACCATGGGCTGCTCTTCCCTTTGAGGGGGAGAGCTGACTGGTGGTGATTTAACCTGAGGATCACCATCTCAGGGACAAGTTTGAAAAGGCGAGCCTTCATGAATAACCTCAGCCGGTACAGGAATTGAACCCACGCTGTTGGCATCGCATCATGAAACAGTTGCCCAACCAACCAATTTATCCCTTCAAACCTAATATAGAATTTGAGTAGAAAGATACGCAGAAAACAACAAAACAATACAAGGCAAGGGAGTTACCCAGTTTATTATGAGTTTATGTAAAGAGCAAGAGGGTATCCAGGGAAAGGGTTGGTCCACTCAAGGATAGTGGAGGGAATCTATGCTTGGAACCAGAGAAAATGGGTGAGGTACTAAATGAATACTTTGCCTCAACATTCACCAAAGAGAGGGACTTGATGGATGAAAGGCCTAGGGTGGGGTGTGTAGGTATTCTGGATCATTTTGATATCAAAAAGGAGGAGGTGTTGGGCGTCTTAAAAAACATTAAAGTAGATAAGTCCTCAGGCCGGATGGGATCTACCCCAGAATACTGAGGGAGGCAAGGGCGGAAATTGCTGGGGCCTTGACAGAAATCTTTGTATCCTCATTGGCTACAGGTGAAGTTCCAGAGGACTGGAGGATAGCCAATGTTGTTCCATTGTTTAAGAAGGACAGCAGGGATAATACAGGAAATTATAGGCCAGTGAGCCTTACGTCATTGATAGAAAAATTATTGGAAAAGATTCTTAGGAACTGGATTTACTCACATTTGGAAACAAATGGACTTGTTAGTGATAGACAGCATGGTTTTGTGAAGGGGAGGTCATGCCTCACTAAATTGATCGAGTCTTTCAAGGAAGTGACGAAGATGATAGATGAAGGAAAGGCAGTGGATGTTGTATACATGGGCTTCAGTAAAGCTTTTGACAAGGTACCTCATGGTAGACTGGTACGAAAGATGAAGTCACACAGGATCAGAGGGGAGCTGGCAAGTTGGATACAGAACTGGTTTGGCCATAGAAGACAGAGGGTAGCAGTAGAGGGGTGCTTTTCTGAATGGAAGGCTGTGACTAGCAGTGTTCCACAGGGATCAGTTCTGGGACCTTTGTTGTTTGTAGTATATATAAATGATTTGGAGGGAAATGCAGCTGGTCAGACAACACAAAGATTGGTGGATTTGCGGATAGTGAAGAGGATTTTCAGAGAATACAGCAAGACATGGTTGGAGACTTGGGAGGAGAAACTGGTTGGAGACTTGGGAGGAGAAATGGCAGATGGAGTTTAATCTGGACAAGTGTGAGGTAATGCATTTTGGAAGGTCCAATGCATATAGGAATTATACAGTAAATGGTAGAACTTTTAGGAGTATTGACAGGCAGAGAGACCTGGGCGCACATGTCCACCGGATGCTGAAAGTAGCAACGCAGGTGGATAAGGTAGTCAAAAAGGTATACGGCATGCTTGCCTTCATCCCTTGGGGCATTGAGTATAAAAATTGGCAGGTCACGCTGCAGCTGTTTAGAACCTGAACTAGGTCTCATTTAGAATATTATGTACAATTCTGGTCGTCACACTACCAGAAGGATGTGGATGCTTTGGAGAGGGTACAGAAGAGGTTTACCAGGATGTTGCCTGGTCTGGAGGCTATTAGCTATGAGGAGAGTTTGGATAAACTCGGTTTGTTCTCACTGGAACGATGAAGGTTGAGGGGTGACCTGATAGAGGCTTACAAGATTATGAGCGGCATGGACAGAGTAGATAGTCAGATGCTCTTTCCTAGGGTAGAAAAGTCAAGTACTAGGGGACATAGGTTTATGGTGCGTGGGAAAAAGTTTAGAGGAGATGTGCGAGGCACGTTTTGTACACAGAGGGTGGTGAATGTCTGGAACGCGCTGCCAGGGGAAGTGGTGGGAGCAGGTACGATAGCGGTATTTAAGGGGCAACTAGGCAAATACATGAATGGAATGGGAATGGTAGGATACGGACTCCATAAGTGCATACGGTTTTAGTTTAGGCAGGCATCATGATCAGCGCAGGCTTGGAGAGCTGAAGGGCCTGTTCCTGTGCTGTACTGTTCTTTGTTCTTTGCTCTTTATAAACAAGTTAATAGAGAAAATGAGACTGAAGGTAAATAATTCTCCAGTTCATTAGGATTAAATTGGACATACAGCGCAGAAACAGACCCAACCTGCTCATTCCAGTGTTTATGCTCCACTCATGGCTCCTCCCTTCTTTCCTCATCCAAATCTGGCATGTTAAGCCAGATTCCCTTATCCCTCATATGTTTGTCAAGAAGTAGGTAAGGAAATTCCAAAACTCTCATCATTCAGCAACTGTCCCATTGGATTTGAAAATGACCAATGTTCTTCCAATGTTTAAGAAACATAGCCGAAATAAACTTGGGAATTATAGTTGAATAGACACACGCCAGCAGGATCTTCTGGTGCTGCCAAAGACGACCTCCCCCAGTGGCGAGATGGGCAAGCCCACACAAAATGCCATAGGTATCGGCAGGACCAGATGATCTCATCAGCAGCCAATGGCAATCCACCTCTGCTGCTGGAAAATACTCCATGGAGCACTGCAAAATCCCACCCTTGGTCTGTTACTCAGGATCTGAGGTGGAATTTTGCACTCTTTGCACGGAGTGCCGGCTGAGGTGAGGAAACTTGGGTGCAGCTCTCCAGCTGCACAGCTGAGTTTTCTCTCCAGATTCTCAGGCACTCTGTGCACAAAAAACTGGCAGGCGGAGCCTGATAGAACTGGCCATGTTGACACAGTAAGAAGTTTAGCAACACCAGGTTAAAGTCCAACAGGTTTATTTGGTAGCAAAAGCCACACAAGCTTTCGGAGCTCTAAGCCCCTTCACCTGAAGAAGGGGCTTAGAGCTCCGAAAGCTTGTGTGGCTTTTGCTACCAAATAAACCTGTTGGACTTTAACCTGGTGTTGTTGAACTTCTTACTGTGTTTACCCCAGTCCAACGCCGGCGTCTCCACATGCTGACACTGCCAGCTTGGCACTGCCAGGGTGGCGCTGCCAGGTTGACAACACATGGGAATGTCCCTCTCCTCCCGGGGGCTATATTTACCTTTGCGGGACCAAGAGGTTCCCCTCGACTGTTTCACCTTTTCAAATACCTGTTATAAACCTCGCTGATGTAACATCACATCAGAGATGGGGAGGGGGGGGGGGAGGAATTTCTTTATGTGGGGGGAACATATGGTAGGGAACTCTTAAAGCACATGTAGGTTTATCAAACCTCACCAGCGAGGGACGTGTAAAATCTGAGAATCTTGCCACAGAAGTTCCCATTCCCGCAATCTCTTGAGATTTTCCATCTGCATCACCATTTTTACCCGCGGCGAATGCTGCTATTGTGGCGGGGAGAGGGGAATTGCGAGCACTTGAATAAATATGAACTAATCAGAGGGAGCCAGCACAGATTAGCAAATGGAAAGTCATATTTATCAAACCTGGTTGGATTTTATAAAGTACTAAATACAGGAGAGCCTATTTTATTGAAGAAGGGAGAAAAACTTGCATTTAAGTAGCATTTTTCACAACCACTTAATGTTTCCAGATGCTTTACAGCCAATGAAGTACTTTTAAAATATAGTCACTGTTGTAACTCGAAAAAACAGCAGCAAATTTTCTCACAGTATACTCCCACACACAGCAACGTGATAATGACTAGATAATGTGTTTCGTGATATTGATTAAGGCATAGCAGTTGGCCAGGACAGCAGGGCTAACTCCCCTCCTCTTCAAAATAATCGTAAGATTCTTTTACATCCATCCAGTCAGCCATCATTTTAGCAGCACGTGCAGCACTCCCTCAGTATTGCATCAAAATGTCAGCTCTGATTTTTGCGCTTAATTCCTAAAGTGAGATCCCAAACCCAGAACTTATGACTAAGAGACAAGAATGCAACCAACTGAGCCATAACTGTACACTGCCTCAAATCTGGCTATCCACAAACAAGAGATGCCCAAAAACTAGGCATTTTTAGAATGTGCCTTGTATCATTTTGTTTGGCACATGACTAGATTAAAGTTTATTTATTAGTGTCACAAGTAGGCTTACATTAACACTGCAATGAAGTTACTGTGAAAATCCCCTAGTCGCCACACTCCGGCACCTGTTCGGGTACACTGAGGGAGAATTTAACATGGCCATTGCACCTAACCAGCACATCTTTCGGACTGTGGGAGAAAGCCAGGGCACCCGGAGGAAACCCACACAGACACGGGGAGAACATGCAAACTCCACACAGAGTCACTCAAGGCCGGGAATCGAACCCAGATCCCTGGCACTGTGAGGCAGCAATGCTAACCACGGTGCCACCATGCTGACTGGTTACCCCTTTCTGTACTTTTGCACTTCTCTATTCCAACATTCTGAGAAAACTTTGACCCAACCTGATCAACTTGACCTGAACCACCCAGAAATGCCCAACCCAAAATTCGGCAAGATCTGGTATGGTATGGCCTGCATGGGTCCCAAATTTGGCAACTTTGTGATACTCTACCCGTATTAATTTGGGCTTCCAGAAGGCGTTGATCAGAGACTGTTAACAAAAGAAACAGCGCATGAAATTGTAAGCAACTCATTGACATGGGAAGAGATTAGTTATGAGGCAGAGAATAGTTATGAAGAAGTTATGAGTGACACAGTGGGTTAGCACTGCTGCCTCACAGCACCAGGGACCCGGGTTCAATTGTCTGTATGGAGTTTTTGCGTTCTTCTTGTGTCTGTGTGCGTTCCCTGTGGGTGTTCTGGTTTCCTCACACACTCCAAAGATGGAGTGTTAGTTGGATTGGTTGTGGTAAATGTGCTAGGTTACAGGAATAGGGCGAAGAGGGGAGCCTGGGTGGGATTTCAGAGAATCAATGTAGACTTGATGGGCCGAATGGCCTGCTTCGGCACTGTAAGGATTCTATGGTTAAGACACAGAGAGAGAATATGTACCTTAATTGGCAGGTTATGATAAATGGTGGATCTGTAATCAGGTTCTAGTTTTCACTATGTATTAATGACTGAGATGATGTAATGAAGAGCCACCCATCCAAGCGCGCTGCTGACATTGGCCTGAATTTTATGCTCCCCCGGCGGGTTTTGACATGCAGGGAAAGGTGTGAAATTGCATGGATGGGATTTACTCCAGGATCCACGGTAGGGTGGGCAGGGCCTTGGATGGGAAGCCCAGCTTTACTCCTATTAAGGCCCTTAAGGTTGTCTCCATTGGAAGACCCTTCTAACTGTGGGTACCATCCCCTCACAGACCTGACATCTCCAGATCACCATCCACCCTCTGTCCTATCCCCTGGCAACCCACTTATCTCCACCACCTCCACCCACCCACCCGCCCCCCTACCCCATCCCACAACTCTCCAGGGCATCCCCTACCCTCTCCTCCCCATGACTCCTGCCACTTAACTCACACTGGCTCCCTGTATTTAGTCCCAGGCATGGTGCTGCAGTGCCTCTTCCAGCCACTGCAGTGTTGGGCCTGGAGGGGGCTGGAGTGCTGACACTAAATTGAGTGTGCGGCAGCTCTCCCAGGTGGGACTTCCTTCCAAGTATAAACAGAAGCCCCACCTTCTGCCAATCAATGCCCATTTGAGCATGAAAAGGCAGCGGGCATGTCCAAGTCTGCAGGAATGCATCTCTGCCAACTCTTCAGTCAAGCCCTGCCATCCAAGAAATTCAGGCCATTAAGTTAGCTGGTACAGTAAATGCTGTAGGTGGGAGCAGAAAGTTGCAAATAGACATTGAGAAAGTGGGCAAAACTGCAGATGAATTTCAATGTGGGAAAAGAAAGTGTTATCACATTGGACCTAAAAAATAGGTGGCATGATGGTGAACACTGATGCCTCACTGCGTCAGGGACTCAGGTTTGACTCCCAAATTGGATCACTGTCTGTGCAGCGTCAATACGTTCTCCCCGTGTCTGCGTGGGTTTACTCTGGGTGCTCTGGTTTCCTCCCACAATCCGAAAGACATGCTGGTTAGGTACATTGGCCATGCTAAATTCTCCTTCAGTGTACCCGAACAGGCGAGTGTGGCGACTAGGGGATTTTCACAGTAACTTCATTGCAGTGTTACTGTAGGCCTACTTGTGACACTATTAATTAAACTTAAAAAACTTCATAGCTTAAATGCTCCATCCCAGGCAGCATCCATTACTGCTCCTCTTGGCCTGACAAAATGTTAAAACCCAAAAAGCATCCCTTTCTGGAAATCCTCCTTGAAGGAGCGCTGATTTTTTTCAATGCTTTGCACATACTCCTCGATTCTCTTTGGAAATTACAATTGAGGTTCATGCAATAAGCATAGGAGCCCAATTTGCAAATCTAAACAGTATCACACCTGTTGCGTGTGGGAGTGTTTGATGCCTATATAAAGTTGATTCTGGCAGCAAAGAGTTGCTCAAAATGTTCACCAGTTTACTCCTATTAAGGCACTTAAGATTGTCTCCATTGGAAGACCCTTCTAACTGTGGGTACCCTCCCCTCACAGACCTGACATCTCCAGATCACCATCCACCCCCTGTCCTATCCCCTGGCAACCCACTTATCTCCACCATCTTGCACTCTAACGGAGGACAGAGACATAATTACATCCGCATCACTTCTCGGCCAGTCGCTTTAGCCATCGCCACTCGGCTAGTGACGATGTTCCCGGCGGGACCAGCAGGGAGGCACGACTCACTGTGTTATAGAAAGTGACAAAATTCACACAGCTACTGTAACCCATCCCGCCATCTCCTCCATTCTTGAAAAATTAAAAATCTGTCTCACGATCACCATAAAGCTTGAAAAGGAATATTTGTGAAACAACAACAACTTGCATTTATATTGAACATTATAAAAGGTCCAAACGAGTGCTATAAATCAAATTTGACACAAAGAGCTAAGGTATTAGGGCAGATAGCCAAAAGCTTGGTTAAAGGGGTATCTCACAGAAGGAAAGGGAAGCGGAGAGAAGGGGAGATTTGTGGGAAGGAGTTCTAGATCTGAGGGTCTAATCTGAAGGCACAGCTTCCAATAGTGCAGCAGTTAAAATCAGGGATGCTTAAGCGTTAGGAAAGCACAGATATCTCAGATGGTTATGAGGCTGAAGGGGATTACAGACATATGGAAATAACGTCAGGGAGTGATTCGAAAACAGGGATTAGAATTCAACAAATTCAATAAACTAGATTCTCCAATATTCAAATTAGCCTGAAAGAAAATCGTGTGGAGTTCTCCCATTTGATAAAACTAAGTCCGGTGGCAGGGGCAGGAACGTGGAGTGCTTCCAACTGTGGAGACTGGCAGGAAAACACCAAATCATCTGGCCCCCGAACTCATTAATTATGCACCTGGGTGTTTCACACTGTGTTCAGTGGTGGGGCAGGCCTGGGTGACACATAGTCCATCAAGCGCCATATTGAAAAGGCGCCCAACATCACTGACCCACTATTGAAGAAGGTAGACCTCCTGAAAATGAAGATAGATTTCTGGGAGCATTCTGAGATTGAAGATAGATTTCTGGGAGCATTCTGAGATTGAAGATAGATCTGCAGGAAGATGGACTCCCTCCATGACTCTGCATCTGGAAGGTTCACCTGCAGATGTGCCCCCACATCTGGGCGGCACGGTAGCACAGTGGTTAGCACTGCTGCTTCACAGTTCCAGGGTCCTGGGTTCGATTCCCAGCTCGGGTCACTGTCTGTGTGGAGTTTGCACATTCTCCTCGTGTCTGCGTGGGTTTCCTCCGGGTGCTCCGGTTTCCTCCCACAGTCCAAAGATGTGCGGGTTAGGTTGATTGGCCAGGTTAAAAAATTGCCGCTTAGTGTCCTGGGATGTGTAGGTTAGAGGGATTAGTGGGTAAAATATGTGGGGGTAGGGCCTGGGTGGGATTGTGGTCGGTGCAGACTCGATGGGCCGAATGGCCTCCTTCTGCACTGTAGGGTTTCTATGATTTCTATGATTTCACCCACTGATATGGTCCAAGGTTGCCATTGGTCTCCATCCTAAGCTCCGGAGGCAGCTCCAGGGATTGTTCAGATGAAACCTAACATCTGCCACGCCATGTTGTACAAACGTGTGTTCATGCCGGCATGTTTTCCCATCAGCCTCACAGAGAATTTGACGGGGGGGGGGAAATTAATGGATGTAATTGAGGAATGAGGTTTATGCCATCCTCTGGTGGATTTTCAGACCCTTCGTGGCAGGTAACAGTGGAAAATCCTGCTGTAAATTCATGCAGGCGTGAAACCGATTTCTGGTGCTCCCGCCAGCTTCCCACTGTGCCTGCCATCAAACACGCCAGCGGGAGCTCGGGAGAATTCGATAAAAATAAAAGCTTCATCTTATCTATGAATTCTTTAAGATTTTTTTCTTTTGGCTGAAGTCGGATTGTTCTCTCTTGAATATTATGCTATGTTCATCTACGGCATATCTCAATTTCCAATATATTTCATGTTCAGGATTTTACTATTGTATACCTTCCCAATGCTAAATCTTAAAGCTCCCTTCACCAGATTTCTTATACCACATTTAAAAATAACTTTCTGAGTCTTTGCCTTGTTCGAGTTTGCTCTGTGTAAATGTTTAGTTATCTTCTCACAGAACTGCATAACTAATTAAATAGTATCCATCCTTTATCAGAGGAAATGGATTTGTGCCAGTGTCAATTTCAATTTGCCAATCACTGCTATAAGTATATCGATAACATTAGAATAGTTCCTGAAATAGTAGCGTGGGCTTCTATCTGTCGAATCTGAGGAGAAGAAAAGGATATGTCTCATTATTTTATGTTGACAATAGAACATTTTTTTCAAAATTGAAAATAAATAATTTATGCTCCAGAAACATTAGCTTTCATTCCCGGCTCTGAGAGGGCACAGAGTCATGGAGTCATAGAGCAATGCAGCACGGTAACAAGCCCTTCGGCCCAACCGGTCCATGCCGACCATAGTGCCAACCCAGCTAGTCCCCATTGCCTGCGTTTGGCCCATATTCCTCTAAACCTTTCCCATCCATGTACTTATCAAAATACTTCTTAAATGTTGCTATTGTACCTACCTTGACCACTTTCTCTGGCAGCTCATTCCATATACGCACCACCCTCTGCATGAAGAAGTTACCCCTCAGGTTCCTTTTCACTCTTTCCCCTCTCACCTTAAACCGATGCCCTCTAGTTTTCAATTCCCCTACCCTGGGTAAAAGACTATGTGCGTTCATCTTATCCATGCCCCTCATGATTTTATATACCTCAGTAAGGTTACCCCTCATTCTCCTACGTTCCAAGGAATAAAAGTGGACCATTTATCTTATACTTTGAATACTTTGATTATTGTACGTTCAAATTACTTTGGAGCTGGATGAACCAGCCCACCCCGCAACCTCCCCTGCACGGCATGTCTTCCAGAGGCAATTTGCCATTGGCTGCCGGTGAAATTTTCCAGTTCCGTCAATGGCTACGCCATTTTGCATAGCTCGCTCGTATCGCCGCTGGGGAACCCTCTCCAGGCCCTGCCAGCGGGAAGGATTGGAAAAGCCCACCTTCGGATTCACGTCGAAAGCAAGAAAATACTTGCATTTTTAGGGTAACTTTCACCATCTCAAGGCGTCCCAAAGCGCTTCATAAGCTGTTTTTAGTGGTGTTGGCTGGAAAGCCCTGGCTCTTCAAATAATGCTGTAGAATCTTTTGCATCCACCTGAGACAGAATACAAGGCCTCAGTGCAACATCACCTCTGAAGTGGCAAGCAAGATATACACTCAAATCTCCAGAACTGAATTAGAATCCACAATTTCTGACTCAAAAGCAAGAAGCTGACCAACTCTCAAGATAAAGTTGATAGAAGATTTCCAGAATCCTCACTCAATTGCTTGGCAAATAACAAAGTTACTAGCATTAAATAGAAATTCTGTATGGAAATCTTTTCATTCACATCAGTTTGAAAAAGGCCCTTCTCTGTTTGACTGATTATAGAGACAGCTCCAGGGCACATGCACAATATTAACTGGGTCACCCTTGCCAAGCAGTTACCATGTATAGGATATATCACTAGAAATATTTTCATCATTGTTCGCCATTTGTTTCTCTTTATCAAGGGGGGAAAAAAGCGATCAAAAAGAATGAGAACCTCGGATTGTATATTGGTTTTCATGCCCTCAGGACATTGCGAAGCGTATCACAACCAATTATGTACTATTGAAGTCTCGAAACTATTGAATTGTAGAGAAATGTAGCAGTCAATTTTCCAAGGTCACTGAGTTGAATGACTAGGTAATTACCATTTCGGATATAGTGGGCTAGTGATACTAAATAGGGAGATGTACTTGAATCTACTAATCAGCCAAGGGGTATGTATCAGATCGCTGCCAGGACAGGGGGTATGGAAGTGAGGGGGATGGGAGAACTGTTCGTCTTTCCTGTTCCAGATGGTAGTTTCACCAACCAAGAGAGCGTATAACAAATTCATATATATATATATATAAGTATATATATAACGTGGAATTTTGAGACCGCATTTGCTGTCAGGGAGAATGGCAATGTGGGCACAAAATCCCGCGAGAGTCAGGAAACATGATTTTCCATGCTCCTCACTGATGACATGAGGTTCCCACCCCAGGAAGGTTGGAATCTCATTTTATATGCAGTTTAATATCATTACCAAACCGTCCCGCCTGGACTCCCCCCTGCACTAAATATTCATTGGGCGCCAGCATGCGGTCACGCCTGCGTAATTAAAAACAGCGGTATAAACGCAAGATCCTGGTGACCTCACCTCTGAAGGAGGCATTGGAGAAGAGTACTCAGGCTGCCATCACCCTCCATTGGAGAAGGGGCACTGGACAGGACACTGAGGGACACAGATAAGTGGAACTCTGGGCCGGCAGGGGCAGGGGAGGTGGCTTTCAGTATTTTTGGGGAGGGGGTGTTGCTCACAGGCCTTAGCAGCCCTTCACTGCTTTGGTCCACCAGGTCTCAAGTAGTCTGGAGGCTGGTGTACGTGGTCTTGTTTCTCAGGGCCCCCTGCAGGGCTTGTGGTCATTTCTCCATTGAGGATTTGTCCTTCTAGAGTGGGAGTGGAAGGTGGGTGGGAGTGGGTGCAATGGAATGGGTCAGCATAGTGGGGCGAATGTGAAGTCCCTGGGTGGTGTTCTATGAAATGCCAGGGCACATGGGCAGAGTCACATTACAAGGGATGTTGAGCAGCTACATGAGAGCAGAAGACCGCACACAGAGTGGGGAGAATGAGTGCAGTCAGAATGAACACACAACCCTCAGGCTGCAAAGTGCATCCTCAGGGCATGAGCTGTCTGGAAGGGAAGAATCACTGGTTATGAAGGCCAGGCTGTCAGAGAATAAAGTCTTGGTGGCAAGCTGTTCAAGCTGAGAGGCTCGTTTGATCCACAGCCAATGAGAGCTGTGGGAATGGGGAGGGGTGCCATCTGAGGATGAAGGTGGCTGTAAATTGTTGCCTTAACATGAATTGGGTGTGCCTCGCCTGCCATAGGGGGAGGCCAGTTGCCTAGGTGTCAACTAAGGAAGCCAGGGAAGCCAGTTGCCAGAAGGGAAGCCAATAGAGAAGCCAATTGCCAACTAAGATTGACTAACTTAGCACACATACACGATGGCCAAATCTGGTACTTGCCCCAGTCAGTATGCCTGTAGGTTATTCAACAAATTACACTGCTGACCTACCAGCGAAGCTAAGTACAAAGTACTTACCAGAAAATTTAATGCTGTGGATGTAATCATGATCAAAAGACAGCTTTCTTATATTTTCCAATTACAAGAACAAATAATACATCCCACTCAAAGAGATAATTTTAAACATAACCTTTCTTTGCTTTATCCTGATAATACATGCACACATAATTTGACGTGGGAAGTATATTTATCCAGCTATTTGGCCAAATGTGACATTTATCATTAGCTAAGAAAGGATTAATCGCACTGTAATCACCTGCTACAATATTAAATGAAAGATTTAACAATATTTCCCTCACTGCAATTTGATTTATTCAAAATAGTGCACAGTTTGTTCACATTACATTGCACAGCTGCTACACAGTTTACTGTTTTTGAATGACAAACAATACACTATTAATACCATTGAGGCACAAGAATAGGTGTCAAGACTGTGATGCCTGGTGGGCAGTGACAAGGTACCTGGTGGGCTGTGCCAGCATGTCCCTTGGGCAGTGCCAGTGTGCCAAGCTGGCACTGCCCAAGAGGTACCCTCCTTGCCCCAGACCTCCGGGGGGGGGCCTCAATGGCCTCTGTCCCCACCAGCGGGCTGAGGATGCATGTTCCCCCTTAGTGGGGAGCAGATGTAAGCCCCAGTGGTGGGAACCACTCCTGGTGGGAGGAAGATGCTACAGGCCCAGAGATACTGTCCTGGTTCCGCTAATTATATGGAAATGTAAATTTCCAAATGATAATCAGCTCCTCATTGATTTCTGGCGTGGAGCTAATTGCGCTAAAAAAAAGTGCCTGGGAGATTCCGGCTGGTCGCGAATCTTTTGAAAGACCCCCCAGTCATGATTGGTACAACATGGCAGAGAGAGGGCACCACCATTTTCCAACATGAAACTACAGGCTTGGTCAAGGAGTTTCAGGGGAGGAGAGATGTAGACAGGAGAGGAACTACAAAAGGTCGTGAATGTCGCCCAATCCATCACGCAAACCAGCCTCCCATCCATTGACATTGTCTACACTTCCCACTGCCTCGGCAAAGCAGCCAACATAATTAAGGACCCCAAGCACCATGGACATTCTCTCTTCCATCTTCTTCCGTCAGGAAAAACATACAAAAGTCTGAGGTCACGTACCAACCAACTCAAGAACAGCTTCTTCCCTGCTGCTGTCAGACTTTTGAAAGGACCTACCTTGCATTAAGTTGATCTTTCTCTACACCCTAACTATGACTGTAACAGTACATTCTGCACTCTCTCGTTTCCTTCTCTATGAATGGAATGCTTTGTAAAGCGCACAAGAAGCAATACTTTTCACTGTATACTAATACATGTGACAATAATAAATCAGATCAAATCAAATGTCATCTATTCTTAAGGGCTCTGCAGACATACTCTCAAGAGGCAGTGGGACCAAATAGTTGTGCAGGGCAACACCAAGAGTCCAGCCCCATTGACTTGGATGCACTAGCACAAGAAGTTTAATCATTTCACTCAAGTGATTAAGATAAGTGAATATATCTTCAAATGCCACATCACATCACCTCCATTACTAACTTCACACACTGAACAAAGAAAATTACAGCACAGGAACATGCCCTTCGGCCCTCCAAGCCTGCACTGACCAAACTGCCCGACTGAACTAAAACCCCCCACTCTTCCAGAGACCATCCTATTCATCGATTTATCAAGACGCCCTTTAAAAGTCACCATTGTAAGTGCTTCCACTACCTCCCCTGGGAGCGAGTTCCAGGCACCCACCACCCTCTGTGTAAAAAACTTGCCTTGTACATCTTTAAACTTTGCACCTTGCACCTTAAATCTATGCCCCCTAGCAATTGACACTTCTACCTGGGAAAAAGCTTCTGACTGTCCACTCTGTCCATGCCCCTCATAATCTTGTAGACTTCTATCAGGTCAGCCCTTAATCTCCGTCGTTCCAGCGAGAACAAACCAAGTTTCTCCAACCTCTCTTCATAGCTAATGCCCTCCAAACCAGGCAACATCCTGGTAAATCTTTTCTGTACCCTCTCCAAAGCCTCCACAACCTTCTGATAGTGTGGTGACCAGAATTGAACACCATATTCCATGCGCGGCCTAACTAAGGTTCTATAAAGCTGCAACATAACTTGCCAATTTTTAAACTCACTGCCCTGGCCGATGACAGCAAACATGCAGTATGCCTTCTTGACTACCTTCTCCACTGCATTGCCACTTTCAGTGACCTGTGTAAGACCATAAGACCACAAGACATAGGAGCAGAATTCGGCAACTTGGCCCACCGAGTCTGCTCCGCCATTCAATCATGGCTGATATTTTTCTCATTCCCATTCTCCTGCCTTTTCCCCATAACCCCTGATCCCCTTATTAATCAAGAACCTATCTATCTCTGTCTTAAAGACACTCAATGACCTGGCCTCCACAACCTCCACAAGAGCGCCACAGATTCACCACTCTCTGGTTGAAGAAATTCCTCATCTCTATTTTAAAGGATCATCCCTTTAGCCTGAGGTTGTGCCCTCTGGTTCTAGTTTTTCCTACAAGTGGAAACATCCTCTCCACATCCGCTCTATCCAGGCCTCGCAGTATCCTGTAACTTTCAGTAAGATCTCCCCTCATCCTTCTAAACTCCAACGAGTACAGACCCCCAGAGTCCTCAACTGTGCCTCATACCACAAGCTCTTCATTCCAGGGATCATTCTTATGAACCTCCTCTGAACCTTTTCCAAGGCCAGCACATCCTTCCTTAGAAGGGATCCAAAACTGCTCACAGTACTCCAAATCAGGTCCAACCAGAGCCTTATACAGCCTCAGAAGTACATCTCTGCTTTTGTACTTTAGTCCTCTCGACATGAATGCGAACATTTCACTTGCCTTCCTAACTGCCAACTGAACCTGCACGTAAATCTTAAGAGAATCTTGAACAAGGACTCCCAAGTCCCTTTGTGCTTCTGATTTCCTAAGCATTTCCCCATTAAGAAAATAATCTATGCCTCCATTCCTCCTTCCAAGTGCATAACCTCACACTTTTCCACATTGTATTCCATCTTCCACTTCTTTACCTACTCTCCTAACCTGTCCAAGTCCTTCTGCAGCCCCCCTGCTCCCTCATTGCTACCTGTCCCTCTACATATCTTTGTATCATCTGCAAACTTGGCAACAGTGCCTTCAGTTCCTTCTTCCAAATTGTTAATGTATATTCTGAAAAATTGTGGTCCCAGCACTGACCCCTGAGGCACACCACTAGTCACTGGCTGCCATCTTGAAAAAGACCCCTTTATTCCCACTCTCTGCCTTCTGCCAGTCAGCCAATCCTCTATCCATGCCAGGATCTTACCCTTAACACCATGGGCTCTTCACCTATTTAACAGTCTCCTCTGGGACACCTTGTCAAAGGCCTTCTGGGAATCTAAATAAATCACATTCACTGGTTTTTCTTTATCTAACTTCCTTGTTACTTCCTCAAAGAACTTTAACAGATTTTTCAGACATGACCTCCCCATGATGAAGCCATGTTGACTAAGTCCTATTTTATCAAGCACTTCCAAGTATTCTGCGATCTCATCTTTAATAATGGACTCTGAAATCTTGCCAATGATCAAAGTCAGGCTAACCGGCCTATAATTTCCCGTCTGCTGCCTCCCTCCCTTCTTAAACAGCGGTGTTACATTAACTACTTTCCAGTCCTCTGGGACCCTCCCCACCTCCAGTGATTCCTTAAAAATTAACACCAATGCCTCCACAATTTCCTCAGCTATTTCTTTTAGAACAATGGGGTGTATTCCATCCTGTCCAGGTGATTTATCCACCTTCAGACCTTTCAGTTTCCCCAGAACCTTCTCCTTAGTGATGGCCACTACACTCACCTGTGCCCCTGACTCTCCTGGAGTTCTGGCATCCCACTGGTGTCTTCCACCGTGAAGACTAATGCAAAGTAACTATTCAATTCCTCTGCCATTTCTTTGTTTCCTTTCATTACTTCTCCAGCCTCATTTTCCAGTGATCCAATGTCTATTTTTGCTTCTCTCTTATCTTTTATATATTGAAAAAAAACTCTTCCTATCTTCTTTTATATTACTAGCTAGCTTACACTCAGATTTTACCTTCTCCCCCCTTATTGTTTTTTGAGTTGTCCTCTGCTCACTTTTAAAGACTTCCCAATCCTCTGGCTTCCCACTAATTCTCGCTACTGTGTATGCTTCCTCTTTTGCTTTTATGCTGTCCTTGACTTCCCTCATCAGCCAGGGATGCCTCGTCCTTCCCTTAGCATGTTTCCTCCTCCTCAGCAGGAACTTCTGTTGTGCCTCCCGAATAACCCTCAAAATTTCCTGCCATTGTCTTCCCTGCTCGGCTCCCTTTCCAATCAACTCTGGCCAGCTTCTCCCTCATGTCTATGTAGATACCTTTACTTAATTGTAATATCATTACATCTGATTCCAGTTTCTCTCTCTCAAACTGCAGGGTAAATTCTATCATATTGTGGTCACTGCTCCCTAAGGTTTGCTTCACTTTAAGTTCCATAACCAAGTCTGCCTCATTACAAATCACCAAATCCAGAATTGCCTGTTCCCTAGTAGGCTCTGTCACAAGCTACTCCAAAAAAAACTATCTCTTAGTCATTCCATTAATTCCTTTTCTTGGGATCCACTACCTACCCGATTTTCCCAGTCCACCTGCATATTGAAGTCCCCCATGGTTATTGTAATATTGCCTTTTTTAAATGCCTTTTCTATCTCCTGATTTATTTTCTGCCCCACATCCTGACTACTGCTAGGGGGCCTGTACATAACTTCCATCAGGGTCTTTTCACCTTTGCGATTCCTCAACTCTGCCCACAGAGATTCTATGCCTTCTGATCCTATATCGATTTAACTTCATTCCTTACTAATAATGCAACCCCGCCTGACCCCTTTGCCCATCTGCCTGTCCTTCCGATAGGACATATATCCTTGGATATTTAGATCCCAGCCCTGATCCCCTTGCAGCCACATCTCTGTGATGCCCACAACATCATACCGGCCAATTTCAATGTGCGCAACAAGCTCATTGCATGCATTTAGGTACAACACCCTCAGTCCTGCATTGATCACCTCCCTTCTCATACTTGTCATCTTTTTTGCTCTGCCTGAGGTTAGATTCCTGCCACCTTCTATATTTTCTGTTCTATTACGTGGTCTGGAAACTTTACTAACCTCTCCTGAGCCCTCAGCTCTTTTAACTAGTTGAAAGTCCTCATCATTAACCTGCACTCCTACCCTCTCCTTTAAATTTGATTTTCTAATTCTCCATACAACTGAACCCTCCCCCCCCACTATTTAGTTTAAAGCCCTATCTACAGCCCAAGTTATGTGATTCACCAGGACTTGGTCCCAGCATAATTCAGATGAAGACCGTCCCATTGGAACAGGTTCCCTCTTCCCCAAAACTGGTGCCAATGTCCCATGAATTCAAACCCATTCCTCCCACACCAATCTTTGAGCCAAGCATTTACCTCCTTAATCTTATTGACCCTGTGCCAATTAGCTCGTGGCTCAGGTAGTAATCCAGAGATTATTACCTTTTTGGTTCTGCTTTTTAATTTAGCTCCTAGCTGTTCATACTCCCTTAGCAGGACCGTTGTTCCTGTTCCACCTATATCATTGGCACCTCTGTGGACCACGACAATTGGATCTTTACCCTCCCACTACAAGTTCCTCTGCAGCCCAGTTGAGATATCCCGAACCAGAGCACCAGGCTGGCAACACAACCTTCGGGATTCTCGATCCTGGTCACAGAGAACAGTGTCAATGCCCCCAACTATACTATCCCAATTACGACTACAGTTCTTTTTTCTCCCTCCACCTGAATGGCTCCCTGGACCACGGTGCCGTGGTCAGTTTGCTCATCCTTCCTGCAGTACCCATTCCCATCCACACAGGGAGCAAGAATCTCAAACCTGTTGGACAAGTTTAGGGACTGAGGCTCCTGCAACTCTACCTCCTGGATCCCTCTACCAGCCTCACTTGCAGCCACATCTTCCTGTCCCTGACCACTGGCCAAATCCAAGATATTTAATCTAAGGGGTGTGACTGCCTCCTGGAACACAGTGTCCAGGTATCTCTCACCCTCCCTGATGGGTCGCAGCGTCTGAAGCTCAGAATCCAGCTCATCCACTCTGAGCCGGAATTCCTCAAGGAACAAATACTTACTACAGACATGCTCACTGGGAACCACAATGGGGTCCAACAGCTCCCACATCACGCATGAACAACACATCGCTTGATCCTCCATCTCTATGTTATTTAATTAATTTTGAATTGGGTTTAATTTTTTTATTTAAACTTTTAAAATTATATATCTCCTTATTACCTCAGTTTCAACACAATTTCTAACCAGTAATTTAAATGGATTTTCAAATTTAGTACAGCTCCCAATCAAATCACAGCCCTTCTGTGATGTTACTTTTAAGTCTTTTCAGTCCGAACTCACTCAGTTTCAGAGAATCAAGAGTAGCACTTACTGACCAATCAGCACCCTCCCTTACTGACCAATCAGCACTCTCCCTTACTGCCCAATCAGCACTCTCCCTTATTGACCAATCAGCACTCTCCCTTATTGACCAATCAGCACTCGCCCTTACTGCCCAATCAGCACTCTGCCTTACTGACCAATCAGCACTCTGCCTTACTGACCAATCAACACTCTCCCTTACTGACCAATCAACACTCTGCCTTACTGACCAATCAACACTCTCCCTTACTGACAAATCAACACTCTGCTTTACTGACCAATCAACACTCTCCCTTGCTGACCAATCAACACTCTGCCTTACTGGCCAATCAACACTCTCCCTTACTGACCAATCAGCACTCTCCCTTACTGACCAATCAACACTCTGCCTTACTGACCAATCAGCACTCTCTCTTACTGACCAATCAGCACTCTCCCTTACTGACCAATCAGCACTCTCTCTTACTGACCAATCAGCACTCTCCCTTATTGACCAATCAGCACTCTCCCTTACTGACCCATCAGCCCTCTCCCTTACTGACCAATCAGCACTCTCCCTTACTGACCAATCAACACTCTCCCTTACTGACCAATCAACACTCTCCCTTGTAGCCTCTGCTACCTGTTTCACTTAACTCTCTGTTTCCACCCAACTCCAAAAGCACTCTCACACAGCCAGGCAGCACTCACGGTGCAGACAGAGCAGCACTTACTGGCCTCTGTTTTTAAACGTTTCTACCTACCATGCCCTAAACTGGTTTGAACCAGTTGTACAATTAGGCAGACAAAGTGACAGCTGAGAACTGACTCAACTGACTCCTGTTTCAGTGTACATGTACACCTAGATCCCTTTGCCTATCACTACTCTTCAGGGTTCTGCCATTTACTGTATATTTTCTATCTGTATTCGACCTTCCAAAATGCATTGCCTCACATTTGTCTGGATTAAACTCTATCTGCCATCTCAATGCCCAAGTCTCCAACCAATCTATATCCTGCTGTATCTTCTGATGGTCCTCATCACTATCCACAATTCCACCAACCTCTGTATCGTCCGTAAACTTACTAATCAAACCATTTACATTTTCCTCCAAATCATTTGTATATATTACAAACAGCAAAGGTCCCAGCACTGATCCCTGAGGAACACCACTTGTCACAGCCCTCCATTCAGAAATGCACCCTTCCACTGCTACCCTCTGTCTTCTATGACCGAGCTAGTTCTGCATCCATTTTGCCTGCTCACCTCTGATCCTGTGCGACTTCACCTTCTGTACCAGTCTGCCATGAGGGACCTTGTCAAAAGCCTCACTGAAGGCCATGTAGACAACATCCACTGCCCTACACTCATGAATCATCCTCGTCACTTCCTTGAAAAACTCGATCAAGTTAGTGAGACATGACCTCTCCTTCACAAAACCTGCTTAACGCATCACCTCCAACGTCTCTACTTTCTCAGGAGGCCAAGAAATTCGGCATATCCATTACAGCTCTCACCAACTTTTACAGATGCACCATAGAAAGTATCCTCTCTGGATGTATCACAGCTTGGTCTGGCTCCTGCTCTGACCAAGACCACAAGAACCTACAAAGAGTTGTAGCACAGTCTGTCACACAAACCAGTCTCCAGTCCATTGACTCCATCTACACTTCCCGCTGCCTCAGAAAAGCAGCCAGCATAATCAAGGACCCCACGCACCCCGGATATACTCTCTTTCATCTTCTTCTGTTGGGAAAAAGATACAAAAGTCTGAGAACATGTACCGACTGACTCGAGAACAGCCTCTTCCCTGCTGCCATCAGACTTTTGAATGGACCGACCATATATTAAGCTGATCTTTCTCTACACCCTAGCTATGACTATAACACTATATTCTGCACCCTCTTCATTCCTTCTCTCCTATGTACTCTCTGAATGGTATGGAGGAAGAGAAACAGGACCCTAAAATAATTCGAAAAGAATTTGAAAACATTTGCCTTTCCGTGAAGAATAATATTTGATAGGCACACTTTTAACGACACACATCGAAGATCAGATGAATCAATACAATCCTACTGGCAACCTTAAAAATCTAAGCGATAAACATTGGATTCCGAGGAAAGGGGGGGGAAAATAGCTCATTGTTCCATTGGAGCGACTCTATCTGTTAGTGGTATTGGCAAGGTATCTAGAGGGGATGGGTGTGAAGGCAGTGCAATATTCCTCTTGCACTATGTTTGAGGTGAGGGACGTCAGTGTCCCTGCTGATTACACCTGTGCGAAGTGCACCCGTCGGCAGCTCCTCCAAAACCATGTTGGGGAACTGGAGCTGGAGTTGGATGAACTTAGGATCATTAGGGAGGCAGAGGTGGCCATAGACAGAAGCTTCATGGGTATGGTTACTCCAGGAAAGGAAAATAGATGGGTGACAGTGAGAGGGGCTGGGAGGAAGCAGTCAGTGCAGGCATCCCCTGTGGTCATTCCCCTTAGCAACAAGTATTCCGCTTTGGATACGGTTGAGGGGGACGACATACCAGTGGTGAGCTGCAGTGAGCGGATCTCCAGCACTGAGTCCGTCCCTGTGGCTCGGGAGGGTAAGGGGGAGAACGGGAGGGCAATAGTTATTGGGGACTCATTAGTTAGAGGGATAGATAGGAGGTTCTGTGGCAGCAAAAGAGACTCACGGATGGTATGTTGCCTACCGGATGTCAGGGTCCGTGACGTCTCAGACCGTGTTTTCCGGATTCTTAAGGGGGAGGGGGAACAGTCACAAGTCGTGGTACACATTGGTACCAACGACATAGGTAAGAGAAGGGACGGGGATTTAAAACAGGAATTTAGGGAGCTGGGCTGGAAGCTGAGGGCCAAGACAAAACATGTGGTCATCTCTGATACGTTGCTGGTGCCATGTGATAGCGAGTTGAGGAAAAGGGAGAGAGTGCAGTTAAACATGTGGTTGCAGGGATGGTGTAGGAGGGAGGGTTTCAGCTACGTGGATAATTGGAACACAATCTGGGGAAGGTGGAACCTGTACAAACAGGACGGGGTGCACCTGAACCAGAGGGGCACCAATATCCTGGGAGGGAAATTTGATACGGCTCTTCAGGGGGGTTTAAACTAATTTGTCAGGGGGGTGGGAAAAGGAGTTGTAGTCCAGAAGTCAATGTTGAGGGTAGTGAGGTATTGGGGAAGGTATCAAGGTCAAGGGTGGGTACCAGTCGACAGGAAGGTGGGTTGAAGTGTGTCTACTTCAATGCAAGGAGCATCCGGAACAAAGTAGATGAACTTGGGGCGTGGATTGGTAATTGGGACTACGATGTTGTGGCCATTACGGAGACATGGGTAGAACAAGGACAGGAATGGTTGTTGGACGTTCCGGGGTATAGATGTTTCAGTAAGAGTAGGGAAGGTGGTAAAAGAGGTGGAGGAGTAGCATTGTTAATCAAGGATAGTTTAACGGCTGCGGAAAGGCACTTCGAGGGGGATCTGCATACTGAGGTAATATGGGCTGAAGTTAGAAATAGAAAAGGAGCGGTCACGTTGTTAGGAGTTTACTATAGGCCCCCAAATAGTAATAGAGATGTGGAGGAAGAAATTGCTAAGCAGATTATGGATATGTGTGGGGGTCACAGGGTAGTTGTCATGGGGGACTTTAACTTTCCAAATCTTGATTGGAACCTTTGTAGGTCAAATACTTCGGATGGGGCAGTTTTTGTGCAGTGTGAGCAGGAGGGTTTCCTGACACAATATGTGGATAGGCCGACAAGAGGTGGGGCGACATTGGATTTGGTACTGGGAAATGAACCGGGCCAAGTGTTAGATTTGGTTGTGGGAGAGCACATTGGAGATAGTGACCACAATTTGGTGTCTTTTGTTATTGCAATGGAGAGGGATAGGGCCGTACGGCAGGGCAAGGTTTATAATTGGGGGAGAGGTAATTATGATGCGATTAGGCAAGAATTAGGGGGCATAAGATGGGAACAGAAACTGTCAGGGAAAGGCACTAATGAAAAGTGGAACTTTTTCAAGGAACAAAGACTGTGTGTCCTTGATAGGTATGTCCCTGTCAGGCAGGGAGGAAATGGCTGAGTGAGGGAACCATGGTTCACAAAAGAGGTGGAATGTCTTGCAAAAAGGAAGAGGGAAGCTTATGTAGGGATGAGGAAACAAGGTTCAGATGGCTCGATTGAGGGTTACAAGTTAGCAAGGAATGAGCTGAAAAAGGGGCTTAGGAGAGCTAGGAGGGGGCATGAGAAGTCCTTGGTGGGTCGGATCAAGGAAAACCCCAATGCTTTTTACTCTTATGTGAGGAATAAAAGAATAACCAGGGTGAGGTTAAGGCCGGTCAAGGACAGTAGTGGGAACTTGTGTATGGAGTCAGTAGAGATAGGCGAGGTGATGAATGAATACTTTTCTTCAGTGTTCACCAAGGAGAGGGGCCATGTTTTTGAGGACGAGAAGGTGTTACAGGCTAATAGGCTGGAGGAAGTATATGTTCGGAGGGAGGATGTACTAGCCACTTTGAATAAACTGAAGGTCGATAAGTCCCCTGGGCCTGATGAAATATATCCTAGGATTCTTTGGGAGGCAAGGGATGAGATTGCAGAGCCTTTGGCGTTGATCTTTGGGTCCTCACTGTCCACGGGGATGGTACCAGAGGACTGGAGAGTGGCGAATGTTGTTTCTCTGTTTAAGAAAGGGAATAGAAATGACCCTGGTAATTATAGGCCGGTTAGTCTTACTTCGGTGGTTGGTAAGTTGATGGAAAAGGTCCTTCGGGATGAAATTTACTACCATTTAGAAAGATGCGGATTAAGCAGGATAGTCAGCACGGATTCGTGAAGGGCAAGTCGTGCCTCACAAATTTGATTGAATTTTTTGAGGAGGTAACTAAGTGTGTTGATGAAGGTAGGGCAGTTGATGTCATATACATGGATTTTAGTAAGGCATTTGATAAGGTCCCCCATGGTCGGCTTATGATGAAAGTGAGGAGGTGTGGGATAGAGGGAAAGTTGGCCGATTGGATAGGTAACTGGCTGTCTGATCGAAGACAGAGGGTGGTGGTGGATGGAAAATGTTCGGATTGGAGGCAGGTTGCTAGCGGAGTGCCACAGGGATCAGTGCTTGGTCCGCTGCTCTTTGTGATTTTTATTAATGACTTAGAGGAGGGGGCTGAAGGGTGGATCAGTAAATTTACTGATGACACCAAGATTGGTGGAGTAGTGGATGAGGTGGAGGGCTGTTGTAGGCTGCAAAGAGACATAGATAGGATGCAAAGCTGGGCTGAAAAATGGCAAATGGAGTTTAACCCTGATAAATGTGAGGTGATTCATTTTGGTAGGACTAATTTAAATGTGGATTACAGGGTCAAAGGTAGGGTTCTGAAGACTGTGGAGGAACAGAGAGATCTTGGGGTCCTTATCCACAGATCTCTAAAGGTTGCCACTCAAGTGGATAGAGCTGTGAAGAAGGCCTATAGTGTGTTAGCTTTTATTAACAGGGGGTTGGAGTTTAAGAGCCGTGGGGTTATGCTGCAACTGTACAGGACCTTGGTGAGACCACATTTGGAATATTGTGTGCAGTTCTGGTCACCTCACTATAAAAAGGATGTGGAAGCGCTGGAAAGAGTGCAGAGGAGATTTACCAGGATGCTGCCTGGTTTGGAGGGTAGGTCTTATGAGGAAAGGTTGAGGGAGCTAGGGCTGTTCTCTCTGGAGCGGAGGAGGCTGAGGGGAGACTTAATAGAGGTTTATAAAATGATGAAGGGGATAGATAGAGTGAACTATTTCCTCGGGTGGATGGAGCTATTACAAGGGGGCATAACAATAGGGTTCGTGGTGGGAGATATAGGAAGGATATCAGAGGTATGTTCTTTACGCAGAGAGTGGTTGGGGTGTGGAATGGACTGCCTGCAGTGATAGTGGAGTCAAACACTTTGGGAACATTTAAGCCGTTATTGGATAGGCACATGGAGCACACCAGGATGATAGGGAGTGGGATAGCTTGATCTTGGTTTCAGATAAAGCTCGGCACAACATCGTGGGCCAAAGGGCCTGTTCTGTGCTGTACTGTTCTATGTTCTATGTTCTAATTGTGTTCTGTGCCTCCTGTGAGCAGAATGAGGGGCACTAAAGTTTCCTCACAGAGCCTATCAGAACATTGATGCTTCTGGCAGCCATTTGGCCCATCATTGGGAGGTCCTGAATGCCTCCTCCATACAGCTGCCCTCCAGGAGCAGTGGTTGGGGAGGGAGCAAAGACTCACGGTTGGCTACCACCCAGATGCTGGCATGCACCTGAAGGGAACTTCTGCTGTCTCACCCTCTTGTCGCTGATTAGTTGGCCACCCACACCCTCCCTTTGTTGTGCACCAACCCACATTGCTACATGAAAGCTCGAAGGAGGAGAACAATATGGAGGACTTACTCTGGCAGACCGAAGGAAACTATTGACTCACTGCCCTCAGAATCAGAGGGTAAGGTAACCCCATGACTGCTGACCGACTCTGTAATCTCCATCCAGGCTTGCAAGGTCAGGCTGGCTGATCTCTTCTTCCCATCTATCGAGAAGAAGACCTTTCTCCTTTCCCTTGCTGTAGGAATGTAGGGGGGCATTGTGAAACTTTGGGGCCACCCAGTTTCTTCCCTCCAGTTCATTTGCTGCAGCCTCCTAGTGCACCCCTTAGGTCTTCGGTTGAGGCTAATAATCTTTAGGGGTGTTGACTATAAACACAGAGCGATGGAAGAATGCAGATTGGAGGCGAGCTGTTCTTCAGGACTGCTGCTGCAGCAATCCAAGTCAAACAAGGCAAAGACTCCATGCAGCACAGTTACATTTTCCCGTTGTTCAAATGAAGCTTTGAGTCAGTTGCGGATAAAGGAAAAGGTGTTAGCAGATCATCAAACAGAATCCTTGCCAAGATAATGCAAAGACCCAAGGAATCCTCTCTAACATTCTTTCGGATAAGCGTATTTAAATGTCAGGCTGTAGATAATTTTGACCATTTCACTATGTTATCAACTTTAAAACAATCCGACGACTGAATTATTTGCTTCAATGGAAATCCATGAAATTCTTTTGCGAAAAAAACTAAATGCAACAAATAACTGAAGGGATCTTCTGTCCCTTGCCACTGCCTGGTGCCAAAAGGTAATTTAGAACATGGAAACCCTACAGTGCAGAAAGAGGCCATTCAGCCCATCGAGTCTGCACCAACCACAATCCCATCCAGGCCCTACCCCCATATCCCTACATATTTACCCACTAATCCCTCTAACCTACGCATCTCAGGACACTGAGGGGCAATTTTTAGCATGGCTAATCAACCTAACCCGCACATCTTTGGACTGTGGGAGGAAACCAGAGCACCCGGAGGAAACCAGACATGAGGAGAATGTGCAAACTCCACACAGACAGTGACCCAAGCCGGGAATCAAACCCAGGTCCCTGGAGCTGTGAAGCAGCAGTGCTAACCACTGTGCTACCGTGCCGCCCACAGCCTTTAGCTGATTGCAATTGGATATGTTGGTGCAAAATGTCCAGAGTCGGGGAAATTTGATTCTCATGTAGGACTTTTGTTATCCTGGGAATTGCCAGACAGTTTTTGTCATGCTGACATTTCCGAATGTGAATGACCATCAATGCTGTTTTCAATTGCTCCTTTAATTATGCTAACTCAATTGTGCCAGGTTTAAAAATAAGTCTTTTGTTCCAGGATGGGTTTCCTTCACAAAGCTGACAGAAATAACTTTTTTAAGTCTGCGGCTTACACCACAACAGTGACCAGACTTCCAAAATACTTCACTGGGGTATCCTGATGTTATGAAAAGTATTAAATAAAGACAAGGCTGTGGATGCTGGACCAATTTACATTTTTAACACTGAGATTGATTGCTTTAGTTTATTTATTAGTGTCACAAGTAGGCTTACATTACAAGGGCGGCACGGTAGCACAGTGGTCAGCACTGCTGCTTCACAGCTCCAGGGACCTGGGTTCGATTCCCGGCTTGGGTCACTGTCTGTGTGGAGTTTGCACATTCTCCTCGTGTCTGAGTGGGTTTCCTCCGGGTCCTCCGGTTTCCTTCCACAGTCCAAAGATGTGCGGGTTAGGTTAATTGGCCATGTTAAATTGCCCCTTAGTGTCCCGGGATGCGTAGATTAGCGGGTAAATATGTAGGGGGATAGGGCCTGGATGGGATCGTGGTCGGTGCAGACTCGATGGGCCGAATGGCCTCTTTCTGCACTGTAGGGTTTCTATGATTCTATGAACACTGCAATGAAGTTACTGTGAAAATCCCCTAGTTGCCACACTCCAGCACCTTTTCGAGTACACTGAGGGAGAATTTAGCCAATGCACCCAACCAGCACGTCTTTCGGACTGTGGGAAGAAACTGGAGCACCCTGAGGAAAGCCACGCAGACACGGGGAGAATGTGCAGACTCTGCATAGACAGTGACCCAAGCCGGGAATTGAACCCGGGTCCCTGGCGCTGTGAGGTAGCAGTGCTAACTGTGCCACCATACTTTTTATTTGGTGAGGGAGTGAAGACTGATGGAGCAAAGGGTGGTAAATAGAACCTAAGTATAGATCAGCGATAATCCAATTGAATGGCAGAACAGGCTCAAAGGGCTGAATGGCATGCTCTTATTCCAATCTCGAGAAAAACATATATGGCAACATGTTCATTACTTTTAGTCTATGCGTTTCTGACAGAAGCATATGCAGGAAGTATAAAAGGTGTTGCATATACAGGAATATTTTGATCACCAAGGAGCTTGAAGTCCTGTCCATTGAATGTTAATAATCTTGTTAGGTGATATATCTTACCAACAATATAACTGGTTAACAAAACAATCAAACACATTGGCTTATGTATAACTAGACAATGAATGACATCCTTCCTCCTGTAAGGGATGATGATGCAGCTGTAAAGGTTTGTTGAGGTCAGCTGAGATCCTCTGCTGCACTTCTTTTAACAGATGAACCAGCAGACTCTGGAGTAGCAAAGTCTGTCTCAAATGCCTCATATGAAGTTGCACCTTGCTGGTGATGCGGGAACAATTGCTGATGACATCTTGCTTGCAGGGTTGGCGTCTGTTTTGTCACCATGGTGGCAAATCCCTGCCCACAGCTGGTGTCGCCATTTGCATCAATCATGAACTGGTATGCCACTTGGTGTGATAGATCTCGAGGGCTTGCATGTCTCTTTTGACAGCATCCTTGAATCAGAGCTTAGGGCACTTAGCTGGTCTCTTGGCACATGTGACCTCCCCATAGAGCATGTCCTTGGGCATGCAAGTGTCCAATCCTATGCATATGCACAAGCTAGTGAAACATTCTGCAGGCGGAAGAAAATTTGGAAGTCTTTTTCTGGTAGCTAAAAAGAGATGGCACAAGGATGACAGACAAAGACCTGCCATTAGGACTATGGTTGAATGTACCAGCAGATTTGGGCAGCACGGTAGCACAGTGGCTAGTACTGCAGCCTCACAGCGCCAGGGACCTGGGTTAAATACCGGCCTCAGGTCACTGTCTGTGGAGTCTGCACACTCTCCCCATGTCTGTGTGAGTTTCCTCTGAGTGCTCCGGTTTCCTCCCACAGTTCAAAGATGTGCGGGCTAGGTGGATAGGCCATGCTAACTTGCCCCTTAGTGTCAAGGTAAATTAGCAGGGTAAATGCTTGAGTTACAGGGATAGGGCCCTGGATGGGATTGTTGTCTGTGCGAGCGTGATGGGCCGAATGGCCTCCTTCTGCCCAGTAGAAATTCTATGAATAAAAAGATTCTTCTGGAAAAGATAGCAGCATCTGTATGATTTTTTAACGACGTATTGAAATCCTGTTTGTACATTCAATGAATAATAAAGGCTGTCGCCGAGAGCAGGGTCCTTTATAATTCGAGCCATGATTGCAGCATTACTCCTCTGCCGCCTGATGCCCAGCCTACACTGACAATTCTCAAAACCCACAAGTTACGTTTCCACACCAAGGTGTGATTTATATTCCACTGTGAATGTCGCTGCAACATCAATTCAACATTATTATTTTTGATACAAACTCAAAGCCACATGATGGCATGGACTTGGAGGGCCAAAGGGCTTGTTCCTGTGCTGTACTTTTCATTGTACCTTGTTCTTTATTGCAGTATCTAATAACAGGCATGAGGAATAGGCCCTGACAATAACTGCAAGGTTGGAAAGGAGCAAGGGGAAGGGTTTGTGTTCAGAAAGCAAACTTCGTTTGCACCTAGAATTGGCCTCCTTCCCATCGGGCGACCATTGGACGTGCAGAGACAACAGGGGCTGGAGTGAGAGGACCCCTTCAGTTTTCATTCTGCCCCCCTCACCTTGCTGAGAACTGTAAATTCCAGCCCGTTACCTCTGCTCTTTGCTCCTCAGATGCCGACTGATCCATTGGGTATTTGCAGCATTTTCTGTTGCTATTTTCGATGTATTTTGCATGTTTTCCCTTGCGCGTGTACCTCAGAAGCTTATGATTGATTGTACTGAGCCTCCATTCAGCTTGTCTCATTGGAAGGTGGCGGTTGTTATCCCTGGAATCAACAGGGAGAGTTCTTTATAAACTGATGTAGTAAAAGGCCACCTACTTCACCACCTTAATGTAGGCTGTGTTACCACCACAGGCTGTGTTACCATTACTTTTGAATGTGTTACTATTACTCTTGAATTCCATGAAATTAATGCATAAGGACTGAATTTGTTATTTTCCAAGGAAATACACTTCCTTACTGAACAATTGTATTTATTTATTAGTGTCACAAGTAGGCTTATATTAATACTGCAATGAAGTTACTGTGAAAATCCTCTAGTCGCCACACTCCAGCACCTGTTCGGGTACACTGAGGGAGAATTTAGCATGGCCTATGCACCTAACCAGCAAGTCTTTCAGACTGTAGGAGGAAACCGGAGCACCCGGAGGAAACTCAATCAGACACAGGGAGAACGTGCAGACTCCACACAGACCCAAGCTGGGAATTAAACCCGGGTCCTTGGCACTGTGAAGCAGTTGTGCTAACCACTGTGCCACCATGTCGCCCTGTGATCAAATGTGCTCATTTGTGACTCTCAGTATGAATAGGTAAAGTATGCGAAGAGAGGTTTGCCTTTGACACAGTGCTCTGAGTTGTCAATGATATCTCGGGCTGTTATTTTCTGATGGAGCCCTTGGAGGTTCTTGATACTCGACAGACTAATTTCCAGTTGCTGCAACAGATTGTGCTGGACCATAATGCTCACCTTCCTTTATTGCAGCAATTACTGGGCCAGCTGCCTCACGGTAAACTTTCCTGCCAATTATTTCAGAGAAAGTTATGCCTCTACTTAACCATAATCAAGAGTGGCAAAATCTGCGTGGCTTATGTTAAAGTGGAAAGAAAAGGATAATAACTTTTCTGCAGGAGTCTCCTGATGCTACTTCAACAATACTGGAACTGATAGATTTGGCTGTGTACTTATCAAGGTTCTGATGGCCTGCTGAGCAACTAAGAATAGAAAGGTAGTGAATAATGCTGCTATAGAAAGAGGGAAAGTACAAAATTAGTCCCATACTTGTATGAGAGAGGCAATTATTTTCTTCTGGTACTCAATCATGTGGTACCAATATAATAACATGCTTGTGGAAATAGATCTGGGCATATGGATTTGCTCAGACATTAAATCAAGGCTTGCCTCTCAGCGGGCAACCAACTAACAAATTGTACCAATTAACTTGGACATAGCATTCATCTGTTTTCACGTTCCGTCAATAACCCTGGCAGCACTGGAAAACATTCCTGCAACAAGATGCATTCTTAAGAATGTTGAACATAGAAAATCAACCTATAGGCTTCACAGAGGAGACATCCAGTCAATGGAGATATTAGACCGGGCGACCCAAAACCCAATCAGACATGGGTGAGAAGCAGATTCTCAAAGCAGAAGAAGAAGGTGTGTAGGTGGGAGACCTCCCTGCTCCAAACTCCCCTATCACTGGTCACAATCTCCATGCCCGCCATATGCAAATAACGGGGAAGAGGACAAGATCTGTGTTTCTGGCGGATTTCCCTATTGCCTGCCCCATTCACCAATGTTTCCCTGGGTCTTGAGGAGGTGAGTGGCAATAAGCTTTGGAAAGTTACATCAATGGTCCTGAGGTCTCGCTTGGTGGTGAACCCCTTGTCTGTCATTCCAGACCCCACTTACCTACCTGTGTAAGCCTTAGTCTTTGCAGATCATCCCACCTCAGGATATTTCTTCCCTTGCGACATTTCAGTTCGGCTGCAGCAACTGTGCCAGAATTCTATCACCCCGCCCGCCATGGGAATCAGAGCGGGCAAGGGACAGGCAATAGGAAGGTCCGTTGACCTTGGGTGGGATTTTCCGGTCTCGGGTTGAGCGAGGCTGTAAAATCCTGCCCTGAATTTCACAGCCGGAGAATGCTGGACTCCATTTTTGGTAGCCTGGACAGCCTTAGTACCATGTGCAAGTCAGAGGTCGTGTGCAGATCCTGTGAAAGGACACCTATACAACATGAATGGCAGGTTGTTTTGTCAATTATTTTTATATTAGCCAGTGCAAACATGCCTTTTCCAAATCAAACAGGTGTAGATTTGACACCACGTTCAGTAGATAGTATCTAATAAAATGGAGGGGCTCCAAAACCAAACCTCTGCATGAGATCCCCCACAAGGCAAATCCCACTTCTATTTGATGGTAGAAATCCCACTGGGGCCCTGCCATCCACAGATTATGGACTCCGTGTTTCCTGGGCTGGACTCCCAGGAATGTGGGATGGATGGATAGAAGACAGAGGAAATATCCTCGTTTATGGCTATCAGATCATATGAGATACTTCATGAGAAGATCTACCTTTAGCAACTTTGGTTCACTAAGGAAGCTGTGGATGAGTTATTGCCATGGTACCCTGCATAGATTAAACATGTTTTCCTCTGAGTGTAGAAGAGTAAGGGCTGATCTAACTGAAATGTTTAAATAATTAAGTGAGTTGATAAGGGAGAGACAGAGAAATTATTTCTTATGGTATGAGAATCCAGACCAAGGGGGGATAATTTTACAAGAAGAGTTATCCAGTACAGAGGTCGTACCAGGAAGTACAGTCCAAAGTTGTGCAAATTAGGTGGATTGACCGTAGTAAATTGTCCCCTTAGTGTCAAAAGACGCGCAGGTTAGGTGGATTAGCCATGGTAAACGTGTGGGATTAGAGGGATAGGGAATTGGGCGGAAGGCCTGGGTGGAATGCTCTTTCGGAGAGTTGGTGCAGACTCCATGAGCCAATGGCCTGTGTCTGCATTGTAGAAGTTTTATGGTTCTATTGTACTTCCACACATAAAAGGTAACAAAAATCTGGAGGCTTGGTTAATTCAATATTCAAAAACTGAGACTGATAGATTTTTTTATTGGGCAAGGGTATTAAATGTTACAAAAGCAAGGTGGGTAAATTCGGTCAAAATCGAATTGAATAGTTGAACAGTTGTGACAGGTTGAATGGCTTCATCCTGTTTCTGTGTTCGCTTAACTAAACAGCTCTGCCTGTGAGTACACCTCTCAGCTTTAATGTTACAGTCTTCCAAGCCTCAACCAAGGACTATTGCAACATCAACAGGGAGCCTTCAGGCATGTATAGGCCATGTTGCCAATGTCTCCTTCAGGAGAGCTAGGGAATTCATCTATTATGGAGTGGGTCCTGGTCAATAACTTGAAAAGGCTATTCAGATCTACCATATTGTTGTATTGCCTAGAATTCAAGGCACAATAAAGGCTGTAGCATCGGACTCTGGGTCCCTACATTACAGTAAGAGTTTTAACAACACCAGGTTAAAGTCCAACAGTTTTATTTGGTAGCAAATGCCATTAGCTTTCGGAGCCCTGCTCCTTCATCAGGTGGAGTGGGAGCAGGGCTCCGAAAGCTAATGGCATTTGCTACCAAATAAAACTGTTGGACTTTAACCTGGTGTTGTTAAAACTCTTACTGTGTTTACCCCAGTCCAATGCCGGCATCTTCACATCATCCCTACATTACAACAGCTGACTAAACTTCAAAAATATTTAGTTGGTTAAAGAAACTTAATGGCATTGGGACATCCTGAAGTCAAGAAAGTGCTCAATAAATCCAGGCTCTTTTTTTCTTTACCATGAAGCCAGTGAATTTCCTCAACAGAAATGATTCCACACCAAATAATCTGTAACTAGCTACAACTCCTGCACATCAATGCCACTCGTGGAGAAGAAGACGTGAGTATCTTGAATGGTGCATCTGTCGACAGCACATTCATCATGAGGAACTCTTGCATTCTAACTCTACTCAATGATGTTGAGGTGGCTTCTTGGACACAAGATGTGCCTCATATGTCCATAGCTCGGGCCCCATTTTAACTTTAAAACTGACTGGCAGGGTTTTGTGACTATAAGGTTCCCACATCCAGCAGAATGGTCACTGAGAGGACAGGGGAGGTGGTGTCATTGTGGTATTGTCACTGAACTAGTAATCCAGAAACCCAGGGTAAGATTCTGGGGAACCAGGTTTGAATCCCACCATGGCAGATGGCGAAATTTGAATTCTAGAAAAATCTGAAAATCAAAAGCCTAATAATGACCATGAAATGTTCGTCAGAAAAATCCATCTGGTTCACTACATAGAAACATGCATAGAAAATAGAAGCAGCCCCTTCGAGCTTGCTCTGCCATTCATTTTGATCATGGCTGATCATCAATATCCTGATCCCGCCAGCCCCCATATCTCTTGGTCCCTTTAGCCCAAGAGCTATATCTAATTCTTTATTGAAATGACACAACATTTTGGCCTCAACAACTTTCTGTGGTAGTGAATTCTACAGATTCATCACTCTTTGGATGAAGAAATTTCTCCTCACCTCAGTCTGAAAAGGTTTACCCCTTATTCTCAAACTATGACCCCTAGTTCTGGACTCCCCCACCATCGGGAACATTCTTTCTGAATCTACCATGTCTACCGGTTAGAATTTTATAAGTTCCTATGAGATCCCCCTGACTCTTCTATACTCCAGTGAGTATAATCCTAATTGACTTAGTCTCTCCTCATATGACAAACCTGCCATCCCAGGAATCAATCTGGTAAACCTTCACTGTACTCCCTCTCAGCAAGAACATCCTTCCTCAGATAAGGACATCAAAACTGCACAGAATACTCCAGATGTGGCCTCACCAACACCTTACGCAATTGCAGCAATACGTCCCTATTCCTATACTCAAATCCTCTTGCTATGAAGGCCAACATAGCATTTGCCTTCTTTACTACCTGCTGTACCTTTGTGTTTGCTTTCAGCAACTGGTGCACGAGGACACCAAGATCTCGTTGAGTATCCACCTCTCTCAATTTACATCCATTCAAATAATAATTTGCCTTCCTATTTTTGCTCACAACGTGGATAACCGTACATTTATCCACACTATACTGCATCTGCCATGCATATGCCCACACACTCAGCTTGTCCAAATCACACTAAAAACATCTCTACATCCTCCTCACAACTCACCCTCCCACCCAACTTTGTATCATCTGCAAATTTTAGATAATACATTTAGTTCCCCTGTCCAAATCTTTAATATAGAATGTGAACAGTTAGAGTTCTAGCACAAATCACTATCATACCCCACTAGTCATTGCCTGCTAATCGGAAAAATACCTATTTACTCCAACTCTGTCTGCTTACCAGCTTTCTATCCATCTCAAGACACTACCTGCAATCCCATGTACTGTAACTTTACATAATATTCTGTTATGTAAGACCTTATCAAAAGCCTTTACTAAATGCCCTTTAGGGAAAGAAATCTGCCTTCCTTACCTGGTCTGGCCTAAATGTGACTCCAGATGGTTGACTCTGAAATGGCCCAGCAAGCAATTCAGTTCAAGGGCAATTAGGGACGGGTAATAAATGCTGGCCCAGCTAGCAGTGCCAACATCCCATGTATGAATAAGAAAAATAAGGATTCTGAGGTAAGGTGTAGTTGTCATGATAGATGTGGGAGGCCAGTGCAGTTTCCTTCTGAATAAGAGAAGGAAACCATTTGGCTCATCGTGTCTGCACATGCTTTCCAAATGAGCAACTCATCCAGTTCCATTCCACTGCCTTCTCCCCATAATCCTGCACATCTTCCTTTTTTGATAACTGTCTTATTCCCTTTTGATTGCCTCAATTGATGCTGCCTCTGCCACACTCACAGGCTGTGCTATCCAAACCCTATCCACTCGCTGCATGAAGAAGTTTCTCCTCATATCACTTTTGCTTCTTTATTAATACTTTAATTCTGTACCTTCTCATTTGGAATCCTTTCACAAGTGGAAACAGCTTCTTCTTATCTACTCTGTCCAGACACCTCAGAATTTTGAATATCTCTATCAAATCTCCTCTCAGCCTTCTTTTCTCTAAAGAAAACAGTCCTAACTTCTCCAATCTATCTTCATAACTGAATGTCCTCATCCCCAGAACCATTCTCATAATATTTTTCTGCACTCTCTCTGAATGTGTTCACATCTTTCCTAAATTGCAGCACCCAGAACTGAGATTGAACTCGTAACTTATACAAGTTCAATATAACCTCCTTGCTCTTCTACTCCATGCCACTATTAAAAAGGCCAGGATACTGTATATTTTAGTAAACACTTTCTCAACCTTTCCTGCCACCTTCAATGATTTATGTGCATAAACACCCAGGCCCCTCTGTTCCTGCACCCTTTATAGTGTTGTGCCTTTTGTTTAATACTGTCCCTCCATGTTCCTCCTACCAAAACAAATCATTTTACACTTCTCCAAATTGAACTTCATCTGCCACCGGCCCATCCATTCCACCAACTTGCAACTTGTCTAGAGCTGACATTTTGAGTCCAGATAACCCTTTGTCTCAGCTTTGACAAAGGGTCATCTGGGCTTGAAACATCAGCCCTTTTCTCTCCTTACAGATGCTCTCAGACCTGCTGAGATTTTCCAGCATTTTCCCTCTTGGTTTCAGATTCCAGCATCCGTAGTAATTTGATTTTATGCAACTTGTCTATATCCCTTTGAAGTTCTACACTAACCTCCTCACAGTTCACAATGCCTCCAGGTTTTGCATCATCTGCAAACTTTGAAATTGTCCCCCACACGCCAAAGTCTCGGTCATTAATACATATCAGAATATGTGTGCATCAGTTGCGAGGGTCTTTTCTGGGGAACATATTAAATATGTTTTTTCTTCTGATTTAGTAAAATGCTGACTCTCCACTATTCCTGCTAACATAAATCATTCCAAGTTTAAACATCTGCCTTCCTGGACCGCATTAACCTATGTGGCACGTTATCATTACCAGACCCTATGAGACCTCATGAGCTCACTGAGCAACAATGTCAATAGAAAGTGCAACATTCTAGTTGTTTTACAATAGATGGAATTATTTTTTTAAAAATCCATTTGCCTGATCAATGCCAATGTTTATGCCTGCTCTCATTCTATTCCCTCATCCACACCTTTCAATTATTTTTCCCCTCGTGTACTGAGCTAACTTCCCTTTAAGTACATACATGATGTATTCCATCAACCATTTCATCTGCTAACGAGTTCCACATTCTCACCACTCTCTGTATGAGGAAAGAAAGTTTCTTCTGAGTCCTTTGTTGGATTTATCAGTAACTATTTTGCATTTATAACCTCCGGTTTTAGACTCTAGCACAAGTGGGAAACATTTCCTCTACATCTATTCTATCGCAATGTGTCATAATTTTAAAGAGATCTGTCAGAGCCGCTCTCAGGCCGAGGTTTTCTAGCCCCATCAGTGGGAGAGGTTTTCTGGCTCCATTCGCCGTGGGTGCCAATCCCGTCGTGGTCGCTAACCCTCGCAAGAGAGCCACAGCGGGATTTGTGCTGGAGAGATTTCAGAATGAAATCCTCCCCACCCCAACCTCCCCCGCCCACTGCCGGCAATGTAATCATGTTCACACCCTGCGGGGGCCTGAACCTGATTACCATCAATTCAAATAGATTCGAATATACAGAAACGGCATAACACCTTACCTTCCGGCTTCACCTGGTTCACAATGTCCCCTCATACAATAGAAGAGGAAGAAGGAAAGGAAAGAGATAGTGGACAAAGGCAAAATGAGAATTATTGTTTCATGTGAGTCCAGAGCCCAGAATCAAAAGTCCAATGATATATTTCTTCAGAGAGGCTAGCTGGCTGAAACTGATGTGGAGTGAGCCACTTTTCCAATAGCACTGACTTTCATGATGACAGAAGCACATACAGGTGAATCAGTCTTATAGTCAGCACTGATACAGAGAGATTAGATGAGGGCCAGGCAATTTAAACCTAGGCAGAGCTCTGGTTCTGCTATTGTTTTGTTGATGGAAGATGGTAGGCTGCTTCCTTTAGCTTCACAAGGCAATATTACATGTTCTAGCAGATTGGAGGGGGTGGGGTGGCATGGGAGTGTGACATAACTCCCACTTCCTCCCCTTTATTCGGACATAGGGTATCTACTCCTGGTCTGGATTCATGAGATGGTTAATTTTTCATCAATTAACAAGATTACCAGAGATTTCGAGGTCCTTTGTTCTCACAGATAATTCATCTCCATTGGATAGGGTTTTGCCTCAGAAATGGAAAGGGGCATTTGTGCATTTTCTTGGAATTTGATTTCTGCAATCACGTGGGTATTAACACATCATTAACATGCATCAGGGATAATGAGGTTGCTGCAGTTTTCTGAAGGCTAGAAATCCCTTTTGTGTGAGTCGGAGGCAGTGTAAAGCTTTTTGTCCATTATACTCTTTTACAAATAATTTTATAAATCAACCAGGAAGATATATATATATATAATATATATATGTTATATATTAGGTCATGTCTTCTGGGCATGACGCAGCAATGACCAGCTACATTGTTTTTTTTAATGTTAATTGAGAGATAAATATTGGCCAGGACACTAGGCATAACTTCCAAATGGTGCCATGGAATATTTCACATCCACTTGCGTAGGCAGATACACCCTTGGTTTAACATCCCAACAAAAAGGCAGCAGTGCTGCAGTGCTCCCTTAGTGTTGCACAGAGTGTCAGCCTTGATTATTGTGCTCAAGCCCTGGAGGTTAAATGATATAAGGGTTAAATCTTAAGATATGCATTTGGCTCCAAGCATTATTTTTACTGTGTTCCACATCTTTCTATAATTTATATTATTGAAACAAGATTCAGAAAAGTTCTCATTGTGCTACTATGAACATGCTGACGATTGCTTTCAGGCATTCAGACTGTCAAAGAGACATGGACATGCTCCTTTTAGTCTTCTCCATAAGCAGCACATCAGTGTAAACATATGGATTTCATCACATACTGTGTAGCAGCTGACTCTCTGCTGGTCTCATGCAACTTTAGAGAATAGCATTATAAATTCTCCAACCACGCCTTAATAACAAAGTCTTCACAGTGTTTGCCTCTTCCACTCCTTTCAAAATGAAAAAAATTATTTTTTGGGAAGTCATTGAAGACCTGGTAGGGACAGAAGTGTCTCAAGGTGACTTCCCAAAATAAATAACAACGAGTGAACAGCGGAAACGCAAAGATGAAGTTGACAAATAACATGAACAGTTTGATTAGAAAGTGATTTACTAAATAGCAAACATACAAGAAGGAGGCAGAAATGCTGCAATATCTAGCACACTGGCTACAAAAGAAATACATTTTGCTTTGCAGTTCTGTGCATTATTCATGGGTAGATGGCTTCTAAACTGAAATAGTTAAATCTCAATACAGCAGTTAACTTCAGGATGAAGTGGGGGGGGGGGGGGGGGTTTCGGAAGGCTGTGAAGACTTTAAAAAATGCAGAAAAGATTTACAAGAATGGTTCCTGGGGATGAGGGTTTTGAGTTATGTGGATGGATTTGGAAAAACTGTATTCCTTACAGAAGAGAAGGCTGAGAGGAGATTTAATAAAGGCATTCAAGCCATGAGGAGTCGAGACAAAGAGAAAACATTCCCATTGGTGGAAGGATTATGAACAAGAGGAAACACAGTTGTTTTTAAGCATATCCTCATGAACACTTTTCTTTTCCCTTTACGGAAGTGGTGGAAGGATTCCTGAGCTAATTATCAGACAATTGATCCACATTATGAATGCTCCTTCCATGGGCAACAAGCTCAGGCATTGGATTTGAACCCAGAGCTTCCAGGCCAGAGGTAGGGACACTACCATTGCATCACAGGACCTCCTGACACCACGTTAAGGTGATATGAAAAATAATTAACAGCAACATAAGTAAAGAATTTTTTACACAGAAAGTGGTTAAGATCTAGAATGCACTACCTGAGAATGTGGTGGAGGCAGATTTAATTGTGGCTTTTAAAAGGGAATCAGATCAGCAGCTGAAGGGAGAAAGCACTTTCATGGGAAAGTGTAGTTGAGGAGGATTAGATGAGTTGCTCTGCCAGAGACCCACCAGGATATAATGGGCCCAAGGACTCTATCTCTCCTTTAACTATTCTATGATTCTATGACGTAAAATCCCAATTACTTTCTCATGTGGAGTTGTCAATATTTAATAACAGCCTTACTTCTTTCAAGAAAAATATTTAGTTGGGGTTTGAACCTAGAAATCGCAAGAATAGACATTTCAATTCTGTGAAGTACATGCGTGCCAATCAAATCCAATAGTGCTTCCCTGTGGAATAAATTCTCGAATTGCTGCTAATGTCTGTGTGATCACTCATCCAGGAGGAAGGGCACCAGAACCCTCTCCCAAATGACCATTCAATCCAGCACAATATGTGTTAGGAGGCTTTCTGATGATGGAAGATATTAAGAGATCAGCCAAATGATCCTCATCCAGAATGTTACAGAGGTAACAGTGATCTTTGAATGCTGGAGGAGGAGGATAGGTGAAGATGTGTTCAGTGCTGGCATTGCACTGGAGGTGGTGGAAATGATAGAGGGCGATGTGTTGAATCTGAAAGTTGGTGGTATGTAAGGTGAGGAACAAGTGGAGCCCTATCTTGGTCTGGAAGAGGAAGGGATGAGAGCAGGAAATGGTCAATAACCTATCCCAAGAAATAAAAACGAGGAAGGAAAGAAAACAGTTGGAGACAAAAGAATGAGGTGAGGGAGGGAGTGAAAATTTGAAGCAAAGTTGATGAAATTTATCAGTTCTGGCTGAGAGTGGAAAACAGCATCGATAGGGCGGCACGGTGGGTACAATGGTTAGCACTGCTGCCTCACAGCGCCAGTGACTCGGGTTCAATTCCCAGCTTGGGTCACTGTCTATGCAGAGTCTGCACGTTCTCCCCGTGTCTGTGTGGGATCCCTCCAGGTGCCCCTGTTTCCTCCCACAGTCTGAAAGACGTGCTGGTTAGGTGCACTGGCCATCTGTGTACCCAAACAAACACTGGAGATTTTCACAGTAACTTCATTGCAGTGTTAGTGTAAGCCTACTTGTGACACTAATAAATATACTTAAACTCAATAGACTGGAAAAGAGGTGAAGGAGGAACCTGTGGTAGAGAGAACAAAGACTGTCCCGCAATATCCTGCGGAAAGCTAATACCCAAATAAAAGCTAAATACTACAGATGCTGGAGATCTGAATTAAAAACAGAAAGTTCTGGAAAAAACTCAGCAGGTCTGACAACATCCTTGGAGAGAAAAACAGAGTTACAGTTTTGAGTCCAATATTACCTTTCTCCAAGGTTCCAAAGAAGAAGAATATTGGACTCTGTTGTAGCGTGGCCCCTTTAAGGCGGCGTTCCCTAAGGGCCCCATGGTCGGGCCGGACCTTATGGAGTGTTGAGGTGGAAAGCTGAGCCAATCTATATCCGAGGGTATGTATCCTGGATCAGGGGAGGATCTGCAGTTGGAGCCAGGAAGAAGTAGTTTACAGTCACATAGTTATTCTGTCTGACCCTGTTGTAAATATAGATATTTGTTGGTATTGTTATACAGCTTTTAATTTTAAACATCTTCCAAGCATTCCAGTTTAATGAGACAAACAAAGACAGTAATGCAACAATTCCTTTATTTAATACTTCTAGTGCCAACTCAAACATAATCAGTTGCAACTCATTAACTCTTTACTGAACTTTAACTGAACATCAATTTTCAACTGAACTTTAATTCTTAAACTGCATATCAACTTTAACTGAACATCAACTTTAACTAAACATCAACTTTAACTGTTTAACTGAAAATAGATAGTATTGAGTTTAGGAAAACCTTGGCCAAGAAATATCCTCGATGTAGAATCTATCTTCTCCTTCTCTGAAGCATCCTTCGGGGTACAAGTCTTCTTGCGATCATTGGTCTCTTCAAGTTATCGCTGGCAAACAAAGGCTCACATGTCTCTTTATCCACAATTCTCCACTCACTTCTGGAAGTGGCGGCACGGTAGCACAGTGGCTAGCACTGCTGCTTCACAGCTCCAGGGTCCCGGGTTCGATTCCCGGCTCGGGTCACTGTTTGTGTGGAGTTTGCACATTCTCCTCGTGTCTGCGTGGGTTTCCTCCGGGTGCTCCGGTTTCCTCCCACAGTCCAAAAATGTGCGGGTTAGGTTGATTGGCCAGGTTAAAAAAATTGCCCCTTAGAGTCCTGGGATGCGTAGGTTAGAGGGATTAGTGGGTAAAATATGTGGGGGTAGGGCCTGGGTGGGATTGTGGTCGGTGCAGACTCGATGGGCCGAATGGCCTCCTTCTGCACTGTAGGGTTTCTATGATTTCTATGTTTCTCTGTCATCCAGCCAATTAATTGATCTGAAGCTCCAGTTGCATCATTTGATTAAGCCAATCAAATGCAGGCAGAATAGTGTCATTGGTCGCTTCAGGTATCATATCCCTAGACCCCTGAAGTGCATATTGTTTACATTCCAGTGCCAAGATAAGGAACAGTGACTCCAAAAATCTGTACAGAACTCATCCCTGCCAAGGACAAGCTGTTAAAATCTGACACCTTCTGTCCTTTCACAAATTCCAGGCCACTGGCCACAAGTCATCCCAGCATAGTGAACATACAACTTTAAAGCTACTATTGCCAATACTGTTGTTAAATTATTGTTGCAGCCGTTCTTTCTCCATCCACGATATAAGGTCTTTTGTTCTTTGGACTAATCGAGTACCCTCGATTTATTACACTGGTGACAAGGAAGTTTTTCCAATTCCTTGGGGATCGCAGTGCACATCTAAAGGGGGAAGAGATTGGAACATCAAAAATAAGAAGAAGCAAGGTACAGGCACAAGTTAAAATGCCTTTGATCAGGAAATTGATATAATTCGACCCTGAAGTAGAAAACTTCCTAAAGTAATAATGTAATAACAGGTTTATTCTTAAAATTTACAATTCCAACAATGTGGAAATCTCTCAGTGTAGGTCATTGAATATAATCAACCAAGCCCTTCTGCTGATTTCCCAAGATTTCATCCTGCTAACTAGCGCTCTACCCACTCCCTATCCTTTGGCTGCTTAGGTAGAATTACTCAATAACACAATCTGTGTTTTCAGTTATTTATAGTGTAATTTTCATTCTGGATTCCAGCTGGAAATTAAACAAAACAAAAACTCTTCGGATGTGGTAACGCTGGCAAGTCTGCATTTATTGACTATTCCAAGTTGTCCTCAGGATGAGGGTGGGCTAAACTGCTGCAGCATCCATTCATGTCTTCACAACAAAACAGCAAACGTGAAATCAGAGGTTATGATATAAAATTGTTGAACTCAGTGTTGAATCGGGGAGGCTGTAAAGGCTCTAACTGAATGATGCAATGCTGTTTCTGGAGCTTACAGTGAACCTCATCGGAACAGTTAATGAGTCTGAGGACAGGGAGGTCAGAATGGGAATGGGGAGAAGAATTAGAATGGCAGGCAACTAGAAACTCAGGGTCATGCCTGAAAACAGTTGTTAGAAGGTATTCTGAGAGACAGGATCTACAGGCATTTAGAGACGCAAGGACTGATTAGGGACAGTCAACATGACTTTGTGAGCAGAAAATCATGTCTCACGAATTTGATTGAGTTTTTTGAAGGGGTAAACAAGAAGGTAGATGAGGGTAGTGCAGTCGACATGAACTTTAGCAAGGCCTTTGACAAGGTACCACATGGTAGGTTGCTGCATAAGGTTCATTCTTACGGGATCAAGGGTGAAGTAGCCAATTGCATATAAAATTGGCCTGATGTCAGAGGATGGTTGTAGAGGGTTGTTTTTCAAACTGGAGGCCTATGACCAGCGGTGTGCCTCAGGGATCAGTGCTCGGTCCACTGTTATTTGTCATTTATATTAAGAATTTGGATAAGAATTTAGGAGGCATGGTTAGTAAGTTTGCAGATGACACCAGGATTGGTGGCATAGTGGACAGTGAAGAAGGTTATCTAGGATTGCAACGAGATCTTGATCAGTTGGGCCAGTGGGCTGATGAATAACAGATGGAGTTTAATTTAGATAAATGCGAGGTGATGCATTTTGGTAGATCGAACGAGTGCATTATTCACTTAATGGTAGTGCGTTGGGGAGAGTTACAGAACAAAGAGATCTAGGGGTACAGATTCATAGCTCCTTGAAAGTGGAGTCACAGGTGGACAGAGTGGTGAAAAAGGCATTCAGCATGCTTGGTTTCATTGGTCAGAACATTGGATACAGGAGTTGGGGCGTCTTGTTGAAGTTGTACAAGACATTGGTAAGGCCACACTTGGAGTACTGTGTACAGTTCTGGTCACCCTATTATAGAAAGGATATTATTAAACTAGAAAGACTGCAGAAAAGATTTACTAGGATGCTACCGGGACTTGATGGTTTGAATTGTAAGGAGAGGCTGGATAGGGCTGTATAGGGGATTCCCTGGAGTGTAGGAGGCTTAGGGGTGATCTTATAGAGGTCTATAAAATAATGAGGGGCATAGGTAAATTGGAGAGTCAACATCTTTTCCCAAAGGTAGGGGAGTCTAAAACTCGAGGGCATATGTTGAAGGTGAAAGAGGAGAAATGCAAAAGGGTCCAGAGTGGCAATTTTTTCACACAGAGGGTGGTGAGTGTCTGGAACGAGCTGCCAGAGGTAGTAGTAAAGGTGAATAAATTTTGTCTTTTAAAAAGCATTTAGACAGTTACATGAGTAAGATGGGTATAGAAGGATATGGGCTAAATGCAGGCAATTGCGACGAGCTTAGTTGTAAAAACTGGGCGGCATGGACAAGTTGAACCAAAGAGCCTGTTTCCATGCTGTAAATCTCTATGACTCTATGACTCTAAGGGAGCACAGAACACCCAGGCAAGGAACTTCCAGCCATCTCTCTCCAGAGGAGGAGGTGTGGGAGATGAACTGAGTCTTGGCATGCTTATCAGAGAAGGGAAGTCTGGGGTCTTCCCACTACCTGTTAAAAATATCAGGCAGCCACCTGGCATACAATATTCAGTCAAGGTGACTTCATATCAGTGGTCACTGAAAAATGATCATGTGCATAATGTTAACCTCAAGTATTCCTATCTTGATAGAATTATTCAATTATTTTATCTCCAAAAGGCTTTCAAGTGTCCAGCAAAATGAAATTCATATCACCCACAGCAAGTTGGCATTGCAGCGGCACTCAATTCCACAGCTTCCTCCACGTTAAAACTCCCCCTGATGAACACATGTGATGTACCAGAGGAACTCCAGATACAGTTATTGAACTCTATTGAAGGACAACGTTTCATATTTGATGTTTTTTCAATAACTGGCAGCAAATTATTAATTTTTAAAATCTTTTGTGTCAAGAATTCTATCCATGTTTGAGGTCGCGTGGGCAACTATTTGATATTGTGAATACCATAGAATCCCTACAGTGCAGAAGGAGGCAATTCGGCCCATCGAGTCTGCACCGATCACATTCCCATCCCAGCCCTATTCCCGTAACCCCACATATTTACCCTGCTAATCCCCCTGACACAGTAAGAGTTTTAACAACACCAGGCTAAAGTCCAACAGGTTTATTTGGTAGCAAATGCCATTAGCTTTCAGAGCGCTGCTCCTTCATCAGATGGAGTGGATATCTGCTCTCAAACAGGGCATACAGAGACACAAAATCAAGTTACGGAATACTGATTAGAATGCGAATCTTTACAGCTGATCAGGTCTTAAAGATACAGACAATGTGAGTGGAGGGAGCATTAGGCACAGGTTACCTCCACATCAATCCCCCTGACACCAGAGTCAAGTTAGCATGGCCAATCAACCTAACCCACACGTCTTTGGAGTGTGGTAGGAAACCGGAGCACCCGGAGGAAACCCACACAGACACGGGGCGAATGTGTAAACTCCTCACAGACAGTGACCCGAGGCCAGAATTGAACCCGGGTCCCTGGCGCTGTGAGGCAGCAGTGCTAGCCACTGTGACACCGTGCCGTCCAGTAAACCCAAACCACATTCTTAACTTTATGACAGATGCCCAAACTTATCACTCGAGCTAGTTGCAGCCAGTAATTTACTCTGAACGCAATGGTTCAATCTAATAGGAGTTAGGGATTGTGAAGCAGCAACAGGAGTAAATAGAACTTTCATTTCATATATAATGCTTTTCATAACCTGAGGAAATCACAGAGGACTGTTTTGGCAATGAAATACTGTTGCAATAGAAGAAAGACAAATCCCAAATGTAGCGCATACCAGCAGGTTTATCTTTTATCTATTTGTATTTAACAACTTTTGCTGGATGTGGACGGTGCTAAGTGCCAGGATATCAGGCTCACCATGCCAAATGAATTTGACACTGTTTCTTAGGTCACCTGCTTCCTCCATATCCCAGATGTTCCAGTTTGTCTTTCTTTTTTGTGGACGGCATGGTAGCACAGTGGTTAGCACTGCTGCCTCACAGCGCCAGGGACCTGGGTTCGATTTCCGGCTTGGGTCACTGTCTGTGTGGAGTTTGCACCTTCTCCCCGTGTCTGCGTGGGTTTCCTCCAGGTGCTCTGGTTTCCTCCCAAACAAAAAGCAAATAAAATTACAGCACAGGAACAGACTCTTCGGCCCTCCAAGCCTGCACCGACCATGCTGCCCAACTGAACTAAAACCCCCTACGCTTCCAAAGACCATATCCCTCTATTCCCATCCTATTCATGTATTTGTCCAAACCCCCCTGAAAACTCACTAAAGAACAAAAGTCCAAGGATGTGCGGGTTAGGTGCATTGGCCATGCTAAATTGACCCTTAGTGTCCCAGGATGGATAGGTTAAAGGGAATAGTAGGGTAAATATGTGGGATTGCAGGGATAGGGCCTGGGATGGGATTGTTATCGATGCAGACTTGTTGGGTCGAATGGTTTCCTTCTGCACTGAGAGATCTATTCAGTGTGTCATCTTCATAGGTTAGTGGTGAACATTCTTGGCCAGTGTCACCAAATACTTCTCTCTCTGGGGAAGGGCCCCAAACACTTTGGCCCATCACTATGAGGGGCTGCTACCCTGTCACAGGTGCTGTTTTTAGAGTGAGATATTAAATTGAAATTCAGTCTCTCCTCTTGGCCATGAAAGCAACAGCACTATCTGAAGAGGAGTGAAAGTCAGTGAAACAGATTCTCTAGCCGTTTACCTCCCTGAGACCTTGCTGTGAAATAATTGTGTTGCATTTCCCCGTATTATAGCACAGATAGTCCTGCTACCAGGACCGAAAGCAGGTCCCAAACCATATGGGCAGACAGAGGGACTCGGGCAGGATTTTACACGTGGCTGTCTCTTAACTGGCCATCAACAGGACCACCATCCAATTAAGAACAGCCTCTAAGAATTGTTACCCACACAGTGGGCTGGCAGCTCGAAAGCCTTGGTAACATTGCCTATACAAAATGTCACTGCTGAGGCTGCAGGAAGAAGAAGAGAGCGCATCCTTGTTGAGGCAACCTCAAAGGCCAGCTAAGGTCTTTTTACTCTTCCATAGCCTGCCAGCCTGATCAGAGTGGACAGAGTAGCAGCAGTGGCAGAGCTCCAGCTGCAGCCGTTGCCACCAGTAGGGACACCTGTAGGGGCCAAGATGTGGCCATAAAGGAAGATCCTCCCACTCCCACCGCAGGGACCCACTGGAGGTCCACTTGATACCCATGGTGGTCTCTCCCACAGGGCGGGGGCCCATCCCAATGCTGGTAAAATGCCAACGAAGGTGGGAAGTGACTGTTAATTGGCCAATTGATTGCATTAATTGCTGGCGATTTTAGGAGGTCTCTTGCCTACCAGAGCATCTCTAGAAAGCTGGGAAAATTCATCCCACTATTTTCTGCACTGCAAAATTATTTTGGAATGCCCTCTGGATGTGACAGGCACTATATAAATGCAAGTGCTTCTTCTTACTTCAAAAGTAAATTGGTGGTTTGTGCAAAAATGATTTGAAAAACCTGTTTTAAGAATTTAAGAAATTGGAGTTGGAGACAGTTATTCGGCCCTTCAAACCAACTCCACCATTCAACAAGATTATGGTTCATCTTTTGCCTCAAGTTCCTTTCCACAGTGTCACCTTACTGCTTGATTCCCTTAGGATCCAAAATATACTCATCACTGTCTTAAATATAAGTGAACATCCTCAATTCTCTAGGGTAGAGAAATCCAAAGATTTACAACCCTTTGAGTGAAGAAATTCACCCTCTTTGTAGTCCTAAATAGCCAATTTCTTATTCTGAGACTGTGAACCCTTACTGTCCAGCCAGGAGAAACATCCTCCCAGCATCTATCCCTCTAAAAACTGTATGTTTCAATAAGATCACCTCTCATTGTTCTAAACTCTTAGGAATAAAGGCCTATTCTACTCAATCTTTCTTCACAGGACAATGCTCTCATCTCAGGAATCAGTCTGGTGAATCATAGAATCCGACAGTGCAGAAGGAGGCCATTTGGCCCATTGTATCTGCACCAACCACAATCCCACCCAGGCCCTATCCCCATAACCCCATGCATTTACCCTAGCTAGTCCCCCTGACACTAAGGAGCAATTTAGCATGGCCAATCCACTTAACCCACACATCTTTGAACTGCGGGAGGAAACCGGAGCACGGGGAGAATGTGCAAACTCCACACAGACGGTGACCCAAGCCGGGAATTGAACCTGAGTCCCTGGTGCTGTGAGGCAGCAGTGCTAACCACTGTGCCACCATGCCACCTCTTTTGGACTCTCCTTTAATCCTTTTCCACTCGCTCTAAGGCAATTATATCCTTCCTTAATTAAGACCAAAACTATGTGTGGTATTCAGGTGTGGTCTCACCAAAGCAGTGAGACTCTTTTTTTCTTGTATTCCAATCTCTTTGCAATTATGATAACATATAATTTGCTTTTCCAATTGTTTGCTTAACCAACAGGTTAACTGTTGAGCACAATAACATCCAGATCCCTCTGAATAGCAACATTTCCCGGTCTCTCACCATTTAAATAAAAAAAAATTTCTGTTTTTCCCACTAAAGTGGATTACTCCACATTTTTCCATGTTGCATTTCATCTGCTATTTTCCTGCCCAATCCCTCAACTTGTCACTATTCATTTGCCATATCTTTGCATCTTCCTTACAGCTTATGTTCCCTCTTAACTTTGTCTCATTAGCAAGTTTGGATGCATTACACTCAGTCCCTTCATCCAAGTTATTGATGATAGATTGTAAGTAACTGAGACCAAGCACTAATCCTGTTAGTACCCCATTTGTTACAGTTTGTCATGCTGAAAAATCATAGAATCATAGAATCCCTACAATGCAGAAGGAGACCATTCTGCCCATCGAGTCTGCACCGACCACAATCCCACCCAGGCCCTATCCGCATAACTCTACTTGTTTACCCTACTAACCCCCTGACACTAAGGGGCAATTTAGCATGATCAGTCAACCTAACCCCCACATCTTCGGACTGTGGGAGGAAACCAGAGCACTGGAGGAAACCCACACAGACACGGGGAGAATGTGCAAACTCCACACAGGCATTGACCCAAGCCGGGAATCGAACCCTGGTCCCTGGCGCTGTGAGGCAGCAGTGCTAACCACTGTGCTACCATGCCATCCGCAGAAATTCCAGTGGAATAATTCTGGTTATTCCTACTGTCTGTTTTTCTGTTCTTTAACCAAACCTTAATCCATGTTAATATATTTCCTAATCATATGTACCCCAATTTTGTATGTACTTGTTTGTGGCAACTTAAATGATGTTTTGAATTCAAACTAAAATTTTAAAAATCCAAATACATCAGGATATAGAAATATAGGACTTAGGGAGCAGGGGTGAGCCATTCAGCCCTTTGAACCTATTCTGCCATGCAATAAGTTCATGACTGATCTGATTGTGCTGTCAATTCCACCTTCCTGTTTGCTCCCCGCTCCCCCCACCCCATAACCCTTGACTCCTTTGTCTATCAAAAATCTGTCTGACTCAGCTGTGAATAAATTCAATGACTCAGCCCCCAAGTGCTTTCTGGGGAGGAGAATTCCACAAATTAACACAGCTCTGAGAGAATTTTGTATATTTTTAAACTGTGTGCCCTACAAGAGGAAACATTCCCCCCACTATCCACTCTTCCTCAGCTCTGATCAAGGGTCATCCGGACTCAAAACCCTGGCTCTATTCTCTCTCCACAGATGCTGTCAGACCTGCTGAGATTTTCCAGCATTTTCTGTTTTTGTTTCAGATTCCAGCATTCGCAGTCATTTGCTTCTATTCCCTCGGGATCTTATATGTTTCAATCAAATCACCTCTCATTCTTCTAAACTCCCGTAGGTATAAGTCAAACCTGTCCTATCTTTCTTCATAAGATAAGACTTTTATTCCAGGAATGAGTCGAGTAAATCTTCTCTGAACTGCTTTGAATGCAATTATATCCTTTTCAAATAAGGAGACAAAAGTTGCACACAGTATTCTAGATGTGGTCTCACCAAGGCTCTGTACTGCTGCAGTAAAATTTATCTACATTAAAATTCAATTCCCCATGCAATAAGCGCCAACTTTGCATTTGTCTTCTGAATTATTTTCTGTACCTGTATACAAACCTTTTGTGTTTCATTTAACAGGATACCCAGGTCCCCCTGATGACCAGGCTCTCCATTTAAACCCTTTCTATTTAAATAGTATATTGCTTTTCTATTCTTCCTGACAACATAGGCAAGTTCACATTTTTCCACATTGTACTCTATCTGTCAGATTTTGACCAATCAGAACTTATTTATATCCGTTTGTAGACTCTTTACCTCCTCTTGACAACTTGCAGTCATACTTACTTTGATGTCATTGGCAAATTTACCTTCCATATGTTTAGTCCTGTCTTCCAGGTTATTGATTTGATTGTAAATAGTTGAGGCTCAGCGCTGATTTCTTTAGCACTCTGCTAGTTACAGTTGCCAACCTGAAGAAGACCCATTTATCCCCACTTTCTGCTTCCTGTTAGCTAATGGTGGCACAGTGGCACAATGGTTAGCACTGCTGCCTCACAGCACTAGGGACCTGGGTTCAATTATTGCCTCGGGTCACTGTCTATGTGGAGTTTGCACATTCTCCCCGTGTCTGCATGTGTTTCCTCTGGGTGCTCCGGTTTCCTCCCACAGTCCAAAAATGTGCAGGTTAGGTTGATTGCCCATGCTAAATTGCCCCTTAGTGTCAGGGGAACTAACAGGGTAAATACATGGGGTTACGGGGATAGGGCCTGGGTTGGATTATTGTCAGTGCAGGCTTGATGGTCTGAATGGCCTCTTTCTGCACTGTAGGGATTCTATGATTCAAAGCTATCCTTGCCAATATATCCCTCCCTATACCATGAACTCTTATTTGGTGTAATCGCCTTTGATGTGGTACCTTAACAAATACATTTTGGAAATCAAGTACACCACATTGACAGGTTTCCCTTTATCCACCTTACCTGTTACTTCCTCAAAGAACTCCAATAAGCTAGTTAAACATGATTTTCCTTTCGTAAGGCAATGTTGACTCTACTGGATTGTATTATGATTTTTGAAATATCCTGCTATAACCTCCTTAATAATGGTTCGAGCCTGTTTGGCTAACATTTTTTTTCCTTGAAGTATGGAAGTCACCAGCAAAGCCAGCATGTGTTGCTCATCCCTAATTGCCCTTGAACCGAGTACCCTATTAGGCCATTTTAGAGGGCATTTAAGAGTCAAGCACATCGCTGTTGTTCTGGAGTTACATGTTGGCCAGATCAGGTGAGGATGGCAGATTTCCTTTCCTAAAGGGCATTAGTGAACCTGATGGGTTTTTACAACAATCATGATATTTCATGGTCAACATTACTAAGACAAGCTTTTTTTTAATGTTCTAGATTTACTAACTGAATTTAAATTCCACCATCTGCCACGGTGGGGATTTGAACCCATGTCCCCAGAACTTTGGCATCTGTCTGTGGATTGCTAGCCCAGTGTCATTATCACTACACCACCATCTCCCCTAATTGGCCTTTAGTTTCCCTCCTTTCTTGAATAAAGGTATAACATTTGCTGTGTTCCAATCCATTGGGGCCTTTCCAACACGAAGGAACTTTGAAAGATTATAACCAATGCCTTTACTATTTCTGCAGTTACTTACTTTAAGACCTTAGAATACAGGCCATCAGGCATGGGGGACTTGTCAGCCTTCAGGTCACAGAACGATTAATTACAATAGTATCAAATGCAAAAACATTTTATGTTTCTAACATTCTTAATATTAAGGGTATATTTGATTTGATTTATTATTGTCACATATATTAACATACAGTGAAAAGTATTGTTTCTTGCGCGCTATATACATAACTAAATAATTTATTGCTGAAAAAAGAGATCTGTCAAAACTTTTTGTCTTGTACTCACCAGGACATTTCACGAAAACGCCAGTATAAGGGAAAAACAACAATTTATACTGTATAAGAAGAGAGAGCTGATTGATTGGCAAGTGGTCTTTGATTAGTACAAGCATTGCCATGGAGAATGCACTAGTTGAGGATGACAAACAGATATTGTTTAAATTTTAAACCAGGTAATTTTACCCTATTTGGTTAAGGCATTACCTTGAGGAATGGACCAGCAAATGACTAACATTATTTTATTCAGCTGAAACAGGTGCAATGTGTATTATTTCTGTCTATAAAGAACAGGACCTTGTGTATTAATACATGCAGCTTCCAGTATATGCAAATGTGCCACACTGCGAGCCCGATTGACAATCTTAAACTGGTTGTCAGCGTAATTCTTAGCACACTGAGGATCTCCATTAACTGGTGCATTCTCCTTGGCAATGCCTTTACCAGAGTTCAATTGCCAACCAATTAGCATTCTCTTTTCATACAGCATAAATTGTTATTTTTTCCCTTATACTGGTATTCTTGCAAAGTGTCCTGATGAATAGATGAAAAGCTTTGACATGTCTCTTTCTTTAGTTCAGTACTACTAAACGGCTAGAAATAATTTAAAGATTACGTTATCCACCCAATTTAGGAATACTTATTCATGAGGAAAAATATAAAGCTCTCAACCAGTTATTTGTGAATATCAGATTATATTTCCAGCCAGCAAGTGACATTTCATATGTTAGATCAATCAAACAAAAGCTCTTTTGATTTTCAATGGACACTACAGGCATTGCTATCCAACACTGAGGTTTGCCTTTATATCCAAATGAATAAGTTTGTTCTGTTTGAAACATATTCCTTTTTCCCCCAAAGTAGTTTTAGCACTATCAAAAACATAGCACAGTGTTAGGATGTACCAAAATATAGGAAAAAACTTTCAGAAAAGATGAACATAGTTTAAAATGACGTTAACATTGGCTTGGGCAAACTCATGACTTTGGCTTAATTTGTTGAGTCACACAGCATATCGCTGAGAGGATTTTTAAAATTGTGAGCACTTGTGTATTCAAACCAGGTACTGCCCAACATAATATGGGTTCCTTTTTAAGTCCACTGACACTAAAGGGACGTTGATATCACTGTTTGACACTGCAGTGATTTTGATAAGATGATTAAACAAAAGGCTGGAACCCAATTGTTTGGAGCTTTGTGTGACTATTTGAATTCAGTCTTTGTTATTTAATGATTAGTCTGCTTTTCTGCTTTATATCTTAAAACTTAGCATTGAGCTTCCTTAAATTGCAGATTCACAATGCACTCAGGAATCAAAGATTTGTTGAACACTTAGTTTGTTTGGAATATTTTTAAATGATTATTATCCTTAGTGCCGCACTGGGGGCACAATTTTAACTTAATCTTCCCAGCAGGAGATGGAACTGGTGGCTGTTTTAATTCCCCATCTAATTTTATGTTCTATTTCCAGAAAAATACAATCATCTGTAACAAATGCATTATATAATGGGTTCACTAAATCTTGGTGGATCCTACATTTGATCTATTGTAGTGCTAGACATTAATAGTTGTTTGTTACGACAACACTTCGGTATTACTAGAAAAAGAGACATGCTGTTGAAACTTTCCATCCTGCACTCATCAGGACAGATGCAAGAATGCCAAATCTCAAAGGAGCAGCAATTTATACTGTATGAAAAAAGAGTGGTTGGTTGGCAAGTGGACTGTGATTGGTCAAGGTTTTACCATGGAGAATGCATTAGGAAACTATTTGGTTTAATTTAAAAATTGCCTGGACATGCTCCTTTTCCCTCCAGATGATAGGTCCCTCTGTATGGGTACTTACACAGTAAGAAGTTTAACAACACCAGGTTAAAGTCCAACAGGTTTATTTGGTAGCAAAAGCCACACAAGCTTTCGGAGCTCTTAGCCCCTTCTTCAGGTGAGTGGGAATTCTATTCACAAACAGAGCTTATAAAGACACAAACTCAATTTACATGAATAATGGTTGGAATGCGAATACTTACAACTAATCAAGTCTTTAAGAAACGAAACAATGTGAGTGGAGAGAGCATCAAGACAGGCTAAAAAGATGTGTATCGTCTCCAGACAAGACAGCCAGTGAAACTCTGCAGGTCCACGCAACTGTGGGAGTTACAAATAGTGTGACATGAACCCAATATCCGCTCGACAATCACCAGGCAAGACTGTTCTCTTCCTGTTGGGGAGCACTTCAGCGGTCACGGGCATTCGGCCTCTGATATTCGGGTAAGCGTTCTCCAAGGTGGCCTTCGCGACACACGACAGCGCAGAGTCGCTGAGCAGAAACTGATAGCCAAGTTCCGCACACACGAGGACGGCCTCAACCGGGATATTGGGTTCATGTCACACTATTTGTAACTCCCACAGTTGCGTGGACCTGCAGAGTTTCACTGGCTGTCTTGTCTGGAGACAATACACATCTTTTTAGCCTGTCTTGATGCTCTCTCCACTCACATTGTTTCGTTTCTTAAAGACTTGATTAGTTGTAAGTATTCACATTCCAACCATTATTCATGTAATTTGAGACTGTGTCTTTATAAGCTCTGTTTGTGAACAGAATTCCCACTCACCTGAAGAAGGGGCTAAGAGCTCTGAAAGCTTGTGTGGCTTTTGCTACCAAATAAACCTGTTGGACTTTAACCTGGTGTTGTTAAACTTCTTACTGTGTTTACCCCAGTCCAACACCGGCATCTCCACATCATGGGTACTTACAGCCAGAGTAAGTGAGCTGCATTGCAAGTCTGACTGATAATCTTACATTGGCTGTTAGTGTAGCTCTTAGCACACTCAGGACTGTTCAGCAAGTGCTGCCCAATTGCAGAAGCATATTTAACATTAGACATTATGTTCTAAATTTTATAAGCACGGGCTGGTTAAGTACAATGGGTACTCTGCCTATTGTGAACAGCTGAATGGAAGTGCTGTTTGTTATGATACAACAGTTATTGGGACGTATAGGCTACATACCTGGCATCAAACCAGCACCAAAATTCATGTACCAGATTACTCAGTTGTGTAAAAGGCAGAACATCCTTTCGGCTTGATGGTACCATCTTTCTAGTGAAAAATACCACCCATGTTGCTACCGCATAGTAGCAGTATGAAATGGCTAGTTTCAACCGTTGCACAATTTTTTGAGATACTTTACACTTTCAGGGTAATTTAAGGTGGACTGGGCACTTTTCAGGCCTGAAAATGGCAGCCTGTCATTCGCATGCATGATACAGAGTAAGCAATGATCTGATTAATATACCTTAGTCTTTGTGGAGTTTGTGCATTCTCTCCATATTGCATGGTTTCCTCTGGGTGCTCTGGTTTCCTCCCAAACTCCAAAGATGCACAGGTTAGGTTGACTGGCTATGCTAAATTGACCATTAGTGTCAGGGGGATTAGCAGGGTAAATACATGAGGTTACGGGGATAGAGCCTGGGTGGGATTGTTGTCAGTGAAAGCTCGATGGGCTGAGTGGCCTTCTTCTGCACTGTAGGGATTCTATGATTCTATGAATATAGAAGCAGGCCAAATAATTAACAGAAGATTTGGTGTTCCAATATCTGATCAGTTTTATATTACTCCCAGAGAGAGGGCTGACAGAAAGAACCTTTTAGTTTGAGAATGTTGCAAGTGGCACAGTAACTGATAGCTATATGATACAGGAGAAGGACACCATGTGAGACACTGCCACAACAATGTTTTGATGTGCATGTGGGTAGTACACTATCATCCTATGTTGTTACTCATGGAATCATAGAATATTACAGAAAGGAGCCAATTAGCACATTAAATCTATGCCAGTGTTTTTTAAAGCAAGGCTAAGTCCAGTCTTCTGCAAGATATCTATAGCCTTTAATACATCTCTTTATTAAGCAGTCACCTAATTCCATCTTCAAAGAATTCAGCCTTGCAATAGGAAATTGCACACTCGCTAAAAGGACATTTCTGACCTTCCGTTTAGTGCATCTTGTAACTATTGTAAATTTGTTGTCATGTGCCACTAACTAGTAGGAACAATGGAGGGTTCTTAAGCCCACTCTCTCCATGCACGGGATTGGCAGCGGGGGCTCAGGATCCGGTGAAATCCGGAAATCACGAACCTTGCCGGTGAGATAAGAGGTTTCCGATTTTCGCAGCCCCTCACCAGCGACATAATACATTTAAATACATTTCAATAAAATTAAAGACCCCTTTGATGTATGGGGTGCCAATTAAGAAGGTTGTTTAAGAAGGTCCTGGAAGGTGTCAAGCTTCTTGAGTGTTATTGCAGCTGCACTCATCCAGGTAAGTTGAGAGTATTCCATCACAATCTTGACCTGTGCCTTGTAAATGGTGGCCAGGCTCTGGTGAGTCTTTTCTTTTATTTGTTCATGGGATGTGGGTGTCCCTGGCTGGGCCAACATTTATGGCCCATCCCTGAAGGGATTTAAGAGTCCACTACATTGCTGTGGATTGGGAGTCACATGTAGGCCAGACCAGATAAGGATGGCGGATTTCCTTTTCTAAAGGACATTAGTGAACCAGATCAGTTTTTACAACAATTGACAATGGTTTCATGGTCATCATTAAACTTTTAATTCCAGATTTTTATTGAATTCAAATTGCATTGGGGGTTTCGAACCTGGGTCCCCAGAGCATTATCCTGAAACTTTAGATTACTAGTCCAGTGACAGTATCACTATGCCACCACCTCCCTTAAGGAGGTGAGTCATTCGCTACAGAATTTCTAGCCTCTATCCTGCTCTTGTGGCTACAATATTTACATGGCTGAACCAGTTCAGTTTCTGGTCAATGTAACCCAAACTGATAGTAGGAGATTCAGCAATGGTAATGCCATTGAATATTAAGAGGGGATGATTCGATTCTCTAAAATTTCCCAAAGCCCGACCATTTGCTTTTATTTTTTCATACTGTCACAACACTACTGAGTCTGGTCCTATCCCATTTTGTTTTAGACCCTTAATCAGGCAGTTATACACCCAATTGGAAAAAAAGCTGGGGTGGCACAGTGGCAAGCACTGCTGCCTCACAGCTCCAGGGACCTGGGTTCGATTCCCAACTTGGGTCACTGTCTGTGTGGAGTTTGCACATTCTCCCTGCGTCTGTGTGGGTTTCTTCCGGGTGCTCCGGTTTCCTCCCACATTCCAAAGATGTGCAGCTTAGGTTGATTGACCATGTTAAATTGCCCCTTAGGATGTGTAGGTTAGAGGGATTAGTGGGATAAATGTGTGAGGTTATGGGAATAGGGCCTGGGTAGGATTGTTGTCGGTGCAGTCTCGATGGGCCAAATGGCCTCCTCCTGCACTGTAGGGATTCTAATTAACATGTGTAAATGAGGGTACTTTGTTGTATATAAGGACCTCATACCATTACAGAATTGCAATTTCTTTTACTACCGGCTTTCTTTATTCTTTGCAGAAGTTTCCAAGGTTGCTTTTCGGTCTGGGTCACTAGGTCTTGAAAATAGTTAGCCTGAAGTTAGAAGTGCTTTTTTTGCCTTTCTAACTCTTTCAGAGTAACCATTGAGGTAAAACTGGCAGAATCTGAAGATAGAAGTTAAATTGCTTTATCGGATGATTCCCAGCCCACTGAAATTGTCCGGGGAAAGTTGCCGCTTTTGGGCAGTTGTCGGGTAAACCCTTACGTAGGAAATCCCTAGAGGGATTCCCCAGGGATCATTGGGGTACCCCCAAATCTGATGCTGGGGAGCCAGGAAGCTATGGCCATTCACCCTGGGGTGATTTTCAGACCCCTGGAGCAGATTGCCCCCAATCTGAGAAAATAACGTGTGAGCCTAGAAGTTGGCGTCACACCTGGCATCAAACAATCCCGGTCTCTTTCTAATGGTGCCCGCCCCCTCACAACAGGTGCACAAATTACCACTCTCCTGGACCGCGCCTCAGAGACCGGCGCAGAGTGCTCCAGTATTCTCGCGGTTGTGACATTTTGGGGGGAAAAGTTCGACCCTCCCCGTATCTGCAGGAGATACAGAATGGAGCTTCACAAAACACATCTCACTCAAGCTCAACTTGGATTCTCCAGAGAATGATTTTAGGAAATTGTATGATTTTCGTTATACATAAGTAAATGAGAAGTAAAAGTCTTGTAGAATTGTCTGAAACCAGATTGATCATTAAAACCAATTCAGAAATATTCCATTCTGAACAATGAGCACTGGATTGAACATCTGGGTTGCAAATGTAATATGTCACCATGGCAACTAGAACTGGGTTGTAGTTTACCGGGTTGCAAAATCCTTATTTGAAAAGAGTTTTTCTCAAAGTTGTTGTTTTTATAGTCACTTAATTTTATTCAGATGTTTATGAGGAATATACTGCTCCAATTATTATCATTGCTCGTATGTGTTCCGAGGATAATTGAAAAGGCTCAAAGCTCCAGAAATAAGTTTAGTGATTTAAACATTACGAAAAAACAAATAGTAGAAATTGGAAACAAAGGATGGGATTTTCCTCATAGCGAGAGGATTTGAGTATAGGGATAGGGGTGTTTTCCTATAATTGTATAGGGCATTGGTGAGGCAACACCTGGAGTGTTGTGTGCAGTTTTGGTGTCCTTACCTGAGGAAGGATGTCCTTGCTATAGAGGGAGTACAGCGAAGGTTTATCAGGCTGATTCCTGGGATGGCAGGTCTGTCATATGAGGAGAGACTAAGTTGGTTAAGATTATATTCACTGGAGTTTAGAAGAGTGAGAGAAGATCGCATTGAAACTTGTAAAATTCAAACAGGGTTAGACAGGGTAGATTCAGAAGGAATGTTCCCAATGGTGGGGGAGTCCAGAACTAAGGGTCACAGTTTGAGGATAAGAGGTAAACCTTTTAGAACTGAGGTGAGGAGAAATTCCTTCACCCAGAGAGTGGTGAATGTGTGGAATTCACTACCACAAAATGTAGCTGAGGCCAAAACATTGTCTGATTTCAAGAAGAAATTAGATATAGCTCTTGGGGCTAAAGGGATCAAGGGATATGGGAGGAAGGCGGGATCAGGACATTGAATTCGATGATCAGCCATGATCAAAATGAATGACAGAGCAGGCTCGAAGGGTCGAGTGGCCTACTCCTGCTTCTAGTTTCTATGTTTCTATGTTTCTATTTGCCACATTCACCACCTGCTGAACCTGCATGCTTACTTTCAGTGACTAGTGTACAAGGACAGCCAGGTCTCGCTGTATCTTCCCCCTCTCAATCTATAGCCATTCAAATAATAATCTGCCTTCGTGTTTACGCTACCAAAGTGGATAACCTAACAGTTATCCACATTATACTGCATGTGCCATGCATTTGCCACTCACTCAATTTATCCAAATCACACTGAAGCATCTCTGTATCCTCTGCATGCTCACCCTCCCACTCAGCTTTGTGTCATCTGCAAAATTGGAGATACTACTACACATTTAAATGTAATTAGCCGGCTTCCAGCCTGAGTTGGATGGCCCTTGTTAATCGCCTACTTCCCCAGCAGGACCTGCACCAAGCAGGCATTGGTACAGGTCCTCACAAGCGAGGATCTAGCGTGTTGAACGCTGAGGGTTGAGGAAGCACCACCACCCTTTCAGCAATGAGAGGCATCCTCCCCAGCCACACCACACAGGTATGAGGTTTATCTGACCCGATCCCTGACTCAGCTCCCCCTTGGCCCCTCAGCTCCCCCCTGCCCCTCAGTCCCCCCCCCCCACTCAACCCCCCTCAGACAGACCTCTCACTCAGGCCCCCTTTCCCCCTCCCCTCACAGACTCCCCACACAGCAGTGCTGATTCCAGTCTTGGGTCACCGTCCATGTGGAGCTTGCATGTTCTCCCCGTGTCTGCGTGGGTTTCCTCACGGTACTCCGGTTTCCTCCCACAAACGAAAGATGTGCGGGTTAGGTGGATTGGCCATGCTACTGCCCCAAGATGTGTAGATTGCGAGGATTGGCTATGGTAAATGTGTGGGGTTACAGGGATACCCCACGCAGGTCTTTTGAAGAGTTGATGCAGACTCAATGGACCAAATAGCCTCCTTCTGCACTGTAGGGATTCTATGGTTCTTCACCTTAATTGAACCAGAGGCAGAATTGGTGCCCAACTAATGGCACTGAGAATAATTAGGAAGCAAGAATTAGCAGCAGAACATGAGCGGCTAAGGCAGACAGCAACTGTAATGGAGACAGGAAATGCTGGAAAGTCTTCGGGGTCATCCAGGCTTGAAACGTCAGCTCAGTTTCTCTCTCCACAGCTGCTGTCCGGCCTGCTGAGATTTTCCAGCATTTCCTGTTTTTGCTTCAGATTCCGCAGTATTTTGTCTTTAGCGACAATAATGGGTCCTGCTGAAGGGAGGAGGCAATTCTCCTGAGGACAGCAGCCTCGCCAAACACAAAAGTGATCAAAAAGCAAGGTGGAAGGTAAAGCACACGATCTGGCACAAGATCACCCGGATCTAACATTTATCAACATGAGAAAAGACTTTAACCACTTGCTTTGAACCTGACAACTGTGCATTAACATGCACCAGACTGGATTCAGCGTTTTTTAATGTTGAAAATCCCCTTTTCATCCTCTGTGGCCCATTAACAAACTAATCGAGGAATTTAATGGGCCATTAATTGGAGGCAATTGGACTCCCAATATCCGCTTCTACTCTCCCTTCAAAAATTGTGTAGTGTTCCAGAGGTAGTGGGATCCAACGGCACCCTCCAGGAATGCAAATTTCAAACCATACCCGCACTTATTCCTCTTTATGTGATCTTTTATAATTTAATGGCTTGCATTAAGTCACATCTCAGCCTTCTCTTTTTGAGAGAAAAGAGGCTTAAGCTGTTCATCATTTTGTTAGGTTCTAGTCCATCATGAAATTTCAGTCAATAATTGATATTTTTAAAAGCTACAAATGGATATAAAAGGATAGCTACCTGAGGATCGCCAGAATTCTCTTGTAGGCTGGACCAATCTCCCGTCTCAAGAGGAAACAAAAGCAAATTTCCACATTGACGTTGACTCAATCCCTTTTCCTAAAACTAATTCACAAGTGTAATATCAAATTAAATGGGTCATTCAGATAAGAAGGTGCCAGCTGTCTCAAACTCTCAAGATGTGAAAGTGATCAGGTCAGGTTATATTATCGACCTGACCATCTACCTTATTTGGAAAAGGACTTTGGACTTGTACAGGTTATATGGTGAGACACCCATGCTTTATTTTGAAACAGCAAGAAGTTGTTCTGTGGACAAATTCCACTGACAACCATCGACCAGCTGCCAGACATCCAATAAGTCAAGATAATAAATAACAATAGCTGGAAGGTGGGAGATTCTCAACAAAGAGAAGGTCTTTCTCTAGCCTGTTCCAACTTCAAGTTCACATGAGAACGTGCCTGCTGGAACTTCAACGACAATAAACCTCACAGCTCACTGACAATCCTTTGCTTTACAAAATCTTCGCTTCAACCGAAGCATCAACTCATCGAAGAAACTCTAGGTCTGCCACAAAAGGTACTGAGACAATCATAAACTGTATCTGCATTGTCCCTTATCTGTTTCAAATCTTTACGTGAGTGCTAATGTGAAAGAGTGAAAGAGCATTTTTGAACGTCTGGGACAAATGTGTGACAATAAATAACCATCATTATTTTTAAATTCACACAAGGCTGTTTGCTGGAATTACTTAAATTGTGATAATCATTCTGAGGGTAAGAAAACACACACCCCTACCTTACAAAACACACTTATAGTGGACAGTAAGAAAATACATAAATTCTTTCTGTGACACTTTCCTGATAGATCTAACCCTGCAGTTGTAAGTATAGATATTGATAATTTTATTTCTACTTGTCCTTGCTAGCAATTTAATTTTTACAAAATCTACAACCACTTGGTGACAGAATATTGCAACCTTGATTCAGACTACAGAGGAAACCTATCTTTTGCTCTGAGACTCAGTACAGTCCAAGGTCATTCAGGCCAATAAATGTAATAATGATGCCTGTTTCCAAGCCAGAGTTCACACTCTATAATATATAAGAAATTTATGCTTATGGCTCTCAGTTCTCTACAAGATTATGACTAGATCAGTACATTCGAAGCTGGCAATATTATCCGTGCAAGGCTGAATCATTGGGGGCAATTTTCATTTCCTGATTGCCTCATTTGAGGTCAAAAATGGGCCAGGAGTGGGCGGAAAATAAACTGGCTGTTTGTGGCACCTATTTACCATTGCTTTTACAGCTGATCAGAGCTTCCACAGAATATCAATCCTAGCAGCCAGAGCTCTCATCTGAAAATGATTACATTTAAATTGGGGTCAAAGGAGAGCATTACATTGCTAATACCATTTCCTGCCTTGACCAATTGCATGGGCAATAGATATCCTGAGATGCTGTTTAAAAGGGTCCACACCTGTTTTTTTTTAATGCCCAGTTGTACTGAACTTCTGGAGGCATTTTGTTTGCGGTAGTCTGTGGGATTCTTTTGTCTTTAAAGAATTTTAAAATGCTTGTATATACTGTCGTAAGGTTTTGAATTGCTAAAGGGTCTGAAGTTGCTTTTATATTCTGCTCTGTCGAGAGTAGAAGGAGGAAGATGCAATCAGATTTATAGCAGGAAGGAGACTAAACAGAAGGAGGTGCACTTATAGGAATCCGCACAGTTTCATTGGCATTGATAGACAGGGAATAACAGATTGAGAGTTCTCCGAGGAGCTGTGCATAAGAAAGCTTAATTATACTGAAAAGCAGTTGCAGAGTTGTGTCACATCATCCTGCAAGAAGACTGACAGTCAAATGCTAGGACTGGCACAGCTCTGCCTGATGGAGACAAAGTGACTGCTGCCCTCAACTTCTTTATCTTCAGTTCCGTACAGGCTGACAGAGGATAGCAGCCCCATCAGTCACACGCGGTTCACAATTGCTTTAAGCAAGTGGTTGATGCTGCCTTTGCTGGATTCAACCCCCACCCCACGGATATCAGGATAAGTTTCTGGATTTCACACAGTTGACAGGATTCCCCCAAGTCTGGGATATCATTGATTGCACCAATGTCATTACATGTCTTTCTGCACACAAAACATTCCTACATTTCAAGAACTCCAACTTCACTAATTTCTGATTTGATTTATTATTGTCACATGTATTAGTATCCAGTCAAAAGTATTGTTTCTTGCGTGCTATACAAAGCATACTGTACATAGAGAAGGAAAGGGGAGAGTGCAGAATGTAGTGTTAAGTTGGAATTGGTGTATTTTGTGGGTCTGTGCTTGGAAGCTACCATTTTATATTGTGTTCATTGTCCATCCCCATACTGGTTGTCTCACTTGAAGACTAGCTGCTTGGAGGCAGGGGCTAATCCCTGTACTTTTGGCCCATGTAAGTCATAGAAATCATAGAAACCCTACAGTACAGAAAGAGGCCATTCGGCCCATCGAGTCTGCACTGACCACAATCCCACCCAGGCCCTACCCGCATGTCCCTACATATTTTACCCACTAATCCCTCTAACCTACGCATCTCAGGACACTAAGGGGCAATTTTAGCATGGCCAATCAACCTAACCCGCACATCTTTGGACTGACTTTCAAAAGAGCAGCTCTAAGGGTCAACAGGAGCTCTCATTAAGCAGAGACAGGTCCCCAAACAAGAATGCTGATATCTGGATATGACTGGTTGCATCACAGCCATGAGTGTGTTGTATGATAATTTGTTTTCTGTATGTTGTATAACCTTGCTCAGCAAAAGGGATAACACAGGAAGGGGAAATTCAGTGGGATTAAGGGAAGCACACTGATAAGGCAGATGATAGCCTGGAATAGGAGGCAGCAAAAATTTCTGCAGCTGAATTTCACACTAGGGCAAGAACCCTATACGTGACCCCCCCCCTTCCCCCCCACTCCCCCAGGGGCATGCCTCTGGCTGGCTGGCTCTCCTCACTGTCATTTAATGGTCACTGGGCCTTTATTTGGCTTGAGGCTGGCCTTCTGCTCCCTTCCACCACAAAGAAATTCCGTCTCAGAGAGTTGCTGGCCAATCAGATAGCTGCCAGCTCTCTATTCTCAGCAGTGCCACTGGGAGTGGTGGCCACTTCTGGGATTGCAGCAGCCGGGAATTCTCCCGAGAAAGGCATTCAGCTATGGAGCCAGCACCTCCACGTGAGTTTGGGATCTGTCTGAGTCTGGTTCATGCTTTCCCCACGGGGTCACAGCAACCAGCTCATACCTGTCTTTACTGAAATTAATTTGCCATTTACATGCCCATTGTAGGAGCTTTGATAACGTGTTCTTTTATTTTGTATTTTATATGACTAGCAACTACCAGGATAAAAATGGACTGTTACACTTCTCTCTCCAACAACGTCTTAGAAGAAATATCACTTGTGGCATGAGGTAGTCAGGATGGAATTACATATATTGTCATGTTTGAAGAAATATAGTGAAATCCTGTTCAATTATCTTTGAGATCAGACAGAATTTCTCTTACAGATTACCTGAGACTACTCACTGCCCTCAAGAGATTAATTAAACTGGAAAGAAGCTATCTTTTTGCATATTCTACATAAATGATTGGAAACAAAAATAAATTTCAAAGGACCAATTTTCTGAATGCATTCCCCCCATGGACATGAATGTTCATCCATTAAAAGAAAACCAAGTAGAAAAGTATGGATAGCTTAAGTTTCCAACATGAACTGCCAGTAAGTAGGGCACCCCATTTTCACAAATTCAGCCCTCATATAATCAATTCCTCCTTCTTGTTCTAAGTCTATTTCTTTGGATATAGGATTCTCAGGAGCCAATAATGTGGTCTCTCCATTTACACTATCAACCTGGCTTGGTGGCACAGTGTTTAGCACTGCTGCCTCACAGCTCCAGAGACCCAGGTTCAACTCCAGCCTTTGGTGATGGGAGTTCACACAATCGCCCCAAGTCTGCATCAGTTTCCCCCAGGTGCTCCAGTTTTCTCTCACAGTCCAAAGATGTGCAGGTTAGGTGGTTTGGCCATGCTAAAGTGCTCCTTAGTGTCCCAAGATGTGTAGGATAGATGGATTAGCCATGCAAAATGTGTGGGGTCACAGAGATAGGGTGGGGGAGAGGGCCTGGGTAAGATACCCTGTCAGAGAATCGGTGCGGACTCAACTGGGCAGAATGGCCTCTTCTGCACATTAGTGCCAAGTGGGCACTTCCCAATGGGCACGACATGCCCCAGGGGTTTCAATGGCCTCCAAACACCCCAGCATGGCCATTGCAGAAGATCTCCACTGGTGCAAACCGATACATGCTGGCATGACCTCACGCCGGAGAGGTGGGAACATCCTGGGAGGGGTGGGGGGGAGCGATGATCACATGCCGAAATCACTAATCAGATTGAAATCCAGTCAATTGCTAATCTGCCTCTTGCCCTTTCTGGGCACGATCCAGTTTGCGCCAGTAGAAAGAGGGCCAGACGATTACAAACTGTTTGGTGCCGAGTGCTGAACTATTCTCCAGGCACAATCTGCCGTTTTTCAGTAAGATTTCCCCCTTTGTGTTTTGAACCCACAGTGCAGTTCAGCACAGATATTTACAACTCTTCAGTCTGGGTCCCCTTATCTCAATGTTCCATATTACCACCATGAGACACACTCCACACATAGGGTTACACCACAACTGGTCCACATTGATTCATATGAATTAATTATTAATATTAATTAATATTAAAAAATAAGGAAACAGTTACATAGTTAAAATGTAGTTGTACATTTAAAAGGTAAATAATGTGTTGGCTTACAGTTCCTCTGCAATCCCTAGCTTTTTGCTTTTCAGTCACTCAGTCTGAACAAACAATCAACATCTATCACGGGAATCTCTCTGAGGGGAGGACATTTCCGAGTTAGAAACAGTGTACCAAGGACGAACTCAAAGCATGCACCGAACAAAGCAACCTTGTAAATAAAGTTTCTTTGTTCAACTTAAGAAGCCTCAGGAGTATATCTTCACAGGCAGCTAGTGTCATAACGAGGGGACATGTTCTCTCTTCCTCTGTCTTTTATTTTGCTTGTTGAATTTGCCCTGAAGAGGCTGCTCTGGCCCATTTCTGCATCAGTTAAAGATGGGCGGTATCTTCAGGACGCAGAATGCTTCGCCGGCAGTGGCAATGCGCCCAGCTCGCTGGCGGTGGCAATGTGCCCAGCTCACTGGCAGTGGCAATGCGCCCAGCTCACTGGCAGTGGCAATGTGCCCAGCTCACTGGCAGTGGCAATGTGCCCAGCTCACTGGCAGTGGCAATGTGCCCAGCTCACTGGCAGTGGCAATGCGCCCAGCTCACTGGCAGTGGCAATGCGCCCAGCTCACTGGCAGTGACAATGCGCCCAGCTCGCTGGCGGTGGCAATGCGCCCAGCTCACTGGCAGTGGCAATGCGCCCAGCTCGCTGGCGGTGGCAATGTGCCCAGCTCACTGGCAGTGGCAATGCGCCCAGCTCACTGGCAGTGGCAATGCGCCCAGCTCGCTGGCGGTGGCAATGCGCCCAGCTCACTGGCAGTGGCAATGCGCCCAGCTCACTGGCGGTGGCAATGTGCCCAGCTCACTGGCAGTGGCAATGCGCCCAGCTCACTGGCAGTGGCAATGCGCCCAGCTCACTGGCAGTGGCAATGTGCCCAGCTCACTGGCAGTGGCAATGCGCCCAGCTCACTGGCAGTGGCAATGCGCCCAGCTCGCTGGCAGTGACAATGCGCCCAGCTCACTGGCAGTGACAATGCGCCCAGCTCACTGGCAGTGACAATGCGCCCAGCTCACTGGCAGTGACAATGCGCCCAGCTCACTGGCAGTGACAATGTGCCCAGCTCACTGGCAGTGGCAACGTGCCCAGCTCACTGGCAGTGGCAATGCGCCCAGCTCACTGGCAGTGGCAATGTGCCCAGCTCGCTGGCAGTGGCAATGCGCCCAGCTCGCTGGCAGTGGCAATGTGCCCAGCTCGCTGGCAGTGGCAATGCACCCAGCTCACTGGCAGTGGCAATGCACCCAGCTCGCTGGCAGTGGCAATGCGCCAAGTTCGCTGGCAGTGGCAATGCACCCAGCTCACTGGCAGGGGCAATGCACCCAGCTCACTGGCAGTGGCAATGCACCCAGCTCGCTGGCAATGGCAATGCACCCAGCTCGCTGGCAGTGGCAATGCACCCAGCTCGCTGGCAATGGCAATGCACCCAGCTCGCTGGCAATGGCAATGCACCCAGCTCACTGGCAGTGGCAATGCACCCAGCTCGCTGGCAATGGCAATGCACCCAGCTCGCTGGCAGTGGCAATGCACCCAGCTCGCTGGCAATGGCAATGCACCCAGCTCGCTGGCAGTGGCAATGCGCCCAGCTCGCTGGCAATGGCAATGCACCCAGCTCACTGGCAGTGGCAATGCACCCAGCTCGCTGGCAGTGGCAATGTGCCCAGCTCACTGGCAGTGGCAATGCACCCAGCTCGCTGGCAGTGGCAATGTGCCCAGCTCACTGGCAGTGGCAATGTGCCCAGCTCGCTGGCAGTGGCAATGTGCCCAGCTTTGCCTCTGACCAGCATATCTGGACCACACTTCCTCTCCGTTGCTTCTGAAACATTCTCATCTCATTGCCTGGCTGACCTCCATCAGTCATTGTGTTCCCCTCAGGATCAGCCTCCCTCCAGTTTCACCTACCAAGGGAAAAATATGTCACCAACTGGACTCAACCATTCTCAAGTCAATTGATTTGCAGTCCACAGCATGATAAGGTGCCGGGAAAGTCCATGCCCATTCAAAATCAGTTAATTATTTGCTGAAGTATGATAGTGCGTGTGAAAATTGTTTTTTAAATTCCATATCAAAAGAGAAGCAGTGCAGAAGAAAGCAAGAACTGCCATATTTGGTCTTGTTATAAACTCTATTAGACTGGATCTAATGAAGGCCTGAAAGTTTGCATTGTGTTGAGAATTAACAGTTATCTTTTTGCTCATATCTTGAATGCTGCAGTTTGTAATGTCATGCATCAATTTTACATAGCATTCCCTTAACCGAGCTCTACAATGAGAAACAAGATGTTTGCTGCTTTGTCAAGGACTTACGTGTTCAAGCTGGGATAAATTGTTGTTCCTCCAATGACCATGAGGGCGAATCTCCCAGAAAAATTCAAATTCTCACATAAACTGGAGTAAATCATGCTTTTTCTTTCAGCGGAAGTTTCAAAATGAATCTCCCACACTCTGTGCACTGCAGTGTGCACTAGCATGATTCAGTCTAAAAATCAGTGGGCAGGGCCTATTCCCACTGGAGAGGCCGTCTGCATAGCGCTGAACGGGTCATTGCGATCTGTCAGAATGGAGATCAACGCATGCACGGTGGCCCCTGTCTGCCGGCCTCCTGATTGCTGGCCAATTCGATCGCTGGCCAGCCCCGCGACCCCACATTGCCAGCCATGCAACCCCACCACAGCACAATCGCTGGCCCCCCAAACATGCCCGGTCCAGCCGCGCCCACACCCAGCCTGCTTCAATGTTCATCCCCCCACCCCCACTGCAGCCCCAATCTCCGCATCCCATCCCCCAATCTCCCCCCTTCCCACTGGCAGTCCCAACCACATTCCACCCCCCACCCCCCACAGCCCCATCGCCCTCCCCCCGATGTCCAGTCCCGATCGCTGACTTCCCTCTCTCTGTTACTCAGCCCAAATGCAGAGTGGCAGTGGGATCCCAGCCCCCACTGATCATCCCCCAGAGGCCCCACCCCTATTATGTTCCACCCCTTGGCACTGCCCTATGCCCGGTGGGCAATGTCAAGATGTCCCCTGGGCATTGGCACTTTGCCCCTTGGGTCATGCCAAGGGCCTAGGCTGGCACAACTAAGGTGGCAATGCCCAGGTGGCAACCCCCAGGTGGCAACCCCCAGGTGTCCAATCCTCTGGAAGGGGTCGATTGCCCCCTCTTCGCTCCAGTGAGGTCGGGCCACTAGTTCCCTGCAAGTGGGGAGCTATACTAAACCCCGCTGCAGTGAAATACTCCTGGTGGGGTGGGCTGAGGCTAGCGGGCCTGGAATTCCAGTCCGGGGCCCACTAATGGTATTCCAATTGTATGTTAATGGCCATTTCAATAAATTATGCAGCTCCCCCAAATTTCCGGAGATGATGGTGCCAAACATCCGTCTGCCGGAGACCCGTGGCACCCACGAAATGGCCTCCGCTGGAGTCTCCCAGCCCGCAGCAGGATGGGAGAATCACCCCTCTCCCACCCCGGGATGGGAGAATCACCCCCACCCTCCCCCCGGGATGGGAGAATCACCCCCCACCCTCCCCCCGGGATGGGAGAATCACCCCCACCCTCCCCCCGGGATGGGAGAATCACCCCCACCCTCCCCCCGGGATGGGAGAATCACCCCCACCCTCCCCCCGGGATGGAAGAATCACCCCCACCCTCCCCCCGGGATGGGAGAATCACCCCCCCCCCCCCCCCACACCGGGATGGGAGAATCACCCCCACCCTCCCCCCGGGATGGGAGAATCAGCCCCCCCCCCCCCACACCGGGATGGGAGAATCACCCCCCTCCCCCCGGAATGGGAGAATCGCTCCTACATTTTTGATGCTTTTCCTGTGCTTATAGGAGAAGTCTGTTCACAACCTCAGTACAAGGCTGTTGGAGCCCAACTTAGTACTCTGCAGTCACCTTTTCACAGGCTATCAGTCAGACCAAGCGCATCGCAAACCTAACCTTCTGACAAATGATGCATTGTACATTCTGCCAGCTTAGAAATAAACAGCCTGGGATTTTTATGTAGGCAGGTTTAGAAAGGAACACCAGGCCACACGCAAGCACAAGTGCTTCTGCTCGACAAAGATGAGAGTGGAACCTAGTTAAACCAACATCAATGTATCCTCTTTTTCAAATGGGCTCTTCAGCCCGTTCCTCAGAGAAATGATTTCAACAGCTCTTCCCTCAATGCGATAGCTGGTTATTCTGCTGGATTCTCCCATTTATAAGTCACTGCTTTTCCTTCTAGTTTCGAAGTGTACAATTTTAGTATCTTTTCATTTACCTGACTACGATTGACAACTGACAACTCTTTCCAACATATTAATGTTACTTATGGTTTATACAACCCAGTAGCAGTCACTACCTGAAAGTGTTCAGTGTGATTTTATCCCTGATCTGTATCTGTTTCACCCCCTCCCCACCCTCACTATGCCCATCCTCAGCTGCACAAGGAGTACTCTCCTACCCAGAAAATAGTTTGAAGTTTCCTTTCTATTTCTAATTTTAGGTTTCTATGGCTATGAGCAAGACTCTATTGGCCTGCCATAGCCAAGAACATGGTGACGGCTCTATAGATATGAAAAGTTCAGAGTCGAGATCCTAGCACTCATGGCTGTTATGTCCTCCAGCTTTGAAGTCACTGAAGTATATAGAGTTAAAGGGAAGCCTTTTAATCTGCCTGAGGCTAGCATGTATGCCCATCCCACAGCCCAGGGGCTGTATCAAAATCACTATGTAAATTTGCCACAAAGTGTCCAACTCTGAACCCCGATCTGTAAGCCAAGTGAAGCTGTTAGACACCAGATCAGAAACCCCAAAGTATATTATGAAGTTAGACTGGACTCCAACATTTTTTGATTATATTGCCTATTTCTCTTAGTTACAATTTAAGCATAATAGACATAAACTCTTCTTCAAAGTCAGCAAACTATACCGACTGTTTTATTTGTTAACAGTCCGAGAGCCTTGAGATACCCCTGGAGAGAAAGATAGAGAGAGACAGCAATCCCCTGACAGCTCCAGAACAGCAGCCTCCAGAGAGAAAGAGAGAAAGACCTCTTGCTTCTTGCAGACCCAAGCAGAAACTGCCTGCTTTTCTCTGTAAGCTTAGCTCATCCCCTTCACATGTCCCTGCCTCTGTCAATCAATCTAATCAAACCCTATTCTGAAACCCTCAGGAAAAACCAAAAATAAACCAAAAAAATGCATTAGCTCAGATTAAAGCAAACACCCCATTATCTAGGATCAATTGTACTCCTGCATTCATAGTATGTAAACTGCCTGGTGCAGACAAATTGGCACTGTATAAACAGAGCTGACTTCTAAACATACCCTTCACAAGAAGCATGATATAAATACATTTCTTAAGGCACAGCATCACCACAAAGCCTACTTCCAGATTTCAGGATTCCTGTATATCTCCAAAACCAAGACAAGGTTCTTTTTAGGCCAAGCAAATAAAAACTCCAATGTATCCAATTAGTAATGTACCTAGTAATTTTAATGTCATTCTACATCTGGAAACATAAGATGAAAATAAATAAACAAACTTTATTAGTGGCTGGTTTAAATTTGAGAAATTTCCAGATAACCCAGTCAAAGTGGACTGTCTAATAAGATAAAAGAAAGACTTGTATTTAGATAGCATTTTTCATAACCATTGGATGTCTCAAAGTGCTTCACTTAAATTGTAACTTTATTACAACTGGAAAGAGTTGTAAATGCATGCATATTCCGCATAAACAATCGCACTTCACTTTTGAACTGCAGTCACCCTTATTGGAAAATATGGCAATCAGTTTGACCCACAGCAATCTCCAACAAACAGCAATATGACTACAATGACTCAGGAAGCCTGACTGGAAAGAAACATAGTTTATTACAGAATGCAAAGTAAAACCACCACTGTGGTGTACACACACCAGTCCCTGCCTGGGACTGCAGTTCAGCAGGCCCAGTCCTGGGCTTGCCTTATAAAAGGCTCAGGGAATGAGTTTCAGCTGGGCAGGCCACTGTTTCCAGGGGAACTCATACTCGACGGGCCCCACAGGGAGATCAATCAGTGATTCCCCGTGAATCCCGTGGGGGTTGTTGATTGAAAGGTAGTTTTAGCCAGGGATATTTCCCCCACTCTTCTTGAAATTGTGCTAAAGGATCTTTTATATCCAACTGAGAGGGCAGATGTGCATCCCCTCGGTAATGCACTTAAGGGACAGCCTTGTTTTTTGTGGTCAAGTCCTGGACCACCTTCTGACTCGGAGATAAAAATGCTATCAAATGAGCTGTGGCTAAAACACAAAACCAGATGGGAGGGAACTCTGAAATAGAGGTAATATGGTAAAAGTTTGATCAGAAAATGTTGGAAATACTCTGCAGGGCAGGTAACATCTGTGGAGGCATCTGGAGGCATCCAATATTTTCCTTTCAGATTTCCACATCTGGAGAATTGTGCCCTTTGGAATATGTTACAGATCTGCTTGGCCATAACAATGATTTATTTAACCGGACAGTGTTTATGAACTCAATGCTGTTTCCAGCATTGTTAGAAGATTTTCGCAGCGCATGTGTCACATTGCAGGCCTGGATGCTTTGGACCTGAGGCAGTTTCAAACGTTGGATTTCATTGATGAAGTAATATCACTCTATTATTTGGAGAAGAATTCTTTTCAATGTTAGCTTCAGGTGAGACAGGGTGTGAACCATCTAAAGCCTAAGTAGGATTTGTTAACTGTGTTCCGTGGGTAACAAGCCCCATGTAGATAACAATCGACAGAACTGACTTTATTTTAAACAGCAAAAATACGTGTGGATTACTGTGATGCTTCTACTTTTTTTAGGAGCTCATTGTGAACAGGTTTATTGGAAAAGCATTCATCAGGGCTGGGAGGGGGTCAGTTGATGTAAGTCCAGGAACAACTGCGTTTTCACAAGCTATGGCGCTACTCATCTTTAAATCTTTTTATTTATGCTGATGCATAACCCACAATTGTCCAATCCTGGAGTATAGACTCCGTAAAATGGGACTGGAAGATCTGGGTAAAGTTGGGGTGATGGGGAGCTGAGTAAAGTCAAGAATGATGGGTGGCACGGTGGCACAATGGTTAGCACTGCTGCCTCACAGCGCCAAGGACCCAGGTTCAATTCCTGGCTAGTCTGTGTGGAGTTTGCATGTTCTCCCCATGTCTACATGGGTTTCCCCTGGGTGCTCCGGTTTCCTCCCACAGTCCAAATATGTGCGTGTTAGGTGGATTGGCTGTGCTAAATTGCCCCTTAGAGTTAGGGGGACTAGCTAGGGTAAATGCATGGGGTTATGGGATTAGGGCCTGGGTGGAATTGTGGCCAGTGCAGACTTGATGGGCGGAATGGCCTCCTTCTGAAATGTAGGATTCTATGATAAGAAAATCCTTGTTTGATCAACGCCATCAGAGATGACTGGGGTGGGGCCTTGTTGGCAGTGGCGGTTTAGCTGGTGAATGGGCTCACATTCTGGTGATGTTGTCGACACCGAGATGACGGCTGCCATTCTGGATGATGGTCTCGGCTCCCTGGCACAAATCACTGATGCTCACATTGATGAACTGCACGATATGCAAAAGGAAGTGGATGAAGCACAGGAAAGAATCCTGTCAGTTGAGTGGGCAGTTTCCTCGTTGGAGATTCACCTTCAGTCTCTGGAAATCCTGCTACATGATATGTCGGACATCCTAAATAATTCAGAGAGATAGAGCCAGAGAAGGAATGTCCGTGTGCCCAATCCCCCAAGAGGAACCCTGGATAGCTTCCCGGTTGAATTTGAGATCCGACTACCATGCTTTCATCATCTTGATTTGAAGGCTGGGCGTATCAATTTCAAAGAGTCATACTGTATCCGCTCTTCAGGATCTGGGGTCGGTTATAGTCCCTGATCACTGGTCTTGCATTGTCTTGACCTCCGTGTTCACCGAGGGTGAAAGGAGACGGCCGGATTCAGTTGGATCTCGTCTTCTGCCAGGGCCTCGGTCTCTCGCTACCGGGGCTTCTGGGCGACGATTCAAAGGAGGTGCAGAGGCTTCGGTGAAATTACAGACGGATCCTTGGTGTTGCTCGACAATCCTGCCAAGGCTTTGGCCTTTTCAAGCTCTGTGGATTTTTATGTTATACTGCAGTTCATCATTAGTCCTGAACTACTATCTTTGGGATTATAATCTGTCCACGCTACTTCTGGCCCTGTGTCAAATCCAAACTCTGGGGGGTCTAGTGTTTGTAATAGGGAGATATTTCCTTTGTTTGTGGGCTGATAATGAGTTACTTTCATTCCATTGGGGAGCGTGCTGGGTTGGTTACATGGTATCAGGATTGTGCGACATTTATCTGTTTCTTTATGAATTGTAATCCTGTAATGGAGGCTTATATGGTCAGGCATCCTTTATTTTAATTATGGATAACATGAGTAGCACCACAGTTGGGTTTTGGGCTAGTGGTTTGGTGCTAAGGTGGTGAATCTGGCCTTATAAGTCCTCAATGGGTGAGGGAAACCCCCTTTGGAACTAATGGTGTTGTGATGTTCTTTTTTTGTTGTTAGTTTGGGATTAAAGAATCTTTGTTGATCTCCTGTGAAGGTACAGGTAGAGCATGTATCCTGGAAAGGACCGGGTTTTACTTTCATTGGTGCCTCCAGTATAGCTGGATTCACACCCGAGAGTGGTCAGGGGATCCTTGGTGGTCTAACCTTTTTTGAGTTGGTTGGCATGTGGGACACTTGCCTTTATCAATCGAGGGATAGATTACAAAAGCAGGGAAGTCATGTTGGAGTTGTATAGAACTTTGGTGAGGCCACAGCTGGAGTACAGTTTTGGTCACCGCATTATCGGAAGGATGTGATTGCACTGGAGGGGGTGCAGAGGAGATTCACCAGGATGCTGCCTGGGATGGAGCACTTAAGTTATGAAGAGAGGTTGGGTAGGCTTGGGTTGTTTTTGTTGGAGCAGAGAACACTGAGGGACGACCTGATCGAGGTGTACAAGATTATGAGAGGCATGTTCCGAATGGATAAGGAGCAACTATTCCCCTTCGTTGAAGGGTCAGTCATGAGGGGACATAGGTTCAAGGTGAGGCGCAGGAGGTTTAAGGGGGATGTGAGGAAAAACTTTTTTACCCAGAGGGTGATGACGGTCTGGGAGGGTGGTGGAGGCAGGTTGCCTCACATCCTTTAAAAAGTATCTGGATGAGAACTTGGCACATTCAGGGCTATGGGCCAAGTGCTGGCAGATGGGATTAGGTGGGAGTTCAGGTGTTTCTAATGTGTCGGTGCAGACCCAATGGGCCAAAGAGCCTCTTCTGCACTATATGATTCCATGATTCCTATATTTTCCTTGGCTACTCAATAGTTTGGAATATACGGTGAGCATATCATCCTGTTGGGAGGAGGAGATTCTTGTCCTCCCCTGAGATATCCTGACTGTGGATATCTTTATGACTCCTCCTCCTGTTGCTAGGGTTTCCTTGATGGGTGAAAATTGGGTGGAATGCTGTTGCTGGCGGGGCCTCAACAGTGTTGGGTTGCTCTGTTTTGTTGCATTTGACCCCAAAGAGGCTCCCTTATGCTGTGTAGCCCAATTCCTGTTACCCTGTGGCCAAGGTTGTGCAACACTGCGCCATGTGCTCATGGCTTTATCCTGTTATCCTTCACTCTGTGTAATATCCTTTCATTATCCGTAGAAAGGGAGGCACAATTACAATGATTGTAATTGATATTTCAAACTAATTGTAATGATAATGCTGGTCTTTTCTGTATGTATATGTGGGAAAATGATTATGCTGTACTGTACCAATCCTTGAGGGTTTGTTATGATGATTGTAATAACGGAGAAAAATCTTCAATGTAAATATTTTTTTTTAAAGTGAAGCGTTGAGCAATCCTACTTTTCCTGTACTTACTCCTGGCTTTCAGCATTCGATCATTTCCCCGTCTCTTCTCTCCCTTTTATCCTTTTGTTCCGTAGAAAAGAAAGTCAAGATAATGGGGCTCTGCCAGTATCTTTATAAAGGAAAGTCTGGCTGTAAAAGATAAAAGCAGGCCTGCCAGAAATGCCTGGTAAATCTTGACTTCTTCAGCTGAAAATTATTCAGGTGAGCAATTAGCTTTTAGATGTGTAAAACTTGTTATTTTGAGTCATTTGTCACTGTTTGACTTTTGTTAGCGAGTGGTCCTGATTCACATTTGGTGTTGCCAAACTATGGGACTGAGTGAGATCCATGAACAAAATACAACGGCTCCTTTAGGTTAAGTATGTTAACATGTTGCTAGCTAGAAGCACTACAATGCAGAAGGAGGCCATTTAGCCCATCAAATCTGCACTGACCACAATCCCACCCAGGCCCTATTCCCATAGCCCCACATTTTTGCCCTGCTAATCCCCCTGACACTAGGGTCAATTTAGCATGGCCAATCCACCTTACCCACACATCTTTGGACTGTGGGAGGAAACTGGAGCACCCGGACGAAACCCATGCAGATACAGGGAGAACATGCAAACTCCACACAGACAGTGACCCGAGACCGGAATCGAACCCGGGTTCCTGGTGCTGTGAGGCAACAGTGCTAACTGTGCCACCATGCCACCCTAGTTTGGACAGATTTTCGTGACACTTTTTGCCACACAAAACATCCTAGTTCTAAGAATCTGATTGGAGAGTTTTTGTTTTCCTAATTTTAAAATGTGTATCTTCTTTGTTCCGGAAAGAGTCTCATTCTTGTTTTGTTTACCAAGAGCCTGCACATGCCAATGCAATTTGCTGCAACATCTGTTGTAAAAATAATATCATTGCACGCTTCCCTGGGCCTCACTGTGATGATGTAATGCAAGGCTGTTCCACTCCTCAGTCATACTGACAACGTCTCTGTATATTACTTTACCTCCTCCTAGTCTTTACTTCCTGAAACACAGTGGGGGATTCCTCAACATTTGGAAATGTTATTCTAGATTTAGCCATAGGTTAATTTACAGCACAAAATCAGACTGCTCATGTTAATTATATATCAATTGTGTTGAATTATATGCAGGTGGAGGACATTAATTGAGGTGTAACATATAAAGTGGCGCACTGAAATTGTGCATGGCTGCATTAGGAAGTATATGCTTGTGACATTTCACTCTGTTAATAAATACAAGATTGAGAAAAGACCAGCTCCTGTGTCATCTTTCACCAACCAGCTTTCTGGAGTGCAACAATTCTATCTCACTGATCTATGCTCTCTCTCCACAGGTCCTGCCACAGCTGCTGAATATTTTCAACTTGTTCTGTTTTTATTTCAGATATCCACCTTCTTCAGTATTTTGAGCTATGCCAGTGTTCATCCTCCACACGAGACTCCTCCTACTTACTGTTTCTCACTTAAAAATTTATCGTTCTCTTCCTTTGCCCCTGTGTGCTCATCCAATGGCACAGTGGCAAGCACTGCTGCCTCACAGCGCCAGGGACCCGGATTCAATTCCAGCCTTGGGTCACTGTGTGGAGTTTGCATGCTCTCCCCGTGTCTGCATGTGTTTCCTCCGGGTGCTCCGGTTTCCTCCCACAGTCCAAAGATGTGTGGGTTCGGTGGATTGGCTATGCTCAATTGCCCCTTATTGTCAGGGGGACTAGTGGAGTAAATATGTGGGGTAAATACGTGGGGTTACTGGGTGGGATTGTTGTTGGTGCAGGCTCAATGGGCTGAATAGCCTCTTTCTGCACGTTAGGGATCCTATGAATTTCTCCCTAAATGCATCCATGCCATTTGCCTCAGACACCCTATGGGCGCAATCTTACTGGCTGTTTATGCACATTCCTGCTGCAGCGAGGTCGGAGAATTTGGCACCCAGCCAAATCTCCGTCCACTGCAGCGAGATGGGAAAATCCTGTCGGTGTGAATGGCCATAACATTCCAGCTAATATGGCAGCACATTCCATTTTTCACCACTGAATGAAGAAGTTTCTCCTGAATTCATCCAATTTTTATCCGTTGACTATCTCACATTTACAACTTGGCTCATCGTGCCTGGATGGAACCATCTGAAGTCATTCAGCCACTTAATTTCCTTCCCTCTGTTCAAGAAAATGAAGAACTTTTATCCTGCATTATCATCATCATGTGCCTAAGATTGGGTATTTATGGGAGGAGCGGTGGGCAGCTTTTAAATCATGTCCAATCTGACATCATTTAACTGGAATCCTGTGAGAAAAGTTATCTATATTGAAGCAAACATACCTCATTCTTTATCATTTTAAACACTGGTTGATGAGGGCTGTTCACATTTCATGTGTTTCAGATTTTTAAACCAGTATTTTATCAAATTGAATCCTGCAATACTGTTCAGTTTTCCACTCAAACTGCAAGAAAGCTCAATCATCTACAGGCCGGTTAGCTTAACATCCGTAGTTGGGAAAATGCTGGAATCTATCATTAAGGAAGAAATAGCAGGACACCTGGAAAAGAATGGTTCAATCAAGCAGACGCGGCATGGATTCATGAAGGGAAAGTCATGTTTGACTAATTTACAGGAATTTTTTGAGGATATACAGGAGGTTACAGGCTAATAGGCTGGAGGAAATAGATGTTCGGAGGGAGGATGTCCTGGCAGTTTTGAATAAACTGAAGGTCGATAAGTCCCCTGGGCCTGATGAAATGTATCCTAGGATTCTTTGGGAGGCAAGGGATGAGATTGCAGAGCCTTTGGCTTTGATCTTTGGGTCCTCGCTGTCCACGGGGATGGTGCCAGAGGACTGGAGAATGGCGAATGTTGTTCCTCTGTTTAAGAAAGGGAATAGAAATGACCTTGGTAATTATAGACCGGTTAGTCTTACTTCGGTGGTTGGTAAATTGATGGAAAAGGTCCTTAGGGATGGGATTTATGACCATTTAGAAAGATGCGGATTAATCCGGGATAGTCAGCACGGATTCGTGAAGGGCAAGTCGTGCCTCACAAATTTGATTGAATTTTTTGAGGAGGTAACTAAGTGTGTTGATGAAGGTAGGGCAGTTGATGTCATATACATGGATTTTAGTAAGGCGTTTGATAAGGTCCCCCATGGTCGGCTTATGATGAAAGTGAGGAGGTGTGGGATAGAGGGAAAGTTGGCCGATTGGATAGGTAACTGGCTGTCTGATCGAAGACAGAGGGTGGTGGTGGATGGAAAATGTTCGGATTGGAGGCAGGTTGCTAGCGGAGTGCCACAGGGATCAGTGCTTGGTCCTCTGCTCTTTGTGATTTTTATTAATGACTTAGAGGAGGGGGCTGAAGGGTGGATCAGTAAATTTACTGATGACACCAAGATTGGTGGAGTAGTGGATGAGGTGGAGGGCTGTTGTAGGCTGCAAAGAGACATAGATAGGATGCAAAGCTGGGCTGAAAAATGGCAAATGGAGTTTAACCCTGATAAATGTGAGGTGATTCATTTTGGTAGGACTAATTTAAATATGGATTAAAGGGTCAAAGGTAGGGTTCTGGAGACTGTGGAGGAACAGAGAGATCTTGGGGTCCATATCCACAGATCTCTAAAGGTTGCCACTCAAGTGGATAGAGCTGTGAAGAAGGCCTATAGTGTGTTAGCTTTTATTAACAGGGGGTTGGAGTTTAAGAGCCGTGGGGTTATGCTGCAACTGTACAGGACCTTGGTGAGACCACATTTGGAATATTGTGTGCAGTTCTAGTCACCTCACTATAAAAAGGATGTGGAAGCGCTGGAAAGAGTGCAGAGGAGATTTACCAGGATGCTTCCTGGTTTGGAGGGTAGGTCTTATGAGGAAAGGTTGAGGGAGCTAGGGCTGTTCTCTCTGGAGCGGAGGAGGCTGAGGGGAGACTTAATAGAGGTTTATAAAATGATGAAGGGGATAGATAGAGTGAACGTCCAAAGACTATTTCCTCGGGTGGATGGAGCTATTACAAGGGGGCATAACAATAGGGTTCGTGGTGGGAGATATAGGAAGGATATCAGAGGTATGTTCTTTACGCAGAGAGTGGTTGTGGTGTGGAATGGACTGCCTGCAGTGATAGTGGAGTCAGACGCTTTGGGAACATTTAAGCGGTTATTGGATAGGCACATGGAGCACACCAGGATGATAGGGAGTGGGATAGCTTGATCTTGGTTTCAGATAAAGCTCGGCACAACATCGTGGGCCGAAGGGCCTGTTCTGTGCTGTACTGTTCTATGTTCTATGTTCTATATAACGAGTGCAGTTGACAGAGGGGAACCGGTGGATGTGGTGTATTTAGATTTCCAGAAGGCATTCGATAAGGTGCCTCACAAAAGGTTGCTGCATAAGATAAAGGTACACTGAGTTGGGGGTAAAGTGTTCGCGTGGATTGAGGATTGGCTATCTAACAGAAAGCAGAGAGTCAGAATAAATGGGTGCTTTTCCGGTTGGCAATCAGTGACTAGTGGCGTGCCGCAGGGATCGGTGCTGGGGCCTCAACTATTTACCATATACATAGACGATCTGGAGGAGGGGACCAAGTGTAGGGTAACAAAGTTTGCGGATGACACAAAGATGAGTGGGAAAGCAAATTGCTTGGAGGACACAGAGAGTCTGCAGGGAGATTTGAATAGGCTAAGTGAGTGGGCAAGGATCTGGCAGATGGAGTATAACGTTGGTAAGTGTGAGGTTATCCACTTTGGAAGGAATAATAGTAAAATGGACTATTATTTAAACGGTGAAAAATTACAACATGCTACTGTGCAGAGGGACCTGGGGGCCCTTGTGCATGAATCACAAAAACTCAGTTTGCAGGTGCAGCAGGTAATCAAGAAGGCAAATGGAATGTTGGCCTTTATCGCGAGAGGGATGGAGTATAAAAGCAGGGAGGTCATGCTGCAGCTGTACAGGGTACTGGTGAGGCCGCACCTAGAGTACTGTGTACAATTTTGGTCCCCTTATTTAAGAAAAGATATATTAGCTTTGGAGGGGGCACAGAGAAAGTTCACCAGGTTGATTCCGGAGATGAGGGGGGTAGCTTATGAGGAGAGATTGAGTAGACTGGGCCTGTACTCATTGGAGTTTAGAAGGTAGAGGGGAGATCTTATAAAGACATATAAGATAATGAAGGGGCTAGACAGGGTAGAAGCAGCGAGGTTATTTCCACTTACAATGGAAACAAGAACTAGGGAGTATAGCCTCAAAATACGGGGGAGTCAATTTAGAACAGAGCTGAGGAGGAACTTTTTCTCCCAGTGGGTCGTGAATCTTTAGAATTCTCTGCCCAATGAAGCAGTAGAGGCTACCTCGTTAAATGTGTTTAAGTCACAGATAGATTTTTAACCATTAAGGGAATCAAGGGTTATGGGGAGCGGGCGGGTAAGTGGAACTGAACCCACTATCAGATCAGCCATGATCTTATTGAATGGCGGAGCAGGCTTAAGGGGCTAGATGGCCTACTCCTGCTCCTATTTCTTATGTACTTATGTACTTATCAGTGCCAGAAGCGATGATTAATTTATTCTAGCTCATTGCATTTAACAGGATTTTCATGAGTGTCACTGAAACTTGGGTGTTATCCTCCATCAATGCTCATATGATGGAACATCTTAGTGCAGCATAGCAAATATCTCAGTTAGAGTCAAAGGTTTACAGCATGGAAACAGGCCCTTCGACCCAACTTGTCTATGTTGCCCTTTTTTTTTAAATTGACAAAGCTAGTCCCAATTGCCTGCATTTGGCCCACACCCCTCTATACCCATATAACCATCTAAATGTTTTTTAAAAAACAAATTGTACCTGTCTCTTCTACTACCTCTGGCAACTTGTTCTAGACACTCACCACCCTGTGTGTGAAAAAAATTGCCCCTCTGGACCCTTTTGTATCTCTCCCCTCTCACCTTAAACCTATGCCCTGTAGTTTTAGATTCCCCTACCTTTGGGAAACGATATTGGCTATCTAGCTGATCTGTGCCCCTCATTATTTTATAGACTTCTATAAGATTACCCCTACACTTCAGAGAAAAATGTCCCAGTCTATCCAGCCTCTCCTTATAACTCAAACCATCAAGTCCCGGTAGCATCCTAGTAAATCTTTCCTGCACTCTTTCTAGTTTAATAATATCCTTTCTATAATCGGGTGACCAGAACTGTACACAGTATGCCAAGTGTAGCCTCACCAATGTCTTGTACAACTTCAACAAGATGTCCCAACTCCTGTATTCAATGTTCTGACCAATGAAACCAAGCATGGTTAGTAAACTTGTTTATTTCTTGTTAATTTACAATTTATTATGAAATCCTTTCCATTTTAATCAGTTTTTTTAATGGCCTATTGCTGTTTTCAAACACCAGACCCTAATAACACAAGTACAGATTACAGGACAGCACAGCGAACATCAGTCATTTTGATTTTGAGTCGATGACAGGAATACTACATGGATCACGTCAATAATAATCTGCAGGGTAAACAATCCAGCTTTGCTTGTGCTAATGGGAGGTTAAACAATCAACCAAGGAAAACTTGTTTAATCTAATTACATCACAGTAAGTATACAAAGTTTGCAACCCATAAGGTTAAGTTGTGCTATCCTATTCCAGTCATTTGTAACTCAGCTCAAGGACCAGGCAATTTAACCCAGACTGATAAATCCAATAGAAATATCCCACTATTTTCCAAAGAAATCACAGCCCACATAATATACTGGTAACTTTGTGGACCAAAAATTATTAGGAAGTTGCATTATTATAACAAGCACTCAGAATCGTACAGCGCAGAAAAGGCCCTTTGGCACATTGCGTCTGCATTGACAATAACTACCACTAAAGTCACACTAATCCCATTTTCCAGCACTTTGCTTCAAGTGCTCATTCAATATCATCCAGCTAATCAAGTGCTCATCAGTATTAAATAAGCAATCAAGAGATTGGGCAAATTTAACCAAGTCATTGCTGCAGGAATGTCAATGTGTATCAGTGTCAGCCCAAGACCAGATCAATGGAGAGGGTTAGCAGCAGGAAGAACATCCAGCTATAAAACTAGCCACCAAATCCAAATGACGGTTAACCATAATGGAAATGGCACCCACATTTAACTGTCTGAACTGTGAGGGATGGGCAAGGGACATCCAATGGACAAGGACAGCTAAAGAAGAAAGTCTGAAGCGGAGGGGACAAAAATGATTAAACTCAAAACGGCAGGTCTAGATGTCAAAAGCCAGTTAAGAAGAAGCAGATAGTTAGAAAAGGAGGTAAGAAAAACAGATTTCTAGGAGACAAAGTGGAAAGGCAGCAAAGTAAGAGAAATCAATAGTGGATACTGTGATGTCATAAGGGGTCAGGCAATTATATAGGCAGGGTTCTGAGATATAACATAGATACCCAGAAGTCTAAGTTCAATTAATAAATAATTTATTAATTAATGCGCATCCATCATCATAAAAACAAAAAAGGTTCTAGAGAGGGCTCCCATCCAGTCCTTACTGAAATTCTAAATCAGGTTTGATGTTCATAGCCCACACAAAAATCTACCACCACCACCATCCTCTCTTTCACCCTAAGACTTCCTCTCTGCGCAGAGCTCTTCTTATATAGTCTGATAAGGCTGCATAGCTGACCCTTGTTTGCACTGATTCCACATCAGTCTGTCATGTGACTTCCTGTGGCCGTCTTGGTCGGATCACTCAGCAGCCATGTTGAATGGGGGTGGATATGATCTAGAAAATGAAGGGGAAAATGTTGGAAATACTGCCCCACCTAGCAGCCAGCCTCTTGCAACATTATAATATGAACATTACTTCTGTAGACAGGAAATGGTGTTGAAATGAAGTACAAGATGATTGCAATGGACAGAACCATCATCGTAAAACTAGAAATTGGGGGTGAAATGTGGAATGTAGTGAGCTATTATACATCACAGAATGGCTGTGAATCTGAGAACATGCAAAGGAAGCAAAGAGTTGCAAATTCTTCCCAAGCGAGGCACTGATTACTCAACATCGAGCGCAGACGGAGTGGAAGCTCAAAGACCCATATGTAAATGGGGAATTCAGAGAGCAGATGGAGAGATGGACACTGTAGAAGACTGGTGAAATTTGGTGGCAGGTTTAATTTGGAAAACTGGCAAAGTGTGTGAAAGTTCATCAGAGAGGAGAAAGGTAGGAAAAGAAACTTAGTCATGAAATGAAAACACAGAAAGTGTAGTAAAAGAAATGAAGGAGCCGTTAAAGAAATGGAACAGGGATGGAAAGAGTGGTGCAAAAAGGAAGGCAATGGAAGTGATTGTTGGGGAAAAATTATATGGAAGTCTGGATACAGAAGAGGGACAAAAAGATAGCTTCAGAATAACATCTGCTAGAAGATAGGTTAACAAAAGATATGAGGAATAAATGTACTCCTAGATATTGAGTTATCTGTAAACAGCGAGGAACTAATTAGCTGGAAATTGATTATTTTGTGTAAGTGTTCCGGGGGACACATTTCATGGCTGGACTGGAGAGTCATCTGATGTGAAACAGAGCCAGTTCAAACCAGCCCTCTTCTTATACAAGGCAGGTGGCTAGTATTAAACATAAAGAGTTCTCATCTTTCCAAGCTTAAAGTATGATTATTACCAACATTGGGGATCCAAAAGTCAAGAACACATAGCACATACAATTGAGGATGGAGATGGAATAACCAACATTTATAATATTTTAGCTCTACTATCAACAAAAGAATTGCAGTGTGCTTTGGTGATGTACTCGTTTATCACAATTAGTGTGGGTGCATCAAACTGAAAGGACTGACACCTATGCCGTTGAGTTCTGGTAACCTTTTTCATTCAATTGAGAGATATAATCATCAGATCTGAAAGTGTGCCCATGGTGCACGGTATGGTAAGTAAATAGACCCTCACTTGGATGTATTTGATTAGCTTTTCTGCACCAAATATGGTAGGTGTTCTCAGATTGATGAGCCACATCCTGATTGATTCCTTTTTATTCATCTTGATAGGTCAGGACATTTGCTTTCTTTATTCTTTCAAAAGACCCATTCAATTCAGGAATACTTTCTGATGGTCTTCTAGGATATGTGTAATCCACTTTGACTCAGATTTTGTGCATGCAGATGAAAAGCCCCTTTTAATCTTTAAATGCTGTCTGCTGAAAGGGAAACACAGAGAAAAGGCAGTGACATCTATGCCTGACAAAGATCCGAAGGCTGATACATCATAAGATCTCCAAACCTGTTCTATTTTGGGTCCATCCAAACAACAAACTAACCTCCTGGTAATGAGACTACAAAAAGCTGGCTTTATGACCTACAGAAAGACTACCAGGTTAAGAAATTCTTGCAAACTTTGGCATATGCCTTTGGCTGTTGAATTCACCTAAACTGCTGTCCAAGTATGAAGATGGCTTTACATCAGATCTGCAAAGTAATTTCTCCAAAACAAGACAACTTTATGGATTAAAACTTGTGAAGATGCACTATTCTCTTCAACTGTATCTTCCTTGAGTGTGCTTTTGTGTGAGGGGTGTGTCAGTGGATGCTATAGCATTGGGTTTTGAGGTAAGTGCTTAAATAAGCAATCACCTTCCTTTATTCAATCCCACAAAAAGCTTACTGCTGATTATTCAAATTGTTCATACATTCAGGAGTTAAAATGCACACACATCTTTCTCACAAAAAAATTCACTGATTACAGACAGTTGGGAAGGGGGGTGGGGGGAGACAAGGATTGATTAGTTCTCTCTCACCCTGTCTGAAACATTTGACCAATTGATTAACCTGGTGACACCACTGCCACTCTACAGAATCAATCGTGAGGGATGCCAGCAAATCAACTGGTGATGGTAGTTTTGTATTGAAGTGGTGTCACCAGGTTAGCCAAATGCAAGTCTCATAAAGCAAGTTACAAAGATGAAGACGGGTTCCATTAAGACTTGAAGTTAACCTGAGTTATTCTGGGCAACTGAACAAGCCCAGGGTTTGGCAATGTAAGCAAGCTTTATCTTTGGTTAGCAATGGCTATTTCCAGCCTTGCATTTGAAAAGTCCTGTGAGACTAGCTCAGATCTAATGCAATCTAAATCAACTTAGCGATCACTCTGTACCATTCTACATGCTATTCATCGTATTATGTGTATATGAATGGGGGGGGGGAGCTAGAAGTGTTGACTAGGATCAAGGAACTAATTGATTGGGGGGAGGATGCAGGGGTAAGGGGAATTACAAAATTAATGGTAGAGGAGAGGGTGCAAGTGAATGAAGGCGGTAATTTAGATAAGGGAGTAGAGGGAGAGGGTGTTCGCGACTCATCAAAGCGGGTCCAGATAAAAGCTGGAATAAGGACACTTTGCCTGAATGCACGAAGCATTCGGAACAAGGTAAATGAGTTGATGGTGCAAATCAGCACAAGTGGGTACGATCTAGTGGCCATTACAGAAACGTGGCTGAAAGGTGACCAGGACTGGGAGATGAATATCCAGGGGTGTCAGGCGTTTAGGAAGAATAGACAGGAAGGAAAAGGTGGTGGGGTCGCGCTATTAATAAGAGATAATATCAGGGTAGTACTGAGGGATGACATAGGCTCTGAGGAACAAAACGTGGAATCGTTATGGGTAGAGATGAGGAATAGTAGAGGGAGAAAGACACTAGTAGGTGTGGTATATAGGCCCCCAAATAATAATGTTGAGGTAGGGAGGGCTATAAACAAGCAGATAAGGGATGCGTGTAAAAACGGAACGGCAATAATCATGGGGGACTTCAACATGCACATTGACTGGCAGACTCAAGTCGGTAAGGGTGGAATGGAGGAAGAGTTCTTAGAATGCTGTCGGGATAGTTTCCTTGAACAGCATGTTACGGAACCGACGAGGGAACGAGCTATTTTGGATCTGGTATTGTGTAACGAGGTAGGTAGAATTAAGGATCTTATTGTGAAGGACCCTCTTGGGTCTAGTGACCACAATATGGTCGAATTTCTGATTCAGATGGAAGAGGAGAAAGTTTGGTCCCAAACCAGTGTCCTCTGTTTGAACAGAGGGAAATATGATAGGATGAGGGATGAATTGGCTAAGGTAGACTGGGAGAGCAGGCTGGCAGGTAGGATAGCTGAGGAACAGTGGAGGATTTTTAAGGAGATCCTTTTCAGTTCTCAGCAAAAATATACTCCAGCAAAAAACAAGGATTGTAAGAAAAGGGAGAACCAGCCGTGGATAACGAAGGAAATAAAGGAGTATTAAAATAAAAACAGCTGCGTACAGAGTGGCCAAAAATAGTGGAGAAACAAGTGATTGGGAAAAATTTAAGAAACAACAAAGAGAGACTAAGAAAGCGATAAAGAAAGGAAGGATAGACTATGAAGCTAGGCTAGCAATTAATATAAAAAATGATAGTAAAAGTTTTTATAAATATATAAAAAGGAATAGAGTGGCTAGAGTGAATGTTGGACCCTTGGAGGACGAGAGGGGGGAGTTAATAGTGGGAAATGAGGATATGGCTGAGTCTTTAAATAAGTTTTTTTGTGTCGGTCTTCACGGTGGAGGACACAAATAGTTTGCCAAATATTAACGATAGAGGGTTGGCAGCAGGAGAAATACTTAATACAATTAATGTTACCAGAGAGGCAGTGCTGGGTAGACTAATGGGACTGAAGGTGGACAAGTCCCCGGGTCCGGATGGAATGCATCCCAGGGTATTGAAAGAAATGTCAGAGGTAATAGTGGATGCGTTAGTGATTATTTATCAAAACTCGTTGCATTCTGGGGTAGTGCCGGTTGATTGGAAAACGGCTAATGTTACGCCGCTGTTTAAAAAAGGAAGGAGACAAAAGGCGGGTAACTATAGGCCGGTCAGCTTAACGTCTGTAGTAGGGAAAATGCTGGAATCCATTATTAAAGAGGAGATAGCAGGGCATCTGGATAGAAATGATTCAATCAATCAGACGCAGCATGGATTCATGAGGGGAAAGTCGTGCTTGACGAACATGTTGGATTTTTATGAAGATGTGACTAGGGCGGTTGATGGAGGAGAACCGGTGGATGCGGTGTTTTTGGATTTCCAAAAGGCGTTTGATAAGGTGCCCCATAAAAGGCTGCTGAAGAAGATTAGGGCACACGGAGTTGGGGGTAGTGTGTTAAAGTGGATTGGGGACTGGCTATCCGACAGGAAGCAAAGAGTCGGAATAAATGGGTGTTTTTCCGGTTGGAGGAAGGTAACTAGTGGCGTGCCGCAGGGATCGGTACTCGGGCCGCAACTGTTTACCATTTATATAGATGATCTGGAGGAGGGGACGGAGTGTAGGGTAACGAAGTTTGCAGACGACATAAAGATAAGTGGAAAAGTGAATCGTGTGGAGGACGGAGAAGATCTGCAGAGAGATTTGGACAGGCTGAGTGAGTGGGCGAGGATATGGCAAATGGAGCATAACGTTGAGAAATGCGAGGTTATACACTTTGGAGGAAATAATAACAAATGGGATTACTATCTCAATGGAAACAAATTAAAACATGCTACCGTGCAAAGGGACCTGGGGGTCCTTGTGCATGAGACGCAAAAGCCCAGTCTGCAGGTACAACAGGTGATCAAGAAGGCAAATGGGATGTTGGCCTATATTGCGAGGGGGATAGAATATAAAAGCAGGGATGTCTTGATGCACCTGTACAGGGCATTGGTGAGGCCGCAGCTGGAATACTGTGTGCAGTATTGGTCCCCTTATATGAGGAAAGATATATTGGCATTGGAGGGAGTGCAGAGAAGGTTCACCAGGTTGATACCGGAGATGAGGGGTTTGGATTATGAGGAGAGGCTGAGGAGATTGGGTTTGTACTCATTGGAGTTTAGAAGGATGAGGGGGGATCTTATGGAGACTTATAAGATAATGCGGGGGCTGGATAGGGTGGAGGCGGAGAGATTCTTTCCACTTAGTAAGGAAGTTAAAACTAGAGGACACAGCCTCAAAATAAAGGGGGGTCGGTTTAAGTCAGAGTTGAGGAGGAACTTCTTCTCCCAGAGGGTGGTGAATCTCTGGAATTCTCTGCCCACTGAGGTGGTGGAGGCTACCTCGCTGAATATGTTTAAAGCGCGGATGGATGGATTCCTGATCGGTAAGGGAATTAAGGGTTATGGGGATCAGGCGGGTAAGTGGTACTGATCCACGTCAGATCAGCCATGATCTTATTGAATGGCGGGGCAGGCTCGAGGGGCTAGATGGCCTACTCCTGCTCCTATTTCTTATGTTCTTATGTTCTTATGAATGTAATTAAGGGTAAAATTGAAATTAAAAATAATTACTGACTGTCCAATGTTCAGAACTGTTGTCTTATAGACCTTTGAAAATGCTAAAGCTAGGCTGACATAGCAAACAACAAAATTATAAACCATAAAACATATGAGTTAAAACCTGAACTTAGTGACAGAAATAAGAAATCATTTTTATAGCTGTTTTGCTGACTACCATGTCTAACAGACTAGATAACCTGAAGAAAAGTTAATCATTTAAAAAGTGTAAAGTTTTTGTTTAGTTCTTTTGAACTATTAGAACAATCTACTCTTTGTTAATTGTTTGCTTAAAAACAAAGATCAAATCATCCAATAACTTATATTAAGCAATATTAATGAAACAACATGCCAAATACTGTGGGAATACCAAACACACCATAAAACTTCAAATGACTGTGGAAATGTGAGGACTGCTTATTTTTTTAATTAATTCATTCATGGGACATGGGTGTTGCTGACTGGCCAGCATTTATTGCCCATCCCTAGTTGCCCTTGACAAAGTGGTGGTGAGCCGTCTTCTTGAATCGCTGCAGTCCATGTTCTGTGGGTTGACCCACAATGCCGTTAGGGAGGGAATTCTAGAATTTTGACCCAGCAATTGCAAAGGAACGACAATATATTTCCAAGTCAGGATGGTGAGTGGCGTGGAGGGGAACTTGCAGGTGGTGGTGCTCCCATGTATCTGCTGCCAATGTCCTTCTAGATGGAAGTGATCATGGGTTTGGAAGGTGCTGTCTAAGGGCCTTTGGTGTATTGCTGCAGTGCATCTTGTAGATAGCACACACTGCTGCTACTGAGCGTTGGTGATGGAGGATTGAATGTTGTAGATGTGGTGCCAAGCAAGCGGACTGCTTTGTCCTGGATGGTGTCAAACTTCTTGTGTTGTTGGAGCTGCACCCATCCAGGCAAGTGGGGAATATTCCATCACATTCCTGACCTGTGCCTTGTAGATGGTGGATAAGATACACAATGCAAAGTTAAGTCATTTTGTAAACTACTCAGTGATTTTAGCTGGCTTCCTGCTAATGGTTGTCAATTCTAAGTAGTACCGGACGTAGATCAATTGGGAACTGGGCACCATGGCTATAGTTGGCTTGCTTTGCTATCTCCGTTTGCTTATTGAATCCACTCACATGAGCAAAGCAAGTTCTGTCAGCAATCATCAAGGCTTGCATATCATGTATTTATTCGAATTGATTGTGTGAAGCATGGGATCATGACTGTAATGTTGTTGTAACATAAAGCAGGAATGCTGGATGACCCATCGTGATGTACTAAGCATTACTAAGGCACCGGGTCCTGAATTTCTGAAGTGATCTTTCAATCTCCTACCAACGATGGCTGGGACACCAGAGAAACTAATCTGGATTCCAGTAATAAATGTCTCTGAAATTGACCTTATTCTCAATTATTAGTGTCAAAAATTTTTTTGTAATCATTGTTTTATGACAGATTTTAGGGACAATTTGAACTGGAATTTTCCTCTGAGCTGTTCCCACTCTATTGACATAATTTCCCAGACCAATATGTCTAAGACATAGAGGGGCAGCATGGTAGCACAGTGACTAGCACTGCTGCCTCACAGCGCCAGGAACCCGGGTTTGATTCCTGGCTTGGGTCACTGTCTGTGCGGAGTCTGCACATTCTCCCCATGTCTGCATGGGTTTCCCCAGGTGCTCTCCTTTCCTCCCACAGTCCAAAGATGTGTGGATTAGGTTGATTGGCCATGCTAAATTGACCCTAGTGTCAGGGTATTAGCATGGTAAATATGTGGGGTTATGGGAATAAGGCCTGGGTGGGATTGTGGTCGGTGTAGACTCGATGGGCTGAATGGCCTCCTTCTGCACTGTAGGGATTCTATGATTCTATGATTCTATGATAACATTGTTGTTAAGTGACACACCACCCAGAGGCACTTAAGCAATTAACAGTAACCCTGTTACTAACTCCAATGGCGAAAGCAAATGATGTGTGTGGGTTTCCTCGCAGTACTCTGGTTTCCTCCCACAGTTCAAAAGATGTGTTGGTTAGGTGCACTGACCGTGCTAAATTCTCCCTCAGTGTACCTGAACAGGCGCCAGAGTGTGGCGACAAGGGGATTTTCACAGTAACTTCATTGCAGTGTTAATGTATGCCTACTTGTGACACTCAATAAACCTAAACTTATGTGACCTTACCTTTGCAATAACACCATCTATTTTGCAAATAGACACTTTGGAGAGTTTCAGGGTTTTTTTCATGCTATTCTGCGGCAATAAAATTTCAGTTCAACTTGGGCTGAAGATATTCACTCTGTGGAGCACCATCCCAATGTAGGTGCTGGGACACATCTGCTTGGCATCTCCAGCACTGATTCAGTCAATATTTATGGGTTAGGGGCAATGCATCATTAGGTGACCTTCCAGAGTGTCAGGTTACTCCAAACTCTTCGAAAGTTTGTTTGCACGCATAAGCAGGGATTCTGACACACTTCCAATGGGAATATGGCACCGGAGCTGGAGCAGTTCCAAAGAAATTCACAACAGTGCAAGCATTGGATTGATATATTTGTACGTTCCACTCACTATTGAGAATATTTGCTCCAATGTTCGTCAGACTCCCAGCGCAGCAATTCCCCACGCGTGCCTTACCTTCAGCTTATGCACAACACTTACCTCCATCTCCTGTCATACAAATGCTTCACTGCAGAGGTTTTCTGTACTTGCATCAATCATGTGAGGTTGTAGAATATTAAGTATGTCGAGATTGTCATTTAATAGTTACTGACAGGTTTCCCCTTGTTTAACAGATCAATGCATAAATTGAATATACTTTTTTTATTGTGTTAATGGCTTCTCCAACTTGCTTCTGCATCTCTCCAGGTTCTTGGTGAATTTCAGGTTCCGCGAGCAGCAGTTACCCATTGCTTTTAAATATGTAAACCCAGGCATTGGTGTCGGCAAGTGTCAACACCATGAACACAATCAGGGTAAAATTGCAATGTTTCAGTATATAATCCAGGCTGGAATGTCATGGCAGTACTGAGGGAGAGCTGCACTGCTGTATTTTGCTGAGCCATCAAAGATTCCATGACAGTACTTGAAGAATGGTTTCCACACTGTCCTCGCCAGCATTACTCAAATGACAATATACAATTAGTTTATCTAATCATTTATTTCATTGATGTTTTGGGATCTTTGCACATAAATTGACTTTCATGCTTCTCTACATTACATAGAACATAGAACAGTACAGCACAGAACAGGCCCTTCGGCCCACGATGTTGTGCCGAGCTTTATCTGAAACCAAGATCAAGCTATCCCACTCCCTATCATCCTGGTGTGCTCCATGTGCCTATCCAATAACCGCTTAAATGTTCCTAAAGTGTCTGACTCCACTATCACTGCAGGCAGTCCATTCCATACCCCAACCACTCTCTGTGTAAAGAACCTACCTCTGATATCCTTCCTGTACCTCCCACCACGAACCCTATAGTTATGCCCCCTTGTAATAGCTCCATCCACCCGAGGAAATAGTCTTTGGACGTTCACTCTATCTATCCCCTTCATCATTTCATAAACCTCTAAGTCTCCCCTCAGCCTCCTCCGCACCAGAGAGAACAGCCCTAGCTCCCTCAACCTTTCCTCATAAGACCTACCCTCCAAACCAGGCAGCATCCTGGTAAATCTCCTCTGCACTCTTTCCAGCGCTTCCACATCCTTTTTATAGTGAGGTGACCAGAACCGCACACAATATTCCAAATGTGGTCTCACCCAAGGTCCTGTACAGTTGCAGCATAACCCCACGGCTCTTAAACTCCAACCCCCTGTTAATAAAAGCTAACACACTATAGGCCTTCTTCACAGCTCTATCCACTTGAGTGGCAACCTTTAGAGATCTGTGGATATAGACCCCAAGATCTCTCTGTTCCTCCACAGTCTTCAGAACCCTACCTTTGACCCTGTAATCCACATTTAAATTAGTCCTACTAAAATGAATCACCTCACATTTATCAGGGTTAAACTCCATTTGCCATTTTTCAGCCCAGCTTTGCATCCTATCTATGTCCCTTTGCAGCCTACAACAGCCCTTACAATATTTACTATATCCAAACATAATTGGGGCGGCCCGGTGGCTCAGTGGTTAGCACTGCTATCTCACAACACCAGGGTCCCGGGTTCGATTCCCGGCTTGGGTCACTGTCTGTGTGGAGTTTGCACATTCTCCTCGTGTCTGCGTGGGTTTCCTCCGGGTGCTCTGGTTTCCTCCCACAGTCCAAAGATGTGCAGGTTAGGTTGATTGGCCAGGTTATAAATTGCCCCTTAGAGTCCTGGGATGCGTAGGTTAGAGGGATTAGTGGGTAAATATGTGGGGGTAGGGCCTGGGTGGGATTGTGGTCGGTGCAGACTCGATGGGCCGAATGGCCTCCTTCTGCACTGTAGGGTTTCTATGATTCTATGATTCTATGAAATTTATGAGGTTACGGGGATAGGGCCTGGGTGGGATTGTTGTCGGTGCAGGCTCGAAGGGCCGAATGGCCTCCTTCTGCACTGTAGGGATTTTTTTTTTAAATCATTGATTGTGAAATATTTGGGACATTTTGAAAACATGTAAAGCACTATAAAATTATGTCTTCCTTCTTTAAGAGAAAAAAAAGCTTAATTAGCACCAAAAAGCACAGAAAAAGACTAATATGTTACATAACCCACCATTAAAAAAAATCAAGAAATTACATTCATGCATAACATTAATTAAGTTTTGTTTATTCATTTCAGTTGACTTCTGAATATCTATTCATACAGTCACATAAATCGAGAGACAATGACAGCTTGAGCAAGTTATTGAAGTCAGAAATTTATGAAAAGTGTATTAACATCAACACAAAAACAAGGATGAATCCAAGGGTGTTCTGGTGTTAATTTAGCTCCCACACATTGTTGGTTTAAAGGCAGCTTCCCAGTGTTGATGTAAGTACTTGACGTTCAATTGAAAGTTGATCAGTTAACTCAACAAACAAAAGGATCTTTAAAATCTTTGTAAAATGTAAGCATATGTTTAATTCTATTTTCCCCAAGGTAAAGGGTGCTTTTCCACCGTGGGTATGAGTGTTTGCGTCAAATACTCCCAATCTGAGTACAGCACAGCTAGATGTAGATTTTAATTCCCTTTATCCCCAAAATATGGCCCATCTCCTCCCTACCTAAGACCAGAAGAGAAACGTTCACTGCACCAGTGCGCTTTTTTTGCAATTTCTGCACCAGTGGTTTCAGGCTAAGGTTGACAATTCAGTGCCTGTCGGTGCCTAGCGACAGTTTTGTGCAATGGGTACTCATCCACTAGGGAAAGGAACTAAAGAATGTCCAAATTCATGTCACAAAGGACATTTACAGCCATCAGAGGTTCTCACCCAGCCTGTGCTGGGTGTAAACTCGGCCCAGAGAGGAAAGTTCAAGGTGCCATTCTAATGGATGTGCATGCAAAGAGCCTGAATTCTTAATAATGCATAAAACAAAATTTTAGCATTGAACAAGCTTAGCTCCACTTTGTACAAAGCTGGATTTCTGCTTATATTTATGTCTTCCACTGTACTTACAATCTTAGTAGGAAACTGAGTTCGAGCTTGTCAAAACTGGACTTTTGCTGCCTTGTTCCAATTCTCAAGCCCAGGAGAAAGTTCTGCACTGTCATACTTAGACACGATGCAGAACTCTCCACCTGGGTCTTAAGGATTTAATGATTTAAGACCAAAGACATGAATGTCTGACTCCCAGGACATTTGAAAAAGCACAATTTCTGTTTATAAATTGTCCAGGATTTTAAGGAACTCTCAAGTATCTTTTAAGACAAATGGGCGTTCATCACAATTTACGCTCCAAATTTGGTGTCAAATCCAAGTGATCTGTGTTAGGCCTCTACAGCAAACCTCACACCACTTCCTGCCAAAAGTCAGCTCAGCACCTGAAAGTGGTGGGATGGAGCTGTGCCTGGAAGGTAGTCTTGGGCTTTTGGGAGCACGGGGAGGAGGACAGCAGAGTATTGCAGTGGGATAATGTTTTTTTATTTTATCAGTGTCACAAGTAGGCTTACATTAACACTGCAATGAAGTTACTGTGAAAATTTTCTAGTCACCACACTCCGGTGTCTGTTCGGTACACTGAGGGAGAATTTAGCATAGCCAGTGCACCTAACCAGCACGGGTCTGGAATTAATAGGGCGGGACAGGCCCGAGGAAATCTCGCCTGCACAATGCACTTTCACGATTCGCAAACAGGAATCCTCTTCCATTGATGATCGCCGGAGGGATGCTTTATGTTGATGTCAGTTGGGGAAGCCCCTCAATGCTGTGTCACTCAGAAAATGAAGCCATTGTTTCCCCAGAACCCACGAGCGAGTCTCTCCCCTCCCCCACCCCACCCGCCCAGGGCTCTGTATGGGGATTTCAGCTCCCTTATCCATGACACAGACATGGGGCCAGGTGCCAGCGTGCATGCGGTGCTCAGGTAGGAGTCAGACTAGGTTGCACCAGGGCATCATCATAATGGTGCTTAGCAAGCCATCATCAACCTCCTGTCTGCCAAAGAAACTCGCCAACACAGAGTACCCAGGCCCATCACTCTGGTGTGATAATGTTGCAGGAGATAGAAGGACTTTGGAGGGGGATGAAACCCATAGACACAAGCCCCTAGCAACTGAATAGCCTGGTGATCAGGGCCTCCCTAGCAGCCCTCGCATGCCTCATTTGAGCTGCCAGCCCTCCAGCGCCTGGGTGGTGTTGCTCAGCCTGCTCCTCCTCCTCCTCCTGCTGGACGGCCTCCTCCCCAGCGACGCCCTGCTGGTCAGCCTCCACATCCTCCTCCTCCTCCTTCAATAAGTCACCTCTCTGCAGAGCCAGGTTGTGCAAGGCACAGCACACCACCACAATGCGGGAGGAGATCAGGGGGCTGTATTGTAGGGCCCTGCCAGAGCGGTCCAGGCACCGGAATCACATTTTGAGGAGCCCAATGAACCTCTCCACTATCGCGCGAGTGGCTGCATGGGCCTCATTATAGCGGGTCCCCACCTCAGTCACAGGCCTTCGCACAGGCGTCATCAGCCATGTCCAAAGCAGGTATCCCATATCACCATCGAGCCACCCCCACAGCCTGGGCTCCTCCTCAAATGCCTCCGGGATGTCCGAGCTCCTGACAATGAAGCTGTCGTGCACACTGCCTGGATGTCTCATGCAGACGTTCATATTGTGGTCACACAACAGTTGGACATTCAGGAACTGAAACCCCTTCCTGTTGATGAATCTGCGTGGATTCTGCAGTGGGGCCTTGAGGGTGACGTGGGTGCAGTCAATGGCCCCCTGTACATCAGGCATCCCTGTAATGGCTGCAAGCCCTGCAGCTTGGGCTTCCTGCTGGGCCTGGTCCAGGTTAAATTTGATGTACTGCCCTGCCCGGGCATACAGGGCTTCAGTGACCTGCCTCACACAGGTGTGCACAGCTGACTGGGAAATGCCACATACATCTCCGCTCGGGGTCTGGAAGGAGACAGTCGCATAAAAGTTCAGAGCGGCTGTCAATTTGACAGCCACCGAGAGTGGGTGCCCACCCACCCGCCCCGGGGTGCCAGGTCCTACAAGAAGGGGCACAGGTGTTGCACGGTCTCCTGATGGAGACGTCGGTGGGGCCACAGTGTCTGACATCTGTTCAAATGACATTCGTGCACAGAACTGCCGGGGTCTCTGCTCCCTCCTTCTCCTGCACTCCTCCCTCTGGGCGAATGGTGGCCATCTCCTGCCTTTGGTGGCCGTTTCCCTCTACTCCTGCAAGTGGTAAGGTCTGGGTCTCCTGTGCCCACAATTCTTCCTCCAGCTCCTCCTCCTCAGCTCCAGCAGCAACCAAAAGAACAGCAAGATCAATTGGTTGCATTGCAAAAGCCATCTCATCATCTGAAGAGGGGGTGGAGTTAGAGATGGAGAGATTAAAGAACGCTGCTTGCTCCTAGCCCAGCAACAGTCACTGTCCATATAGCCCATTCCCCCACCCACATGCTCCCAGAATGACAGCTCCTTGAAAAGTTGAGAGGCTGCAGCATTACAATTTACAAGGGCTTTGTGCACATCCTTCAGCTGGCAGAGTGCTGAGTGCACTAGGACCCAGCAGCATCCACAAGACCCAAGGTCAGTGTGCTGAGACCCGGGTCTTTGCTGCAAATCGGACATCCTGCTGAGCAACAGCCCCCCACCCCCCCCCCCACACACTCGCAGAGCCCCAACCAACCCGAGAAACAAAATGACCACAATGAAAGGACCACCATAAGAGAGCCATCAGATGCTAGGCACTTACCTCCTCACTAACCCTCACTAATGGAGCATCCGAATCGGACTTTTATGGAGCATGTCTGTTTCGCGCAGATTCTGGATGGGTGAACGTGGTGGTAAAGGGGGACGTGCTGGTAAGGTTTGGCGTGGCAGCCCACTAAGTCTATTGAAATGCATGCAAATGCATTTAAAAGACCGTCGCGAACGTTTCGGGTGTGGTCCCGATCGCGGCCATTTTCGGGCCTTGGTAAATGGGGAACCAGCACAGAGGCGGTCACGGATCGCGTTACTCTCCTCGCGCCTGACTTTACCTGAAAATGGGTGCATCTTGATGGTAAAAGGCATAAGACATAGGAGCAGAATTAGGCCAATCGGCCCATCGAATCCACACCATGGGCCCCTTAAGTGAGTGGTGCTGTGAAGAATAACGCCATAATATCACTTATTTTTGGTGGCGGAGATGGAAGGACACATCCAGAGTTCAGTAAGTAAATTGATAATACGACGAACAGAAAGTGAATACCAGGTGCAAGACTTTGAAGACTGGATTTTCCTCATCGCACCTTCAGTCCCTGCAGCCAATATGCTTGGCCAGGAGTACATTTCATATCTTCAACCTACCCCCATCACAATTCCCACTGCCAATTATTCTGTTATTATTGTTGTGGGTCTTAGCTTAATTCATTCTTGGTTAGGATGGATAAAGACTGTTGGTGGCAAGACCTTTGGAAAACTTTACCTTTTATGAAACATTCTTCGAACTATATACAAGACAAAACTTAATGCAAGGCTTCCCACAGAACCAATCCTCAGTCTGCTCTGTTGTCATGTGCTCTTACGTCACTGATGATGTAGACTGTCTATTTGCATATTTAGCATTAATCCTCTACAATATTATTAGTAGGGGAGCCACCTACGTGACATGAAAAATCCCAGTAGTGCTGATACCTGAAGAAGCAGTCAGGGACCAGAAGAGGGCAAACTGAAGATGAAGCTGCAAATTACTCTGCGGGCCTCAGTCACGATTGAGACCTAAACAGGAGAGGCCTCTATTCAGCCCTATCTGTCCATTTATGGAATCTTGAGGGTACCGTGAATAAAGCACCAACTGCCTCAGCTCTCTCCCACTTTACAACAGTTCCTAAGACCCATGTCTTTGGCCCAAGGAAAGGGATATGAGGTGATGAGGAGAAAGTGGGTCAGGAGGCTTTGGGTTTGCAGAGGCACCATCACGTTGAATTAGTTTCTAGATAAATGTAATGGATGAAAGCTCCAGTTCATGATCATTTCAAAACCAGAACTGGAGTTTTCATTTGTATCCCACCAAGGTCGAACAGCCATGTAAAAGGGGGATAAACTGATTCTGAAGTCAATTGCCGTACTGTTTCCCCAAATCAATCCCCCTTCTCCTGATCCCAGTGGGAAAGCCAAGGCTATTTGGGTCAATTGAAACTCTGGAGGAATGTTGTAAACATCTTCATTGGCAATTTCCTGCAGCCTCTTTCACTCTGTCACTGTAACTTCAGGGAGGGGGGCTGGATGAAACCATATTTACCACAGAAAGGAGATTTCCATTGAGTGTTCAGAAAGGTACAGCAGAGAAGAAACCACAAGGAAGTACATTCCCAAGTTTGACTAAAATAGTTCAGACATTAGAGACAAATCACTGTCATTCCAATTTATTCCAATTCTAATCTACTTAGATAAGGTATGATGGCTGTTATCAGACCCACTGAAGGATACAATGCAGATGGACAGGAACATTGTTAGTAATGAATCCCTTGAGGTTTAATTGATTAAGAAAAATTAGCCGTTCTCCTCCATTACTCTCCATGATATTTGCTTTTATTAAACTAATCAATTTTCATTGCTCTCAGAAGTTGATGCTTACAACCCTGAAAACTGCCATTACCAAATGTTATTATGCTAATACCGTTTATTTAAATATACTGCATACCATGCATTTTCATAAACTCTCAGACCTCCTCCTTTATGACTGATTTTCCAGAGAGCTATTTCCAATCTCCAGTGAGAGTTCAAGATCTTTTTGTGCTTTGGGATTGACAGCTAAATTTAAAATGTTATTTTTTTTCCTCCCCGCTGCTGGAAGTTGCTGAATGTATGTGAAAGTAAGTGTTGCATGTTCCTTCCTGCACATTCTCTGGCTGGTGAGTTAGGACAAAGTCCCCAGAGACCTGTATAAATCCATTCCCTCAGGAAGAAATGTTGAAGGTCAGGTACAGCTTGTGTTCTGTCGCATTAATAATTCTTCTTATGAAATGGCTTCAAATGCTGAAAATATGAAACTAAAGCAAATAAACTGCTGAAAACAAGCAATCGTTATCTGTAAAAGATAAAATACTGATTCTGATGAAGGAACATTAACCTGCTTTCTCTGTCAGGCTTGCTGTGTGTTTTCAGTGTTTTATACTTTATTTCTTTATTGTAATCACTTGCACATTCATAAAGTTTATTTATTAATCACAAGTAGGCTTACGTTAACATTGTAATGAAGTTACTGTGAAAATCCCCAAGTCACCACACTCCGGCACCTGTTCGGGTACACTGAGGGAGAATTTAGCATGGCCAATGCACCTAACCAGCATGTCTTTCAGACTGTGGGAGGAAGCTGGAGCACCTGGAGGAAACCCACACAGACACAGAGAGAATGTGCAGACTCCACACAGTGACCCAAGCTGAGAATTGAACCCAGGTCTCTAGCACTGTGAGGCAGCAGAGCTAACCACTGTGCCATCATGCCATCCCATGAAAGATGTTTTTGCATTTCAGATAAGAACATGGGAATAGGAGTGGGCCATTTAGCCTTTCAAGTCTGTATCCATCTTTCAATAAGATCCTGGCTGGTTTGTGACCCAATTCCACATCCCTCAACTTCCCAAATCATAGAACTATATAGAATCATAAAATCCCTACAGTGCAGAAGGAGGCCATTTGGCCCATTGAGCCTGCACTGACAACTATCCCACCCAGGTCCTATCCCCTTAACCTCACGTATTTACCCTGCTAATCCCCCTGACACTTAGGGGCAATTTAGCATGGCCAATCTACCTAACCTGCATATCTTTGGAGTGTGGGAGGGAACCGGAGCATTCGGAGGAAACCTATGCAGACATGGGGAGAACGTGCAAACTCCACACAGACAATCACCCGAGGCTGGAATTGAACCCGGGTCCCTGGTGCTGTGAGGCAGCAGTGCTAACCACTGTGCCACCGTGCTGTCCTTAAAGGTAAAGTCACCAAAGTCCCAGATGATGATGGGCTGCTCTCTCCTTTGAGAATGAGAGCTGACAGGTGGTGATTTAGCCTGAGGATCACCACATCTCAGGTGAGGGACAAGGTCGAGAAGGCGGGCCTTCAAATCCCTCATTAACTTCGGTGAACAAAAATCCATTAATACTGGATTTAAATTTAACAGTTGACCCAGCATCAGACACTGGGTGTAAAAGAGAGCTTCAATTTTCTACCACCTTTTGCACAAAGAAACACTTCCCTAATTTCAATCCTGAAAGGCCTGGTTCTAATTTTTAGACTATTCCCCTTGTCTTAAACTCCTAAAAGATCTTAAATAATTCCTATCTACCCTATTGCAAAATTCCAGCAGTGCTGGAACCTAAAGAACCAGTGAGGGCCTGGAAGAGGGCAGTCATACCCTGAAGACGAACCTGCAAATATTCTGCAGACCTCAGTCAAGATTGAGACCTAGGCAAGAGAGGCCTCTGTCTGGCCGTATCTGTCCATCGATGGAGTCTTGAGGGAATCGTAGACAAAGCACCAACTGCCTCAGTTCTCTCCCACTTTACAAATGGGTGGGAAGGCAAGCTGTGAGGAAGACACAAAGCGTTTGGAAAGAGATATAAATCAGTTAAGTGAGTGGCCAGAATGGTGGCAGATAGAGTATAATGGGGGAATTTTTACTTTGGTCTTCCGGGTGACGTTGTGCCACCCACCCCTTGGATTTCTTTTTAACTAAGTATTTAAAAATGTGATGAGAAAAGCCGGCAGTGGAGCCAGTGGGATACACACTGCTTTTCTTCCTGAGCTGGCACTTAGTTAAAGAATGAGAAAATCCCATCCATTGTCTTGTCACCACATGCATTGGATAATTACGTGTATCTTGTACTCTAAGTGTAGTTTCTATTTTGGTTCTCCAAGCCCTGTATAAAACTTCTCACTAAAACAAGTAAAATTCTTATAACCAAGCAATGCTGCAAGAGAAGTATGCTGTGCTATCAAGTTGGTAACCAATGATGCCAATAGCAAAATGGCCCGACCAATATTTCTGTATGAACGTTCTCCCGGCAACCACCTTCTCTCAATATCCAACCTGCAGGTTCGAATTGCAATCCCTGATTAAATATAGTAACAAACTGTTCCCTGGGACATTTGTTTGCTGCATTGAGGCAAAGAACAGTTGGTCTTGTATAAAGAGATGTATTATTTTCTTTAGTTACTGAGTGTTCTAGTTAATTTTAGACCTGTTTCTAAGTTCTAAGCTTGTAATAAATATGCACAGTTATTTGCTGTAACCCCATGTTTGTGAAGGAGATTATAAACTAGAAAGTGAATATTTCATAGAATCATATAACCTCTACAGTGCAGAGGGAGGCCATTTGGCTCATCGAGTCTGCACCAACTCTCCAAAAGAGCATCTTACCCAGGCCCTAACCCCCCGCATTAACCCTGGCTAATCCACCTAACCTACATGGACTCTAAGGGGCAATTTAGCATGGTCAAACTGCCTAACCCGCACATCTTTTAACTGTGGGAGGATACCAGAACATCCAGAGGAAACCCACGCAGTCACCCAAGGCCAGAATCGAACCTGGGTCCCTGGCTGTGAGGCAGCAGTGTTAACCACTGTGCCACCATGCCACCTGTTTGTATTACTGAACAATGGAAAGTCCATCTCCAGTTTATGAATTGCACAGCAAGGTGTGTTTAGGAGTTAGACCCCATTTTCTGAGGGAGCCAAGGTTGTATTGATTACAATTTGAATTGCTTTCAATGCTCCATGCACATCATTGGAATCCATGTGTGTGCTCTTTTACCATGAACAGGGAAACCACTGATCTTAACCATCGGGTGAATCTAGCTTCCAGGACCCGAAAAGAGGTAAGTCGGTTAACTTTTACTTTTCTTTTGTAGTCAGCAAGTGAAGCTCAAAGACTCGCAAGAACAATACTGACCTCCCTGCTATCCCCTAGCTCCTGCTTCCTTCTCCGATTGTGGAGCCCTCTAATACCCTGTCCAGATAAACATTAATGCTGAGATCATTCATTCAGCTGGCAATTGCCTGCAGCCTGACGTTCTGCTCCTGCTCTCTGACCGGGTGCTGCTCACTGATTTGGGATCAGTTTCAGAGAATTTAAGTGGAGAATCACTGAAGAAAGTTATGTCATGTCTTAAATGACCCATGTGTTGTGAGTGGACTAACAAAAAGCGAGGTGGGTAATCACATACCTATATGTTAGGCCTTCTATATGTTAGTGCATTGGCCATGCTAAATTCTCCCTCAGTGTGCCTGCATAAGCGCTGGAGTGTGGCGACTCGGGGATTTTCACAGTAACTTCATTGCAGTGTCAATGTAAGCCTACTTGTGACACCAGTAAATAAACATTGAACTTTCATGGTATTTATATGTATATCAGTTCAAGTTACATTAAAGAAACCATGTATTTATTGCATATTGTTTGTATTTCTGAGACTCTTGCATTCATTATATTCTAAAGGAGTAAATAATTTTCAATCATTTGTTGGGAATTTGACATGTTGCTAAGGTGTGTGAGCAGCTCGATGTGCAAAGGAGTTACCTTCAGATACCACCAGCAGAGCAAAGCCGAAATCTTGCAACTTCTGTTACTCATGAAGGTGTGTTTCAGTGCCACTGGACTAAGTTCAGCATTTAGCACATTCCAGAAGATTGTTTCTTCAGTCTCGTCGGAGGCTGAGGGGACATTAGCCTCCTTCACAATGTCATTTTCCATAGAATGGACAAAGCAGAAGATGATCAGCAGTCGTCATGTTGCTCAGTGGACGCAAATCACAATTTGACGCATAACAAGAATAAATGCATATTCGCGGTATTTGAGATTGACTTTCTAAGGTACAGTAGCTGGAGTAAAACATACATAAAACAGCATTAAAGCTATTCAGACACTTCTGATCCCATCTAATGTGAAAGGGTTGGCATCATTCCTCAGTACTATCAACTTTTATCACAAATTCATTCCTAATTACACAGAGTCTCTTGAAAAGCTATTTTGGAAAGATGCACAATGGGAATGGACAATCCGACCGCACACAGTATTTGACACAGAAAAGACAAAGTTAGCATCTTTGTCAATCCTGATGCATTTCAATCTACATGCATGTATCACATCAGATGCATCAGGAAATCTGATTGGATTCTCACAGTACATTGAAGGAAGTGAACGGCCAGTTGCCTACACGTTCCATTCTTTATCAGAAATTAAACATTAATACTCTACTATCGAGCCAGGAAACAGATGAACATTGGCGCAGGTATCTTTTTGGCAGGAGGTTTAATTTCTGCACCAACCATCAAGTGTTGGCTATATTGTTAGCTAATTCAGGATCAGGTCATTGATCTCTGCACAGCTACAGATGGTCAGATTGTCTTCATCGGTGAAACTTCAAAGTCAGTATCTTGCCAATTCATGCAACCAGGCCATTGATATGCCACCTTCGCAGGCAGAGTTAGAAATACAAAGAACAAGAAACAAAGAACAAAGAAAAGCACAGGAACAGACTCTTTGGCCCTCCAAGCCCGTGCTGATTATGATGCCCTAAAAAAAACCTTCTGCGCTTACTTGGACCGTATACCTCTATTCCCTGCTCATTCATATGCCCAACCAGATGCCTCTTAAATGTTGCTAATGTGCTTGCTTCCACCACCTCCTCTGGCAGCGCATTCCAGGCACCCACCACTCTCTGCGTGAAAAACCTCCCCTGCACATCTCCCTTAAACTTTCCCCTCTCACCTTGAACCTGTGCCCCCTTGTAGTTGACACTTCCACCCTGGGAAAAAGCCTTTGACTATCCACCCTGTCTATGCCCCTCATCAGGTCTCCCCTCAGCCTCTGTCTTTCCAGTGAAAACAATCCTAATTTATTCAACCTCTCCTCATAGCCAACGCCCTCGAGAGCAGGCAACATTCTGGTGAAACTTCTTTGTACTCTCTCCAAAACTTCCATGTCTTATAGTAGTGTGGCGACCAGAACTGCACAAAATACCCCAAATGCAGCCTAACCAAGGTTTTATATAGCTGCAACATGATTTGCCAAGTCTTGTACTGTACCAGCCAGTGAAGGCAAGTATGCCAAATGCCTTCTTAATCACCTTGGCCAACTGTATTGTCACGTTTAGGGAACTGTGGACCTGCACGCTCAGATCCCTCTGTATGTTAATGTTCCCAAGGATTCTGCCATTTACAGTATAATTCACATCTAAATTTGATCCTCCAAAATGCATTACCTCGCATTTGTCCGGATTAAACTCCATCTATCATTTTTGTGGCCAAGTCTCCAATCTATCTATATCCTGTTGTGTCCTCTGACAATCCTCGGCACTATCAGCAACTCCACCAATCTTCATGTCATCCGCAAACTTACTAAACAGACCACCCACATTTTCCTCCAGGTCATTTATATATACTACAAACAACAGAGGTCCCAGCACTGATCCCTGTGGAACACTACTAGCTACAGATCTCCATTCTGAAAAACACCCTTCCACCGCTACTCTGTCTTCTATACCCAATCCAGTTCTGTATCCATCTAGCCAGCCCACCCCAAATCTCATGTGATTTTAGTTTTTGTACCAGTCTGCCATGTGGGACCTTGTCAAATGCGAAATTACGAAAGTCCATATAAACAACATCCACAGCCCTTCCCTCATCAATTATCTTTGCCACCTCTTCAAAAAACTCAATCAAGTTGGTGAGCTAAAACAATGCTGCCTGTCACTAACTAGTCTATTTTCTTCCAAATGTGCATATATTCTGTCCTTCAGTATCTTCTCCAAAAGCTTCCCCACCACTGATGTCAGGCTCACCGGCCTATAATTTCCTAGATTATCCCTGTTTCCTTTCAGAAACAAGGGTTCTCTGGAACATCGCCTGTGATCAAAGAGGGTGTGAAGATATTTATTAAGGCCCCAGCTATTTCTCCTCTTGCCTCCCGCAGTAACTTGGTGAAACAACTTGTGACAGTGATTTCACATGTGACCATGAATCTTGTTGTGAGAGGAGTTGACGGCAGAATTGACAACAGACAGTATTCTGCAGAAATTAAAATTGCAGCCACTGGTTCAGGCACTGCCATTGTATGTGTATTTTAGAACGCAAATATATAGTTGGGATCAACACATGATGAGCAGTTAACACTCCCTCTTCTCTCCATGGAGGTGTGGCCATGCAGCATATGAAACATATTGTGCAGGGAACAAACAGGATGAACACAACATTTCCTTTCTGATGCATGCACGCAGGAATTGGCAATCTTAAAGGAACTGTGCAGTGGAACAAACAAGTTGCAGACAACAAAGAGAAATTAGAGTGAAGATTGGGAGTGAGTATCACAGAATTGCAGAATCTTTACAGTGCAAAAGGAGGCCATTCAGCCCATCAGCTTTGTACTGGCACTGTGCAAGAGCATTCTACTGAGTCCCAGTCGGTCTGCCTTATCCCCGTAACCTTGCAAATTCTTTATTTTCAGATAGCAATTGAACCCTCTCAGGAAGTTTGTTCCTGACTTCAACTTGCCTCTGGGTGGCAAGTTTTTCCTCACATCACTTCTACTCTTTTTGCCAGTTATTTTGAATCTGTGTCCTCTAGTTCTTGATGCTCTCATGAGTGCGAACAGTTTGTCACTATTTACCCGGTCCATACCCATGAAGATCCTGAATATTTCAATCAAGAATCCTCTCAGCCTTTTTTTCCCAAACAGTCCCAATATCTCCAATCTGGCCTCAGTTCTTTATCCCTGGAATCATTCTTGTGAATCTCCTCTATACTCTTTCCAGTGTCTTCATATTCTTCCTCAAGTATGGCGTCCAGAACTGGATGCAGTACCCCAGATGAGGCCTAACTAGCTGTTATAATTTTGTTTACTAAACTCTTGTGTGGGACTTTATCGAAAGCCTTTTGAAAATTCAATACAATACATCCATTTGTTCCCTTTAACTATTCCACTATTAACATGTTTCCATGGGTTTCCTCTGGGTGCTCCTGATTCCCCCCACAGTCCAAAGATGTGCAGGTCAGGTGGGTTGGCTGTGTAAATTGCCCCTTACTGTCCCAAGGCATGTAGGCTAGATGGATTAGCCGTGGTAAATGTGTGGAGTTATGGGGATAGAGAGATGGAGCGGGCCTGGTTATATGCTGTGTCGGAGAGTCGGTACAGACTCAATGGGCTGAATGGCCTCCTTCTGCACTGTAGGGATTCTGTGACCCTCTGTGAACCTCAAAAACTCTCCCGGCAGCAAGCAGGTCATGGGCAAAGGAGGATCCATTCGAAGTGATGTGACAGATCAGTGCCATTTCAAAGGACTTAGATGAGGACCTCAGTGCATCAGCATGTAGGAGAGCATTGAATGGGCATGCACTATGTAGATGTGTACATTGGCTGGCCAGTCAGACAACCAACCCTTTCATTGTCAAGAAGCAAGAATGAGTTTAGCTCCAACTTACCTTCTCTGCAGTCTCTGTTCCATCTCGCTGTCATGAAGCAGACCCAGAGGTATTGACACTGCTGCCCATATATTAGTTGCAGTGTTTATGTGCATCTGCCACCCCAGTGAGGAAGGGGTAGCGTTCACTAGCAAATTTGTGAGCTCACCACAGCACTTCTGAAAATACTGCAGAGTATTTCCAGACAGTTTCCAATTGAAAAGACTCCATAAATTTTACTTATATGCCATGAGTGCTGAGTCATTTAAAGAATGATAATGTAGAGCCTATCTTGCTGCTTCATTTTTCTTTTTTTCGAGAGTGGACATTGACAAGTCCTGCATTGTCTAACTTTGGTGTCTTGGTGTCACATGAGCTGGTTGGGCTGCGAGTGACATTAGGATAGTGCTTTGTGCTCACGATTGGGCAGATGCAGGGGATGCACTTGGACCTGCCCACATCAATGATAAATGCTGCATGGACAGCATGGCTAACGCCATTGTGGCTGTGGAGAGGATGTTTCCACTAGTAGGAAAAACTAGAACCAGAGGGCTAAACCTCAGACTAAAGGGACGATCCTCTAAAACAGAGATGAGGAGGAATTTCTTCAGCCAGAGAGTGGTGAATCTGTGGAACTCTTTGCCGCAGAAGGCTGTGGAGGCCAGGTCATTGAGTGTCTTTAAAACAGAGATAGATAGGTTCTTGATTAATAAGGGGATCAGGGGTTATGGGGAAAAGGCAGGAGAGTGGGGATGAGCGAAATATCAGCAATGATTGCATGGCGGAGCAGACTCGAGGAGCCGAGTGGCCTAATTCTGCTCCTATGTCTTATGGTCTTACGTGCAATTGAATTTCATACCCAATATTGACAACTATTTCTCTGCACAGTAGATCTACTGTTGTCAGGCACTGGTTGTTAGGCCATTACCATGATGGGAGATGAATAGGAGTTGTAGGTAACCACTAAGGCAAGGATGTACCAGCCAATCTTTTTCAGCCCATCATTTACGTGTGCTCAAATTTAAATTGGCGTGTATTAACATGATAACTACTGGTGATGCTGCAAAGTAAGAGAATTAGACGTCATTTTTCCTGTACTACAGGCATGCCTTCTTATCCTGTCCCTTTTCCTGAACTCTGCTGATATTGCCTTCCCATCAGCACTTCTAAAGACAGACAAGTAGAATGTTTGCTGAAAACTGGTTTCACTGCTACTGCTAAATGTGTGTTCAGATTTTTTTTTATTGCTGCTAGCAAACTCAAGGCTGGGATTCAGCCAGAGCAGAAATTGCTGCATAGTTTTCTTTTAAACTAAATGAGACCATTTTAAATGGGTGCACTACTCATTACTGTTCCATCTAAGGACACAAATGACTGCACTAAGGAATAACACCGATTCTAATTTAATACACACTGACATTCTAATCATCAATAACACATTGATGTATTTTGGGTAAGTTTCTTTATCTCAGTATGCAAATAACATAATTAGTATGTGGAAAAGAAAATTTATGCTGATCACATCAAAGGATCTGGAAGCTGTAATTAATTCAGCCAAAACATCACCAATTTGATGTCCAGGTGATACATGAACAACAGCTCTTTTAAAATCTACTTAATTGAATTTATCACATTTTAGCACTGCCGGATCTTTTTTTTATATTAATGTTCCAAAAAAATACACCATTCATTTCACAAAACTCTTGTAACTTGTATTTTGATTTAGAAAAACGTTATTATAGTTATTGAAAAACTGATTCTTCTCCTGAAAGGTACTAAAGTTACACATTGTTATATTTCTCCAAGGGTTTTGAAAGGGGCTGGGCCAGGCCTTTGGCCCGTATATCAGAAAAATGCTTTAGAGTTTGTCAGCTGAGTATCTTTCATAGTGATCAATATAAAGAGAATAGGAAAACATTCAAACTGGTTAGAAATTGTCAGTGGGTGATAAATCTCTCTACAGAATGTTAACATTGACTTTCAGTTGAAAAGGGATTCCACGTTGCATCTGATTATTGCTGTCCCCTTCATTCTTCATTACAGTTACTGGCTGAATTTTCCCATTTGGCAAACACTTGTCAAAAGTGCTTTGAGACAAAATGCCCTCCCAGTGAAGTGATCCTGCCAAATTTTGTGGAGTAAATCTCATTATAATAATGAAGGCAGACTCCTGTCACTATTAACCGTACGCAGTGGGATCTCGTCTCTGGTAACAGCAAGGTAGAAAGGAAATGGGAAAGAGCTGAACTGTGCCAAGTCGGTGCTTGAACAGGTGGCATCCAAGTGCCCTCTGAAAGGAAAAGAAAATTAATTAACGTGGAAGATTTGCGACTAAAGTATCAGCTTTAAAGCCCAGCAAAGACCAAGATTAAACATGGAAACATAGAAAATGGGAGCAACAGTAGGCCATTCTGCCCATCAAGCCTGCTCTGTTATTCATGTCTGATCTTCAATCTCAATGGCATACTCCCATCCCTCCCCACACCCTTTTACACCTTCAATGTCTGAAAATCCATATATTCACTGATTTGGCCTCCATAGCCTTCTGAGGTAGAAAATTCCACAGATTCACCAGCCTCTGAGAGAAGAAATTCCTCCTCATCACAGTCCTAAATGGCCTACCTGAGACTGTGACCCCTTGTTCTATATCCCACCAGCCAGAGCAAACAACATTCTTAGATCCAGTCGATCCAGTCCTGTCAGAGTATTGTGTGTTCCAATGTGATCCCCTCTCATTCTTCTAAATTGCAGTGAATACAGCCTGGGTCGACCCAATCTCTCCTCATACGACAATCCTGCCGTCCCAGGAATCAGTCTGGTGAACTTTCGTTGCATTCCCTCTATGACAAGTATATCGTTTCTGAGATAAGGAGACCAAAACTGCACTCAGTACTCCAGGTTTGGTCTCACCACAGTTGTGTACAGCTGCAGTAAGACATCCTTGCTTCTGTGCTCAATTCCTCTTGCAATGTAGGCCAACAATTGTCCTAACTGCTTGCTATACCTGCATGTTTGCTTTCAATGACTGTTGTCTCAGGTCCCTTTATACATCAACATTTCCCAACTGACTACTATTTTGCAACAATACAGTGTCTTTAAGAAATGTATTTTTAATCATGTTTCTTTGCAGGTTTTTCAAACAGCTCCTAGCATTTTATTTTGGCATTGTTTTGTGTTTAGCAGGTGACTCTAATTGTTACTGAAGGAATATAATGGATATGTTTATTTTTAATCTGGCCTAATGCAGTGTTCTGGGATTTCATGAAATGTTTGGAATTGTTGGATGGAGCATGATTGAGAGGTCAGGTAATTCTTAGGGACAGTTTTTCCACAGAAAGGTCCAAGGTTTTAGTTTCATTTTTCTCAAATGCGGTTTGGACTTGAGACAGAAAGCAGTATCTCTAGTTTTCCCCTCTCTCTGGAGCTGGAAATTCTGCTGTCTGTAAGTTGCTGTTCGGAGTTAGTGGAGGCAGGCAGTGTCTCTGTCTCTGTCTCTCTCTCTCTTCAGAGGCTTTTTGGAAAGTTCCAGGAATGGGAAGTTTCAGAGTTTTAATCTAACATTCAAAGGACCAATTCACAGCAGGTGTTAAAAAGCTGCGAAATCCAGCATCATGTGAGCATAGTTGCTTTTTGTGCCAAGTCTAGAAAAGGGTGTATTCTTGTGAGATGTTGTTTGATGTGGAACATCATAGTTAGCTGTTAAGGTTTATACTATATCATATTGTACGATATAATATATATCAATATATAATTGGTAAAAGTTATGCTAAATCTGTTTATTGTATTTTAACAGTGTTCTTAAATAAACTTTGTTTGATAAAAGCTTCCCAGTAGGTCACTTGAATCATACTTGGAGTGAAACACCTAATGCTCACCCGTGCCAAACGTAAAAACTTAGGGTCAAGACTAACTTCATAAAACACCTTGGAGTTTCTAGTCTGGGTCTTAACAATTTAAATAATACTCTGCCATTCTGTTTTTCTTACTGAAATGGACAACTTCACACTTAATCTCACTATACTGATCTGCCATGTATTTGCCTACTTACTCAATTTGCCTAAATTGGCTTGAAGCCTCTTTGCTTCCTCCTCAGCACTCACAATTCCACCTAGTTTTGTGTTTTGTTGACCCCCAGAGCGCTGGAACCAAGAGGTCTGCGTGTAGTCGACCTGAGCTGCCATTGTTTGAAAATCTTTCAATGTTGACCGTGAAGGCAGACTGAGAAATGCAGTAAAACCCTTTGTCTTCAAACACAGTGTGGCACAGTAGCACAGTGGTTATGTGCTACAATGCCAGGGACCCAGGTTCAATTCCAGCCTCGGGTAACTGTCTGTGTGAAGTTTGCACTTTCTCCCCGTGTCTGCATGGGTTTCCTCTGGTTTCCTCCCACACTCCGAAGATGTGCGGGTTAGGTTGATTGGCCATGCGAAATTGACCCTAGTGTCAGGGGGATTAGCAGGGTAAATGTGTGGGATGACGAGAATAAGGCCTGGATGGGATTGTGGTCGCTACAGACTCGATGGGCCGAATGGCCTCCTTCTGAACTTTAGGGATTCTATGATTCTATGATATCATGGTGCCATCTTGAATTTAAACAACATCTTAAAGCTGAACCAACACTTTGGCCTGAGTTTTTCGGTTGACTGGGGCGCAGTCCCTGTCATCGCTGTTGACTCCCACAGGCCAGCTGCTATTTTACGCTCTAATGAGCATTGATTGCCAGCAGGTGGGACATCTGTCCTCACTCGGAAGGAAAGGGACTCAAAGATTCCCCTTCCACTCATGATGGGGAAAAGGTGGGAGAATGGGGTTGAGAAACAGATCAGCCATGATCAAATGGCTGAGCAGACTTGGTGGGCTGAATGGCCTAATTCTGCTCCTATATCTTATGGTATTATGGAAATCCAGTTAGGAGCTGCCAGCCAATCAGACTGGCTGACAGCTCTCGATTGGACACAGGAGCTAGTGTTAAAGCCCTGGCAAACAGAGAATCATGACTGGTGACCCAACAGCTGATGCCACCCACAACACACCTATAAGGAGCAGGAGGCATAAAGCTCCTGGTGAAAGGAACTCTGCGGACAGCACTGAGTACAAGAGTGAAAGAATCCCAGAGACCTCATTTGTGATCTACAATCAGGACTGATCGCTACTAAGCTGCAAATCCTGTGTCAAACTTAACCTTCTACAAAAAATTGACACGGTCAACGACAATAACCGGGCTCCAAGTATAAAAGTGAGTTCTGAAAGCTCCTTACAGGACTGAGTTGACTGAAAAACACACACAAGATCACACTGAGGGAGGGTGCGAAACCCATGACCTGCTAACACCATGAAAGATTCCTCTTCCACTCACGATACAACTGCAGCAGCAGCTGGACGAGATGACAAACATGGGAGTCATCGCCCCAGTCACACAACCGACCGCGTGGTGTTCCAGGATGGCCCAGTTCCAAAACCGAACAGATCCATCTGTATTTGACACAGCTCAATAAGGCCATAGCTAGAGAATCACATCCCATGTCTTCCGAGAATGAAATCCTGACTTAACTCTCAAAACATGCAGAATTTTCAAAGCTGGACTACAACAGGGGCTTTGGCATTTCCCCCTTAGCGACGTACCCAGGCTGCTGACCACATTCATTATGTGGAGATGCCGGCGTTGGACTGGGGTAAACACAGTAAGAAGTTTAACAACACCAGGTTAAAGTCCAACAGGTTTATTTGGTAGCAAAAGCCACACAAGCTTTCGGAGCTCTTAGCCCCTTCTTCAGGTGAGTGGGAATTCTGTTCACAAACAGAGCTTATAAAGACACAGACTCAATTTACATGAATAATGGTTGGAATGCAAATACTTACAACTAATCAAGTCTTTAAGAGACGAAACAATGTGAGTGGAGAGAGACAATACACATCTTTTTAGCCTGTCTTGATGCTCTCTCCACTCACATTGTTTCGTCTCTTAAAGACTTGATTAGTTGTAAGTATTTGCATTCCAACCATTATTCATGTAAATTGAGTCTGTGTCTTTATAAGCTCTGTTTGTGCACAGAATTTCCACTCACCTGAAGAAGGGGCTAAGAGCTCCGAAAGCTTGTGTGGCTTTTGCTACCAAATAAACCTGTTGGACTTTAACCTGGTGTTATTAAACTTCTTACTGTGTTTACCACATTCATTAGCACCTTTAGAAGATCCTACTTTAACCACCTGCATTTGGAATCACTGCCAAAGCTATCAAAATCCACACAAGAATTGACAAGGCAGCATTGGTCTTCCAGTGGCCCCACGGGGTCTTGGCATCCAATGCTATCAAAATGGTCAGGGAGCAGGAACTCTACATGTCCATTTCAAAGCCAACTGTAATCTATGCCAGCGAGAACAGCAAAGGTATCATGTAAGTTGGATATCTTTCACTAGCATTGCCTACATAATATCCTTCACATGAAGAGGCTGCATCACCAATGAGGGAATGCTATAGAAGACTGGTCAGAAATGTCTGAGGAACCATATGAGGGGTAAACAATTGAGACTCGCAGGACACGTATTTTGCCGCCCAGAGTGGCAGTAGAATTTTATTTATTTATTAGTGTCACAAGTAGGCTTACATTATCACTGCAATGAAGTTACTGTGAAAATCCCCTAGTTGCCACACTCCAGCAGCTGTTCGGGTACACTGAGGGAGAATTTAGCATGGCCAATTCACCTAACCAGCACATCTTTTGGATTGTGAGAGGAAACTGGAGTATCTGGAGGAAACCCATGCAGAGATGGGAAGAACGTGCAGACTCCGCACAGACAGTGACCTGAGGCCGAAATTGAACCCTATGTCCCTGGCGCTGTGAGGCAGCACTGCTAACCACTGTGCCTCCGTGCTGCCACAAGATGGAAAAGGGAGATGACGCTGGCCAAAGAAGACCTGACAAAATACAGTTAAGGAGGCTTTCAAGACAGCACACAACCTGCGATGGACGGGGGCAAGTGGCAGGGATCATGTTGCTCACTGTCCTGAATTGGGCTGGAGGAAATAATTCAAAGTAAGTCTTTTCTTTATCTGTATGATTGCAAAGCTACATTATTTCCAGCAGAAGGCAATTTATCAAATGGCAGTGTTTTGAATACTTCCACATTGCAGACTCCACTTCTGAAAGAAAAGTTACCAAAATCTAAACAATAAATGAAAGCATGGCGAAAGATTGTGTTGTATCAGAAATTGTCAGGAAATCGGCACAATCAAAAAATAAAGTGCATATGACTTCTGTGATAAAAACAATGTATCTTGTAACTTATACATATTCTACAAAATATTACCTCAGCTTCCAAAGTCTCCATGTTATTGTGAAATGAAAATATACCACGGGGCATTTCAGATTATTTTGCATTCAACATGTGGTTTCCATTACAACTCTGTTTTCTGTTTATGCTCAATTCATAATGTTTATCTCTTCTAATCCCAGCTAGCCATCTGTCAATGTGTACATTTTTGAATAATATGCATAACGTCTGGAGGGAGCATTGCTGTACCGCAGCCAGACCGCATCCAGTATTTCTCCTGCCACTGATCTGATTATACAAACAAGATAAACAATCAAATTGTTTTCACTTCACAGCAATTCATTCGTATTTTTTCAGGATATTTGCTCTTGAACGGATATAAATCATATTTGTATGGCAAGTGACAACATGAGAACATTGAAGAGTTAGAACATTGGATGCAACATGTAAGATTCGGTGGGGGTTCAACAGGGTAAATGCTGGGAGGATGTTTGCACTGGTGGGAGAGTGTAGACAGTAAGAAGTCTCACGACACCAGGTTAAAGTCCAACAGGTTTATTTGGTAGCACAAGCCACTAGCTTTCGGTGATCATCAGGTGATTAAGGGGCAGCGCTCCGAAAGCTAGTGGCTTGTGCTACCAAATAAACCTGTTGGAATTTAACCTAGTGTTGTGAGACTTCTTACTGTGTTTACCCCAGTCCAACGCCGGCATCTCCACATCAGGGAGAGTGTAGGACCAGAGGGTAGAGTCACAAAATAAGGGGGTGCTCATTTAAGATGGATAGTTTTTTTTTAGTTTATTTATTGTCACAAATAGGCTTACGTTAACACTGCAATGCAGCTACTGTGAAAATCCCCTAGTGAGGATGTGAGGAAAAATTTCTTCTCCCAAAGAGCAGTGAATCTTTGAAATTCTTTACCCCAGGAAGTGGTGGAGGTGAATCCATAAACATTTACAAGACTGAGATCAGTAGATTTTTAATCAGTCAAGGAATTAAAAGTTATGGAGATAAAGCAGGAAAGTGGGCTTAAGTGTTAGATCAGTCATCATGGAATCATAGAATCTCGACAGTGCAGAAGGAGGCCATTTGGCCCATCAAGTCTGCACCGACCACAAACCCACCCAGGCCCTATTCCCGTAACCCCACATATTTATCCTGCTAGTCCCCCTGACACTAGGGTCAATTCAGCATGGCCAATCAACCTAACCTGCACATCTTTAGACCGTGGGAGAAAACCGGAGCACCCGGAGAAAACCCACGCAGACGTGGGGAGAACGTGCAAACTCAACACAGACAGTGACCCAAGGCCGGAATTGAACCTGGACCCCTGGCGCTGTGAGGCAGCAGTACTAACCACTGCGCCACTGTGCTGCCCCTGTCATGATTTTATTAAATGAAGGAACAGGTTCAAAGGGCTGAGCGGCCTACTCCTGTTCCTCTTTCTTATGGTCTTATGCTCTAACAATGACAGATTTAGTACTGGGAAGACCCATGCCTGATATGTGCACCCAGGCCCCCTTCATACACTTTCTGTAGGTGGCCCTTGCTGCCTGAATTAAGCACAGGCCTCAGTTCAATATGAAAATGTAAGTCTTGTACCCTTTTAAGACCCATCCATGAAATATAGTTCATCTAGAGTAAAATAGCAGTGGAGCTAGGCTGGGTCATTGAATTTATTCAAGACAAAGTTAAATATCTGATAGAATAAAGAGTCAAGATGGGGAGCAGATGGCAAAATGGAGTTGAGATCAGCCATGATCTTATTGAGTGGCGGAATAGGCTTGAAGGGCTGAATGGCCTACTCCTAATGCTCAATCCAATGGTCCAAAAAGCAGGCAGACCTGCCCCATTTAGCATTTCCTGTCTGGAAATACCCAAAGCATTTGGTCCTTAAAGGTATTTCTCCAGACAGCCAACAGAAATATAAGTGCTATTTTCACAATTACCAGGAGGAATAGGAGGCCCCTTTCTGGCTCCACAGTGCTACTTCATGCTGCTGGTCCATCCTCAACATTCTTCCCATTTTCCACTCCTCTTCCAACTTCTCTCCAGGATTACCTTTCACTGTCTCCGAGGAAAGTCCCCCAATTTCCTACAGACACATGGGTGAGGGTGACAGGCACTGGCAACTCACACACACATATTACAATGAGGTTGGAGTATTAATTCAGCTTGATCATTGGGGTTCCCATTCAGAGCACATGCAGGAGGTGTCAGGCATGTATCTGAACATAGGTCATGAAAGAAAATTAGCCCTCAGGAACTCCTTGAACATTTCAGATCAACATACTCTCCAATGCTAAAGGTCTTAAAGGAAGATTGGAAAGCACGCACTCATTAAGCAGCAATCATAAACGTAATAGTGAAATCATTTGTCCAGCTGTGTCGTATTTTCCAATTTCTTCAAGGGCACAAAGTTAACGTGGCCTCAATGGGAAGCAAATTGGACGGGTTTTCCAAATGGCCACCAAGTCGCTCTGAAATTCCTGCCTCTGCAGCAGCTTTAGCTCAATGGCCCAGACCTTCTGGTCAGCGGTGTTGCCACAGCGCTCACTGCTGACTCCAATTAAAAGTGCACTCTGACCTTGTTTCCCTGCTGCAGCTGGAACTTCCTGGAACATGGCGTTGTCACAACACATCACAACTTTTTTTGTAAAGATATATTTTATTTGTAGAATATAAGAACATAAGAACTAGGAGTAGGAGTAGGCCATCTGGCCCCTCGAGCCTGCTCCGCCATTCAATAAGATCATGGCCGATCTTTTTGTGGACTCAGCTCCACTTACCCGCCTGCTCACCATAACCCTTAATTCCTTTACTGTTCAAAATGTATCTATCCTTGCCTTAAAAACATTCAATGAGGCAGCCTCAACTGCTTCACTGGGCAGGGAATTCCACAGATTCACAACCCTTTGTGTGAAGAAGTTCCTCCTCAACTCAGTCCTAAATCTGCTTCCCCTTATTTTGAGGCAATGCCCCCTAGTTCTAGTTTCACCCACCAGTGGAAACAACTTCCCATCTTCTATCTTATCTATACCCTTTATAATCTTATATGTTTCAATAAGATCTCCCCTCATTCTTCTGAATTCCAATGAGTATAGCCCCAGTCTACTCAGTCTCTCCTCATAAGCCAACCCTCTGAACTCTGGAATCAACCTAGTGAATCTCCTCTGCACCCCCTCCAGTGCGATATCTGAAAGAACATTACAAACATTCCAAAACAGCCATCACACAAAAGTTCAATAATCGGCAGCATGTTCCCTCATCCCCTCCCCAAAGCGGGTCGCTGGCATCCGGGCATCAGGCCCCTCCCGATGGTTGCCCCTGCCTGACCGCCAACATGCCCCTCCATCATGGCTCCTGACATGCCCTTCCATCATAAACCCCAACGTGATCCACCACTGCATGAGCCCCTGCACAGCTGCTCCGTCATTGCCCCTTCTCAGGCCCCATTCCCTTAGCACTGCCCCTGGCACATTGGCAGTGCCCAACTGTCACATGAGCGATGCCCAACTGCTGCCGCTGGGGTGTCTGGTGGCCACATGCTATCCTGCACAGAGTTTTATATGTCCATTACCCAAGACCTGAAAGACCACCACTGACAATCTTCCTCACCACAACTTCATGTTCCTTGTGTTTATAATTCACATATTATTTCTATGATTTCACCGCACTCTAACTGCAATTTTTCCAGTCAGAAACACAGCACCTCCAGCACTCTTGCACCACTCCACTGGAGAGTCAGTCTGGATTATACACTCAAGTTACAGGCAACAGACTAGAACTCACAGCCTTTTGACTCAGAGATGAGAATGCTGCCACTGAGAGCTAGCTGGCACCCTTCTAATCATAGAGTCCCTACAGTGCAGAAGGAGGCCATTCGGTCCACTGAGTCTGCACCAACAACAATCCCACCCAGGCCCTATCCCCGTAATCACACGTATTTACCCTGCTAATCCCTCTAACCTACGCACCCCGGGACACTAAGGGAAAATTTAGCATGGCCAATCAACCTAACCCGCACATCTTTGGAGTATGGGAGGAAACCGGAGCACCCGGAGGAAATCCACACAGACACGGGGAGAATGTGCAAACTCCGCACAGTATCCAAAGCCGGGAATCGAACCCAGGTCCCTGGAGCTGTGAGGCAGCAGTGCTAACCACAGTGCCACCTTTCTGCCATCTATTCTCCCTCAGATGGCATCTTCAAAACTCCCATAAGAGAAGTTCAAAATTAACTATTCTGTCTTTTAAAGCCTGATTTATTATTTCAGTTGATTGCAGAATACTAGAAAATTTTAGGGCCATGAAGGAACCTAATTTCAAAAGCCTGAAGATTATTTATTAAAGAACGGCTTAGCAATGTCTTTCGAAATACAGGGGCTCTAAACGCTTTTGGCATAAATGTTAGCATTTATAGCTTTTCACAACTGTCCTGCAATCGGACCCCAATCATCCCACACTTAGTCATTTTTCGACAGAGTGGTGAGTTGTGCGCTGGGAGGGTCTAAACACACTGGTAAGTCTGGCTGCTAAGTGATTGGGCCCCACTTGAAAGGGACCCCCAATCTCACAGTGCCCTGGAAGACCCCTGCCTTCCCCCCATGGATATTGGGAACCCACACCCACCACTATCAACGGGTATGTTTCCCCAACCCCTCCCCAAAATGAATCACCAGCATTGGGGCATGAGCCCCGACATGCCCTCCCTTTCATGACACCCCTTGGCACCATCCCTGGCACACTGGTAGTGTCCATCTGGTGGTGCCCAACCAACACTGCTAGTGTGCCAGGTGGCACTGCCAGTCTGCAAGGTGGACACTGCCAGTTGGGCACTGTCCAGCTATGTCCCTGACCACCCAGGTGCTTTGATGGTCTCCGAGCCCCCAAGCCTTCACTAGTGGAGACCAATAGTGATTTTCGCCAAGTTTGCACTGCGCCTGAGAACTCGAAAATCCTGTGAGCTGGGAGAATCTGACGTCAAATGGACTAAACATATTTAAACACTATTTTAAATATGCTAATCGACCTCGCAGCCTTTTTCGGTGTGATGTAATTTATGCCAGTAAAATGGACCAGGATGATAATAAACTGTTCAGCACCGGGCACATAACCCGTTTTTAGGCCCCCACACTATTTTCCAGGATTGGTGCGATTTGCGCCAGGCATGGCAATGCCAGGAAATCGCCCCCATAGACTCCACTGTCAAACTGAAGATTACCCAACACTCAATCAAAAACATTCTTCCCATATATGGAGAAGTCACCCTTCAGAAACACAGCAAGATTATAATGCGATGATTTAACATTCTGACCATGCTGCCAAAAATATTGATTTAAAATGGAAGGTTATTGAAACTGCAACACCAAAACAGATGGAAAAATTGAGTCAATGATATCCACAAATTCCTTAGAAATGTTCCTGCATCATCTCCTTCGGCAAACTAACCAAGAGACAGCTGCTGTGTCAGCTCCTATTGTTGTAAACAAACCACACTGGCCATAATTTATTCATGCCGGGAATCTACAAATAGGGACAGTTGAAAAAATACTCAAACAAGAAGGATAAGAGGTGCACTCATCAAAACTCATCCTTTTGATATTCCCACATAGCATCTAATCGTACTTTGTAGGTATCCCCTACAAATACCAATGTTTCACATTTCTTGGAAATGAATAGGGTTGGGAAGCATTTTCTGATCAGGGCCAGTGTGATCTCCTGGACTCGTTTTGATCGCCACAGGGGGTCGGAGAGGAATTTCCCAGATTTTTTTTTCCCCATATTGGCCCTGGGGTTTTCACTCTGGGTTTTCGCCTCTCCCTGGAGATCACATGGTCTGGAATGGGGGGGTGGGGGTGAGTTAATAGGTTGTGATGAACAAAGCATCGTAGCTGTGAGGGACAGCTCGGTGGATAGGATATTAGGATGTAGATAGGCTGGAAAATTGGGCGGGGATCCTGGATTCAGGATTCAATCCTGGACCGGGGAGCAGCGGGGGCTTGGAGGGCTGAAGGGCCTGTTCCTGTGCTGTATTGTTCTTTGTTCTTTGTTCTTACCTCAGTTACTATGCCCAGAATTCCTTGACCTCGCCTGTAGCTGGGATTCTCCGATCCTGCCTCAGTAAATGGCGTTTTAGCTGAGTGCCAAATACATCCGTTCTCGCTGGCAGTGGTGGTGGGGCAAACAAGATCAAAGAATCCCACTCAAAATCTTTCTAAACGTTTTTAATTCTGAGTGCAGGATCTTTTTTGATTTCTTTTATAAATTTAATTTTCATTCATATATGCCTATTTCTTACAGTTTCCGATTTAATGCCTTACTTTAGAATCATAGAATCCTACAGTGCAGAAGGAGACCATTCAGCCCATCGAGTCTGCACTGACAACAATCCCACCCAGGTCCTATCCCCGTAACCCCACGTATTTACCCTTGAGTAGGATCAATGGTTTCTACACGCTGGGGATACCTACAATCACCGAAAACCCTCTGACTCTATCTACCCAGTTGACTCTGCTTGTACAATGTGAAGGAGATGTAATTCTCTGCCAGTTGAAACATAGCATCAGTGAATATCTTGATGCAGTGGTGAGCAGCAAGCTGTGTTATTCCACATGCTACCTGAAAGGAGCCTGTCGCAAAGAAGGTAAGCATGACAGTGACCTTCAGAACTACAGGCATCAGGTTCCCTTCAACTCCATTGGAGGAAGTCTACCCAGTTAGTGAGGTGACAGTGGTAGCCTTAATCTTCTCTTGCATCAACTCTTTGATATCTGCCAATAACTAAGTCTCTGCTTATATACTGAAAGGGCTGCATAAGTCGTTCTACATCTCCATTGAGGATATTTGATGCCTTTATTACCCTCTGGATCTGGCACAGCTCTGGCACCTTCATGCACCATAAGAAGTTTAACAACACCAGGTTAAAGTCCAACAGGTTTATTTGGTAGCAAAAGCCACACAAGCTTTCGGAGCTGCAAGCCCCTTCTTCAGGTGAGTGGGAATTCTGTTCACAAACAGAGCATATAAAGACACAAACTCAATTTACATGAATAATGGTTGGAATGCAAATACTTACAACTAATCAAGTCTTTAAGAAACAAAACAACGTGAGTGGAGAGAGCATCAAGACAGGCTAAAAAGATGTGTGTTGTCTCCAGACAAGACAGCCAGTGAAACTCTGTAGGGGTTACAAATAGTGTGACATGAACCCAATATCCCGGTTGAGGCCGTCCTCGTGTGTGCGGAACTTGGCTATCAGTTTCTGCTCAGCGACTCTGCGCCGTCGTGTGTCGCGAAGGCCGCCTTGGAGAACGCTTACCCGAATATCAGAGGCCGAATGCCCGTGACCGCTGAAGTGCTCCCCAACAGGAAGAGAACAGTCTTGCCTGGTGATTGTCGAGCGGTGTTTATTCATCCGTTGTCGCAGCGTCTGCATAGTTTCCCCAATGTACCATGCCTCGGGACATCCTTTCTTGCAGCTTATCAGGTAGACAACGTTGGCCGAGTTGCAAGAGTATGTACCGTGTACCTGGTGGATGGTGTTCTCACGTGAGATGATGGCATCTGTGTCGATGATCCGGCACGTCTTGCAGAGGTTGCTGTGGCAGGGTTGTGTGGTGTCATGGTCACTGTTCTCCTGAAGGCTGGGTAGTTTGCTGTGGACAATGGTCTGTTTGAGGTTGTGCGGTTGTTTGAAGGCAAGAAGTGGGGGTGTGGGGATGGCCTTGGTGAGATGTTCGTCTTCATCAATGACATGTTGAAGGCTCCGGAAGAGATGCCGTAGCTTCTCCGCTCCGGGGAAGTACTGGACAACGAAGGGTACTCTGTCCACTGTGTCCCGTGTTTGTCTTCTGAGGAGGGCAGTGCGGTTTTTCGCTGTGGCGCGTTGGAACTGTTGATCAATGAGTTGAGCGCCATATCCTGTTCTTATGAGGGCATCTTTCAGCGTCTGGAGGTGTCTGTTGCGATCCTCCTCATCCGAGCAGATCCTGTGTATACGGAGGGCTTGTCCGTAGGGGATGGCTTCTTTAACGTGTTTAGGGTGGAAGCTGGAGAAGTGGAGCATCGTGAGGTTATCCGTGGGCTTGCGGTACAGTGAGGTGCTGAGGTGACTGTCCTTAATGGAGATGCGTGTGTCCACATCATGACCTTCATGCACCGCCAGTGTATCCTGGACCACCTTTCCTTCCTCTGACACCCCTCTTACCCTTCATACTTCTCTCCTCCTCACAGGAGGTTGGGTCTCCCATTGAGACCACACAATGTTCTCGGCTCTTTTAATGCCTTGGGTGATGGACAAGAAATAAATAGAGAAGTCAGCAGGCAGAGACCTCTAACTAATATAAGTTTTAAATGGAAACTCTGTTTCTTGAATGAAGCACTCCAGCAGTAACAGAACTCCGAATTACTAGGATGAGATTCCAGGCTTAGCTGAACATTACACCTGCCCTAATAAGCTTCCTCATAAAAAAATGGGAAATAGACTCTGCAAAACTGAGCTTATTATTGTAGACACAACTGCAGTCAATGGTCGTTAATGAACTTGCTTAACATGATTAAATAAAATTTGAATAACGCAGACAGGTTACTGAATTTTAAGCTTACCCACCTGCTGCATTGTATAAAACTGGCATAATGATGTGAGGAATAAACAAAACACAAATTCATCACGCCCGATAATATGGGGAACATTCCCAATTTGGGAGTGTATTATTCAGCCTATAGTAATGTGTAAATCATCCAGCAACTCACGGTGGGGGAGATAACAAATGAATCATGAATCCACACAAGTTGTTGGATTTGTTCATTTACATTTTTTTTATTCATTGGTGGGACATGGGTGTTGCTGGCTTGCCAGCATTTATTGCCCATTCCTAATTGCCCGAGGGCAATTGAGAGTCAACCACATTGTTGTGGCTCTGGAGTCACATATAGGCCAGACCAGTAAGGACAGCAGATTTCCTTCCCTAATGGACATTAGTGAATCAGATGGGTTTTTCTGACAATCGACAATAGTTTCATGATCATCAGTAGATTCTTAATTCCAGCTTTTTTTTAAATTGAATTTAAATTCCACCATCTGCCATGGTGGGATTCAAACCCAGGTCTCCAGAACATTAGCTGAGTTCCTGGATTAATAGTCTAGTGATAATACCACTAGGCCATCACCACCCCCCTTTTTCAACAAAGTCACTTGTGGCTACTGGACTTCTTTTTTGGCAGAGGAAGATCTGAACTGGTCAACGAATGGCAACACGCCTGAAGCCTTTTGATGGCCAAACTGAAGACTCAGCTCAATCGTGGCCAGAGATAACTGGTAGTCAGTGCTCTGGCCTCCAATGCAGCAAAGGTAAACCATCTCTTGTGATAGTTCTTTGCTGTTCCAAAGACAGCAACACTGCCCCTAAGTTAGAATTGCCCTCAGCAGCAGTGTTAAAGCGTTAAAAGAGTTGTTACCGCAATTATAATAACCAGCTTAATTTTTCAAGCATCACTGTACTGACTTGGAATAATAATTATTTTTACAACTAAAATTCACCAGTAAACCTCCTCCCCCACATAAGAATGAATGAGAAATTCCTATCATTGGCTGGTAACTGATAGATGATGTACTGCAGTCAGTAACTGGCAGATTAAAATATTCCAATTGCCGGTTACTAGAATCCTGGCAGTGTATGAACAATTTATTATACGTTGCCTGCTGTGGTGAGAGGTAGTGTATCTGACTGACAAGAATGGACTGAGCTGCAGAAAGGGCAGTTTCTTCCCTACCATGGTTGAAAGATGTTTTTGTACTCAATTTTCCAATGATATATTGGTCCATCATCAATAACATTAAAAAATGAGAAGTCTAGCAGACATTACAATCATTCTTCTCCTCTTCACTCCACTCCTTCCTGTGGGCCAATACTCACACTAACAATGGAATCACTTTAACTTGAGCACTTTTGACATAACAGGTTATGATAGATTAATTTTTTTTAAACTCACCAGTTGTTGTGAGGGAGGTTCTGGAGAAATGTTTTTGATCCTCACCTTTCAACCATGAATAATTTCTCAACTACCCTCAAGGCAATTCTCCCACCCTATTTCCCCTCTTGCCAAGCTGCACAGGATATTTGACTCATATTCTTCACCAAAAGTATTTAACTATTAAACCACAAGACTGGGCATTTGTTCCACTTGCACAGCTATTGCGAATGAAAGAAACGTGTTTTTTAATCATAGTCTGCATAATGTTTACTAATTTTCAAATGATGCCCTTTGGTTCTCTGAGCACAACTCAAATTAAATATCCTGCTTAGATCTGTATCATCTATCCCTCTCAGCATCAAATCTGGATTATATTGCCCCTCTATGATCTTGTGTGTCTCTCATAATCAATGTTGATAAGCCTTTGGAATTAATCTTCCATAATTTGCTTATGAAACTGCAATTTTTATTAGTTTTCTTCCTTGAACTTGTATTTATATAATGCCTTTAATGCAGAACAATGCTCACAGAAGTGCCAAAAACAGACACTAAACTAAAGAAAAAAGTCAAAGAGGTGAATTTTAAAGATGACCTTAAGGGAGGAGAGAGGACTGAAGACACAAAGTTATTTAGAGTGGGGATTCTAAGCATTGTACCTGGATGGCAGCACGGTGGCACAATGGTTAGCACTGCTGCCTCACAGTGCCAGGGAACTGGGTTCAATTCCAGCCTTGAGTGATTGTGTGGAGTTTGCACCTTCTCCCCGCGACTGCGTGGGTTTCTTTCGGGTGCTTCAGTTTCCAACCACACTTCAAAGATGTGCAGGTTAGGTTGATTGGCCATGCTAAATTGCCCCTTAGTGTCAAGGAGACTAGCAAGGTAAGTATGTTGCGTTATAGGGCCTGGGTGGGATTGTTGTCAGTGCAGGCTCAATGGGCCAAATGGCCTCCTTCTGCGCTGTAGGGATTCTATGATATTTCTGTTCTATAAAATGAAAAGGTGAGATGCCAAAGAGGCCAGAACTGAAGGAACAGATAATTTGTGTTGGGGTTGTAGGATGAAAGAAGATTACAGAGATAGGCAGGTATAAAACCATTTAAGTATGAGGGTAAGAATCTGAAGTATTGGGAGACCAGGAGCCAATGCAAATTGGATAAAACAGAAATGATGGTTGAGCAGATCTTGATGTAAGACAGAGTACAGGCAGCAGAATCTTGGCAGTGTATGAACAATTTATTACCTGCTGTGGTGAGGAGTAATGTGAAATCTGTCTGACTGACAAGAATGCAGAGGGATACTGGTCAGACATTGCGGAATTCCAGAATTTGTGAGCCACTTATCGTGAGATATTTCCTGCTGTTTATTACCCTGATAAAGAAACCCAAACATTTTAGCTTGCGATAAGAAAAAGGGTGAATGTTGAAAATCATCCGAAAACAAAGATGCATCGCAGATTAGGCAGCATGAAAAGAGAAAAACAGTTTCAGGTGAAAGCCTGCCCTAGAACTGATGATTCAGTATTTCCAAAGGTTCAGTTTATATTAACTCATATGTACATGCTTTCAACATTTAGCTGACATCGTTCTTCTTGAATGTGGTTTTCTTTCTCATTAATAAATGAAACCTCATTTAATGGAAAAGTTTGAGGAGGTATGACCAAGTTTAGCTCTATATGAGTTTTGTGAAACTCCCAGAAATAGACCAGAGAATACACCAAACGCAATGGACAGGATTCCCCTCCAAGTCACTCACTATCCTAACTTGGAATCTCTATCGCCATTCCTTCATTGTCATTGAGTCAAAATCCTGAAATTCCTTCCCTATCAGCATCATGGATGTACCTACACCTCAGGGGCAGCAGCAGTTCAGGAAGGCAGCTCAGCACTACCTTCTCATGGGCAACTAGGGCTGGGCAATAAATACTGGTCTAACCAGCAATGCCCACACCCCATTAATGAGATTTTTAAAATAGTAAGATAGCAAACATAACTCATTATTCAAAAAGGGAGGGAGACAGAAGTGGGAAACTATCATTTATTGTGAGGGGAATTAAATACAAAGTTGGGGGAGGTTATGCTTCAGTTGTACATGGCACTAGTGAGACTGTGGAGTATTAGTCACCTTATTTAAGGAAGGGTGTAAATGTGTTGGCAAGAGTTCAGAGGTTTGCCAGACTAGTACTTGGGATGGACAGGTTGTCTTATGAGGAGAGATTGGACAAGCTAGGCTTGTATCTACTGGAGTTTGCAAGACTAAGAGGCAACTCAATTGAAACATGTAAGATTCCTTGGGGTCTTGACAGGGTGGATGTGGAAAGGATGTTTCCTCTTGTGGGAGAATCTAGAACTAGGAGTTACTGTTGAAAAATAGGGGGTTGCCCATTTAAAATGGAGATGAGGCAATTTTATTTCTCTAAGGATCATGAACTTTTGGAACTCTCTTCCTGAAAATGCAGTGGAAGCAGAGTCTTTGAATATTTTTAAAGCAGAGATGGTTAGATTCTTGGGTAAGCAAGGGATGAAAGGTTATCAGGAGTAGGCGGGATATAGATTTGAGATTATAATCAAACCAGCTATATTCTTATTAAATGGGGGGAGCTGGCTTGATGGGCCGAATGTTCCTGCTCCTTGTTTGTTAGTTCCAATTTTACCCAGAATTCCATGTATAAATCCTTCCAATCAGATTCCTACCTCCGCTGCAGTACTGAAACGTTTCCTACCAAAGTCACACATGACATCCTATGAGACTGTGATAAACTTTCCCTCCTTGTTCTTCTGACCTGCCTGCAACCTTTGATATAGTTGACCATACACATCATCCTCCTATGCCTCTCCACCATCACCCAGATGGATGCAACTGTTCTCACTTGGTATCTAATCATAACTGGCACGTCAGAGCAATGGCTTCACTTCCTGCTCCCACACTGTTTCCTCTCGTGTCCACCAAGGACTAATCCTTGGCTTCCTCTTACTTTTCCAAACTTTTCCCAATTTCAACTCTGCTAAATTTCTTCTCAACCTATCTCATTTAACATAACTTGCTTAAAACCTGTTAAATCGCTAACTGTTTCCAATTGTGATGGAAACATTGAGCAGGTGTTCCCAGTCTTGGTGAAGATGAGTTTAGAAATGTGCAGAGTTAAAAAGTCCTGGGACATTATGTCAGTTTGAGATTCTGGTGGCATCCCACCCTTATCTGGGTGAGGGGCTTATCATGTCCTGTGCTGATGCGAAATCCTGTTGTGATCCTCCCAGCCACCACTCCCAGATGTAATCTGATACCCGCCCAGTAAGTATTGAAATACGCTGAGTCCGTTTGAGGCCAAATTCTCTGTCCTTCCAGGATTTTCTGACCGTCAGATGCAGCAAGGGCCTGCCGAGAATCACAACTGGTCTCCACAAACAGAGACCAGGCGTGATGGGGTGGGGTGGTGGGGGGGAGCTTGAAGACCACTGAAGCCCGGGGACATTGCTGGGCAGTGCCCACTTGGCAGTGTGGCCTGGCAGTGCCAACTGGCACCCTGGCACCCTGGCAGTGCTAGGTTGGCACTGGCAGGTGGGCACTGTCCATGGTGTGGGGGCAGTGCCAAAGGGGTGGGGTCTGAGAGGGTGGGGCATGAAGGGGGGTCATGAAGAGGGGGTCATTAAGGGGGGACATGAAGGAGGCATCAAAGGCGTCAATGAAGGGGGACCTTTTGGGAAGGCCCCAAAGCCGGTGATCTTTGGTGGCAGGGCGGTGGGGAACATCCTTTCATCCCTTCAATGAGGGGAGGTGGAAGGTTCCCATTTTCTGAGTGTTAATGTTATCCAAACCAATCACGAGAGAGGATTGCAGTTAACTCATTCCTCCTGTGCATCAAGGTTAACTGTTTCATGTCCTTCAATGGGGAGCAGGTAAGAATGTGGAGTTGAGGAAGAAGATCAGTGATGATCGTATTGAATGGTGGAGCAGGCTCGATGCATCATATGGTCTATTCTTGCCTCTATTTCTTATGTTCTCATTGTCTTATCTATCTTTGATGTTGGACCACCAGGTGTCTGTGTGTCTGTGCTGATGGAGGGTGTGTAGAAGTTCTTTGATGTGCATCCTCAGAGTGCTGGTTCTCCTCTGAGGATACTTTGCGCTCCTCCTGCATTCCTCCATTGGGATCCATGGTGTACTTGTGGGAGATGATGGACTTGAGTCAATGCTGAACACAGATGAAATAGCCTTCAAATTAACACTGTGGGGGATGGAGGGGGGTCTTCAATTTCAATTTGAGATCGAGGCGCCCTTTAAAAATGGCACCTGATCTCTGTGAAGCCGAGTTTGCCGGCGTGTTTAGGCCTCGCCCTTCTCAGGACCCGTACAAAACTCACCCCTCTCCCAAAAAATGACTAGGTGTGCGAAAATTGTGATTTGATTCATGCTTTTCTCATCCAAAATGACACTTTAGTCATTTTTTGGGCAAATTTCACCCATTCACCCTGTTTCTCTCACCACAGATGCTACCAGACCTGCTGAGTCTTTCCAGCATTTTCTGTTTTTATTTCAGATATCCTGTATCTGCAGCATTTTGCTTTTAGAACATAGAACATAGAACAGTACAGCACAGAACAGGCCCTTCAGCCCACGATGTTGTGCCGAGCTTTATCTGAAACCAAGATCAAGCTATCCCACTCCCTATCATCCTGGTGTGCTCCATGTGCCTATCCAATAACCGCTTAAATGTTCCTAAAGTGTCTGACTCCACTATCACTGCAGGCAGTCCATTCCACACCCCAACCACTCTCTGAGTAAAGAACCTACCTCTGATATCCTTCCTATATCTCCCACCATGAACCCCATAGTTATGCCCCCTTGTAATAGCTCCATCCACCCGAGGAAATCGTCTTTGAACGTTCACTCTATCTATTCCCGTTATTCGTAAGTTTTACGAAAAGTTATTATGTAGGTGCAACAAGTAACTTGGAAGCCAAATGGCATGTTGGCTTCAAGACACACGACAACACAAAATCGCCAAGCAGAAACTGATAGCCAAGTTCCGCACGCATGGAGACCGGTATCTTGTAACACTACTTGTAACCCCCACCATACTGCCTGGGTTTGCAAAATCCTACTAACTGTTCTGGCTTGAGACAATTCACACCTCTTTAACCTGTGATTATCCCTCTCTCCACGCACACTGTTCGTACCGGTAAAGACTCCCATTCCAACCATTCTTTGCATTCTAATCTGTAATTATCTTGCAATTGTGTCTTTGTCTATATATGCCGTGTTTGTGAACTAACCTGATGAAGCAGCAGTGCTCCGAAAGCTCGTGATTCCAAATAAACCTGTTGGACTTTAACCTGGTGTTGTGAGACTTCTTACTGTGCCCACCCCAATCCAATGCCAGCATCTCCACATCGTGAAGAGGAATGTTAGGGAGGTGAGAGAATGATGGCTGCCTGCTGAGATTTGTAGGACACTCAACCTGCCAGACCTCATAAGATCATTGAAGCTTTTCTGGCTCCCTATCCAGGTCCCAGGCACCATACTTAAGCTGCTAACGGCCTCTGCAGCTTGAATCCATGCAATAGCAAGTCGTGGAAGTCAGAGAGTCAGGTTTCCAACCAGAAAATGGTTCTGGCGGGGATTAAGATGAGATGACTCTGCCCATTAGCTCTCCACAGGTATTGCCTAACCTCCTGGCCTCTTCCATAATTTTATTTTTATGTTTCAGGTTTCCAGCATACACGGTATTTTGTTTGCGAATAAATAGAGCAGCTGCAAACCAGCATGGCAGCTGATGGATTAGTTATTACAGTACAAAATAATTCTTCTGGCAGAACAGTGCAGAGGCAATTTCCTAAATGGGATATCATTAGTTTCTATTGCCAATTAGTGGCCTCAATTGAGGACAAATTGATTATTTGTTGACCCTTGTAGGTGGCTATGAAGCAAATAGCTATAATTTAATAAATTACTTGTATTCTCATGAAATTCAAAGCTGGCCACTCCATTTTTAATCATGCCGTGACTGCAGCATTTTATGAGTCTTATTAGATGAAAATAAAACAACTTAGGCTTATTACAACTTTCCAAATTCAACACTGAGATCAACGATTCCAGATCATAATCACTGCTTCCACTTGTTCAGCTATTTCCAACTGTGCTGCTTTGTCCATTTACATCTCCTCTGGACACATCTTTTTTCTTCAGTTGTCTCAACACTATTCCTTTTTGCCTTGCACCTTTGTCTCTTTTGCTGGTAAATCTTCTTAGCCTTCAATCCTATCAGTCCTTTGCTTTCATTCATTCCTCCCCTTTTGTGCCCCCCGCACCCCCCAAAACCTCTCACGCCCGCACCCCCCAACACCTCCCCCCCCCATACTCCCAACACCTTGTCCCCTCCCTGCAGCCCTCAACACTTCGAACCCCACAACACTTCACCCACCTGCACCCCTGACACCTCCCCCCCTGCACCCGACACCTTCCCCCCTTCCCCCCTGACACCTCCCTCCCTGCACCCCTGACACCTCCCCCCCTGCACCCCAAACACCTCACCCCCCCCCTACCGCACCCCCTTTGTCAGAGCTACTCACTCCGCTGTGATTGGCTCAGCAGAGTGATTGACATGCAAATTCTGGAAGTGGTTTCCAAGTAGTTCTGTTTCTGATTGGCTGTGAGAGACTCACTCACCATTTTGGGCGGCCTGTTCTTTGGAGAGCCAGTGACAGGGCCCAGTGTGCTTCACTGTAAATCCACGCTGGCCGGCTGAATATATCCAGAATTTTCTGTTTTTATTTCAGATTTGCAGCATGTGCCTGATCTTGATTTTGAATTACTTGCAACTGGGCGATCAGTGTACAGAGCTGGGAGTCTCTGTTAAACTGAGCAACAAGGTTAATTTAATGAAAATGGTAATTTAATGCAGAGGGAGGAGGAGGTTGTAAGTAATTTAAAATGAGAGGCTGTACTAAATATATAATTAAATGGAGCAAATAATTAGATCTAATAGGATAAAATTAAGATTAACTAAGGCAAGGATACCAATATTAATGGGAACCAAATTGCAGTAAACAAAAATAATGTTATAATACGTGTAAGCTGACAAAATAATGAAACTGGATAGACTTTTAAGAAAATGATGGAACAGCTGGAAACCTTTTCCAGGAATTCCTGTGCTAAGTGGGAATTCCATGGCATTTCATGTATCCTCGATAACCACAGGTGGCAGAAGAACTTTCAATTGCTCAAACATGAGGATTATATTCATTGGAGCTTAGAAGAGAGGGGATCGCATAGAAACTCCCGAAAGTGGGGAAGTCCAACACTAGGGGTCATTGTTTGAGGATAAGGGGTAAACCTTTTAGAACTGAGGTGAGGAGAAACTTCTTCACCCAGGGGGTGATGAATGTGTGGAATTGACTACCACAGAATGTAGTTGAGGCCAAGACGTTGTTTGATTTCAGGAAGAAATTAGATATAACTCAGGGCTAAAGGGATCAAGGGATATGGGGGGAAGTGGGGGGTGGAATCAGGATATTGAACTTGATGATCAGCCATGATCAAAATGAATGGAGGAGCAGGCTCGAAGGGTTGAATGGCCTACTCCTGTCTTTAGTTTCCATGAGCTCAGGTTCAGGGTTTCCAAACTTGAGGAGCAGCTGGAGTCATTACAGGGTACACAGAAGACTTCGAGGTCATGTTCCAGATGGTAGGTCACCCCTTAACCCCCCACCCCAGCTACTGAAGAGAGTTCAGGAGGGCATCTCCTGGCAGGGCATCTAGAAAGGTAGGATGAGGCACAAAATGCAGAATCTTCCAGGAAATTGGCAAAATAACAGGATTTCAGTGCTGAATCCTAGTGAGAGGAAACACATTTCAGAGGAGTGCAGTTCAGAGCACATCAATGGCATTGTGGCTCAAATGACTGCATGGAGGAATACACCAATATATAGAACAAGAGGCGAGGCCACATTGGATTTGGTACTGGGTAATTGTGGTGAACCATCGTTGGTTCCCACTAGATAGTACTGAGCCAGGGTCTGGCCAGTACTACAAGTATGTATATATGTTGCTGTTGGGGTTAGGGATGGGTTGTTCTACTTGTTGCTGTTGGGGTTAGGGTTGGGCTGTTACACCTTGTATTATAGTTATTGTGGTACATCCCAGTCGGGCTCCGCCTCCTGGGAGAGGTATAAAGGTCTCTGCTCTGTCTGGGACCCCTCAGTCTGGGATCGTGTATATAATTAGTAGCTTCATTGTTACAGCAAATAAAAGCCTTTATTTCCTGAGCATCTCAAGCCTCGTGTGTGATAACGCGCATCAGTAATGAACCAGGCCAGGTATTAGATTTGGAGGTAGGTGAACACTTTGGTGATCGTGACCACAATTCGGTTACGTTTACTTTAGCGATGGAAAGGGATAGGTATATAACGCAGGGCAAGAGTTATAGCTGGGGGAAAGGAAATTATGATGCGATTAGGTGTGATTTAAGATGCATAGGATGTGGAAGGAAACTGCAGGGGATGGGCACAATTGAAATGTGGAGCTTGTTCAAGGAACAGCTACTGCGTGTCCTTGATAAGTATGTACCTGTCAGACAGGGAGGAAGTGGTCGAGCGAGGGAACCGTGGTTTACTAAAGAAGTTGAATCTCTTGTGAAGAGGAAGAAGGAGACTTATGTAAAGATGAGACGTGAAGGCTCAGTTAGGGCGCTTGAGAGTTACAAGTTAGCCAGGAAGGACCTAAAGAGAGAGCTAAGAAGAGCCAGGAGGGGACATGAGAAGTCTTTGGCAGGTAAGATCAAGGAAAACCCTAAAGCTTTCTATAAGTATGTCAGGAGTAAAAGAATGACTAGGGTAAGATTAGGGCCAGTCAAGGACAGTAGAGGGAAGTTGTGCGTGGAGTCCGAAGAGATAGGAGAGGCGCTAAATGAATATTTTTTGTCAGTATTCACACAGGAAAAAGACAATGTTGTCGAGGAGAATACTGAGTTACAGGCTATTAGACTAGATGGGATTGAGGTTCATAAGGAGGAGGTGTTAGCGATTCTGGAAAGTGTGAAAATAGATAAGTCCCCTGGGCCAGATAGGATTTATCCTAAGATTCTCTGGGAGGCTAGGGAGGAGATTGCAGAGCCTTTGGCTTTGATCTTTATATCATCATTGTCTACAGGAATAGTGCCAGAAGACTGGAGGATAGCAAATGTTGTCCCCTTGTTCAAGAAGGGGAGTAGAGACAACCCTGGTAATTATAGACCTATGAGCCTTACTTTTGTTGTGGGCAAAGTTTTGGGAAGGATTATAAGAGATAGGATTTAAAATCATCTAGAAAGGGATAATTTGATTAGGGATAGTCAACACAGTTTTGTGAAGTGTAGGTCGTGCCTCACAAACCTTATTGAGTTCTTTGAGAAGGTGACCAAAGAGGTGGATAAGGGTAAAGCAGTTGATGTGGTGTATATGGATTTCAGTAAAGCGTTTGAGAAGGTTCCCCACGGTAAGCTATTGCTGAAGATACGGAGGCATGGGATTGAGGGTGATTTAGCGGCTTGGATCAGAAATTGGCTAGCTGTAAGAAGACAGAGGGTGGTGGTTGATGGGAAATGTTCATCCTGGAGTTCAGTTACTAGTGGTGTACCGCAAGGATCTGTTTTGGGGCCACTGCTGTTTGTCATTTTTATAAATGACCTGGATGAGGGCATAGAAGGATGGGTTAGTAAATTTGCGGGTGACACTAAAGTCAGTGGAGTTATGGGCAGTGCAGAAGGATGGTGCAGGTTACAGAGGGACATAGATAAGCTGCAGAGCTGGGCTGAGAGGTGGCAAATGGAGTTTAATGCGGAAAAGTGTGAGGTGATTCACTTTGGAAGGAGTAACAGGAATACAGAGTACTGGGCTAATGGCAAGATACTTGGTAGTGTGGATGAACAGAGAGATCTCGGTGTACATGTACATAGAGCCCTGAAAGTTGGCACCCAGGTTGATAAGGTTGTTAAGAAGGCGTACGGTGTGTTAGCTTTTATTGGTAGAGGGATTGTGTTTCGGAGCTATGAGGTCATGTTGCAGCTGTACAAAACTCTGGTGCGGCCGCACTTGGAGTATTGCGTACAGTTCTGGTCGCCGCATTATAGGAAGGATGTGGAAGCATTGGAAAGGGTGCGGGGGAGGTTTACCAGGATGTTGCCTGGTATGGTGGGAAGGTCTTATGAGGAAAGGCTGAGGGACTTGAGGCTGTTTTCGTTAGAGAAGGTTCAGAGGTGACTTAATAGAGGCATATAAGATGATCAGAGGATTGAATAGGGTGGACAGTGAGAGCCTTTTTCCTCGGATGGTGATGGCTAGCATGAGGGGACATAGCTTTAAATTGAGGGGTGATAGATATAGGACAGATGTCAGAGGTAGGTTCTTCACTCAGAGAGTAGTAAGGGCGTGGAATGCCCTGCCTGCAACAGTAGTGGACTCGCCAACATTAAGGGCATTTAAATGGTCATTGGATAAACATATGGATGATATTGGAATAGTGTAGGTTAGATGAGCTTTAGATTGGTTTCACAGGTCGGTGCAACATCGAGGGCCGAAGGGCCTGTACTGCGCTGTAATGTTCTATGTTCTATAGAAATGGTGTTGTCTTTGGGGATTCAATAGCAGAGCAATGGGCAGGCTTTTCTGCAACCATTGGTGTGGTTCCTACATGGTGTGTTGCCCCGATGTTGCCAGGGTAAAGGGCAATACAGAGAGAGGCCGGAACATTTTGAGGGAAGAGGGGGAGCAGCTGGAAATTGTGATCCATGCGAGGACCAATAACATAGGAAAGGAAAGGAAAGGATTGTGGTCCTGCAGACAGAACTCCAGGAGCTAGGGAGGAAATTGAAGAGCAGGGCATCACAGGGCCTCTGGTTCACACCCAGTGTCATGTTTGAGAAATATAAGAACAGTGGATATTGGCAGGTGAATGTGTGGCTGGAAGAACAGTGCAAGTTGGAAAACTTCAGATTCATTGGACATTTGAACCAGCTCTGCAGAAGAAAAACCTGTCAAGGTGGTTGTTACATATCCAAAGAGTTGGGGCAAACACCGTTGCAGGAAGGTTAACTAGCACTATGGGGGTGGGCACGATGGCACCGTGGTTAGCACTGCTGCCTCACAGCTCCAGGAACCTGGCTTCAATTCTGGCCTTGGGTGACTGTCCGTGTGGAGTTTGCACATTCTCTCCATGTCTGCGTGGGTTTCCTCCGGGTGCTTTGGTTTCCTCCCACAGTGCAAAGATGTGCAGTTTGGAGGATTGACCATGCTAAAAGATGGGTAGGTTAGGTGGATTAGCCATGGTAAATGTGCAGGGTTAGGGACCTGGATAAGATGCTCTTTTGGAGTCAACGCAGACTCGATGGGCCAAATGTTCTCCTTCTGAATGATGATGATTCTATGGTTTAATGCAGAGATGAGATAAAATAAAGAACTATAAAATGAAGTTTAACGTGTCTAATGCAGACTTCAATTTATTGACCAAAAATTATCATTCATAAAAACCCATTTGCTACATTTATATCTTTCAACTACATAAAGCCTTATACAAACATTTCACTCAAGTGCACAATCTCTTATCACAGTGCACATTGGAATTCATAGTCCTACTTCAAATACTCTATAACCAGTTACCGATGTCGATCAAACTGTGAAATGACAGGCACCCTACTGTGATAATGGGTGTTTGTGAAATCAAACATGGGGTAGTAATCCATGAATGGAAATCCTCAGAGTGAAATAGCAAGCATTTTTTAAAACAATCCAGACATTTTATCAAAGATATAAAGGGCAGGACTTTTATGTACTCAAACAGCTTAATAGTTCCCTTTGCCAGGTGCTTTTGACAGGTCCTCTTGACACTTTTGATAGTTGATTTTGACAGGTCTGTTGACAGAACAAACAAAGAACAAAGAACAGCACAGGGAACAGGCCCTTCGGCCCTCCAAGCCTGTGCCGCTCCTTGGTCCAACTAGACCAATCGTTTGTATCCCTCCATTCCCAGGCTGCTCATGTGACTATCCAGGTAAGTCTTAAACGATGTCAGCGTGCCTGCCTCCACCACCCTACTTGGCAGCGCATTCCAGGCCTCCACCACCCTCTGTGTAAAAAACGTCCCTCTGATATCTGAGTTATACTTCGCCCCTCTCACCTTGAGCCCGTGACCCCTCGTGATCGTCACCTCCGACCTGGGAAAAAGCTTCCCACTATTCACCCTATCTATACCCTTCATAATCCTGTACACCTCTATTAGATCTCCCCTCATTCTCCGTCTTTCCAGGGAGAACAACCCCAGTTTACCCAATCTCTCCTCATAGCTAAGACCTTCCATACCAGGCAACATCCTGGTAAACCTTCTCTGCACTCTCTCTAACGCCTCCACGTCCTTCTGGTAGTGCGGCAACCAGAACTGGACGCAGTACTCCAAATGTGGCCGAACCAGCGTTCTATACAACTGCATCATCAGACTCCAGCTTTTATACTCTATACTCCGTCCTATAAAGGCAAGTTAAATATCCAATGACCTTGACAAAAATGAGATTATGCACTTTTATGTCAACTTTTAACAATTTGCAAGCATGCCTCCAAAGTGCCCCGATCTCCACCAAAGAGTACTTTAACTCTCCCAAAAATGTTGCAGGACTAGATCAAAACGATTACCATTCCTCTTCAAAAGGGTACCCCGGCGATCCAAGTGAATCCACAAAGTTTAGACCTACTCTTACCAGGTCTAAGCTATGCTCACATTCCTGGGCTACCAGAATCTGACTTCAGTGGAGGTAGGCAATTAAAATGGACAACTGCCTCCATAAACTGTGCATGCATTTCATTTTTATTCATTCGTGGAGCATGGGTGTCGCTGGCTGGCCAGCATTTATTGCCCATCCCTAGTTGTCCCTGAGAAGGTGGTGGTGAGCCACCGCCTTGAATCGCTGCAGTCCATGTTCTGTGGGTTGACCCACAATGCCGTTAGGGAGGGAATTCTAGGATTTTGACCCAGAAAATGCGAAGGAACGGCGATATATTTCCAATTCAGGATGGTGAGTGGCTTGGAGGAAAACTTGCAGGTGGTGGTGTTTCCATGTATCTGCTGCCCTTGTCCTTCTAGATGGAAGTGGTCATGGGTTTGGAAGGTGCTGTCTAAGGATCTTTGGTGAATTGCTGCAAGTGCATCTTGTAGATAGCACACACTGCTGCAACTGAGCATCGGTGGAGGAGGGATTGAATGTTTGTAGATGAGGTGCCAATCAAGCGGGCTGCTTTGTCCTGGATGGTGTCAAACTTCTTGAGTGTTGTTGGAGCTGCACCCATCCAGGCAAATGGGGAGTATTCCAGCATACTCCTGACTTGTGTCTTGTAGATAGATGGTGGATAGGCTTTGGGGAGTCAGGAGATGAGTTACTCACCGCAGTATTCCTAGCCTCTGACCTGCTCTTGTAGCCACTATGTTTATGTGGTGAGTCCAGTTGAATTTCTGGTCAATGGTAACCCCAAGGATGTTGACAGTGGGGGATTCAGTGATGGTAACACCATTGAATGTCAAGGGGCGGTGATTAGAGTGTCTCTTATTGGTGATGGTTATTGCCTGGCATTTGTGTGGTGCGAATGTTACTTGCCACTTGTCAGCCCAAGCCTGGATATTGTCCAGATCTTGTTGCATTTGAACATGAACTGCTTCAGTATCTGAGGAGTCGTGAATGGTGCTGAACATTGTGCAATCATTGGCGAACATCTCCACTTCTGACCTTATGACGGAGGGAAGGTCATTGATGAAGCAGCTGAAGATTGTTGGGCCTAGGACACTACCCTGGAGGACTCCTGCAGAGATGTCGTGGAGCTGAGATGACTGACCCTCCACAACCACAACCATCTTCCAATGTACCAGGTATGACTCCAACCAGCAGAGAGTTTGTCCCCATTGATACCCACTGATTTCATTTTTGCTAGGGCTCCTTGATGCTATGCTTGGTCGATTGCGGCCTTGATGTCAAGGGCTGTCACTCTCACCTCACCTCTGGAATTCAGCTCTTTTGTCCATGTTTGAACCAAGGCTGTAATGAGGTCAGGAGTTGAGTGACCCTGGCAAAACCCAAACTGGGCATCACTGAACAGGTTATTGCTAAGCAGGTGCTGTTTGATAGCATTGTTGATGAGCCCTTCCATCACTTTACTGATGATCGAGAGTAAACTGATTGGGCAGTAATTGGCCGGGTTGGATTTGTCCTGCTTTTTGTGTACAGGACATACCTGGGCAATTTTCCACATTGTTGGTCAGATATCAGTGTTGTAACTGTACTGGAAGAGCTTGGCTAGGGGAGCAGCACGTTCTGGAGCACAGATCTTCAATACTATTACCGGAATATTATCAGGACCCATTGCCTTTGCAGGATCCAGTGCCTCCAACCGTTTCTTGATATCACATGGAGTGAATTGAATTGGTTGGAGATTGACATCTGAGATACTGGGGACCAATGGAAGAGACCGAGATGGATCTTCCACTCGACACTTCTGGCTGAAGATTGCTGTGAACACTTCAGCCTTATCTTTTGGTATCATGAGCTTCATCCTTATGAGATGAGTGTACATATTACAGAGAAGGAGGTGCCGGAAGTCTTAAAGCGCATCAAGGTAGATAATCCCCGGGACCTGATGAAGTGTATCTCAGGACATTGTGGGAGGCTAGGGAGGAAATTGCGGATCCCCTAGCAGAGATATTTGAATCATCGATAGTCACAGGTGAGATGCCTGAAGATTGGAGGGTGGCAAATATTGTGCCTTTATTTAAAAAGAGCTGCAAGGAAAAGCCTGGGAACTACAGGCCAGTGAGCCTCACATCTGTGGAGGGTAAGTTGTTGGAAGGTATTTTGAGAGACAGGATCTACAGGCATTTAGAGATGCAAGGACTGATTAGGGACAGTCAGCATGGCTTTTGAGTGGAAAATCATGTCTTGCAAATTTGATTGAGTTTTTTGAAGGGGTAACCAAGAAGGTAGATGAGGGCAGTGCAGTTGATGTTGTCTATATGGACTTTAGCAAGGACTTTGACAAGATACCACATGGTAGTTTGTTGCATAACGTTAAATCTCACGGGATCCAGGGTGAGGTAGCTAAATGGATACAAAACTGGCTTGATGACAGAAGCCAAGGGTGGCTCTAGAGGGTTGTTTTTCAAACTGGAGGCCTGTGACTCGCGGTGTGCCTCAAGGATCAGTGCTGGGTCCACTGTTATTTGTCATTTATATTAATGATTTGGATGAGAATAAAGGAGGCATGGTTAGTAAGTTTGCAGATGACACCACGATTGGTGGCATAGTGGACAGTGAAAAAGGTTATCTCCGATTGCAACGGGATCTTGATCAATTGGGCCAGTGGCCAGACCTCTACAGCTTCAAATGATGAGAAGGTCTTCTGCCAAGCCCCTTATTTTATGACCAAAAAATCCCATTTGCTGAAAATAAATTCAAGGTTTCTGCATATTGAGCTAGGACTTCTCAGTTGCCTTGAGTCTGGACTCTGAATAAATATAAAACCCATTTTTGTATTTTATTTTGGTTTTGTGCTCTGGGCCCTCTTCCTTATCCTCATTTACTGTGTGAGTGTAAAAGGGGTGGACTAAGCAAAACCCCTCTCATTTGTGTAAAAATAAACCAACCTTTTTTACTTCATCTTACCTCAAGTTTGCTATGCAAGTTATTAATAGAAGATTGGGATATTTCAAATTTGAGAGTTGGGAAAAATATACCACCATTTATAAAAGGGAAAATCAGAATTAAGAAAGCACCTTTTTGTTTACAGAGAGGTAAAGAATGGGGAATTGAGGGCAGTTTAAATTGAGCCCCACTCCTGTCCGTAATAGTACGGAACAGTTAAGTGGGTAAAAAAGTAAGTTAGCGTGGATTTATGAAAGGCAAATTATGCTTGACTAAATTTATTGAGTTCTTTGGTGAACTAACAGGAAGGGTTGATGAGGAAAATGTAGTTCACATTGTGTATGTGGTCTTTCAATGGGTGTTTGACAAAGTATTACATAATAGACCTGCTAGAGCCCATGGAATTAAGGGTACGTGGCAGATGGATATAGAACTGGCTACGCAACAGAAAGCAAAGAGTAATGGTGAATGACTGCTTTTCAGACTGAAGGGATGTATACAGAAGTGTTCCCAAGCCACCCTTTGACTGGCCTAATTTGCTTTAAAGTAAACCATCAGGCAGTTTTGGGGTTATCAGGTCACAGCCTGTGAGTAGTTAGACAGATAATCCTCTGGAATTTTGTCCTGATAAACCCTGGTTCTAAATTCCACATTCTGAAACAACAGGCTGTGATACTCAAGAAACTGAAATAGTGATGTAATCACAAGCAGGCAGTTATGATTATACAACAACACTTGAAAAGATGAAATACTTAAACTAAAATAAAACACGAACCTGCTGCTAAGTACCTCATTAGGCTACTTGAATCAGTTTTGGGTGGTTTCAGGATTGACTCCAGCTGAATGGGCTTCATTTCCAGTTGAATTGAAAGTCTGTAAGGACCATGAGACTGTAACTGAACACTGCATGCCTACCAATGGTATAATCCATTTTGCCTCGGGTAGAATTCTACTCGTGATGGTATTTTAGACATCTTTTGGAGTGCATAGTGTCAAACGTGATATATGCAAGGTTTTTAAAAAAGGGAACATCTAATTTTTCCTACGTTACAATGACTACACATCAAAGGTACCTCATTGACAGTAAAAGCATTTTGGGGTGTCCTGAAGTCATGGATGGTGCTACATAAATGCCATCCTTTCTTTTCATCATGCTGTATTTTGTCATTTATTTCTGATATATACAAGCAATATCTTTTTAAAAATTTGATCTACAATGGATTTTGTTTTGCCACCACCTCCAATAATAACTGGTTACTGCTTTTTGGCCCTGGAGTCAATTATTTTAGAATGTGTAATTTTACTAAAATCAGAAAAAAACATGCCGCTGAAATTCTTGTTGAAAAAAGAAATAAGGCCTTGCTTTTTTTAAACTCCTGGGATGGTCAGTCTGGGAGTGACAACAGGCGAGCTTGGCCCTTTTTGAACGGCTGGATCTCATTTCCATGCTGCATACTGAGCAAACCAGCTGGGGAAATAGTTTCTGCCAGACACGGAGTATTAAAATCGAGGTCATACAATTAAAGTCTGATGTAATGCCAGGTGGTGAAAAATACTATTGTTTCTTTGCAGGGTGAATGAAGTTTAAGTTTATTTACTATTGTCACAAGTAGGCTCACATTAATACTGCAATAAAGTTACTGTGAAAATCCCCTGTGGAAGTACCAGTTTGCCCGTCTGATGTCCCACATTGTGTGGTTAGATCTCAGCAAAGACAATGGGAACCATGGGAAAAAGTGCTAAGAACGTATGAACCACTTCCTCGCAAAGGTAGAATATTAAAGCAGAGGGGAAGTTAGCCCGTGTTATGCTCGTGCACCCTCTAGTGAGCAATGACAGTTTTTCAGTTCGAGAATGATGCATAATACGGTGAGTGAGGAATATAATGTAGAGAAGACATGGGGTGGAATTTTCCCTTTTTCTTTTGGCAGAGTGTTGCAGCGGGCAGGAAAAGTGGCATTGAAGCCAGTCTCTTATTGAACAAGAGTTTATAAATTGCAATCCTCCTGTCTTCTGGCACCACCCCTGCATTGACAGTGGATTGAGGGATTGTGACCAGCACCACCTCAATTTCTCTGCTTTTTCCCTCAGAAACGCAGGATGCATCCGATCTGGACCATGCAATTCATCATTTGAAATATCTCCAGTGTTTCTAGCATATCATCTTTTTTTTAACTTATTTCAGCAATCTCTTTGTTTACTATATCTTTGACAAAGTACACTTCCTTCCACTCTGGCCCCGATGGCGGCTTTCTCTCCCATGTTGCTCAGGACTTGGTTGAAAATAATTGAAGAGGCGGATCTCACAATGCCATTGTGGAGGGGCAGGAACTACCAGCAACATAGTTTCTTAAAGAGCAGGGCGCCCTTTTTAAGGTCCGACTTTTACTTACAAAAGTAAAAATAGAACACCCCCACCCCGGAACTTGGCACTTCCCACCGCTGCCCGGACACAGTGTTTGGGGTATTGCTCATGATATCCCAGTTCTAACATTTATCACCATGGAGAAAAGACTTAAACCGCTCGCTTTGAACCTGACAAACTGTACATTAACATGCACCAGACTGGATCTGGCATTTTTAACTTTGAAAATTCCCTTCTCGCCCTCTGTGGCCCATTAACAAATTCATCGAGGAATTTAATGGGCCATTAATTGGAGGCAAGTGGGCTCCCAATATCCACTTCTACTCTCCCTTCTAAAATTGTGTAGTATTCTGGCGGTAGTGGGATCCAACGGCACCCTCCATGAATGCAAATTTCAAACCTATTCGTCTATGTGCTCTTTCAAAACCTTTCATAATTTAATGGCTTGCATTAAGTCACATCTCAGCCTTCTCTTTTTGAGAGAAAAGAGACTTAAGCTGTTCATCATTTTGTCAGGTTCCAGTATATTATAAAATTTCTCTCCCCTGAGCAATGCACTCCCCTGAGATTCTTCAGCAAGCCCTCATGCCAACATGAATGGACAATCGAGGGGTGGTAAAATCAGCCATACAGGCCTGATAATTACATTCAAGTTTGTTATAAATGGGTTTGCGACGATGAATGTTGAGATTCTCTTTACATCACTGGCGGAGGACGGGACAATTGTTTCCCACCGACATAAAACACGATTTGGGCCTCTCACAAGATTTTGCGCTCCCGTCACCCTTCACGCCCGATAAGGACAGGAATACAAAATCCTGGCCCTTGTCAGCAATTTCTTGGAGCGCTCACTCCACCATCACAACATTGCTGGAAGGGGTTTCCCACTGCTCCTGCAGCAAAGTTACAGCATCAAAGTAAAATTTCAGCCAAAAATGCTGAAAAATAAAGTTCCTTTCAATTTATTTTCCTTTGTGTGTATGGGAATTGTTTACTTTCCATAAAAATCTGAATACAACTTCATTGCATTGGTAGCTGCTCAAATGTTGAATTAGTTGATGTATTGCAGTCTCTGAAAAACTGACCAGAGAAACACATTTTTCTCATTGAGCTATCTGCTTGCTGCAGAGCCTGACAAAACATCATTTCAGAAGACAAAATTTGCCCAAAGTGCTTCAATCAGCCACATGCTTAGTTCAAATCAATGCTGCATTACATTACTAAATGTGAGCAATCAGTTAAGGAGATCCAGGTGTTTTCTTGCAGATGCAAGTGTTAGACATAATCAACAAAATAATTTTCAAATACTGCAAAATTGGAGACATCTGTATTTACTAAATGATATTTGCTGATTTTGTGTCTGAAGAGCCTTGCTCAAGTATGCATGGTAAGTGGAAACAGTAATTACTTAGAGCATCACAACCTGAGAAAGCCATGAACATTCTTGCAAATTATATCCAAAAAAACATAATGTTGAAGCTAAGACCCCATGTGCCCATGATCCCATGACACTATTTTGAAAAAGAGTAGAGGAGTGTCTGACCAATATCTATCCCTCAACCAACTTCACTAAAATAGATGATCAATTCATTATCACCTTGGGTTTGTGGGTCCTCGTGTACACAAATTGGTTGCTGTTTTTCCTACAACAGAAATGATTTCAAAAAGTGTTGGCTGTGAAGTTCTTAGGAACATTGTGCAGTGATGAGTGGCAAGAAAGGGGAGCATTTGACAGATTTCAGCTTCATTGTACAAGGAAGAATTATGCTGAATGTAAAAATGCAAAGTGTAATAGGAAACAAGAGAGACAAAGAAACAGTACAGGAATAAATGATAGTACAGGGGCAGCACGGTGGCACAGTGGTTAGCACTGCTGCCTCACGGCACCAGGGACCTGGGTTCGATTCCCGGCTTGGGTGACCGTCTGTGTGGAGTTTGCATGTTCTCCCCATGTCTGCGTGGCTTTCCTCCAGGTGCTCCGGTTTCCTCCCTCCAGTCCAAAGATGTGCAGGTTAAGTTGATTGGGCATGCTAAATTGCCCCTTAGTGTCCCAGGATGTGCATGTTAGAGGGATTAGCAGAGTAAATATGTGGGGTTTCGGGGATAGGGCCTGGGTGGGATTGTTGTCAGTGCACTCAATGGGCTGAGTGGCCTCCTTTTATACTGTAGGGTTTCTATAATTCTATGAAATTGCCTGCTAACACAAAATGGAATCCAAAGGCATATTACCAGTACAAGGGCAATCAGGGAACTATGGGGTTGATTTGGGATCAAAATTGAGGCCTCTGTTAGAAGCAGAAGGTATGGTTGAGGGACTAAATCAGCACTTTGCATTGTTTTTTTACTATGTCAAAAGATATAGTCTTTGTCAAAGAAATAGTAAACAAGGAGGTTGCTGAAATAAAAAAAGATAAAGATGATGTGCTAGAAACCCTGGAGATATTTCAAATGGATTAATTGCATGGTCCAGATCAGATGCATCCTGGGTTTCTGAGAGAAATAAGCAGAGAAATTAAGGAGGTGCTGGTCACAATCCTCCAATCCACCGTCTGGGGTGATGCCAGAAGACAGGAGGATTGCAATTCATAAACTCTTGTTCAATAAGAGACTGGCAATTACAGGTCAGGCAGCTTAGCATCAATCAGAGTGAAACTCTTAGAAACAGTAGTCTGGGAGAAAACTCATACCTACTTGAGCATGCATGGACTTAAAAGGAGCCCCAGCATAGATTTTGAACATCATGGCCGGAATTTTACTGGCTTGCCTGGCACAGGAATTGGAACGGGCGAGGTGCGGAGCATGGGAAGGTCTGTTGACCCCATGCAGGATTTTACCGTTTCGGGATGAGCGAGGCCATAAAATCCTGCTCCATGATTAACCACCTTGACTGTTTTTTGATGAGTTTAACATAGGATGGAAGAGGACAGTGCAGTTGATGGACATTCCAGGCCCAAGTTCTGAAGACTCATATTCGACTCAAAATGTTAACTGTTTCTTTCTCGTCAGGTGCTGCCAGACCTGAGTATCTGCAATATTTTCTGTTTTTATCACAAAGGAATTTGGTAAAATATCATATACTAGTCTCAGCAAAATTGAAGACAATGGGATAAAAAGGATAGTTGCAGCATGAATACAAAATTGTCTTAAGGGATAGAGAGCAGAGAGTCATGGTGAATGGCTATTTTTGGGATTGATGGAGGTATGGGGTGAAGTTCCCCAATAGTACAAGAAGAGAGGACCATAGGGGTGTTTATGCACACATCTCTGAAGGTGATGGGACAGACTAATAAATCAGTTAATAAAGCATAAAAGATTCTTGGCTTCCTATGTAGAGGTGCAGAATACAAAAGTCAGGAAGTTACGTTTTGGGTTGTTCAAAGAACAAAACAGCACAGGAACAGGCCCTTCGGCCCTCCAAGCCCGTGCCGCTCCCTGGTCCAAACTAGACCATTCTTTTATATCTCTCCATTCCCACTCCGTTCATATGGCTATCTAGATAAGTCTTAAACGTTCCCAGTGTGTCCGCCTCCACCACCTTGCCTGGCAGCGCATTCCAGGCCCCCACCACCCTCTGTGTAAAATATGTCCTTCTGATATCTGTGTTAAACCTCCCCCCCTTCACCTTGAACCTATGACCCCTCGTGAACGTCACCACCGACCTGGGGAAAAGCTTCCCACCGTTCACCCTATCTATGCCTTTCATAATTTTATACACCTCTATTAAGTCTCCCCTCATCCTCTGTCTTTCCAGGGAGAACAACCCCAGTTTACCCAATCTCTCCTCATAACTAAGCCCTTCCATACCAGGCAACATCCTGGTAAACCTCCTCTGTACTCTCTCCAAAGTCTCCACGTCCTTCTGGTAGTGTGGCGACCAGAACTGGACGTAGTATTCCAAATGCGGCCGAACCAACGTTCTATACATCTGCAACATCAGACCCCAACTTTTATACTCTATGCCCCGTCCTATAAAGGCAAGCATGCCATATGCCTTCTTCACCACCTTCTCCACCTGTGACGTCACCTTCAAGGATCTGTGGACTTGCACACCCAGGTCCCTCTGCGTATCTACACCCTTTACGGTTCTGCCATTTATCGTATAGCTCCTCCCTACATTATTTCTACCAAAATGCATCACTTCGCATTTATCAGGATTGAACTCCATCTGCCATTTCTTTGCCCAAATTTCCAGCCTATCTATATCCTTCTGTAGCTTCTGACAATGCTCCTCACTATCTGCAAGTCCTGCCAATTTTGTGTCGTCCGCAAACTTACTGATCACCCCAGTTACAGCTTCTTCCAGATCGTTTATATAAATCACAAACAGCAGAGGTCCCAATACAGAGCCCTGCGGAACACCACTAGTCACAGGCCTCCAGCCGGAAAAAGACCCTTCCACTACCACCCTCTGTCTTCTGTGACCAAGGCAGTTCTCCACCCATCTAGCCACCTCCCCCTTTATCCCATGAGATCCAACCTTTTTCACCAGCCTACCAGGAGGGACTTTGTCAAACGCTTTACTAAAGTCCATATAGACGACATCCACGGCCCTTCCCTCGTCAACCATTCTGGTCACTTCTTCACTCATGGAATGTGAGCATCACTGGAAATCCAGCATATACTGTCAATCCTTATGCTGTTGAGAGCGAATGGCTAAGGTGCTAAATCAATACTTCGCATTACTATTTACTAAGGAAGTACACTTAGCAAAAACCATGGCAAACCGTTGCAGTTCACGTGCTGTATTTACACCCACAGTGCTGTTAGGTAGGGTATTCTAGGACTGTGACCCAGCAACAGTGAAGGAACAGAGATATAGTTCCATGGTAAGTGCCATTGAGGGCAACTTTGAGGTGGTGGTATCCCCGCGTTTCTGCTGCCCTTGACCCTCAAGCTGGTAGAGGTCACGAATTTGGAAGATGCTGTCAAAGAATCCTTGACAGTTTACTGTGGTACAGCTTGTAGATGTGGGGCATTGGTGGAAGAAGTGAATGTTTAAAGTGGTTGATAATCAAGTGGGTTACTTTGTGTTGAATAACATTGAGTTTCTTGAGTGATGTTGGAGCTGCACTCATCCAGGCAAGTGGAAACTATTCCATCACACTCCTGACCAGTGTTTTGTAGATGGTGAAAGGCTTTATAGATAAATGTGAAACAGATGATAACTATCAAAACACGAGAGTTACATAACCTATACAAAATACAGATTTGGCCCCAGCTGGAGTATTACTACCAATTCTGGCTTAATGTTTCAATAAAGCGGTGAAGGTTTTGGAAAGAGTATAGAAGAGATTTGCAAGAATGGAATTACTATTAGATGGATAGCCTGGGAAAGTTTGTGTTGGTCTTCTCATAGCAGAGAAGGCCAAGAGGAGATTTGTTTGAGTGTGGACATCCGGTCAAGCCAGAATCATGATGGGTTTAGGTATGTGTGAGGATGGATGCTTTTGTTTTACATTTTTGGGGAATTTGGATTATTCTGTAAAGAAGGCTATATGACTGCATGTAAATGATGTAATTAAGCTAGGCAAAGGTTAATGGAGATAGTTTGTCTGGAAGATTTGAGAGATAAATGTATTAAGTGTTAAATTCATGCGTTTGTAACAAAGTTAGGGTCAAGTGGATTTACAAGTAAACTTTAGAAATTTGCATTAGAGATAAAGAGGGACTTGGTTTTTTTCAGCTGTTCAACTTCAAATGTGAATAAAAGGCTTTTGCAGATTGCAAAGGTTTCATAACTAAACAAGGGATGATCATTACATTTTATTTGACCCAAAAGGGGAGGGAATGGGGAAAACAAATAAATTTTTTATTTTTGGAAAATTTAAGTTCAAAGGGGCACTGAAAACAATAGAATTGAAAACAAAAGGGGAAAAAGGATACCCAAGGAAAAATGCTGAGCTGAGACATGTTGGCTGTGTGTGGGGGGGGGGGGGGGGGTGACCTTCTAGGAACAGGTCTGTACTGGGAGAAAGTGAGGGGTCTGAAGTAACATTCAATTAAGCCATAAAATTTGTGGGTTCAGAAAGCAGTCTTGCTTCCGAGTATTTTTGGATTTCCGCAACAAAGTGGAAGAGCTAGAGAGGTCGTGCGATATACCTTTTCTACAGTAACAGCAGATTTGCCTTGGGTGATATTACTGGATTTTTATAGTTAAGTATCCATAAAGGAGTGTTGCCTAGAAGGTATTTATTTGTGGGTCTAAGTGAGTTTCATAGAATCATAGAAACCCTACAGTGCAGAAGGAGGCCATTCGGCCCATCGAGTCTGCACCGACCACAATCCCACCCAGGCCCTACCCCCACATATTTTACCCACTAATCCCTCTAACCTACGCATCCCAGGACTCTAAGGGGCAATTTTTTTAACCTGGCCAATCAACCTAACCCGCACATCTTTGGACTGTGGGAGAAAACCGGAGCACCCGGAGGAAACCCACGCAGACACGAGGAGAATGTGCAAACTCCACACAGACAGTGACCCGAGCTGGGAATCGAACCCGGGACCCTGGAGCTGTGAAGCAGCAGTGCTAACCACTGTGCTACCGTGCCGTTTCTTTTGGGGAATGTTTTGTAACAATATCTTGTGTGCTTAATACTAATAAATCTTTTAATTTGTGAAATCCCAAAAGTGGTACTGAATTTCTATGCTGCTGAGATCAGGAGGTTTCTTCTCATTTTCAGAATACAAAGGAAAAGGGAAAGTCAAGTTTCCCTCTGGGGTTTAGCCTGCTTAGCAATTAACATGTTATCATAGCAATAAGAGTAAATAAAGATAAACTGTTTCTAATAATTGAAAGGTCGACAACTAGAGTGTACAGTGAAGGAACAGAGATATAGTTCCATGGTAAGTGCCTAGAGGGCAACTTTGAGCTGGTGGTGCCCCCTTGTTTCTGCTGCCCTTGACCCTCAAGCTGGTAGAGGTCACGAATTTGGAAGATGCTGTCGAAGAAGCCTTGATGGGTTACTGTGGTACATGTTGTAGATGGCACACACTGCTTCCATTGTGGGGCATTGGTGGAAGAAGTGAATGTTTAAAGTGGTTGATGGAATGCCGATCAAGTGGGTTACTTTGTTTTGGATAACACTGAGTTTCTTGAGTGATGTTGGAGCTGCACTCATCCAGACAAGTGGAAACTATTCCATCACACTCCTGACCAGTGTTTTATAGATGGTGGAAGGCTTTATAGATAAATGTGAAACAGATGACAACTGTCAAACATAATATATAAAAAATACAGGTTTGGCCTCAGCTGGAGTATTACAACCAATTCTGGACATTGTGAAAGGCAGAACAAGAGGTAACAGAAGGAAAAAACCTTCCTACACAATGAATGGTTAGAATTTGGAATGCACTGCCTGATTGTGTGGTGGATATAGATTCACCTGTAGTCTTCAAATGAAAATTCAATAACTATTTGAAGGAGAGAAATATTGCCAGAATATGGGGAAAGAATGGTGGGGTGCGGGGGGGAGGAAACTAACTAGATTGATTTTCAAAAGAGTTGTGTGCACCAGATGGGCCTCCTTCTGTGCTGTACTTTTCTACGGAAGAATTTGTTCATGTGGCACTGCTTCTAGTGGAATTACGTAGACTTATGTCAATTCACCGAGGCAAGCAATGCAGCAGGCTCACATGACATTCTTCAATGATGTTAATGAATTCTATGATTCTATACAAATGCAAGCTCTATCTTTTATAGCCTAGAAATAGTACATTTAGAATACTTTTTATTGCAAATGTGTTGTGATAACCATAACCACCTTCACTTGCTTCATCAATGATCTTCCTTTCATCATAAGGAGGGAAGTGGGTTGTTGCTGATGACTGCACCATGTTCAGCACCATTTATGACTCCTGACTTACTGAAAACACTCCATGTCCATATGTACCAAGGCCACACCAACATTCAGGCTTGGGCTGATAAGTGGCAAGTAATATTCATGCAAAATGATCTTCTCCAAAAAGAGAGAATCTAACCGTCTTCTCAGCATTCAATGGTATCAATGAATCCTCCACTATCAACATCCTGGGGTTTACCATTGATCAGAAACTGAACTAGACCAACCATATAAATGCTGTGGCTACAAGAGGTCAGAGGTTAGGAATTCTGCAGAGGGTAACTTACCTCCTTACTCCTCAAAACCTGTCCACCATCTATGGAGTATATAAAATACTCTTCATTTCTCTAGCTGAGTGCAACAACACAGGAAGCTTGACGCCATATAGAACAAAGCAGCCACTTGATTGGCACCCATTCACCACCTTCAATATTCACTCTCCATCACCGATGCACTGTGGAACAAGTGTGTACCATCCACAAAATATACTGCAGCAACTCGCCAAGGTTCCTTCGGCTGCATCTTCAACGCCCGTGATTTCTACCACCCATAAGGACAGGTGCAGCAGATGAATTGGAAAACCACCACTTACAAGTTTCTCTCAAAGCCATACCATCCTGACTTGGAACTACGTTGTTGTTCCTACATTGCTCCTGGGTCAAAATCTTGTGATTCCTTTCCTAACAGCACTGTGGGTATACCTACAACACATGGGCTGTAGCGGTTCACCCCCACTGCGCATCCAGCCTCTGCCCCCACACAACACCTCCACCCCACGCACTGCGTCCTTCTATTCCATCTCAATCATGTATGTATCTACGCAATAAGACTGTTGTACAAATACATTTAATGAGTGCCTGGTTTGAATTATTTGTAGAATTGTGAATCCTACTATAATCTTTGAAATATCCTATGTGTTTGATATTACACTGTTACAAACTTGCATTCCATTCTATTCATTTGATCCCTCACATACAGGGATCATTGCCATTCACTTTAAATTGACTTATGTTTGATTACTCATTTGAGATAAACCTCAGATTTTAGTTTTCTTGCCGATACTGAAAATCCACCTATATATAGGCTACTGCATCAGTCTAACTAAAAACAGAATTGCACAAGAGCACATATCTTATTGCTCAGCTGAAATACCTGCTTGTCTAAATGTCTGATTAATGATTCCCTGGGTGGAACTCTGAGCACATCGGGCAATAATTAGTTACAGATTTTTACTAAAGATCAAGTTCCTGCTGTTTATTAAACTCCTCCCTATGTAGACATCCCTTGCAGATCCAAACAAAAAAAAGTCAATGCTATTACTTAATGCCAGCAAATTATTTTTCAATAAAACACGCAAAAGTACCAATTCAACTGAGTTCTTACGCTTTTCAAACTTGCATGAGATCTTACTCTGAATTAGTTTGAATTTTCAGGGCCCCCACCAGATGGAAACAAAGTAGTGTTCTTGACATGGTGACTCAAGACCCAGTTGCAACCATAGCAATGCACCACTGGGGTTACTGCTGGGTGACATGAATGCCACTGAGTTAGGCAGGAAGCCCATCCAAAATGCCAACAGCAGTCATGGAACACATATATAAGTTTCAGTCATTTTTGGTTTGAACTGGATTGAGTTTACATCATGCATGTTTATGTTTGTATGTTTGCTGTTTGTATTAAACCTATCTTCAATTGTATTAATAAAACTACACCACTTTACCACATTTGACTATATCAAGAAATATGTTTTTAATGGAAATTTTTAAAAAACTAAGATGTTGCCTAATTGCAGTGGCCACTGGTAGATGTTATGTTTGGCGATTTGCAAATGAAATTTGAGTAGAAACTTTGCGAGGAAATTAACATCTCAAAACTAGAGTTCAGCACGCACCCAGATCATCGATTGCACCAAAAGCAAAAATTACAGATTCAGAGTCGGCTATTCAGGTAAAACTGATCCATCGGCTGGACCATTTAGTCAATGCTCGATAATTTCAATTTATTTGCATTTCAAATTGTAATTAATCCAATTACTTGAATTAAGTACATAGAACATAGAACAGTACAGCACAGAACAGGCCCTTCGGCCCACGATGTTGTGCCGAGCTTTATCTGAAACCAAGATCAAGCTATCCCACTCCCTATCATCCTGGTGTGCTCCATGTGCCTATCCAATAACCGCTTAAATGTTTCTAAAGTGTCTGACTCCACTATCACTGCAGGCAGTCCATTCCACACCCCAACCACTCTCTGCGTAAAGAACCTACCTCTGATATCCGTCCTGTATCTCCCACCACGAACCCTATAGTTATGCCCCCTTGTAATAGCTCCATCCACCCGAGGAAATAGTCTTTGAACGTTCACTCTATCTATCCCCTTCATCATTTTATACACCTCTATTAAGTCTCCCCTCAGCCTCCTCCGCTCCAGAGAGAACAGCCCTAGCTCCCTCAACCTTTCCTCATATGACCTACCCTCCAAACCAGGCAGCATCCTGGTAAATCTCCTCTGCACTCTTTCCAGCGCTTCCACATCCTTCTTATAGTGAGGTGACCAGAACTGCACACAATATTCCAAATGTGGTCTCACCAAGGTCCTGTACAGTTGCAGCATAACCCCACGGCTCTTAAACTCCAACCCCCTGTTAATAAAAGCTAACACACTATAGGCCTTCTTCACAGCTCTATCCACTTGAGTGGCAACCTTTAGAGATCTGTGGATATGGACCCCAAGATCTCTCTGTTCCTCCACAGTCTTCAGAACCCTACCTTTGACCCTGTAATCCACATTTAAATTTGTCCTACCAAAATGAATCACCTCACATTTATCAGGGTTAAACTCCATTTGCCATTTTTCAGCCCAGCTTTGCATCCTATCTATGTCTCTTTGCAGCCTACAACAGCCCTCCACCTCATCCACTACTCCACCAATCTTGGTGTCATCAGCAAATTTACTGATCCACCCTTCAGCCCCCTCCTCTAAGTCATTAATAAAAATCACAAAGAGCAGAGGACCAAGCACTGATCCCTGCGGCACACCGCTAGCAACCTGCCTCCAATCCGAAAATTTTCCATCGACCACCACCCTCTGTCTTCGGTCAGACAGCCAGTTACCTATCCAATCGGCCAACTTTCCCTCTATCCCACACCTCCTCACTTTCATCATAAGCCGACCATGGGGGACCTTATCAGTTTGCTGTAATATAAACATTACAGCAAACTAGAAATTATTGTTGTGATCTGAATTATCAGATTATTTTAAGTAAGGACTGAATTAAGAGGAATACATCGATGATTCATTTTAAAATCAGAAACTGCCTTTTCTCCCTTCTCAGTCTGAAAGAAGAATTCTTTATTCCTGTTGTCAATGTAGCAATTCAAATTAAATCAAAAGGTCATGGATCCAAATACTGTAGTCAAGAATTGAGCAAGCTAAATATCATACTTAACTATTGCCCGTCTTTAAAAAAGCATCAACTATTTTGTCAGGTCTGTAGATTGCTTGCTGTTTTGGACTGTAAACACTGTTTGAGCAGCTTCGATTTTCTAAGTGACATTTTCAAAGGGTAGCCTTGGGTATCAATAGAGAAATAGTGTAGCTCACTGACAGGACACCCCATTCCCGTTGCTCAGAATTATTTATGGCTATAACATTTCAATCAAAGAGAATGAAAAAGTAAGAACCTTCTCTTAACCCTCTTCATATCAACGGGGAGGAATCTTTAATTGGAAGAGACTTGCATTCTAGTGCATTGCCTGCAGAGTGAAAGGGTAGGAAACAGCATTTAGAAAAACTTGTGGCACGCAACACAGGATGGAGGCTGCATGGGGGACTGGAAAACAAAGGCACCCAGGAGATGCTAGCAAATTCTTATCTAATTCATTGTATGCATCCAGGGAACAATAACACACAATACATTGAAAGATGCTTTGTCCCATCCTTTTGCTGTTGCAAAAATGTCTCTTTGGATATCTAGAAGCACAGAATATAACACCTCCAATATTTCAGTTAGGCCTTCTGAGGGATCTCGTGCATTCTAGTGTGACACAAGCCAAATCTTTCCAAATGAGAAGTGTCATGATCACCATACTCCTTGCATATCTTGATTATTTTCAGTACATTTATTTTGTTCATAAAGTAAATAAAATTTGATTTATAACCAGGCACAGACATCATAGTTCATTGAATGATCAAACCTATACTTAATTGCAAGGAAATCTTAACTTTTCTTTGAAATACAAATAGCAGAACATCCAGTGTAACTGCTTCTGTACTGTACTTACATACTATAACGAGAACATATTTCATGGTTTTATAAAAAGGTATTAAATAGCATGGTGCCAGATAAAATGCTTCAGTTTAATTGTGTAGTTTTCTACACCAAAGGCAATGGGACACTATTACTTTCACTTTACCTGCAAAAAAAGGAATGTACTGCACACATAGATCTTGTACCTGATGAATATTTCATTTTCTTCCTTTACAGGCTACATTATAATGAGCATTCCAACTCCTTATGAAACCATTTTTACTTGGCCTTACCAATAAATATTAAATTTATTAAATACAGTAACTGCTCAACAGATTAACCACCAGCAAGTTTAGCAATTCCTTTTGGTGGAAGCCAATTCTCCGATGTATTCTGCATTCAAACTATCTGATTAAACAACACGTGAAATTTCATTTCTTCAAAAAATTAGAGTAAAATTAAGAATGTCCATTTGCAGTTACTAAAAACAGCAACATATTTAGGTTATCAAAGAAGTCTATCATTGCCTTTGTTGTAATCATTCTTTTAGGTAATCAATACCTAGGGTGGCACAGTAGCACAGTGGTTAGCACTGCTGCTTCACACTCCAGGGACCTGGGTTCAATTCCCGGCTTCGGTCACCGTCTGTGTGGAGTTTGCACATTCTCCTTGTGTCTGCGTGGGTTTCCTCCGGGTGCTCCGATTTCCTCCCACAGTCCAAAGATGTGCGGGTTAGGTTGATTGACCATGCTAAAATTGCCCTTAGTGTCCTGAAATGCGTAGGTTAGAGGGATTAGTGGGTAAATATGTAGGGCCCGGGTGGGATTGTGGTCGGTGCAGACTCGATGGCCCGAGTGGCCTCTTTCTGTACTGTAGGGTTTCTATGATTCTATGAATAACAATAATCTGAATTTAGAGTAGCAAAACGTTCCAAAATGTTTCACAAAAGTATTATCAAACACCATTTGACATGAAGCCTCACGGGAGAGATTAGGGCAGGAGCCCAAATGCCTGTTCAAAGAGGTAGGTTTTAAAGAGCATCTTAAAGTTGTGGAAAACAGATGGAGATGTTTAGGGATGGAATTCTAGAGCTTGGGGCCTAGGCAACTGAAGGCATGGCCACCCAAAGGTGGAGTGATTAAAATCTGGGGTGTTCAAGAGGCCAGAACTGGAGGGGTGCAGATACCTTAGAGGCTTGTTGGGTTGGGGAAGATGACAGGGAAGGGTGAAGTTATGGGAGGAAGGGCGAGGTCATGGGAGGAATGCCAAAACAAGGATGCGTTTAAAGAAAGATTATTCAAGAGTCACCTGGCAATTCCAGTTTCTCTCAATCTCCTGGTGCAACTTAGCCTCAAAGTTGGGACAGCCCCTTCAGAAATTTTACCATGTTTATCTCAAGGAACAGCATAGTTAATGTTAATTATATAAACCATTTTAAAAATCATTTTGGCCTGGTGTCATTACATTTTACAATGTGTCATAATCAGAGTCATTAATCACTCAAAAAAACACAATCAAATTGTACAATCTTATTAAAAAGGAAAATTAAAGTGCTGGAAATCCTGGGATAGAATTTCCACTTAGAACACAATTAGGAAATTGCTCAAAGTCTGTTTGGCCTGATTAGGTTACACTTCAGGTTTCCACTAAAATTAATTTGCATAATCAGAAACAAAATCATCCATGCAATTGCCAGATCAGGCAGTGTAATAGAAGGTAATTGTTTCCATTTCTTTCTTTTCATTAAATGGTAGTCCTTGAAATATTTAAGAGTGATAACCAAGTGCAGTTTTATTAATAGCTGAAAATAGACTCATCACCAAAAAGATATTTTAATAAGGGTATCCAGCCCTTCATCTGAGTTACCTCATTTAAAATCACTGAAAATTACTTTAGACAACTATATCGAACCCTATATAGTTTTGATATATAGTTTCTTAGTAAATTAAATATTTTTGATCAATCAAGAACTTCTAAACCACGCCTACTATAATCTGTACCTCCATGAAAGTTGGCACAATTTTAAGAGCTTTCCCTAAACAGGGCAATCCTGGGGTTGTGGCCAGTTTTGTGAGCAGAACCAGACTTGGATTAATTGAATCCGGAACCAACGCAAATATCATAGGAAACATGAGCAAAAATGATTTTTGGCATAATCGCTTAATAGTTACAGTTCCCTAATCTTTTGCACAGGTTTGGCCAAATCGTCTCAGGTAACTAGTAGAAACACAATCACCCCTCCACCCCCTTTATAGCATTGGTCTGTGATTAATTCAACTTGTGAAACAGAATAGGTTTGCATTGTAAATATTGCAATGCCACCTCCTGCTGATTACCAAACTTAGAGCTGATAATTATCATGAGATACAAATTAAAATTCACAAGACCAATCCACCTCCAAAAGATTGCGTAGATATGATTTATGTGACAAATAGGCTTTCAATTTGTGGTTGTTTCTTTAAACAGAATGAAAATGCATTTAAAATCTATCCCAAAACAATGTCTCAGGCTGGTGGGTGAGAGAATTCAACTTATACAGTGATATTGGAGAGTGAACATGTGGTTCAAGTTTTATTTTATAGTTCACTTATGCTGAATATAAAATAGCTGTCCTGGTTAAACTGAGGGCAGCAGGAAAATCTCATGAGAGAAGCCAGTTCGAAATCTGAGAAGCAACCATTCAGTACAAATCAGTTTAGTATTTCTAAAACAAAGGAAAAAACACTCGGGCTGAATGTTGCTATTTCTCAGGTGGAAGTCAATGTTTCCGGGAGTGGCTGTGCCAGCCATTTAAAGCTGATGATTGCAATCTGGGGACCAGGCTTATCCTCATTATTAACTTTTAAATGCACACAGCAGGTGATTTTCAATAGTTAGCCACTTAATTGCCACCTCAATGACTTCCAAGGCCTGCCTGATCTTATTTTCAGACAGGCATGTAAATGCAAGCAATCTGCTTGATAGAAACATGCAGGAAGTTGCAAAAAGATTCAGCATCCTTCCCAGAGTTGTTGACTAATCCTGGCAATAATCTATATCAATCGGTCGAGAACAGACCCACTCATGAGGTGAGGAAAGGTAGTGGAAAGCTTTGGCAACCATGGATCCAAAGTTACCCATTCATCCCAAGCATGCTAGATTTACACCATAGCATGTCTTAAATTGCTCATATACTGTACACCTAAATATTATTTTATGGAAGAAATCCCTCGAATTTGCAATTTTATGAATCAACACTGAATTGAATCAGTGGACTGTAAGTTGGGAGGCTGACATGCTCAAAGTATATTTACGCTGACTAATTTTGATCACAGGGGCAGAGAGATCCAAGTTCTGAAGACAATGTGAAGAAAAGCCACATGACTCACATTTGGCATCAAGTATTGAGCTGCAAGTATGTGAGCCCTCTAACCTTGAAAGGAGACAACTAAGAGATGTCAAAGATAGTGACTGGTATAAAGTAAATTCTGAGACAGATCCAAGATATATCAGAGTGGGGCAAGGAGGCCTAGGTTCAAAGTGGCATAAAGCAAATCAAGGCTTACTGTCAAGAAGTTTTTTGCAGGCAGAATGAACTTAGTCATAGAGGTTTACAGCACGGAAACAGGTCCTTTGGTCCAACTTGTCCATGCCGCCCCTTTTTTTAACCACTAAGCTAGTCCCAATTGCCTGCGTTTGGCCCATATCCCTCTGTACCCATCTTACCCATGTAACTGTCTAAATGCTTTCTAAAAGACAAAATTGTACCCACCTCTACTACTCGGTAGTAGACCTAGTAGACTAGGTAGTAGACTCAGGGACCTGGGTGTGCAAGTCCACAGATCCTTGAAGGTGACGTCACAGGTGGAGAAGGTGGTGAAGAAGGCATATGGCATGCTTGCCTTTATAGGACGGGGCATAGAGTATAAATGTTGGGGTCTGATGTTGCAGATGTATAGAACGTTGGTTCGGCCGCATTTGGAATACTGCGTCCAGTTCTGGTCGCCACACTACCAGAAGGACGTGGAGGCTTTGGAGAGAGTACAGAGGAGGTTTACCAGGATGTTGCCTGGTATGGAGGGGTAGTTATGAGGAGAGATTGGGTAAACTGGTGTTGTTCTCCCTGGAAAGACGGAGGATGAGGGGAGACTTAATAGAGGTGTATAAAATTATGAAAGGCATAGATAGGGTGAACGGTGGGAAGCTTTTCCCCAGGTCGGTGGTGACGTTCACGAGGGGTCATAGGTTCAAGATGAAGGGGGGGAGGTTTAACACAGATATCAGAAGGACATATTTTACACAGAGGGTGGTGGGGGCCTGGAATGCGCTGCCAGGCAAGGTGGTGGAGGCGGACACACTGGGAACGTTTAAGACTTATCTAGATAGCCATATGAACGGAGTGGGAATGGAGGGATACAAAAGAATGGTCTAGTTTGGACCAGGGAGCGGCCCGGGCTTGGAGGGCCAAAGGGCCTGTTCCTGTGCTGTACTGTTCTTTGTTGTTCTTTTTTTTGTACCTCTGGCAGCTTGTTCCAGACACTCACCACCCCGTGAACAAAATGCCCCTCTGGACCCTTTTGTATCTCTCCCCTCTCACCTTAAACCTATGCCCTCTGGTTTTGGACTCCCCTACCTTTGGGAAAAGATATCGACTATCTAGCTGATCTATACCCCTCATTATTTTATAGACCTCTATAAGATCGCCCCTCAGCCTCCTACGTTCCAGAGAAAAAGTCTCAGTCTATCCAGCCTCTCCTTATAACTCAAACCATCAAGTCACGGTAGCATCTTAAGTAAATCTTTCCTGCACCCTTTCTAGTTTCATAATATCCTTTCTATAATAGGGTGACCAGAACTGTACACAGTATTCTAAGCGTGGCCTTACCAATGTCTTGTACAACTTCAACAAGGCGTCCCAACTCCTGTATTCAATGTTCTGACCAATGAAACCAAGCGTGCTGAATGCCTTCTTCACCACTCTGTCCACCTGTGACTCCACTTTCAAGGAGCTATGAACCTGTACCCCTAGATCTCTTTGTTCTGTAACTCTCCCCAATGCCCTACCATTAACTGAGTAAGTCCCTGGTTCAATCTACCAAAATGCATCACCTTGCATTTATTTAACTTAAACTCCATCTGCCATTTGTCAGCCCACTGGCCCAATTGATCAAGATCCCGATGCAATCCTCGATAACCTTTTTCACTGTCCACAATGCCACCAATCTTGGTGTCATCTGCAAACTTACTAACCATGCCTACTAAATTCTCATCCAAATCATTAATATAAATGACAAATAACAGTGGACCCAGCACCGATCCCTGAGGCACACCGCTGGTCACCGCTTCATGGAAGGCAGTAAGAAAAAAACTTGAATAGTAGCTGGATATTGCAACAGAAAACCATATGATTTTTTTTTCCAGTATATGAACTCTGATTTCTGTATCATTACATGAAACCTCTGTACAGGCACTGAAAGATCATGATGTTACACCCCAAAAATCAGCATTATCCAACGTTAACCTAATTTTATGGAAATATAGTGCAATAGATCCAGGATTGTACATCACCGACTTGGTATTTAACATTTCTTTTCCGCAAGTATATAACCATTATAACTGCCAAATTATCTTTAAATGTAGAGATTAGTACTTACAAACTGATGATGTATTTGTTTTTCTTAACAAGCAGCATTCCCCACATACAATCTCCAGGACTGTTCAGCAGCTAAGTTTTAATTATCATTCATTTTGGAATGTCCTTTGTCACCTAATACGGAAAATTACAATTTAATGAATAAGCTGAATGGCACAAAGCTGCATTTGCTGATTATTGATTAAAAAACCTAACAAAAAAAGCATCCTATATATCTTTAAGGTAATGAATATTTCTAAAAGGTAAAAATATTCACACATGGCTATTGACTCACTATGTATTAGTAGACTATATGTGCAGTAACTTAAAAACAAATGCAATGGTGAACAGGGAAAATGTTCATTAAACTGAAGCTTTTAACTCCACTTACTCTGAAAAAAAGCACAGATGTGGATAGAAATAATTTCAATTTACTTAACAATGATTTTCACTTCTGTGGAGCGAATTATTGCTGGTCAGAAAAACATTGGGGTTCAAATATATTGGGCCAGATATTGTCAAAATGGTGAGGCTAATGGGATCACCATTAACTTATGCACAATACAGCAACTTCTGACAAGGGAAAGATGCATGTTTAAACACAGATATCCAAAAGTTGCTGTCAGAGTTGCACCACTTTGCTGTTTGATTTGCAAATATCTTGCTGGCTACCTCACCATTGTGCATTGAATAGCAGAGCTTGCTGTCTGGTATAATAGATAAAATCTAAATGCACCACAGCAAGCTGATTTTTGTCTCTTTAGGATTGAATATCCTTTTAATGATGTGATATTCATTAAAGACTCCAAATCTATCTTTGTACCAAAATTTAAAAATGTGGAGTCGCATTCAGTCTGGAGATTTTAAAAATATAAAACCGTTTTCTTTTAAACTTTTCCTTTGCTTCTTTACTGTTCCTCTCTGAATCCAAAATTTTTTCTCTATTTCTGTTCCGATACCTGGTTCCACAGTGAATTCGTTCACTAATTTATAATTCCATTTTAAGTCCTTCTGCTGGTTATTTCACAATCCTGCAATCTGATTGTTTAAGAAGATGCTGCTACCTGGGACCCTGTTTTCATCACTATGTCATTATCAGTTTGCACTTTCAGCAATTTGCCACACAAAGAATTAAAAACCAAATTTGCAAGGGAAACTTTAACTAATGAGATGCCATTAGGTGTCCTGTTATAGCAACATTTTACAGCACCATTAGTAATTAAGAATGACCAAGAAGCATTTCATATAAAAATGATATATTTTATTCTTGAACACTACATTTCATCCTAAATATCCAGGAACACAACTTGCAGGCACTAAATTATTTTTCTGCTGTTTGTACGAGATCGCAGTTCTTCTGTTCCATGTGCAAATGGGCACTTTTCTGCAGTCCGAGGACATCCATCAGGATGATTTACAAAGAACCAGCAGAGACGTGTCTTGCAAGCTTCAGAAGGTAATTTTCTTTTTGCATCTGATGATAATATTTTTCTTTGCCTTTCTTTTGACCAGTCACGAATCTGAACGTTTCCTCGGACAACTACATGTGGAAGAGAGAATAACTGTAATTACTTTTTCCTCTATTTTTAAGTGTTTACCTTATACATTTTGCAATTCAATTGTACAAAATGTTTATATGGTGCATATAAAGGAGTACATTGATCAATTAAAGACTTGTTAGAAGATCTTAGCCGTATCTACAGCAACTTATATGCATATAGTGCCTTTAACGCAATAAGTAGTCCAAAGTGCTTCACAGGAGCATTATAAAACCAAGTATGACCCAGAGCCACATTAGAAAATACTAGATTAGATGACTAGAAGCTTGGTCAAACAGATAAGGTTTCAGGGGTGTCCCAGAGGAGGAAACGGATAGAAAGGCAGAGAGAGGTAGGGAGAGTATTCCACAGCTTGGGGTCCAGGCAACTGAAGACACAGTCAATCAATGAAAATCAAAATTCAACATCTAAGCGGATCTAGTTGTCATAGAAATCATTTTGTGCTAATGAGATTTGCTATTGGAAAACCACTTTAGAAAGCAGCTCTGTAAATATAACATTAGAAACATAGAAAAACTACAGCACAAACAGGCCCTTCGGCCCACAAGTTGTGCCGAACACATCCCTATCTTCTAGACCTACCTATAACCCTCCATCCTATTAAGCTCCATGTACTCATCCAGGAGTCTCTTAAAAGACCCTATTGAGTTCGCCTCCACCACCACTCACCGAGCTCCCTCAGCCTATCCTCATAAGGCATGCCACTCAATCCAGGCAACATCCTTGTAAATCTCCTCTGCACCCTTTCAATCTTTTCCACATCCTTCCTATAGTGAGGCGACCAGAGCTGAGCACAGTACTCCAAGTGGGGTCTGACGAGGGTCTTATATAGCTGCGTCATTATATTAACATCAATGTCTTAGAAATTCAAGTGATTACTGACCCACATGTCAGAAATTAAATAACTACACTAAAATTACAATGGAATAAGAAGACTTCATCAGATTTTAAGCTAACAGTTATGTTAAAATCTTACAATTTCAAAGTATTTCAAAAACCTACCCTTAGCCATTGCTGCAATTAGGGAGCAGAACAGGATTTTACTACTGATGATGTAATGACTCTGGTAAGAGATATCTTTTTACCAAATAAAATTGAATGGTGAGACAGGGAGAGAGAGCAACACACAATAGAGAGAAAGATAGAAAAATTTAGAAATACAGAATATCTAAATTTTCGGCTACTGAAATATACAAATGTACAGGATAGCTGTCGACTCCAGAATGGTATCAATGGCTTGGTTGAATGGGCAGAGAGGTAGCAAATGAGATTCAGTCCAGGAAAGTGTGAGGTAATGAATTTAGGGAGGGCCAAAAAAGCAAGGGAATACTCAAAAAACAGGAACATATTGAGAGGGTTCTAGGAAGTGAGACATCTTGGAAGTGCATGTCCACAGGTCCTTGAAGATGGCAGAACAAGAGAGCAGATAGAATGCTTTCCTTTATTGGCGAGGTATTGAATACAAAAACAGGGATGTAATGATGGAACTGTATAAAACACTGGTTAAGCCATAGCTAAAATTGTGTGTGCAGTTCTGGACCACATTGCCGGAAGGACATAATTGCTCTGGAGCGTGTGCAGGGAAAATTTCCAAGAATGTTGCCAAGGCTTGAAAATTGCAGCTATGAGGAGAGATCGGATAGGCTAGGATTGTTTTCCTTAGAAAGTATGCTAAGGAGTGACCTAATCGAGGTGTACCAAATTATGAGGGGCCTAGATAGAGTAGACAGGATTATTTCCCCTAGCTGAGGGGTTAATTACCAGGGGTCATAGATTTAAGGTAATTTGTAGAAGAATTAGAGGGGAATTGGGGAAAAGTCTTTTCACCCAGAGGGTGGTGGGCACCTGAAATTCAATGCCCAAGTTGGTGGTTGAGGCCAAAATTCTCAACTCATTAAAAAGGTACCTGGATCTACATCCAAAATGCTGTAACCTGCAAGACTATGTGCCAGGTGCTGGAAAATGGGATTAAAATGAGTAGCTAGTTCACTTTTTTCTCTTTTTTGGCTGGCGCAGGCACAATGGGCTGAATAGCCTCTTTCTGTGCCGTAACCTATGATTCTAAGTCAAATCTCAAAAGGTGCTAATGTATCTTGATGTGGCAGCATGGTGGCAGAGTGGTTAGCACTGTTGCCGCTCAGTGTTAGGGAACAGAGTTCAATTCCAGCCTTGGGTGACTGTGCGGAATTTGCACGTTCTCCAAGTATCTGCATGGATTTCCCCCAGGTTCTCTGATTTACTCCCACATACCAAAGATATGCAGGTTAGGTAGATTGGCCATGCTAAATTGTCCCTTACTGTCCAAGAATGTGTAGATTAAGTGGATTAGCCATGATAAATGCATGGGCGTTACAGGGATAGGGCAGAGGGATGTGCCTGGGTAAGATGCTCTTTAGGAGAGTCAGAGCAGATTCAATGGGCCAAGTGGCCTCCTTCTGCACTACATAGATTCTATAGATTTTCAAAAATAATCATTAACTTGCAACCTGAATTTCCACAGTATACCTTAGTGGATTTTCTCATAAACTAATAATGTAGTTTTTAGATACAAAATATCAAAATGTTGAAATTATTAATTCTAGATATGACCAATTAGCACCACTAATTAGATCAACATATGAAGAAACTTGTAGGCTTTTAAAGAAATCTACAGAGCTTTAGATATATTATATATAGAAAATTGAATGGTAAACAGAAAGAATTATAGCATTTATTCAGTTTTATAAATTCAAATCTCTAGAAGAATTGGTATTAATGGAAAAGTAAAATTCTAGTCCACAAATAGAAAACAAATCATTGCTAAGCCTAGTCACCAAAACCTTTTGTCTGATTACTTCCATAAAATAATGTGCTCATGTGTATTAAATACAAGTATAGAAACAACAAATACAAAGCTGCTGTGAGTGTTTGTAAAGCTGAGGGAAAACTCAAAGGTTGGGGGGAATATTTTGTATTTTAAAAAGGCTTTACCTTCAAATACTTGGTAATTGTTTCTTAACAAGGTCTTCAAACCGCCACATTCTTTTTTTAATTTTTGTAATGCATCGCAATCCAGAATATCTGCCACGTTCTTCAAAGGTAGGCTTCCTGAGAGAAAAGGAAATATTTGGAATGGAGATTCATAGCATAAGGCAAACCTTTAGTTATGTAATGCCTTTGGACACCCTTAGGTGCTTTACAGCAAATGAAGAACTTTTGAACTGTAGTCGCTGCTGTAATGCAGGTAACAAGGCACCCAATTTGTACAAAGATAGCCCCCACAAATACCATTCAATAAAATGATCAGGTCATCTATTTTAGATCTGTATGACACTTCTTCAAAGCTTACTCCCAACCAACTGCTACTCCAACCGTTTTATGGTATAGGCAGTGTATTATCAGGGGCAACTGGCTTGCTAAGAAGTCTAATTGACCCTCACTTATCTATTTAAATATGGCGGGCTGGCTGCCGATCTCAGCATGTTATGGGGGTGAGCTGGGGGTGTTGTAAGGTGGTGGGGTGATCAGCCACTATTTTATGGGCCCCCCTACAGAAAACACATTTGGAGGGGGGCAAGTAAATTGCAGCCCAAAGACAATAGTTGAAAAATGTTCTCTCGTAATATTTCACCAAGATCGCAACATGTATCTACACCCAAGCCACCAGCATTCATCCACATTGATTTAGATCATATCATTCAACATCAGGCAACTAGTTCAATTCATTTAATACTTTAAAATTAATTAAGTCAAAAAAAATATTTTTTTCAAAAAACATATTGCTAATAATTTGACCTTACTTGCACCCCACCTGGATGGAAGAAAGGTGCTTGTTTCACAGCTCTGTAACCATTAACTTGATACTTTGTACTATAATCAAAATATAATTAGTTTTCTCAGCTTATTCTGATTGATGAACAGACAGCAATGGCATCCGAGAAACTAATAATAGGAAGCTGGATAAACCATATTAAAGTTTGTTAGCAGGCATAATGGCATTAGCACTGTAAAATTCTTTCTTACTGCCCTAGTCCATAAATTTCACAATTGAACTCATTTGTTTAGACAAAACTTGTATTTCAAAAGAAATGCCAAGGCTACATTTTCAATGGCAAGTTGTCCCATTTCTGCAAAACCACTATCACAAGCAGTTGGGGAAAATAGCATTGATGCAATTAAAGGGCATGATAAACATATGAGAAGGCTATGGTATTATAGTTAGATGGAGAGAAGTGGAAGGAGGCTTTTGCGAGCATAAACTTTGGAATAGACCAGTTGGACTGAATAGCCTATTAGTATACTGTAGACTTGATGTAACCTGATGCATGGCCATAATGGTGCCTAATGAAGGTCTTCAAAATTATTTCGACATTCAACACAGTAGATTTGGAGGAACTGTTTCAGATTAAGGCCTAGTCCAGAGCAAGGGTTCATAAATATGATTACCACAAACATATTGCTGAAAAGACACATGCTGCCAAAACTTTTAGTCTTGCACTCATTGGGATATATGCTAGAATTTCAAATAATCACAGCATTTTATACTACAGGAGAAAAGGGTTGCTGATCATTGGCAAGTCAACTCTGATTGATCAAAGCATTGTCACACTGAAAGCAGTCGGCAGCTTTAGGCTCCTCAAGCCTCTGGGTAATTCAAAATATGTGCAAAGCTTAATATATTCCTTTTGTTTACAGAGAACAGGTCCTTGCTTATAAATGTATGGAGCTTCTAGCAAGTGTAAATAAGCTGTTATGAGCTCAACTCATTATCTAAAATTGGTTGTTTTTATAGCTATTAGCACAATTAGGACTTTTCAGCAAGTATTGCCCAATTGCAGAGTCACATCTAACAGTAGACGTTTTGTTTTGGGTTTTGAAAGTGCAGGTTGGCTGATTTAATCATTAAGATATACTGCCTATGTACCTGGCCTTGCACTGGCACCAAAATTCCTACATGCCATTGTTCAATTGTATGGTAGAGGGAATGTTATTTTGGACTGATGGCAGCATCCTGTTAGTAAAAAATGAAACTCTTGTTGCAAGTGCATAGTAGCAGTAGTGTGAAATGGTTTGCTTAGTCTGTTGTTCAAATACTTGAGATGCTTTGCCTTTCCAGGGTCACTTGAAATAGATCGGGCACTTTTTAGATCATAAAGTGGTGGCCTCTAGCCTATTTGTGAGATACAACATGTACTATGTCCTGATCAAGATAGCTTTGATGCGCCCTATTTCTGCGTCAAGTTTGCAAAGTGAGCAAATGGCTCAAACCCAGTTTTATAAGATTACTGATAAGGCCAATCTTATAGTATGGAGCCATACAAGTCCCAACATGCATAGTAATCTGTGAAGGTAGGCCTGCGATACACAATAGTGAAGAACCCATTGGTGGATTTCTCAACTAGCACATCGAGGAAAAGGAGAATATTAAAAAGTTCCTTCTCAAAAGTGAACTTGGGCGTGGAATGGGATGCATTCAGGATTGGAAAGAAATTTCCAATCAGGATATGGCTTCCTGCATTGATTCTCATAGAAACCAACAGAAATGTTACCAAGCACCGGTTATAGAAGCAATAGTCCCTAAGTTCAATGAGTACAGGTTCACAAAGTGGTGGCACATCAAGATTGCCATGGTATAGTGATGTGGTGTAAATGTTGATGAATTCTGTCAGCAGCATGCTTATAAATAAGTTTACAATGTCAAATGAGCACAAAGACAAGGCATTGCTATCAATATGTAGGTCACATTTGGTCTTTGTGATGGTACTCACCATGCAAATAAAAAAATCCATCAAGAACGAGCCGTGGGAATTCACTCAAAGCATTTGGCCAATTCATGCTACAGAGAACCAGTCAATACATGCATGGATATAGTGAGCCCATGAGGACGAATGCCATCATTTCCACTGCAAGGCAGCTGATTACTCTTACAGAAGTTTAACAAACATTTTCATAGCTTGCTTTCAAGCAAGGTGTATGATCATGCTTGGTAGATCAGCTGTTCATAATAGGCAGAGTACAGAATATACCAACCAATCTGCACTTGAAAAATTTAAAACATCCACTGTGATTCTACGATTGAGCAACTCTTCCTAAACAATCTGCAAAGTGCTAATGGTTACACTAATAATCACTGCATTCACAATGGCAATGCCTCAGCCTGAGTCTGCTTGCCAACCAATCAGCTCCCCTTTTCTGGAGTAATTTAAATTGTGATTGTATGAAATCTGGCATTGTGTGCTATAGATCAGTGGTTCTCAAACCCCTTTGAAGTCCATAAAGATTTTCCAGGCTCCAAAATCACCCGATCAGGGTTAATCTACTAACAGTTATAAGTGTTGATTTTGATGTGCGTACAGTTAATTCACACACATTTTGAGGAAAGCATCCTGTATTTTACCCATACTTACAGTGGAATCTTCACTGTATGCTCATAACTGCAAACTAACAGAATGTTGAGTCACTCCATTGCAGTCTTACATGGGTAAATATACAATCATGTGTGCATTTACTCAAAGGTTTAATTAGTGAAGGGATACTTTAACACCAATGAGTCCATTGTTTACTTAGTATAGAAATGTGCCTTCTGGTCCTAATAACTGAAAATTGTGGTTGAATGCAGGCTGTGTCTTTTACCCATCATGCTACAACTACAGACACCTAGTACGCAATAACTAAACAATGGCATACAGAAATGAATACAGCTTCCTCGTATGTGAAAAACAAATCTTATGTGTGTGTTCTAAAGTCCTCAGAAATATTACAATTTAGATGATAGGAACATGCCTGATTCCTCATACGTTTGAAAAAGGGTTCTTCAATGAATAATGTTTGAGAACCACAACTGTAGCTAATGTGTATTTCTATATCAACTACGTCACGATCTAGTCATTGAAAATTTGCAACAAATACTAGTTGATTAACAAAACAATTCTTTCTTCCAGATACATATGATTATTATTTGTCTGTCAAAGAAATGTTGTAATTATAATTATGCCTTCGTTAGAAAAAGGGATGGATATCTATGGAAATAAAGGAGGGTATCAAATTGAAAGAAAATGCATACAAAGTGGCAAAGATTAGTGGGAAACTAGAGGATTGGGAAATCTTAAAAGGTCAACAGACAATCACAAAAAAAGCTGTAAAGAAAAGTAAGATAGATTATGAGAGTAAACTAGCTCAGAATATAAAAACAGATAGCAAAAGTTTCTACAAATATATAAAAAGAATGGCTATGGTAAACATTGGTTCTTTAGAGGATGAAAAGGGGGATTTAATAATGGGAAATGAGGAAATGGCCGAGGCATTGAACGGGTATTTTGTGTTGGTCTTCACAGTGGAAGACACAAATTACATGCCATAAATTGATGACAAGAACGCTGTAGCACGTGAGGACCTAGAAATGATCATTATCACTAAAGAAGCAGTGTTAGGTAAGCTAATGGGGCTTAAGGTGGACAAGTCTCCTGGCCCTGATGGAATGTATCCCAGGGTACTAAAAGAAATGGCGGGGGAAATAGCAAATGCACTGGTGGTAATTTATTAAAATTCGCTGGACTCGGGCCATTCCAACAGATTGGAAAACAGCAAATGTGACGCCACTGTTTAAAAACGGAGGTAGACAAAAGACGGGTAACCATAGGCCGATTAGCTTAACTTCTGTAGTGGGGAAAACACTTCAATCTATCATCAAGGAAGAAATAGCGAGACATCTGGTTATAAATTCTCCCATTGGGAAGACACAGCATGGGTTCATGAAAGGTAGGTCAAGTTTAACAAATTTACTGAAATTCTTCGAAGACATTACGAGCGCGGTGGACAACGGGAAACCGGTGGATGTGGTGTATCTGGATTTCCAGAAGGCATTCAACAAGGTGCCACACAAAAGGCTGCTGCATAAGATAAAGGTGCACGGCGTTACGGATGATGTATCAGCATAGATAGAGGATTGGTTAACTAAGAGTGGGGATAAATGGGTGTTTTGCTGGTTGGCGATCAGTGACTAGTGGTGTGCCTCAGGGATCATTGTTGGGACCGCAATTGTTAACTACATAGATGATTTGGAGTTGGGGACCATGTGTAGTGCATCAAACTTCGCAGATGACACTAAAATGAGTGGCAGAGCAAAGTGTGCAGAGGGTTACCGAATGTCTGCAAAGGAATATAGGTAATTTAAATGAGTGGGCAAGGGTCTGGCAGATGGAGTACAATGTTGGTAAATATGAAGTCATCCATTCTGGTAGAAACAGCTGCAAAATGGACTATTATTTAAATGGTAAAGAGGACCAGGGTGTCCTTGTGCATGAATCGCAAAAGTTGGTTTGCAGGTGCAGCAGGTAATTAAGACGGCAAATGGAATTTTGTCCTTCATTGGTAGAGGGATGGAGTTTAAAAACAGGGAGGTTATGTTGCAGCAATACAAGGTGCTGGGGAGGCCACACCTGGATACTGTGTACATTTTGGTCTCCTTATTTGAGAAAGTACATAGCGGCACTGGAGGGGGTCATAGATTCATAGAGGTTTACAGCATGGAAACAGGCCCTTCGGCCCAACTTGTCCATGCCGCCCTTTTTTTTAAAACCCCTAAACTAATCCCAATTGCCCGCATTTGGCCCATATCCCTCTATACCCATCGTACCCATGTAACTTTCTAAATGCTTTTTAAAAGATAAAATTGTACCCGCCTCTACTACTACCTCTGGCACCACCCTCTGTGAAAAAATTGCCCCTCTGGACACTTTTGTATCTCTCCCCTTAAACCTATGCCCTCTAGTTTTAGACTCCCCTACCTCTAGGAAAAGATATTGATTATCTACCTTGTCTATGCCCCTCATTATTTTAATAGACCTCTATAAGATCGCCCCTCAGTCTCCTACGTTCCAGAGAAAAAATCCCAGTCTATCCAGCCTCTCCTTATAACTCAATCCATTAAGTCCCGGTAGCATCCTAAGTAAATCTTTCCTGCACCCTTTCTAGTTTCACAATATCCTTTCTATAATAGGGTGACCAGAATTGCACACAGTACTCCAAGTGTGGCCTTACCAATGTCTTGTACAACTTCAACAAGACGTCCCAACTCCTGTATTCAATGTTCTGACCAATGAAACCAAGCATGCCGAATGCCTTCTTCACCACTCTGTCCACCTGTGACTCCACTTTCAAGGAGCTATGAACCTGTACCCCTAGATCTCTTTGTTCTGCAACTCTCCCCAATCCCCTACCATTAACTGTGTAAGTCCTGCCCTAGTTCAATCTACCAAAACGCATTACCTCGCATTTGTCTAAATTAAACTCCATCTGCCATTCGTCAGCCCACTGGCCCAATTGATCAAGATCCCGCTGCAATTGGAGATAGCCATCCTCCCTGTCCACCATGCCACCAATCTTGGTGTCATCTGCAAACTTACTAACCCTGCCCCCTATATTCTCATCCAAATCATTAATATAAATGAAGAATAACAGTGGGCCCAGCACTGATCCCTGAGGCACACCGCTGGTCACAGGCCTCCAGTTTGAAAAACAATTCTCTACAACCACCCTCTGGTTTCTGTCAAGAAGCCAATTTTGTATCCATTTAGATACCTCACCTTGAATCCTCTGAGATTTAACTTTATGCAACAATCTACCATGTGATACCTTGTCAAAAGCCTTGCTAAAGTCCATGTAGACAACATCAACTGCACTGCCCTCATCTACCTTCTTGGCTGCCCCTTCAAAAAACTCAATCAAATTTGTGAAACATGATTTTCCACTCACAAAGCCATGCTGACTGTCCCTAATCAGTCCTTGCATCTCTAAATGCCTGTAGATCCTGTGTCTCAAAATACCTCCCAACAATTTACCCACCACAGGTGTGAGGCTAACAGGCCTGTAATTCCCAGGCTTTTCCCTGCAGCCCATTTTAAACAAAGGCACAACATTTGCCACTCTCCAATCTTCAGGCACCTCACCTGTGACTATCGATGATTCAAATATCTCGGCTAGGGGACCCGCAATTTCCTTCCTAGAGTCCCACAACGTCCTGGGATATACCTAATCAGGTCCTGCAGATTTATCTACCTTGATGCGCTTTAAGACTTCCAGCACCTCCTTCTCTGTAATATGTACACTCCTCAAGACATCAATATTTAATTCCCCAAGTTCCCTAACATCCATGCTTTTCTCAACAGTAAATACTGATGAGAAATATTCATTTAGGATCTCACCCATCTCTTGTGGATCCGCACATAGATGACCTTGTTGATCCTTAAGAGGCCCTACTCTCTCCCTTGTTACTCTTTTGCCCTTTATGTATTTGTAGAAGCTCTTTGGATTCTCCTTTGCCTTATCTGCCAAAATAATTTCATGTCCCCTTTTTGCTCTCCTGATTTCTCTCTTAACTCTACTCCTACACTCCCTATACTCTTCAAGAGATTCACTTGATCCCAACTGCCTATGCACGTCATGTGCCTCTTTCTTCTTCTTGACCAGGGCCTCAATATCCTGAGTCATCCAGGGTTCCCGACTTCTGCCAGCCTTGCCTTTCACCCTAAGAGGAATGTGTTTACCCTGAACCCTGGTTAACACACTTTTGGAAGCAGACCACTTACCAGACATCCCTTTTCCTTCCCACAGACTCCCCCAATTAACTTTTGAAAGTTCCTGCCTGATACTATCAAAATTGGGTGCAGAAGCGATTCACGAGGTTGATTCCAGAGTTGAGAGGGCTGGCTTATGAGAAGAGACTGAGTATACTGGGACTATACTCATTGGAATTCAGAAGAATGAGGGGGGGAATCTTATTGAAACATATAAAATTATGAAGGGAATAGGTAAGATCGAAGCAGGGAGGTTGTTTCCACTGGTGGGTGAAACCAGAACTAGGGGGCATAGCCTCAAAATAAGGGGGAGTAGATTTAGGACTGAGTTGAGGGGGAACTTCTTCACACAAAGGGTTGTGAATCTGTGGAATTCCCTGCCCAGTGAAGCAGTTGAGGCTACTCTGTTGGGTGATTTTAAGGCAAAGATAGACAGAGATTTGAACAGTAAAGGAATTAAGGGTTATGGTAAGCGGGTGGTAAGTGGAGCTGAGTCCACGAAAAGATCAGCCATGATCTTATTGAATGGCAGAGCAGGCTCTAGGGGCTAAATCGCCTACTCCTGCTCCTAGTTCTCATGTTAAAGCTCATTCTTCATCTCAAAAATTGAGATAACAAATTGCACTACATTCTGAAAAATCTCAGTGCTCTGAAGATTGGAACATTTCCCCGAAGCTATGATTCAACTATGATGTACTCATTGTTTGACCGGAGCAAGAGAGAGAGGAGCGACTGGTGGCTAGAGTGAAAGGGTAAGAGATTGGCTTTATTTTACTTTATTTTACTTACTTTTTCGCGGGGTTTCTTAGTCTAGTAGTTTTACGGGAAAAACGGAAGTAGGCCGACCGCGGGGTGACCTGGGAAGGTTTTTTGTAGTTTTTTTTTAGCGCGCGGGAGGTTTAAAAAGCAGGCCGCACTATCCAGCGGGCAGTGTTGAGAGCGGACGGCGGAGTGAGCAGGTAGCAGAGTGAGGGCTGAAGGGCTTTGACTCAAAACGGGCTTCGGCGAGAACAGGCAGAGGCGAGAGGAGGTTTTTTTTCCCCAGAAAGTTTATTCTTGTTTTTCCCCCAGAGTCAAAAAAATGCTAGGCAAGATGTTGGAATGCTCCTCTTGCAGGATGTGGGAGATCAGGGAGACCTCTGGTATCCCTGACGACAACACCTGCAAAAGATGCATCCAGCTGCAGCTGCTAGCAAAACGTGTTAGGGAACTGGAGAAGGAGCTTGAGGACCTCCATCTAATTCGGGAGAATGAGAAGTATATAGACAGTAGTTTTAGGGAGGTAGTTACACCTAAGCAGCAGAGCACAGGAAATTGGGTTACTGTAAGGAGAGGAAATGGAAATGTGAAAGGACAGGCAGAGCAGGGTTCCCCTGTGGCCATACCCCTCCACAACAGGTATACTAAATTGGATACTGTTGTGGGAGATGCTTTACCTGGGACAAGCTGCGACAGCCGGAACTCTGATACTGAGTCTGGTTCTACAGCGCAAAAGGGTGGGAGGAAGAAGAGGAGAGCAGTAGTGATAGGGGACTCAATGGTCAGAGGTACGGACAGGAGGTTCTGTGGTCTGGACAGAGACTCCCGCATAGTTTGTTGCGTCCCGGGTGCCAAGGTCAGGGATGTCTCTGATCGCGTGCACAGCGTTCTAAAGTGGGAAGGTGATCAGCCAGATGTCGTGGTACACATCGGTACAAATGACGTAGGTAGGAAGAGTGAGGAGGTCCTAAAGAGTGAGTACAAAGAGCTTGGGAGGAAGTTAAAAAGCAGGACCCCGAGGGTAGTAATCTCAGGATTGCTACCTGAGCCACATGCCAGTGAGGGCAGGAGTAGGATGCTTGGGCAGATGAACACGTGGCTGAGGAACTGGTGTAGGGGGCAGGGTTTCCGATTCTTGGATCATTGGGACCTCTTCTGGGGTAGGTGGGACCTGTACAAGAGAGACGGGTTACACCTAAACTACAAGGGGACCAATATACTTGCAGGGAGGTTTGTCAGTGTTATTGGGGAGCGTTTAAACTAGATTTGCAGGGGGATGGGAACCAGAGTGCCAGAGCAGATAGTGGAGCAGGGGTAAAAAGACAGGTTAGTTCAAGCAAAATCACAAATGGAAGGGTTGAGTGTGGTGGAAATAAACTTTTGAGGTGTGTCTATTTCAATGCCAGGAGTATTGTGGGGAAGGCAGATGAGCTGAAGGCGTGGATAGACACATGGAAATATGACATTATAGTCATTAGTGAAACTTGGCTACAGGAGGGGCAGGACTGGCAGCTCAATGTTCCAGGGTTCCAATGTTTCAGGCGGAATAGAGGCAGAGGGATAAAAGGTGCGGGGGTGGCATTGTTGGTCAGGGAAAATGTTACAGCGGTACTCAGGCAGGATAGATTAGGGAGCTTGTCCACAGAGGCCCTATGGGTGGAGCTGAGAAACAGGAAAGGTATGACCACATTAATGGGGTTGTATTATAGACCACCCAATAGTCAGCAAGAATTGGAGGAGCAAATCAGCAGAGAGATAGCTGACAACTGCAAGAAACACAAAGTTGTGATAGTAGGGGATTTTAATTTTCCACGTATAGATTGATACTCGCATACTGTTAAAGGTTTAGACGGGGTAGAGTTTGTAAAATGTGTTCAGGAAAATTTTCTACATCAGTATATAGAGGTGCCAACTAGAGAGGATGCGATATTGGATCTCCTATTGGGAAATGAGTTAGGGCAGGTGATGGATGTGAGTGTGAGGGAACACTTTGGATCCAGTGATCATAATGCCATTAGTTTCAACCTGATCATGGATAAGGATAGATCTGGTCCTCAGGTTGAAGTTCTGAACTGGAAAAAGGCCAAATTTGATAAAATGAGAAGGGATCTGGGAAGTGTGGATTGGCACAGGCTGTTCTCTGGTAAGGATGTAAATAGAAAGTGGGAGGCCTTCAAAGGAGAAATTTTGAGAGTGCAGAGTTTGTATGTTCCTGTCAGGATTAAAGACAAAGTAAATAGGAATAAGGAACCTTGGTTCTCGAGGGAGATTGTAACACTGATTAAGAGGAAGAGAGAGTTGTATGAAATGTACAGGCAGCAAGGAACACATCAGATGCTCGAGGAGTATAACAAGTGCAAGAAGCTACTTAAGAGGGAAATCAGGAGGGCTAAAAGAAGACATGAGGTTGCTTTGGCAGACAGAGTGAAGGAAAATCCAAAGAGCTTCTATAGGTATGTTAGGAGCAAAAGGATAGTGAGGGATAAAATTGGTCCTCTTGAAGACCAGAGTGGTAGACTGTGTATGGAACCAAAAGAGATGAGGGAGATACTAAATGGTTTTTTTAATCGTCATGGAAAGAGCAGTGCTCCAAAAGCTTATGGTATTTGCTACCAAATAAACCTGTTTAACCTGGTGTTGTGAGACTTCTTACTGTGTTCACCCCAGTCCAACGCCGGCATCTCCACATCAATGGAAGCAGCCAGAGAGTGGTTGTGGAGGATTGCTTCTCTGAGTGGAGGCCTGTGACTAGTGGTGTGCCGCAGGGATCGGTGTTGGGTCCATTGTTGTTTGTCATCTATATCAATGATCTGGATGATAATGTGGTAAATTGGATCAGCAAATTTGCTGATGATACAAAGATTGGAGGTGTAGTGGACAGTGAGGAAGGTTTTCAAAGCTTGCAGAGGGATTTGGACCAACTAGAAAAATGGGCTGAAAAATGGCAAATGGAATTTAACGCAGACAAGTGTGAGATATTGCACTTTGGAAGGACAAACCAAAGTAGAACGTACAGGGTAAATGGTAGGACTCTGAAGAGTGCAGTTGAACAGAGGGATCTGGGAATACAGGTACAGAATTCCCTAAAAGTGACGTCACAAGTGGATAGGGTCGTAAAGTGTGCCTTTGGTACATTGGCCTTTATAAATCGGAGTATCGAGTATAAAAGTTGGAGTGTTATGGTAAGGTTGTATAAGGCATTGGTGAGACCGAATTTAGAGTATTATGTACAGTTTTGGTCACCTAGTTACAGGAAGGATGTAAATAAGGTTGAAAGAGTGCAGAGAAGGTTCACAAGGATGTTGCCGGGACTTGAGAAGCTGAGTTACAGAGAGAGATTGAATAGGTTGGGACTTTATTCCCTGGAGCGTAGAATAATGAGGGGAGATTTGATAGAGGTGTATAAGATTGTGATGGGTATAGATAGAGTGAATGCAAGCAGGCTTTTTCCACTGAAGCTAGGGGAGAAAAAAACCAGAGGGCATGGGTTAAGGGTGAAAGGAGAAAAGTTTAAAGAGAATATTAGGCTGGGCTTCTTCACGCAGAGAGTGGTGGGAATGTGGAATGAGCTGCCGGATAAAGTGGTACACTTTTAACATTTAAGAAAAACTTGGATGGGTTCATGGATGAGAGGGGTGTGGAGGGATGTGGTCCAAGTGCAGGTCAGTGGGACTAGGCAAAAAATGGTTCGGCACAGACAAGAAGGGCCAAAAGGCCTGTTTCTGAGCTGTAATTTTCTATGGTTCTAAAAGCATCTGTACATACAAGTACACTAATTTACTTAGTGACTACCCATTACTAAATGTCATCATAAGCGATATTCTCAAGTAGTGAAGCTCTTTGTTCTTAGAGCAGGAAAGGATTCAGAGAATTAATCACCATAAAATATACTATCTAAAAAAAACCTGATGGTATTTGAGTCTACATCTAGGGCATACGAAGAAATTGCTTATTAAAATGTTACATTAGTTACTCTCTCCTCACCTACCCTCTTGCCCAAATCCGCACTCCAGTCCACAACACCCAAAATGACTGAAATTTAATTTTAGACTGTAAAGGAGGTAAAATTACCATAATAGCTTTAAAAGCCAGAAAAATCACCATAATAACCAAATGGACGAATTAGAACAATCAAACACAGCATTAGAAATTGGCCTTCACTGCTGCCTCACAGCGTCGGGGACCTGGGTTCCGACCTTGGGTCACCGTCTGTGTGGAGTTTGCACGTTCTTGCCGTGTCTGTGTGGGTTTCCTTCGGGTGCTGCGGTTTCCTCACACACTCAAGATGTGCGGGTTAGGTTGATTGGCCATTCTAAATTGCCCCTTCGTGCCAGAGAGATTATCAGGGTAAATACGTGGGATTACGGGGATAGGGCCTGGATGTGATTGTTGTTGGCGTAGGCTCAAAGGGCGGAACTGCCTCTTCCTGCACTGTAGGGATTCTGTGTTTACATGAAGATAGCATTAAGAGGTTTGGAGTGTCATTTTGATAATGTAACTAACATTGGCATTCCTGTTATCATTATAAACAAAATGTGCCCCTTTAGTCAAGAAATCAGTAACAAATGTTGTGTTTACAGATCATAATTCAAATAGAATAGCAACAGGCTTTGTGTTTTATAATGTAAAATCTTACCTCCTTTGTTCCAGTGTCCTGTGCTGTCTTCATCAGAACTATGTTCACTTTTGTCCTGATTTGCTTTCAGAAGTGCTTTAGCTACCTGCAGCACGATATCATCAACAAAATCTCGAGGTAAAGCAGCACAGTTTCTAACTTTCTCCACTTTCTCTCTAGGTTTGAATCCAGCCACCCATTTATTGGACACAAAAAAATCTGTTTCAACAGAAGTCTCTTGCACCATGACATCATCAACATTTGAACAATCCATAATGTCACAAGTAAAGAGTGAAGCAGTGTCTTTCACTTCTCCACAACTAGTATTGTTTCCTGTACAATATCTCTCCCTAATATACTGCGTTCGTTCTTCATCCAACTGTTCTTCGCCAGAGAGAGAATACGTTCTTTGACTACCAATCAAGCAAACCTACATCAAAAAGGGGGAAACAAATATGAAAATCAAGTCTGTCTTCCCCACGATTGGAAGGCACAAAGAATAAGTATCGGTGAAAAGCAAAAAGGTTTAATTTGGAAATGGAAGATACATAGTGGATCCCAGTTTACATTTTTTTCACACTATGTATACATTTGGTATAAATCCATTGGTTGCACCTATACCAAAGTGCTTAAAAATGCCAGAACACTAGTTTTTTGTCTTAATTTCAAAGTTTCAATGTACATTTCATTTCAACATTTTACTTGGCATGACTATGTATCACAACAGGTTTCCTCTCTTTAAATCTGTACTACAGAGTTCTGATAAATTGGTTAGAAAATTAAGTTAAAAGCTAAAAACCTGCACAATATAAGAAAACATGCCCGAGAACTAGTAGTTTATAAAAGTAGAAAATACTAACTTAGTAGTCAGCATGCTTCGGTTTGATAGTATATAGAAAATAAACCACCAACCCTCCACATGTATCCTCAAAATGCAACCTTCAACAGTTATGACATATACTAACTATAATAAATATACTAAGATACATCAACACTCCTTTCTGACAAAACCTCTCCTCCCACCATTTTCTTTTGTTTAACAACCATTTCTGCTGAGGCAGGTCAATGACAATATTGTATATTATAAATTTAACATCTATTATGATTCTTTGTTTTATTAAAAATTATATTCTGCAAAACACTGCTGCAAACATGCATAAACCAAAGAATGCATCAATAACGGGTGGCACAGTGGTTAGTTCTGCTGCCGCACAGTTCCGGGACCTGGGTTCTATTCCAGTCTCGGGTCACTGTGTGGAGTTTGTACGTTCTCCCAGTGTCAGTGTGGGTTTACTCCGGGTGTTCCAGTTTCCTCCCACAGTCCAAAGATGCACGAGTTAGGTTGATTGGCCATGTTCAATTGTCCCTTCATGTCAGGGAGATTAGCAGGTTGTGGGGTTACGGGGTAATAGGATTGTTGTCGGTGCAGACTCTATGGGCCAAATGGCCTCTTTCTGTACTGTAGGGATTCTATGATGCTATTCTATGATACCATTTAAGTCTCAAATATGTTATTAAGCTGAGTCAAATCCTGGAATTCCCTTCCCAGGTACACCTACACCACAGGGACTGCTGTAGTTCAAGAAGGCAACTCTCCACCATCTTTCAAGGGTAATGAGGGATGGGCAATAAATGCTGGCCTAGCCAACAACACCCAGATCTAAAGAATTAATTAATAAAAAGTATAAAGGTCTTTTAAAAAAAAAAGGAAGTAATTTACAAAAATAAGGCTAAAATGTTCTTCAGAGGAATTTAATGGATACTTTGTTTAAAAAATGCATGAAGATTTTAGCCGAGGATTTTAATGCATTTGTAAAACGATTTTCTGGACAAGGACAGGATAGTTATAAAAATGTTCCACCAGACCTCTACAAGTAATCACTAAAATATAGTATGTTTAACCCATTAAAACCCGACCGGAACTATTTTGCAGACTGAATCAAAGATTTTCGAAAGAACTGGATGTCCGACACATAGATATTGAAATGTTTAACTTTCAATATTATGCAAAATTCATAAGGCAAGTCAACTTTTCACCCCTGCAACTTTTTGTTGTTGTAGTTCTTATTCAAATCAAGTAGTTTTAAAACAAATCTAATTTGGGAATTAAGAAAAGAATTTAAACCCACCCCAGTCATTTTAGCAAATTTCATGTATACACTCAGAAAAAAAAAGAACAATCATTGTAAACAAAGAAAAAATTGCTGCTGATTGAAAATCCTTCACACTAACCCGCTTTGTAGATGGAATGCGAAGGCAGTCTTCCTCAACTTTAAAACCACAAATAGAACCCACTTCGGTAATGAAATCCAGGTATGCTCTATATTGCGTGCTTTTGGTCTGTCTTCGACAGTACTTTCCATAGAAATCAAAGAAACAACAAGGCAAGACAAAGTAGCGGCATGAATAGGATGACCTGCAGCATAAAATGGAATAAACTCCTGAGTCTTTATAAACGTTTTGCAATCATACTCAGTTGGATGAATCACTTAGCATTTATTTTCATTTAATTCATCACAGCAACCCCAAAACTCATTTTATTTTGATGTAAACCTTTATCATTATTTTATTCTGTTTCAGCACACTGATATTAAAACAATGGTTCTTTTCATAGATATAAACCAACACACATCTGGAACAAAGATGTTTAATCAATGCACATGCAATCTACTTTTGTAGCAATGAGAAAGAGGAGATATGAAAGAAATGAGCTGGACAGAGATATTTATAAACAATATTGTATATTTCAAGCGTGTCTGTTTTTAAACTGTCATAAACAATTATTTATGTTTACACCATGAGGTAATTCTAAGTGTGAAGTTACAAAGGATACATTGCTACACTGAGTTAAGTAACTTGCTGAATAATATACAAATTACCTTGCTGCAACAACAGGAATCCATGGTGTCAGCTCATCTGAATGGTTGCCAATTATCCAGTCCACATCCGGAAAAAGGAAGTCATCACTTGGTGTAATGGCACATTCCTAGTAAAACAGCAGCAGCTTATTACTTTAATCTTCCCGTAGAGGAGTGGGTTGCCTAGTATTGCAGAGGTTTAACACCACATTGATAGTATTGGAGTCCTGCTTTCCAGAAGGATGCATCTCTGACATCTGCTGGCTTTCCAAGATCGGGGTCATTTGTATTTATTAGGCAACCTCTCCACAGCCTTTGTTGCAAATCTGTCTGCACTAATTTGATTTGATTTTGATTTGATTTATTATTGTCACATGTATTAGTATACAGTGAAAAGTATTGTTTCTTGCGCGCTATACAGACTGGGTAGAGTTTGGCCACAGCAGGGCTCTGGCAGGTGCCTTGTTTGTAGATCAAAGAACTTTGAAATTTTATTTTAAAAAACACCACGACTGGACAATCAAATCATGCTAATACGGACCATATATATTTGCTAACCCTTTAAAATTTAAATAATCCTTTGTCATCAATGACAGTATGGCTACCACGCATAAATGGGTGTTATTAATCATAGAATCATAAAGGTTTACAGCATGAAAACAGGCCCTTCGGCCCAATTTGGCCATGCTGCCCTTTTTTTAAAAAAAACCCTTAAGCTAGTCCCAATTGCCCGCATTTGGCCCATATCCTTCTATAGCCACCTTACCCATGTAACTGTCTAAATGCTTTTTAAAAGACAAAATTGTACCCGCCTCTAATCCTACCTCTGGCAACTTGTTCCAGACACTCACCACTGTGAAAAAATTGTCCCTCTGGACACTTTTGTATCTCTCCCCTCTCACCTTAAACCTATGCCCTCCCCTACCTTTGGGAAAAGATATTGACTATCCAGCTGATCTATGCCCCTCATTATTTTACAGACCTCTATAAGATCACCCCTCAGCCTCCTACGCTCCAGAGAAAAAAGTCTCAGTCTGTCCAGCCTCTCCCTATAACTCAACCCATCAAGTCCCGGTACATCCTAGTAAATCTTTTCTGACTCTATTTTAATAATATCCTTTCTATAATAAGGTGACCAGAACTGTACACAGTATTCCAAGTGTGGCCTTACCAATGTCTTGGACAACTTCAACAAGACGTCCCAACTCCTGTATTCAATGTTCTGACCAATGAAACCAAGCATGCTGAATGCCTTCGTCACCACTCCGTCCACCTGTGACTCCACTTTCAAGGAGCTATGAACATGTATCCCTCGATCTCTTTGTTCTGTAACTTTCCCCAACGCCCTACCCCCATTAACTGAGTAAGTCCGGCCCTGGTTCAATCTACCAAAATGCATCACCTCGCATTTATCTAAATTAAACTCCATCTGCCATTCGTCAGCCCACTGGCCCAATTGATCAAGATCCCATTGCAATCGGAGATACCTTTTTTCACTGTCCACTATGCCACCAATTTTGGTGTCATCTGCAAACTTACTAACCATGTCTCCTACATTCTCATCCAAATCATTAATATAAATGACAAATAACAGTGGACCCAGCACCGATCCCTGAGGCGCACCGCGAGTCACAGGCCTCCAGTTTGAAAAACAACCCTCAACAAACACCCTCTGGGTTCTGTCATCACTTTTCCACTCCATCTGACGAAGGAGCAGCGCTCGGAAAGCTAATGGTATTTGCTACCAAATAAACCTGTTGGAATTTAACCTGGTGTTGTTAAAACTCTTATTCTGTCATCAAGCCAATTTTGTATCCATTTAGCTACCTCACCCTTGAAGCCGTGAGATTTAACCTTATGCAACAACCTACCATGCGGTACCTTGTCAAAGGCCTTGTTAAAGTCCATGCAGACAACATCAGCTGCACTGCCCTCATCTAGCTTCTTGGTTACCCCTTCAAAAATCTCAATCAAATTTGAGAGACATGATTTTCCACTCACAAAGCCATGCTGACTGTCCCTAATCAGTCCTTGTGTCTCTAAATGCCTATAGATCCTGTCTCTCAAACTACCTTCCAACAACTTACCCACCAGAGATGTGAGGCTCACTGGCCTGTAGTTCCCAGGCTTTTCCCTGCAGACCTTTTTAAACAAAAGGGGGACATTTGCCACTCTCCAAACTTCAAGCACCTCACCTGTGACTATCGATGATTCAAATTTTTCTGCTAGGGGACCCGCAATTTCCTCCCTAGCCTCCCACAATGTCCTGGGATACACCATCAGGTCCCGGGGATTTATCTACCTTGATGCGCTTTAAGACTTCCAGCACCTCCTTCTCTGTAACATGTACACTCCTCAAGACATCACTATTTATTTCCCCAAGTTCACTCATATTCATGCTTTTCTCAACAGTAAATACTGATGAGAAATATTCATTTAGGATCTCATCCACCTCTTGTGGATCCGCACATAGATGACCTTGTTGATTCTCAAGAGGCCTTAATCTCTCCCTTGTTACTCTTTTGCATTTTATGTACTTGTAAAAGCTCTTTGGATTCTCCCTTGCCTTATCTGCCAAAACAATCTCGGTGTCCCCTTTTTGCCCTCCTGATTTCTCTCTTATCTCTGCTCCTACACCCCCTATGCCCTTCAAGGGATTCACTTGATTCCAGCTGTCTATGCATGTCATGTGCCTCCTTTTCTTCTTGACCAGGACCTCAATATCCCAAGTCATCCAGGGTTCCCTATTTCTGCCAGCCTTGCCCTTCACTCTAAGAGGAATGTGCTTACCCTGAACCCTGGTTAACGTACTTTTGAAAGCCTTCCACTTACCATACGTCTCTTTGCCTTCCCACCGACTTCCCCAACTAACTTTTAAAAGTTCCTGCGTGATACCATCAAAATTGGCCTTGCCCCAATTTAGAATTTTAACTTTTGGGCCAGATCTATCATTCTCTATAGCTATCTTAAAACGAATAGAATTATGATCACTGATCCCAATGTGATCCCTCACTAATGTCTAGTTTTATTATGACACCAGGTGAGCTAAAATTTTCTCATGTGTCATAGGTGAGATGACAGCTCATCTGTTAGCACAGGCCTGCCACATTACACATATTCTATCTCCCATCTTACTTCCAGCAGGAAATCCTGGAAGTGGTGAGGGAGTGGGTAAAGCTGGCAGCTCCTGAAGAATTGTCTGCCTCAGCCTACTTGCAACTTAGAGATCAGATAACTGGAGAGGAAAATCTAGGCCATTGTCAAAACATAATTTCTGACATAAAACAGAAAATGCTGGAAAAACTCAGTAGGTCTGGCAGCATCTGTGGAGAGAGAAGTGAAGCGTCCATGACCATTTTACAGCAGCCACAGCATTTTGCCTTATCATAATTTCTGAAAGTTGCCTCCTTGGGACTAGGTATTCCACTCTAGTCACTAAGTTTGGTACTCACAAGCACAGTTCTCATACTCAATATACAAGCTGGAATCCACCATTCTTATCTTGAGTGGTGCATAAGTGCTTTCAGTTCCACACCAACTCAGTTGATTCTTAATTAACTGCCTTCTAAAGCATATGGAAGAGGGCAACTAAGGGTTGGTAATAAATGGCAGCAGTGCCTCATGTCAAGGATTCATTTTCTTAAAACTATAAAATTTTATTTGACTTTAGTTCTTTTTCCGTGTGGCAAGGAACCTTTTTCTAAAGAAAAAGTTGACAAATTTTATACTCATCAAATTGAGGGACAGTACGAAACATTTTCAGGTGCCATGCGTCATCTTAAAACACTCAGTTAAAACAACTACAGAGCAAAGCTCCCTTCAATTTACCTCAGCGTTATACTTCAGCAGACAATTCGACAATTTTATATTTTCCCACAATGAAATTGCCATGTGTCAATTTTGAGAGTGGCAACTAAACTGATTTACAAAGGGCCCTTACAATCAACAGACAGTTAGGTTGGATATGAACCCTAGTATTGCAGGTGAAAGGCCAATGTTTGATCCACTGTATTATCGAGTAACCTTTGTATTCCAGGTTCTACAATGCATGCTACCCGCTAAATTCTTTTATCCTGATGAAAACAAAGGTTTAAAACTTTTTTGGGAGGAGAGGTGGATGAGTTGCTTAAAGTTTACAAGTTTAAAGTTTATTTATTAGTCACAAGTAAGGCTTACATTAACACTGCAATGAAATTACTGTGAAATTCCCCTAGTTGCCACAGTCTGGCGCCTGTTCGGGTCAATGCACCTAACCAGCATGGATTTCAGACTATGGGAGGAAACCGGAGCACCTGAAGGAAACCCACGCAGACACGGGGAGAACATGCAAACTCCACACAGACAGTGACCCAAGCCAGGAATCGAACCCGGGTCCCTGGCACTGTGAAGCAGCAGTGCTAACCACTGTGCCACCATGCCGCCCCCACATAAAAAAGCAGTACAACAACAATCCTTCTCACTTTCAGCACCCAATGTCAGATAATTATTTGGATCGCAAACAGAACAAAATATGGCTCTACAATGTGACCTGACTTGCATTGTTGTGAATTTTTTTTTACACCAGCCATTCTTAGCACTTGGGAATGGTAAATCTGCACAGTTTCCTCCTGTGGACTGGAGGCAAATAGGTGACTGGATGAAAATTGTGTATGCCCTATTTTTGTAGAACTCTCAAAGATAGATTTTACAAATTCATACCTCCTATCTCCCCTGTGAAGGATATTTGTGCTTTGCAAATTCATATTGGAAAAGTTTTGCAAGGCACGCTGACTGTTGCAACCAATTTCCTCTATTCCTGCTATTTCAAAGATAAATTATACAAATACTTGTGTGTGATTTTAAAAGATTAACTGCAAATACAATACACCAAATCTAAAATAATTATACTCATTTTGCCATATATCCAGCTGGATCAGGCTTTAGATTTACACAATTTCACAAGAAATTAAATACTAACAGCTTTGAGTTTAATGTGCAAGAAAATGTATGAAATATAAAAGAAACATATACAAATTCATATCTCCTTCTTACCTTGAGACATGTCTGTGGACCGTACATATCCCAAATCTTCCTCTTCCTCACGTCTATGCCTCTACCAGGGTGCTAAAAGGTAACAACAAGCTGAAACATGCAACATTTATTCAACTATAACATTTTTTTAAGACACTCCACACAACTTAATAAGTAATGTCTTATTGCATAATTTAACAGATCCCATTTCTTTTTTGCAAGATAGAATCATCTTGATACAATTCTAAGCTTTTAAAAGCAATTTCTTTTGCCTTTCAGACTGCATAAGTTTGCAATTCATAATCATATGGCATGGAAAAGCATTTATTGTACTGAAGAATATATCAGTTCACCATGTAATATTTTCAGTCAGAGGTTGAATCACAGACTATAAAGTGGATTCAAGGAATTCGCATGATGTTGCCAATTTTTCCCCCCAAATCAATGGGGGCGATTGTCAATCTGCATTCACCATCAGAGAACGGCGGCACGGGCTGAAAATCCATAGCGAATCGGGAAACACGATTCTCTCTGGAGACCATGTTCCATGGACTTCCCCACCCCTCGCTGGTGACTTCGCAAGGTTCACACCCACAAAGGGCAAGAGCTTCATTCTAATTTGCATTAATTTAAATTTAATTATCAGGCCCCCCTCCCCTGCCATATTTCCCCAGCATAGGCTGGCCCTGCCAGGTTGGCACAGTGCCAACCTATGCTGGGGGCAGTGTCAGGGGCAAACCGTAGTGGGAGCCCGGGGGATGGGTTAGAGGATCATGCGTGTGTAGTTTGGGGGGGGAAGTGGATATGAAGTAGATGATCAGTCATGATCTGTTTGAAAGGTGCAGCAAGCTCGATGGGCCAAATGGTGTACTGCTGCTCCTATTTCCTATATTTCTATGCCCTTACCACCCATTCTACCCAGACGTCTCACAACCTTGTACACCTCAATCAAAAATCTTGCTTCAGCCTCCTCTGTTCCAAGGAAAACAGCTTAGTATATGCAATTTTTTCTAATAGCTGCAATTTTCAAGTCCTGATTTAAATATCCTTAAATAAAATCAGGATAAACAGAACAGACCCTTACCTACTACTTTATTTTCACTAGGGATTTCATCAGCAACTGGAGGACTATAATATGTGCCTTACATTTCGTAGAAAATAACATACAACACCGGTATCATAGTTATTCCAGAAAGCTCTAAGGTTCCATCAGTTTAAATTTCACTTACCCCTTCATTGGTCAGGATATGAACTAGTAATCCATTACCACATCCCAAATCTATAAAGGATTGTTTGGCAGTCAGGCCTTTTTCTGCACGCTCATCTTCCCAAAGAACCTGAAATATGATCAGAAGCAACATTACAATGCTTTCATATGCAGGAAATGGGAAACATATTCTTCTATCAGGAGAAAACCAAAATACAAGTAATTTTTTTTGCTACCAGCACATTATACAAGTAAGCATATACCGAATAAGGATGTTTCTTCTTTCCACAAGCTGCTTTCAACCCACTCTCCATTGTATGCACTACTTAATGTGCTCAATATTCTTAATAAAAGGTAGAATAAAATCTCGCCATGCCCACTCCAAAGAAGATGAACAATAATGATAAATCCAGCAAAACTCCAGGCTGCGCTATATGAACAGGGTTAAGCTATTCAGCCACCCAGGAGAACTTTTCCATTCTAACAGATCATTGCAGACCATACTGTGTATGAAAAATCACTTTCTAAATTCAGTTCCAAGTGGCTCAGCTCCAAATATGCCCCCTCTGTTCTGGATAGTCCCACCAGAAAAATAGCTACACTAGTGAATTCCTTTTTCATTTAAACATCCTGATTAGATGTCCCTCAACCTTCTAAACCAAAGGAATACAAACCAAGTTTATACAATCTGTCCTCATAATTAAACCCTTCTGTGCTCTATTACTCATCTAGTAAATCTGCAGCACAGCTCCTCCAAAGCTAATATAGCTTTCCTGAATAGTGGTGCCCAAAACTATAGCAGATGGAATCTGGCCAAGACACTACACAACTGAAAGATCATTTCCTCACATTTGCATTCATGCTATGAAAATTCTTTCAAAATGCGTGCTTCTGCTGTGTGGAAGTATATTTTGATGTTTTTTTATGTTGTGCTCAACATACAACCTTTATAGCATTAACTTTAATCAAACTTGCGCTCTTGTAAATTGGCACATTCAGATTGGCCATCCATTTTACACACTACTGATTTTACTTTTGACTGACATGAAACAAATTAAAATCAAGCAACATATAAAATGGAGGATTTATCTGGTCATATGTGTTTCTCACTGGGTGAGTTAGGCTAGAATTACCTCCCACAAATTTCATGGCTTTCACAAAAAAAGGTATGTGCAGGAAATGACCATTTGCTGCCACAACAGCAATACAGGTGCTGGAAAGCTTGCATTCCTCCAAAATATTGTTGAGTAAAGGCATATTTACAAGGTGAAACACACCTTTAAAATACAAAGAAGTTTCTAGGATGCACAAAATTCAATGAGTGCAGATTACGTAAATTATAAACCTGTCAGCAGTATGAATGCAAATCAGCCAAATTATTTTTAACTTTTCAGTCATGATTTGATTAGCGCAGTGCAGCAAAGCACAACGGAAGAACCGAACATCTAAAGCAGGACAGAAAACGGGCTGCGGCAGTGCTGCAAAGCAAAGATCATAAGAGTATGGCGGGGAAGAATTCAGAAAGTTACAACATATCTAAATGAACACATGGAGTAGCAGCAGAACTCAAGGCTTATAAAGCAACTATGTCCACATTACATGTCTATATATTTGTATATCCGATACTTGTATTGATCAACTAGTTCAAAAATCAGAGAGCCCAGAGGTAAGGGAGTGCGAGCATCAGGCAGAGGCAAAAGGACCTAAAATTATCTCTGCACAGGGACATGCTGTGCCTGGACTGTGTGTAGACAGCAAGACTGTCCTGAGAAAACATACCTCCAATAGATGGCCCTGTCTCAAATCTCTCTGGCTCAAAGTCATTGAGCTACATTATGTGTTGGTGAGACCACAACACCTAAGAGAGGGAGTGATCAGGAGGGGAAGGGGCAGGGCCCCGGATCTGGAGTGGGGGGTGGTGACTGGACCGAGAGTGAAGGGTTCGGGGGTGGGGTGGTGTGGTGGGTTCCCTGGGGGTGTGTGCAGAGTGTCTCGTGCAAGGCTTGGTTTGGGTTTCTAAATAGTTACTCTGGAGTTGGAAGTGATTTTTTTTCCTTCTAATCCTTTTAGAGTAACTATCAGGATAAAACTGGCAGAACCGTCTGAAGTTAGTCATTCTATGATGCAGAGGGAAGTAAAAGTCAAAATTGCAGAGGTGCTGGCTACAGTCTTTCAATCCTCCTTAGGGACAGGATGATTCCGGAGGGCTGGAGAATTGTAAATTTTACTCCCTTGTTCAAAAAGGGATGGAACATAACTGAGCAGCCACAGGCCAGTTTAACCTTGGTAGTGGGAAAAACTTTAGAAACAATAATTCAGATAAAATTAACAGTCACCTAGAAAGGTCCATTGTGTGTCTGTTGGCGGAAAAACAAGCCACTCAGCCTAATCTAACTTTGGTCTGAGGCACTGCAGGTTACAGCGCTCCAAGTACATATCCAGATACCTTTTAAATGAGTTGAGGGTTTTTGCCTCTACTTCTCTTTCAGGCAGTGAGTTCCAGACCCCTACAACTCTGAATGAAAAGTTAATCTCATCTTTCCTCTAATCCTTCTACTAATCATTTTAAATCTATGCTCCCTAGTAACTGATCCCTCTGCTAAGGTTAATAGGCCCTTCCCATCCACTCTATTCAAATCCCTCACATTTATGTACATCCCAATCAAACCTCCCCTTCCAAGGAGAACAACTCCAGCCTTTCATCAGATGCATCCCATTCGGTCCTGGGGACTCACCGGCTTTTAAGTACAGCTAGCCTTTCTAGTATCTCCACTTTATCAATTCTTAGTTCAGCTAATATCTCAACTACCTCCTCTTTTGCCATGACTTTGGTAACATCCTCTTCCGTGGTAAAGAGAAATATAAAATGTTCATTCAGTACCTTGATCATGCCATCTGCTTCTAGGTGTTGGCCTCTTTTTGGTGCCTAATTGGCTTACTCCTCTCATTATCTCTTTGCTATTGAAATGCCTATAGAAGACTTCTGGCTTCCTTTTTATGTTAGCTGCCAGTCTCTTCTCATACTATGTGTTTTGCCTGTTTCCTTTCTCACTTCTCCTTTGAACCTTCTGTATTCAGCCTGGTTCTCAGTTGTATTAACAATCCGATTTCCGTCGTACATTTTTTTTTGCTTCACTTTATTCTCTATTCCTTTTATCATCCAGGGAGCACTGGTTTTAGTTGCCCTACCTGTCTCCTTGGAGGGGAATGCACCTTGACTATACCCAACCATGGGGCGGCACGGTAGCACAGTGGTTAGCACTGCTGCTTCACAGCTCCAGGGACCTGGGTTCGATTCCTGGCTTGGGTCACTGTCTGTGTGGAGTTTGCACATTCTCCTCGTGTCTGCGTGGGTTTCCTCCGGGTGCTCCGGTTTCCTCCCACATTCCAAAGATGTGCGGGTTAGGTTGATTGGCCATGCTAAAATTGCCCTTAGTGTCCTGGGATGTGTAGGTTAAAGGGATTAGTGGGTAAATATGTAGGGATATGGGGGTAGGGCCTGGGTGGGATTGTGGTCGGTGCAGACCCAGTGGGCCGAATGGCCTCTTTCTGTGCTGTAGAGATTCTAAGATCTCCTTATTAAAGGCAGCCCACTTGATTATGCTTTTGCCTGCCAATTTTTGATTCCAACTCACCCAGACCAGATCAATTCTCAAACCACTGAAATTAGTCCTCCTGTAATCAGGCTTTTACCCTAAATTGCTCCTTGTCCTTTCCCATAGCTAATGTAAACTCGTGATACAATGGTCACTATTCCCTAACTGTTCCTCTAAAGACACTTGATGCACTTGACCCACCTCATTCCCCAGACCCAGCAATACCTGCTTCCTCAGTGGGCTGGAAATGTACTTTGAGGGAGTGTATTTTTACTGGAATGATACTGAGACTCCAAAGGTTAATTTATGAGATTATTCAAACTAAGGTTGTAGTGCCTGAAATTTAGACGGTTAAGGGGTGAATTGATCAAAGTTTCAAGACACTAAGGTAAACAGATAGGGCAGATATAAGGAGAAACTATTTCTGCTGGTTGTGAAGTCTAAAAATTGTAGCCAGACTTTCAGGAGTGAAATTAGGAAACACTTTACACAAAAAGATAAAAGTTTGGAGCTCTCTTCTGATAATGGCAATTGATGCCAGATTTATTGTAAATTTTATTTCTGAGAGTGATAAGATTTTTTATTACCCTATTGGGGATGTGGGACAAATGTAATATATGGAGTTAGGTTGCAGATTGTCTATGACCTTACTGACTGGCAGAACAGGTTCGAACAACTAAATGACTTACTTTCTTGCTTTTAGGTTGCCAAGTTGAAAATGTAACAAACACTTTGAAGAATGGTTTAAATCAGATATTGCTTGCGAGTGAATTTCATGCTCATTAGAGTTGAAATGTATTGGTGCGAGTGGAGTTATGTTCTGTGACAGAGGAGAAAGCTTTGAGTGAGATTTTGTGCACACAGATGTACTATCTGTCTGTAATATTTTGACATTTTGTTAGAAATGGTAAATAGTAAGAGCGTGATTGATACACTGCAAATAACTGACTACTTTCCACACCAAAAGTCATTGTTTGTGCCAGATGCTGATGATAAAATATGGTAAGGTATGGGCAACATAGTATACACACAATTCAGATAAACTACTCTAACAGAAATGGAGAACAAAAGTACAAAATTAAACTAAATATCAGAAATTTTCTTCATGCCAGTGAAGCAGTGGCTATATGAAATAGCCAAGTGAATATGTGAAACAAACTATTATCAAGTATTGTTGATGCCGAATTTATTCCTTCCTTCATAGAATAAATGTCCGATTAAGAAAAGGGCTGAAAATTCAATAGATTTCAATAAATTACAGCTGTAAATGCTTCAACACTCAGAACAAAGATTTTTGTGTTCGTCAGCACATAAAGATCCTCTGTCGAAAGTCCTCCAGAAATAAATATCCTGGAGCTGCATGAAAAGATTTTGGGAAAATCTACATACCTTTAACTTCAATATTGCTGAAAAAAGACAGTTCTCGCAAAGCTTTCTGTATTGCACTCATCAGGACATTTGCAAGAATACAATGCAAAGGAAATCAACAGATTTATATGGGATGAGAAAAGTATGCTGATTGGTTGGCAAGTCTGACTTTATCTATTTGACAACTGTGCATGTGCTTATTCACTTCTTTCAGGAATTAAATACATTGAGGGGGAAAGTGTGCAAGAAATTAACATAGGGGCAAAACGAGAAATTTGGCCCCCTCTAAAATTACGGGCATTTTCTTCATGAATACATGTTATTTTCATCTGAAGTCTGCCAGTAAGTTGAAGATAGTGATTTATTGAAGTGCCCTGATTTCATTATTTCACTGGATCACTCCACAAACAATTGCATAAATAAAATGGACTAGAAACCACAACTAAGTCAGCATATTGTGAAATCCAAACTGGTTACCAGTAGATATGTTGCAATGGCGACATCTTCATATACAAATTTTTCAGGATTCGTAACTTCAGGCCAAACCTAAAATTGAATTTAAAAATATGTTAAGTAAGGGAAAAACGGGCATAAATAAATGATAATACAAAGCAGCTTTTAATTATTTGATAGTCAGGGGCACGGAGTTTCCTCTGGGGATACAATTGGCAAAAATAAACCAATCTTGGTCAGGCTTCAGTTGAGTGCTGGTCATTGTGGGTACAAAGGATTAACACTGGATTCATTAAGCTGCAGGTGCCTGTGGATCTTAAGATTCTTTACGTAACATGATGAAAGGCTGCAATTGGCAGATAGCCACGGGGGCCTGGCCAGTTTTGTGGGCATGCTTTTCTTTGGGTGAATAGCCCTTTCCATCAGTGTAAAAGATTGCAGATAAACCAGCATAAAATAGTTATGAGTACAACATAGGCAAGTTCAAAATGTTGCCACCTTTAGTGCTATTTAATTTGAATATGCCGGAATCTCTCAGATATCAAACTCCATACTTTAGTACTTTAGGTTCTAATAAGTTATGTGATTTTAAGTAATGCAATAAATATTGAAAAATATTTAAAATCAATTATGTTGGGATTTTAATATAAAATGTGATGCCACACTGTCTATAAATTGCAACCATGACTATGCTTCAATTAGCTATGAAGTTATGGAAGGTAGTATACATTGAAGTATTTCTATGATTAGCAACATAGATAATCATAAGGATAGTTTTTTAAAAATCATCCCTGTTTCACTCAAATCTGTGACCCTTGTGGCACACACTTTCCACAAAGCTGAAAGATGTAGAAATTAGGCTAAGTCCTGATCTTGATCCTGAGGATTGTGCTTAAAGTAAACCTCCACCTTCTCTTTTTTCATCTGCATCAATTGGGCTGTGAACTGGGGGAAGAGGCTCCCAAATTCCAATCTGTGAATTTCCTAACAGGCTAGCGCACTCAAAGGTGGCAGCTTACCAACCAGTAGAGATAAGGCCCATCTGGATTGAAGTCTGGGACTTGTCTTGGATCCCTGGAGATTTTTTACACTTGTACTCTTCAGATCCATTTAAAAGGCACAATCAACCAGGATTGTGGGGATTTCAAAATTGAAGGTTTTGGTGCCTATAAACTAATTTACAGTCCTTGCTTTTGTGCCATTTTTGCACATCTAACGAGGGCCATGTGAAACCAAACATTAGTATATATACTGCTTGATTAAATCATTTTTTCAAAAAAGGCTGGGGTAAGACAACCCTCGTATCAATCCAATTAGAAGTTACATCCACAATAACGCACAGAACAAATCTGTAATTTTGGCTGGACAAGGAAATTTCCAAATCTGAATAGGAAAAATTGCTGTTGTGCTCACCATCTCTTATCAAACAGTTACAGGGTATCAGAGGTACAGGTCAACATTTCATGTCATGTACAAGAAAAAAGCAGAATTTAAATTAAAATGAGAATTTTACCTTGACCATTTCTTTGTATTTTGCTTTCAGACGGTGGTAACATTCACTATATTTTTCCACAGAAATGAGAGAAAGTGTGCTCTTAAAATAGCTTTTCTTGTTCTCTGTAGACCATTTCACAATCTTTGTAAGCAATACATCTATAAGCCATGTTGTTTTGGGATACAAAATTCCATCCGCGACCCATTCTTCAGGACACAATATGGAAACAGAAATAAACCTTTAAGACAGAGAAATAAACCAATAAACATCACAGAAACGTTAGTAAATAAACAGCAATTTCAAGATTAAGTTAGTTTACTACAAACAGATGGTTACCCAAATAACTTTGGTAAGAAGCAATGTCTTCTGCCAATCTTCCACTGAGTTTTCATCAGATGATTTTGGAACACTCTTTCTACTTTTAGTTCCATAATATTAATTGAATTTAAATTCCACCAGTTGCCATGGTGGGATTTGATCCCTTGTCCCCAAAACACTAGCTTAGGCCTCTGGATCACCCATCCAGTGATGTTACCATTACACCACCATCTCCCCCTTCATTCTATATTAATAGTCAGTTGGTAGTGTAAAACTCGAATATTACTCGACTCTTTAAACTATTAAAGCTTTTTGTCTTGCACTCATCAGGCCAGTTCGCAAGATAAATCACCAATAAAGGGAACAACAAATTATACTGCAGGAAGAGAGAGTGGTAATTGGTTGGTAAGTGGACTCTGATTGATGGAGGCGTTGTCATGGAGAATGCAGCAGCGAAGTTTCTTTTATTCATTCGTGGGCTTTGCTGACTGGCCAGCATTTATTGACGCTCCCTAATTGCCTTTAAGGTGTTGGTGAGCTGCCTTCTTTAATCGCTGCAGTCCATGTGCTGTGGGTTGACCCACAATGCCATTAGGGAGGAAATTCTAGGATTTTGATCCAGCAACTGCGAAGGAATAGCGATATGTTTTCCAAGTCTTTTTCATTCTTCCGGTGGAGCGAGCAGAGAATGGAGTGATTTTTGGAAGGCAGAACTGGAAGATAGATAAGTTGAATTTATTTTTACTTACTTTTTTCGGAGTTGTTTTTTGTTTCCTGAGCAACAGGAAACCGGAAATAGGTCGCAGGGAGACCTGGGACGGTTTCTTGCCCAATAAATTTGAACGGGGAGGTAACCCGAGACGCTACATGTGTAGAGTCTCCCACCCTTCTCCCTCCTCTAACCTAAAAAAAAAGACTCTGTGTGAGAGCAGGTGAGTTTTTTTTTCTTTTTCTTTTCTCTTTCATTTTTTACTAAGGGATGTTAGCAAGGATGTCAGTGCAGGCAGTGCAATGTTCCTCCTGTGGGATGTTTGAGGTGAGGGACACCATTAGTGTCCCAGCTGAGTACACAAGTAGGAAGTGCACCCAATTCCAGCTCCTTGAAGACCGTGTTAGGGATCTGGAGCTGGAACCGGATGAACTCAGGATCATTTGGGAGGCAGAGACAGTTATAGATAAAAGCTACAGGGAGGTTCATACTCCTAGGAATGAGGATACTTAGGTGACTGTTAGAAGGGATAAGAAGCAGTCAGTGCAGCGATCCCCTGTGGCCGTTCCTCTGTATAACAAGTATACTGTTTTGAATACTGTTGGGGAGGATGACTTACCAGGGGTAAGCCATGGTGTACAGGTCTCTGGCACAGAGTCTGTCCCTGTTGCTCAGAAGGGAAAGGGGGGGGAAGGAGTAGAGCATTAGTCATTGGGGATTCCATAGTTAGTGGGACAGATAGGAGATTCTGTGGGAGCGAATCGTGCTTTCGATGTCGAGGAAAGGATTGCAAAGATGATTCTAGATAGGAGTGAAAGTAACAGGGTAGTTGTTATGGGGGACTTTAACTTTACAAATATTGACTGGAAACACTATAGTTCGAGTACTTTAGATGGGTCAGTTTTTGTCCAATTTGTGTAGGAGGGTTTCCTGACACAGTATGTAGATAGGCCAACAAGAGGCGAGGCCACATTGGATTTGGTACTGGGTAATGAACCAGGTCAGGTGTTAGATTTGGAGGTAGGTGAGCACTTTGGTGATACTGACCACAATTCGGTTACATTTACTTTAGCGATGGAAAGGGTAGGTATATACCACAGGGCAAGTGTTATAGCTGGGGGAAAGGATATTATGATGCGATTAGGCGAGATTTAGGATGCATAGGATGGGGAAGAAATCTGCAGGGCATAATTGAAATGTGGAGCTTGTTCAAGGAACAGCTACTGCGTGTCCTTGATAAGTATGTACCTGTCAGGCAGGGAGGAAGTGGTCGAGCGAGGGAACCGTGGTTTACTAAAGAAGTTGAATCTCTTGTGAAGAGGAAGAAGGAGACTTATGTAAAGATGAGACATGAAGGCTCAGTTAGGGTGCTTGAGAGTTACAAGTTAGCCAGGAAGGACCTGAACAGAGAGCTAAGAAGAGCCAGGAGGGAACATGAGAAGTCTTTGGCAGGTAGGATCAAGGAAAACCCTAAAGCTTTCTATAAGTATGTCAGGAATAAAAGAATGACTAGGGTAAGATTAGGGCCAATCAACGACAGTAGTGGGAAGTTGTGTGTGGAGTCTGAAGAGATAGGAGAGGCGCTAAATGAATATTTTTCATCAGTATTCACACAGAAAAAGACAATGTTGTCGAAGTGAATACTGAGATACAGGCTATTAGACTAGACGGGATTGAGGTTCATAAGGAGGAGGTGTTAGCGATTCTGGAAAGTGTGAAAATAAATAATTCCCTGGGCCAGATGGGATTTATCCTAGGATTCTCTGGGAAGCTAGGGAGGAGATTGCAGAGCCTTTGGCTTTGATCTTTATGTCGTCATTGTCTACAGGAATAGTGCCAGAAGACTGGAGGATAGCAAATGTTGTCCCCTTGTTCAAGAAGGGGAGTAGAGACAACCCTGGTAATTATAGACCAGTGAGCCTTATTTCTGTTGTGGGCAAAGTTTTGGAAAGGATTATAAGAGATAGGATTTAAAATCATCTAGAAAGGAACAATTTGATTAGGGATAGTCAATACGGTTTTCTGAAAGGTAGGTCGTGCCTCACAAACCTTATTGAGTTCTTTGAGAAGGTGACCAAAGAGGTGGATGAGGGTAAAGCAATTGATGTGGTGTATATGGATTTCAGTAAAGCGTTTGATAAGGTTCCCCATGGTAGGCTATTGCGGAAAATACGGAGGCATGGGATTGAGGTTGATTTTGCAGTTTGGATCAGAAATTGGCTAGCTGTAAGAAGACAGAGGGTGGTGTTGATGGGAAATGTTCATCCTGGAGTTCAGTTAATAGTGGTGTACCGCAAGGATCTGTTTTGGGGCCACTGCTGTTTGTCATTTTTATAAATGACCTGGATGAGGGCGTAGAAGGCTGGGTTGGTAAATTTGCGGATGACACTAAAGTCGGTGGAGTTATGGACAGTGCCGAAGGACGGTGCAGGTTACAGAGGGACATAGATAAGCTGCAGAGCTGGGCTGAGAGGTGGCAAATGGAGCTTAATGCGGAAAAGTGTGAGGTGATTCACTTTGGAAGGAGTAACAAGAATACAGAGTACTGGGCTAATGGTAAGATACTTGGTAGTGTGGATGAGCAGAGATATCTCGGTGTCCATGTGCATAGATCCCTGAAAGTTGGCACCCAGGTTGATAGGGTTGTTAAAAAGGCGTACAGTGTGTTAGCTTTTATTGGTAGAGGGATTGAGTTTCGGAGCCATGATGTCATGTTGCAGCTGTACAAAACTCTGGTGCGGCCACACTTGAAGTATTGCGTACAGTTCTGGTCGCCGCATTATAGGAAGGATGTGGAAGCATTGGGAAGGGTGCAGAGGAGATTTACCAGGATGTTGCCTGGTATGGTGGGAAGATCTTATGAAGAAAGGCTGAGTGACTTGAGGCTGTTTTCGTTAGAGAGAAGGTTAAGAGGTGACTTAATGGAGGCATATAAGATGATCAGAGGATTAGATAGGGTGGACAGTGAGAGCCTTTTTCCTCGGATGGTGATGGCTAGCACGAGGGGACATAGCTTTAAATTGAGGAGTGATAGATAAAGGACAGATGCCAGAGGTAGGTTCTTTACTCAGAGAGTAGTAAGGGCGTGGAATGCCCTGCCTGCAACAGTTGTGGACTCGTCAACATTAAGGGCATTTAAAGAGCCATTGGATAAACATATGGATGATATTGGAATAGTGTAGGTTAGATGGGCTTTAGATTGGTTTCACAGGTTGGCGCAACATTGAGGGCCGAAGGGCCTGTACTGCGCTGTAATGTTCTATGTTCTAAGTCAGGATGGTAAGTGGATTGGAGGGGAATTTGCAGGTGATGGTGTTCCCATGTATCTGCTGCCCTTGTTCTTCTAGATGGAAATGCTTGTGGGTTTGGAAGGTGCTAAGCATCTTTGGTAAATTGCTGCAGTGCATGATAGTACACATTGCTGCTACCAAGCGTCGGTGGTGGAGTGGATGTTTGTAGATTTGGTGCCAACCTATTGGGCTGCTTTGTCCTGGATGGTGTCAAGCTTCTTGTGTTGTTGGAGCTGCACCAATCCAGGCAAGTGGGGAGTATTCAGGGAATACTCCTGACTTGTGCCTTGTAGATGGTGGATAGGCTTTGGGGAGTCAGGAGGTGAAGTACTCGCCACAGTATTCCTAGCCTCTGACCTGCTCTTGTAGCCACTGTGTTTATGTGATGAGAGTAAGAAGTCTCACAACACCAGGTTAAAATCCAACAGGTTTATTTGGTAGCAAATACCATAAGCTTTCGGAGCGCTGCTCCTTCGTCAGATGGAGTGAAAATCCATCTGACGAAGGAGCAGCGCTCCGAAAGCTTATGGTATTTGCTACCAAATAAACCTGTTGGACTTTAACCTGGTGTTGTGAGACTTCTTACTGTGTTCACCCCAGTCCAACACCGGCATCTCCACATTATGTGATGAGTCCAGTTGAGTTTCTGGTCAATGGTAACCCCAAGGATGTTGGCAGTGGAGGATTCAGTGATGGTAAGACCATTGAATGTCAAGGGGCGGTGGTCAGAGTGTCTCTTATTGGTGATGGTCATTGCCTGGCATTTATCTGGCGTGAACGTTACTTGCCACTTGTCAGCCCAAGCCTGGATATTGACCAGATCTTGCTGCATTTGAACATGGACTGCTTCAGTATCTGAGTCGTCGCGAATGGTGCTGAACATTGTGCAATCATTGGCGAACAGTTAACTGTCAAGCTTCTGTTTCAAATTCAAATCAGGCAGGATGATTCTGATTAGTCAAGGCATTGTCATGGGAATGAACCAGGGAATGGTGTTCCCTAAACATGTGTTTAGTTCGAAAAGCTGCAATTTGTAACACTAACAGGATATTGCTGTTAAGCGAAAAAGACATTCTGCCTATCACACAAATGAATAATGTGGTACATAAATGTCAGTGTTGGTGTGATGGTAGGTATATGTAGGTCCAGCATCCCAATGACTGGTGGGTCGTATCAACAGCATGTCCATTTGGCTGTTCACAACAAGTGAAATACTGACCATTTTCAACCAGCCTGTTTGCAAAATAAGACAGTGTCCAACATTAGATGTGATTCCGCAATTGGTCAACATTTGCTAAACAACCCTGATTGTGCTCAGAATGACACTAAAAACCAATTTAAGATTATTAATCAGGCTCTCAGTGTGGCTCACTTATGCATGCTAGAAGCTTCATACATTCACACACAGGGTCCTGCCCTTTGCTGACATGTCCACATATTGCACTTTTAAACTAAAGATTGGGGAGTGGGGTGAGGGAGCCATTCCCTGGTTCATTCCCCATGACAATGCCTTGATCAGAGTCAACCTACCTCGTCTGAATTTGAAACAATAACTTGGCAGTTAACTGTTCCCTGCTGCATTCTCCATGAAACCATTGTCCACTTGGCAACCAATCAGCAGTCTCTTCTCCTGCAGTATAATTTTTTGTTCTTTTTAGTGTTGGTTGACCTTGCAAGCTATCCTGATGAATGATAAATGAAAAGTTTCGATAGCATGTCTCTTTTTTTCAGCAACACTCTTTTTATATTGTCAGCACAACCCCAATGAGGCATTTTTACCAATACTTTTATCAGAAAGATGCATATCACAGCCATTCCTTTTTTGTCTGCAACACAGATTCTGCTGTCTGGTTGAGGACTCACCATAACAATTCATCTCCTTCAACTTGCTGAAGTTTAAAACTGTAAATATTGCTCTTTTTGAATGTGCAACTTTCTGTGTTACACCCTTCTACTGGTATAAATGTTGCTGTGTTGTTTTCAAAATCTGCAAAGGAAGTAGAAGCATTCATGATTCATGTTGTACAAAATACTTACGGCTCATGGTGTCTCACCATTAAGAAAATATCCAAGTTAAGGTACACTTGGTCTCATACTGTAATTCATTCAGATCAAATGGTTGCCAGCCCTAATGCCCACAGAATGCTTCTTCCTAATTTCCTCCTAATGTTCTAAATATGATCGTTTAAAATTTCTTATAATGTACCACAGAAATATCTGGACAGACTGGTGAGACACGCTGGTTAAATGTAATGCAGAGAAGTGAAAAGTAGTTCATTTTGGTGGGAGGAATGAGGATAGGCAATATAAACTAAATGGCCCAATTTTAAAGGTGGCGCAAAACCAGAGACCTGGAGGTTCACATGCTCAAATCATTGGAAGTTTTGTCTTTATTAACTTAATTGCAAGTACAAAAGCAAATAAATTATGCTCAACCTTTCTTAAACACTGATTAGGCTGCATTGTTCAATCTGGGGACTACACTTAGGGATGGGTGCCAAGGCCTTAAGGGAGGATGCAGAGGTTTACTTTGGTTATGGGAGAGTTCAAAAGAAACTGGGGTTGTTCTTGTTAACACATAGGTCAAGAAGAGATAGAGGTGTTCAAAATCATGAATTGTTTTGATGAAGTAAATATGAATTCATTTCCAGTGGCAGAAACATTGGTAATTGGAGGACACAGATTTAAGATAATTGCCAAAAGAACCAGAGATGATGAGGGGAGAATAAAATAGAGTATGAGAGTGGTCTGGAATGCCTCAAATAATGGCAGAGATTCAATAACTTTCAAAATGTATGCTAAAAGGGGGAAAATTTGTACAGCTGTCAAGAAGGACCAGGATTGTGGAACTAATTGACTAACTTTTTGAAAGAAGCAGCACTTATTACTTCAGTCTTTTGGCTAAAATCAAGTGTAGGGTCAAATCCAAGGTTAGGTGTAATACCAATCCATGTTAGCTTGGGTCTAACGCGCCTCTTTTGTTGGGACCATGAATTGGATTCAATTTGAATTCTTTTTATGGAGGAGGCAAGGACATGGATTCAGGGCTTGACCTGTCAAATCTGCACATTGACTTTATAATTGAGAAAGGAATAAAATGTTTAAAAAGGCAGAGACAGATAAATCTCATCCTTTTTTTCTTTGTCTTCAGCTCTGACGGAGTCATCCAGACTAAAAACGGTGGCTCTATTTTCTCTCCAGACGCTGTCAGAGCTGTTGAGATTTTCCAGCATTTTCTGTTTTTGTTGCAGATGCCAGCATCCGCAGTAATTTGCTTTTACCTTCTGTGTTGTATAATTTTATGACTCTATGACAAGATTGTGAAATTTTGCACACAAGTCAGATACTTGCTAAAGAGCAATGCACCAAAATCTTCATCTTCGGACATTAAAATGGCACATCCCCATCGTTAGACCCCTTGCAATCGTGCTTGCTCAGAGAATCTGCTCAATTACAACCAGATTGGGCAGCACAGTGGCTAGCAGTCAGATTGATTCCAGCTTGGGTCACTGTCTGTGCAGGGTCTGAACGTTCTCCCAGTGTCTACATGGATTTCCTCCGGGTGCTCTGGTTTCCTCCCACAGTCCAAAAGACATGCTGCTTGGGTGCATTGGCCATGCAAAATTCTGCCTCGATGTACCTGAACCAGAGTGTGGCAGCTTCATTGCAGTGTTATTGTAAGCCTACTTGTGACACTAATAAATTACCTTAAACTTAAGTTATTTTACTGGCATTCTTTTAATATGTCCTTGAAGTGAACACTTAGTGAATACTGTACTTTGTTTCTCTGAATCCACTTTCGCCATAAGCAGCATTTAAAATGGAAATCATAGAAATCATAGAAACCCTACAGTACAGAAAGAGGCCATTCGGCCCATCGAGTCTGCACTGACCACAATCCCACCCAGGCCCTACCCCCATATCCCTACATATTTTACCCACTAATGCCTCTAGCCTACGCATCCCAGGACACTAAGGGGCAATTTTTTTAGCATAGCCAATCAACCTAACCCGCACATCTTTAACTGTGGGAGGAAACCGGAGCACCCGGAGGAAACCCACGCAGACACGAGGAGAATGTGCAAACTCCACACAGACAGTGACCCAAGCCGGGAATCGAACCCAAGTCCCTGGAGCTGTGAAGCAGCAGTGCTAACCACTGTGCTACCATGCCGCTTGTGAAATTGTAGTTTCTTGAAGATGTGGTGCCCAATATGCGTTAATGAATGGCAGTCAAAATCACAGAATCCCTACAGTGCAGGAGGCCATTCGGCCCATGGAATCTGCACCAACTCTCTGACAGAGCATCTTACCCAGGCCCTATCCCCACGTATTTTCCCCACTAATCCTCCTAACATACACATCTTGGGACTTTAAGGGACACTTTAGCATAGCCAGTCCACCTAAGCTGCACATCCTTGTTGACCGAGTTGATATATTTTTCGGTGTAAAAATTGAAGGCGAGTGTTTCCTGGGGCCCAAGTTGTTCAAACACATTTTGCATTCAGGAATATTCCAAGAAATCTGATTCAATCGACAGCGCCGCCGGAATAGATGTTTTTCGGGTCTAATGTGTGACCATGGGGCGGGGGGGTGGGGAAGATCAGCTGCTGTTCGCCCCGGTTCACTCTACCTTGGAAAACTATTTCCTTGCAGCTCTCCGCCTGTGTCTTGGGAATCACGGTCCGCAGCAGCACCTTGAGCCTCCCGCCGGCCCGCTCCCCCATCACCGCGGGGAGAATCTCATCCAACTCCCGTGCCGCCAGCCCCGGCAGCAGCTCGGCTAGGAGCGGCCTCAGCCCCGCGGCGGCCCAGCAGCTCACCACCTCCCGCTCGGCCTCCAGCCGGCAGCCGCTCAGGCGCCGGTTGGCCACCTGCGGCTTCAGCGTCCACACGTTGATCGCGGCCCAGAAGCCGACCGAGGCCTCGAGCTGGCCGCGAGGCCCCAACCGCCCTGAGGCCGCCATCATCCTCGCTCGGTCACCATGGAAACAGGCTCCTTCCCCCGCCCCCTTAGTCACGTGCCAGAGCGCGGCGGGTCGGCCGTTGGAAGGGGGGTGTCACGTGCTGATGTCTCGCTCACTGCCGGGTTGGGGAGGGGTTCAAGGTCCAGCACTTTAATCTGTTTGAGCAAGGCGAGAAATGACTGGCTCAGAGATCCAGTAAAGTGCAGAGGAACCTCCAGGTTCCCAGGCGGAGGGAGCGCTCAGGAAGCTGTGTGCAGTGATCTTGGTCAGACTAGATCCCAGTCCTAGTGACTGAGAATCGAGGGAAGACATTCGGGAACTGGAGAGACATTGCAGATAACTGAGAGAAGACAGCAAAGTTGGGATCTTCGGTCTCGAATGAAGGTGACTAAAGAATTGACCTTTATGCATGTTTATAGCAATAATGTAAACAAAGCCATGTGCTTAAATAACACATTTATTAGCCTCAGGTCTTCCCAAAGTGTTTCATAACCAGGGATATTTTTAACCAGGAGCTTCTGCACAAACACAGCAACCAATTTGCATGTAGCGAGCTCCTAGTAACAGAAATGTGATAATCACCTGATATCAAAGAGTAGGCACAAAAGGATCTTCTTCAGGTTGGCAATATGTAACAAGTGGTGTGCCACAGTGCTGGTATCTCAACTGTTTACAATTTAATGTAAATTACTTGGGCGATGGTTGCCAAATCTGCTGAAGATACAGAAATAGGTAGGAAAGTACGTTGTGAAGAGGTCATAAGGCGACTACAAATAATATGTAGATCAGTTAAGTGAGTGGGAAAAGATCTGGCAAATGGAGTATAATGAAAGCATCCATTTTGGCAGGAAGAATAAAAAATAAGCATATTGTCTAAGTGGTGAGAGATTGTAGAGCTCTGAGGTGCAGAGACATGGGTGTCCTGATGCATAAATCATAAAAAGCTAGTGTACAGTGTGACGAAAGTTGCTGATGTCATGTGCGACTGTTTGATTCTGAAACACTGGTTTCTTATGATTTTTTTATATTAACGAGAAACATTTGCAGGAACAGTGAGAACTCACCTCTCTTTTGTTAAACAAACAAAAGTATTTATTAATGTAGAAGAAAGACAAAACATTACAAAGAACAATATTTATACTTTGGCAATTTAACAGTAAGCACCTAGTCTCTCAAAGACAGAAAACCAAAAAATATCTGATTCCCCCGTAATCCTAAACTCTGCTGAGACCTCATTTCCCAAACAATAACCATAATCTGTTGGTCAAATCTAACCAGTGATTATCACACCGTACAATTTAAATGACCAGGACTTGGGAATGGTCTTCGGTTCAGTGAAGAAAACATTCTTTTGCATAAACTGATGTGTCTTTAGCACTTCATCTCCAGCTGACCTGTTTCCTGAAGATGGCAGCCTCTCTTTTTCTTGTTGCTACTTCTTCATCTGTGTCTAAACTGCTTCCTGGCCGATAGCACTCTTGACTATTAATTGTATCAATTGTAAAGAACACCCTGTCCCCTATTTTTTCTCTTAGGTGCTGCCTGGACATGGTTTATAAAATACATGGTAGTTTGATTTTACTTGTACAAACGATATATATTTGTTTTAATAGCATTCTATCCTTTTGTGACAGTAGGCACAGTGGAGGTCTTGTGGTGCAGTGGGTAGCATCCCTGCCTCTGAGCCAGAAACTCTAGGTTCAAGACCCACCCTTGGACTTGATGGCCAAGGAAGGTGTATTCTTAATGTGGCCAAACAGGTTGGGTGTCAACTTGCAGATCCTTTAAACATGCCAATGGCTGGTGGTAAGAGCAGGAGAGACTCCTGGTTAGCCACATTTGATGTGGAATGGCGCCCCTCAAACTATAAGCCTCTAGTGACAGACTAGCGACCTGTTCCAGGAATTACTAACTGTGGAAACAGATGAAAGTCTGCCTTGGGACACAACTAGGTGCGGGAAGAGAATTAGGAAAGCTAATAGAATGTTATCAGTTATTGCAAGGGGAATAGATTTAAGGTAAGGATTAGCGGATTTGAGAAAATGTTTTTCACCAGGAGGTGGTAGGAATCTGGAACTCACTGTCTGAAAGGGTGATAGAGGCAGGAATTGCCAAACATTTAAGAAGCATTTAGATGAGCACTTGAAACACCATAGTATACAAGGCTACAGACCAAGAGCTGGAAAATGGGATTGGAATAGATAGCTGCATGATAGCTGGCACAGATATGATGGGCCTTAGGACCTCTGATTGTGCTGTAAAACTCTATGAATTGAATACAAGTATACAGAGTACTAGTGGGACCACATCCAGAGTATTGGTCACCTTATTTAAGAAAGGATGTAATTATGTTGGAAGCAGTTAAATAGAAGGTTTATCTGACTAATAGCTGGAATGAATGTGTTACCTTATGAGGAAAGGTTCAACAGGCTCAGCTTGTATCTGCTGGAGATTGGAAGAGTAAGAGCGGACTAGATTGAAAGATATAAGATCTTGAGGTATGTTCACGGTGAATGTGGAGAGGATGTTTCCTCTTAGGGGAGAATCCAGAACTAGGGGTCACGATTCAAAAATCTACTTGAAAAATAGATGAGGCAAAATGTTTTCTATCAAAGGGTCATGCATCTTTGGAACTTTCTTGCTGAAAAGGCAGTGGAAGCAGAGTCTTTGAATATTTTTAAGGCAGAGGTGGATAGATTCTTGGTAAGCAAGGGGTGATAGGTTATTGGAGGTATGTGGGATGCAGTTTTGAGGTTACAATCAGATCAGCCATGATCTTATTAAATGGTGGAGTAGACTTGAAAGGCCAAATGGCCTATTCCTGTTCCTTGTTTGTATGTTAATTGAGGGATAAAGTGAGGCAAGCTATACTGAAGTGTCATCCTAGATTTGGTGCGCAAGCCTGGATTGGATTTGAACCCACAATTTTCTGTCTCTGGTGAGTAGGTTGTGGCTCAGTTTGTAGATCCTTATCTCGGAGTCTGCAGTTTGTGGGTTCAAGTCCCATTCCATGACTGAGTACAAAAACCTTGCTGATACTCTAGTGTAGTGGTTCCCAACGTTTTATATGTTACGGCACACCTCTCCATTATTTGAAAAAAAAAATTGAGGCACACCTCCTATTTCTCTGAACTGTCCTCCAGCAAAAAACCTTTTTGGGGTGATTTTCAGCCTGCATTCGCTGTCAGAGAACAGTGACACGGACGGAAAATCTGGAGAGAATCAGGAAACGTGAGTTCCCATGTTTTACTGTGCATGTGTGGATGCCAAAAATCTGATTTCCACCATAATAGTACTAATAGCTTCAGTCCTAGCTATCGCAAAACCTGGGCCATTGAATTGAAAAATGTAAAAAAAATATAAATATAAACTGTATAAAGAGAACCTTGATTTCCTTAAAAACACAGTTCGCAATAATTTATCCAGTTCATATAAGACTTAATATTTTGACACACTCATCAACATGAATGTTGACTGTTTCTCCTCACAGATGCTGAATCTTAACAAATGTAACTATGAAGGCATGAGGTATGAATTGACCATGTTGGGCTGGGAAACATTACTGAAAGGAAAGATAGTGGACAGGCAATGGCAGGCATTTAAAGAACGAATAGGTCAACTCCAGATGTTGTTTATTTCTGTTTGGCGCAAAAGTGGTAAGGGAATTGTGGCTTACAAGGGAAATTAGATATAGTATCAGATTCAAGGAAGGAGCAGACAAATTGGTAAGAAAAAAACAATAGGCCTGAGGATTGAGAGTAGTTTAAAATTCAGCAAAGGAGAACTAAGGGATTGATTAAGAAGGGAAACATAGAGTATGAAAGTAAGCTCGCAGGGAACATAAAAACTGACTGTAAAAGTTCTATAGATATGTAAAGAGAAAAAGATCGACAAAAACGAATGTAGGCCCTTTACATTCAGAAATGGGAGAATTCACAACGGGGAATAAAGAAATGGCTGAGGAATTAAATTTGTATTTTGCTTCAGTCTTCACAATGGAAGGCTGAATAATGTGCCAGAAGTGCACATTTAGTTCTTGCTAAAGCTTTCACATCCTTCCTGAATTGGACACAATACTCCAATTGAAGCTGAACCAGTGCTTTATAAAAGTTCATCCTAACTTCCTTACTTTTGTACTCTGTTTATAAGGCCTTCTATCCCATATGTCTTTTCAACCTGTCCTGCCACCTTTAATGAATCATGTCCATAGACCCTCAGGCCTCCCGGTGCCTGCATTTCCTTTAGAATTGTATTTTTAAAAAAGTGTTCTGATGAAAAGTTATTAACCTAAAATATTAAATCTATTTTCTCTCTCTGCCAGACTTGCTGAACATATCCAACATTTTCTGTTTTTATTTCAGATTTTCAGCATCTGCAATATGCTGTTCTTGATTTTTAAATTTTTGAGCTTTATTTCCCTGCCACAGCCAGCTGGCTGAATGGGAAGACAGCCACAGATGAGAGTAGAGAGGTTTAGGTGAAGGGGCACTGGAGCAATTGGTTGATTGGGAAGTTGATTGGATTAGTCACCTTGCCCATCCTATCCCCTCAAACCCACCTCAGTTAAAAATAGAAATGGCTGATTGAGTTCCCATTTTTGAAGTTTCAAACAACCGCCCCTGTTAAAATTACCTCCAAGAGCACTCCTGGAAGTACTCCAAGCAATTCCCTCACAACTCTATGATGAGCCTGCCTATTAGTCAATGGCAATGTATTTAGTACCAATAATGTCAATGTTGGAGATGTTTTTTCAAAGATATAGTACAGCCCTACCAATTTGGGCATAAGTGTCAAAATGGTAGTGAGCAGAATGCTGCAGCATCAACTAAGCTGAAATTGCCTTTGTTTTACTTTGATATGATACATGGGTCATTGAAAATAGGTCAGTCCAATTTGTTTGTAGCAGCATGGATTGGTAAACAAATAATGTCTGACAATCTTGATTGAATTCTTTGATTAAGTAATGGGCTGAAAGAGTGTGGAAGCAAATTCAATTATAAATTTCAAAAAGGCCATGCTATACTTTGAATGGCAGGACTACAAATTTGAAAAAAAACAACATGCAATTTATTAGTTAAAGAGCAGTATCATTGTGAATGTTCTCCATTCTTTCTCCCATCAACTAAACATCAAAACATTGGATTGAAAAGTCGGAGGTGGGTTAGCTCTGTTGGCTGGATGACTGGTTTGTAATGTGGAGCAATGCCAACAGTGTGGGTTCAATTCCTGTACTGGCTGCGGTTAGTTTATTCATTAAGGCCCACCTTCTCAACCTTGCCCCTTGCCTGAGATGTGGTGACCCTTTTGAGAAGCTCTTTCTCAAAGAGGAGAGCAACCTATGTTCTCTGGGACAATGGCAACATTTACATCTACACCATGTGCATCTGAGGTTCATAAATGACTAACTTAGCTGGCTACAGATTGTTGCACTAAATAAACTCAGTCCAAATTATATTACTACCACTCAGAATAAGATGGCAATACTACTCTGATAGATGCAGATAGTTGAACATCCATTTTATTTTTAGCAATGACACGGAGCTCAGACGTAGTATATTCAGAGGATTGTATAATGTAATAGAGCATAAATCATCTTAGATATTATTGTACTTTATATAAACTATGGCTGGAAACTTCCTGTTCCACCAGCAGCCGGCATTGTGGCACGTAGGGGGCATTGAATTTGGCAGGAGGCAGAAACTCTATTTCCCGACGGCAGAATAAACTGTGAAATTTGTTCTCCTGACTTAAGGCAAGTTAAAGGTGGGTCAAATTTCCCAATGAAAATTGTTGGAGAGCCCATTTACATGCAATTACATCCCATACTTGCTCATTAAAAGGCTACTTCACCAGAATCAAGTTCACTCTCTAAATTAAGTTGCTTGCGAGTGAGAATTTAGAATGTTCAGTTTTACGACTGTGTACAAGTGACATGCACTTAATTGGTGAGCTCACGACTTTGAGGTTAATAGATGTTGCCTTCGACTTTTGGGGTCCTCTCATAACTTCACTCGTAGAACACTGGGAGCAAACGCTGTGCCAAGGCTGGACAGAGGAGGTAGGCTAAGGGGAAAGAGGAGGGAGGAATGTCATAGAGGGTGAACTCAGTGGTGTCCATGGTGGAATCTTTGGAGGGGTGAACTCAAGATACTAGGAATAGGAAGAAACAGTCACAGTCGGGGGGGGGGGGGGGGGGCAGGTGGGAAGCAGGATGCGGTAGGATGGTAAGTCTAGGGGAGAGTTTGGTAGATGAAGGTCTCCTCGGGGTTTCACGGAGGGGGACTAGATAGGTGGCACAGATAATGAGAGGGGTCAAGCTCAGAATGGACATGGGGACTGTAACAAATGTGAGCTCAGAGGAGGGAAGCGATGTAGGAGGTTCAAGGGTGACAGAGGGAGAGGAATGGTGATATCGGATGGGTCAAGGATGATTGGGGGGTGGGGGGGGGTTGGAATAGGTGGATGACAGGGAAAGTAAAAGGTGGTGGACCAAGTTTGGAAGGTGACATGTATCATTTTTTAGAATCTGACCTTGATCGCACATTTAGTCATGCATTAGCATCTCATACATGCTCTTTTATATGAAATATGGTTGCTTGCATCTGCTAGCTTTTCCAGTTCAAGCACTGGAGGAGTAATGCAGAGCTCTTGGCCTGCTTTGAGGGAATGGCTATACGGGTACCCTTTAAATACGGTGCCAAGACCTTGAACCCCATGAAGTAACGGTGGGCTGGGTGACTTCCGGCATCCCATCATGAGATTTGCCAAGCTCCTCCTGGATGCATAATTAATGGGCGGAACAGTGGAAGATTGCATGTGTTCAGCCACCCCACCTCCCACCAGGAATCACACTGACTTTCCTGGGCCCCATTGATTCATAGAATCATAGAAACCCTACAGTGCAGAAGGAGGCCATTCGGCCCATCGAGTCTGCACCGACCACAATCCCACCCAGGCCCTACCCCTACATATTTACCCACTAATCCCTCTAACCTACGCATCCCAGGACTCTAAGGGGCAATTTTTAACCTGGCCAATCAACCTAACCCGCACATCTTTGGACTGTGGGAGGAAACCGGAGCACCCGGAGGAAACCCACGCAGACACGAGGAGAATGTGCAAACTCCACACAGACAGTGACCCGAGCCGGGAATCGAACCCGGGACCCTGGAGCTGTGAAGCAGCAGTGCTAACCACTGTGCTACCGTGCCGCCCTTGGGCAGAATCATAAGGTAACCTTATGATTCTGCCCAATGTCTCAATATTAACTGTATTTTGCTCAATAATAGTATGAGTCTAATAGTATGTCTAAACACTAATAGTATGTCTAATATACAAGCTTCAGGTAACTGACTATAAGGGAAACAAAAGCAACAATAACTCACATTTATATAGCATCTTTGGTGTTAGAAAACATCAGAGTGGAAACAGAATGATTTGATTTATTATTGTCACATGTATTAGTGTAGTGTAAAGTATTGTTTATGACAATATTGTTCATATTGGATATGATGAGAAACAAGTGCAAACTTGAATTGGTGGGAAGTGGGAAGGATGCTTTTTTATATTTTTCAGTAGCTGGTAGGTGCTCAGAGCTATTAATTAAGTGAACAGGCATGTGATTGGTTGGTGAATTTTAAGATTTTATCCAGCTAAATGGGGGCAGTAGTTTAAACTGGTGTTGGGGAGATGTAAGCATTGCATCAAATTTAGAGTTATGGATAGGAGTGAGTGATTGTCAGTGATCCACCTTGGGCACAGCCTGCTTCTGTGGGGCTTGCCAGTTAGATGTTAAACAGCAGACTGCACAGCTCATAAGGTAACCTTAAATTCTCAAAAGGCCAGTGTTTTCTGACCTTCCTTCTCCACAGTGACTTCGACAAAGGATGTTTATTCAGTGTCAGGAATTTGGTTTTGTTTTCAGGACTGATAATGTCTCAGCCATTATGCATTCAAAGGATTGCCATTCATGTTGACGGTCTGATGTTTGGGAAGCCATTGTCTCCACAGAACCGTGGACTTTGGAGCTCACTGGGGCTAATTTCCAGACAGAGGGTCAACCACCTTGATTGTCTTTGTTCACTAGAGAAGTCCAGTTGAGATGTTAAAGGGTTAACATCCCATGAATTTGCTATGATCTTGGTTTTTTAACTTAAAAAGTGTGCGCGAGCTAAGCAAACTTTTGAACTTGTAAATGCAGATAAGCTTAAAACTGTCTGGAACAATTTGTGCTGGTAACATTCCCTATATCAACTCCTAATGTGTCCTTATTTCTGAAAGATAAAATTCGTTCTATGTGCAAAATAGAGTCCCAAGATATATGGGAAATGTTTATTATCTCACACCGGAGCAGTGGTGGACATGTGGTTTCTATGGCAACCGGGGGGGGGGGGGCGGTTTTCAACATATTTATGTTTTTTCAACTGTCTTTGTATTTTGCTGTGGCTAAACGTGATTTGGCTGAAGTAATACTGTAGTAATACTGTATACGTGACAAATTACTGTAAAAAGAGGATAAAGGGAGAGACATCCCCCCGTTCGAGGTAGAATCGTTTGGCTAGACTCCGAGCACTACTGAGTTAGAAAAGCGATCCTCCAAAAAAGCTTGTACTTGCTTGAAAATAAAGGACGAGGTTATCTCTAAAGATCAGTGTTTTGCTTTTACATCAAGTACGCAAGTTTGTCTGAAAAACTGACTTTAACATTTGGCGCTGCGAGCAGGGTTCCAAGATATATAGCTGTCCTCTGAGGCGGATTGAATAAGCCATCGTCTGAGTGTCGGTTACGTGAGACGAACGGGCCCACAGGTAAGATTAAAACCTTGGTTTCTCTCACTGAACCTATTACTCAAGTCGACCCCTCATCCCCCGAGGCTCTGTGTTGATGGAACTCTGAGACGACTTGCGTCCTTGAACACTGACTGGTCTAAGATTCGGGTCGGGAATTGAGGAGACGCCCGATAAAGGTAAGGGGTTGGAAGCCGGGTGGTATAGAGGCCCCCGGTTTGAGGGTGAGGGAAGCCGGGTGGTATAGAGGCCCCCGGTTTGAGGGTGAGGGAAGCCGGGTGGTATAGAGGCCCCCGGTTTGAGGGTGAGGGAAGCCGGGTGGTATAGAGGCCCCCGGTTTGAGGGTTAGGGAAGCCAGGTGGTATAGAGGCCCCCCGTTTGAGGGTTAGGGAAGCTGGGTGGTGTAGAGGCCCCCCGTTTGAGGGTTAGGTGTTAAAGGTGGATGTACGCAGGAGCCCACCGAGGGAGGTAAAGGTTCAGGGTTAGAGGCCCCAGGTTTGGGAGTAATTGAGGTTCGACTCCCTAGGTCGGTAGCAATTGCTTTTGTTTTTTAAAAGGGAGGGAGTGTGCAGTGTGTGTTACAGATTTTTGAGAGAAAGGAACGATGTTCTCTCAAATTACTAGGGAAATATTATAAATTAATTGGAAAATTGATTAGAGAAAATCTAAGGTTGACCTAATAATTTGAGTAGTTTCTGTATTTGTGTGTTTGTGTGGTCTGGTTGATTGTCGAATGTAGGTGGTTATTGTTGCATTAGATTGAAAGCAGGAATTGTTAAAGCCTGTTTGTTCTTGTGGAATATTTATTAAATTGTTTTCAAAAAAAAAAGTAAAGGGTGGGAATTGGGTGAAGTTGGAGACGTGACTGCTTGTGCCGATCTGTCTCAAACGCGCAGCCTTGGACCGAAGGTCAGGACATTCACAGAATCACAGAAACCCTACAGTGCAGAAAGAGGCCATTCAGCCCATCGAGTCTGCACCGACCACAATCCCACCCAGGCCCTACCCTCATATCCCTACATATTTTACCCACTAATCCCTCTAACCTACGCATCTCAGGACACTAAGGGGCAATTTTAACATGGCCAATCAACCTAACCCGCACATCTTTGGACTGTGGGAGGAAACCGGAGCACCCGGAGGAAACCCACGCAGACACGAGGAGAATGTGCAGACTCCACACAGACAGTGACCCGAGCCGGGAATCGAACTCAGGTCCCTGGAGCTGTGAAGCAGCAGTGCTAACCACTGTGCTACCGTGCCGCCCATTGAAGTGTGCGTAGAGGCAACAAGGCACTGCAGATCGTAAAGCACAAGTGGTCAAAGTTTCTTTTAACAATGGGTCAAACTTTGGATAAGTCAGGGGATAGGACCCCTTTATATAAAATGTGTCATGAAAACCTGAAAGACGAGGAGCTACTCAGAAGCTTGTCAGGGTGTTTAAAAAAACTGGGAAATGAAAATTGGTCACTAGGGGAAACTTGAGATGTAGATCAATGTATTAAAACAGGAGAGGCTATTAGAGAGCCGATGAATTAACTGAGAAATCAAAGCTGGCCAGCTGGGGGGGATAATACACGTAGGAGAGGGATCAGTGAATGTGATAATGAAAAAAACTCTAAAACTTGGGAAATGTTGAAGTGGGAATGTGAGAAGTATGAGAGACGAAACAGAGAAAAAGGATTAGAATGGCAAGCCGAACAAAGGAAAGATAAAAAACCAGAGGTACCTCCGGACATATCTGGCATGCCAATGTTGTTCCAAAATACCGATACTGACGAACAACGGGAGGAGGAGGATTGGAGAAGGTAACCTAGCGCTCCGACCGCTCCCCAAATCCAACCCCAACCAAACAGTTAAAAACTTGCATTTGCGCAGCACTTGATGACTTTGCTACAGAAATATTTCAGGGTGCTCCAGGTACAATGAATTACTTTCATTGTAGGGACTGCAAACAACCCCTATTTGGCCTCATTGTGCAACAAATATTTTCCCAAAAATTGTCAGGAGTTACAGTATAACAGAAGAAATACTGGTGAGGTGCACATAAAGTTAGTGAATGCAGTGGTTGTGATTTTTGAATTTCTAGACTTAAGTGGCTCATTAAACAAATTATATTTATAACACCAAAATATTTTCACTCAGAAAAACTGAAGGAAGCTCAGCCTTTTCAGTGTTGGTTGCAAAAGAAAGATGTGCAACTGTAGGAAAGTTTAAAAAATATAAGTACAAGTTTAAAAAACAGCTGCTTCAGCATGCATTCCCGGCTCACCTACACCAAACTTAAGACATTTCAGTGGCAGATTAAGTACCCATTATGCATTTTTTGAGTCAGAAACTTTCATTTACACCTTGGATGTGTGAAAAACTAGTAAGGTTTTTATGCAAAATGGGAGCCAACTTTACCAGATTAGGGTATTGAAAATAATGTGTAGGGGGAAGATAGCAACACAATTACCAACACAAGCTTATAAAACTGGAGTTAACTGGAACTTATACAATGTAACCAGTATATTGAGGCTCAACTCTTCTAGCCCTTTTTAGATCAATTTGAAAGATGCCAATTGAAGTTTACTCTGTAAATGGCCCATTATGTACAGTAGTCATTTACATTTAGCTAATTTAATTAGAAAATGTCTCATTGGCTCAATAATTTCCAGTATAATTTTCAACATTGGTCAGTTTTTTTCTTCTGAGGGTTAGCAATTAAGTTTGCTGAAACATTTGGAAATAAATTCAGACAATTTGTATTAAATTGGCAGAAAGTGGTTTGTGTAAACACTCCTGAATCCACAAGGGTCAACTTACTGTTGAGAGTAACTCCATGCCTGCATCTGGGAACCGGTTTCTGCAGTGTGAATATTGAACAATATTAACAGGGATTAAATTTATCCTAAAAGGAACTGGTGTTTTCGGGAATAAATTAATAATTTGCCAATCAGGATCAATAATAAAATTACCTATTTAAAAAAGGTTAGATCTCTCACTGTGACATGATCACTGAAGTTTCCTTCACTAAAAAATTAAAAACTATTTGTATTAGAATTTGTACAAAAGTATTAAGAGTGCGCAGTGTCTCGGTACATCTTTCACTGCCTTGTTCTACTTTGGTTGGCTCACGTGACGAGCTTGATTTTCTTCGAACACAACGGGCATACCAGATATTGTCACTGTTCAGCGCTTACAGGGGAACGCCCCTGCCTCTGAAAAGGACATTTGGAAAGCGCATGGATGTTCGCATTCTGCGTCATCAGGCCTTTGGGTTACTCCAATCGGCCAAGTGTGTATACCTGATGCTTTGTTGCCTTTGCTTATTGATTGTCTTCATTCTGATACCCACCTTTGCAAGGAGGGAATGAGTGGTATATGCTCAGTACCTGGTGGCACCCCCGACTAGCTGAGGCAGCCCAGTCTCGTATAGCATCATGTTTGACATGCCAGCAAAACAATGTTGGTCAAGGGGTGAGATGCTCACCAGGTCCACCCTTGCCAGGTGGACCGTCTGAATGTATTCAGCTAGATTTTATTGAATTGCCGCGTGTACATTGCTATAAGTATTGTCTTGTGATTGTTGATGTATTTAGTAGATGGATAGAGGCTTTTCCAACGACAAACAACAAGGCCTTGACGGTAGTAAAATTGTTGCTAACTGTAAGTAATACCAAGGTTTGGGGTGCCTCGACAAATTAGTTCAGATAATGCCCCCACTTTGTAGGAAAAGTCAATAGGGAATTGTGTGATGCGTTACACATCCAACAACAATTCCACTGTGCCTACCACCCCCAGGCAGCAGGGATAGTGGAAAAAGCCAATGGGGCCCTTAAAGCTGAGCTAGCCAAGCTAACGTCTGAAACTGGTCTAAATTGGTTAAAAGTCTTGCCCTTAGCCCTCTGCCACATGAGAATAACACCCCACTCTACTACTGGACTCTCGGAGGCAGAGATAATTTATGGTCGACCCAGTAGAACACCCTGGGATGCAAATAGAAGCCCGCCCACCCAGATAGATTTACACGTTATGGGAGAGGAAATGCAGAAGTACTTCCAGCAGAAGTAACATCCACATGTGGTTAACATCCCACAGTTTAAAAATAACAGCATTAAGGTAATTTTTTTTATATATATAGGGTTGGAGTTTCTGTTCTGTGTCAGAGGTGGTGGCAAGGTACCTTCCTGAACCACTGCAGTTCATGTGGTGTAGGTACATCCACACTACTGTTAGGGAGTTCCAGGATTTTGACCCAGCAAAAGTGAAGGAGGGCGAGTGACTTAGAGGGGGAACTTCCAAGTGGTGATGTTTCCATGTGTCTGCTGCTCTTATCCTTTTAAATGGTAGCAGTCATGGGTTTGGAAGATGATGCCTAAGGAACCTCAGAGTTCTTGAAGTGCTTCTTGTAGATGGTATACACTACTGTTACTGATTGTGGGTGGAGGGGGAAGTTAATGTTTGTGGAAGGGGTGCCAATCAAGAAGCCTGCTTGAAGAAGACTAAGATTAGGATCAATTTATTCACCCAAAGGTTTGGAATTCTGTACCTCAGATGGTTGTGAATGCTCACCATTGAATGTACTTAAGACTATAATAGACATATTTTCCACCTGTTAGAGAATCGAGGGATATGTAGAGCGGGAGGGAAAGTGGAGTTGAAGCCCAAGATCAGTCATGATATCAGGCTCAATGGGCCATATTGTGTTCTCCTCCTTCTAGTGTTTATGTTCTTGCAAGCACTTCACCTGGGTACTATAAAACCAAGTATGGTATCGTGACACATAAAGGCCTTGATTATAAGCTGAGGGCAGGCTCCCTGGATCCCACCATAAATGGCAGGGTTGAGCCACCACCACTTGGCCAGCTTTGATTTTCAGGCAACAGACCTTTAATTAGTTGTATTACTTCTGTCCATCTCCAGGAGGTAGTCCTGCATCATAGAGCTCTGAGCCACCAGGGTTGGTGGCCACTGCTGGTATTGCAGGTGTTATGTGGCGATGCCTGCTTCCGAGGAGCAGCGCTCCGAAAGCTCGTGATTTCAAATAAACGTGTTGGACTTTAACCTGGTATTAAGACCATAAGACATAGGAGCGGAAGTAAGGCCATTCGGCCCATCGAGTCCACTCCACCATTCAATCATGGTTGATTTCAACTCCATTTACCCGCTCTCTCCCCATAGCCCTTAATTCCTCGAGAAATCAAGAATTTATCAATTTCTGTCTTGAAGACGCTCAACGTCTCGGCCTCCACAGCCCTCTGTGGCAATGAATTCCACAGACCTACCACTCTCTGGCTGAAGAAATTTCTCCTCATCTCTGTTCTAAAGTGACTCCCTTTTATTCTAAGGCTGTGCCCCCGCGTCCTAGTCTCCCCTGCTAATGGAAACAACTTCCCTACGTCCATCCTATCTAAGCCGTTCATTATCTTGTAAGTTTCTATTAGATCTCCCCTCAACCTCCTAAACTCCAATGAATATAATCCCACGATCCTCAGACGTTCATCGTATGTCAGGCCTACCATTCCTGGGATCATCCGTGTGAATCTCCGCTGGACCCGCTCCAGTGCCAGTATGTCCTTCCTGAGGTGTGGGGCCCAAAATTGCTCACAGTACTCCAAATGGGGCCTAACCAGTGCTTTATAAAGCCTCAGAAGTACATCCCTGCTTTTGTATTCCAAGCCTCTTGAGATAAATGACAACATTACATTTGCTTTCTTAATTACGGACTCAACCTGCAAGTTTACCTTTAGAGAATCCTGGACTAGGACTCCCAAGTCCCTTTGCACTTTAGCATTATGAATTTTGTCACCGTTTAGAAAATAGTCCATGCCTCTATTCTTTTTTCCAAAGTGCAAGACCTCGCACTTGCCCACGTTGAATTTCATCAGTCACTTCTTGGACCACTCTCCTAAACTGTCTAAATCTTTCTGCAGCCTCCCCACCTCCTCAATACTACCTGCCCCTCCACCTATCTTTGTATCATCGGCAAACTTGGCCAGAATGCCCCCAGTCCCGTCATCTAGATCGTTAATATATAAAGAGAACAGCTGTGGCCTCAACACTGAACCCTGCGGGACACCACTTGTCACCAGTTGCCATTCTGAGAAAGAAACTTTTATCCCAACTCTCTGCCTTCGTATTGCAGGTGGCCACAGGGAACAGGAGACATGGATGCTTTGGAACCCTGATAATTTCATGATTCTGCTGCAGCTGGGTTGGCAGGGCTGGCCATAGGGAGAGTGGTGTTTAGTTTGGACATGGCAGATTCGGCACAGGGAGAAAAAACTATGGGGGGGGGGGAGACTGATTGAGTTATTCGGTTAGATGGCCAAAAGCTTGGTCAATGAGGTGGGTTTTAAGTAGTGCCTAAATGGAGGAAAGGAACATAGAGATGTGGAGAGGTGTAGGGATGGTATTCCAGAACCAGGCAACTGAAGGCAGGGCCATCAATAATGGAGCAATTAAATAAGAGATGCATAAGGCCAGAATTTGAGGAATAAAGCCTTCTTTGTGGGTTGTTGCGATTGGAGGAGATTGGCGGTATATTTGACGTAGAATGGCTGATTTTGAACATCAATGCAATAGTTTTTCCAGATAGTTTTTATGTTTTATGTTCTTGTTAATTTTAGCTGAGTAGACTACTTTGTTCAATACAGAGCACAAAAGAAAAACAAAAGTCAAGCTTTTGATTGGCTTTGTACAAATTTGATGACTAACGAAGATATTGAAGACAGCTATTACCGCCTGATGAATATAAACATTATCCTTACTGTAAATATGAAACCTCACTTTCTGTTGTATCGAACTATATGTAGTTGCTTTCAGTATGCATTATAAGTTCTGGATCAAATGTTTTTACTTCCTTGAGTGTCATGATATAAGTTCTTATGCTATTATTTACAAGTCAAAATATTTGTCGTTGTAGATTAAAGAACAACACAACAGAAATGAGTGTAACCAATGCTGGAGAAGACAATGCTCAGAAAAATACCTTGAATTCTCTGCTGCTGGATTTTCCCAGTGGTCCGTTGGATTTATATCGGCAAAAAGCTTCTTTTAATTGGAAGGAATTGGCCCTGTTTTGGGACGGAGAAGAGATTATCAGAGTAAAGGTAAGATCTCACCAAATAATGATCCTGGGCCACTGATTCATTTGGCATGGTACAAAACCTGGGGACAGAAATTCTGCTATCTCGATTGAGGGAATTGATTGGGGAGGGAGGCTGATTTCTGTCCCCATTCCAAATCCCAAGGTAGAATTGATGAACAGTCAAAGCAGCTGCACATCACTTTATTACAGCGCAGTATTTTTGTACAATGATTGTAATGAAACATATTGTCCATATAATTATTTTGATCTCCCTTTTGTAAACATGGACTAATTTGAATAAGGTAATAAATCTCTCTGAAATTGATTACTGTTCATTTCTCCTCATTTTTTTGTTAAGGCCCACTATTGTACCAATGTCTATTCTTGGTTTGCATAAACTTACTGGGTTATTGAGCACCAAAGACAGAATTCCTGCAGAATGTCAGAAATAGCCTCTCTCCTATCTGGTGGAAATTAATGTAGGCAAACAGAGAAGTTCCCACCTCTTCCATCCCACCCCCCATATCCCTCAGCATAATTTCTGTTTTATTTAAATTAATGGACCAGAAACCTAAAAGGCCAAGTTTCTGCCTTAAAACTATTTTCCCCCTCACCTTCCACTCTGATCAATCTTTTGTACTCCCCTTTTTTATACCAAAATCAGCAGGAAATGCTCCGTCTGAAATTGTAGTACTTCACATCTGGTGTAAGTCACTCTCCTTTATTATCAAAATGGGTTAAAACTGATGATTTTGCAAATGTGTTTAAGTGTATAAAGTGCTGCTTTTTTTTTAAAAAAGTACTTTAAATAATTTGATAAATCTCAACTGACATTCAATTTCTGAAGACTACCATGTCAGCTCTTCTCAATGATTTAATTGACAGTCTGAAGCTCAAAATTGACAGTGTAATTTTGTGTATATATGGTACTTGAGCAATTGTAAAAGAAAGATAAATTACTTCCCTTTTTCCTATTAATAGCAAGATATATTCAGAACCCTGGAAAATGATCCACTTTTTGCTCATCAACCTGGAGAAGATCTTACTGTGGAGAAAAATCGTGAACTGACATTCCTTCGCTGCAAACGACTGTTTGAATATGACTTCTTGACATTGGCAGAAGCTGTGCAAAGTCCTGTAAAGTCCATTGCAGTTGTTAATTGTTTAGGCATGTATGACTGGTCACTAGCTTCTGTGTATTCTTTAAGTAAACAGGTAAGTGCCTTGTAATAATTCTATATAGCTCCTGTATACATTTGACAAATAAAATACAGGCCAGAATTTTCCGGCTGCTCATGCCCCACCACTGCCAATGAGGACCGAGAATTTGGCACTCAGCCTAATCTCCATTCACTGCAGTGGGACTAGAGAATCCCACTGGCATGAACGGCTGGAAAATTCCGGCCATGATATCAATAGCTTTTTTTGAGCCAAACTGAGTGTAGAAGTGGCAAAAGTATGAACAGGAGTTTAAGCAGCAGATGGATTATGGGTGGGGCAGAAATGGGCAATATTATGGAGGACAAAGTAAGTGGTCTTTGTAATAGAGAGACTAATGAGGCAGAAACTGAGCTTGGTGTGCCGCATAAGGAGATTGCTCTTGCCAACGTTTAATGAGAGAAAGTTGCAGCTCATTTCAAGACTGGATGTTGGACAAGCAGTCTGAGACCAGAGGCAGCAAAGGAGTTGAGAGCAGTAGTGCAGAAGTACAACTGTATGTTGCCAACATACTGGTGGAAGCTGATTCAGTATCGAAGGTTGATGTTGTCAAGGGGAAATAGATGAAGAAGCGACCAAGCTTAGATCCTCAGAGAACTCTATAACGAACAGTGGGAAGAGAAGCCATAGCTGCTGGAGATGCCCTGGCTAAGATTGAATAAGAAAGAGTGGAACCAAATAAGGCTAGTGCTACAGACTTTACCAATGGAGTGGTGGATTTATCTGTTGTGAGAATACAGCCACTTTGGTTAATCTTATCAATTATTAGGTCTGAGTGTAGTTTCAGAAATTTTGATAATTATCTTGATTTACATCAATTGTGGTAGGGATAAAAGTTCCTTGTATCCACGTACTTTCATAAGTCAACCTGCTGGATGGAATCTTGGATGCCCAGAGATTGATCTTCAGTGTTACAGGTTACAGTCCATGCTGCACCTCACGTGTCCACTACCCCGACATTCCTATTTTTGACACAAGTTATGATATAACCACAGTAATGGTCTCTTTGTCTGTCACGTGGTAGAAACTGATTTGTCCAGTTCCGTTATACAATCGGCTTTACCTCGTCAAGATTTCTCTATTCAGTATATGTCTATCATACTAACCTTAAGTATTTTAAACTTATACACTTCTAACATCACGTGTTATTTAAGGATCTATTATTTACAGCAGAACAGTTAATTGTGCATAAGTTATTTACATTGCTTAAACATTTTCTGCAAATAAATGTTTTAGACATGTGCAGTACCTTCCATACTACTTAACTCATGATGTCTATTTGATTATGTCAAGTCACATCATTTTCTGCTGTTAACGCACAATTGTCTCAAAGGCTGTAGAGCTCAAGGGGAGTAATGCAACAAGATTATAGTCAATGAGAATGTTGTCTATAACTTAGTTAGAACTGTTTCAGTACTGCGGCAGAGTCAGAACCTGATTGGGGAGATATTTGAACAGGGAGTTACAGGAATGATGGGCTCAGAATTGAGAGTGATAGTACTGGGGACTAGGGAGATGTAAAACGAGTTTACAAAGACAAACTGGGCAATGATGGGAATTTTGTGGGACAGCGGTGTTGGTAGTGGGGTTTTTTTTAAAAAAGGAAAGAGTATGTAAAGAGAGGCAAGATTTAGAATATCAACTTGCTTAGATGTCAAGAAAGGAATTCCTGTGGTCAATATTTTAATGGATGTAAGTTCAAGGAGGTGGTTCTATTGCACAAGGTAAATTTTTCGACAGCATGAGGAAAGATGGAAGAAAAACTATAAAGAGAAAGAGAGAAATCTGGGTTTGGGTAGGGGTAAATTTGGCTTAATAGGCAAAAGGCAGGCATCAGCAGAGGCAGCTGAATGATAGTTTCAATTTTAGAAATGGAAAAGTTAATGAGGTACTCACTTGATTTGGGAGGTGAAGGTGGCAATGGATATAGGTAGATGGTTGATAGTGGAGAAAAGAAGCTGAGGATCACCTTTGCTCCTCAGGATAATCCTGCAGCAATGGAAGTTTTCAAAACAGGTGAGCTTGCTGGTACTTGCTATGTAACAACTAGATTTGATGATGAAAGGTTTAGCCAATTGTACACCAGGTACTCTGAAGTCTGTGCTTGTTGGACAGATGAAGTGGGGAAAAAAATTAGGATGTTGTGACATTTTATTAGAATGTAGTCCTGAACCCAAAGATACAATAAGAAATTCTTGCATATTGGGACTGTTGTGGATGCCTTCTCTGGTTCAGTGGTTTAAGTCACTTTGATAACCGAACACATTCTTGAGTTGACTTACATAACCTAATATCTACTTGCAAAGGCATGTACAATGGGTACCTCTCAGCATATGAACTAGTTATTATGTATTTTGCATGTACAATTGAATGTGATTTTTCCATCTTTAGTCGGTGGATTATTTACACTTTTGAGATAAGTGATCATACTTCAAAAGTAATTAAATGCCTTTGAAACACACTGAGGACACGATGATTGTAAATAAGAAACTTTAGTGTGTCATGATTTCCAAAAAGGCTTTTTCTAAAGGAGTTAGCCCATGCTTTTATATAGCACCATTCATGTTCTGAGGACACCCCAAATCACTTCATGGCTAATGGAGTACTTTTAAAATATTGTCACTGTTGTAGGAAATATACTTGAGAGCAGGTATGTCATATGGCAGTGGGATTATTGGGAAGCCCCAGGGATCTGTACTGGAATCCCTCCTGTTATGCATAATTTGCAGTTTCAATGCAAAGTAGCTAACTTTAGTTTTTGATTACAGTAGTAGGATAATTGTGACATTGATACTTTGATACTCTGAAACTTTTATTACATTTCTATCCATGAACTAAATTAAACCAAATGAATAGAGGAGTAATGATTTGTTCTGATCAGTGAAAACTGCATTCATCAGAATTTGAACTGTATTTGTGTCAATTTCAGATGTTTGGAGGGACTGTTATCAATTCTGGATCTAATAGACATCATCAATTTGTAGAGAAGATAATGAATATGGAGGTATGCTTTTTGATAATTTGTGAAGTCACTGGTTTCAATTTTTTTTATATTTGGTGTGCATTGTAATAAAGAATATACAGACATACAAATTTGAAGCAGAAGTAGGCAATTTGCCTACTCTGCCATTCAATAAGATTATGACTGATCTGATTGTAAGCTCAACTCCACATTCCCACCTACCCCTGCTAACTTTTCATCCCCTTGCTTATCAAGAATCTGTCTACCTCATTGAATATTCAAAGACTTTTTCTACAACTTTTTGAGAGAGTTCCAAAGACTCACTACCCTTTGTGAGAGAAAAATTCTCATCTGTGTCTGAAATGGGTGACCCTTCATTTTTAAACAGTGACTCCTAGTTCTAGTTTCTACCACAAGAGGAAACACCCTTTCCACATGCATCCTATCAAGACTGTTCAGGATCTTGTATGTTTGTCAAGTTGCCTCTTACTCTTATCTCCAGCAGATACAAACCTAGTTGTTCAACCTTCCCTCATAAGACAACCTTCCCATTCCAGGTATTAGTCTGGTAAACCTTCTCTGAAGTGCTTCTAATGCATTTATGTAATCCCTTAAACAAGGAGACTAATACAGGACACAGTACTCCAGAAGTGGTTTCAACAATGCCCTGTACAACTGGAGGATAACCTCCCTACTTTTGTATTCATTTCCCCTCATGATAAACAATAACATTCTACTAGTTTTCCTAATTACTTACTGTGAACCAACCTTTTGCGATTCATGCACTAACATCCAGGTTTCTCAACATCTCAAAGCCCTTGCAATCTCTCACCATTTAGATGACATGCTTCTTTATTACTCTTCCTGCAAAAATGGACAATTTCACATTATACTCCATTTGCCAGATCTATATCCTATCTATATCTCATATCCTCTTCACAACATATTTTCCTACCCATCTTTGTTTCATGAACCTTGTGTCAAGAACCTGTCATGTTTAATAATCTATTGATTGAGACTCAAATATACTCAACAATTTAAGCATATAGAGCCCCTGGAAAACTAAAATAAAGGCACTGGAATTTTCTACTTTAGTAAATTTAAAGATGCTGAAGAAACATTTCTCCTCATTTCAATCCTAAATGGCTGAACTCTTATGTTGGCTTTGTTACCTTTAGTCCTACACTCACCAGCCATAGGAAACAGTTTATTGAAATCTACCCAGACAAGTCCTCTCAGAATCTTGAACACTTTAATGAGACCACCTCCCATTCTTCTAAACTGCAGAGAATATAGGCCCAGTGTACTCCCTCTCTCCTCATGGAGCAGCACTCTTATCTCAGAAGAGTGGGCGACACGGTAGCACTGTGGTTAGCACTGCTACCTCACGGTGCCAGGGACCCAGGTTAGATTCCCGGCTTGGTTCACTGTGCGGAATTTGCAATTCTCCCCGTGTCTGCATGTTTTTCTTCCGGGTGCTCCAGTTTCCTCCCACACGTGGGTTAGGTGGATTGGCCATGCTAAATTGCCCCTTAGTGTCAGGGGGACAAGCTAGGGTAAACTCATGGGATTATGGGGAAAGGGCCTGGGTGAGATTGTGGTCAGTGCCGAATGACCTCCTTCTGCACTGTAAGATTCTATGAAATCGATATAGTGAACCTTGTTGCACTCTTAAGGCAAGTAAATCTTTCCTTGGGTAAGAAAAACAAAACGGCACAGTACTGCAGACATGGTCTCACCAAAGCCCCATATGCAGCAATATATTCCAACCCGCTGTCAATTAAGATCAACATACAATTTGCTTTCTTAATTGCTTGCTGCATACATTTTAACTTTCTCTAAATCATGTACGAGAACAATCAAATCCCTCTGAGTACCAACATTTAAGTCTCACTTATTAAAAAACAATGCTTTTTCTTCATACAATGGATGATTTTACACTTAGTAAAATTATACTTCATCCAACACTTTCTTGCCCAACCACCAGCTCAGCTATACCACCTTTGCAGCCCCTTTGTGTCCATATCGCACCTTAATTTCCCACCTCAAATAAAAATAGTAAATGCTGGATATAGTCAGCAGATCAGACAGCATCCGTGGAAAGAGAAAGGATTAACATTTCAGGCAAATGACCTTGCAGCAGAACTGAAAGATCATTGACCTGAAACATTAACTATTTCTTTCTCCACACCTCCTGAGTATTTCCAGCATTTAATATTTTAGTTTAGATGTAAGCATCTGCAGTATTTTGCATTTTTATCATTTCCCGCCGAATGGCTTACAGGTACAAATTTCTAAAATACCCATAAAAGAATCTCTGTTAATGCTCCCTGAGAGGGGAGGTCAAGGAGGTAAGTGCTCTGTCCAGGTGCCCCACTGTTGCTGTCAGGCTGCAGAGGGCGGTCCCCCAAGGGATTTGGGGGCAAGCTCGTTTTGGGGGAAAGGGGATGACCTTAGGACTCTCCCCTGGGATGGGGTCTCGTGGCTGGACTGCCCCTTCTAGCCCTGGGAAGCCTGAAGACCAATCTTGGCATGGTGATTTCAGGCAGCTCTCTCTCTGTGATCAAAATCTTTATTCTTGTCTGTGTACTGTGAAAATGAGCCTGGTCAATTTAATTTCTATGCCCCCTGGATATCTGGAAGGCTTCCAAATCATAGCAGCACTCCATTCCGCAGTAGGGATTCCCTTTTCACTCTCTAAGAAGCTCAGGTTATCTGCAGCTGTCAAGCAGAACAAGGATGTTATAAACTTTGTGATGAGAAACAATGAAGGGGGGGGGGGGGAGGGGTTTAACTTCAGACACATTCAACCATGAAGGAAAAGGTAAATAAACAAATCTCCAGCATGCTGTGTAAAAACCATTAAACTGCCAATCAAAAGATAGTTAAAGGTACTGGACCGTGAAATTTAATGAAAACAAGGTTTTTAAGGGATTTCAAAGGACTTCAATGGTTTGCAACAGTTTTCAAAGGACTTAGAAAGTTATGAGCTTTCTATGAAGGCTCAGAGATGTGAAAAAATGTAGTGTTAAAAGAATGAGGCTGAATGGGCAACTGTGTTGGAGGGAACACCCCCACTCCTCTCTTCTCCCCCAACCCGCACCCACTCGTTGAAGTGATTTCTCCTGTAAGTCAGAGGACTTCAAATTGCTCTTCTCGCACTACAGCTTCTTGCAGAGAGAGAAAAGGCAGTATGGAGTGCTGCTGTGAGTTGGAAAGCCCCCCAGATGTCAGGAGGTATGGAGATTACATTGACCAGGCCACTTCAAAGTTTTCACAGTACACAGACGAGACTGAAGATTTTGATCAGAGCGCTACCTGAAATCACCATGCCAAGAGCGATACTCAGGTTTCTAAGGGCTAGAAGGGGGCAGTCCACCCATGCGATCCCCATCATAGGAGTGTGTCCCAAGGTGAACCCCTTGCCCCCAGCCCAAACCTCTCCCCTTGGGGGCACCATCCTCATGCAGCCGGGAAATAACAGAAGCACTTGGACAGAGCATTTACCTTCTTGATCCCCTTCGGAGTCCAATGCACCAGATTAGGGGGTCAGTGCAATGTTAGTACTGTCAAGGGGCAGGACCTGGAGGGTGGAGCCTGAGGGGATCTTGTATCGGAATCTTTGGCGGCGGGGGGTGGGCGGTGGTCAACCTCATGCCTGGCAGTCGTGTTCCCTACTATGCATGAATTTGCATCAATCAGGTGGGTGAATCCCACCTGACGGATGCTGCAGTGCCTGCAGGAATCACTCTGGGAAACACTCAAGTTCATAAGATATTAGAGCAGAATTAGGCCATTCGGCCCACCGAGTCTGCTCCGCCATTCAATCATGGCTGATATGCTCCTCATCTTCATTTTCCTGCCTTCTCCCCATAACCCTTCAACCCATTACCAGTTAAAAATCTGTCTTAACTCCTCCTTAAATTTACTCATTGTCCCAGCATCCATTGCACTTTAGGGTGGCGAATTCCAAAGATTCACAACCCTTTGGGAGAAGTAGTTTCTCCTCAACTGTGTTTTAAATTTGCTACCCCTTATCCCAAGACTATAACCTCTCGTCCTAGAATGCCCCACAAGAGGAACCATCCATTCCACGTCTACTTTATCCATACCTTATCACTCCCTTTTAACTTAATTTCTGTTCTCCCATCCCTTTATTTATGCAAGGGATCCGTCCAATGTTTTTGTGTCTTTTTGAAAATATATTTTGCTGGCTATTTTATGCACTCTTATTGCATTTATTTGTTTAGATCTTCGGGTGTTTTGCTTTGACTGAATTGAGCCATGGCAGCAATGCTAGAGCTATGAGAACAACAGCAGAATTTGATCCCAGAACTCAGGTTTGTACCCTATATTCAGAGAAAAATAATTGACTGCTTGTTTGGAATATTTTATTTTCAATAATTGGCTATTCTGAGTTTCCTAGCTCTCTAATTGGGAGAAAAAATAATGGTTGTAACGTCCGGGCTTCCCAGAGTATCCTTGTGGTACCCACCCAATCTGATTCACAAGAATACTCTGGGGAGACCCTCTCGAAAGTTCATAGGCAGTTGCCTTGCAAATGTCACCTACGTTGTGCATGTGGTGTCTGTCTCTTTAAGACAGTACAGCAGAAGTGAGTCATCTGATTTGAGGGACCAATGGAAACTGAACGTGAGCGATCACACCAGAGAGTAGAGTCCTCTCCGGGAGAATTATCGAGCAGCAATGTAGTAAGCATGTAAAGCCTAGAGCTGCAATCCTCCCATACCAAAGTTTTTCTTATCAATAAATACCTTTTGTTCCTGACAAAGTCTGAAATCTCTTGATGCTAGAGTGTCACAACATAACCTATTGGCGATAAGGTGGATCAATTGGATGGCATGGTCATTCTAAGAATATCCGATTTAATTGAAGTTTGGAATTGGAAAGGAGGGATACCCACCTAAGTGCCAGTTTTGGGCAAATAGACTCTGAAATTTGTTGAACAAGTGCCAAACCCTGAGGGGCAGCCGAAGTAACGAACCTAGTATGGCCAGCGAGTAAATAGATTTGGAAAGTTATAAGAAAAATTAAAATTACAAGGGAGCCTTCAGGAGCAAGGGAAGTGACACTTGAATAAAAGAAAAAGAGGACAGGAGTGTTTGAAATAAAAGGAACACATATCCCGCTGGAAGAAAGTTCCATTTCAGATTTAAAAAGGAGAAACCTGGGAAGTTTTTTCAGAAGTCAAAAGGAAAATGTCTTGGGGAACTGCAAAGCTTGTCCCAAACATGCAGAAAAGTGAAAAGCTGAGATTTGCAGATCTCCTGATCTAAATAGAATCTGCAGGGTTTCCGGGTAGAGATCCCTGCATGAGGGACTGCAGGCAGTGCAGTCTGTAAGTTATTAGATGAGGAGAAGTCCTCTACCTGCTAAAGAAAGGAGAAGAAAATAAGTTAAAGAATATAATGTTCCTGAAAGGATAGCGCTGATCTTTCTGAAATTAACAAGAAGAATGACACATTTAAAGAAAAAGAAATGGAATCTCAAGCAGTCAGGAAGCATAAAAAAAGCTGCAAAAATTACATAGTTAACAAAGGGTCCAAGAAGGGGGAGCTGTACTTTTCCACCAAAACTGCAAAACAGTGAGAAAAGAACAGAGAGAGAAACAGTAGCTGTGGCAGTTTTAAAAAGCTGTCAGTCTTAAAATCTGTAATGCATTTAAAGTTGTACAACATTTAATGAAGAAGAAACAAAGGACAAGGGACAGAAGAATCAGCGAAAACCCCAGATGGAAGGCAACTCCAGAAAGAGAGGGCAACTCTTTTTTAAAAAAAAAAGGGGGTAAGCAACGCAAGTGCTCAGAGGAGGAAATTAAGCGCCCAAGCAAGAGCCAACATCAAACTCCGAGTAGGCAGCAAAATAAAAGTCCCCTGAGGGGGACGTACTGAGAAACTCCAGGAGGACACTGATAGATCCTAAATGACTAAGTGAAGAGCTGAAAGCAAAACTGAGTGGCATCCCATCCTTTTGTATTACAATGAGAAGCTCCTTGAAGTTGTAGCAATGAAATACAAGAAAACAATAAAGCTGTAATCAGTCTAAAGGTATGGATAGTTCACCAAGAACTACAGCAATAAGAAATGAGTTAAAAATTTGTGACCTACTCTAAATGAGAAGCGGCCCAGTTATATCAAAGCAAAGGAAGAAAGAAAGCTCTATGGAAAAGGTGGAAGTAGCTCGAAATCTATTAGGGCCAGTAAGAAATAGTCCAACATTCACCAAGGAACTGGAGTTAGAGCATGAAGATATGAATAAAAGGTAAAAAGGATCAAGAGAAAAAGCACAAGTGGAACTCAGCAAGAGTGGTCATAGCATGGAATGTGAGAAGAGCCAAGGAAAAGCTGTCATATTCGTGAGTGGTGAGAGAACTGCTCATCTCGAGTGAAGCATCCCAAGAATTTGATCCATGATGCTCATGTAGGACATCCTGTCACATCTACTGCAAGAGTCACAGTACTGTTGAAGCAGAGCTATCATTCACCAGAGCCATATTGGAAATCCATTAGAGATGCAATTGAATGATCAAACTACCAGTTGCTTGGAATACACAAATGAGCTGGAGAAATTGGCATTCTGCAGAGAGGCAGAAACTGTTCAGTGCTCGAGGGTGCTGTGAAGGACATAGCAATGGACAATCCAAAAAAGAAAATTATAGCTGTTTAAAAAGTTAATAATTCAGGAGAATTGTCTAATAATAAAATACAAGAAAAAAAATGTAGAAGTAGAGTTTGTTAAAACAAAAGTAACATCAGTTTTCTGAAAACGTGCAAAGCATGAGAAGGGAGATTGTTATCAAATGTTGTTTGAAGGGAATGATGGACTCACTTTGGAAGCTCTCAGAAATGGATAAACTTGCAAAAACAGATGCATTGGAATAAAGAACAACTCGGGTCTAAGCAGAAGATTGGTTGATAAAGAAGAAGATGAAAAGCAGAGATTGAGAAACGAAGCCACTCAGTTGAAGTTGTGCCAGAGGGAACTAGACAAAGCAGCAATTCAGGCAGAGAAGTAAATTGAGATTACATGCCAGAGTAAGATTGTTGAACCGTTTACCTAATAGAAATGCACAAGAACCAATATGATAACATGGAAAACATGCCAAATAGAAACGCTAGAAAAAGAAGAAATTTTATCACACAATATTAATACAAGAAAAAGAGTATCCTGACTATTTTCTTTCACAAGTAACAGACCGAGATTGTGAATGAGCTGTGAAGATGTAACACTCTCTTGTTGGCAGAAAAGAGGATCGATAGTGGATTGGAGAGTGACATCATCTGCAGAGTAAAGTATATAGTCCTTGGTCAGCAGACAGTCTAGGACAGAACTCGGAAACCAGGAAGTCTATGTGGAATAATCCCACCCACGTAAAACTATATTTGGAACTGTGCATAATTGAAGGTTTCTAGAGGAAGTATTATGTTAAATGCGAGTCTCAAGATCTCTCCATTTAACAATCGCTACATTGATTTACAAATGTCTAACTTGTGTATAATTTTTATTTCGAATGTAGGTTGAGTAAATTGATTTTGAAGATAGTGTAAGAAAGTTAAAGGGGAGGGCTATTGGTTATGTGGTTTCTGTCTCTTTAAGACAATACTGCATAAGTGAGTCACCTGACTTGAGGAACCAATACCAACTGAGTGAATGATCACACCAGAGGGTGGAGTCCTCTCGAGGAGAATCAGTGAGCAGCAATGTGGTAAACAGATAAAGACTGGGCTCTAGGGCAGCCTAGAGCTGCAACCCTCCTGTACCTACGTTTCTGTTATCAATAAATGCCTGTTGTTCCTGACAGTGTCTGAAATCTTTTGAAGACGCTAGAGTACTACAACATAACACAAGTGCAAACTTTCCCTGGGAACCATTCACAAAATGTGATTTTAAAATCACAAACTTCACATGGTTCCTGCAGGGGCTACATGAATCATTACCCAGAAAAAGTTAGAAGAATTACAGATCTCTAACTTCTGGGTAACTGTTGCACAGACAGAACTCCCAGGGGATTTCCCCCCTCACAACTACCCCCTCCGCCCACGAGGACCCCCCCCCCCCCCCCCCCCCCAAAGGTCCAATTGGACTAGACCCGAGGCCTGCAACCCCTCCTCACCCGATGCCTGATTTTGCACCCCCCGCCTGCATATCCCTGCACAGGCCCGACTTGACCTGAGGCCATTCCCTCGACCCCTCCGACCCTAGCTAGAGCCTTAAAAAGGGGCGTGGCATGTTCACATTGCCTCTCCTTTACTCCAACATTGGACCATGAGGATGCACTGCAGTGCATGGATCTTGCCCTGACAAAGTAAGACTGTCGGGCCAGACAGGCTGGGAAAAAATTTCACGTCAAACAGTTGGGCACAGAATGGCAATTCAAGTCTGATTGCCACTCCAGCTCTGATATTTTCACATGGATCTTTTGAAAATTTTATTTACTCATTATTAGCACTTTTCCTATGGTGTAGCTTACTAGGTCAGAGAATGCTTTACTTTATAAGAAAATGTGTAATATACTACTAAGTACACAGTAATCTGCTAAAGTGAAGCTACAGATAATTTATGATCTAGAAGGGATAGACTAAAATTTGTGTATTTCATAAAGTTGATCAGAGGTTAATCTTCAATTGATCCTCAGGTTAACTGGAGGGCGGAATTTTTAAGTATGACTCCTGAAGTCAATTAGAATATACTTCCTGTTGGTTGGGTGTTTCTCTGTTGATTGGAAATTATTGTAGTTTTAAATGTAACACATTTAAGCCTGCAACAAAGTTGCACATGAATAATGATGAGCAAAACATATTCCTTTAAGTTTTACTGCGGTCGCCAAACAAACTAGATTATCCAGCAGTTTTTTTGAAATTGAGGGACAGGCACTTGGACACTTTCACTAGCAAGCAGATACAAAATTGCTATGTAGTTTTGCATTTTGCAGGACTATGTGCCTGCAAACATCAGCTGCCTTTTTGGTCTTTACTTGCATTCCCATACCTGTTGTCATACCAGGTGATGCATCAGCCATTCCCTCCCTCAAGGAAGGGGCCTGGAATTTCTTCATGGCTATACTTGTCCCATGGTATACCACTGGTGAAGTTACTGTGAGAAGCAGAAGCAGCTAACTATGTTCAGTCTGCAGTAAGTCAGGTCTTTAGAAAGTCAGCTGTGTGTACTGGAAAATTATGCTGCCAATGTCATAATTAGTTTAATTCTTGCAATACATGTGAAGTGTTTATGGTAATTGATTGAAAAGGATTCCTGCTACCATATACTTGTCGTAAACTACTATGGCAGCTATGAGTTAAGCCTGGTGAAAACATTTTTTGGTGTACAGTTCCTTCCACCTTTTTCTGTCTGAAGCCTTCCTGCCCCGTACCGGATAGGCATTGGCAAGTTTCTGCCTATCTGTAGTTAGTTGGCTGCTGAGTGCACCCGCTATCTACCAAAGAAAATGTCAGACCACCACTCACCAGTTATTACTACCCAGCTGAAATGAGAATTCAAGTGCATGAGAAAATACAGTTGATAATCGATCTCCCATTAAAACACATGACAGCACGATAATCAATATCATGGACAACGTCTGATAATTATTTTCCCGACTCATTTGTACCTTTAACCCCACCTATTGAAAAAGTAATGAATAATATTGGTGTTTCAATATGATTGTAAAACAATTCTGTCCAAACTGTACATTGTAGTTTTACTTTAAAAAGCCCTGGTATATTTTGGCATAATTATCCTATCTTAGGAATGTTAGAAGTATTGAAGTACTCAACTAAACTCAATGCAGTAGCATTTGTAAACAATGAGTATTTTTGGGGATTATTTCCAATCAAAAATGGTGACATATATGACAAGATGACATGTCCAAAGAGTTGTTATTAATCGTAGTCAATTTGATTGGAAGCTTGTAATGACTGGAGTTCTTAAACTCTTAACTACATCACTGTTTATCATTTTCATTGATAACTAAAATATAAATAAAAATGTAATACAATTTGCTCATTAAAATTGTGCCAGTGTCCCATGTAATTTAAAGTATAGTACAAACAATAATACAGTCTGTCCCAAGAAATCTGTAAAGTTTTTTCAACACTTCGACAATAAAAAGCAGTTGTTAAACAACTTTGTTCTACAGATTGATTATCTTATAACTTAGTTTTAATTTATTCTGAACATTAGAATTTACATAGTTAATAGTATATTTTCTATAGGCTTTAATTCTTGCCTACATTCTTTGAATTTCTCTTGAGTAAATAGATCTAAATACATCAACGAACGGTTAACAAATGTTTTGCTTAAATGCGAGAGGAAGCTATTTAGAGGTGGGAATATATGCAGGTTTCCTTTGTGTGTTCTCATTCTCTCTCTCTCTCCCTCCTTTTTCTGGACATCTCTTCTGCCTAATCTCTCTCATCTATCTCCCTATCTCGGTCTCATACTGAATGGAGTAGAATCGTATCTCAATAGTATAACAGAGGCCATTCGGCCCATTGGGTCTTTGGCAGCTCTCTTAAGGAACAATCCAGTTAGCCCCATTCTCCTGCTGTTTCACCATGTCTTTTATTTTTCTCTGAATATTTGTCCAATTAGCAGAATTGAAGTCAGTGGGAATCTGGGAAAACTCACCACTGGTTGGAGTCATATGTAGCACAAAGGAAGATGGTTGTGTTAATTGGAGGTCAATCATCTCGACCCCAAGGCACAGCTGCAGTAATTCTTTGGTAGTGTCTGACACATCTACCCAACCATATTCAGCTGCTTCAAGTAATTGCCTTCCCACCAAAAAAGTCAGACGTGGGCTTGTTTCCTGATGATTGCACAATGTCTATTACTTATTTCATAGAAACCCTACAGTGCAGAAAGAGGCCATCTGGCCCATGGAGTCTGTACCGACCACAATCCCACCCAGGCACTACCCCCACATATTTTACCCACTAATCCCACTAACCTACACATCCCAGGACTCTAAGGGGCAATTTTTTTAACCTGGCCAATCAACCTAACCCGCACATCTTTGGACTGTGGGAGGAAACCGGAGCACCCGGAGGAAACCCACGCAGACACGAGGAGAATGTGCAAACTCCACACAGACAGTGACCCAAGCCGGGAATCGAACCCAGATCCCTGGAGCTGTGAAGCAGCAGTGCTAACCACTGTGCTACCGTGCCGTGATTACAAATCACAACTCCTCATAAACTGAAGTACAAGCCATTAATTTATATCAAAACAGTGGTGGTCATAATACCGAATCCCAGAAAACACCACTGTATATCTCCCTCCAGCCCAAGAATTAACCATAACTCTGTTGTTCTAGTCCTCACCTTATGTCTCGTTTCTCCAGGGGCTTCATCTGCCGAGTCCTCCATCATCCTTGGTCCAATTAGTCCCACCTTCCAACTGCATGTGAATTGAAAACTCCACTGCCTGTGTGCAACAACATCAATTGGTACACATTAATGGTGAAAGGATAGATATCTTACTGAGTATTTGGCATTTTTGTAACTTATTCAGGGAGGTAGTGATGTTGTGGTATTATGACTAGTAATTTAGAAACCTAAGATAATGCTCTGGGGACCTGGGTTCAAAATTCAAATTCAATAAAATCCTGGAATTAAACGTATTATAATGACCATGAAATCATTGTTGTAAAAACCTATCAAGTTCACTAACATCCTTTAGGGAAGAAAATTTGTCGTCCTTACTTGGTTTGGCCTACATGTGACTCTAGATCCACAGCAATGTGGTTGACTCTTAAATGCCCTCAGGTAGAGGCAATGAATACTGGCCCAGCCAGTGAAGCCCACATCCCATGAATGAATTTTTAAAAAATTACTTGGAGAAATCAGCAATAAACTTTCTAATACATTTGGATCTGAAAATCAATAATAATAAGTGATTTTCACATGGGTCTTAATTTTTCTCGATTATTAGGAATTTATCATCAATTCTCCTGACTTTGAAGCTGCCAAGTTCTGGGTTGGAAACATGGGGAAAACTGCCACGCATGCTATTGTATTTGCACAACTCCAAACTCCTGATGGAGTCTGTCAAGGGCTCCATTCTTTTATTGTTCAGGTAAGACACTTTTTAATGAAGTCCCTATTAGTGATTGTTTGCTTTTACATACAATATACTAATAATATTTAAAGCATGGCATAAATGTAGGGTGGAATTTTTCCATTAAATGACTAAGTGTCATAACAACGAGAAAACTGGAGCAATCCACGTTGGCCTTTTGGGCACACTCCGGACCACAATCATTCCACGTTTTTTTGGGAGTTGAGTTTCACACCGGTCCTAGGAGGTGTGGGGCCTAAACCCACCAGTGAGCCCAGCTGCAAAGCAATCGGGTGCTGTTCTGAAAGGACACCCTAATCTTAGTGCACTGGAAGACAAACCCTCACGGACATTGGGATCCCTTCCTTCACATGGATTGCCAGCATTGGGAGCCCTCCCAATGGGTCCCACTTCATGACCTCCAACATGTCCACCCCTTTGGGCCCCACCCCCTTGGCAGTGCCCACCTGGCAGTGCCAGGTGGGCAATTCCCAGCCATGTCCCTGACCATCGGGGGCTTCAATCGTCTCTGAGCACCTATCACACCTGTGTGCTGCAAGGTACCAGTAGTGATTCCCATTGGTGTAACTTCCCACCGGAGAGGTGGGAACATTCTGGGAGGGGGAGGATGATCACATGCCGAATTCAGTCATGGGATTGAAATCCAATCAGTCTTATGCTAATCAGCCTCACCCCTATCCAGTTTGCGACAGCAGAAAGGGACTGGGACGATTGCAAACCATTTGGCACCAGGCGCGAAACTTTTTTTTTGTTTTTAGGCTCATGCTATTTTCCGGGATCAGCGCCAGGCGTGGCGAGGTCACAAAATTGCCTACCGTAGTTTAAAGATCATTAAAAAATAAATGGGTGAAACCTAACAACTACAGAAATACTGAAGGGAGTATTTGCTAGACTATTCTTTTCTACGAACTATTTAACGTTTATTTATTAGTATTACAAGTAGGCTTATATTAACAATGAAGTTACTGTGAAAATCCACTAGTCGCCACATTCCAGCTTCTGTTCAGGTACACGGAGGGAGAATTAAGGAGGGAGAATTAAGCATGGACAATGTACCGAACCAACACGTCTTTCAGACTGTTGGAGGAAACTAGAGCACCTGGAGGAAACCCAAGAAGACTGTGACCCAAGCCAGGAATCAAACCTGGGCTCCTGGCGCTGTGAGGCAGCTATGCTAATCCCTGCCACCGTGCCACCCTTTTTGAAGCTTACAAGGATACCTTATGTGCATCCGATTTTTCTGACTTTCTATAGATATGTAAACAGGAAGATATTAGTGTAAGTAAATATGGGACAATAAGAGGCAGTGATAGGTGAAATTATAATGGCCAGAATTCTCCACCATCGCTGACAGTGCGAACAGAGAATTTGGCACTCAGCCAGATATCTATTCATTGCACCGAAACTGGAGAATCCAGGCCTCGGGCGAAATCAGAGAATTCCAGCAAATGAGATTAAAGAAATGGCAGAGACATTAGATAAACATTTTTTACCTGTCTTCAGGAGTAGAAGATACAAAAAGCATTCCAGAAGTAACGGGAGCCAAGAGTTCACCAAGAATATAAAATTTAAAGGTGAATAAAGATAAAGAAATAGTGCCGCAGAGATAGTGGATGTAATGGTTTTGACTTCCAGATTCGAGAACAGTTCCCAAGGAATCAAATGTAGCAACATAATCCCACTATTTAAGAAATGAAGAAGAGGAAAAATGAGAAACTATGATCAAGTTAAGCCCATCATCAGTTGTAGACAAAAATGCTAGAATCCATTATTAGGGAAGTGGTAACAGAACACAGAAACTCAATGTAATTAGGCAGAGTCAACGAGAATTTTGAAAGGTAAATCGTATTTGACTAATCTGTTTTGTGACGATGTAATGAGTAAAATGTAGAAGGGGAGCCAATAAATGTATTGTACTTATTTACAAAATCCTGGCAATAAGGTGCCACAGAATGGATTCATAGGATTATGGGTAGTATATTAGTAGAGATAGAGGATTGGTTATTGGACAGAAAACAGTAGGAATAAATAGGACATTTTTGGGTCGGCAGGCTGTAACTAATAGGATACCACAAGGACTCGGGCCTCAGTTGTTTACAATCTATGTTGATGAATTAAATGAGGGGACTAAATTTGCAGATTATTCAAAGTGGGAAAGTAAGTGGTGTAGGAAGCAAAGAGGCTGCAGGGGGATATCAACTTGTTGAGAGATTGGGTAAGAACATGGCAAATGGAATGCAATGTAGCAAATTATGAATTTATCCACTTGTGGGAAAAAATTTTTTTTTTTGAATGAGAGATCAGGTAATGTTTGTATTGCCCTTGTACAAGAATCAGCAAAAGTTAACATGCAGGTCCAGCAAGCAATTGAGATAAATGGTAAGTTAGCTGTTGTTACAAAGGAATTGGAATGTAAGAACGAAGAGGTTTTACTACAATTTATACAGGATATTGGTGAGGCCACATTTGGAGTATCATGTGCACTTTTGATCTAAAGAAAGGATATACCTTCCCTAGGGTCGATATAATAAATGTTCACTAGACTGATTACTAGGATGGGGGCAATTGTCCTATAAGGAGAAATTGTGTAGACTAGGCTTGTATTCCTTAGAAGAATGAGAAGTGATCTAATCAAACCATATAAAATTCATAAGGGGCTTAACAGGGGAGATGCAGAGGAAATGTTTCTCCTGGTTGTGGAACCTGGAACGGGAGGTCATAGTGTCAAAATAAGGAATCAGCCATTTAGGACTGAGATGGGAGAAATTTCTTCACTCGAGAAGTAGTAAATCTTTGTAATTCTCAGCCTTAACGAGTTGCGAATGCTCAGTCATTGAATATATTCAATTGGTACATTTTTGAATAATAAGGGAATTAAGAAATATGGGGATATAGTGGGAAAGTGGAGTTGAGGTTAAAGATCAGCTATGACCTTGTTGAAGAGGAACAAACTCAAAGCCAAATGGCCTACTCTAACTCCTATTTCTTATGTTTGCTTCCCCGTCGTAACTGGCTTCTGCTGAGCACCAAGTACATTAGTATGGCCATGGCAATGACATTGCTGGGAACTCAGCCACGTGAGGGATTCTAAACAACTTTTATAGCACTGCATGGAAACATAATATTAACTAGATTTGTTTCAATTCAGTCTTGGTCTCCAGTTATGTGGCTGTTAAATGCCTGGGATACTAAATATGATAAATGTATTCAGGATTTGTTGCTAGTAATGTATTTTATAAGTAATTACTACTGTTAAAAATGTGCATTCATGAAGCAGTTTTTATTGTTTTGATTTAGATTGATTTGCTGAATTGATTATTAAAATTGTACAACAAATTTGTCAGTTTTGATTTTTGGCTTGGATTTTCCAAGCAGCAGCAAGAATAGTTGGATTGCCACTTCGCTCAAATACTCCCCTGACTCAACACTGTTGTGCATTTCACAAAAATGTGCAGCACAGAGTCTCTCAAGGAACTCATTGGAATAGAGTAGGCAACAAGTGTGTTGGCAATCAGCACTTCTATCAGATGTAGGATGGATGGACTGAAAGTAAGACTTTGTCCCAATAACATGCCAAAAGTGAGAAATGCCTTTGATTTCCCAAGTCAGTCATCCTTGACTTTTAACAAATTAGGGAATAATAGACCAATGACCATTGGAATATTAAATTAATTAAACATAGGGCATTTACAGCTAGCATCCGCAGAAGCCTTTGTTCCTTGGTCTTGGCTTCAACTTTGGTTTCAAATGTGAAAGGGGCCAATTTCTAATCCACTGTCTTTTTTTAATTTTGATTCCGTTGTAAATCAAAATGTGTTTAGATCAGAGATCCCAAGACCCTACTTCCAATGCCTGGCGTAATGGTTGGAGATATTGGAAAGAAACTGGGATTAAATGGGATAGACAATGGGTAAGAATGTTTTCTTTGATGTGACACCTAATTTTCATGCTACTTGCATTAGTTGGTTTTCTTAATCCTTTTTTGTGTTAATCGGTTTCTTGTTTCCCAAATTTGGAATGCAATGATTTGGCATAGCAAACTTTTCATGTTGTATATGTAAGGCACATCACCAATTCAAAATTAAGCCAATGTTTTACAGTGGGGAAATAGTGCTTTAACATAATTCCTAGGTGTTTCACAGAGCCAAAAATCAGACAAAAATAGATGTCATGCTTCAAGGACACCAAAGCAAGAACAAACTTGCATTTCAATAGTGCTTTTCACAATTGTAGAAAGTTCCAAATCATTTTCCAGCTAATTAAATATTTTTGAAGTGTTACCTAAAAAAAAGTTTCTCACTGCAATTTGCATGTTATACTTACCATTCTCTAATTATTCTCTTCTGTCTTTATTTATCGCTTACCCTTCCTACTCCGGCTGTCGGATATATTTTTTCCTGTTGCGTCGACATGCATGTTTCTGAATCTTCTCCTCACTCTGAATTACTAAGTTTGTCTTTCCTTTTTATCCTCTGTCACTTCTAATCTGTCTATAGTTTTGCACTTATATTTAGCTGTTTAAAAGCTCAGAATGTGTAGCAAGATGGCAAATACCTTTTAAGCTAGAGTTGTGCAATGGAATCAGCAGGGAGACATCGCTGTTAGGTGTTGGAACACATGAAAATAGAAAGGAAGTGAGGGTGAAGTGGAAGCAAGAGTGTAGTCTGATTTGGCTTTGGGAGACATTGGATATGGGAATTAGGAGGAATTCGAGAATGGCAACTACACAAAAGGATGCTATTCAGCATGTCATGTCCAGTCTGGCTCTTTATGAGAGCAAGTTGGCTAGTCCCACTCCCTCACCTTTTCTCTTAGCCCTACAAATGTTTTCACTGCAGATAATTAGCCGTTTCTGCTTTGAAAGCCATGATTGAGTTTATCTCACCACACTCTGTGCATTCCAGATCCTAACCACTTGCTGCTTAAAGAGAGGTTTTTCCTCGTGCTACATTAGTTCTTTTTCCATTTCTCTCAAATCAGTGATTTCTATCACTATCCTTCTCAGTTCACTTGACTTCCAACTGTATGTCATCTGTAAATTTTGAAATAATGCCCTGCACACTCAAGCCTACCTCATTAATATCGATCAAGAAAAACAGTGACCCTAACATCAATCCCTGGGGAGCCGTGCTACATAACTTCTTCCAGTTTGAAAAACGACCATTCACCATTGTTCTCTATTTCCTCAGCAAACATAGTATCAATGCTGCCACTGTTCCTTTTATTCCATAAACTTTATTTTGGTGATAAACCCATTATGTAACATTTTATTGAATACTTATTGGAAGTTCATGTACACCACATAACTGCAGTACTCTCACCAACCTTCTCTGCTATCTCATCAAAAACCTTAATCAAGTTAGTTCAACAGGATGTGCCTACAACAAATACATGCTGACTTTTCTTAATTAATCAACATCTGTCCAAGTGACTGCAAATTTTGTCCTGGATTATTATTTCTAAAAGGTTCCCAATATGGAGATTAAGCCGATTGGCCAGTAGTTGCTGGACTTATCCTTGCCACACTTTTTTCAAATTAAAAGGATTGGTATCTCAAAATGAAGTGAATGGGGCAGTTCAGGAAGGAACCACTTGAGGGCATTAGGGGTGATCAGAGGGGATGGAATGCGTAAACTTTTTAAAGGGTGGAGGAGGGTGGATCGGAGTTTCGGCACATTTGTAATAGGTTAGAAGTTCTCATGGTTGTAAGACTGCTAAGAAGTCTGATTTTAAAAAACTAAGGAAGTTGTGGAGTAATGAGAGAGCGCTAAGAATGCTGATGAGCAGGGAATAATAGCATTTGTGATTGGAAAGACTGGAATTTGGGATACCTCTGGGTCAGCATCTCCAATCTCATCTGTGTCCGCCTCATTGCAAGTGAGAATGGAGAGTTTGGCATTCCAGCCAAAACCTCATTCATTTTCAGTGGCACCGGAGAATCCAGCTGCGAATGAGGATGGCAGATTTTAGGCATTTATGCTTTGATAGCTCAGATAAATGGGCTGAGGGAGTGGGGTAGATTAACGGCTGACAACATTTGGAGGGAGGATCAGAATTTGGGAGAACTGTGGGACTGAAAAAAAATTAGGTTTGAGGGTTGTTCTGCTAATGCCCCTTTAGGGAAGGAAATATGCCATCCTTACTTGGTCTGGCCTGCATGTGATTCCAGACCCAGAGCAATGTAGTTGACTCTTAATTGCCTTCAGACCCACAGTAATGTGGCTGACATTTAACTGCCCTCTGAAATGGCCTACCAGGCCACAAAGTTCAAGAGCAATTAGGAGTGGGCAACAAATGCTAACCTTGCCAGTGACACCCCCATCCCATGAAAAAATAAAGAAAAGGCTAAACAACTGAAGATTCGGGGAAGCAGTAAAGGTTAAGGCCTTTCATCAAAAGTATAGACTAATAAGATTAATTTCCAGTAAGTCTTGGGCAATATTATGGGTAAATGCAAAGATTTTTTTAAGAACCATTTAAGCTATAATGCACTGATTGCTGTATAAATGTTTTAACCTTTGCAGAGTTGGATTACTGAGGGACTGAAAAAAAATCCAAAACAATGAAACAGTTTGCTTTATTTCATTTTGCTGTTTCCTGAGTGTTGATTTGAAAATGTATATAATTTTGTTGGCTTGGTGTGGTTCTAATGCTTTATTGTGAATACTGTTTCCTATCTTTTTCTACTAGTTGATGATTTGTAGGTTAGCTTACCTGAATCCATTTGGGAAAATCAGTATGGTTTCCTTAGCATAGTTATTTGAGTTGTTCCTTTTTTGATTGTGGTCAATGCAGCTGTCATTGGACATGTTAGTAATCTATGGTGGTCAGTTGAGCACAGCTTCATGAAGTCACAGGTGCATTGTTTGCTAAAGCAATCCAGTTCATCACCTTCCCTAGCAAAATGACAAACCAGTGCACTTTCATCAATTGCTGGATTTTCAAAGGTCCAAAGAACCATAAATTGCATGTACATCGTGAAACTTACTCTGTGCTGCCACTTGTACTGATGGGAAATGATTCCACTCTGTCAATCTTCAACCCACAGCATTATCATCTGAATGCATATTGGCTTTCCTGACACTTGGCCATGCTGTTTTCATATAAAGGAATCCACTGTATTAGCACTCTGATCCAGTAAAGCAAGTCTTGATGACTTCCAAGCGATAAGAACTATCATTAAAAATTATGTACTTTCCCAGGACCTCAACTGAACACCAATGCAACTATAATAATTCTGCCACCAAGGTTCTCTCACAGTAAAAATGAAACTTTAAAAGTGCACATCAGATTCTTGGATCAGTTTGTGGACGTTCTGCATTATAATCTGCAACTATGGTCCCAAGATTATCTAGAATAAAAAGAGAAATTAAACTTTTTAACAAAAAACCACAATACTTTTCAAGGTGGAACCAGAGAGATATGAAGAGCATGGCGAGACATTATAAATAAATAAATGGTGAGGTGGGGGATGGGTTCAGCAGAGGCACCTGGGTGTATATATGCATAAATCATTGAAGGTGGCAGGATTGATTGTGAGACCAGTTAATAAAGCATACAGAATCCTAGGCTTTATTACTAGGGACATAGAGTATAAAAATAAGCAAGTTATGTTAAACTGGTTCAGCCTCAACTGGAGTACTGTGTCTAATTCCAGGCACCATATCAAGGCATCAGATAGAGTGCAAAAGAGATTCACAAAAATGCTCCTAGTGATTAGGAACTTCAGTTATGTAAATAGATTGGAGAACTTGGAACAGTTTTCCTTGGCAAAGAGAAGGTTTGGAGGAAATTTAGAGATTGTCCAGATGCCTCTTGATTTTGACTAAGTAAATAAGGAAAAACTGTCCCCATTGGTGGAATGACTGAGAACAAGAGGATTTATGGTACTTGGTAAATGACACAGTGGTGACATGAGGAAAAGGTTTCTCAGACAGCAAGTGCTTCAGATCTGGACTGCACTGCCTGCATATGGTGAAGGTATGGTCAATCGAGGCTTTCAAGAAGAAATTTAATTATCTGAAAAGGAAGAATGTGCATGATGGAGAGAAGGTGAGGGAGTAGCACCAAATAATTGCTCCTTCAGAGAGCCAGCTCAGGCACAATTGGAGAACACAGAAAGTAGAAGCAGAAGTAGGCAAGTCTTACCTGACGAAGGAGCAGCGCTCCGAAAGCTAGTGGCTTTTGCTACCAAATAAACCTGTTGGACTTTAACCTGGTGTTGTGAGACTTCTTACTGTATAATTGAAGCTTAGCATTCCTTACTTTTATGTTAAATTCCTTTATCATAAAAGATAGTATTCCATTAGTCATCTTGATTACATGCTGCACCTGCATACTAATTTTTTGTGACTCATGCACCTAAATCCTTCTGCATCTCGGAATTCTGCTATCGTTCTCAGTTTAAGTAATACACTTTTTTATTCTTCCTGCCAAAGCGAACAACTTCACAGTTGCCCAAATTATACTCAATCTGCCAGGTTTTTGCCGACACTGAACATATCTGTAATGTCCTATCTCTATTAGGGGTTGTTGTTTTCTTAAGATTAATTCTCAAAATAAATGCAACCTCATTAAATATTACTGTTGGTACTTTCTATTCTGTATGACTATTTCCAAATTAGCGGGTTCAGCAAGAATACAGAGTTCAAAATTTTAGTGAACAATTTAATGATGACATTTTCTAACTGATGTACCCAAGATCTTAAGTAGTAATGCACTACATATTACTTTCCACACATGTCATTGTAATGGACAAGTTAAGCAGAAAAATTTTGCCAATGGCTCCTCCACAAGGTGGCGATATTTATCTGAACTCAGAGTTCGTACTACTTATTAATTAAATGTTCTGCCTGCTTTCATCAACTATCACCACAAGCACAATTGTGCCTGTGAACTCGCCACGCCGGAAATTAAAGGCAAGAATACTGCTCCTATTACTCCTTACCCAGTAAATTGTAACACCGATGTGTGCATATAACCTCTTGAATTCATTTCTGTCGGAATAGGCTAATTTGGGGGATGCTTTGAAAATATGTTGAGAATGCATTGGATAATTATTGATTGATTTACCCTGGTAACAGTCACTACTGAAATTAGCATAACATTAACTGTAACATTGTGGATAATACTTCAGCGCTGGGCTTTGATTCGTGGAGCCTAATGCTAAATTCTGTTGGTATAGAATCCGACATGTTATTACACTGTACATATATAGGGGGAGCTTTTTGTCTTTGAAGCACAAAATTGAAATTTAGCAGGGAGAGTGCATGCTTAATTTAGAGCCTGTGCAACTTTCCTTCCATCTTTCCTGTGCTCTACACGGGTGATGAATTATGCATAGGCAATACCACTAAAAGATTATCCCATAGTATCTTTATTCTTCACAAGAATTAGGCTGTGGAACACAACAGTAAAATATCTGAACATCTGAGAAATGACAAATGAAAATGGATAACAGCAAAAAGGTTCAAGACTTGGCATTAAGAAGAAATTGCCCATATTAGAGTAAATTGCACTGAGTGAGTGAAAAGTCTGATTGGACAAATTGCCTTTCTTACATGTTCCGTATATGATGGTGTGTTGGACTTTATCAGCAGGCCATTACTGACATCTATAGTCTCCTGGATCAAGACTTCACTCCAAGTGGGCCAGGGTAGGTAGTGTTTCCCAGTGGCCATCAAGGTAACCCAAGCCCTAATTTCTTTGCCTCTGCCTCCTTCCAAGGATCTGCTGATGAAATACTTTGGATTTCACAACCTGCTAGCCACAAGTACATCTCCCTGGTGACCAGTGTCATGTTTGCCAGGCCAGCCACTTGCATCCACTTTGCTCCTGATAAGACCAGTTAGAATAAGATTTGCTGCAGTGGTTGGATTTCCACAGGTCCAGGGAGACAGACTGCACACTTGTGTGAAGCTTTATGGCTCAGCAATACTAACTGTGGCCACCCCCACAATATTCCCAAACAATAATACTTACATCTCATTAATACCCATTGCTCGTCTTCAACTCTGGTCATCCTGTTTTCCCCAAGGCTGATAGGCAAGGGCAGCAATGAAGATGGTTAGGCAACAGGGATTTGAAATAAAGTTTATTTAATATTTACAATAAAATTGAGTGATGTACTTGTCAACACAAGTGTTTGTGAAATTCCAAAGTCTTTGTCATTGATTTTGCTACGACTGTTGCGTCGTGCGATGCCTGTGGCACGAGGGAAACTGCAGCCAGGCTGCTCATCCCCCTGATCTGACAGTTGGGACATTCTCTAGCATTTGGAGTCCATAAGGATTCGGCTAAAGCCTGCCCCACATGCACTGTGAAGGAAAAGACTCAAACACCGGCTCAGGAGACATCTGGTCGGGCTCTGATGGGATGGGGAAAGTGGAAATGCCATGAGCAGAGTCCCCTCCTCTTCTCTCATGGTCTAACTGTACTTCCTTGCTAGCCAAGAGCTGGCGAACAGCTTGCTGCGTTTTGGTAAAAGCTTGAATGGCTAAGCAGAGGGGTGTAGGCCAATTGGTGAGTGCCAGCATGTCCTCGATTGCCTGCCATGCCTGATGCTTCGTGCCAGTAGCCACTCTCCCATGGGAGTGGCAATGAGCACCACACCTGCGATTTTATGAATGGACTCCTCCAATTGCACATATTGGCCGGAAAATTCTGGCCATTCACACTGTCATGATTTTCTGGTCCAGCCAACGGCACATCGCTGCCACAGGTTTCCGGCGACAAGGAGTGCATTCAATAGGAAATCCTGTTGACAATGGCGGGACCAGAAGATCCTGTCGCTGGCCAATAGCGGGCTGCCTGCGCCACCAGAAAATCCGCCCTGTACTTTTGGAAATGCTAACAGAATCTTTGCATTTGCTTCCACTGGACAAAGGCCTCATCACAATGTTAGTGTGCCATATGACTGTATGATATCCATTTCTGTATCTCCAGTGGCCATATGCTCCACCACTTTGTCGATCATCATGGCCTCCTCAGATACAGTGCTGAAAGGAGCCATGAATGGAGGCAAACCCTGATTCTTTGTCGCTCCCTGGCGTTCTGAGCTCTCTTTTGCAAGGAGAGAAACCACAGAGTTATGTTAGTGAGAAATTGAAAATTTTGAGAGCATGGAAGGGCAACATTTGTGGAGGGTAATTGCGAGCTATGGTAGTGAGATGGCAATAAGATGAAAGTGCAGATGAGGATGTGAGGAGCTGACCAGAGAGAGAGAGATACGTGAAATGCAAGGCATGCTGGGCAGAGAACTGCTGCAAATGAAAATGCTGAGTCAGAGTGAGGGTGTTGCCATTTGAATGTGGGACACAACGCACCTTTTCTACTGTGATAAGGTAATTGAGGTCACCTTTTTCAGTACACGTATGAAGTAATAGTCCTGTTGCTGTCTTCCTCAGTCATTTCAAGCAGTGCCTGCTTCGCAATAGAAGCTGGCCTATTACTTCCATCTGCTGAAAACAGTGAACATAATGGCCTCACAGCATGACCTACCAGGGTGACTCAGAACTGGAGGGCAACTTTTCTACATTAAGCATCTTTCATTGTTTTGTTCTCATCTCTTCAGGCATTCCTGCATTGGATGCATCCTGTCAGGGTCCCTCTTCAACATAGAGCTTTAACTGTCATGTATGGGTCGTCATCACATGTCTGTTCTAATTGGTCAGGAAATCTAGGAGTGGGTTACTAATGCTGTAGCTGAGTTAAACTGTGGCAAAGCTCATTCCAGCAGTTTTCAGGTTCCCAATCCACTGGTGGCCTCCCCCGCTGCAAGCAGATTTGAATGTTAACATTTTGATCATTGTACTGTGCAAAGTCTTTCCAGTTGCATTGATGCAAACTGGTAATTCTGTTTCTTGCATATGTGCTTGGATTGCACTATCCTGGAAATTTTAAGCATTGTTGTTTAGGAACCAGTGATGAATTATGAATTCAAGTCCTAAGTTTGTGAAAGAGTCAGGCCTCAGATGGAAAAGTTGGGCAGGTTGGGACTCAAAGCTCATTTTGACCAGTGTAAGTGAGGCAGATTGTACACCAGTGGCCTTTACTCCTAACCTCGTTAGAATATCCAGCATTAGGGTAGGGTCAACTGTTTAGTGTCCTGCCTCTTGCAAGAGGTAGCAGCAGGAAATATGGTGTGAGTGAGCTACTGTTTGGCATCAAGGACAGCAACTCTACTGCTCAGCAGCCATAACCGAATTTGCACATGCGTCGAACGGGCTTGGAAAATCCCAGCCAGTAAGTTAGTATAATTGGTTGAGTTTGTATTTTTCATTGGTAGATTTTCATGAATAGTTATAGATTTACTATTATAAGGAAATTAAATTTTAGCTCATTAAATGTTAAGTGTGAAGCTCAAGTGTGTTGCTTGAATTGTGTCACAAACATGTGCATAGGTATCATTTATATGATCTATTAGTTGATCAGTTGACATTGCTCACAGTAAATGGATGATGCACTGTTTTGCAAGGACAGGAAAATATTGCATTCTGCTGCTAAGGTGAAGAAAGCATTAGCCCATAGATCTGAATTTTACAGGCCACCATGTGTGGGAAATCAGATGGATCAATCCATAAATTAGGGTGTTGTTTATCAGCAGCTTTACCTGTGTCCACCTAACCCTGCTCCTAACACTATTTTATAAGCTGTGGGAGAGAGGTTGTGTAGGCTGCCTGTCTGTGACCCAACTGAGGCCCCAAGTGGGCAATGACCAATCCTCCTACCGCTCTGATTTAACAAATGGTGAGAAAGGCTTTAACCCGAGGGCTGCTGGCTAGTTAAGGGCAAAGGGGTGCCTCTCGCTGGGCCTCCAGTGCCACTGCTCCTGCTGGCCTTTAGTTGGCTGGACGTTCTACAAAGTGGAACTTTCTCCTGGAGATGGATGGAAGTCCAGCCTTGTACTAATTAAAGGGCTGTCGCCTGAAAAATTAAAGCTGGTTGAGCCGGCAAATGGCACGCCCCTGCCATTTACACTGGAGTGTGGAAAGTCTACCCTCAGCATATAATCCATTTTATAAAATCTAATTTCTGTGGAGTAACTTCTGCTGGGTCAGATCCTAATTTTTCCAATTACAGATTAAAACTTTGCTTTCCTTTTGAAAAAAATATTAGTATCGTCAGCCAAGAGATTGCTTATGATGTGGCTTCTGTATCAATTAAGTTACTTAACTCAAATTATAGTGTATTTATATTGGAGCCCTGTTTATATCCCTTCGCTAATAACCCTGAAATATCAATTTATTTTCTTCAGCAAATTGTGAAGTGGTTGGTTAAGTCATACAGAGCATGATGTCTGGAAGAACATCCAGTAATTACTCATGCAAATCAATGAACCTTATTTTGTTGTCTTAACCCCTGCACCATTATACAAACAGGAACTCCATACTATTGACACAAATGTGGTAACTGGCACTACGGACTAACCCACATTCAGTGCAATGCTAAACCACAAGTCTGAAGTTATTTTAATAAAACAGTTCTTGTCTTTCAGGCTACATAGAAAATTTGATTTTTTTTCTTAAAATTTCAACATTTTTTAAGCTTACTCAGATATTTACCTATACACGGTTACTCTAATTCAGTTTATTTTCACATTCTGTTTACTGTAAGTCTAGAAATAAGATCCACAAAAAAAAAGGAAAGCAGCCTCCTACACCCATATTAAAATGAGTTATATTTACAACAATTGCTGCCATGTGCTGATGGGGCTGGAGGATGGGATGCAGCGAGGCTGGTTACTTTTGCACTGTTACTTATTAATATTCTAAAGTAGGAAATTATTATTTGAAACCATATGCTTTTCTGCTGTCTTGTACAATGCAATTGAGTATAAGTTGGAGCCCACAATTCGTGTTTAATACATTTTCAATTCAGCCTCGCCAACATCATGTGAGTAAGATCAAAGCAAAGCTGATCAAAGATTAAATTAATCTGCATTACTGTCTCATTCACCCTTGTTACTATTAATCTTCTAACTCTATAATAGGATGTCAAGAATTTATTTTGAGTGAAAAATACTCTAATAAATAGCAAAATATGAAAATGTGTGATATGAATAAATTGAGTTGCTTTCAGAATGTACGTATGTTATGGTAGAAGAAATTTACTGACAGACTAAGATATAATGTAGTAAAAGCTGCTGTGTACTTGAACGTCAACCCACAGAAAGCGACTGGCCCAGATGGGGTACCAGGATAAGCACTCGTATCCTGCGCAGACCAGTTGGCGGGGGTATTCACAAATATCTACAACCTCTCTTTACAACAATCTGAGGTCCTTAACTGCTTCAAGAAGGTGACCATCACCCTGGTACCAAAGAAGAATCAGGCAGCGAGCCTCAATGACTATCGTCCAGTGGCTCTGCCATCCATCATTATGAAGTGCTTCAAAAGGGTAGTCATGGCATGAATCAATTCCAGCCTGCCAGATTGTCTGGATCCACGACAGTTCGGCTACTGCCACAACAGGTCCATAGCAGACGCCATCTCCCTTGCCCTGCACTCAACCCTGGAACATCTAGATAACAAAGACACCTATGTATAGACTACAGCTCAGCCTTCAACACCATTATTCCCACGAAACTCATCTCCAAATACCATGACCTGGGGCTTGGCTCCTCCCCCTACGACTTGTTCCTGAACTTCCTAACCCACAGACCGCAGTCAGTAAGGACAGGCAACAACACCTCCTCCACAATCATTCTCAACACCGGTGCCCCACAAGGCTGTATCCTCATCCCCTTTCTACATTCCTTACACTCCCTATGACTGTGTGGCAAATTCCCCTCCAACTCGATTTTCAAGTTTGCTGATGACATCACTATAATGGGTCAGATCTCAAACAATTGACAAGATAGAGTACAGGAAAGAGATAGAATCTGGTGAACTGGTGTGGTGACAATAATCTCTCCCTTAATGTCAACAAAACTAAGGAAGCGTAGTGGAGAACATACCCCTGTCTACATCAATGGGGACGAAGATCAACAATCTGTCCTGGTCCCCCCCATGCTGACACTATAGTTAAGAAAGCCCACCAGCACCTCTACTTTCTCAGAAGGCAAAGGAAATTTGGCATGTCCGCTACGACTCTCACCAACTTTTACAGATGCACCATAGAAAGCATTTTTTATGGTTGTGTCACAACTTGGCATAGCTCCTGCTCTGTCTAAGATCGCAAGAAACTGCAAAGGGTCGTGAATGAAGCCCAGTCCATCACTCAACCCAGCCTCCCACCCGTTGACTCTGCCTACACTTCCTACTGCCTCAGAAAGCAGCCAGCATAATTAAGGACCCCATGCACCCTGGACATACTCTGTTCCGTCGGGAAAAAGATACAAAAGTCTGAAGCCATGTACCAACCGACTCAAGAACAGCTTCTTCCCCACTGCCATCAGACTTTTGAATGGACCTACCTCACAAAGTTTATCTTTCTCTACACCCTAACTATGACTATTATGCTACATTCTGCACACTCTCCTCTATGTACAGTATGTTTTGTCTGTATAGCACACAAGAAACAATACTTTTCACTGTATAATACATGTGACAATAAATGAAATCAAGAAATAATTACCTGGTTTTTCTCAGTCCTTCAGCCTGGTTATTTGAACTTTATCAGGTGGTTTAAATTTGCAGCTCGACCTATTGCGTGGTGACTGTTTCAGCTAACCGTCTGTGGCCAGTACAACAGTCACCTGTATTACTGAATCCTAGTTGTTGGTTATTAGACTCATACACCGGACATAGGTATCAAAATCAGCATTTTGCTCTTAATAAAACTTTAGCAACAGCATCGCAATCATCAATTCTCCTGTGCAAACTATATTGAGGGCATCAAGAGTACTGATTGATGGTTAGTACGCTGTAGGTGTACCAGGCAGAGAGAGAAAAAGGATAGACAGATAGACACGCATATACAAAATCTGCATCAATAAAGGAGATAATAAAATAATATAATTTATGAAATAGAGGTAATGTGAGACAACATCTACAAGGATCAATTTTGAGGGAGTTATGATTATGCAGTCTATTCATATGTCCATGATTTACAAGATATACTTCCTGTGCCTCTGCTTTAATACATTATTTCAATATTTCGTGGAGGTTTCCTTTAGTATATTGTTAAGTAAATTCCAATTATTTTAAGGGCAGTTTAATATCAGGAACCTGGTAATGGATTCTAATCCTCTTGACGAGGTTTTTTGTGTTTATGATCATTCCAAGGATCTATTCTCTGTGTTACTTCAAAATTGCATAATTCAGAGGAGAAAAGGAGAAAAATCTGGAAAAAATTATGGCGTTTTCATTAAAGAACAAGTTGGAACTCATTGCAAATAAAAGTTCTGTTTGACTGAATATATAAAAAGTTATATTCAGAAAATAAATCTGAAATGTCAATACTTTGAAAATTACCTAATACCTCCTTTGACACAGAGGGAATGAGCAATTTTCCAAGTCAATGGGAGATGACATCTCGTAAGAATTCTGACTTTATTCCAAATTGTCGTAATGCAATTGCAGTCTGGGTCTTGTTTGCCTACTGTCTTGTGTGTTTCTGTCCAGTACAGTAATCTTTTAACTAATAAGTATATGCAACTGCTTTTTCTCCCCCCATTTACAGAACAACTTAAAAGTTTGAGATTCTAACCATCGTAACAGTTTGTATTTCGGAATATGCAATAGCTGTTTCTTAGATGGTCTGCTTCAGTCACCATTAGAGTGAATTAATTGTTAAATGTTATTTACGAGAGGATATGCCAAAAGATTTTTGTCAACATTCAGCTCAACTTTCAGCATATAGTCGTACAGTCCTCAAGGGAAACATTTTCAGCTGTCGTATTTAAATATTATCCACATGTTTTTCCTCTGCCAGAAGGAATTGATGTTTGCTCGCATGCATTCAAATTCCTGTGGATTTTAATTCATCAGAATAAATAAACTTTTCAGAAAAACATTTAAGCCTCAAATAATAAATCTAGATTTTAGAGGGGAAACATACTTTAGATAGATTGAAATTATCCCAAATTAATTTCCCAGAAAGTGATTTTTTTTTAAAAAAAAATGCTTATCCCATTTAGTTCCATTGGAAAGGATCCATTTTAATTGTGCAGGCAAGAGATCCTCAGATCTGTCATTGCACTGAATAGGGATTAGCATCTTTTCCAGTGTTGAATCAAATTCTGACACTGAATACAGTTAAAAAAGTTGCCAGTACATTTCACAGTCCCAAGTACAGTTCAATTGTTAATCATCCAAGTAGTTACTTTTTGGTTGAAGGAATCAACATAGCAAATTTCAGGCAGGCTGTGCTCTCACATTGAAAAGTTGCACTTTCTCCAGTAGGGTGAGAAAAAAAAAAGCAATTATGTCTTGGGAAGCCAGTGAAGTACATAGCTTTCTCCAGAGCAAAGCTGATTCGATGACTGGGTGCTTTCAACAAAGAGCGATTCTCACCTGGAGCTTTCATATATCCATCACTCATTTTGTCCCAAGTCATGTTGAGTCTGCTTAATTCTGGTTATTGCACTTGATTACTTTATAGAATGCCACTAGCATAATAGCTCCAGTTGTTACAAAGTGCACTTCTGATTGGGCATCATGCAAATTTGATGCACGTTGAAAATTTGCTCAATTGAGGCAACAGATTTCCAATATTTGTCAGTTGTATACAAGGTGCTGCTTGTGACGTGGGAGCTTACAAACTAATTCAATGTGATTCGGTTTGTTTTAACAGATTTGCTGTGTTCCACAATGTTCGAATACCACGAGAAAATCTATTAAATAGAACCGGTGATGTCACGCCTGAAGGAACTTATGTAACTTCATTCAAGGTGCAATATAATAGCCAATAAAAACCATTTAAATTTATAATTGTCCTTTACTTTGTTGTAGCAGCATTTAAATATTTCCTAATGTCATACAAGAGCTGATAAAGAAATGCTGGGCAGCCAAAGCCCATAAAACACATCATGCAAAAGTTTCCCATATTATCAGGTGTGGGGATCTACTGTGCCCTTGATTATACATAGCTCATCAAAATACATTTTACAGACTAGAATGTTGTACATATGATCAGGAATGGTGAATCGGCTGAGTGCTTGTAAGGAAAAGGCCACTGTCAAATGGGGTAATCCATTCAATTAGGTCTATGCTGTTGAAGGTGCATTGCTGCCTTTATTAGCAACTGATTGATATGTTTAACAAGATTAAAACCAGCAAATGACTGTATAGCTGTAGTCACTATAGATTATTTTAGTATCCAGCTGGAGGTATTCCTGTAAAGACCTTCTGTCAGTACATTCTGAAGGGTAAAAGGATCAGCATAGGGCATTTGAAATTGTGCCTTAGAAAGACATTTTATTTAGAATCATCCTTGAAAGTGGTACTTGTAGCTGTTGCAATTCTATTTTTTATTCCCTTTTAGGACCCTAATCGTCGATTTGGTGCTTCTCTTGGAGCACTATCTGTTGGTAGAGTGTCAATCACAGGAATTGCAGTCATAAATCTTAAGTTATGCTTGACAATTGCTATTCGCTATTCTGCCGTTCGTCGTCAATTTGGACCAACAGACCATGAGGAAATACCAGTGCTTGAGTATCAATTGCAGGTACGTGCCAATGTTAAGTATAATGATGAACATTCTACTGTACTAGGAACAAATTGAATTAAAACCTCATCTTATTTTTCGTATTCAAGAGGGACATTTTTCCTATCTAGAAACAAGTTATCATTGTCATTGTCTATGTAAAGAATGTAACATTGAAAGCATTTTTTGTATATTTGATGGCTTTTTCTTAACTCCACATTTAAACAATATTTCAGTTTTTAAAGTATCATAGAGACCAATAATAAAGGAGTCGCAATAATTCTCCTGGTTAACAGGAACACTTGTATGTAATTTAGTTTCTGTCACATCTCTGCACAGTAAGAAGTCTCACAACACCAGGTTAAAGTCCAACAGGTTTATTTGGTAGCAAATACCATGAGCTTTCGGAGCACAGCTCCTTCGTCAGATGGAGTGGATATCTGTTCTCAAACAGTGCAAACAGACACAGAAATCAAATTACAGAATACTGATTAGAATGCAAATCTCTACATTCTAATCAGTATTCTGTAATTTGATTTCTGTGTCTGTTTGCACTGTTTGAGAACAGATATCCACTCCATCTGACGAAGGAGCTGTGCTCCGAAAGCTTATGGTATTTGCTACCAAATAAACCTGTTGGACTTTAACCTGGTGTTGTGAGACTTCTTACTGTGCTTACCCCAGTCCAACGCCGGCATCTCCACGTCATGACATCTCTGCACACTCATCCCTTTCTATTTCCAAGTGTGTGTCTTTGAGAGGGGGACTTTGTATGGCTATGAGCATAATGAATAATTCCCTGCACTTTGGGGATTATTGCTACACGAGTTGCATATGTGGTGGCTAGACTGCACTCACGCAATCTGGCTGGCACTTTCACATTATTTTGTTTGTACAGAGGCTGTGTGGGGCTGCAAAACCTAGTTTGAGAACCATTGCACTTGAGGAACAGAAAATTGCTCCCCATTCTGTAACCCAATCCTGTAGCTTGTCACTTTGTCTAATTACGATAAATGATTGCCATAGATGTTATAGCAACATTTCAACAGAGCTTCTTTGTTCTCTCTATAGCTTCAACAGAAATCTTAGAGAAATGGTTTTTAAAAGATTTCGTCAAGTCTCCTGCAAGAGTTACAGGAAAAGCTCAAACAACTCCATAGAATTTCTCTCTTCATAATCAGTTAATTTTCTTATGTCATATAATTTAAGTGAAATATTTTCCTTTATTTCAGCAATGGCGTCTTATTCCCTATTTGGCAGCCACTTATGCACTAGACCACTTTTTCAAGTCACTGTTCATGAACTATGTTGAATATCAAATGGGAATGTTGATGAAGGACAAGAGTGAGAGACAGGTGGGTATTATTACAAATTAGTACACAAGTATCATGTGGAGCTAGATCTGCTTTTGAAAATTGCTAAAACTTGCAAACATACATATTAACAATTATTTTCCCTGTCTTAAGAGCACCACACTGAATGGGCAAGCAAATTATTGAAATTCATTGCCTGATTGAATGAGATGACAATACCTAAATTTTGTTACCAGCGTGCAAGAATGTCATAGTAACAATGGAGTCAACAGTAGAAAATTGTTACGATGCCGAATCTATTTTTCTTTCTCAACTGGTGACCCTACTCACATTGCATGTCTCTTCATAAGCAATAATGGAGCTCTTTGAAATTGGCTTCTTAAAGATGTGTTGGATTTATTACTACTGATTGCAAAGTTTGCAGTTTTTGTCTAATTAGAAACCTTAACTTTGGGTATTCCATTTGTTCAGGTCTGATTTTATTGCTTTCCAAGTCGTTTATCCCATGCATTGCTTTTTATAAAGTACTCTGGCTTTCATTTCTGTAGTAGCCAGCACCTTTTAAGGGGCATTCTTTGAGGGAGGAGTCAAGTGACCCGCTAGTCCAATCAGAACAGAGTTGGGAATTCACTGAGACATGTTGGGACTTGTCCCAGCAGTTGAACCTAGAGCTAAGTATTGAAGACCATTTAAAGCACTCTGTAAATAGTTGTAATAAATCATTGTTTTATAAGTTAACTGGTGGAAACATTCCTTGAAGTTATTACATGGGCAACAAGGTAAAGACCAGCAATTCAGATTGCAAGAATTTGTAGAAAAAAGTCTGATTGCAAGAGTTGCAGAACATGTCTTGACTAGCTCAGTCTGCAAGGAAGAGAACAATAAAAATGCCTCATTTTGGAAAATTAGAGCCATTCGCTCCTGCTACAGAAGATTGGATACAGTGTGTGGACCGCTTAAATTATTTTTTCCATACGACTGAAGGAGAGTGGGAGGAGAAGCAGAGAATAATTTTGTTAACTGCGTGTGGGGCACAGACAGTGTCTGATTCTAAGTTTAAGATCCCCAAATGCCCCGTTACTAAAACATTGAGATCGTAGAGTTAATCAAGGGGCACTACCACCTCAAGCCCTAATAATCTTACAGCATTACAAGTTTAATTTGACTCAGAAAGCCCCAGATGAGAGCATTTCAGCCTTTGTGATAAGACTCGAAGATTGCAGAGCACTGTGATTTTGGGACTACATTAAATGAGATGCCAAGAGATCGTTTAGTACATGGTGTTAACATTGACGCCATACAAAAGAAGCTTTTGGCAGAATCAGAGGTAAATTTTAAAATGGCGGTGTAGATTACTTCAGCCAAGGGGAAGGGCAGCCAGGAGTTACAAAGTGCTCTGAGCAGCGCTATTCATCGGTTAGGGCGGAAACCGCAAGCAGCAGTGGTGCCAGGAGTGAAAGTGCTGGTTCAAGCAAGGAAATAAATACAGGAACTGGAAGAACCAGAAGGAATGGAAGGTTATACCAACAGCCTAGAATAGACCCAGTGGGCAAAATCTGACACGCTGGCAAAGCCCGGCTGCACTGAGAACTGGGCGCAATGTTTAAAGGGCACCCCAATCAGAGCAAACAATGACCTCACCCCAGCCCACCACATTGGCGACCTCTGCAATTTCCAGGGTTTTGCCGAATCTTGAGCCCCTGCTGCCATTCCCATGGACGGCGAGTGTGGGCTCAAGATCACTCCCAGCATGTGCAGAGTGTTACAGATATGGGGCAAGCCACCCTCTCAGACATATGCAGATTTAGGGAAGCTGAATGCTTCAGGTGCCAGAAAAAAGCTCATCTGAGACACAAGTGCAAGTAGAAAGCAGAACCTGTCTAGCACAAGTAAATCAAACAATACACCACCAGTACACCGTATGGAAGATGGTCCTAAGGCAGAGCGGAAAGTTATCTATCAATTATGTAAAAGCGGGAAAAGTGGCCCCAATCACAATGGAGTTATTGGTAAATGAAAGGCCGTTACAGATGGAAAAGGCCACTGGGGCCTCAGCCACCATGATGTGGGAGCAGACTTACCAGTACCTTTAGGAAGGGATCCACCTCGGAGGTTGAAGAACACTGATGACACATATGGGGGAGGCCAGAAAAATAATTGGCACAATGATGACTCCAGTGAGCTTTCGACAGCAATCCGGTCAGCTGCTTTTAGTCGTGGTGGCTGATCAGGGACTGAGTTTGATGGAGCACAACTGGCTCAAATTATATTGGTAGAGATCTTTAGCATCAAGAAGGGGGCCTGCAGAAGATCTTCAGCAAGTACCATAATGTAGAACTGGGAAAAATGAGTAAAGGTGAGAATTCATGTGAACCTGGAAGCCCAAAAAACTTTCAGGGCTAGACCTGTGCCCTATGCGTTATTGGAGAATGTCAAAATGGAGTTGAAAAGGCTGGGAGATCATCATTCAACCAGTGCAGTTTGCAGAATGGGTAACACCCATTGCACCAGTAAGGAAACCAGATAAAACTATTTTCATCTGCAAGAATTACAAAGCTGACAGTGAACCAGACACAAAGCTGGATAAGTATCCCATTCCCAAAATTGAAGATCTTTATGCAAAATTGGTTGGAGGTCAAATATTCTGAGTTAGACATGAGTCATGCCTACCAGCAATGGGAGTTAGACAATTCCTCGAGGGAATATGTGACCATAAACACCCATAGGTGGTTGTACCAATATACATGCTTATTCTTTGGAGTTTCATAAGCATGTGCTATATTCTAAAGAACCATGAAAAGTTTACTGCAAGGCTTGCCAGGTGTCACTTTTGTATTAGTAACAGGACCTACAATAGAAGAACACTTAAAATTTGGAAGAAGTATTAAGGAAATTCCAGGAAGCAAGAGTGCGTCTCAAGAGAGAGAAGTGCACCTTCTAGGCTAAGGAGGTGGCCTACCTGGATTATTGGGTGGACACACAGGGGCTGCATCCCATGGAGGATAAGATGAAACCAATCATGGAGGCACCAGCATCAAGGAATATCTCAGAACTCAAATCTTTTTGGTTAACTATTATGGGCAGTTCCTCCCAAACCTGCCAACGATGTTAGCTCCACTGCATGGATTATTAAAGAAACACCAGAGATGGATCCGGAAGGCACCACAAAAGGAACCATTTAACCAGGTCAAGCAGGTGTTGCAGTTGTCCTGTTTATTGATGCACATCAACCCTACCAAGAAGATAATACTAACATGTGATGCATCCCCATATGGTGTTGGGACAGTTTTATCCCACAAAATGAATGATGGGTCGGAGAGGCCTGTAGGATATGTGTTGAGAAAAGATTTGGGGAAAAACTATTCACGAATAGAGAGGGAGAGGGCCAAGCTATCATCGGTGGCATCAAAAAGTTCCACCAATATCTTAATGGGAAACTTTTCACTTTAATGATAGACCACAACTACCATTGGGTTCATTCAAAGATGATAAGGCAATTCCCACCAATAGCTTTGGCCCGGATACAGTTTTGGATGTTGTTCTTGTTGGCTTATCATTACACCATTGAACATCATCCAAAGACACTAATAGCCGGTGCAGATGCGCGAGTCATATTCCCTTGCCAGAGATAGGTACACCCCTCACATTACCAGAAGAGGTAAAAATGGCCATGAATTTTCTAGACACTTTGCATCCTTGAACGCCACGTTGACTGGGTTCCTGCTATCATATAGGATCACCTTGCATACTGAAGTCTCTCCAGTTGAGCTTCTAATGGGCGTCTGTTGAGGACCAGGTTAAACCTGGTGTTGCGGTATTATCACTGGACCAGTAATCCAGAAACGCAGGGACCTGCGTATGAATCCAACCACAGCAGATGGTGAAATTTGAATTCAATAAAAATCGAAATTAAATGCCTAACAAAGACCATGAAACCATTGTTGATTGGTGTAATAAAAACCCATCTGGTTCACTATGGAAGGAAATCTGCCATCCTTACTCTGTCTGGTCTACATGTGACTTCAAGTCCACAGCAAGCTGATTCTTAACTACCTTCTGAAATGGTCTAACAAGCCCAGGGCAGTGAGGGATGGGCAATAAATGCTGACCCAGCCAGTGACACTCGCATCCCACGAATGAATTTAAAACACTTAGTAGGGAGGGTGGAGACAAGTTAGAGGAACCGGAAGAGGAATTATGATGCATCCAAACCTGCAAGAGCATTCAAGATAGAGGAACCATTGTTGTGACGATCTTCACAACACTGGTTCCTCTATCTTGAATGTTCTTGCAGACCAGATTGGATTCCATGAGTTGTAGTGGCCAGAACAGGGCCGTTGTCCTATGAGGTTAAAGTACAGGACAAGGGGCGACACGGTAGCACAGTGGTTAGCACTGCTGCTTCACAGCTCTAGGGACCTGGGTTTGATTCCCGGCTTGGATCACTGTCTGTGTGGAGTTTGCACATTCTCCTCGTGTCTGCGTGGGTTTCCTCCGGGTGCTCCAGTTTCCTCCCACAGTCCAAAGATGTGCGGGTTATGTTGATTGGCCATGCTAAAATTGCCCCTTGAGATGCGTAGGTTAGAGGGATTAGTGGGTAAAGTATGTAGGGATATGGGGGTAGGGCCTGGGTGGGATTGTGGTCGGTGCAGACTCGATGGGCCGAATGGCCCCTTTCTGTACTGTAGGGTTTCTATGATTTCTAAGATTTAAAACAAACATGTAGACCACTTGAAACAAAAACAGAAAATGCTGGAAAATCTCAGCAGGCCTGACAGCATCTGGAGGGAGAGAATAGAGCCAACATTGAGTCTAGATGACCCTTTATCTAAGCTCTGCTAAGATTTTACAGCGTTTTCTGTTTGTTTCAGATTCCAGCGTCTGCAGTGTTTTGCTTTTACCACTTGCGTGGGCAAGAGCCAATATTATGACCTCCTCCAATTTGTTTTTAAAAGTTTATTTATTAGTGTCACAAGTAGGCTTACATTAACACTGCAATGAAGTTACTGTGAAAATCCCCTAGTCGTCACACTCTGGCGTCTGTTCAAGTATGCTGAGGGAAAATTTAGCATGACCAATGCAGCTAACCAGCACATTAGGAGGAAACTGGAGCACCCGGACTGTGGGAAGAAACTGGAACACCCAGAGGAAACCCACGCAGACACAGGGAGAACGTGCAGACTCCACACAGACAGTGACCGAAGTCAGGAATCAAACCCGGGTGTCTGGTGCTGTGAGGCAGTGGTGCTAACCATTGTGCTACCATGTCACTCATCATTGTGCCAGCAGGAAGAGTAGGGGGTTGCCTGAGGAGTAAATTGTCGATCAGCCAGCAACAGACCAGAGTGTTATCCCTCAGGAAACAGTGGAAGATGAAACATCGGTACAATGAGCATGTCCTTGTGAAATAAGCCCAACAGTAACTACCACAAGAGAAGAACCTCAGTCGTCTGAGCTGCATCGCTCTGAGAAAGAAGTCATCACTGGACAAACTGAGTTATTGAAGGGCTAGTATAAAATGATCATTCCTGTTTTGGAAATTGTTCAATTTAATTATTTCAATAAGGGGCTTAAATGGGGAGGGATGTAGTAACGAGCTTCTTTCAGGGGCTCTGAGGGAGGAGTCATGTGACCCACTAGTTCACTCAGGAACAGAGTTGAAAATTCACTGGGACGTATCGGGACTTGTCCAGCAGTTAAACCCTAGAGCTGAGTGTGTGTTTTATGAGTTAACTGGTGAAACCAATCCTTGACGTTATCACAATTTCCATGGACTAAATAGTTAATGTGGGAATCCTTAGAGATTCACATGACACTCCAAAATTTGAGAGAGGCAAAGCACTTTCTGTGGAGGTGAACAAGACATTTGCAATTAGTGTGTCAATTTGTCCTAAGTCTAAGAGTGGGAGACATAACTGCCTGAGAAGAAAACTGGCTTTGTTCTCTGCAGCTCACCTTGAAGACAGTCATTCAATTTATGATGTATCTTCTCGATTGACTTCAGTAAACTTCCAGCACATGGGCAAGTCTGTCCAGGGCTGTTACCACAGCTCTAAATTCTTACTCCGTTGAAATCCTTCCAAGCCATCACTGACGGCATTTGCCAACCAGCCAGTCGTCATTGTGTCCAAAAAAAAACCCCAAAAATGCTCATCTACCAGAGGAAAGAAAACTACATTCCTTGTGAATAAGACACAGCAGTAAAAGAGGATTCAGCCATTTCCTCCACAGGCAGGGCCTCATTGAGAGCATACATGACCTACTCATTCTTCATGTCAAATGAATGAGGAAGATTTCCATTGCATTATTGTTCAGATAATCTTTATTTTGCATCAACCTAATTGTACAAATTCATGCTGGGAGAATCCAAGATGCCTTCATTTTGTTAAGATTAATCCATCATGGTTTCTAGAAACTGGTTTCTAAATACCGTTTAGAATACTGTATTCCGGTGGAACATGCCATTAAACTTGGACGGAAATTTCACTTTGAACAGATTGGGAGTTGGGGAAGACTTGCTAGATAGATAACCTTGTCAATATCTCAAAAAGCCATCTATTACATCTTACACAGTTTTGGCTATCGAGAGAGAAGTCAGAATATCTGGTGGAGCAGGATAATGAGCAAGTGAAAAAGTATGTGTTTTTCTCCTGTTATATTACCACCCAAAGATCAGATGGAATATGATAGAAAATCCAGACTACATGAAACTGTAGGGCAGATATCCTACTTGTTCAAGACTAGCGTCGATCCTTGGCTACCATGAATGCTTGGCAGGAAATGTACTCTAATTAAATTAATTGCATTGCTCCTTTTGAATATATAATCACAACTGCAAACACTTGTCCTCACACAATTTTTTTTAATATAGGCAGAGCTTGGTAAAGAAATACATGCACTGTCGAGTGCAAGTAAATCCCTTGGCTCATGGACAGCTCAACAAGGCATTCAAGAGTTCCGTGAAGCTTGTGGTGGTCATGGCTATCTTGCTAGTAAGTGCTAATATATGTAGTAAAATCTCAGAAATAATGATTGGGTTTGTATTGAATCATGAGACAGTCTTGATTTAAACGAGCTGTTTTGGCAACAAGACCTGGTAAGTATCTTGAATGTCAACAGTATTGCAGTTTGAGGAATTGTAGTACAGTAATAAAATAGTAATTTTGTTGCACATCATCTATTAAATCCAACTAGAACCAGATAAACTTGTACAACAGCTTATATTAATATAATGTTGGGAAAATGACCAAGGAGAGATGACCATATGCTTTGTCAAAGGAATGTTTTTTTAAAGGAGAATCTTAAGGGAGGAAACAGAAATGGAAGCAGAGAAGTTTAGGATGTGAATTCCTGAACATAGTACCTTTACAGCTGAAGGCAAGTTGCCAATGGAGGAGTGATTGAAGGCAGGGATGCTCAAGAGGCTAGAATTGGAATAGTGCAAATACCTTGGGAAGGATGTAAAGCTGGAGCAGCGAGATCTAGTGGAAATGAGGAACATTACGAGTATAAGAAAGAAATGGTGTGGTAAAATTAATGAACCTTAAAACTGACAAATCTCCTGGACGCGACAACCAGCACCCTAGCATTTTAAAAGGGGTAGCTGTATATAGTAGATGCAATAGTTTTTGTCTTCTAGAATTCCCTAGATTCAAGAACAGACTGCATGGATTAAAGGGAAGCAAATGTAACTTCAAGAAAGGAGGGGAGAGAGAAACCAGGGAACTATAAGCCAGTTAGCCCTGACGTTAATGGTACAGAAAATCCTAGATGTTATTCTTTGAGACATGGTAACAGAGCACTTAGAGAATCATATTATGATGAGGCAGAGTCAATATTGATTCATGAAAGGGAATTGCGCCATTGCGTCAACTCTCTTGTCCATTTTTCATGCTGAAATACTGCTCCTCCAGCAAGTGCGGAGACAATTTATAGAACAGACAGGAAACCTAAGTTGCCTTCGATCTAAAACCAAAATCATTCCAGTATGCAAATGACATGTGTATGCACTCATTCAGAAACTGAGCTCCAAGTCATTGTCGATTCCGTCTCCGAAGCAAAGTAAAAAGGGCCTTTATCTAACCACTCGGAAAACTAAAGGTCTCTTCCAACTAGCTCTCACACCACAACAACACCTCTCATCGATTAAGATCAATGGCGAGATCCTGGAAAATGTGAATTATTTTCTGTATCTTGAGAGACCCCTCTCACCGAAGGCCGGCTGAAGATATTATCATGGTGAAATTCACTATCACCTCCAACCTCAGGCCAGCTGGAAAAAAAAAAGAGTATTTGAAACCCAAGACTAAGTTTATGGTTTACACTGTGCTCCTGTATACTAGAGAGTCATGGGACAACCTACAGCAGGCACCTCAAAGCATTGGAAAAGTACCACCAAGTTTCTCCAAATCCAGTGATAATGGCGGTCCAACAGCAGTGACCTCTTCCCAAGGCAACACTGCTCGTCAGTGAAAACAAGCTCCATTGTGCAAGGCATGTTGTTCCTGTGTCTTGACAGCAGACTCCCAAAGCAACTGCTCTCCTTGGAATTCAGTCACGGCAGGATACTCTCAGGAGGATAGTGTAAGTGCTTTAGTAATGTCCTCAAAAGCATCCTTGAAGGGGTCAAACTTCCCTGCTAACTCATGGGAGGCTTTAGCACGTGCCTGCACAAATTGGAGAAGGTTTATTTGGGAAGGACTGAACAGATCAAGATACTTTTTTGGGAATGTGCAAAGGGTGAAGGCTAGGTAAGTGCACAAACCTCCAAACAACTCACCACCTGACCTTTCGAGCATCAACGCCCCATATGTAAAAGAGTCCAGAGATTACTCATTCGACTTATCAGCAAACACAGAATCCATCGAATTGGAGTGGAAACAAGTCATCCTCGATTCCCAGGGACTCCTAAGGTGTCAGAAAAGCAACTAGGTAAGTCAACTGAGGAGAAGGAGGATGCAAAGAAGCTGCAGTTAGAGACCAGTTGAACGAGTTGGTAAGAACGTGACAGATGAAAAATAGCGAGGGAAGGTAAGAAGTTATTCACTTTGGAAGGAAAAATAGAAAAGCAGAATATTTTCAAAATAGTGAGACTGAGAAAGGTTGGTGTTCAAAGGGACACAAGTGTCTTTGTGGATGAATCACAGAGAGCAGGTACAGAAGCAATTAGGAAAGTAAATGGTAGGTATAATAGCTTTTATTAGAAAAGGATTGGAATATAAAAATTAAGACGACTTATTGCAGTTGTGTCGAGCCTTGGTGAGACCACACCTGAAGTACTGTGTGCAGTTTTGGTCTCTTGCTCTAGGAATGATGTATTAGCTTTGGAAGAAGTGCTTTGAATGTTTGCTAGACTGGTTCCTGGGATGAGGGAATGGTAAAATGAGGGGATAGATTAGATCAGGACTATATTCCCTGGAAGTTAGAAGAATATGAGACCCATTGAAACATAAAATTCTTAAAAGACGTCAGGGGATTGGCCATTTAGGACAGATGAGGAAAATCGTCTTCACTTAATTTTGTGGAAGTTTAGAATTTTCCAATCCTTTGGGCTTGGGAGTTCAGAGGTCAATGGATTTTGGTATTCTAAGGCAATTAAGAGACATGGAAATATTGGATGACGGAGCAGGCTTGAAAGACCAAATGGCTTATTCTTGCTCCTGGTTCATTAGTTATTTGGGGGCATGAAGAAATTTGAAAACAAAAATGAGAATTTTAAAATGGAAAGATTGCTTAACTGGGAAGCCAGTATAAGTCAGCAAACACAGGGATCATGGGTGAACAGGACTTGGTGCAAGTTAGAACGTAGGCAGTTGGGTTTTGGATGACTTCAAGTTTATGGTGGTAGAACATGGGAGGTCAGCTACGAGTGTGTTGGAATTGTCCGGTCTAGAGATAATAAAGACAGGGCTTAGAGTTAACACCTGCTGAACTAAGGTGGGGCAGAGTCCAGCAATTTTATGAACATGCAAATAGGCAGTCTTAGTGATGGTGCAGATATGTGATCCAAAGCTCATCTTGGGGTTCAATATGACACCAAGGGTGCAAACAGTCTTGTTCAGCCTCAGACAGTAGCCAGGAAAAGGAATACAGTCAATAGCTAAGGAACAAAATTCCTGGTGGTGGCTGAAGATGATGGCTCCATTCTTCCCAGTGTTTAATTGGAAGAAATTTCAGCTCAACCTGTATTGTGTGTTAACAAGTATTCTGCCAATTTAGAGACAGAGGAAGGGCACAACTCGGTGCCATTTGTCTACATGTGGAAATCGATGCTGTGTTTTTGGATGATGTCGTCGAGGAATGGTGTGTAGATGAGAAATAGCAGGTGGCTACGTTTAGAGCCTTGGGGTAGAGCCAGAGGTAATGGTGAAGGAGCCAGAAGGTAAACCATTCGCAAGTGATCCTCTAAATATGACTGGATGAGTAAGAATGGAACCAGGCAAATGCAGCCCCAACTGGCTGGATAATGCTGGACAGGCATTGAGAGAGTGGTTTAGCAAACTGTGCCAAAGGTTGCAGACCAGACAAGAATAATGAAAAGTGACAGTTTACTTTTATTAGAGTCACAGAATGTCATTTGTGACTTTGATAAGAGCTGTTTTATTACTGTGGTGGGGAAGAAAGTGGATTCAAGATTAAACAGTTCTGGGAGAGATGGGTGCAAAGTTAGGAGATAACAGCACACTCAGACTTTGGAGAGAAAAGGGAGACTTGAGATGGGGTGGTAGTTTGAATGAAGCGGCCATGGCTTTTTTAGGAGGAGATTGATGACAGCAGACTTGAAAGAGAAGGGAGAGAGCAGTATTGGTAGAAGTCAGGAAGGAAAGTTGGATGGTTAGCTGTTTAGTGGACATAGGGTCAAAGGACCCTATGTCTTTGGGAGAAGACTCTACAACCACAGGGCATTTCTGTTCATTACATGACCACAGTTAATAGCATATTTGAGCTGGATTTGGTGAAGTGTTTACTTGCTAAAGTAAAGTAACATATTTGAGCATTCTGATGCTAAATATCAGTGAAGAGTTGAATAGGTCAAAGGTGGGTTTCATTGACAAGATGAACTCAGATGGGGCATAAGGGAAAATAGCAAGAGTGAAGTACTAGCTCCCACGCTATTGACAAATTATAGACAATATGCACAATTATTCAAGAGCTTTTACATGGTTCCTTCATCCCTCTTGTTTCCAGAATGTTGTGCAAATAAATCCATAATATAGTAATTTCCTATGCTTGCCTCAGAACTCGAGTCTTGGAACCCTGTGCATTGGCCAGTAACTGTCTGACCTTGTTGCCCTAAAGTGAAATCTGCTAACCTTGTACTTGCTGCTAAATCAAAAAAAATGTTTAATAACCAAATTCTGAAAAAGAACGGCTCTTGGCCAAGTGTTTATTTCTCCTTGAAGGGCACATTCATGATCTTCAGAAAATTTTCCATGTTTAAGGCATATAATACAAAGTAAACACTTTGGTATTTGAGATATCTGTATCTACAACATGTGAGGTCCCTTCATATTTTCCAATGCTTTCAATATTTTCTCAACTGAGGTTTGAAGCCAAGTCCTATTAAGGTTCATATTTCAGCTATTACAATCTTTTGTCTTTCAAATTATTCTCTTGAAGCTCATCCTTTTATTATGTGGTTTATGAAAACCTAAACCATTTATCTCCAACACTTGCATGGAGTCCAAATTTGGTATTTTGCAAACGTGCATACTCTCCAAACTGGTGCATTTTGTTAGCGAAAGATAGACCCTTTTAAACAAACTCAGTACAATAACTGTCCAAAACGCTTTACAATGAAATGACAAGAACTGAGAAAACAACTGTTGTGTCGTTGTTTCTAATTCTAATTTCATATTCTAAAATATGTCCCACGTAGACTAGAGATGAAAACAAATGCTATTAAGGAAAACAACAGAGATTATAATAGGTCAGCTAGAGAAACTAATGCTTTAGTTACGAAGACTGTAATCTGAATCAAGATCAGGTGAACCACAATGTTTCAGCAAAATATAAACGTCATTCCTGGAAAATTGACTACAAGAGGTTTCATATAATGGAAAATTGCTGGAAAAAAATGGACACTTGGGGCAGATGCAAATCATGGATTAAACAAAAGCCAGAGAATATAACTGCATATTGTGCTTTTTAAAAGAAGCTTCATAAGACAGTATAGCTTGTCAATAAAATAAACTAACCCCATCCCCTAAAAAAGGTGTAAAAGATTGAATACAGAGACCTCTACTGGGGTCAAAGGAAGAAAACCCTGTTAATTGTCAGAAGAAAATCTCGGGGAGAGCGAGAGAGCCCAACTGATCATCGGGAGAAGAATCTACAATCCTGAATGGAAATAATCCAATGTATGAGGCAGAACAATAGATGCAAGCTGCCCTGATTTGCTAAAAGCTGTTTGGTTTATGGCAATTTAAAAATGATGAATGTAAAAAGACTAGATTTGAGGAATAAATTGAGGAAAACAATACAAAAGCTAGCAATCAGGAAGCTATGGTCAAGCAGTTGTTAGAAGAGCTAAGTGAACAAAAAGAAAACTGGGAACAAGAAAGAGAGCGTCATCTCATAGAGACTTTGGGACATTGAGTTTAAAAATTAGCAAGTCATATTGCAACTTTATAGAACCTTATTTAGGCCACACTTGGAATATAGTGTTCAATTCTGGTCACCACACTACCAGAAAGATGTAGAGGCTTTGGAGAGGGCACAGAAAAGATTTACCAGGATGTTCCCTGGTATGGAGGGCATTAGCTATGAAGAGAGGTTGGAGAAACTTGGTTTGTTCTCACTGGAATGACAGAGGTTGAGGGGGGCGACCTGATAGAAGTCTACAAGGTTATGAGAGGCATGGACAGAGTGGATAGTCAGGAGATTTTTCCCAGGGTGGAAGAGTCAATTACTAGGGAGGCACAGGTTTAAGGTGCGAGGGGCAAGGTTTAAAGGAGATGTACTAGGCAGATTTTTTTTTTTTTACACAGAAGGTGTTGGGTGCCTGAAACCCATTGCCGGGGGAGGTAGTGGAAGCAGATACGGTAGTGGCTTTTAAGGTGCATCTTGACAAACACATGAAAAGGATGGGAATAGAGGGATATGGTCCCCAGAAGGGTAGTGGGTTTTAGTTAAGTTGGGCAGCTTGGTCGGTGCAGGCTTGGAGGGCCGAAGGGCCTGTTCCTGTGCTGTAATTTTCTTTGTTCAATATCTTAAAAACTAAAGGCATTCGAGAAACAGAGGTTAAGTGACAAATAGGAGGAGGGAAGCATGTACAAGAAAGAGAAAGCAGATGGAGGCTAAAAACAGAATGAGGACTTGAAAGCTGCAGTAAGGGTAGCACTCCATTCAGTTCTGGAGAGAAAGGGGGAAAAAAAACCTTACACAGTCTGAGAAAAGAATTAAGGAGTTGGAGGAGAAATGGTTTGTTTAACAAGGGAGGAATGGCATCAGACTTTAAGTAATGAGGTAGACTCTGGATCGTCTGCGGAAGATTTCATTGCATCCCCACGGAAAGGGGAAGGCAAAATGTGACCCTTCCGTGTTATTAAATATAAACCTGGATTAAGTGGGGATGAACTAATGGACGAAAGACAATACCATCAAGAATACTCATTGACAGACCTTAAAAATTTAGCAATAGGTATAACTAAATGGGCAGAAGAGAATCTTTTTTAAAAATCTGATCATAGTAGTGCAACTCTGCCTCTGCCAAGTGTGATGAGGAAGAAAAGAACTTACTATTTACTATTTACCCTCTGTGTAAGAGAAAATCTGCCTCGTACATCTCCTTTAAACCTGTGCCCCCTTAGTAATTGACTATTTACTAAAAAACTTACTATGATTGGGGCATTTTAGGGGTACTCCCTAAACACCATAAAAATGGCGACAGATTGGGAGGAGTTGGTGGACGACTTACAAAAATTAATGGAAGATGGAATGGGAAGGAAACCCATTTCGAAAGGTAGAGTCCACCATCCAAGAAAGAATGGCCGAGGTAATCTGCCATCATCTCTGGGCAGTATATGATGAAATGTTCCTAGAGGGGAGGGGCAATGGAGAACAAGAGTGAAGTTAACCAGGCATCAAATCATTGGTTAAGGATCCTAATCAGCCACAGTCCAAGAGCTACCAGAGAGAACTGATGTGATCCCAGTGATAAGGGATAAGATGCTATAGAAATCATTATTTGAATCTCATCAGGATGTGAAACGGGAAAGGAAGAGGGCTAGGATTTTGCGTTCGAAGTATGGGCACACGCCTGACCCCAGAAGTATATGAAATCATGCGAGAAGAAATTTGGCACCCATCCTGACATTATTGCGCACTCATGATATTTTGGTCAGTGGGAGAGTCGGAAGCACACCTGCTGCAATTAAGCAGGCAAATTAGCCCATTAAGGGATCAATTGAAAGCTATTTTAAATGGCCCATCTCCTTTTCTGGTCGGGGGATGGCCCAATTGGCCAGGTGGCCTTTACATTTTAACTGCAACCTCCATCCAGGGCAGGTCGAAATGCCAGGGCTAAAATAACATTTTTGAATGTGTCTGGGGACTGAGGTTTGTGTTTGAATGTGCGCTGCCTAGTCACTGTTTGCTGTGTTTATTCATTAGGACCTAATTTGTAAAAGTCTACAACTCCCTGAGATGACAACGCAGCAGTCCTCGCCTCGAGGGAACTTATTGGAAATGCCAGCCCCTACCCTCCCTTTTCTCAGTGCCCACCCTCTTGCCACGCTCCCCAGCACGTTTCATGCTGACTGCTTGTTAATTGTCCAGCCAATGTGAAATTGCATGCCCAACGTTCAAGCCAAGGTGTGCAAAATAAAATGAAGATCTGCTCGGAAATGGCAGCAGAAACGTGTGAACCCTTCTCGGTGTCTCCAGGACAGTTGAACAGACTTGCTATAGTAATAAGAGAAAAGTTCATTTTGCAAGGGCCTGTTTGAAACCTGAGGAAAGATGGATAGAAAAAAATAAAGAGGTTCTTACCCCTAGTGGGCGGCACGGTAGCACAGTGGTTAGCATTGCTGCTTCACAGCTCCAGGGTCCCGGGTTCGATTCCCGGCTCGGGTCACTGTCTGTGTGGAGTTTGCACATTCTCCTCGTGTCTGCGTGGGTTTCCTCCGGGTGCTCCGGTTTCCTCCCACAGTCCAAAGATGTGCGGGTTAGGTTGATTGGCCAGGTTAAAAAATTGCCCCTTAGAGTCCTGGGATGTGTAGGTTAGAGGGATTAGTGGGTAAAATATGTGGGGGTAGGGCCTGGGTGGGATTGTGGTCGGTGCAGACTCGATGGGCCGAATGGCCTCCTTCTGCACTGTAGGGTTTCTATGATTTCTATAACCAAGTGCCCTTAGCTATAAGAAACTATTGGATTGTGTAGTTATGAAGGAACAAAAATATCATAAAGGAACAAAAGGCCTGACAGGAAGGTAGGGTCCATGCAACTCAGTGGGGTGAAGAACCACTCAGTGAACAAATTTGAATGTGCTGCATCTAGCCCATGAACCTGTGCCCACTCCGGTATGATGTGATTGGCTATGTATAGATAAAATAGTAGAAGGAAAGAAAAGCAATTATCTAATCAATATTGAACATCTAACACAGTAATTGATATAAAAACATCTCAAGTCTCCATGGCCCAGTGGAAAATCTTTCACTCAAGGGATTTTCAGATAAGTCATTGAGTGAGGCAGTGTCTAAACATTTGAATTTTAAGGTGGGACCAGCAAACTAAGTCAACTTGTGTTTTAGCACAATGGGATAAACCTAGAATGGGGATACTGGGATTTGACTGGATGCTGGCACATCACATAATTGTAGACACAACGATCTGTGTTGGAATGGACAAAATCAGTCATGTTTTGCTGCATCCACAGTGTTATGGGGAGACCTGGATTGTGACTTCAGCAGGACCCTGTGATCTAGAAACCCCAAAGGCTAGGATCCCAGAAACTTACAAGCAGATATTGGAAGGTAATAGGGAAACCTTCGCCACCCATAAACAGGATTGTGGGAAGGTGATGTGAGTGTAGATTTGAGTAGGAGGAGGTATTATGTCCTAAACTCAAACAAAATTTCTTCCCAGGGGAGGCAGAAAAGGACCTGGACAGGACAGTATCATTGTTGCTGGATCAAGGAGCCTTGACATATTTGGTCACTCATGTCAATGGCTTGTTAGGAAACCAGACAACATGTGGTGAATGACCCTCGATTACAGAATCCTTAAAAACATCCCTGCCTGTGTATCCACTGTGGCTGCAGCAGGAGAACTAATTGGCAAAAAACCAAAATCAGCAACAGTCTTTACCATGTCATATTTCAAATAGATTCAGATCAAACCCCCTGCATCCAGAGGATTAGTACAAGTATGCCTATAGTTCGTTATTTGCTGTTATAACCTGCAGTGGTTCTCCTGATTAGTCTGGTTTTAACTATACTCGCAGTGGAACACAAGTGGCTAACAGAGCTATACTTTGTCTAAATGTTAACTTAGGAACTATTATTTTTATACCCTTTTCCTTACAGATCAGTGTTGGGTTCATATTATGAAATCAAAGGGCTTCAGTATTTTATAAATAAAGCTTTCACTGAGTGCTACACTACACCCATCAATTGTTGTCCTTTATGTATTATTCTATGAAAATTGACACTACAGATTAAACAAAACAAACAAAGCTCTAGACAAATAATGTACAATATCAAAAGTATTGTGCTTGGTTATGGTTGAAACACTTTTTGTTTTGAACTTTTCATTAGCCCATGTTTTCCATTTCCAGTTCTGGTGTCATTCATATTGTACGTAGTTGTACTCAAAAAAACAAAAATAAACCTACCACCAAGAGTTGTCTTCAGGTCAGACATTCTTTGTCATCATAAATTATACAAGTCTTAGAACAATAAAATTGCAAGTTGTTGAAGCAGCTAGGAGTAATATTATTCATCTTCAAATATAATTTGCATTGCAGTGAATCGCCTTGGGGACATTAGAAATGACAATGATCCTAACTGTACATATGAAGGTGACAATAATGTCCTACTACAACAAACCAGTAACTATCTTCTTGGTTGGATAAAAGCAAAACATCAAGGTTAGTTCAATATTATGTCAATTCATTCATTTTCTACGACAGTAACAGATTTGCTGGACATGTGTTGGAATCATGTAAAATATTCAAATCTCTATACATGTAGAAGGGTTATTATGATTGTCTTCAAATTCACAGAAAATATACTTGAGGTTTTTTTTTAGTGGTTCTCAGGATATGGACATTACTGGCATTTATTGCTGTCTGAGGGAGGATATTACCTTGAACTGGATACAAAACTGGCTTGATGACAGAATAAGAAGTCTAACAACACCAGGTTAAAGTCCAACTGTCGTTGGACTTTAACCTGGTGTTGTTAGGCTTCTTACTGTGTTTACCCCAGTCCAACGCCACTTGATGACAGAAGCCAAAGGGTGGTTGTAGAGGGTTGTTTTTCAAACTGGAGACCTGTGACCAGCACCTCAGGGATCGGTGCTGGGTCCACTTATTTGTCATTTATATTAATGATTTGGATGAGAATATAGGAGGCATGGTTAGTAAGTTTGCAGATGACGCCAAGATTGGTGGCAGAGTGGACAGTGAAGAAAGTTTTCTCCGATTGCAACAGGATCTTGATCAATTGGGCCAGTGGGCTGACGAATGGCAGATGGAGTTTAATTTGGATAAACGCGAGGTGATGCATTTTGGTAGATTGGACCAGGGCAGGACTTACTCAGTTAATGGTAGGGCATTGGGGAAAGTTACAGAACAAAGATCTAAGGGTACAGGTTCATAGTTCCTTGAAAGTGGAGTCACAGGTGGACAGAGTGGTGAAGAAGGCATTCAGCATGCTTGGTTTCATTGGTCAGAACATTGAATACAGGAGTTGGGACATCTTGTTGAAGTTGTACAAGACATTGGTAAGGCCAAACGTGGAATACTGTACACAGTTCTGGTCACCCTATTATAGAAAGGATATTATTAAACTAGAAAGAGTGCAGAAGAGATTTACTAGGATGCTACCGGAACTTGATGGTTTGAGTTATAAGGAGAGGCTGGATAGACTGGGACTTCTTTCTCTGGAGCGTAGGAGGCTGAGGGGTCTTTGTTCTGTAACTTTCCCCAATGCCCTACCATTAACTGAGTAAGTCCTGCCCTGGTCCAATCTACCAAAATGCATCACCTCGCATTTATCCAAATTAAACTCCATCTGGACGGTCTATAAAATAATGAGGGGCATTGATCAGCTAGAAAATCAATATATTTTCCCAAAGGTAGGGGAGTCTAAAACTAGAGTGCATAGGTTTAAGGTGAGAGGGGAGATGCACAAAAGTGTCCAGAGGGGCAATTTTTTCACAGAGGGTGGTATGTGTCTGGAACAAGCTGCCAGAGATAGTAGTAGAGGTGGGTACAATTTTGTCTTTTAAAAAGAGTTTAGACAGTTCCATGGGTAAGATGGGTATAGAGGGTTATGGGCCAAACGTGGGCAATTGGGACTAGCTTAAGAGTTTTAAAAAAAGGAGGCATGGACAGGTTGGGCCTAAGGGCCTGTTTCCATGCTGTAAACCTCTATACTGCTTATTTTTTGTTATGCTTTGATGCAACTGGCTGGCCTGCTAGATCATTTCAAAGGGCAATTAAGAGATACCTATGTTGATGTGGAACTGAAATTACAATAGGCCAGATTGTGTGAAGGTAGATTTTCTTCCCTAAAGTGAGCATTTTACAACAACCTGTCAATTTCATGATCACTTTTACTGAAGTCAGCTTTTTACTTTCAGAAATCTTTCAAACGGAAATAACATTTTCAAATTGTCATGGCGAGATTTTAACTCACAATCTGTGGATTATTAGTTCAAGGCTCTGGATTATTAATCCAGCAACATAACGACTAAACAATTGGAGCCCAAGAAGAACTTTGCTGTAAAAGCAGGGGAGAGGAGTAGTCATCCTTAGGAAACAGCTCAGCTAGAGATGAAGTCCTAAAGGCAAGCTAATTTGTGCAAAAGATCATTTTCTTTGTTGAACCGAAAACCATTCCCAAATCCTAGTTAGGTAAACTGTACGATGTGGTAATCACGGGCTAGATTTGACCAGTATGTTTATGGTTGTTGTTTGGGAAATGGGGTCTCGGCAGAGTTTAGGATTTAGGGGGAAAACAAATATTTTTGGATTTTCAGTCTTTGAAGGCCTAAGTGCTTACAGTTAATTTGCCAAAGTATGAGATTGTTCTTTGTAGTGTTTTATTATCATTGTTCTACCTTAATAAATACTTTTTTTTGTTTAAGAGGGCTCCGAGTTCTCACTGTTTCCACAAACGTTTCTCAATGATATCCAAAAAAAATACACCACATGAAACCAATGTTTCAGGTTGGAACACTCGTCGCACATATCAGCAGGGTTTCATAACATATGGTAGTGATGCAGTTTGAAAATTAGTTGTGTCATGATAACATCTGTTCCACAATTTCTTCTCTCTATATCAGTTTTACAAATGAATGTGAATATTATTATTCTTGAGTAATATTGGGAATGTTATTTTAGAAAGATATTTTGAAAGAATCCTCCAAATTTAACTTATTCATATGTAAGCTTTAACATTACTGAAGAACAAGTAGGGTTTAAATTCAATAATGTTGTGCCTGATTTCTGCATGAAACAGATACACCAATAAGTAACTTAGCAGGGCAGAAGCCCAGGCCCAATCTGCATGGCTTTTTGAGCTGTTGATGAATTATCAGGGCCCTTTGTTACTGGCAGCTCTGGCACGCACCTCTAATGAGGACAGGCCTTTTCTCAGGGGTCTGCTTCCAACATAGATACCTAAATTTGCTAGATCTCGCCAATATTTCCAGACTTCAGTTGCCTCATTACTGTTCTAAAATTATTTTTTTTGTGGAGTAGTGATCCTCCTGATGCCAGATAATCGCTGCTTCCTCACCTCTCACCCTATCCTTCTAAATTGACTTTGCCACTGGTCGAAATTGGTTAAGCTCAGAAGGGTAGTTGTGTCAAAGCATCTGATACCCACAGCCCACATCAAAATTATGATAAGGCTCAAATACAAATTTAGGAGGTTCATAGGCCTCGTGCAATTTCAGTAGTGTGCCAGAATGCAATGTCTTTGGGTGCTAACTAATTATTTGATTTATTATTGTCACATGTATTAGCATACAGTGAAAAGTATTGTTTCTTGCGCACTATACAGACAAAACATACCGTTCATAGAGAAGGAAACGAGAGTGCAAAATGTAGTGTTACAGTTAGTCTTTTTAATTCTTCATATTAGATGGTGTTGCTATCAAGTCCCCATTGCAGTCAGTTGATTTTCTGGATGACTTCGATTCTGTTCTCAACCAAAGATTCACAGTGACCACTGATGGATGTATGGACTGTTCAGGTAAGATGTTCATTCATTTTGTTGGTTGAGATTTGCTATTTAAACTAGGTTATTTTTGAGAAAGTGATTGGAATGATTTTGTTTTCGTCAGAATTCATATTTATAGTTATAAATTTGAAAGTTTTAAAGCTTATTTATTAGTCACAAGTAGGCGTACATTAACACTGCAATGAAATTTCTGTGAAAATCCCCCAGTCACCACACTCCAGCAGCTGTTCAGGTACATTGAGGGAGAATTTAGCATGGCCAATGCACCTATAACCAGCATGACTTTCGGACCGTGGAAGGAAACCGGAGCACCCGGAGGAAACCTATGCAGACACGGGGAAAACGTGCAGACTCCGCACAGACAGTCACCCAAGCTGGGAATTGAACTCTGGTCCCTGGCGCTGTGAGGCAGCAGTGCACCACCATGCTGCCCAAGTACCCTCTTTGAATTTCTGCAAAATCAGTTCTAGTGCACTCCAATTAGAGGCTTTCATTCCACAACTATCAGTCACCGTTTTGCAATCCAACCATTTTTAAAACAATAACTTACTTTTAACGCACTTTGTAATGTAGAAAAGCATCACTTCACAGAGTTGCAAGAAAAATTGACATCAAACTTCCAAACCGGGAAAGATTAGGAAGTGGTGACCAAATGAGTGATCTAAAAAGCAGATCTTAAGATGGCCTTGGGGGAGATGAAATATCAAAGGGGTAAATGGAGGACATTCCAGAGTTTGAGGCCCAGGTGGTATATTCTCCAACAACAGGTTGAAGAGAGTGAAGCTGAGTGCAGATTAGAGATTACAGTAGTGTGGATGTTAGGAATTGGGGAAAGAACGAGAAGCCAGTGTCGAAGGTGGCTGGGAAGGTGAACTTGGTAATGAATAGGATATGGGCAGCAGGGTTTGGATGCACTGATGTTTGACACTGGAGTTTGGCCAAGAGAATATGAGAGTAAACAAGCCTGAAGAGTAACAACAGTATGAATTTATTTCACCAGCAAATGAACTGAGGCAGCACATAAGCAGACAATGCTATAAAGGTGCCAGTATGCGCCATTTGTGACAGTTTGCTTTTGGGGTCAGAACTCAATCCTGGGACAAATGGGATGTCAAGACTGCAAACAGTCTGCTCGGCGGTAACAGCAATTAATTGAAATTGGTAGCAACGTTATGGTGACCTGAATTGGATCACCTCCAGAAATAGGCTCAGGGACCACGATATGTGATTAAACCCCACCTGTTGAGTGAAATACAAGCAGAACTACAGCTTTATGCGTGAATTGATCTGAAACATATTATGGCTGAATCAGGTGCTGACAGTTGTACAGGAAGTGACTCTGATCTGAGAGCAGTGAAGAGTGACATAATGTGGGAGGGAGCATGTTCCACTATGTTAATATCAAATGTTATTATAAACTGCAGGAATAATTCAGCTACTCATCTTTTACCTTCAGCAAGTTTATTCTGCATCCAGCTTCACTAAGACACAAACTCTTTATGATTTCCTCACCATCACCACAAGTGTTTCAGCTGTGTCCATTTATGCTCTTTTGGAGGTTGAGCCAATAGCCATCAGCTGTCATTAATAAGGCAATGAGCTGAGTAATGTAATTGCCAAAGCAGACACCTGCCAATACATTGACACATTGGGGAGTACATTGAAAGCCATCTTGCAGAATTTTTCTTCAAGAAGTAAACCATCTGGTCCTGGAATTTGTCACTGTTTAGTTATTTTTTTCACTATTAGTTACGGTATCTGTTCCCCCATTCAATATTAGGTTATCCAGAATGCTAACCTCTTTAATACAGGGTGATAAGTTTACATTTGCATGCAATGTTGTAGGATTTTATTTATAAATGTATTTATTTTGTGGTGGCTATAATTTTTGTATTGTGGCAAAGATGATGCTGTAACCATTGGTGATAGAGAAAAGGGGAAGAATCTAGAACTATTGGTGAATGGGGACTTGGAATTGTGGTTACTGGTATACACTTTGAAGTAGTTCTTCACCTAATAGGCTGGATGGAGAACAGCTTTCTTGGTTGGTGCCACCCACCCTTGTTCGCTCACCTCCCCCTCGCTCAGCGCCCCCTCGCTCAGCGCCCCCTCGCTCAGCGCCCCCTCGCTCAGCGCCCCCTCGCTCAGCGCCCCCTCGCTCAGCGCCCCCTCGCTCAACGCCCCCTCGCTCAGCGCCCCCTCGCTCAGCGCCCCCTCGCTCAGCGCCCCCTCGCTCAGCGCCCCCTCGCTCAGCGCCCCCTCGCTCACACCCCCCTCGCTCACCCCCCCCTCGCTCACCCCCCCTCGCTCACCCCCCCCTCGCTCACCCCCCCCTCGCTCACCCCCCCTCGCTCACCCCCCCCTCGCTCACCCCCCCCCTCGCTCACCCCCCCCTCGCTCACCCCCCCTCGCTCACCCCCCCCTCGCTCACCCCCCCCCTCGCTCACCCCCCCCCTCGCTCACCCCCCCCCTCGCTCACCCCCCCCTCGCTCACCCCCCCCCCTCGCTCACCCCCCCCCCTCGCTCACCCCCCCCCTCGCTCACCCCCCCCCTCGCTCACCCCCCCCCTCGCTCACCCCCCCCCTCGCTCACCCCCCCCCTCGCTCACCCCCCCCCTCGCTCACCCCCCCCTCGCTCACCCCCCCCTCGCTCACCCCCCCCTCGCTCACCCCCCCCTCGCTCACCCCCCCCCTCGCTCACCCCCCCCCTCGCTCACCCCCCCCCTCGCTCACCCCCCCCCCTCGCTCACCCCCCCCCTCGCTCACCCCCCCCCCTCGCTCACCCCCCCCCTCGCTCACCCCCCCCCTCGCTCACCCCCCCCCTCGCTCACCCCCCCCCTCGCTCACCCCCCCCCTCGCTCACCCCCCCCCTCGCTCACCCCCCCCGTCGCTCACCCCCCCGTCGCTCACCCCCCCCCTCGCTCACCCCCCCCCCTCGCTCACCCCCCCCTCGCTCACCCCCCCCCTCGCTCACCCCCCCCCTCGCTCACCCCCCCCCTCGCTCACCCCCCCCCTCGCTCACCCCCCCCCCCTCGCTCACCCCCCCCCTCGCTCACCCTCCCCTCGCTCACCCCCCCCCCTCGCTCACCCCCCCCCTCGCTCACCCCCCCCCTCGCTCACCCCCCCCCTTGCTCACCCCCCCCCCCTCGCTCACCCCCCCCCTCGCTCACCCCCCCCCTCGCTCACCCCCCCCCCCGCTCACCCCCCCCCTCGCTCACCCCCCCCCTCGCTCACCCCCCCCTCGCTCACCCCCCCCTCGCTCACCTCCCTCCCTCGCACACCCCCCCCCCCTCGCACACACCCCCCCTCGCACACACCCCCCCTCGCACACCCCCCCCCCTCGCACACCCCCCCCCTCGCTCACCCCCCCCCCTCGCTCACCCCCCCCCTCGCTCACCCCCCCCCTCGCTCACCCCCCCCCTCGCTCACCCCCCCCTCGCTCACCCCCCCATCGCTCACCCCCCCCCTCGCTCTCACCCCCCCCTCGCTCACCCCCCCCCTCGCTCACCCTCCCCCTCGCTCACCCTCCCCCTCGCTCACCCTCCCCCTCGCTCACCCTCCCCCTCGCTCACCCTCCCCCTCGCTCACCCCCCCCCTCGCTCACCCCCCCCCTCGCTCACCCCCCCCCTCGCTCACCCCCCCCCTCGCTCACCCCCCCCCTCGCTCACCCCCCCCCTCGCTCACCCCCCCCCTCGCTCACCCCATCCCTCGCTCACCCCCCCCCTCGCTCACCCCCCCCTCGCTCACCCCCCCCCCTCGCTCACACCCCCCCCTCGCTCACACCCCCCCCTCGCTCACCCCCCCCCCCTCGCTCACCCCCCCCCCTCGCTCACCCCCCCCCCCCCCTCGCTCACCCCCCCCCCCCTCGCTCACCCCCCCCCCTCGCTCACCCCCCCGCCCCTCGCTCACCCCCCCCCCCCCCCTCGCTCACAACCCCCCCCCCCCCCCTCAGGAGGAATTACTTTCATTTATCCCTCTCTCTCTTTCACTCATCATGTTCCCTCATAGCCAAGTTCAGATCCAAAATTTGCTGTTGTAAATCACGTTTTACCATTCCATAGCGTTGCTTTGCCACAATATTTTTTTTACAAATATATACATTCGTCCACAATGTAACTGTTAGATCTGCAGATATTAAAACAAAAAAGTAAACAATTTCCAGATAGCTTTGGAAAGCTTTCCCACAGCCTTCTGCCATTATTATTATTGAAATGGGTTGATGAATCACTTTATGGCTTTTTTGCATCCTGTTTGCAGGCAGTTCAGGGTTCTTTTTCCAGACAGCTGGAACCAGCTGAGACAGCCATGCTGTTCCCTTTCCTGGTGCATGCGTATCTAATTAAGTTAATCAGAGCCTCTTAACATTTGGCTTAAATTAAGTTCTAAATATGAATGTGCTGGATGGCAATGGTTGGGTGACTTTTTGTTATATTAGCTCTTCTCAATTGAATATTTTCTTATTGCAGCACTTTGCTTTCAGCGGGATTATAATATTATTTATCTTTTGCCCTTGAGTAAGAATGGTGTCAGACAGGCTCAAGTGTTATTTTTGGGGGCTGAGAGTAGAACAAAACACAGCTTGGAGAGTTTTAGTGAATAAACCTTTATGACACTCTTATTGTATGTACCTTAAGATTTTAAGATTTATTCAGTTTATTGTTTTTGCTCCTGTGTTACCAAGGATTGGGAAATCACCACTAAGTTACAGATGTTTGAACTTTCCACTCTGGAAGCATGTAAGTTTGTTTAAAAATATCAATAATAACCAAATTCAAACCACAAATTATTAGATCATTGGAAAGGAAGCCATATTTTTCCTGGATAAGGGGAGTGGTTGGCAGAAGCAGAATTTAATAAATAAACACATTTTAAAAAATTTCTGCAAATGTCTCAATTCTATTGGACTTAATCAAATAATCTACAGTGCAGACGGAGGCCATTTGGTTCATCGAGCCTGCACTGACAACAATCCCACCCAGATTCTATCCCCGTAACCCCACGTATTCACCATCCTAGTCCCCTGATACTAAAGGGCAATTTATCATGGCCAATCAACCTAACCCGCACATCTTTGGAAAAAATGTGGTTCAGGAGCTTTGCTCTTGCAGGCAATCAGATCCACCAAGTCACGGCAAGTAATTTTAATTTTGTGCAATAGTGTAAAATGGGTGATAAATTGGCAAACTATTTTATATTTTTTTGATTTGTATTTCTGTTGACTTCATCTCTGTACCCCATATAAGCTTGAAAATATGCATGCAGCAAAATTAATGCATCCTATTCCTGCAAAGGGACATACTGAAATAATGAAGCTAGGGCTCTCTTAAATTGAAATAGCAGCTAAAAAATAAGCTGTTATAATAGAATCGTGTACTTAGAATGAATAACATACTATACTTTTCATAATATACAAAGGATAAAAAGATTTTCCATTTGAAGAGATGAGTGCTGATGTAATATCTTGCCTGTTTTTCAGGTTACAGTCACCTCCGACCTGAAATTTGGAGTGCTAAACAGCATATTCATCATTCCCATTTCAATCCATGGGGGGATTTTATAACCCCCAACGATGAGGGCGTGGGAAGGTTAAAAACTAAAGATTCCCAAACCTATTCATTTCCAGTTTTAAGAGAGGCAGTTCAGAAAAGTGAGCAACCAATCCAGTTTCAGGTGGTAGCTGCTCACTGCAATTTCTTAAGGAGGCTATGTGACACCATTTTAACACATGAAGGCACAGTCAGGTAAAAGGAAATGAGAAGGGCTGATCCATGATGTCGCTATCTTTATTACACTGCTTATGCATCAGGAGTACAAGTGTGTCCCAAGGTCTAACAAGCTTGCAGATGATTACATCCAGTAAAGTGAGATGCTTGCCATATGCCCCAATTCCCCACCAATGTCTATTCCACGCCAACCTCAACACTTCCGAATCTCTCTCACACTTCCACTACCCCGCAATGTCAGGCTTAGCTTGGCATCTGAAAGAAAAACAGAAAATGCTGGAAAATCTCAGCAGGTCTGACACCATCTGTGGAGAGAGGACAGAACTAACATTTCGAGTCCAGATTACTGTCAGTGCATTGACTAAGAGTCCTCCAGACTCAATGTAAGCGTGTTCTCTCTCCACAGAAACTGTCAGACCTGCTGAGATTTTCCAGCATTTTCTGTTTTTCTTTCAGATCCCAGCATCCGCAGTAATTTGCTTTATCTTAGCTGGCTGTTGATCTGACTGACTGTCAGTTGGAAAACTTCTTGAAAGAAATTTAAACATATTCTGCAGTTAACTTCTACAAACATCTAGCAAGTCATTCTCCCAGATCATTGAAACCCTACAATGCAGAAAGAAGCCATTTAGCTCATTGAGCCAGCACCGATAATAATTATCCCACCCAGTCACTATCTTGTAAGCCCTTTATTTACACTGTTAATCTCCTCGACACTAAGAACAATTTAGCATGGCCAATCAACCTAACCCACACATCTTTGGACTGAGAGGAAACCTGAGCACCCAGAGGAAACCCACGTAGACATGGGGAGAACGTGCAAACTCCGCACATACACAGTTACCCGAAGCCAGAATTGAACCCGGGTCTTTGGCGCTGTGAGGCAGCAGTGCTAACCACTGTGTCACCGTGCCGCCAAAAATCCTCCTTCATAATGCCTGTCCGGTCCTGCATAAACATTGAGCCCATGTCTGAGCATGAAAATAGACCAATTGCTATGCTATCCCGGCAGTAATTCACCATCTGCTTTCTTGTGCATCCAATATAATTGTATGCACAACTATCAGGAGCACTTGAGAGTTTTGTATGCTCTAACTTTGTCCATTTAATTGGAGGATTTGTCATCCCACGCTTCTAGCTCCTATTTTAATGTTTCCGAGCTTGCCAAATGATCCATTTCTTAGAGCTAAGGATAAGTGAGTGGTCAGTTCTCAAACCTTTGCCTATGCTGCTAAGCCAGTCATCAGAAGGCGGTTCCTTTTTGAAGAATTATCATACTGTTTCCCCACTTAACTGTCTAATTCCCAGTTGCAGCAGTTTGACCAAGGTCAGCAGGAGATGAGCCAAATTACCACTACTTTATTGTGCTATATATTGATGCTTATCCAACTGAAATGTATAGTTATGATTCAAGGTGCATTCTTTCAAGTAGCCATAAAGACACAAACTCAGATTTTTTTTAAAAAATCACAGATAATCAGGGACTTTCAAATAAATAACAAATATAATAGCAGCAGTAGGTAATATGATATTGCTCAGAAAATCCATTGTGATGTAATTCCAGTATTGTTTTTCCAGCTGTCTTACAGCAAGTGAAAGCACACTTTCACAATAGTATGGGATGATTTCATTTGGGCAGCTGGAATTGGGTGTAACAGTGGTTTGTCAACCTTATTAACTCCATTTGCAATTTTTATTTCTATATGCTTAAAACCCAATGATCATATTTCAAAAGGTTGTTATTGGATTTTACCATTTACTGAATTTTTTGAACATCAGTAAACAAATGTGTATAATTTTTAAAGCAGTATCTGGACAACATTTCTTACTAAGATTTCTATATTTTCACTTAGTTGTAATGAGAACAAAACAATGGCTTCATTTTTCAGACATTGGCTTCCTTGCTTTGACCCATGATTATTCCTGTTCCCCTCTCCAATTTCTCTCCCCTCTTGTACACTTTCTTCTTTCTGTCTTCTGCCATTTTCTCATTGTTCCTATTTGTTTCCAGGGATTATTCTCATGTCTGTCCTTCTTGTAAACCTCTCCTTCCTTCTGTGTCCCTACTACTATCTTTGCCTCTTACTAACCTTATCTGTATTCATCTATTTTTGAATGTCTCGCACCCTTATTTTTAATTTCAGAGTGTTCTATTTGGTTTCTTCTCAATTGTATCTTGAATCCAAGGGCAGGAATTCATGTTCTGGGTTGGTACTCTGATGTCAGGTTCAAATGTGGGTCCTGACCCCACAGTGTGAGTAACATGAACCCAAAATCAATTATAGGTCAATTATTGACAGAGAGTGGGTTTGCCATCCAATTAAGGATAGTGGTTGACTTCTGAGGCTGAACTGCTAGTGATGACACGTGGCAATCCTAACATTTGAGGTGGGAGCTGTCGAGAGAGAGAGGGAGGGTGTCTTTCAATGTCAACTGGATGAATAAATGTAATTTTGAAATAAGCTGCAGCTGACTGGCTGTGATTGTGGAGGGGCAGCAAACCCGTTAACTGCATCAATTAAGATTAACTATATACAGGTGGAGAGCTTTGATTAAATAGTTACATTATAACATATGCTTACTGACATGGGGCAAAATTTTACACCGTATGACATTGGAGGTGGGGCTATAAAATATGATGAGCCATTCAAAAGTCCATTGCTTTCAGTGTAAAATTCCACCATAGTGCAGGTCATGTGAGGAGGTGTGTGTAATATATATATATTTATATACCTGCAATGTTCCACTCTCTGTATAAATCTATTCCAAGTAAAGACTGGTTCTGGCTTCTTCCTTCACGAACTGGCTATCAAGTCTATAACATGGATATTTTTTTCAAACATAATATTGCAATTTTAAAGATCCTTATGGAAAATGGCAGGAAGTAAGTATAAATTGTCAGAGTATGATTACCCTCTGAAGTTTTCACAGTCTAAACCATATGACTAATGGAAGAATGAAGTGGGTACATGTACACTGGTTCCATCCCTACCAAGGAGGAAATGATGTAATGCATTGTCACTTCCTAACAAAAGTAAAATCTGAAGCAAAGCATTTTGTGAGCTGGATGCCTGTCAGTTGGATACTGATGAAGGTTTGCATCATCCATTAGGGTTCATGGATGAACTTTACAGGAAATGTTCTGTATTAGTAGACTATGAGGAATGGTCAGAAAAAGCCAAATGGTGGTAATTACATGGAGGAATAGATCATGGATTTTAATAGACTGCATTAAAGATTGAAGAAATTCAATTTTAAGATTCCTGGTTCAGCGCTAGCATTTAAGTTGCTGCATTGTGCCAAGGTGTCACATGTGACCAGGTTCCGAGTTCTAATGAGGTTCAATTCCCAGAGAGAGACTCCTAGTTGGATCAGATGTGTTTTGCCTTATAAAGATTCCAAGGGAAGCAGTCATTCTTTGATGGAACAAATGGGACCTTTCAAAATGTCACAATGAATAGAGGACTCAGTGTTTTGTATATTTCAAGATCGCCCAGATACTGAATGAAAGCGTCCATGGAAGAGTTACTGGCAGGAATAATGAGGATAAAAACATCTTTAGTAGTTCTGGATATCACAGCGGAAGACAGAATTGAAACAGCGACAATAGGCAAATGAACCCCAGCAATGCCCCGGGAACTTTTAACGCGCACTTCAACTGCGACTCAATATCGCTATGTGACGAACTACCTAAAGTAGAAAAGCAGGGCCTTTCAAGTGACACATAACATAGAATTCCGAAGCTGAAAAAGATGATATTCAAATAGAAGGAATTGTAATAACCACATGGAGCTTTTAGTCCAGTAGGTAGTCTCTCAACACCAAGTTAAAATTCAACAGGTTTATTTGGTAGCACAAGCTTTCGGAGCGCTGCTTCTTTATCGGGTGAGTACAGGATTTGTTTCACAAACAGGGCATATATAGACACAAACTCAACTACAAGATAATGGTTGGAATGCGAATCTTAACAGGTAATCAAGTCTTTACAGGTGCAGACAATGCAAGTGGAGAGAGGGTTAAACACAGGTTAAAGAGGTGTGAATTGTCTCAAGCCAGGACAGTTAGTGAGATTTTACAAGCCCAGGCAAGTTGTGGGGGTTACAGTGTAACGTGAACCCAAAATCCCAGTTGAGGCCGTCCTCATGTGTGCGGAACTTGGCTATCAGTTTTTGCTCGGTGATTCTGTGTTGTTGTGTGTCTTGAAGGCTGCCTTGGAGAACACTTACCCGAAGATCAGAGGCTGAATGTCCTTGACTGCTGAAGTGTTCCCCGACAGGAAGGGAACAGTCTTGCCTGGTGATTGTCGAGTGGTGCCCATTCATCCATTGTTGTAGCATCTGCATGGTCTCGCCAATGTACCATGCCTCGGGACATCTTTTCCTGCAGCGTATCAGGTAGACAACATTGGCCGAGTCGCAAGAGTATGTACCATGTACCTGATGGACAATGTTCTCACGTGCGATGATGGCATCTGTGTCGATGATCCGGCAGGTCTTGCAGAGGTTGCTGTGGCAGGGTTGTGTGGTGTCGTGGTCACTGTTCTCCTGAAGGCTGGGTAGTTTGCTGTGTGCAATGGTTTACTTGAGGTTGCGCAGTTGTTTGAAGGCAAGTAGTGGATGGCCTTGGCAAGATGTTCGTCTTCATCGATGACATATTGAAGACTCCAGAGAAGGTGTTGTAGCTTCTCTGCTCCGGGGAAGTACTGGACAACAAAGCATACTCTGTCTGCCATATCCTGTGTATATCTTCTGGGGAAGTCGGTGCGGTGGGCGTCGGAACTGTCGATTTGGTTAGTCGAGCGCCATATCCTGTTCTTATGAGGGCATCTTTCAGTGTCTGTTGCGATCCTTCTCATCTGAGCAGATCCTGTTTATACGGAGGGCTTGTCTGTAGGGGATGGCTTCTTTAATGTGTTTAAGGTGGAAGCTGGAGAAATGGAGCCTCGTGAGGTTACGCATGGGCTTGCGGTACAGTGAAGTGCTGAGGTGACCGTCCTTGATAGAGATGCGTGTGTCCAAGAATGCAACTGATTCTGGAGAGTAGTCCATGGTGAGTCTAATGGTGGGATGGAACTTGTTGATGTAATCATATAGTTGTTTCAGTGATTATTCGCCATGAGTCCAAAGGAAGAAAATGTCATCGATGTATCTAGTGTATAGCGTCGGTTGAAAGTCCTGTGCGGTGAAGAGGTCTTGTTCGAACTTGTGCATGAAGATGTTGGCATATTGAGGTGCGAATTTGGTCCCCATGGCTGTTCCATGTGTATGGATGAAGAACTGGTTGTTGAAGGTGAAGATGTTGTGGTCCAGGATGAAGCGGATGAGTTGTAGAATTGCGTCTGGAGATTGGCAGTTGTTGGTGTTGAGTACTGAGGCAGTTGCAGCAATGCCGTCATTGTGGGGAATGCTGGTGTAGAGTGCCGAGACATCCATTGTGACGAAGAGTGTTCCTGGTTCAACTGCTCCATGGGTGCTGAGTTTCTGTAAGAAGTCCATAGTGTCGCGACAGAAGTTGGGGGTTCTTTGTACGATGGCTTTCAGGATGTCCTCAACTAGCCAGAGAGATTCTCATACAGGGCCCCATTGCCTGATATGATGGGACGGTCGGGTGTGTTGACCTTGTGTATCTTCGGGAGGCAGTAGAGATCTCCAACGCGGGGAGTACGTGGGATGAGAGCACGGAGGGTGCTCTGAAAGTCCGGATCAAAGGTCTTGATCAGTCTGCTGAATTGACGGGTGTGTTCTTTGGTCGGATCTGCGGGTAACTGTAGTGTTCCTTGTTGTTCAGTTGTCGATACATTTCTTTGCAGCAATCCGTTCTGTTCAGTAAGACAGTGGTCCCTCCTTTGTCTGCTGGTTTGATGACAATGTTGCAGTTGGTCTTGAGAGCGCGGATGGCATTGCGTTGTGCTTCGGTGACATTCGGGGCTGTCTTGTGAATACGGCTGATGAATCTGGCATTGACGCACCTCCTGACGGCTTGGGCATACATATCGAGTAAGAAGTTTAACAACACCAGGTTAAAGTCCAACAGGTTTATTTGGTAGCAAAAGCCACACAAGCTTTCGAGGCTCTAAGCCTGAAGGGGCTTAGAGCCTCGAAAGCTTGTGTGGCTTTTGCTACCAAATAAACCTGTTGGACTTTAACCTGGTGTTGTTAAACTTCTTACTGTGTTTACCCCAGTCCAACGCCGGCATCTCCACATCATACATATCGAGTCCAGGGCAGCGGCCTTCCTGAGGAATCCAATTCAAATCTTTCCTCTTCGAATGCTGCACCGCGGATCTCTGTCAGCTGTTCTGGTTCATTGGCTGTCTCATTGGGTTCGCTGTTGGTCTCTTGGGGTTTGTGGAAAAACTCCCGGAGCGTCATTCATCTGGTGGATTCCTCTGTGTCCGCTGCGAGACTGATGGGGTCCATTTTGGTGGTGGGGCAGAAATTGAGCCCTCGGCTGAGAACTTCGATTTCGCCTGGTTGAAGTGTGTAGTCCAGTAATGAATATTATTAGTCACTGACTCATTTAGCTGTGCTGTGTTAGAATCAACAATATGTGGAGCAAATTGGTTGAACTGTTACCTAGATTCACTCAGTAGTGAGAATCAATGCAAGATATGAAAATTCTACTTGTTTTAGACTTGGCAATAACAACATTTTGATGCCACTAAATGGAGTGGTGATTGCATGCACAAAGCTGGAGTAAGATACTTTGACAATACTGATGTCGTCTCGAGTGAGATATCCATGAGAAAAGCAGACAAAACTGGGCAACAGAATACAATAAGACAATTGTTTTTGCAATGTCAGTGCAGTTTACTCAGTCAGAGCATTATTGCATCCCCAAACAGGACCTGATGTTTCTCTTCAAGAGTGTTAGAAAAGTATGAGTGGCATCAGGTAATGAGAATCAAAGAGAAAAAGATAAATTGTCTTAAAATTACTCTGACAATTTGCTCAATCTTCTTGCCAAAGATTTAAAATCCTGCTAAAAGAAGCAGACATGGTTGATGAAGATTATATGAGGCTCATAGAAGAGACAAAATGTAATTGCCATGGATCTAAAGGTATGGAATAAAGATAGAAATATCATCTTTCTATACTTTATAGACTTGGCAATCAGACGTTGTCTTTTTTACAAGGACAAATGAGTGATTGTAGACAAATTCATGGAGAAATGGATAATGACCAGACCTGGGGCACCAGCTAAGTTGTAGAATGATAATGGAGTGAAATTTGTTAATGATGAACTTAGACGTGTGAAAACATTATGAAAGCTGCAGCTGAAACTCTGTTCAACAGTGGACGCTAAAGAATCCGGCAATGATTGAAGAAGTGCTGCTTAAAATTCTAACAGATCAACTAAACAGCAGGTTGACAACTGCATTGGCACGAGTGTTTCATGCAAAGAATTTGCTTCGGGTAGTTGGAGGCTATAGTGCCTATCAGTTGGTCTAATGAAGAAACCTCAAACTATCCTCTGTGCTAGGCAATGGACCTCCTGCTCTTGAAGGTATGATTAGTTCAATGTTTCTACATTCTTGAATGCTTTGCATGCTGGGATAAGGGCTTTCATCATAACTCAGGAGATTAGGTATATTGCAAAAGAGAGGGTCATAGGAAATCTTTAGTTTTCGAATCCCTCCAGTGGTGAGCCAGCGGATGTAGCTGTAGCCCTGTGGCTATGACAGGTGCAGCAGGGGTGTGCCTAGCTGGATTAAATGCAACCTCCCCATCTCCACCACCCCCCCCCCCCCCCTTTGTTTAACTAGCCACATTTCTGTGGCAGTGTTGGGCCTGCTTGCAGACTGGAAAACTTCCAATAGGCCTTTCAATTACCTCTTTAGCTACTTGCTACCAGCAGGCAGGTATCCAATTTTCCCCGACAAGATCTTTCCAGAAATTGCATTCCGAGAATGGAACCTCGCCCAGTGAAAGTACATATTAGGATTTCAAACATATGCTTTCCATGATTCTACATCCATAATTGGAATTCTGGTGTGCTGTTTCTCCACCAGGACACATTCTGGGAATTTACTCGCACACTGTCCATAAATACAAAGTGCCCCAAAAAAATTAGAGAGCAGTCATTCAAATAGCTAATTGTGTTCTCTGGTGTTGAAGGTTTTATGCCAGGAGAGCAGTCTCATCAAAACAGTCTTCAAATGTTTGAACATCGTTAAATTAGCATTTTACTTTAGTTTCCACTGGCACAAAAAATCATGCACATGCATTCATCATGATGCAGAACAATTAGTGTGTAAAATACCATCGCTTTGTAGAGATTTCCATTTTACAATATGGTGTTCTGCAAATTTCCTAAAATCACTTATGGTAGCTGACATAGAATGTGTGGCACAGAAACAAGGTACTTGGCCCAGTTGGTCTATGGCACTCTGTATATTTTTTTTCCTTTTCTTTCATGGTATCATAGTTCAAGCACAATTAGGGATGTGCTCACATCCCATCTAATGTGGATGTCTGGCGTTAGTTGCCCATCCCTAATTGTCTCTGAACTGAGTGACTTTCTCGGCCATTTCAAAAGGCAGTTAAGTCAACCACATTACTGTGAATCTGGATTCACATGTGGACATGATGTGGAAATGCCGGCGTTGGACTGGGGTAAACACAGGAAGAGTTTTAACAACACCAGGTTAAAGTCCAACAGGTTTATTTGGTAGCAAATGCCATTAGCTTTCGGAGCGCTGCTCCTTCGTCAGATGGAGTGGAAATCTGCTCTCAAACAGGGCACAGAGACACAAAATCAAGTTACAGAATACTGATTAGAATGCGAATCTTTACAACCAACCGGGTCTTAAAAATACAGACAATGTGAGTGGAGGGAGCATTAAGCACAGGTTAAAGAGATGTGTATTGTCTCCAGACAGGACAGCCAGTGAGATTCTTCCATGGTATCACAGTGAGAATCTCACCGGCTGTCCTGTCTGGAGACAATACACATCTCTTTAACCTGTGCTTAATGCTCCCTCCACTCACATCATCTGTATTTTTAAGACCTGGTTGGCTGTAGAGATTCACATTCTAATCAGTATTCTGTAACTTGATTTTGTGTCTCTGTGCCCTGTTTGAGAGCAGATTTCCACTCCATCTGACGAAGGAGCAGCGCTCCGAAAGCTAATGGCATTTGCTACCAAATAAACCTGTTGGACTTTAACCTGGTGTTGTTAAAACTCTTACTGTGTTCACATGTGGAGTCAGATGACGTAAGGATAGCAGATTTCCTTCTCTAAAGGACATTAGTGAACCAAAGGGATTTTAACAATCGATGACAGTTTCTTGATTACCTAGCTTTGAATACTTCTGTAGATTCTTTAGGCGGAATTTTCCATTCTTTAAATGGAATTTTTCATTCTTTAGGCGGTGTTATTTTGGGCAAGAAAAGCAGTGGTGTTGGTGTGTTTTTGAGCCATATAAAGTTTATAAGTTTATTTATTCGTCACAAGTAGGCTTACATTAACACTGCAATGAAGTTACTGTAAAAATCCCCTAGTCGCCACACTCCGGTGCCTGTTCGAATACACTGAGGAGAATTTAGCATGGCCAATGCACCTAACCAGCACATCTTTCAGACTATGGGAGGAAACCGGAACACTCGGAGGAAACCCACGCAGACACGGGGAGAACGTGCAGACTCCGCACAGACAGTGACCCAAGCCAGGAATCAAACCTGGGTCTTTGATACTGTGAAGCAGCAGTGCTAATCACTGTGCCACCGTGCTGCCTCACTGAACTTTTGGGCACTTGGAAAAAAGTTTTTGCACAAGTATCAGACCGCGCCTATGGTGAGATGACTGATTCCCCTCACCCTGGTATCACTTGATCACTTAAATTGGGGGTGGGGGGGGCACCATTTAAATGCCACCTGTATGTGTTCCAAGTCCAACCAAAAGGATGGCTACTAAGAAAGCTGTCCTGAAAGTTTCAGAAGGAGCACTCGCCAGAATGCTGGATGGAGTGGAAGAGAGGCAGGACATCCTGTACCCTTCAGGTCGAAGATGTGCCAACAAGGTTACCAACCCCACATGGGAGGTGGTGGTAGTGCTGGTAAGCGCCAGTTCCCTGCATAAGAGGACGGGCATCCAGTGCAGGAAGAAGATGAATGACCTCCTCCATGCAGCCAGGTTAAGTCACTCTTCTGATTTGTCAGTACTCACCCATTCACACATTCACTGGGAGCTCACTCACTGCCAACTCATGGGGCTCCACCACTCGCCCTCTCAGATGCTTCTTTATCTCTCCTAACCTAAAGTGAGTTCTCTCCCTCCTATCCTTATGCCCCCACCACGCATTGATGGGAAGGCGATCGTACCAAATAAATTCTAAGTCCTGACCGAGCATGAAAACGGGAGAGTTTCAGATCTGTTTTTTTTCAGCAAGGCCACAAGTCAAATCTCATGCCACTCTGTGAAAGAAATAATGCAATATCTGTTTCCTGCCAGCAGGGGGAAGGTTTGGGGCCTAGGCTCACCGGAAAGCCGGCAGCTCACAGTAGAGGGTGCAATCGCACATGTGCAAATCTCTCTGTTCTGTGCAATTGAACTGCATCTGATCTGTCACTACTCAACCTGCTGCCCTGACCTGCCGGGGGGCCTCGATGACCTCCGATTCTACCGGCGAGGCCATCACGACAGGTCCCCTTTGATGGGGACCATATGTGATTCTCGCCAGTGAGGACCTTCACTGCCGAGGCCGCAAAGGCAAGTCCTGGGCTCATTAATAATATTTAAATCAGATTTAAAATCGATTTAAATATTAGAATCAGGCACAAGGCTCATCTCGCCAGATATCTGGACCCAGTAAGATCGCAATAGATGAGAAATTGGGCGGACCATGTAATCAGGATGGCGAATGGAATGTTGGCCCTTATTTCAAGGGGATTAGAGTTTAAGAGTAGGCAAGCCTTGCTGCAATTATACGAGATACATATGAGACCACATCTAGAATACTGTGAGCAGTTTTGGTCCCCTCATTTAAGGAAATATAAGTTCATTGGAGGCAGTTCAGGGAAGGTTCACTAACATAACACCTGGTATGGAGGAAAAGTTAAATAGGTTGGGACTCTACTCATTGGGATTCAGAAGAAGAAAAGGTGATCTCATTGAAACATATAGGCTTCTTTAGGGGCTTAATAGGGTGAATACTGAGAGGATGTTTCCCCTCAGGTGAGAGTCTAGGACCAGAAGGCAGAGTCTCAGAATAAAATTTAAGACTGAGAAGAAGAGGAATTTCTTCTCTGTGGGTTGAGTCTTTGGAACACTTTGCCACAGAGAGCTGTGGGGGCAGAGTCCTTGTGTACATTTAAGGCTGTTATAGATGTTATTGATCTGTCAGGGAAATCAAGGATTACAGGGAAAGAGCAGGAAAGTGGACGTGCGGAATGTCGTCAGATCACCCATGATCCTATTGAATGGTGGAACAGACTCAAGGGGCCAAACAGCTTGCTCCTGTTCCTATTTGTTATGGTCTTAATACAGTAAAAGTTGTTTTATACATCAGATGCAATAAATTGGGTCTGGATTTAAGATTCCACATTGAATCATCTTCCCTCTATTTCTTCTTTCACTTTCTCTCATTCCCTATTCTATTTGGAGCGGTACGGTGGCACAGTGGTTAGCACTGCTGCCTCACAGCATTAGGGATCGGGTCTGATTCCCAGTTTGGGTCACTGTCTGTGTGGAGTTTGCACATTCTCCCTGTATTTGCATGGGTTTCCTCCGGGTGCTCTGGTTTCCTCCCACATCCAAAGATGTGTGGATTAGGTGGATTGGCCATGCTAAATTGCCCCTTAGTGTCAGGGGGACTAGCTAGGGTAAATGCATGGGGTTATGGGAATAGGGCCTGGGTGAGGTTGTGCAGACTTGATGGGCCAAATGGCCTCCTTCTCCACTGGAGGATTCTATCACTTTCCTTTTGAATGTCAGTTCCCTGCTGAGGTAGATGTAAAACATTCATGACACTATTTTGAAGAAAAATAGAGGAGTTATCTCCAGTGTCCTGCCAATATTTATCCATCAGTCAACATCACAAATATAGATTAGCTAGTCATTATTACATTGCTGCTTGTGGGAGTTGGATGTGCAAATTAGATGCCATTTAAACAGTGGTTACACTTCAAAAAGTATTTCAATGGCTGCAAAACACTTTGAGATGCATCCAATTTAGCTTCCACTGTATCTTGAAAAAACAAATGTATCTTTTTAACTTGGACCAACCACTCATATTTTTGACAAACGGGGAGAAAGAAGATTATAGCGCTGCAATAATATGCGTCTATTAAATTGACATAAACTTGGCTAAGTTTGTCAGGATGTACTGAAGCTTTCAAGTATGTAGCTCACTGTTTTGTAGAACATTTCCACTTCTATAGATTGAATATTATTAAGTGAATCTAGTGCAGTGTTCGAAATCTTTGAACTTTTTCATATTTTCAGTTGTTAGATTTGTTTTCTATATGAGTATGACAACTGCCTCAAAATGGTGAAATTAGAAAGAAAATGTAGCAGTTTATGCTCAAAGTCTTTTGAAGACGTACTTTTTCTCCAGAATAAATGTTACTAACCAAGGAAACAACAAGTTCTCGTGATTGTCACAGATTGAATGCCTCCATATCAGAAAACAATGCCACTTTTTAGCATTTGTCTCCCTTCCAATAATTTGCCAGTAATTTTGTGGCTATTTGAACAGATGTTCAAACAGGATACTTGACATGCATTCGGAGAGCCCTCTTGATGATTGAGACATGTAAAGCTGTGTGTATTAAATGTAAAATGTAAAGGAAAATATCTACACACAAGGAAATAATTGTTTTGGTTGCTTTTTGTAGAGACATGGTGAATGTATGTTTTCCAAAACAAGATATGTTTATAATTTTGTAACACATGGTTACCAGTTTTTTCCTTCTGGGGGTGTTTTAAGCTTTACATTGCTTTCAGAGACAACATGGGAATAAATATCTTGTTTCTTAACTATAATTAATTCCCGGTGTAATTAAACTTTATTCTGTTGTCACCAGAACCTGGCCTGGTTCTCCGCCCAATCGGGATGACTTGGGAGCTCTTTAAAAATGGTGGACAGTTCCCGAATCTGGGTTACCTGACCCTATGCCCGAACTGTGTGATTTTCAGCAATGACTTGTAAGGGTGCCAGCTCGGTCACGATCCTGCACCCTGCACTCCTCACCTGGCCGAATTCATTGAAAGGATAGGCAAGTTAAGGTGATCCCCAATTTTCAATGATCCGGGCCAAGTTTTTAATGAGTTGTGATTCACAGCACCTCAGAGGAGGGTCTGCGTGAGGCAACTTTTTAAACTTGTATTTATAAGATCCTTTTCATGGCACATATGCCAACCCATGCTCCACCGCCCACCTCTATGCCAAGCTATGTGCCCCCACACATTCTTCATGCTCCCATGCTAATCTACTGCCCCTCCCATCCCCATGACCCTTGTGTCTCCTATGGCAAGCTATGCTGTTCCAACCACCTCATGGTTGCTCAAATGGGCAACACGATAGCACAGTGGTTTGCACTGCTGCTTCATAGCGCCAGGGACCTGGGTTCAATTCCAGACTTGGGTGACTGGCTGTGTCGAGCTTGCATGTTCTTCCCGTGTCTGCTTGGATTTCCTCCAAGTACTCTGGTTTCTTCCCACGTTGCAAAGATGTGCGGGTTAGGTTGATTGGTCATGCTAAATTAACCCTTAGTATCAGGGGGATTAGCAAGGTTACGGGGATAGAGCCTGGGTGGGAATGTTTGGTGTAGGTTCGATGGGCTGAATGTCGTCCTTCTGCACTGTAGGGATTATATGATTCTTTCCCCCCATGCCAAGCTATCAGTCAGTATGTCATAAATACGTAATATGGTTTGGGTATGAGACATCCATTATTGAAACACCTGAGTCCCAGGAAAAACATTGCTTGATTGACAGCTGTGGCTCTCCAATCTCTGCTGTCAATTGCTTAATGTTTATTTACACATGGGCAGCGGGCATGGGAGTGGGGAGCATAGCCTGGCATGGGATACATGTGGTACGGATGGGGTTGGGGAGTCTATGAAGTGGTGAGCGATTGAGAGCTGGAGGGGCTCTCTTTTTAATGGGGACGAAGACATTTAAACAGCCTGTCTGTCTCGGCACCAAACGACCCCGATTTCCTGGATCGACTAGCCTGCCTGCTTGCAGCTGTCATAACTTGGAATAGGGGTAGTAGGACTTCTGCTAGCTCTTCTCTCTCTCTCTCTTCCTCTCTCTCTTCCTCTCCCCCCCCCCCCCCCCCCCTCCCCCCAACAGAAGGTCAGGGCCGGGGGTTTGCCCCTGGGCATTACTAGCCTGGTCCCCCTAGCACTGCCCAAGGGGCATCTTGGCACTCCCCACCAAGCATCGGATAGTGCCAAGGGGGCAGGGCCTAATGGGGGCAGGGCCTGATGGGGCGGAGCCTCTGGGCGGAGCCTCGGTGGGAGTGGGTGGTCCCACTACCACTCTGCATTTGGGCTGAGTGATGGAGGGAGGCCATTGATTGGAGTTGGCCATTGGGGCGGGGGTGGTCAGGACTGTGGGGGATTCGGCACTGTGGGGATTAGGAGGAGATCAAGGCAGGCCGGGAGTAGGAGTGGGTCAGGCTTGGCCCAGACATGTCCGAGAGACCAGTGATGTGGCCGTGGGGGGCTCAGAGGGCCGGTGCCACAGGGTTGCGGGTCTGGCCAGCGATCAGGAGGCCAACAGACAGGGGCAGCTGCACATGTGCCGATCTCTGCATTGACAGATCGGCGCTTGCGCAGTGCCCCCTACAGGGTTGTGCTGCCGGCCTCTCTAGCAGGAATAGGCCCTGCCCACAGATTTTCAGCGTGGTTCACGCTAGTGCACCCTGCAGTACACAGAGTGTGGGAGATTCTTTTTTAAACTCCCACTGAAAAAAACAGCGTGATTCATTCCAATTTCTACACGAATTCGACACTTAGAATTCTTTGGGAGAAGCGCCCCTATAATATAAAAACAGAAAATGCTGGAAAAACTCATATAAGCTAGTAACTTGAGGATTACATTAGCGGACTTTTATGTTTTGAATTAAGGTAACATAGTAGTTTTTCTTTATTTGTACTTTTAGTAATTCATCATCTCACTACAGAAACGAGTTCTCCTTTGAGATTTTTTTTCTACATTTTGTTTATCCAAGCATTGATGAGATGAAGAGTAATAGGGTGAATTTGAGTGCTTGATGTGACTTCAGACAAGTTAAGTGTTATGCTTTGAGGTCCTTTGCTTCTTTCCAACTTCATGGGGAAAACTCTTATCATCATCTTTGGAGTCACTTCGATACACTCTTGGTGGTGGACATTGAAGTCCCCCACCCAAACTACATTCTGTGACCGTGCCACCCTCAGTATTTCTTCCAAATGGTGTTGAACATGGAGGAGTACTGAGGAATGGCAGTAGTTGGTAATCAGCAGTAAATTTCCTCGCCTAGGTTTGACCGGATGCCATGAGACATGGGATCCAGAGTCAGTGTTGAGGAATCCCAGGGCAACTCCCTCTCCACTATATGCCACTGTCCAGTTACCTCTGGTGGACACCCTTTTGATGATAGTAGTGCCTGGGACATTGGTTGTAAGGTATGATTTAGTGAGTATGACCACATTTGAGAAGTCTTTGGGACAGCTCTCCAAATTTTTGCATAAACCCCCAGATGTGCTGGAGGACTTGGCAGGGTCAAAGGGCTGGGTGTGCCGTTCTGTACATTCTGTATTTTTGGCCATTTAATGCATTTCTCTGAACTGTGGATAAACTTTAAATGGAATTTGTGAAGATATTTTCAAAATTATGATGCATATCCATATTGCCAAAGTCTTTCCTCTCCACAGTGATTGCTATTCTTTCAGGTCATAGGTTATATTTCACACACAGGCAAATGCTAAGAGAATACTGTCATTTTACTTTTGCAATAAAGCATCTTACAGACACCACTGGTGTAATTTGACACTTGACTATATTTTAGTGAGAAAAATCAGGCATTTGTAATGAACAAAAGTCTATAAGCAATTTAAAATAACCTATGCTGCCAACCCTAAGCATCCATTTGTTTGTACCCAAAGGCACCTTAAAAATAAAGTTGCATATTTTCATTCATTGTAAGGTCTGACAGGATGGCTGAGTGGATCAGGCTCAAGAATGAAGAATTTACAAGTTATATAATCCCGTTTTGTATTCCATCTTCTACGCAATGCTGGCGACATGCAATTTCTTTATTGTTAAGGACAAAATTTGCATTTCAATTTACCAGGCATGGAAATTGCCAGTTCAGGTTATTATTCATTCATTATTCGAAACTATGGAAATAATTTCTGTTTTTATTTCACAAATTGAACACAATTCATTGTTAAATGACTGAGTCGTTATTCACTTTGTGGTTGAATTGGCATAGGTATGTAGTTACCAGCATAAGAGTTTGGCCGAAGTGTTCAATAATATACATGAGATATTTTCCTGGCAGATATTTGTTTATAATGTAATATATTAAAGCACTTGTGCGGTCTAAGTACAGTAAGCTCATAATTATTCAACCACAGGGACTGAGGATGACTGAAATGCTTCAGAACTGCTCTACCTAACAACACGGGCCACAATTTGAATATGGAGTCTTTGTGATTTATACAGATCAGGAACATAAGGCAGAGTACATTTACTACTGGGCCCCCAGAGGAGTAATCCAAATATTTATAATTTCAATCAGTCATAGCTTTAGAATGTCCAAAACCAACTGCAATAAAAGTAACTATCTGGACAAAGTTCTGGGAGTTAATATAATGGTATATTGCTTTTCTCTTTTACCTCAGGATTACTCACATAACCTGATATTGTCTGCATGTGGATGGGAAACTCTTACAATTATGTAGTTGTATGGCATTATTAGCTGCTTTCACTTGGTTTTGCACTGCAGCTGCTCCCTCAAGCTGATCCGTGTGGAGCAAAATCAATGGAAAAGGAAGGGACCAGGGATTTGTAGTTCCATTCTTTTTCAAGATTTGCAAATTTATCTTCCAATTACATATCTTACAGCAGCAGAAAATTCATCAAGTACAAGGTATAGATTGGCATTGGTCTCCACATATATAGGTTCCTAATCTAGGTCATGGGACAGCATGGTGGCACAGTGGTTAGCACTGCTGCCCCATAGCGTCAGGGCCCCTGGTTCGATTCCCAACTTGGGTGACTGTCTGTGTGGAGTGTGCATGTTCTTCCCACGTCTACGTGGGTTTCTTCCAGGTGCTCCCATTTCCTCTTACAGTCCAAAAGACGTGCTGATTAGGTACATTGGCCATGCTAAATTCTCCCTCAGTATACCCGAACAGATGCTGGAGTGTGGCAACTCGGGGATTTTCACAGTAACTTCATTGCGGTGTTAATGTAAGCCTATTTGTGATACTAATAAATAAACTTTTAAACTAAAGAGCATATTGCAAATGCTTCTCCATGGAATGCTTCTCCAAGGAGAGGGGCCATGTTTTTGAGGAAGAGAAGGCTAATAGGCTGGAGGAAGTAGATGTTCGGAGGGAGGATGTACTAGCAGTTTTGAATAAACTGAAGGTCGATAAGTTCCCTGGGCCTGATGAAATATATCCTAGTATTCTTTGGGAGGCAAGGGATGAGATTGCAGAGCCTTTGGCTTTGATCTTTGGGTCCTCACTGTCCATGGGGATGGTGCCAGAGGACTGGAGAGTGGCAAATGTTGTTCCTCTGTTTAAGAAAGGGAAGTGAAATGACCCTGGTAATTATAGGCTGGTTAGTCTTACTTTGGTGGATGGTAAGTTGTTGGAAAAGGTCCTTAGGGATGGGATTTATGACCATTTAGAAAGATGCGGATTAATCCAGGATAGTCAGCATAGATTCGTGAAGTGCAAGTCGTGCCTCACACATTTGATTGAATATTTTGAGGAGGTAACTAAGTGTGTTGATGAAGGTAGGGCAGTTGATGTCATGTACATGGATTTTAGTAAGGCGTTTGATAAGGTCCCCCGTGGTCAGCTTATGATGAAAGTAAGGAGGTGTGGGAGAGAGGGAAAGTTGGCCGATTGGATAGGTAACTGGCTATCTGATCGAAGACAGGGTGGTGGTGGATGGAAAAGTTTCGGACTGGAGGCAGGTTGCTAGCGGAGTGCCACAGGGATCAGTGCTTGGTCCTCTGCTCTTTGTGATTTTTATTAATGACTTAGAGGAGGGGGCTGAAGGGTGGATCAGTAAATTTGCTGATGACACCAAGATTGGTGGAGTAGTGGATGAGGTGGAGTGCTGTTGTAGACTGCAAAGAGACATAGATAGGATGCAAAGCTGGGCTGAAAAATGGCAAATGGAGTTTAACCCTGATAAATGTGAGGTGATTCATTTTGGTAGGACTAATTTAAATGTGGATTACAGGGTCAAAGGTAGGGTTCTGAAGACTGGGGAGGAACAGAGAGATCTTGGGGGCCATATCCACAGATCTCTAAAGGTTGCCACTCAAGTGGATAGAGCTGTGAAGAAGGCCTATAGTGTGTTAGCTTTTATTAACGGGGTTGGAGATTAAGAACCGTGGGGTTATGCTGCAACTGTACAGGGCCTTGGTGAGACCACATTTGGAATATTGTGTGCAGTTCTGGTCACCTCACTATAAGAAGGATGTGGAAGCGCTGGAAAGAGTGCAGAGGAGATTTATCAGGATGCTGCCTGGTTTGGAGGGTAGGTCTTATGAGGAAAGGTTGAGGGAGCTAGGGCTGTTCTCTCTGGAGCGGAGGAGGCTGAGGGGGAGACTTAATAGAGGTTTATAAAATGATGAAGGGGATAGATAGAGTGAACGTTCAAAGACTATTTCCTCGGGTGGATGGAGCTATTACAAGGGGGCATAACTATAGGGTTCATGGTGGGAGATATAGGAAGGATATCAGAGGTAGGTTCTTTACGCAGAGAGTGGTTGGGGTGTGGAATGGACTGCCTGCAGTGATAGTGGAGTCAGACACTTTAGGAACATTTAAGCGGTTATTGGATAGGCACATGGAGCACACCAGGATGATAGGGAGTGGGATAGCTTGATCTTGGTTTCAAATAAAGCTCGACACAACATCGTGGGCCGAAGGGCCTGTTCTGTGCTGTATTGTTCTATGTTCTATGAATATTGACAGACACACCACCTTTAGGTTTGGCAATGACAATCTCCTTTTGTATGCAATGCCAACAGTATCTTAAGCCTGTTGGACAAAAAGAGATTACATTTAATTCTACTTTAAGACCATATCTACCTTCATCAGTTGAACAAATGCCCATAAGATAAGCCTTGGTGCCTGCACCACTGCTATTTTTGCCCAACCACCACTTCCTGTGAGTATGTTCATCTTCCCAGTTCTCCACAGCAGTACTTTTATATCTAGAAACACACCATATGCAGAGGTCCAAATACCAACTCGCATTAACCTTTTAAAATTATTTTACAGGATGTGGGTGTTGTTGGATTAAATCAGCATTTGTTGCCCATCCCTAATTGCCCTTGAAGGTGGAGGTGAGCTGCCTCCTTGATTCATGTGGTGTATGTACACACATCGTGCTGTTAGGGTGGAACTTCCAGAATTTTGACCCTGCAACAGTGAAGGAACAGTGATATAGTTCCAAATCACAATGGAGTGTGGCTTGGATGGGAATTTGCAGGTGATGATGTTCCCATACGTCTGTTCCCTCCTGGGTGATGGAGGTCATGGGTTTGGAAGGTGCTGTCAAAGCAATCTTGAGTTGCTATAGTGCATCTTGTAGATGGTACACGCTGCATTATAAAATAAAACATGACACTGAGCCACATAAGGCAACATTAGGGCAGATGACCAAAAGCTTGGTCAAATAGGTAGATTTTAAGGAGAATCTTAAAGCAAGAAAACAAGTTAGAGCGATGTAGAAGTCAAGAAAGAAAATTTCAGATATTAGGGCCCAAGGCAGCTAAGTCAAGGCCACCAGTGGTCAAGCAATTAAAATCAGGAATGGTCAAGAGGCCAGAATTTGAAAAGCATGGATATTTCAGAAGGTTGTTAGGCTGGATGAAATTACAGAGGCACAGAGGGAAGAGACCATGGAAAGATTTGAATAGAAAATGGAAATGTTAAAATTGAGCCATTATTAAACTGCAAATCAATGTAGGTTAGCGAGCATGGTGATGGATGATCAAGGTTTGATGCAAGTTAAGATACTGGCAACGAAATTTTGGATGATCTGAAATTTACAGAGGATAGAATGTAAAGGTCAGCCAGGAGTGCATTAGCAGAGTCAGGTTTGGAGGTAGCAGAAGCGTGGATGAGGGTTTCAGCAGCGAATAAGCTGAGCATGGGTGGAAACAATGATGTTACAAAGTAGAAATAGGCAGTCTTAATGGCACAGATGTGTGGTTGAAAGCTCATGTCCATCAAATATAACAAGGTTATGAGCAATCTGGCTCAGCTTCAGACAGTTGCCAGGGAGAGCGATGGAATTGGTGGTGAGGGAGCATAGTTTGCAGGATGGTCCAAAAGAATGGCTTCAGTCTTCCCAATATTTAATTACCGGGAATTATCATATCTGCTCAACTAGTACTGGAAGTCGGATTAGCACCCTGAGAATTTAGAGATAGTAAAGGAATCCAGAGATGTGATGGTGAGATAGAGCTAGGTGTTGTCACTTGTGAAAAGTGACGTGTTTTTAGATGTAGTTGAAGACCTGGATTATTTGAGAAAAAGGAAGGGTCCAAGGAGAGATTTTTAGGGGACATCAGCAGTAACTGTGTGGGAACAGAAAAAGAAGACATTGATTTTGATTCTCTGGCTACTTTAGATAAAAATGGAAACAGGCGAGTACAGTCCCACCCAGCCGGCTGACAGTGGAGAGATGTTGGAGGAGGATGGTGTGATCAACAATGGTTTCAAAAGCTGCAGACAGATCAAGAAGAATGAGGAGAGATTGTTTGTCTTTATTCATGTAGAATGTCAATTGTGACAATAGATATTTTGGTACTGTGGAAGGGACAGAAATCTGTTTTGAAGGGTCCAACCAAGGTGTTCCAGGGGATGGGCATTAATTTGGAAAGTGACAACATGGTCAAGAAAGAACATTGAGCTAGAGAGTCTTGAGTTTCCTTCTATGTTTATGCAGGTAGGAATTCATTTTCTTATTTTGTTTTGATTATGTAGGGTCAGAAAACATAAATAGAAATTAGTGCCAAATAGATAGAGAGTAGATACAAAAATATACGCACTCCAAAGAGAAATAAGTGTTTTGAATAATCTGTCGAGGCATAAATATTCAAACCACAATTGGGTACAAGGAAAGTCACTGCACTGGATGAATGTCCTTTCGTCCTTTGCTTAGTTGGCTAACAAATTATGACCATTTCTGACTTTCCATGATTACTAATGTACTTTTATAATTGTCATGAATGGCTCAGTTTGCCCCTGATCCTCAGCAATGATAGAAAATGCATTAAACAAGGAAAATATATGCAGTAGATTCAGGCCACAGATCAAAAAAATGTTCAAATCATAAGCAGACGAGTTTTAAATCCTCCTAAAATTGAAGTTCAGTTACCTGAGCCACACCAAGTAACATACTGTGAGACAGCTCTGCTTCTGTAATGATGATCTCACTGAAATCTGCCACCTGCTACATCGTGATGTGGAGATGCCGGCGTTGGACTGGGGTAAGCACAGTAAGAAGTCTCACAACACCAGGTTAAAGTCCAACAGGTTTATTTGGTAGCACAAGCTTTCGGAGTGTTACTCCTTCTTCAGGTGACTCACCTGAAGAAGGAGTAACACTCTGAAAGCTTGTGCTACCAAATAAACCTGTTGGACTTTAATCTGGTGTTGTGAGACTTCTTACTGTACCTGCTGCATCCACAGGTAGGTGGATTGTCTAAGGCTATGAACTTTTATGCTCCAAGTTGGAATAGGCGATAGTTTCAAAATCTTGTGGTTTGCCACCCACTGTTGAATATTCAGAAAGCTCACTACATTTCCTTATCTCACTTGCCGATTTCTCCTGAGAGAAATTGGCAAAACAAGCATGATTTCAGGGCTCCCTATAGTGGAGGGTGCCATTAACTGATACCTGTCACTTTGTGGGTGCTGAATGTCAACTTTGTCTTTCACTGGAACCGAAAGGAATTCCACTCCCTCAATGTCCAAATGATGTGTGAAAGGAAAGGTAGGATTTGGGAGCCGTGGATAACCAGTGAAATTGTGAGTCTAATCAAAAAGAAAAAAGAGGCATACATGAGGTCCAGGCAGCTAAAAACAGATGGAGCACTGGAGGAATACAGAGAAATGAAGGTAGGGCAGTTGATGTCATATACATGGATTTTAGTAAGGCGTTTGATAAGGTCCCCCATGGTCGGCTTATGATGAAAGTGAGGAGGTGTGGGATAGAGGGAAAGTTGGCCGATTGGATAGGTAACTGGCTGTCTGATCGAAGACAGAGGGTGGTGGATGGAAAATTTTCGGATTGGAGGCAGGTTGCTAGCGGAATGCCGCAGGGATCAGTGCTTGGTCCTCTGCTCTTTGTGATTTTTATTAATGACTTAGAGGAGGGGGCTGAAGGGTGGATCAGTAAATTTGCTGATGACACCAAGATTGGTGGAGTAGTGGATGAGGTGGAGGACTGTTGTAGGCTGCAAAGAGACATAGATAGGATGCAAAGCTGGGCTGAAAAATGGCAAATGGAGTTTAACCCTGATAAATGTGAGGTGATTCATTTTGGTAGGACTAATTTAAATGTGGATTACAGGGTCAAAGGTAGGGTTCTGAAGACTGTGGAGGAACAGAGAGATCTTGGGGTCCATATCCACAGATCTCTAAAGGTTGCCACTCAAGTGGATAGAGCTGTGAAGAAGGCCTATAGTGTGTTAGCTTTTATTAACAGGGGGTTTGAGTTTAAGAGCCGTGGGGTTATGCTGCAACTGTACAGGGCCTTGGTGAGACCACATTTGGAATATTGTGTGCAGTTCTGGTCACCTCACGATAAGAAGGATGTGGAAGTGCTGGAAAGAGTGCAGAGGAGATTTATCAGGATGCAGTCTGGTTTGGAGGGTAGGTCTTATGAGGAAAGGTTGAGGGAGCTAGGGCTGTTCTCTCTGGAGCGGAGGAGGCTGAGGGGGAGACTTAATAGAGGTTTATAAAATGATGAAGGGGATAGATAGAGTGAACGTTCAAAGACTATTTCCTCGGGTGGATGGAGCTATTACAAGGGGGCATAACTATAGGGTTCGTGGTGGGAGGTACAGGAAGGATATCAGAGGTAGGTTCTTTACGCAGAGAGTGGTTGGGGTGTGGAATGGACTGCCTGCAGTGATAGTGGAATCAGACACTTTAGGAACATTTAAGCGGTTATTGCATAGGCACATGGAGCACACCAGGATGATAGGGAGTGGGATAGCTTGATCTTGGTTTCAGATAAAGCTCGGCACAACATCGTGGGCCGAAGGGCCTGTTCTGTGCTGTACTGTTCTATGTTCTATGAAAGTAGAAAAGAACTCAAACAGGGAGTTAGAAGGGCAAAAAGGGGTCACGAAATGTCCTTGGCAGACAGGATTAAGGAGAATCCTAAGGCATTTTATACATACGTTAGGAACAAGAGGATTGTTAGGGAAAGAATCGGACCTCTCAGGGACAAAGGAGGGGGATTATGCTTGGAACCAAAGGAAGTAGGAGAGATCCTAAATGAATACTTTGCATCAGTATTCACAAAGGAGAGGGACATGTTGACTGGTAGTGTCTCAGAGACATGTGTTGACCCGTTAGAAAAAATCTCAATTACAAGGGAGGAAGTGTTAGGTTTTTTTAGGAAACATTAAGACAGACAAATCCCCAGGGCCAGATGGCATCTATCCTAGACTCCTCAGGGTGGCAAGAGATGAAATTGCTGGGCCTCTATCAGAAATCTTTGTCTCTTCACTGGACACAGGTGAGGTCCCAGAGGATTGAAGGATAGCAAATGTGGTCCCGTTATTTAAGAAGGGTAGCAAGGATAACCCAGGTAATTATAGGCCGGTGAGCTTGATGTCCGTGGTAGGGAAATTGTTGGAGAAGATTCTTAGAGATAGGATATATGCGCATTTAGAACTGAATAATCTCATTAGCGATAGACAGCATGGTTTTGTACGAAGGAGGTCATGCCTCACAAATTTGGTTGAGTTTTTTGAGGAGGTGACAAAAACGATTGACGAGGGGAGGGCCGTGGATGTCGTCTATATGGATTTTAGCAAAGCGTTTGACAAGGTCCCTCATGGCAGGCTGGTGCAAAAGGTTGAATCTCACGGGATAAAAGGTGAGCTAGCTAGATAGGTGGAGAACTGGCTTAGCCATAGAAGACAGAGGGTAACAGTGGAGGGGTCTTTTTCCAGTTGGAGGTCTGCGACTAGTGGTGTTCCGCAGGGCTCTGTACTGGGACCTCTGCTGTTTGTGATATATATAAATGGTTTGGAGGAAGATGTAGCTGGTGTGATCAGTAAGTTTGCGGACGACACAAAGGTTGCTGGAGTTGCGGATAGTGATGAACATTGTGAGAGAATACAGCAGGATATAGATAGGCTGGAACGTTGAGCGGAGAAATGGCAGATGGAATTTAATCCAGATAAATGCGCAGTGATGCATTTCGGTAGATCAAATGTAAGGGGGAGCTATACAATAAATGGCAGAACCATCAGGAGTATAGACACACAGAGGGACCTAGGTGTACAAGTCCACAGATCCTTAAAGGTGGCAGCACAGGTGGAGAGGGTGGTGAAGAAGGTATATGGCATGCTTGCCTTTATTGGACGGGGCATAGAATATAAAAGTTGGCATATGATGTTGCAGCTGTATAGAAAGTTGGTTAGGCCACATTTGGAACACTGCGTCCAGTTCTGGTCGTCACACTACCAGAAGGACGTGGAGGCTTTGGAGAGAGTACAGAAAAGGTTTACCAGGATGTTGCCTGGTATGGAGGGTCTTAGCTATGAGGAGAGATTGTGTAAACTGCAGTTGTTCTCCCTGGAAAGATGGAGGATGAGGGGCGACCTAATAGAGGTGTATAAAATTATGAAGGGCATAGATAGGGTGAACAGTGGGAAGCTTTTTCCCAGGTCGGAAGTGACGAACACAAGGGGTCACGGGTTCAAGGTGAGGGGGGCAAGGTTCAACACAGATGTCAGGGGGACGTATTTTACACAGAGGGTGGTGGGGGCCTGGAATGCACTGCCAAGCAAGGTGATTGAGGCGGACATGCTGGGATCGTTTAAGACTTATCTAGACTTGAACAGGCTGGGAATACAGGGATACAAACGAATGGTCTAGTTGGGCATATGAGCGGTGCAGGCTTGAAGGGCCTGTTCCTGTACTGAATTGTTCTTTGTTCTTTGATATGCAGCAAATCACATGAGTCAGTGTCCAGTATGCTGAAAGCAGTCATGATGCCTCCATTCTGTGGCAGCTAACTATGGCAGTTGCATCTGAGCCACCAGAGCAAACCAAGAGATGTCTACTGGGCAACAAGGGCTGGCAACTGCCAATGTGACTGATGACTCTTGTGTGCAACATGCATTCAACAAAATCCAGGATGCCACTTGAAATGTGACAGAACAGACAATTGGTTTACCGAAACAATGCTTCCAGTGCTTGAAATGCTGTAGAGGAGCTTTCCACTACTGGGAGAGTTGGTGTCAAGATTTGTGGTGGTTTGCTGCATGCTGCACTACCTTGCCATCATAAGGAGCAGTCTTTGTTTATAGCTTCAAGGTGAGCCCCTGAGGAGGAAGAGAATGAGGAGGGGGTGGCAGAGAGGAGACAACCTAGAAATTGCTTTTCTGGCCAGGGCAGACTGTTCAAAAAGAGCTCTGTTTAGTGTGACACCAGTGTCCCATTCACTAACAGCTCCACACAGTACCCGCCCTATGTTATTGGCCTTCTCAGTGTTTACTTGGCCTCAATGCAAAAATAAAAGCCACCACAAAATAAACATTCCAAACAAAATTTATAAATGAAATCATTCATAATGCACAAAAACGTCAGCTAATCTCCCTTGTGCATTCCCTTAGTACCCACCTTCTATTTGCCTTTCCTTGTCTTGGTGTGCCTAGTTCTATTCCTGTGGCTGCAGCACGGCTGGGTGATGGTCATTGATTTTCAATGATAGATGGCTTTCGAGAATGAACTCGTGCAGTTCTAGACCTAGAAGGCCTGATTGAGGATTGCACCATGGGTCTACCAGTTATTTCCTGCCGATCTCGTTACGTTCCAGCTTGAACTGAAAGAGAGAGGGAAGTGCATCAGTGACTGTTATGCATTTGCATCCAGACCGCTGGTGGAAGCTGTTTTTGGTCATGTGTATGGGAGACTTGGCTATCATGATTGAATAACTGCCAATGTGCAAGCAGTAAGATTTAGGCATGGGGATTGCAACAGTGCTAAGTGTATGAATTTGTCATAGAATCATAGAGGTTTACAGCATGGAAACAGGCCCTTTGGCCCAACTTGTCCATGCCGTCCTTTTCTTTTTCAAACCCCTAAGCTAATCCCAATTGCCAGCATTTGGCCCATATCCCTCTATACCCATTGTACTCATGTAACTATCTAAATGCTTTTTAAAAGATAAAATTGTACCCGCCTCTACTACTACCTCTGGCAGCTTGTTCCAGACACTCACCACCCTCTGTGTGAAAAAATTGCCCCTCTGGACACTTTTGTAACTCTCCCCTCTCACCTTAAACCTATGCCTCTAGTTTTAGACTCCCCTACCTTTGGGAAAAGATATTGACAATCTACCTTGTCTATGCCCCTCATCATTTTATAGACCTCTATAAGGTCACCCCTCAGCCCCTACACTCCAGAGAACAAAGTCCCAGTCTATTCAGCCTCTCCTTATAACTCAATCCATCAAGTCCCGGTAGCATCCTAGTAAATCTTTTCTGCACTCTTTCTAGTTTAATAATATCCTTTCTATAATAGGGTGACCAGAATTGCACACAGTATTCCAAGTGTGGCCTTACCAATGTCTTGTACAACTTTAACAAGACGTCCAACTCCTGTATTCAATGTTCTGACCGATGAAACCAAGCATGCCGAATGCCTTATTCACCACTCTGTCCACCTGTGACTCCACTTTCAAGGAGCGATGAACATGTACCCCTAGATCTCTTTGTTCTGTAACTCTCCCCAATGCCCTACCATTAACTGAGTAAGTCCTGCCCTGGTTCAAACTACCAAAATGCATTACTTTGTCTAAATTAAACTCCATCTGCCATTCGTCAGCCCACTGGCCCAATTGATCAAGATCCCATTGCAATTGGAGAAACTTTCTTCACTGTCCACTGTGCCACCAATCTTGTGTCACCTGCAAACTTACTAACCATGCCCCCTATATTCTCATCCAAATCATTAATATAAATGACAAATAACAGTGGGCCCAGCACTGATCCCTGAGGTACACCACTGGTCACAGGCCTCCAGTTTGAAAAACAACTCTCTACAACCATCCTCTGGCTTCTGTCAAGAAGTCAATTTTGTATCCATTTATAGACCTCACCTTGAATTCCCGTGAGATTTAACTTTATGCAACAACTTACCATGCGGTACCTTGTCAAAGGCCTTGCTAAAGTCCATGTAGACAACATCAACTGCACTGCCCTCATCTATCTTCTTGGTTACCCTTTCAAAAAACTCAATTAAATTTGTGAGACGTTATTTTCCACTCACAAAGCCATGCTGACTGTCCCTAAACAGTCCTTGCATCTCTAAATGCCTGTAGATCCTGTCTCTCAAAATACCTTCCAACAATTTACCCACCACAGATGTGAGGCTCACTGGCCTGTAGTTCCCAGGCTTTTCCCTGCAGCCCTTTTTAAACAAAGGCACAACATTTGCCACTCTCCAATCTTCAGGCACCTCACCCGTGACTATCGATGATTCAAATATCTCGGCGAGGGGACCCGCAATTTCCTCCCTAGCCTCCCACAACGTCCTGGGATATACCTCATCAGGTCCCACAGATTTATCTACTTTGATGCGTTTTAAGACTTCCTGATGCACTTTAAGTGTGGTGGAGCATATGAATGCCAAACATGTTTCCTGATTGATAGAGATTGTTGGTAGGTAAATTATGGGGGTGTGGTGAATTAATTGAACAGTGGCTGAGGCTAGTGGTCCATTTGATAGGGCATGGCATTTGAAGGTTCATTCACTGATCTTGACCACTCAAGTGAAATCATTGAATTTCTTGCAGCACTGAATTAAGGTCATCGGTGTTTGACTCCTGGCATTGACCTACACAATTGTCTGCTTCCCTATCTTCTTTCCATCTCCCCCCACTTAGTCCTACAGCGTCATGTCTGAAAAACTTGGCATCCCTGCTGTCCCCAGTTGTGCGCTTTTATTCAATATTTTCCAGGTCAGATTAATTTACTGTATTACTGCCAGCACCTGCTCGATTCACAATGTACTCCTCCACCACCAATCCCTGCAACTTCAAGTAATGCAGGCTATTTCTAAGAGTGCAAGATAGCTTAAAGTGATGCTAGCCACATAGGTTATTGGTCCCCATGCTGAAGCATCAGCCAATCAATGGTGTGGTTTAGTGCCAGTTGAACATTGAAATCAATTAAAACAGCAGACAGTATAAAGTTGCCACATTGCCTGCAGTACATTGAATGAGCACAAGTTAATCTCACATCATGATGCTTATACACATTTTTGGGGCTATCAAATTAGAACATAGAACATAGAAAGCCACAGCACAAACAGGCCCTTCGGCCCACAAGTTGCGCTGATCATATCCCTACCTCTAGGCCTATCTATAGCCCTCAATCCCATTAAATCCCATGTACTCATCCAGAAGTCTCTTAAAAGACCCCAACGAGTTTGCCTCCACCACCACCGAGGTCAGCCGATTCCACTCACCCACCACCCTCTGAGTGAAAAACTTACCCCTGACATCTCCTCTGTACCTACCCCCCAGCACCTTAAACCTGTGTCCTCTCGTAGCAACCATTTCAGCCCTTGGAAATAGCCTCTGAGAGTCTACCCTATCCAGACCTCTCAATATCTTGTAAACCTCTATCAGGTCACCTCTCATCCTTCGTCTCTCCAGGGAGAAGAGACCAAGCTCCCTCAACCTATCCTCATAAGGCATGCCCCCCAATCCAGGCAACATCCTTGTAAATCTCCTCTGCACCCTTTCAATGGCTTCAACATCTTTCCTGTAATGAGGTGACCAGAACTGCGCGCAGTACTCCAAGTGGGGTCTAACCAGGGTCCTATAAAGCTGCAGCATTATCTCCCGACTCCTAAACTCAATCCCTCGATTAATGAAGGCTAGTACGCCGTACGCCTTCTTGACCGCATCCTCCACCTGCGAGGCCGATTTAAGAGTCCTATGGACCCGGACCCCAAGGTCCTTCTGATCCTCTACACTGCTAAGAATGGTACCCTTCATATTATACTGCTGCTTCATCCCATTGGATCTGCCAAAATGGATCACTACACACTTATCCGGGTTGAAGTCCATCTGCCACTTCTCCGCCCAGTCTTGCATTCTATCTATGTCTCGCTGCAACTTCTGACATCCCTCCAAACTATCCACAACACCACCTACCTTGGTGTCGTCAGCAAACTTACCAACCCATCCCTCCACTTCCTCATCCAGGTCATTTATGAAAATGACAAACAGCAAGGGTCCCAGAACAGATCCCTGGGGCACTCCACTGGTCACTGACCTCCATGCAGAGAAAGACCCCTCCACAGCCACTCTCTGCCTTCTGCAGGCAAGCCAGTTCTGGATCCACAAGGCAACAGCCCCTTGGATCCCATGCCCTCTCACTTTCTCAAGAAGTCTTGCATGGGGGACCTTATCGAACGTCTTGCTGAAGTCCATATAGACCACATCCACCGCTCTTCCTTCGTCAATGTGTTTGGTCACATTTTCAAAGAACTCAACCAGGCTCGTAAGGCACGACCTGCCCTTGACAAAGCCGTGCTGACTACTTTTGATCATACTAAACTTCTCTAGATGATCATAAATCCTGTCTCTCAGGATCCTCTCCATCAACTTACCAACCACTGAGGTTAGACTCACCGGTCGGTAATTTCCCGGGCTGTCCCTGTTCCCTTTCTTGAATATAGGGACCACATCTGCAATCCTCCAATCCTCCGGAACCTCTCCCGTCTCCATCGACGATGCAAAGATCATCGCCAAAGGCTCCGCAATCTCCTCCCTCGCCTCCCACAGTAACCTGGGGTACATCCCATCCGGTCCCGGAGACTTACCAACCTTGATGCCATTCAATAGTTCCAACACATCCTCTTTCTTTATGTCCACATGCTCGATCCTTTCTGTCCACCGCAAACCAGCAGTACAACCACCCCAGATCCCTTTCCACCGTGAATACCGAGGTAAAGTATTCATTAAGCAGCTCCGCCATTTCTAACGGTTCCGCACAAACTTTTCCCCCTTCACCTTTTAAGGGTCCTATGCCTTCACATCTCATCCTTTTACTCTTGACATATTTGTAGAAAGCCTTGGGATTCTCCTTAATCTTACCCGCCAAGGTCTTCTCATGACCCTTTCTCGCTCTCCTAATTTCCTTCTTAAGCTCCTTCCTACATCCCGTATACTCCTCTAAATCCTTAACACCTCCTAGCTCTCTGAACCTTCTGTACGCCTCTCTTTTCTTATTCACCAGGTTCATCACAACCTTCGTGCACCACGGTTCCCGTACCCTACCAACACCCCCCTGTCTCATCGGAACGTTGTCATGCAGAGCTCCAGACAAACATTCCTTGAAAATCCTCCACTTTCCTTCGGTACTTTTCCCCAAGAATGCCTCCTTCCAATTTACCTGTCTAATTTCCTCCCTGATGACACTGTATTTCCCTTTACTCCAGAGAAACACTTTCCTAGCCTGCCTGATCCTATCTCTTTCCAATGCTATCGTGAAGGAGATAGAATTATGATCGCTATCCCCAAGATGCTCACCCACCGAGAGATCCTCCACCTGTCCAGGTTCATTAGCCAGCACCAGATCAAGTACAGCCTCTCCTCTAGTAGGCTTATCCACATACTGTGTCAGGAAACTCTCCTGGACACACCTAACAAACTCCTCTCCATCCAAACCCCTAGCCCTAGGGATATTCCAATCTATGTTTGGGAAATTAAAATCTCCCATCACGACAACTCTGTTATTCCTACATCTCTCCAGGATCTGTTTCCCCATCTGCTCCTCAACATCTCTGTTACTATTGGGCGGCCTATAGAAAACACCCAGCAAAGTTACCGACCCCTTCCTGTTCCTAACCTCCACCCACAGAGACTCCGTAGTCAATCCCTCCACGGCGTCCACCTTCTCTACAGCCGTGACACTATCCCTGATCAACAGTGCCACTCCCCCCCCTCTCTTGCCTCCCTCCCTGTCCTTCCTGAAACATCTAAAACCCGGCACCTGAAGCACCCAGTCCTGTCCCTGAGACATCCAAGTCTCCGTAATGGCCACCACATCACAATTCGAAGCAGCAATCCACGCTCTAAGCTCATCCACTTTATTCACTACACTCCTGGCATTAAAATAGACACATCTCAGACCTTCAGCCTGAGCACTTCCCTTCTCCATCACTCGTCTAACCTCCCTCTTACCCTGTCTACATTCCTTATCTATTTGCGAGCTAACCTCCTCGCTCTCAGTCCCCTCATTTCGATTCCCTCCCCCCAACCTTTCTAGTTTAAAGTCTCTCCAGCAAATTAAGCCTGCAAGACGTCTAATTGTTTCCACAAAGCGGTGGATTAGATACAAAGCAAGAATAGACAGAAAGCTAGGAGAGTCAACTAAATATATGGTTAAATAGAAGCTTTTTATGGTGGGAGAAGGTTCAGGAAGAAAATTCCACTGCAATGCCATGATGTCTGAAAACTCAGTCCTCAATGGAAAATATTGCTAACTAATGCATTTCTGCTTGTCTTTCAGTTGCTTTGGCCGCCTACAAATGGCTGGTTTGCTACCTGTTGCGTGAGAGCCTCATGAAGCTGGATGATGAGAAGAATTCGGGCAAATCAGATTTTGAGTGCAGAAACAACAGTCAGGTAAATGGTTTGGAGTGACAAATCATGGAAAGGGCTATATCTTTGCAGTCACTTTGTTCCCCAATAATTTAACTGTTTACTAATTATTTGATCAAAACAGTGTTTTGGAGACGTGGGAGGAGACCTGCTACAAATGGGCTTGTGTTGTGAATGCACTGGGAAGAGGAAGTGCAGAAATGATACCCACATTTTCGCATTAGAGAGTAAACAGATGTTATTGCACCGACTTGTAAGCAAGAATAACCAGACATATTTGAACATTTAACATAATTACATTATGTTTGGAGCTCTTAATACACAAAAATTATGGACACCTGAACTCCTTAGGGTATTTTTGATTTATCCCAGGTGAAGCTAGCATAAACAGTAAAGAAGACACACTTTCCCTCTCTTGAAGGAGTCCCTGGTGTGTGATTTATAGGCCACAGTTTTAGCCTCCCCCCACCCCAGTAGGTTCTGAGGCCTGGCGAGGAGGAGCATAAAATTGCATGGAATGGGTTCCCTCTAGAATTCTGCCTCAGACTGGAAGCTTGCCCTCGCACTAATTAACATACTTAAGTCTTTAAGTGGCCATTCAAATTTTAGCGAGTGGATGATAGATCAGGGATAAGGATCCTAAAATTGAACAAAGTTTGATCTTGGACAGGAATAGGGTTGGGTGGAGGGGCTGCCTTCATCAGATGCCACATTCTAACTGCGGACACTCTCCCCTTAGGACCCAATGACCACCGGACACCCCTTTCTCTCACTGCCGCCCCCCTCACCCATTGATGTATCTCCTGAGACCTCAGTCTCCCCCATCGTGATCCCCCAGGCTTTCCCTGTCAAGATTAGTTCATCTTCAGTGCAGAATCACAGAATTGTTACAGCACAGGAAGAGGCTATTTGACCTCATTGTGTCTGTGCTTCCTCTCTGATGGAGCAACTATCTGGTGCCATTCCCCCATCTTCTCTCTGTAGTCCAGCACATTCTTCTTTTTCAGATAATAATTCAACTCCCTCCTGAATGTCTCAAGGACCCTGCCTCTGCCACACATTCAAAGCCCTGAGATGTTTTGAAGTCGGGGTGTTGCATTGTCTGAAGTAAAGATCTTGAGGTTATTGAGTTGTCTCTACAACTACAATGGCTTCCACTGTCAAATTACCAGTGGTTCCTTTAAAAGATAAGCATAGTGTGTGGAATCAGCGTTTACAGGAAGGAGAGAAGATTCCTTGCTTCTATTCTGCAAACTGGCACCCCTTTAGCTGCCTAGTTGCTTTATAGCAGATCAAGGAGGCGATGGCCTCCCTATGGGGAATCATAGAACCCCTATAGTACAGAAGGAGGCCATTCAGCCCATCGAGTCTGCACCGACAATAATCCCACCCTATCCCTGTAACCCCACATATTTACCCTGCTAATCCCCCGAAACTAGGGTCAATTTAGCATAGCCAACCAACCTAACCCACACATTTTTGGACTGTGGGAGGAAATTGGAGCACACGGAGGAAACCCACATTGACACGTCAAGAATGTGTGAACTCCGGGTCCAAAGAACAAAGAACAGTACAGCACCGGAAATAGGCCCTTCGGCCCTCCAAGCCTGTGCCGCTCATTGGTCCAACAAGACCATTCGTTTGTATCCCTCCATTCCCAGACTGCTCATGTGACTATCCAGGTAAGTCTTAAACAATGCCAGCATGTCTGCCTCCACCACCCTACTTGGCAGTGCATTCCAGGCCCCCATCACTCTCTGTGCAAAAAACGTCCCTCTGATATCTGAGTTATACCTCGCCCCTCTCACCTTGAGCCTGTGACCCCTCGTGATCGTCACCTCCGACCTGGGAAAAAGCTTCCCACTGTTCACCCTATCTATACCCTTCATAATTTTGTACACCTCTATTAGGTCTCCCCTCATTCTCTGTCTTTCCAGGGAGAACAAGCCCAGTTTACCCAATCTCTCCTCATAGCTAAGACCCTCCATACCAGGCAACATCCTGGTAAACCTTCTCTGCACTCTCTCTGAAGCCTCCATGTCCTTCTGGCAGTGCGGCGACCAGAACTGGACGCAGTACTCCAAATGTGGCCTAACCAGCGTTCCATACAACTGCAACATCAGACTCCAGCTTTTATACTTTATACCCCGTCCTATAAAGGCAAGCATACCATATGCCTTCTTCACCACCTTCTCCACCTGTGCTTCCACCTTCAAGGATTTGTGGACTTACACACCTAGGTCCCTCTGTGATTCTATACTCTTGATGGCTCTGCCATTTATTATATAACTTCCCCCTAGATTAGTTCTTCCAAAATGCATCACTTCGCATTTATCTGGGTTAAATTCCATCTGCCATTTCTCCACCCAATTTTCCAGCCTATCTATATCCTGCTGTATTGTCCGACCAATGTTCATCGCTATCCGCAAGTCCAGTCATCTTCGTGTCATCCGCAAACTTGCTGATAACACCAGTTACACCTTCTTCCAAATCATTTATATATATCACAAATAGCAGAGGTCCCAGTACAGAGCCTGCGGAACACCACTGGTCACAGACCTCCAGCCGGAAAAAGACCCTTTGACTGCTACCCTCTGTCTCCTGTGGCCAAGCCAGTTCTCTACCCATCTAGCCACCTCTCCTTGTATCCCATGAGCCTTAACTTTCTTAACCAACCTGCCATGAAGGACTTTGTCAAATGCCTTACTGAAATCCATATAGACAATATCCACGGCCCTTCTTTCGTCAACCGTTTTTGTCACTTCTTCAAAAAACTCCTCCAAATTTGTAAGGCATGATCTCCCTCTTACAAAACCATGCTGTCTGTCACTAATGAGATTGTTCCGTTCTAAATGCACATACATCCTGTCTCTAAGAATCCTCTCCAACAACTTCCCTACCACGGACATCAAGCTCACTGGCCAATAATTACCCGGGTTATCCCTGCTACCCTTCTTAAATAACGGTACCACATTCGTTATCCTCCAGTCCTCAGGGACCTCACCTGTGTCCAATGAAGAGACAAAGATTTCCGTCAGAGGCCCAGCAGTTACATCTCTTGTCTCCCTGAGCAGTCTAGGATAGATGCCATCAGGCCCTGGGGATTTGTCAGCTTTAATGTTACCTAATAAACCTAACACTTCCTCCCTTGTAATGGAGATTCTCTCTAACGGGTCAACACCTCCCTCTGAGACACTCCCAGTCAACAAGTCCCTCTCCTTTGTGAATACCAATGCAAAGTATTCATTTAGGATCTCCCCTATTCCCTTGGGCTCTAAGCATAATTCCCCTCCTTTGTCCCTGAGAGGTCCGACTTTTTCCCTGACAACTCTTTTGTTCCTGACATATGAATAAAATGCCTTAGGATTCTCCTTAATCCTGTCTGCCAAGAACATTTCGTGACCTCTTTTTGCCCTTCTAACTCCCCGTTTGAATTCTTTCCTACTCTCTCTCTATTCCTCCAGAGCTGCATCTGTTTTCAGTTGCCTGGACCTAACGTACGCCTCTCTTTTCTTTTTGATCAGATCCTCAATTTCCCTGGTTATCCACGGCTCTCGAATCCTACCTTTCCTATCCTTCCTTTTTACAGGCACATGCCTGTCCTGCAGCCTTATCAACTGTTCCTTAAAAGACTCCCACATGCCAGACGTGGACTTACCCCCGAACAGCCTCTTCCAATCAAGGGCCACCAATTCCTGCCTAATCCAGCTATAGTTAGCCTTCCCCCAATTTAGCACCCTACCCTTAGGACAACACTCGTCCTTGTCCATTATTATCCTAAAGTTAACAGAGTTGTGGTCACTATTTGCCACATGTTCCCCTACCAAAACTTTGATGACCTGACCGGGCTCATTTCCCAGAACTAGATCCAGTATAGCCCTCTCCAGTTGGGCTATCTACATACTGTTCCAAAGAACCTTCCAGAACTCATTTTACAAATTCCTCCCCGTCCAGACCCCCAGCCCTAAGCACTTTCCAGTCTATACCAGGGAAATTAAAGTCTCAGGATGTCTCTGAACAGGCAGAAAGCATTCTGAAGGGAGAAGATGAACAACCAGAGGTCATGGTACATATTGATACTAACGACATAGGAACAGTGATGAGGTCCTGCAGCAGCAGTTTAGGAAGTTAGGTAGAAAGTTAAAAAGTAGGACTGCCAGGGTTGTAATCTCAGGATTGCTCCCTGTGCCATATGCCAGTGAGGCTAGAAATAGGAAGATAGTACAGCTCAACACATGGCTAAACAGCTGGTGTAGGATGGAGGGTTTCACATATCTGGACCATTGGGATCTCTTCCAGGGCAGGTGGGACCTGTACAAGAAGGACGGGTTGCATCTAAACCGGAAGGGCATAAATATTCTGGCCAGGAGGTTTGCTAGTGTCACACAGGAGGATTTAAACTAGTTTGGCAGGAGGGGGGAACCAAAGCAAAGGTGATTTGACTGAAAGGGAACCAGAGAGTAGGGCCAGACTCAGAGGAAGAGCAGGCAGGGTGTAGTTCCTAATCAAAGAGGGTCTGGTGGACTGAAGTGCATTTGTTCCAATGCGAGAAGTGTAACAGGTAAGGCAGATGAACTTAGAGCTTGGATTAGTACTTGGAACTATGATGTTGTTGCTATTACAGAGACTTGGTTAAGGGAAGGACAAGATTGGCAGCATAATGTCCCAGGATACAGATGTTTCAGGAGGGATAGAGGGGGATGTAAAAGGTGGGGGGGGTTGCACTACTGGTGAAAGAGAATATCACAGTTGTACTGCGGGAGGACACCTCAGAGGGCTCATACAGCGAGGTAATATGTATAGAGCTCAGGAATAGGAAGGGTGTAGTCACAATGTTAGGGGTTTGCTATGGGCCGCCCAACTGTCAATGGGAGATGGAGGAACAGATATGTAGGCAGATTTTGGCAAGGTGTAAAAGTAACAGGGTTGTCGTGGTGGGAGATTTTAACTTCCCCCTATATTGACTGGGACTCACTTAGTGCTAGGGGCGTGGATGGAGCGGGGTTTGTAAGGAGCATCCAGGAGGGCTTCTTGAAACAGTATGTGGATAGTCCAACTAGGGAAGGGGCCATACTGGACCTGGTATTGGGGAATGAGCCAGGCCAGGTGGTTGACGTTTCAGTAGGGGAGCAGTTCGGGAACAGTGACCACAATTCAGTAAGTTTTAAGGTACTGATGGATAAAGAAAAGTGTAGTCCTCAAGTTAAGGTGTTAAATTGGGGGAAGGCTAATTACAACAATATTAGGCAGGAACTAAAGAATGTAGATTGGGGGAAGATGTTTGAGGGCAAATCAACATCTGGCATGTGGGAAGCTTTCAACTATAAGTTGATATGGATTCAGGACCGACACATTCCTGTAAGGATGAAGGATAAGTAAGGCAAGTTATGGGAACCTTGGATAATGAGAGATATTGTGAGCCTAGTCAAAGAGAAAAGGGAAGCATTTGTCGAGGCTGGGAACACACGAAGCGATTGTGGAATACAAGGAAAGTAGAAAGAAACTTAAGCAAGGAGTAAGGAGGGCTAAAAGGGGTCATGAAAAGTCATTGGCCAGCAGGATTAAGGAAAATCCCAAGGCTTTTTATAAATATATAAAGAGCAAGAGGGTAACCAGGGAGAGGGTTGGCCCACTCGAGGACAGGGGAGGTAATCTATGTGTGGAGCCAGAGGAAATGGGTGAGGTATTAAATGAGTACTTTGCATCAGTATTCACCAAAGAGGACTTGGTGGATGATGAGTCTGGGAAAGGGTGTGTAGATAGTTTGAGTCATGTTGAGATCAAAAAAGAGGAGGTATTGGGGTTCTTGAGAAACATTAAGGTAGACAAGTCCCCAGGGCCTGATGGGATGAACCCCAGAATACTGAGAGAGGCAAGAGAGGAAGTTGCTGGGGCCTTAAGAGCAATCTTTGTATCCTCACTGGCTACATAGAAATCATAGAAACCCTACAGTACAGAAAGAGGCCATTCGGCCCATCGAGTCTGCACCGACCACAATCGTACCCAGGCCCTACCCACATATCCTTACATATTTACCTACGCATCTCAGGACACTAAGGGGCAATTTTTAGCATGGCCAATCAACCTAACCCACACATCTTTGGACCGTGTACCACATGGGAGGTAAGAAGTTTAACAACACCAGGTTAAAGTCCAACAGGTTTATTTGGTAGCAAAAGCCACACGAGCTTTCGGAGCTCCAAGCCCCTTCTTCAGGTGAGTGGGAATTCTGTTCACAAACAGGGCATATAAAGACACAGACTCAATTTACATGAATAATGGTTGGAATGCGAATACTTACAGCTAATCAAGTCTTTAAGAAACAAAAAAACGTGAGTGGAGAGAGCATCAAGACAGGCTAAAAAGATGTGTATTGTCTCCAGACAAGGCAGCCAGTGAAACTCTGCAGGTCCAGGCAACTGTGGGGGTTACAGATAGTGTGACATGAACCCAATATCCCGGTTTAGGCCATCCTTGTGTGTGCGGAACGTTGGCCGAGTTGCAAGAGTATGTACCGTGTACCACAGTTGCCTGGACCTGCAGAGTTTCACTGGCTGTCTTGTCTGGAGACAATACACATCTTTTTAGCCTGTCTTGATGCTCTCTCCACTCACGTTGTTTTGTTTCTTAAAGACTTGATTAGCTGTAAGTATTCGCATTCCAACCATTATTCATGTAAATTGAGTCTGTGTCTTTATATGCCCTGTTTGTGAACAGAATTCCCTCTCACCTGAAGAAGGGGCTTGGAGCTCCGAAAGCTTGTGTGGCTTTTGCTACCAAATAAACCTGTTGGACTTTAACCTGGTGTTGTTAAACTTCTTACTGTGTTTACCCCAGTCCAATGCCGGCATCTCCACTACATGGGAGGTCCCAGAGGATTGGAGAATAGCCAGTGTTGTTCCTTTGTTGAAGAAGGGTAGCAAGAATAATCCAGGTAATTATAGGCTGGTGAGCCTTACGTCAGTGGTAGGGAAATTATTGGAGAATAATTCGAGATAGGATTTACTCCCACTTGGAAATAAGTGGACGTATTAGCGAGAGGCAGCATGTTTTGTGAAGGGGAGGTCGTGTCTCACTAACTTGATCGAGTTTTTCCAGGAAGTGACAAAGATGAATGATGAGGGTGGGGCAGTGGATGTTGTCTACATGGACTTCAGTAAGGTGCCTCATGGCAGACTGGTGCAGAATGTGAAGTCGCATGGGATCAGAGGTGAGCTGGCAAGGTGGATACAGAACTGGCTCGGTCAGAGAAGACACGGTAGCAGTGGAAGGGTGCGTTTCTGAATGGAGGGCTGTGACAACTGGCGTTCCTCAGGGATCAGTGCTGGGGATCCTTTACTGTTTGTAATATATATAAATGATTTGGAGGAAAATGGAACTGGTTTGATTAAGTTTGCGGACGACACAAAGGTTGGTGGATTTGCGGATAGCAATGAGGACCATCGGAGGATACAGCAGGACATAGATCAGTTGGAGTCTTGGGCGGAGAAATGGCAGATGGAGTTTAATCTGGACAAATGTGAGGTAATGCATTTTGGAAGGTCTAATACAAATAGGAAATATACAGCAAATGGCAGAACCCTTAAGAGTATTAATAGGCAAAGGAATCTGGGTGTACAGGTACACAGGTCACTGAAAGTGGCAACGCAGGTGAAGAAGGCAGTCGAGAAGGCATATGGCAGTGCTTGCCTTCATCAGCCGGAGCATTGAGTTTAAAAATTGGCAAGTCATGTTGCAGCTTTATAGAACCTTAGTTAGGCCGCACTTGGAATATCGTGTTCAATTCTGGTCGCCACACTATCAGAGGATGTGGAAGCTTTGGAGAGGGTACAGAAAAGATTTATCAGCATGTTGCCTGGCATGGAGGGCATTAGCTATGAGGAGAAGTTGGAGAAACTTGGTTTGTTCTCACTGGAATGACGGAGGTTGAGGGGCGACCTGATAGAAGTCTACAAGATTATGAGGGGCATGGACAGAGTGGATAGTCAGAAGCTTTTTCCCAGGATGGAAGAGTCAACTACTCGGGGGCATAGGTTTAAGGTGCCAGGGGCAAGGTTCAAAGGAGATGTATGAGGCAAGTTTTTTATACAGAGGGTGATGGGTGCCTGGAACTCGCTGCCGGGAAAGATAGTGGAAGCAGAAACGATAGTGACTTTTAATGGGCATCTTGACAAATACATGAATAGGATGGGAATAGAGGGATATGGTCCCCAGAAGGATAGGGGGTTTTAGTTCAGTCGGGCAGCAGGTCAGTACAGGCTTGGAGGGCTGAAGGGCCTGATCCTGTGCTGTAATTTTTCTTTGTTCTTTGTTCCGCACAGGCAGTGACCCAAGCTGGGAATCAAAACTGGGTCCCTGGCGCTGTGAGGCAGCAGTGCTAACCACTGTGTCACAGTGCCACCCATTGTGCCACTGTGCCACCCATGGGAGGTGATGGCCTAGTGGTATTATTGCTAGACTATTAATCCAGAAACTCAGCTAATGTTCTGGGGACCCGGGTTCGAATCCTGCCACGGCAGATGGTGGAATTTGAATTCAATTTTAAAAAAGTATCTGGAATTAAAAATCTACTGATGGCCATGAAACCATTCTCGATTGTTGGAAAAACCCATCTGGCTCACTAATGTCCTTTAGGGAAGGAAATCTGCTGTCCTTACCTGGACTGGTCCATATGTGACTCCAGAGACACAGCAATGTGATTGACTCTCAACTGCCCTCCATGAGCAACTAGGGATGGGCAATAGATGCTGGCCAGCCAGCGACGCCAACACCGCAGAAATGAATAAAAAAAGTAGGTGTTTATAGATTCCTTGCTTTGTCTTTCCCTGGATGAAGCCTTTTTTCCAAAAGAATGTCTGTGGATCGGCTTTTTTGCTGCATTTCAATGATTTTTACAGGTAAAGCAAGAAGGCTATCTTTATAATGTGATTGTACAACAATACCAAGTCACTTTCCATGTAACTCCATTATAGTTATCCAAAGTTTCCTTACCCTATGCAGTGATTAAAAGAGATAAGGTTGTTAATACCTTACAGTGGCTAATCAGTTAGTGTCAGTGTATTTGGAGGATGTGTCTTCGCACATTTGGTGGCTGAGAGGAATTAGGAGTCAGATGCACAACAGGCACTGATGTTAGGTCATTGAACTGAAACATTGGCCTGAATTTTTCCAACCCTTTGGACACAGGTTGGGAGGAGAGGAGTGCTGGCAAAATGGCAGGGGAAGATACTATTTTCTTTCTGCTGCTATGGCATATTGTTAGCAATGGGAGGCTCAGTGGTGCAGTCCTCCACTGGGTGCTGTTAGACACTCGGCCATTCTGGGAAGGTTGGCAACTGGGTGCACAGGTTAGATAGGAGAGAACGTCATAAGAGATGAGATATGTTCATGTCTAGAGATGATATGGTATTGGATGCATGCGAGGCAGTGAATATTGAAATAAGGTTATGCATACAAGTTCGGGAGAGGCAAGATGATGTTGAGGGTACTTATTTAAACAGGGATTTATTCATAGCTGCCAATCCATGGATAAAGTGCTCAGGATGCAATATTGTTGCTTACTCAACTTGGCTATTAACTGTAATTTTTCAATAAAATGGAATGCAAAAATCTTAAACTGAAGCTGCAGATCAGGAAAAATTACAGTGAAGTGACATAGCTCAAATCGTAAAAACAAATTCAAATTCAAATCAGTTTCAGTTTTTCTGAATGTGTCCATACCTAATAAATACATATTTGGTGGTATAAAAGCTGCAATTAAACTCCAATATCAAAACAAGGATCATTTTTAATAATTTCATAATAAATTATAACTTTGTACTTCACCAAAAGTTGGATGGACATATAACTTTAAATTGCATGACCATTGTGATGCTATGTAAGCTATCTTCAGAGATCTAAGGCAACAGCTGAATTCACTCATTCTTTTACTTCTGATCTCATAAGGAAAACATTTTCTGAGGAGGATTTTAACTGATGTTTCATTCTATTGAAAATGGCAAAAAAATGTGTGTTGTGTTGCATAGCAGCAGATATCACAGTAAAAACAGACATTAAATCCATAGGAAAGCCTGCTTTCAGCACACGTTGAGCTTACACTAAAGAAACATATGTTTGCTATTCACGTCTTTTTTTGTGCAGTGATTTAAATATGTAATCAGTAATCCCATGTTTGGATTTTTAATTCAGTCAGAATCACTGGTTTGATTTACATTGTAAACCTTAACAGTAATAATTTTATCTTTATCAGAAAGCGATCATTTCACTTTTGATATACAGCAATATAACCACCAGGGTGTTGGGCCTGAGACTTAACAAAAGTTGTTTTTGTACTTCTTTTGCCAAAAATAAAGCCACATGGCTAATTGAATACAGATGAAGATGACAAACTCAATTGAGATTAAATGATTTAAGGAATGCATAAAGAATATGGGTCAAAAGTAAATTATTCACAACGTATCTATAAATCTGTGCAATACAAAATCTGGAATGCATTACGAGTGACTAAAATATTTCAAAACAACAATATTTCTTACATTAACTGGATTGAAACATTAATATTTTGTCATCCGTCACCATCCAGGACAAAGCCGTTCTGTTTGATCGGCACCCCATTCCACTGTCTTAAACGTTCACTTCTTAAACTATGAGGCACTATGGCTGCAGCCAGTAATATCTACAAGATGCACGACAGCAACTCACGAAGACTTGTTTGATAACGCCTCATATGCTGATGATCTCCACCATCTAGAAGGACATGGGTAACAGGTGCATGTCAAACCATCCCCTTCAAGAACTCCTTCAAGCCATACCTGATTCTTCATTGTCATCTAATAAAATGTGGGTGCATCTTCACCACATAGATATTCAATAAGGCTCACCAGCACATATTCAAGGAAAATTCGAGATAAGCAATAGATATTAACCTTGCTAAAGACATCTGAGAATGAATTCAAAAAAATGAAATAAATCAGAAATAAATCTACAGTTTAGTTTTTTCATTATAACATAGCTCTTAAAGAACATGCACATTTTGTGTAAGAAGATGAGGTGCATCATGCAGTGAATGCTCATAACACAATACACTTCCCTATCTTTTCCATGTTTCCCTGCAACCTTTCCTTTTCAGAATGATCCAGTTTATTTTTAAAGCCTTAATTGATCCTGCCTCAGTTAGATTCTCACCACATTCCAGATCCTATTCACCTGCTGCCTAAAAAAGCTTTTCCCCATGTCACCGCTGTTTGTTTTGCCAATTACTGTAAATTTCTGCCCTCTGGTTCTCTATTCTTCCACCAATGGGACCAGTTTTTCCCTATCTATTCTGTCCAGACCCCTCATGATATTGAATACCTGCATCAGATCTCCTCTCAGTTTTCCCCAAGGATATCAATTCCAACTTCTCTAATCTTTCTCCACAACTGATGTTCTTTGTCCCTGAAACCATTCTCATAAATCCTTTCTGTACCTCTATCTTTTCAATTCCTTACTAAAGTGTGGTGCCCAATGCTGAACCAGTGATTTATACAGGTTTAACACAACCTGCTTGCTTTTGTGTTCTATGCCCCTATTGATAAGTCCGGGGACTTTGTATCAGCAGACTAAGCTTGCATGATTTCAGTCTGAGCTTCCACCCCAGCGCCCAGATTTTCAATGACTCCTGTTTGTGCTGCAGTGGAAGTTACTGCATCATGATTTAGTCCACAAGTGAAGTGAAAAGAGGATTGACTCCAAGCTCTCTGCAAAGCCCTGTGCCAAATTGGTGTTTGACTCCTCAGTGCTCCTCAACCTGACCACAGGTTTGCTGTCAGACTTGCCAATGCTCCAAACAGTTAATTGTGCACCCCCATATGCCGCCTTCAGTTGGCTGTGCCATTGAAATCCTCACCTGAGTCATTTGCAACATGGACCTCAGCCTCCGGTGAGCTGGCCCTTGTACTACTCCTGTCCCAGCTCTGTCAGAGTGCAGTTGTGTCCAATGTCTTACCATGTGCAGATCTCACCTGTATCTATCTATCCTCTGAAGTTTGCATATTGTCAACATCTGAACAGATGACTGCTAGTATTAGAGGGGATGATGGTGCTTCTTAATGGAAAATCCTGATAATACTCAGCAGAACTAAGAAAACCTGTGGGGATGGGAAAATAATTAACTTTTCAGAAGTTCTGATGAAGGATCATTGACTTGAAATGTTAACTGTTTCTGTCCGCATTGATGTGGACAATTGAGATACTAATTTCCTTGCACCAGGCCAATGCACTGGAATAATGTTGACATTTAAGGAGTGTAATCATAGAACTGAGTTAGACCATTCAGCGATGAAGTGCTGGTGGAAATCTGCACTTCCCCTGCCCCGAAAAGAATTGAAGCTGTGCCAATTAAAAATTTCAAAATTGATCAATATTTGTTAGGCATGGGTATGGAGTTAAGGTACAGATCAGCCATGTTCTAATTCAGGGTTTCCTAAACTCTTTGAGCTGCGGAACCCCCAGACTGGAATTTTCCAGTCGTTCTTGCAGGTGGGATCTGCCAGTCTAGCCGACAGTGCACCCCCACCGCGGGTTTCCCAGCAGCAAGGGCTGCGTTCAACGGGAAGCCCTGTTGACAACAGCAGGACCAGAAGATCCCGCCGTTAGCCAGTGGAGGGGCCTCCACTGCCGAGAAAAATACAGCAGTTGTGTGGAAAATCCCGCTGCTAGTGACCTTCCAAGTGTATCACGGAACCCCAAGCATTTTTATAATAACGATGCCCCTTTTTTGCCGCAAAATAGGTGCAAACATAAAAATCAACTATAAACAAGTCCTTTCTAGCGATATCTATGCATATATTTGGAAGAGGAGCACAGTCACAAATAGCCAGCTAACATGGCCCCCTCACATTAAGCCCTGGCTGCCACCCTCCCATGGTCCCTTAACATTAACACTGGAAGTAATACCCAGTTTAGGGGTGGGTAACCAAAAAGGTTTCCTGATTTTAAAAAATGTAAGTCTGTGTTATTTTAAATGGGAAGAGTAATGCTGGAAAGCTAATACTCACATCGGACACATGCATCTCTCCTTCCCTCACACACAGATACAACTTCCCCTCTATTTCTTTCTCTCACTCTCTCTCTTTCTCTCTCTCTCTCAAACACGCACACATATCTCCCTCTCTCTCACACATCTCCCTCTCATTCACTCACGCGTACACACACACATGCGTCTCCCTCTCACACACAAGCATGTCTCCTTCTTCCTCAAACACACACATGTAGATACACACATACGTACCCCTCTCTCTCACACACACATGCATGTCCTCCCCCCTCACACACTGCACCCTCCTCTCTCATACACTTGTCCTCCTGCCCCCAAGACCCTCTATGCTCCACCCACCCCAATTTCAAGGCCTGCTGCTTTTTCCCCCAGTGAGGCCCGCTCTGTGCCTCCCCACACTTCTGCAGAAGCCAGCCTCTGATTGAACAAGCAGCTCAGCAGCATTTTTCAAATGTGCCTGCCTTGCCACAGACCACCTGGGAGGCTTCCATGGACCCCAGTTTTGGAACCTCTGCTCTAATTTACTGGAGGTACTGACTTGAAGAGGTATACTTATTACTTGTGGCCCCATTAAGTGTGGCACAAACAAATTAAGAACTACTCCATTCTTTGAGAGGTACCACAGACTCTGGTTATGTACTGTGGATAACTACCGCCCTTCTGTAGACATTGATTAATATTTTTAACCTCGATAAAACACTGAGAAAAAGGTTATATGTTGTCCTGGCCAAGACTGTCTCAGTGGAATATATAGGATATCCCTAATATTGTAGCCAGCGTTTCCTCTTTTAAAATAATGTGGGCATTATGGAATGCCATGTAATGAGGCCATTGCAGCCATTTCCTGGATAGCAGTCAGTGGTATGCATGATCATGGGGCAGTTTTCCTCCCAATTGCACCTAAATGTTTGGCAGGCAGCTGATACTGGATTCAGGAATAACTTGTATTAAACAACTTGCTAGACTTTTAAAACTAATGTCCACTTTTAATCAGCATTTTATATGGGCATGACTAATTATTAATGTGGTTGTAATAATGGAATAGTATTTGTTACAAAAGCAGAAAATGCTGGAAAATCTCAGCAGGTCTGACAGCATCTGTGGGGAGAGAATAGAGCCAATGTTTTGGGTCTAGATGACCTTCATCATTGTGTTTGTTGTTTGTCTGAATAATTAAAGCAACATAAAGTTTGCAGGATGTTCAATACCACCAAGAGCCACTCTAAAGAAGCGATTATCCTTTGGCATAGTGTTGAAGGAGCTATACTGGAAGAGAACATGGATTGCTGGATTATGGGTACATCATTATAGCTCTATTTCTGACTTGTCTTCCCTCCAGTGTGGCTGGGAACCCAAGATCACCACCTCTGCTTGTACAGTTTAATTGCATTCTCTTAAGAAGAGCACAGTGAACATTGCACAATATTGTTGGTGTGTGAATCGAGGACAATATTGTATCCCAAGCGCTAACTATTGTCCTGTAGAGGGAAGTGGGAATTAAATTGTCGCACTTTTGGAGTTTGATTGTTGCAGATGACACTAGGTTAGGAAAGCTTAGAACCATGTTAACCTGCAGGGTAGACTCAACTCAATACCTTTATCAAATGCCATAGTGACCAGTGTCTGGACCATGAATGAAACCTAGCAGAATGGACTTGTTGTTGGGAATTAGAATTTATCCCACTTGGCTCCAGATAATGCTGCAAGTGAGTGTTCTAATAGGTAAAAGTGGACCCCAAGGGATAAGCAGCAGGAATCTTATCTGTGCACTTTGCTGACAGACTTTGCAGTTTTAGTTAATTCTAAGAGTTTGCCTGCATGTCTCTAAATCTTACTGTCAACCTGCATCCAAATTTGCTAGGCTTGGATAACTGGGTTATTTCCCTTTGATGAAGACTTTATATCAGTCTATCAGAAGCACAATGATTTCTCTGTAGCTTGGTTTGGAGACTGTTAACTGTAGTGGTGAGCCTCTGCTGTAACTGCAACTTAAACCTCATTGAGACATTATTTTAATGCAAGTTATTCATTTGTCCAGACAAGAAAAAATGCTTGTGGTGCTTTGCTTTGTGGTTCTTACTCTGATGTTACCACATGTGACCCAAATGTGTGCTGTGTGAGTTACCAGTAAAATTAGGAAGGTAAAAATGGTTTTTTAATGTCTAGTAAATAATTAACAACATATACAGCAGGATTAATCAGACGCTATTGTTAAAAATTTCCTCCCCTGCCTGTTTTACAACAGCACACCCAGCAAAATAAAAAGCTTCTGGCAACATTTGCTGTTCTACTGCACATTTAATGCAATAAATTAAATAACAAGCCTATAATTTTTACAGTTTATTTTCACAAACATGTTAGCATCCAACTACCCTAACACAAGAATGGAGGAAGATGTGCAATATAAAATGTAATGGTCTGAATGTATCAAAGAGAACTTGTAATGTTATTCTTTTAAAACCATACTAATATCAAACCACCAAGTTATCTGTGATTACATATTCTATATGTAATCCTTTTATTTTCTGAGCTACTGCAATTACCGATGAGGGCCAACATCAAACATTTAGTGAGGAATTTGCCATTTTTGAAATGAAGTGCAGTGGTGGATGGGTTCTGCACAGTATTTCCTGCAGGGCTACATGGCAGGAAATTGCACACAATTTTGCACTCTCTTGTCCATCTTATGCAGAGGCAAATTTCTCGCTGAATAAAATGGCAGGTCGGAAACTGATTAGTCCACTCCGCCATCATCTAATGGGTTCAAGGGGGCGTACACCATATTTAAACACCAAGCAAACTCTCTCTCCAGCCCAGTTCAGAAGAAGACATGTGGAAATTACTGCAGCAAAGGAGAAAACAACTCCTGGAGCAACACTTCCCTGGAGGCTCTCATAGATGGTATGGAGCAATAAAGCTCTACCCCAGGAATTGCTCCAGAAAGCCTCCTGCCTCATCTCCCCAGCCTGGGCGACCACTGCCTGGATGGCGAGGACATCAGGTAACTGCCCTCAAAATGCAGTCCAGTGAAGGAAGACGACAAATGATCTCATCCGCTTTGCCAGAGTAAGTCAACGTCTCCTCACTCCAATCTCACACTCACATTATGGCGTCATGCACTCAAAGGATTACACTGCTCCTGGATCTCGCACAATATTAACAGGAGACGCATCATCTGTCTCACTGGCACTTCTGTATCACCAGCATCTCATCTGTCATGCTGCACAAACTCCATCCTCACCCCTTACTGGGGAGGGCTCAACACAAACAGTGGACACGCATGCTTCCCAACCTCTCCTCCATCTCTTTTCATCATGTTCCATCCTCTTCCATGCCAAGCTTGCCACAAGAAGGAGCAATCCCAGAATGGAGGAAGGAGGTTCAATATAGTGAATCTAACTAAATTTGTGGAGAATGCCATCAGGCTGGCAGGAGAGGACAGGATCATTCCTGTGGGGAAGGCAAGATCAGCTTCTCCCGGCAAGCCAGAATGGATGAGCCCTCCATGAGTTCATCATATCCTGACATTATCAGTGAGCAATGTTGTATTCAGTCTGTTCACAAACTAGATCTATCTTCTCTCTTTTACAGACACCAATAAGTCCAGACACACCAGCAGAGCCAACTGCCCCCAAGCCACCACAGATGAGGAAGCTGAGGATCCATTCGAGGAACACCCTTTACTGCATTTACCTGCACCCTCCACCAGCTCAGAGACACGCACCTCAGTGGGTTCTAGTTATAGAGTCGGCTTGAGGTTACACTCTGGGGAATAGCTCACTGTCCGATCTCTACAGTGATCGGAGGCAGTGCCAGTCTTGGTCTCTGGCAATTGGAGGACTGCAGGCGAACAAGCACCTGCTGAGTGACAATGGGCTTCTGGAAACAACTATGGCAGATGTACTGGAGATGCGATAACAGACGGTGGAAAAAGGATTTGTGAGAGGCAGTTCACAGACTAGAGCGAAGGTTGGAGGAGTCCATCCACGCTATGTCTGATGTCATGGTTCCGACATGCAAGTGCCTTGATGTCACCATGGGAAGGTTGGCGACTGCCTTGGAGACCTTTGTCTAGTAGATCCTATTGGATCTATGCTTGGTCCTGCATTCTACTGCTATAGGTATTGGTGGGATCCATGAGTGGAGTGGCATCTTGACCTTCCTTCAGGTGCTCCTTCTCCTCAGAGTCAGGCTTGGGTCCTCAGACACCCACAGGGATGAGGATCAGCAAATGGACATACACCCAGGTGACTCTGATAGTGTCAAGTTGATCCCAATCCCCTCGGCCTGTGACCCCATCACCGCCAGCTGCACAGGCCAAGGAATGTAAAACTTGACCCACAACAGGGCACCCAAATTAGGCCGGGGCCCTTCAGCTCCCCACCCGCTAGAGGATAGCTGCCAAAGTCATCAAAGATAGCAAGGCAGTCCAATCAGCATGCTGCCTATATCTCTACTGCAGGTGTTGAGGATGCACCAGGCTGTAGCAGCTAAGTTAGAAAAATTAAGAAGCTTTGATTTCACTTCTAGGTCATGCATGTTTAATCATTGTAAGTATCATATCTGCTCATCGTGAGAATGGTGTCTTCATTTGAAAGCATTGTGCATTTGCATCTTATTGCAAGTGTGATCCATGCTCCCATTCAGTGTTTGTCTCCCTTTGTGAGCTTCATCTTTGAGTGATGTGTAGCTGATTGCGTGATCCTTATTCATGTGTTGTGTCAAGGAGATGTGTGAACTCCTTAATGAACATGTGCAAAATGCGCTAGCAACGCCCTTTACAAGACAGTATGGAGTTAGGCATCCTGACTAGGCATGGAAGAGTGACTGTTTTTGTCTCTCCAATTGAGAAGGTTGTCTGTAGGGATTCTATGATTCAGGTGCTGGAAAATGGGACTGAAATTTTAAAAAGCAAGGAGGCCCGGTGGCACAGTGGTTAGCACTACTGCCTCATTGCACCAGGTTCAATTCCCAGCTTGGGTCATTGTCTGTGTGGAGTTTGCATGTTCTCCCCGTATCTGTGTGGGTTTCCTCCAGGTGCTCCGGTTTCTTCCCACAGTCCAAAGATGTGCAGGGTCGGTGGATTGGCCATGCTAAATTGCCCCTTGGTGAGAGGGGGATTAGCGGGGTAAATATGTGGGTTTATGGGGGTAGGGCCTGGGTGGGATGTTGTTGGTGCAGCCTTGATGGGCTGAATAGCTTCCTTCTGCACTGTAGGGATTCTATTCTATGATTCATTGTTTGTGCCAAAACGCAAGACCCGCAGCCATGATACTCTTGTCCAACCATGCACGCACCTCAGTGTTCACAAAAACCTTCCCAGCAAGGTGGCCACCACCACATCAAGGCTTTTGACACACTGTCTGCACGGTTGTAACAACTGTCACCTCCCTGAACGCACCAATGGAGGGTTCACTGCTGACCTTTCCAATGAACAGGACCTAGTGAATCATGAGGCTTGAAAGTACAAGGCTCATAATGCTGAGATTGGAGGGTAGGTCTTATGAGGAAAGGTTGAGGGAGCTAGGGCTGTTCTCTCTGGAGCGGAGGAGGCTGAGGGGAGACTTAATAGAGGTTTATAAAATGATGAAGGGGATAGATAGAGTGAACGTTCAAAGACTATTTCCTCGGGTGGATGGAGCTATTACAAGGGGGCATAACTATAGGGTTCATGGTGGGAGATATAGGAAGGATATCAGAGGTAGGTTCTTTACGCAGAGAGTGGTTGGGGTGTGGAATGGACTGCCTGTAATGATAGTGGAGTCAGACACTTTAGGAACATTTAAGCGGTTATTGGATAGGCACATGGAGCACACCAGGATGATAGGGAGTGGGATAGCTTGATCTTGGTTTCAGATAAAGCTCAGCACAACATCATGGGCCGAAGGGCCTGTTCTGTGCTGCACTGTTCTATGTTCTATGAGATTGCTCTCGAAGTCACTGGTTGTGAAGTCCTTTCCACAGGCTTGACAGTAAGGGATGAAAGCAATGTGGATGTATGCTTTTGGGTGAGTAGATTTTTAATGAACATTCATGAGATGGTAAAGTATACAAATGGGGCTCCCGCTATGGGACCTGCCATGTACCTGCCATAAGTGTTTTCCGCCAATGGATTTCTGATTTTTGGCCTCTCTCCAAATTCTCTGGCCCTGCCTGTAACAGGCTGGAGGGGAAACCTCCACCCTTAATGTGGAAGACATAATGGTAGAGAGTTTAAACACAAAGTCAAGCTGTTAAAAACAAACTTAAATTCTGATTTGTATTTGCATTAAAATGATGGTGACCAGTTACCTTGCCTTCCAAGTAAGGTATTATTTACATTCACCATGCATTCATTCTGAATGTAAACTAACCCCACGTATTTACCCTGATAGTCGCCCTGACACTAAAGGGCAATTTTTCATGGCCGATCAACTTAACCCACACATCTATGGAGTGTGGGAGGAAACCGGAACACCCAGAGGAATCCCACATAGACACGGAGAGAACGTGCAAACTCCACACAAACAGTGACCCGAGGCCAGAATTGAACCCTGACACAGTGAGGCAGCAGTGCTAACTACTGTTCCATTGTTCCAGACGTGTTCTGGACTGGCATGTTTTCCAGCTGGCATCGCGGAGAATTGGGTGTAGGTGGGAGATTCTGGATAGGCCTTCATCTGCAACCCATTAGCGGGATGCAAATCAATTTCACGCTGACCTCCAGTGGGTTTCCCAATCTGCCATGGCAGGCATTTTTAGACTGCTGCCAAATCCGACCCCACTGCCTGAAATTGAACCAATCAGCGGTGCCATGGAGGAATTCAACAGATCAGATTAAATAATTCTCAATTAGACGCACGGGCCGCAAACTTTAGCTGTTGTGGACAACAGAGCAGTTCAAAATAGTTTATGCACCAGCTCCAGACACTTCAATTGCAGCTTACATGGCAACCAATGCTTATGAAGTTGCTAGCTCAAGTGCACCATAGATGCCAGAAACATGCAGAGTGGGCATATTATGATCCAGTGCTTCACTCACTTGTTGTCATCTCAACAATGCTGCTCCTGTTGTTTGCTCTCTATCTTCACCAGGAAACTGATGAAATGGTTTAGAGCTTTAGATAAATTATCGTGCTTTGGGAATTTTAATAGAAATTGCTAGATTCTCTGTGAATGAATGACAAATAGGAGCAGAATGGCACAGGCTCAAGCTATTTGAGAGAACTATGTTATGCACCTGACAGGAGACAGCAAGACAATTTAAAATGAAATTAAGTTTAAGAAGTAATATTAAATTGAAATAAAAATAACCTATCTTTAGCACTACTTAGAGTAGTAAACCTGGGAGAAGGTCCTTTCAAGGCAGTAGCATAGCCTAGCACTGAGAGAACTAAAAGATAAGTGGAAGAATATTGTGAATAGCAATACCCAGGTATGAACCCTGGCTCAACAAAATCATGACACGAGATGGAAGCGTATTAGATGTATGTTCGCACACGATTAGGCTGTTAACTAAAACTGGCTCATTGCTTCTTATTAAATCTAATTTCGCCTGCCCCTTGTTGGTTCTGGATCCATCTAAATAAAATTTAATATGCCCCATTAAAGCTACTCACTATATATTTGTCTAATCTCTTCATTTATGTATTTTGCCACTTCACAGCTGCAGCCAGGAAGGCCAACAATCTTAGAATCCTAGAATAGAAAAGACCCATAGAATCCTTACAGTGCAGAAGGAGGCCATTCGGCCATCAAATCTGCACTGGCTGTCTGACAGAGTATCTTACTCAGGCCCTATCCCCATAACCCCACAGATTTACCATGGCTAATCCATCTAACCTACATATATTAGAACACTAAGGGGCAATTTACCATGGCCAACCACCTAACCTGTTGGTGTTAGGTGCTAACCTGCACATCTTTAGACTTAAATCCTTTTCTATTTTATCATTTTGCCTATGGAGTGTTGACTGCCTGATTACTTCTTGCTATATTTTCTATCCTTGAACTAATTTAATATTGAATCACTCAGACTATTTCTCCTCTCCTAGTTACACTTTCCTCCTTGTAGATCTTATAACAGGTGTACATGATTCATGGTCCTGACCATCATACAGCAATGTTTTAGTAACAAATACCATGCCTTACCAAGTTGAATTTGCATTTTCATTCAATTTGTTCCTTTAGGATGTGTGTGTTTGTGTAAAGAATGTTTGTTGGATTACACAATCTAACCTGTCCTTCCACTTCAACGCCTTTGCTCTAACATGTCTTATTTTCCTTTCGTGAATTAATTATTTGCATCTCTTATCAGAAAGGCCTCAGTTTAATAAAATAGTTTATTCTGTTTTCCAACACTTGTCTTGTTGTTGTCATCATCATCTTTGAGCTATGAAAACAAAAATAGTATTTCCATGCCACAACTTACCAGTATATATTTTACCCAACCTGTGTTTTCCGTGAATAGATTCCATCATTCCCATACAACATACAAATAAGAATAAACAAATAGTCTTTCAGATGGTTTTTTTTGCTCATTATTAATATCAATCTGCAAGATCATGATATTGGTAAATGGCCCAACTGTCGTACTATTTTCAATTGCATCAAGTCTTGAATTTTTTTTCTACTTTTAATGGCACGGCTCAAAATTCTCCAGAAATTAATCATTTCATCTCACTTCCCTGTAGCAAAGGCAAGAAATTCATATCACTTTACTATCCAACTGACCATTTGTTCTTCATTAGAATACTTTCCAAATAGATCGCTAGATTTTAATCCTACTGTAAAAGATTCTGGGTTCCTGGAACAGTGGGAGGTACATGTCCATGTGAGTATCTAAACATTGATAAATATCAGGCAGTTGGCTGGATTTAAATCAAATTTTGGAAGGATTTCCTTTTTATCTGCTATTGTTTTCCTTTTAGAAATTAGTTTTGTGGGATGAATTGGTGTGTGCTTGTTTCCATCCACTCTTCAACACTGACATTTAGTTATTATGTTTTCATAACTAATGTCCTCTTATCACAAACTGGATTCCTTACAAAGCTGTACACACTGGGAATTATGCTTGGTTATCTGTATTCATAGGGCACTAATATACTCTGTCAGCACCTAAAGAAATATCTTTGATTTCTTTAAAACAACATAATTGCCATACTTTCAGCAGACACTGAATTTCTTTCAAAAGCGAACAGTGGTGGGCACACAAACTTTACATGTTGCCCACCTTGATCTGAATGAATGTAGGCAGGTCACAAATCGCTCAAAAAACAGGGCTAATTTCCAGCCCACCGGTTTTGTCCATATAGCGCGCAAGAAACAATACTTTTCACTGTATGGTAATACATGTGACAAGAATAACTCAAATTAAAAAAAATCAAATAATAAATCAAATCAAAAAATGGGAAGGCGACTTGTTCTCTAAATAAAGACTTCGGGGTGCTCCGGTGCAGAGGAATCTGTGACTCGTTCATGAGTCAAGAAAATTAGCATGCAGGTACAGCAGATAATAAAGAAAGTAAATGGAATGTTAGCATTTATAGCTAAAGGAATAGAATATAAAGGTAAGGAAGTATTGTTGCAACTATACAAGGCATTGGTGAGGTCGCACCTGGAGTATTGTGCACAGTTTTGGTCCCGATTATTTGAGGAAAGATGTAGTGGCATTGGAGGCAGTTTGGAGGAGGTTCACTAGATTGTTTCCAGAGATAAGGGGTTTGTCGTATGAAGAGAGATTGAACAGTTTAGGCCTATACGCTCTGGAATTTAGAAGAATGAGGGGAGATCAAATTGAGATATTCAAGATGATAAAAGGTATGGATAAAGTAGACGTGGAGCGGATGCTTCCGCTGGTGGGGCGTTAGAAAGCGTGACCCATTGTGCAGCAAGAGTTGAAATTCACCCAATTAAAACACTTCTAAATTTTAGATCTCTCTGAATCTCCGCTTGAGCATCTCCGCTTGAGCATCCACGCTCAGCTATCACAAGTCCCTTCACCTAATTGTAACTTCCAATCCCTGTTAGCATCCAGTGAATTAAATGCTGTTCTGTAAATTAAATGCACTTTCTATATACTTAGATGCCAAGAACTGCACACACTACTCTAAATATAACCTAACCCCACTGCCTCAATTTTTTACTCCCTTGGAAATTATGCTTATGACCCGTACAGTGGATGAATAGAGTGAAATACACGCTGGTGCAGTGGTTAGCACTGCTACCTCACAACACCAAGGACCCGGGTTCAATTCCCGGCTTGGGTCACTGTCTGTGCGGAGTCTGCATGTTCTGCCCGTGTCTGCGTGGGTTTCCTCTGGGTGCTCTGGTTTCCTCCCCCAGTCCGTAAGACGTGCTAGTTAGGTGCATTGGCCATGTTAAATTCTACCTCAGTGTACACAAACATGCGCTGGAGTGTGGCGACTAGGGGATTTTCACAGTAACTTCATTGCAGTGTTAATGTAAGCCGACTTATAATAAAAATTGAAAAAAAATAAATTATTGAGACCATCAGGTGTGCATCTGAACCAAAAGAAGATGAGATTTTATAACATCTTATGGAGATGCCTACTTCAGTGCAGTGAGATTTGAAATTAACATCATAAACAGTAGTTTCCAACCATAAGAGGCAACAGTGAACAGATCAGTACACTCCACAGATGCACTTGGAGCCAAGGATCCTGTACGTACGTGCTTTTGGCACGAATTCACTGGAGGCAAGCTTCTTTCACTTGTGAGCAAGACAAGAGTACTGTGGACATGAATCATTTTATTACAAGAAATCGACGGCTGGAAACATTAATAAGCAGTGTACCCACTAACCAGAATCTCACATTGGAATCTGCTGGAGGAAGCTGCATTGGAGAATCCATGACAGGACACAGCAGTGCTACTGTTAGCTCAGTACAAAGCACCAAAGCCTCTGGTCAACAGCCTATAAGGAGGAACTAAAATCGCTAACAAAGCAGTATTAAGATGATTTCTTGAGGTATGGTTTTGTTAATTATGCCAATGCAAATCAGGATCCAAAATACCAGCGAATGAAGGCTTAAAACCCTTGAAACTGCAAAGGCATCTGAAGACTAAGCGTGGCTATCTCGAGAACCAACATGTTGATTCTTTTCAAAGGATACACGGTAGCATAGTGGTTAGCTGCCTCACTGCGCCAGCCACCTGGGTTCAACTGTGTGGAGTTTGCACATTCTTCCAGTGTCTGTGTGGATTTCCTCCGGGTGCTCTAGTTTCCTCCCGCAGTCCAAAGATGTGCAGGTTAGGTGGATTGGTTATGCTAAATTGTCCATTAGTGTTCCAAGATGTGTTGGTTGGCGGGATTAGCCATGGTAAATGTTTGGGGTTGTGCGGATAGGGCTGAGGAAGATGGTCTTTCAGAGAGTCAGTGCGGATTTGATGGGCAGAATAGTCTCCAGCTGCACTGTAGGAATTCTATTTTATGATGCAGCAAGAACTGAAATCATCAGGTCAAGCCCTTAGCAGAAATTTAACATTGAATGACAAAGCACAATTGGCCTCTTACATACCAGCTGAAGAGAAAATGCCCGAACTGTTGCAGAGAAATTAATTCTCCCTGCAGCATTCAACATGGTTTGCACGGTCTTTAATGAAAGGTCAGCTGAAAAACTGAAATGCACCCCACTTAGTGATAATACAGTGGCTCACCGAATTTGTGATATTGCCGAGAATTTAGAAGTACAGATTATTTCTTGTTTAAGGTTAGCGCTGGAGTTCTCAATACAACTGGATGAAAGTACAAACATTACAGATTGTGCAACCTTGTAGTTTATGTTCAGTATGTTTGGCATAATGAATTCATTGAGGATTTGCTGTGCTGCTTCACATTACCAAACAGCACGACTGCCGCAGATCTTTGAAGCGTTGGAAAGTTTGGGCTCAACTGGGTTAATTGTAAAGGGTGGGTGTGTGCATTACTGGCAGCAGCCACTGTCTCCCAGTGATGCTACTGAACAATGAAGCGCTGCTGGCTTCTGATTGGCTTACAGCTGTAAGCAGGCTGGCGTTCTGTTCCCAAGATACTTGATCCTAGACAGGGCCCTCCATTGCCCAATTAAATGCCTCACTTGCAATTAATTTGGTGTATTTTTTTAAAAGAGGCAGCACTGGGCTCTTGCAGACTCTCCGACCGACGGGTACGGTTCCATCACCTAAACTAAATTCCACTCAAAATTGCCATATCAGGAAAAGTGGAGAAAGGAAGC